>NC_044012.1:38186488-39597480 GCF_900496995.4 Aquila chrysaetos chrysaetos
AATACACATCAGTAAACTGTTAAGTGAACAGCCTCCTCCACAATCCAGCTGACCGCAAAGCCAGCATTGCTGCTAATAAATTAGAGGGTGCGGGTGCAGCTCTTGCCCACAAGTCTGTATACAACAGGAAACCTTTTCTAAACGTCCACAGCTCTTGCCAGGCCTCAGATGGTCGCTGGGGGATTCCCTCTGCCCTCTGAGTACCTGCCTCTCACTGATCCTGCATCTGCTGCTGCATCTTCTGCAGCATCTCTTGCATCCGCCGTAACTGCATGAGACAGAGAAGAGAGAGTCAAAAAAGGATCTGTTGTGGCCGGGAGCTGGTGATCTGCACTGGGGGCAGTCCCTTGGAGCTGACAAAGGGATCCCTTAGAGAGTATTAACTCCTGCCTGAGCACAGAAGCTTCTGTATCTGTGGTGGAATGGAGCCACGTTTCCCTGACAGAGGAAGCCACAGCTTTCACACCCTGTCCTCCACACAAGGAGCTTGTGATGGTTGGAGGCAGGAGTGGGAAGCCCCAGGACAGCCTCTATGGGGCAATCCTGGAGAAACTTCTCACATTCCAGCTCCAACACCAAGGACGTCCAGGCAGAAATGGGTCTCACCTCCTCATCCTTCATTTTGATCAGCTTCTCTGTCTCAGTGTCCGGTGTTGGGAGAGGCAGGATAGGAATCGGGCTTTCTATCCTGTTGTCCTGAGTCAGCTTGCTAGAGAGATGGAGAAAGGGGAAAAATGCAGTCAGTTGTGGTTCAGGCTTGTCAGCTTTGGTGTCACCATGTGATGGCTGTCACTCACAATGGCAGACCTGCCAGCAATGCAGCAGCATGCACCCAGCCACGTAGAGGGTGTGCTGGTTTTGGCTGGGATAGAGTTAATTTTCTTCATAGTAGCTAGTATGGGACTATGTTTTGGATTTGTGCTGAAGTGTTGATAACACAGGGATGTTTTCATTATTGCTGAGCAGTGCTTACACAGAGTCAAGGCCTCTTCTGCTCCTCACCCCACCCCACCAGCAAGTAGGTTGGGGGGGCACAAGAAGTTGAGAGGGGACACAGCCGGGACAGCTGACCTCAACTGACCCAAGGGATATTCCAGACCATAAGACATCATGCTCAGCATATAAAGCTGGGGGAAGAAGAAGGAAGGGGGGACGTTTGGAGTTATGGTACTTGTCTTCCCAAGTAACCATTACGCATGATGGAGCCCTGCTTTCCTGGAGATGGCTGAACACCTGGCTGCCCATGGGAAGTGGTGAACGAATTCCTTTTTTTGTTTTGCTTGCATGCACAGCTTTTTTTCACTTATTAAACTGTCTTTATCTCAACCCTTGAGTTTTCTCTCTTTTACTCTTCTGATTGTCTCCCCCATCTTACTGGGGGGGGAGTGAGCGAGCGGCTCTGCGGTACTTAGTTGCCAGCTGGAGTTAAACCACACAAGGGGCTGTGCGGCAATCTAGCCCAGAGGTGTGGGATGCACTCAGATGCAGAATGAGACCAAAGACAATAAAAGTTTTCAAAATAGGAGCTTGTGGGTAGCTAACAGAGAAAATCCAAACCAGGTTTACACTGAGAGCAAACACAGAAAGGGCTGATGTTTCTGACCACCTTTTGTAACTGTATTGGCAAGCTTAGCAGAGACATTTACAGACAATTTATCTGGTCTCCTTTGGCTCTTCTGTGCATGTGCCTACACATATATACAGCATCAACACAAACTATCAGCATCCCTAAGGCACCACATGCTTACCATGGTCCTTTTTTTTTCCAGGAAGATAAAAACAGGGGAGCAGTTCTATCACTGCAAGTCTGATAAAAAAGCCTGCCCTCACATTCAGGTGGGAGACATGAGACACAACAGGCACGGCTCAGCAGCATTGCTACGAGGGCTGGGGGTGCACAGGAGTGCAGGCAGGGGACAGAGAAAGGAGGTGATTTTCCTCCAAAAGTCAGAGGAGCTCTCAGTAGGTGAGGAGGGGGTGGTAGTGGCCAAAGACTCCTGGGCTGAAACTGGGAATTCAAGATGCCACTTGCAGGCGTTCACCACTTGGAGTCACCGTTGGCTCATTATTCAGTCAATTCCAGCCCTGGAGCTTGGGATCTCCTCTCAAGACGTCTCTCTAGGGAAGGACCCTTTATCCCACTGCTAGAAATGGCCACGCTCTGGTTTTACAAGACTTGTTCACTGGCAAGGAACTAGCCAAGGCGTGAGAAACAGTACCGAACTTAAGCTTTTCTTAAGCTGAGCAACTGCTTTTTCATCGTGCTCTTCTTTTAATAGATACATAGCCTACCTAAATAGCAGCTGTGACACTTCTCACAGATCTCTAGCATTTAACATAGTTATTTTGGGACTCCGTATTCTCACTGTTGAAAAAGACAGGCTCATCTGCTATGCAAAAGTCCTGAGACACACTGTGTGTGAACAGAATGTGCCAACCTGCACGTTTGCACACATGCAGGACTGTTCCTCAGTGAAGCGCAGCCATTTCTGCTCTGCAACGTGGCAGCACAGAGCTACCCAGCCAGTTCAGACAGGAAGTGAAGGGGATGGTTTACAACAGATGAGCCGAGACCTACTTACATCTAGAACTTGTCACCAGTATTTCAGTCACAGAAGGGAGAAGGAAAAGAAGACGTTTCAAATGAGAAGCCCACAAGCGTTCTCTCTTCTATTTTCTGATCATTGTGACTATAACCACAGAGAATCAAATGCAATGGGAAGACAATGCAGCGAAATCTTTGGAGACGTGTTAAGAGTCTTGCTAATTGCCTGGGCTCTGTTGTCTGAGAAACAGCAGCATCCCAAGGGTCATGCTGTCATTTGGACAGAACTGCAGACTGTAGAATGCCTTCCTTTTTGGCAATGCACACAGCTATCACCCACGAGAGAGATGGTTTTATCCTCTGTTTCATTAGGCTGGATGTATTTCACCCACTGCTAGGAACAGATCTTCAAAAGAATCTCCAGGCCTGTTTCCCAAGATCTGCATGGGGAATCCTCAGACAGGAACATGGATTCTCAAAAGCATCCCCACCATGGGTTCAGACTGTGGGAGACATGCTTGGATTTGCTATTTTACCTCCCAGTGCCATACCCCAAGCTGCAGCCCAGCATGTCCCCAGCAGACTCACAGCCTCCTGACCGACAAGCTGTTCTGAGAGCAACCCCAGCTCCACAGAGAGTGAGACACCCCTGCCAGCTCCGGTTGAAGCGGTGGGGACCCACCTGGTCATTTGCTGGATGCACTGAGCTCGGTAGTTCTCATAGTGGACATCGCAAGTGACATCCTTCAGGTCATGCATGTGCGTCCGGATCAGCATGTTCCGCAGCTTCACAAAGTCACAGTGTGCCTGGTTTTCCACTGCAGAAGCAACAACAGGAGAGAGCTTGGATCTCACACCTCACCAGCCCTCTCCAGGGAGCTCCTTCTCACCTCCCAGCACCCAGGCTGGACTAAAACTCCCCCCTAGGACTCCTTCCTCATCCTCCCCCCAGCTCTCCCCTGCTGCTGCCTGGGGCTCTCCCCCTGGCCCTGGCCCAGGCCTCGATGATGTTCTGCGCTTCTTGATGCTGAGGCCAGGCTGCTAAAGTCACTGTGTTCCCAGGACTTTTTCTGGGTAAGAGGATTAATTAAGCACGTACAGCAGAGCCCTGAAAGAGGATGCTGCTCCCAGGTACATGGGATGTCATTGTTATAACCACAGTGAGCACAGCCAGTGCTGGAGGCAAACTGCTCATCTCCTCAGAACTTAGGACTGATCAAAAGGCCTCTGTAGGCAAAATCAGCCCCTGAGAGGCAAAGCCATGAGCAGGCAACGGTCTGGAGAGCTGAAAGGGCTGCTGTTAGCACAGGGAGCCAGGCTCCAGGCAGTGCTGTGGGACTCTGCAGGGAAGCGTTGTGCTGGGTAGCTGTGTGCCTGCCGTGGTGATCTCCATTTAGCTCTCTGCAAGGCTGAGGGAAGCCGGCTGTGTCAGGCCCAGGGTTTCACAAAGTTGATCCCGCTGCCAAATGCCACCACCCTGACAGGCACAGCCCCCTCCAGAGCCAGCAAGAGAGCAGAGCCAGCAGCTGGGCAGCCCAAGCAGCCGGCACCAGCCCACGAGTGCACACAAAAGCTTTTGGGAGCTAAAGCTGCAAGACCTTAAAGCAATGCGCCAGCACGGGGGAGTCAGCAACAGCAGCAAAAGCCATTCCAGGGTTATTCTGCCTACAGGCTTTATGAAATTTCTCCTTTTAGAAACGAAGAAAGTTAGAGACAAACACATTGTGCATCAGCACACCCTGCAGCCCAGCAACTCCAGCACATACAGGAGCAGCAGCAGAGGAGGGAGTGCAGAAGGGTTTATAATTCAGTTTGGCTAAGGGCAATGGCTTCTCCCGAGAAACTAAACTGGCAATGCCCAGCCTCCCCCCTTAATAAGAAGCCATATCCTAGTGCATTAAAGCCCAGGTATTCTTCCATTCACACTGGAGCCTCTCTTCTTCAGTCTGTCATGGCTTCAGAGGCAGAGTCGTTGCTACACCCCCAGTTACAGACCTCCTGAGCCGGTCCCAGTACCTCTGTCTCTACCCTACCTTGTTCCCTGCCATGTGCCAAAGGTGGCACAAACAGTCACGGCTGTGCAGAGGTGAGCTCTCCCCTGCTGCCCCTGTTGCAAGTGCCTGCCTGTCCTTCCCTGTCCCTGCCTGTCCTTCTCTCACAGTGCTGGCTCCCAGGCACCACGCTTACCTTCCACAATGCCCCAGGGGTAGAGCCGTCCACGGACTCGCTGGCCTTTCGCCTCCACCACAGTGTTACTGCCGATGACAGCAAAGGGAGCGCTCTCCTGGAATGAGAGGCGTCACTGAGCCCAGCTCAGCCCAGGGCTGCCCATGGATCTCTCCCCCAAGGACCAAGCTCAGGCAGAGCGGTACAGGAGGAAGGTGCTGGTAGGAAAGGCACAGGGACATCCACACGTGCCACAGCACAGGACACCACAACCCAGTTGCAGAGAAAAGCCTAAGGCACTGGGATCTGCAGGCAGCCTAATTCCCAGCCTGACCTTCTCAGCTGTCCTGAGGGAAGCTATGTCTCTGCAGGTGCCTGCATCCCTTCTTTGAGGGGAAGCTCTACAAGGAAGCCAGAGCAGAGAGGCTGGGACACCAAGCAAGTGGGACAATGTAGGCCAAGAGCTTGTCCAGGCAGGGATGTACAGGCTGTGCTCCTCTCTGCTCAGAAGGGAGTCAAAGCCCGTTGCACCTTTCTGACAGGAGAAACAAGGCCATACTGCATGCACGCACAGGACTGGCTCAGCTTGGGAGAGGGTCAGGCCTGGGCTGCTGGGGCTTTCAGACAGGCCTGTATGGTCATGTTGTCTCCCCCCATGCAACTAATGTGTCACAGTGGTGCCTCATCACTCACAAATCACTCCTCCTTGCTGATGGCATCACTCAGAAATTGGTGCTTACAAATGCTGTACAACCCAGCCTTCATCTTAAACATACAGGCTGGGGTAGACTGAGGAAAGACTGACACTGCCTGGTGGGAGAGCAGAAGTGCCATGTCTTCGTGCCACACTTGAATTCATGGCACCAGCAAGGACTTCAGCACCTTCTCCGGGCCATCTACCATGTGATGTATAGGCTGTCCCCTGGGTATCAGTACCACAGGCCTTCGGCACACACAGGGCAGCTCTGGCTCCTTCTGGAGCAACCGACATACCCATGAGCCTGACTTCCCAGTCCCCTGCTGAGCTGGTTCCTTACCTTCAGCTCTCTGTCTTGCTGCTTGAACTCCTCATCTTCATCAGAGTCACACTCAGGAAACTGGTACACTTTAATGCCAAATTTATCAATCTCTTCTCGGATCTGTGTCCACACAAGACAGAAACAAAAGGACACAACACTGAACAATACAGAAATGCTGGGTATATTCCCTGTTTGTGCTACCATGGGTTTACTGTAGCCTACAGATGGCAAAAGGATTTGATGTTTCTTCTAGAGCTGGCCTCTCTGCAGACACCACTTCCCTTCTCACAGCAGAGCACTGCTGCAATTAGATTTGCGGGTACTGTGTGTGTATATATAAATATACATACACATATGCTATATACATATATATATATATCCCCTCCCTCCTCAGCCCATCACCACCACCACATCAAGTATACCCCTGTAGAGACAGAACATCTAACCCTCTCTTTTAGCTTCCGGATCTCGGAGGGGATCAGGCAGTCGGCTTTGGCAATCAGGGGCACAATGTTGACCTTCTCATGCAGAGCCTTCATGAACTCAACATCCACAGGCCTCAGCCTGCAGCAGGGACAAGGAGGGACACTGTTAGCAAGGACACACTGGGCAGCTCCCCCTCCAGCCTCTCCCACCCACCCAGCACGAAGGGAAAAGGACAGCACTGTCACAAAAGCCTGCGGCAGCACTGGGACAGCCCTCAGCTAAGGCTGTATCTTCCGGAAAGCTGTCTCAGATTTTAGCTGTTGAAGGTCTCACACAGACACAGGCTGGGTATTTGCTCTCTTGCAGGCCAAATACTGCTCAGGCCATAGCCCGGGGCCCCCCTCCAGCTGCCCTCCGCCACAGGCAGCCAACACAGCCCCTCCGGCTGCTCCAGTCTAGGCTGGCACACAAGCCAGCAAGGCGCAGGGACTGAAGGCAGCTAAAAACTCCCTTTCCTACCCATCGGTCAGGCTTAGCTAGATGGGAAGATACACGTCTGTGTGGCATTATTTCTTCTGATTTCCAAAACAGGCTGTAAGGCCTGAGGGAGATCCACTCTGCCTGATCACAGGCAGTCTGTCATGCCAGCGAGTGGGAGGGAGGTGGTGTGATGCTCAGCTGAGGGAGAGCATCTGGACGGCTCTTCTCCTGTGCCAACAGCCCTGCCAAGGTACAAGGCGCTACAGGGCAATCCTGGGGGACAAGGGTCTTCCCTCTGGACTGAGTCACACCCCAGCCCTGGAGTAGGGGCTCTCACCCGTGCCCGAAGGGCGAGATGAAGTAGAGGCAGCAATGCACTCGGTTGTCCTGGATGTTTTTCCGGTTCAGGCCACTCTCATCACGGAAATACTGTTCAAACTGCTGGTCGATGTAGTCAGTGATGGGCTTCCAGCTGGGAAGGTCAATTCAATCAAAACAAAATCATGCGTTTAACAGGACAGTGTCTCCTAAGGACTA
The DNA here is from genome assembly GCF_900496995.4 of Aquila chrysaetos chrysaetos. Classification (NCBI taxonomy): domain Eukaryota; kingdom Metazoa; phylum Chordata; class Aves; order Accipitriformes; family Accipitridae; genus Aquila; species Aquila chrysaetos. The sequence goes on from NC_044012.1 coordinate 38,193,662, forward strand.
TGAGGCAGCATCATCCCCTTCCCACTTCCAGACCCCCTTCCTGTGAAGCACCCACAGAAAACAGACATGGCCAAGGACTAGGAGGAAGGCAGCGGTGGCCTGCTCACCACTCAGTGTTGTTAACAGCATCTCCAAAGCCTGGTGTGTCCACTATGGTTAGCTTCAGCTTGACACCCTTCTCCTCAATGTCCACCGTGTGCTTGACAATCTCCACTGTCTGGTTGATTCTCTCTTTGAACAGGAATACGTGAGTTAAAGCCAGGCAGTAACGCTGGGATGCCCACTCACACCCGTGACAAGCCGGCTCCCTCCTTATCACTGAGCACAGGGAGTAACATGGGTTTCAAAAAACCCTGATCCAACTCTAAGGAGCCTCAAGGGAGTGGTACTGTGGGAGGCCAGCGGCAGGCAGATAGACTCTGAGAAGATACACAAACCTCTGAAGTGCTTGTAGCCCAGCTGTTCTGAACATTTTGTCCAGTCACTTGGGAAGGGGAATCCCTACCACCTTCCAGCACCCAAGAACAAAAGACAAATCTCAACATCTCAACCCAAAGGGCTGGTGCTGCTCTGCAGCCTCGTCTTCCCTTCATAGGACAGAAGAGCCCTACAGCCAAACCCTTTTTGCTTGAATGCTAGTGCCTCTGCAGCCAGGAAAGGAGGGCAGAGCAACAAACAACAGGGATTGGATCCAGCCAAGCCTGTAGCTGCTACTGAAATAAGGAACCAAAGTACTAGTCCTTAGGACAGTCTAGATCTGCGGGCACAAGAACCGTTCACCCCGCTTTGTCCCCAACTTACCCTCTGCGTTGAGGAGCTTTCTGTCTTTGTAGAGGTCTGTCAGGAACAGGCTATTCACCAGCGTGGATTTGCCCAGACCCGACTCTCCTAATTGACAGAGCGCAAAGGGGAGGAGGGAAAAGCAAGCAACATGACCCACTAATTGACTTACAAATGAAACTCTGAACAAGGCTTTGAATCCTGAGCCAGAGGAAGTGAGAGAGATGAGCTGTCAGAAACTGTTTATTGGCATTACATTTTTCCAGCAGTGGGAGGACTTTTGCTGCAAGATGTCTCAATCCTTGTACAAATGTGATCTCCCAGCGCCTCCATCCTCCTCCTCCCTCCTTTCCCTCGGTCCCTGGCTAGCCCTGCCTTCACCATCCAGACCAGCCACTCTGTTGGAGGAGAAGCTTGCTCGAGTGGTTTATGAGTGCTCAGGAGGGACCCATTCCTGCTGGGGGAACTGTGACTGCAACAGAGGCTGGAGAGCAAAGCAAGGTCTGAGACAAGGACCAGAACAGAGCGAGGGGAGGATCCAGGTGCTAAGGGAGTACCTAAGGGAAGTGAGGAGAGCTGGTCCCCTCCACGCACCCACCGTGTGGCCCAGTCACCTCCACCACGGGCAGTCTCACCTGCGACCATCAGGGTGAAGTCGAAACCCTTCTTCACGGATTTCCGGTGGACCTGGTTCGGCAGAGTGGCAAAGCCCACGTACTGCTTCTCATGGTCCTGCAGGGCAGAGGTGGATGGGAGCAGGTCAGGGTGTGCCACCCCTCCTGCTCAAGCCTCATACAGCGACAGGGAGTTGGACTCAAAAAGCCCGAGGCAGAGCCAAGGGTTGGAGGAGAGGTCGGTCCCTGCCCTGGCAGTGGTGCGGGGCAGGGCACGCTCCTCCTGCAGGCTCAGGGACTTCTGCCCTTCCCGCAGGTGGGCACGGAGGGCCACCTCCTTCCAGCCGCAGCCCTGCTCGGCTGCTTTTACCAGCCAACACAGCAGTTCACGGCAGCCTCCCAGCACGGAAGGCACAAGGGAAAAGGCACGTCCCGCCGTTCCCACCAGAGACCACATCTGGGGCTGCTACTGACACACAACCTTCCTAACTCTTTGCTTCTCCTGCACAGTTGCAGGCTCCCTTCGCAGCAGGGTCACCAAATGTCACCTCTCCCCAGGTCTTTCGGAGTCATTTCTACATCTCTCCCTCCGGAGGCGCGTGCGGTACATGATGGAGAGCTCTCTGTAATTAGAACCCCAGGGCTTGTGGTGTCCTGAGCTGTGTCTAGAGGAAGGCGCAGTGGCTTGGCTTCTGCTTGACCTGAGAGGGGATTATTTCTTGCTGTGTCACAGCCACTCCTGGCTGAGTAAGAGGAAATCCTGAATAATCTCTAGTGTTATTTCTGAAGAGACAGAAGTTCAAGGAGCATGAGAAGTGGGAAGATGTGGAAGTATTGATAACACAGGTGAGATGCTTTTGGTGAGGGTATTACATATAGTACTACTGGAGTGTTACCTACTGCCTAACCACCCCCCAGACACAGCGCCTGTCACCGAGTGCTCTCTTACAGCATAAAAGCTGCAGCCATCCCACAAGCATTGCTCATACTCTGTCCAAGCGCACTAAGCGCACGCAAGGAGCCACATGACCAATGGTGTGTTTCTCAAGCACGCAGCATGCATCCTGCAGCCGGGAGCAAACACGCAGCCTGCGCTGCATCCCAGGGGCACGCACGCTGCTTGTGCAGGGTACGTCCCGAAAGGCGAACACAGCTCATCTATGGGCTTCACAGACCTGCTCCAGGTACTGCCCTCAGACCGGGGTCACCACATGGTTCAGTGCTCACAGTTCGCGTGGCTGCAGGTAACTGGGGGCCGCACAGCCCGGCTGCTCCATCCATCCAGCCTCCACCTGAGCACCCCTGGTCTTTCACAGCCCGCACCCCCACGGCAGTGCATTCCCCTCCCCAGGCCCCATCACAGAGGGAGGGCGGGCACGGACCGTGGCAAACGCCTCCCTTCTCACATACTTTCCAAGCTAGGCCCAAGGGGAAGCAGCCATTCACAAATGCCTGAGCTACAGGCATCATAGACTCTGCTTTTCAACATCACTTAAAATAAACGCACCCCTGCGATTCACACCACAGGCAAATCCATGGAGCCAGGAGTTCCTCAAAACCAGTCCCAGCTCCCACCCGGCCACGGATGCCGTCAAGCATACGACTGTCCTCACCCCACAGCTCTCTGGCACTGGTTCTCCAGGCACAGCAGGGAAGAACTCTGTTCCTAAGTTTAACTATCCCCATTCCTGGGGCACACACGCAAAGAAACAGAAATTACAATCCAGTGTGTGGAGCTTAGCGCAATGCTGACTCACACCTATTTCCATACTGCAAGTGGGCAATGCAGCTCCCAAGCAGACCTCTACAGCCTCTGACTGCATGTCCCACATGTGTGAGCATCCTTGGACATCCTCAGCCAGGCAGACTACAAAGTCCTGGTGGGGACACACAGCAGGGAGGACACAGAGTCTCCTCCTCCCAATTTATGCCTGCTCTGGAGCTGCCCACTCAAGCAGGACAGACATGGCTGATGGTCATTGTGGCCCAAGGACTCTGGTCTTTAGCATGGTCACTGCCTTCTAGAAATTTAGGTTTGGACTGGGTCTCAGACTTGGTCACTTTAGCCCTAACAGAGTGACCGTGGGCTCTGGTGTCCCTCAACTCACCCCCTTGCTAACATGGCTAAAGCAATGCTGTTTCACCACCCCACAGTCCAGAATGGCAGGAAGGGACAGAGCAAATGAAATCAGAGAAGTAAGGAAAATCAGAGAGTGCCCAAAGCGCTCCACTGGCAGCTCTAATGGCTGAGCTAAAAGGCAGTGGCATCCCAAAGCAGCAGTACACCGAGCAGCAGCGAGACCCCAGGGTGAAAAGTGATGGCAGCTCTCACGAGCTGTACGCTGCAAAGCAATGCCTGCCTGGGGCACACTGCAAACCGCCACCCAAAAGGCTCAGTAAAGGGTAAACACAAGGTGTGCAAAGCAGGGTAAGAAATGGGATAACAGCAAGATCAAGAAAACAAGAAGAAAAAGGCTGCTTCCAGCCCGTGTCCCTCGGTGCCAGGGCTGCCTCCCAGCTGCTTTGCTTCCTGGTGAAACACATCCATGAACACAACCAAAGTGCGCACACAACAGCCTGTGCCTCACAGTGCAAGCACAAGTGTTGCTCAGCGAGCTGCACAAATATACAACATCCTTCCCCTTGCGCTTCTCATACGGCCAACCTTTGGGTCGGAGCAGGAAGAGACCTGCCCCAATCTTTACCAGACTTTGGAAAGACGACGACAACAATCACTTGCTCTCTCCAGTGACTTGACATGTGAAATGGTACTAGTGACATGCTAATAAAACCATAGCTGAGGCTTGGGGTGTTTCTCTTATTTTCTTTGTTTTTAACATAGATTACTAAGGGCTGACAACGGAGACACTGGGGAGCTGAGCTCTGGTGCAACTCCGCTTACTTCAGCCAAGTGTAACTGGCTGAACCTGATCTCTCGTTTCTGTTCAGCCCAACCAAGAAAGCCTGGATTTACTGTACCTCTGGTTACCTCCGCATAGCTCGGTGGAATCACGACATTTGAAATGAGCAAATCCCAGCTGGCGCAGGACACTGCCCTTTATCCATGACCCATGCAGTCACTTCCCTCGCAGTAAGGAAGGTCAGTGCTAAGCGCAATACCAAAAGAGCTTCCCTTGCAGTGGGAGGCAGCCAGAGTCGCAAGGGGAAAAGCCCTGTCCCCAGCCATGCCTTCCTCTGACCAGCCATGGACGCACTGCAGAGCCCTGCTGGGAGCCGGTAGCCAGTGTATCTGTCAAGGGTGAAGGCAAGAGATGCAGGGGAAATTGCAAGGGGGATCCCCTTCTTCTAACAGCTTTCTCTCAGGAACAACAGTGTGGTCCCTGCACCATGGCCAGCCTAGACACACGGTTCCTCATCTTGGCTTTGAGACACCCAACGCGTGCTCCTATCCCAGTCACTGCGACCGGCATATGTGCCACCATCTCTGCTAGTGTGCCAACATCAACATCACACTTAAGGAGCCCAAGTAGCCTCCCGAGCCTGGTGCCTGCCTTGCTCAAAGCTCTATACCACTCACCATCTTCATTAGGACCCAACAGGGACGCTATCTGCAGAGCAACTATGCACAGGATGGAGAGTGCTGAAGGGGGTGTAGAGGGCTGGGAGGGCTACTGAAGGAGGCAAGCGGCTTTTAGGGTTGTGAAAAGCTAAAATCCATTAATTAGATGAGAGACTTGGACTGACGGAGCTCCCGGAGATATCACAGCCCCCTCCGCACGCTCCTGACCCTCGCGAGCCAGCTCCCATCAAGCTGACACAAGCCAGGACAGCCAGTTGCTGCACCATGCTTCCCTCACCAGCCCCAGCTGTCGGGAAAGGGCCCTGGCAGCCGAGACAGAGGCACTCCGGCACGAAGAGCCCCTCTCCCCACCGCCTCCTCCACATGCTGCCTTTGTTCCCGCTGATGTCCCACTCCCACGTGCCTGGGAACGTGCCCCGTGCACCGCAGTGGAGGCCACCAAGAGATGTGGCCGACCTTTGGGGCCCTGTTACAAACCAAAGCACCCCAAGCCAAGCAAAACATGTCCGTACTCTCCTTGGCACACGCTCGCTGTTTCACTGGACATCACGGCAACACGCTGCGTCCTCACATCCTCCACTACCCAGCCGAGGTAGCCAAGGCTCCCTGGCAGGCAGTGCTCTCCCTGGGAGTTCAAGCCAAGGAAGAAAGCACTGGTGGGTTCAAGTCCTGTTCCCATCAGGGGTAGAAAAATTTGGGATCTGTTGCACAGAGGAGAGGCCATCCCCAGTATCGAGGCATCCGCAGGGCTGTCTGTACCCCTAAGGCAGGGTACACAGCACGGCCTCCATCGCTCCTGTCCTTCCCAATTCCCTCCTCACCTCTCTGGTGGATGTGCTGTTTAAACCAATCCTGATCTCGTGTGACGGCACCATTCAGCCTGGGGATAAATGCGGTCTTGCTGGGTATATTCAAAAGGGCTAAAAATTAAACCCCACGGGACCACAGAATATTTGAAGAATAGCCCCTACCCCAGGTCCAGAGCAAACCCCAGAAACGATGGAGCCTGTGCTGGGATCCTGGTGCCCCTGCCTCCACTTCTTTGCGGGGGACACCCTCTCAGTGTTGCAGCCTCCAGTGCAAGCCGTCCAGCTCCCTCCCGGGCAGCCCTTCCTCCAGCCGTTCCCCTCTGGCCAGGCACGGCCGCCACATCTGCGTCTGCACGAACCAGCACAGCCCAGCCCCAGACGAGAGGCAGACCCTTCGCTTCCTTTCATTACCAGAAAGCTGCATAAATTCATCACGCAAACAATCCCCTGGGCATCTCCCGTGTACATCTGCTGCCTCGGGCCTGGGGCTGAGCACAGGAGTATCAGCAAAACCACTCGCCCGCCAGCATTTGCTGCAGCAGAAGGAAAACCGGCTAGCAAAGCACAGCGTTAACACAGTAACGCAAACCAGACTGCGTTTGGGCACACACACAGCGCTAACTCCTGCCCTGAGCCCCCCCCCCCCCCCAAGCATACACACACCATTCAGGCAGGGAATCACCACATCAAATAACTGCACAAAAATATGTCGCACATCTCCCAGCTGTCCAACGCGCTTCTCGGACCTGCTCCCACGGGGGCTGCTCCCCTCCTTTCTGTCCCCGCCATCTCTCCCTTACCAGCGTCTTTCCGCTCCTCTGCTCCTCAGAGGTCTCATCTCCTGCTGCACACGTCTTCTCGGGCACCATCCTCCCCCCCTCCTGTCCCTGCTGCTCCCTGGTTCGCACAGAGCTATAAATACATCCCCGTACCTTCAGCTTGGCTGGGTGGCTTCGCTGTGCCTGCGTCCGGGGAGAAAGCAGCCGCTCCACTAACCGCTCCTGAATAATGATCGAATCCATAACCGCGGCCGGCGGGATGGACAGCCACCGCGGGCCAAGAAAAAAAAAACCCAACCCATGTGTTCCCTCCCAGCCTTCGCTAAATCCATGCGGCAGCCCCCCCGCCTACGCATGCACACACACGCAGGGCTGGCTCAGCTCGCCTCGGCGCTGCGGCCCGGTGAGGTGGAGAGGCGAGGAGAGGCGAGGAGAGGCGAGGAGAGGCGAGGAGAGGCGAGGAGAGGCGAGGAGAGGCGAGGAGAGGCGAGGAGAGGCGAGGAGAGGCGAGGAGAGGCGAGGAGAGGCGAGGAGAGGCGAGGAGAGGCGAGGAGAGGCGAGGAGAGGCGAGGAGAGGCGAGCGGGCTCCCACGGCAGCTGCCCGGGATTTCCTGCCTCCGTTTGTGCTGCAGGAGGAGCCTGCCAGCAAGGACAGGACAAAAGCCACCATGGCCACAGGCCAGAGGCGACGTCTCTCGCTCCGCCAGCGTCCCGCGGAGAGGTTGTGCACGTACCGGATGCCGTCCCAGCCGTGAGTCTGACTCCTTTTGTCAGACGGGCTTACTCAGCTGGAAGATTTCTTCGATATCCTGACTGACGCAGCCGAGACAAAGGTTTGCTGCAAGGAAACCCGCTTTCAGCAAAAATGTGCTGCTTCTGGCTGTGTGTGCGAAGGTCTAAAGGGTCCAGAAAGCTCCCAAAAAGCAGAGTCCAAATCTAGCCCCCAGATCCTAGTCCTGGTTGATGTGGATCTGCCTCCACATGGTGCAGGTCCATCTGTTGTCTAGTCCAGGCTCTATTGCAGCCTCATCTCTGAATCCAATTGGAATAGCAGCTGACGTATTCTGGACCTTATAGCAACCATTTAAGCTTTGAAGGCTTTTCAAAATAAAGAAGTACACGTATTTGTTAAGCGTAAGAACCTAGCCCAGCAACAGTCCAGCATGCACAGAAAAGTCATTCAAACCTCAAGTTTGGGTTCTGAACATACGCATAAGACCTGCTTTCCAGCTTTTCTATGCAGCCATAGAAACTGAACAGGAATTTATCTGAAACAGACAAAAGCTGATGATTTCATACAATTACATGACTCCAGAAACTGGGGGATTAATATCACAGCACATATAATAAAGTCACATGAGATGGCAACACTGGTGGTGCTGGAGGAACCCGTCACTTGCCACACGGGTTCCTGAGCAGCTTTCTGCTTGCAAACGGGGAGGGACGCAGGCTGCCGCCACACTCCTGCCTTGCTCCCAGCCAGAGCTCCTGCTGCTTCTCTGGGAACTGCGGGTTTCCAGCAGCAGCTCCACAGAGCACCTGACCAGCAGGGTCTGTGCTGGTCACCCTTGGGCCACAACCCAGGCCCTCCACCGTGCACCCCAAGCATGGCTGACACCAGGTTCTGCCATAAGGTACTAAGTTACCGCAAGGTCTCCGGTGGCCTGAAGTCTGGGGGCAGCTGTGAGAGTGGAAAGGTCTTAGAAACACACCACATGCTGGGAAAAAAAGGAAAGAAGAAAGAAAAAGAACAGTGGTTTACCTATGCTGCCATCCTGCAAGCTGAGGAAGGCAACCCCAGAAGTTGCAGGCACGAGGTCCTAAAGGCTAAGAAAAATAAATGGAGAAGAACCGGGAAACACTCCCAGAGCAGGAAAACTCCCGCCATACAGCAGCTGTCATATCGCATGCAGGAAGCCCTTTTCCAAGCCACCCTGCTCTGCCAGCAGCACCTTTAAATTACACCCACGGCGTTTTGTTCCCAAGTGTTTCTGCACGTAACAGTGAAGCAGAAGGCCTGGACTGAGATCTAGGTGTGGCAAGAATTGCCACCTCTCAGAACACGTCCCCGCTCAGTGGCTCTGCCCCTGCTTTGCAGCGTTTCTCCATTCCTCAGGGAGCCAATAACCCTAACAACAGCTTCCCAGCCCAGTGGTAGGTCAGGCCACGTTCATGACGCTGGTTTTTTTCCTCCTACATTCACAATACCTAATCCTTGCTTTCCTGACTAGAGGACTCCACCACTGGGGTCTGCAGCCTGTGCATGACTAAGGAGCAATGAAGGTACCATGCTGTCTGCACTGGGCAGCAAGAGCAATGGCTTGTGGCACACCAAAAATGCATCCAAACTTACTTGAGATAACACAGAGGTTTCACCAGTCCTTCCATACCGTAAACTACAGTAGCTGCAAGCAAACCCTCTCCAACCCCCATGAATTCTCATGGCTTGGTAAACCCTTGTCTGAGGACACAGGCCACATGGCCACCAACCACAAGCATCTTCCAAGGGCACATGGAGACACGTTGTGTCCCCACAAGCCCACTGCACCAAATCAGAGCATTCTTCTGAGCTGGGATCACAGACGAAGTCAACAATTATTTGGTTGCAACGAAACCACAGCGTTGTTCATGGCCCCAAGAGCCATGCTGACAGTGCAGAGAAGAACAAGGAGCTACTGTCTCCCGAGCACCTTGAGCTCTCACACATCACACTCGCTCTCGGGACTGGCAGCCAGGGAGGAACTCCAGCCAGGAGGCCACGCCTGGGAACGCAGAGAGCAGATTAGGAAAAGAAACCCAGAAGGGTAGGTCTTGGCTATGGAGAGCATCTTAAGACTGCATGGCCAATGATACGGCTTTCAAAATGCTGAAGGAGGGTCAATTGGTCCCAGACTCTGCCTCCTCTGCCTCTCCTAGAGACACTCATCTTGGCTCCTCTCCTACCAAGAGTCATCAAACCAGAAATGACGGGCCAAGGAGAAGACATGTTTGTGTCCCTCAGATGTGCCACATGACACACCCAGAGCCGTTGGCTCAGGTTGGTCCATGTGCAAACTTCCTGAAGACAGCCAAGCTAAACCTTAGTTTGCCCCTGTCCTTTCTGATTGCCGCTCGTCCTTTCCATGCAGCCCATGGAAATGCCCAGTGTAAACCCTGGCCTGCTCCTCCAACAAGAAATCTGATGTACGACATGAAAAATAGCACACAGGACATTTCACACGTGGTGTGCAGCAGAGCTCAGCAGAGAAATGCACATCTTTGCCCTTTCAAGATCTAGAGCAAAACCAAAGTGTTTTCTTCCACTGGCTTGCAGGCCACACGCACCTCTAACCTCCTCTCCAGGCAGGTGCTAGCAGCAGCAGCTCAGAGGTGAAGCTGGCAGCTGAACCCAGGTTTCTGACTGCCAGAGCAGAGCTCTGCCCGGCCCAAACCTGCCGAGCACTCAGCAAGGGAAATGCAGGCTTGCGGTACACCAAGCCCATCCCACCTCACGGACCAGCCCTTCTTTGTCACAGTATGACAGCAAAAGAGAAAGACAAGAAATAATCAGTGAGCGCTGTCTGGCACAGCCCAGCCCCTCTACGCTGCTGCCATGTTGAGCACTTGCTCGCTAACAATGGGGCCAGGACAAAGCCAAACCGCACACCTACCCTTCTGCAACATCCCTCTCCTTTGGCTCGTTGAAGCCAGCTCAGGGCGAGCGCAGCCTCAAGAGCTGCTCTGGGCAGGGGACGCAGTACATGTGGGTAGAGCTGCACTGACAGAGCAATGTCCTACTTTTCCCTTTGTTAGAGGGGATTTCTAGCCTGTGGTGCTGAAGATAGGCTCTGAGAAGAGGAGAGAAAATGCATTATTTAATGTTTTTAAATGTAAACTAAGGCAAAATTCACCACCGGGCAGCTGGCCAGCACATAGAAATGTTCTCCAAGAGCAGCACATCAGCGAGTGCCCATGCTGCACTCCACACCGCTGGCCCAGGGAACAAAGAGCCACACTTCACCAGCGCTAATTAAACACAGACACAGTGCTGTGCCATTGCACAGTCATCGGAGCTGGAAGCAATAAACCCATTTAAGAAAAACACCCAGCGCTCGGGACCTGGCAGCAGTGATGGACAGAGATCCGCCACACGGGCATCAGTGCAGTCGGTAGAGGTGGCTGCGAATGCAACAAGCAAGGAGCAGAAACGACGCAAGGATGAGCGAGAAGAGACCAGCACAGATCAGAGATGGGGATGGGGGCAAGGAGAGGAAATTCTGTCCTCGGCTAAACGTACACCGTCCTGGCCAGGCTCCAGCCACACAACCAGAGCCCCACACACCTTCCTCCCAGCAGCCCCCAGCTCCCATCAAAGAGGGGCTTTCTCCTCGGCAGCCTCCATGCTCAGCCTTTTGCGTGGGCTTAGCCAAGAGGCTCAGCTATGAGCAGCGAAGATAACATGAACGGGAGCTAGATCCAGAGGTCCAGGTGTGAAGACCTCTCCCCCCACATCAACCAGAGCACCCAGGGGCAGGAGACTGAGGGACAGCAGCACAGTGCAGGAAGACAGGGCCCCAGCCAGCTCGCAGAAGAGGTCCCCCACCCGCAGGGGAGCTGGTTTCTGGCAGAGATGCCACAGCCTAAGGACTGCAGTGCTCAGGCTCCAGCCTTGGTGAAGAACCAGGACCGTGTCATGGAAGGAAAATCTTCAGCCTGGTCCAGACAGACACTCTTGAGCAGCACAGAGCCAGGCAATAGGGTCCCAGCAGGGATGCACCCAGCCAGCCTGGCCTGTGCAAAGGACTGGTGAAGCTCTGCATATCCATGGCTCTGCAGGGTCAGCACAGTCACATCATAACAGCATTTATGTTCTTTCCTCTGAAGTAGACAAAGCTATTTTCAGAATTCCCCACAGAAGGGAAATTTGGTTCCTGGCTTTTTTCTACCAGGATGGGAAGGGCAGTTCCAGAGGAGCCGTTTGCTCAAGTTGAATGGGAGCAGCAGCAGGCAGTAAACCCATTCCCAGCTTGGACCAGGGCAATGGAGGCTGAGGAGCTGCAGGTGTCTTCCCTGCAGTGCCCAGCTGGGAACTTCCACGGCTCAGTTTCCACCTTCTCCTCCTGCTGCCTCCTCTCCCACTATGTGGAAAGTCAGTGCTGCCTTCAGACAGATGAATCTCATGGGTATCACAAGGTTTGGACTCTGCTGCTCCATCACCTGCAGAGCTGCACGCTCACCCTGAGGTTCCTGCTGACCTGACCCAAGAGAAAATGCCCTGCTGATCTAAACTCTGGTGATTAATTTAACCTTGAACTTGCAAGCAAGGCTCTATGTAAATGGTTACCGGGAGCATCAGAGCCCCTACACTTTAGCCAGGCTTCATCCTTTGATGCTCAGGGAAAAGCAAGATACCAGACCACAACTGCAGAAATCCCAAAGCACAGGATTAACCTCCTGTACATACAGTGCCGCAAGTACAATCGACACAGCAACAAGATCGCCTGTCTTTTCTTTTACCTACCCCCCAGGTCAAGCTTTAATTTCCGCTCAAGGATCACTGCTGCTTTGTCACATAATCCCTGCAGAAATTGATCAAATTCCATTTTAAAGGTATTTGTGCTCCCTGCTTCCACTTGAAGCACCTCACGCTTCCCAAGAGGCACCGTGCGACTCACGCGATGCCTCCACTTCCAGCTCTGACGAAGGACCGACGACCCTAAATTGCCTCCCGCTCGTTTAAACTCGTGACTCCCTCTGGAGCAAATCCGCAGCTCTCGTCACACCCAGCTCCTCTGCTCATCGTTTAGGGATAATCTGCAAAATGTAACAAATCGGGCAGATGTGGAGCTGGCTGGAACTCTTCCACAAAACGCTGGGTTGCTCTCCCCTCCGGAGGAGCCCCTGCCAGCCAGACCTTCCCCGCTGCGGTACCGACACGTTCCACGCGAGGGAGAAGCCGGCCCGCAGCAGAGCGGCTCCCGCGGGGAGACGGGGCTGCGCTCGGGGGCTGAAGAGGGAGCTCCCACGGCGGCTTCCCCCGACCAGGGCCAGACAGAAATCAATTTGCAGATCAAACCCGCAACCCTCGTCGCTTCCACCTCGCCCAAGGTCGCAGGCACCGGCGGCTCCAATTGCGAACGCGTTCAAAACCTTAGCAAAGGACAGAGGTTTCCAAATTTAGGCTGTTCAGACAGGAGGAGAAACCAGGCGGCGCAGGAGGGGCTGCAGCAGTCTCTCAGCACTACCGCTGCTCACCTTTCCCTCTGCTTCATCCTCCAGCTCTGCAGCACAAATCAGGCTTATATAGATTGCCTGCCTGTCATCTCAAAGCTACAGCTAGGGAAACCAGAGAGAGGCAGAGCAGAGCCCTGCCAGCCCCGAGAAGCTGGGAACAGCAATGCTTCGGAGACAAACAGGTACACATTGCTCCATGGCACGGAAGCTGACTGGGCTGGGAGCCGTTTGGTGGGAGAGGGTGGAAAATAATGTTTTTTTATCCTCGGAAATGGAAGGGCACTGCTGCTCCAGCTCTCAGGTTCTCCATCCGAATGACAAAAACATCAGCCGTTTTGGAAGCTCTTGATGCACATTAACATACGTGAACAGAAAAAGGTTGGGGACAGGATCTTACAGAAAGTCCAACTTTAAAGTTATAGGTAGTGGTCCCAATCCTGCGATCCTTACTCACCGAGTAGTCCCTTCGAAATAGAGACGACTGCTCACATGAGTAAGGGATGCAGGATCAGGCCTGTCTACCAAAGAAGCTGAATCCTGAACCGGAGAGGGCATCATGGCCTCTGAGCATTGCGAGACACTCACACCTAGTCCAGCAGGGCCTAGTTCAAGGGCATCGCCAGGGAAGACAGTCCAGGCTGGGGCACCACACCTGCAAACAGCACACCGAGCACGGACCATGGAGAGCAAGGCAGTGGACAAATAAGGCTGGAAAAGGGATGCTCCACCCAAGCAGGAATGCTGCTGGTTCATCCCCAGTACGCCCGTCTCACAGATACTCCCAACTCTGGAAGGAGGTCGTTCTTAAGCCTGCTGTCCTCCCAGCAGGCTCCTGAAAACAATATTGGGAGAACGAAAGCCAACTGTCTTGGGACAGCTCCCAACCTCTGTCTGGGTCTCCCAGCTACAATTAACATAACTTTAGGAGTAGCTGATGCCCACAGGAGAGAATAAACCCACTCTTAGCTCATCAGGTTATTTTTAATTCCATTAGTTAAGGGGAAAAAGGCAGATCTCTAAAGCAACCTTCAGTCCTGGGATGCACCCAACCAGAGAAAAGCCAGCCTCAGCCTGTGTGAGGAATAACCCCCCAAAAACTCTGCAGACTGCACCCTTCAAGGCCAGACAGACTGCTGCTTTCCATGACCAGGAGGTAGAGGCACCTCCTTCTTCCTCGAGGGTCTCCTGCAGGTCTCCATCCAGCGCTCAGACCCCCAGGCTCCAGTCTTCCACCCTCTCTCCCTGCTGTCAGCTGCCCCCACGCAGTCACGCTGCAGTAACACGAAGCACGGTCCTTGTGCACGCTCATTGAGATGGCAGAGACACACAGGGGCTTCCACCTTCCTTCCCTCATCCCTGGGCTTGCACCACCACCATCTCATCTTCACTGAGATGAGCCTGCTGAGAGGGTGCCAGGCATTTACCCTCCTCCCTTTGCACCTGCACAACTCTGCCCACAGTCCTTCTCCACCGAGGCACGACACAGCTATACCTGGCTGCAAAGTGCTTCCCCTTGGAGCCTAGCATGGGGCAGCGTCCCCAGCGAACGCAGCTATGTGGCTTCTAGTCTTACCCGGCTCCCCGTGATACGCGCCTAACCATCTGCCGTCCCAGAGGGGACCCCCAGGAGCCCGTTTCCCAGCCCCACCATATGACCAGTCTGCGCAAACCTCGCTGCCCACATCAGTCTGCCCGGGGTTAAGCCCTGCATCGGGACTAGTATCTGTCTTTGCAGATGGGTAATTAGATTCCCTTTCCATTTCCTTTTTCCTCCTGATGGTTTCTCTGGCTGGCAGTTCCCCCGCAGCCCTGCACAATCCAGCAGCATTAGTCAGAGGGAAATTCTGTTCCCTTCCTCCCCTGGATGCTTCTCTTGGTTCACTATAAACAGCAGAGTGAACTGCGCAACAATTTGAGTACTCCGTTGCAGAAGCATTTGTCCTTTTCAGTCTGGCAAACACGGCTTTCCCTCCCACACCTGCACCCTGCCCCTTCTCCCCGCCTGGTTAAAATGAGTGTGATGTTGTTGGCAATTGGAAGCAATTAGCTAATCAGCAGCAATAAGCAATCAGCTGCACTGGGGTTGCAGCAGACCTCAATTTATGAGCAGTGGTGCAAAACACTCCTTTCAGGTAGGGCCTAAAAAAGCACACCTGATTATCAGCGACGGTGTGAGATGTTCTCAGAAGAAGATCATAACACTCTCCTGCAGGAAACCTGAGCAAAGAGATGGAGCAACGATGAAATTGGGATAAATCAACACAGAGCTGTCTCTCAGAGCTCCCAGAGAAGGGAAGGAGTGTGTGCCCAGATGAAGTATCCACAGAGATCCTCACTGAACATACAAGATGTCTGTCCTCCCCTGCCGCTAAGCAGTGGCTTTCTAGGAAGCAGTACCGGTACCTGAAGCCCTGATGATTGCAAAAGCATCCCCAGGACCTGCAGAGACACACAGACACATCATCTCCACCTGACAGAGGACAGCAGAGGAGTTATCCTGCTGGGATTTATGGCTACCCCACAGATCCCCCCCTCCAGCAAATGTACAAACTGAGGTGTTCAGAGTTGATCTGTCAATTCTGACTTCTTGTACCCTGTAACATACTGTGATCTCCACAGGCAATGTCCTGAGCCCATGCAGAGCACTGCCAGTCTCACAGCCCTCCGATGCAAACCATTGAGACTCCCAGCAGCTCCGCATCGCTGCCTGGGCTGGGTAGTTTCTACTCTCCACCTGGCTGCAAAAACCAAACTGCCGCCTGCCCCACGGTGAGGGCTTTGAAAAGACTTTCGGAAGATTTCAGGAGCTTGCTGCTGACTCCCTCCCCCAGATCCATGCCAGCCTGTTACTGGCTGCCCAGCAAGCGCTGGATGGAGTCTTACCCAGCTGTGCCACTGGCCGGCTCGCAGGCCACAAGGCCTGACACACTGCAGCCATTGAGCAGCCGGTGCCTCTTCCACCATTTGTGGCCTGGCCGGGCTTCCCAGGGCCTGGCACACCTCGCACGCCAGTGACTGCACCGGATCAGCGCCGCTGCTGCACGGCGGCAGCGTGGCGTGGTGTTCCCGAAGGGCATCGCAGTCCCAGCTGACCCGAAAAGCTCCCCAGCACAGCTGTGTTGTGGGCCACCGACACAGCTGTGGGACCGGCCAGGCAGACACAAAGTCTGGCAGTTTGCTGCATGAAAGAAGAAGAAAAGGTAAGGGCTACAAGGCAGCAAACGGCTGTGCTCCTCCCAGACTTCAAAGACCGTCAAGTTTTTTTACAGCCCAAGGCTTGTGGAGCTCAGGCCACTGGAGAGAGGCTGGGGACCAGGATTGTTCCCCAGTTCCCTGTGGCTGTGCAGCCATCCAGAGTTCACACCGGCTCCTTGCACCCTGCCAGAGCAGACACCGAGGCCGTGGCTGGGGAGGATGCCGTCAGAATAATGAAAATGGGAATCAAGAGATGCTCTCCAACACCTTTCTCTCCCCTTCTCCCCCATCTACTTGCTCCAGCGAACACCAAGCCTGGTTACACCTCTGCTGCACAACTCACCACTTCTCTGTGCCCTGCAGTGTGACTGGAGATTCACATTCTGTTAAATACTGTGACGATGCGAGAAAATTTCAAGTCACTGAATATCTAAATCAAATTGTACTGTCAAAGCGAATTTAAACAAAGTTTCTTCCCAGCTTAAGAGTAATAGTCAGTAACTGCTGAGTGTTGCTTTTCCTTATCAGAGATGCTGACCAGTAGAGGAAAAAATGAGAATAGTTAGTCTGAATTTGAAGTGAAACAGAGCAAAAGACCTTCTTGGATGGAGAAGTATCTGGCTCAGAGTCCTAGCAGAGATTGGGCTGGATAACAGAGAGAGCTACCCATGCCCTTCCATAATGCAGGTGTGATATGCAAGGTCTGGAAGTCACAGTGGGGATGACCATACGGATCATTTACCAAGACTGAAGGACACTGACAGGTCCTGATGGCTCTGTGGTACCCAGATGAACACCCTGTCTGAGGCTGCTACAGGGAACACTGCAACTTGCCAGGCTACAAGGTCAGCTCAGCAATCACAGTGCTCTTGCAACAGAAAAGCGGTAACAGGCACCCCAGCACAGCACGCCCCGTCAGCACAGCAACCTCGGTGTGCTTCAGTCCAGCCCCAAACTTCATTAGCAGTTTTGCAGCAGTGAGAGATTCCTACTAACCACTGAGATGGTGCCATCTGTTTCCACTTACGTCCTGGCTCGCAGGAGCAGCTACAGAGCAAAGGAGTGCAGAGAGACTTTCCTCTCCTATGCGCACAGGGACTGAACAGCTAGCTGGTTGGGACAGACAGTCTGAATTTGCCCTCCCCAGAGCAACCTAGCACCTCCATTCTGTGCAAACTACACACCTGGAAGGCACGGCAGCCCTCCCGCTTTGGTTTTGCTATCAAGCTCAGTCATACACCTACCCACAGGCTGCTTCCCTGCGGGCACAGAGAACTTGCTCCCAGCAGACAGCACAGCTGCACTGACTTACTCGCTGCTCTGCATGGCACCGCAGCAGAGAAGGGGTTGACTAAGGTGTTCCCACATCTCTTGGCATGCCCTCTACAAAGCCAAAAGGAATCCGCCACTGATAAGCCAGGATCCCAAAATCAACAGCTACCAGGCCTTCTTTCTTTCTATATCAGGGTCCTGCAGAGATCACGCTGTGCAGAGAAATCTTTACCTAGACAATTTTTTCATCTATTCATTTTTACGTATGGGCTGCTTGCGGCAACCACATACCCACCTGCCCCAAAAAGGGGTAAGACATGCCAGCGGTGCCCACGCAGCCCTAGCCAGCACAAAAGCACAGAGCAGACAGTGGAGATCAAAACAGCAGCATGTAGCATGGGAGTGTCTAGGCTGCTTCCGAAAACGGTAGCACAAGGAGGAAAGGGATAAAAATGGGGGACACCCTGCGTGGGGAGGGCTAAAAAAGTATTGGCCCTGCCTGGCAGCTGAACTGCAGGAGGACTCTGCCACCTTGTTTTACCAGTCACACCTGCCTCAGGAGGGAAAATAAATAGTCCTCTTGCTCAACAGGAGTTTTCATGCTTTGAAAGAGATTGCTTAATTCTTGGCAATTTGAGTTCAGCAACTACGCTTTTTCTGTGGTTGCTGCTTCCTCTCTGAGCACACACAGTGTTTTTCAGAGCCAGAAGAGACATTACGCTCCTCTCAGCCTGCCCCCCAGGCCCTGCAATTCCCCCCAGCGATTCCTCCCTTTGGAAGAGCTGGTGCCTGTGGTTCACAACCGTGGCAGAACATGCACTAAGTTTTCCTTCCCCAAAAAATCTTTATAGTCTTGCTTGGAGAGAGCTGAACCGACTTTTCCTGAAGAACAGTGCTCTTAGGAGAGACAGGATGAAATATCAGGACGTACCATGAACAAAACGCACACTGTGATACTGCAGCATCAGCAATCAGCTGGACAAAAATTCCACAAAATCAAAAGCCTGGAGCATCCTATACAGCTTCACGGAGGGGATCCTTCCCAACATGGTCCTGTCCTACTACCCCAATCCCATCACCAGCTTCTCAGCCCATCTGTGGTTTCGCATACCCTACCACCAACCACACCGCTCTGGGGAGGGCGGCTCTCAATCACCCGGCAGGCACAGCCACGCTCAGCTCCGCACCAGCGCGGCACCGATGCTGCAACCAGAGACGGGAGAGTGGCCAGACCTCAAGTCCATTCTCAATAGCTGGAAAAGACAGCTTTCTCTAAAGCGTATCCTCCTGTAATGAGTGTATCTAGTGTAACAGCCCAAGCATAGGAGCTTCCCTCACCACTACTCCAATCTGGCTGCTTTGCTGTCACATATTGTCAAGCCGTCCCACTCAGCCCTCCTCTGCTGAACTCCTCCCAAGAGATAGTTCTCCTCAAAGCCCCAGATACAGTGACATTGCCATCCTGGTCCATTACAGCCCTGTCCCAGTTACCCTGAGACCGCTCCTGGGGACTTCATGCATTGCAGGGAACACACACAGCCTGTACGCGCACAGCTTCAGGCCACACACACCGCACAGAGCAGCCAGGCTGCTCAACGCTGGGACTTGAGAGGCCAGAAGACTCCTGCCTCCTGCAGCTACTCAGCCCACCGAGCAAAACCGTGCTCGGGCAAGCAGGACCTGCCGCAAAGACCTCCCACAGCGAAGGAAGAACCAGCAACCCTGCCACCAGACTGCCCATTAGCCCTGAATCGGGGGGAGGCCCCGAGCAGCACAGCGGGGCTGGGCACGGAGCCCCGCGTTAGCATCCCAGCTCCAAAGCTGACAAACCTCCCGCTGAAGGCAGCGCCTGGTACAAAGGCTCATTTGTTCCCAACACACGAGCCCATTCCAGGCTGCCGCCCGGACACATCTTCTTTATTGTGCCCTCCTGACTCCGGCAACAGGCAGGGCTTGGGGCTCAATGGCCCCTTTCTGGGATGCTGCTGGGGCTTATACACGAGGCCGCAGATGGCAGGGAACTGCCAAGGTCCTGAGCCCTGCCAAGCAGCGAGCGCTGGTACCGTGTGTCCTTCACCCCTGACAGCAGCGCGAGCCTTCTTTGGGGCTCCGCTGCCCCAAAGCCCTTCTCACAGACATGGCAGAGCTCCTCTGTCACCCAGCTGGCCACAGTCACCTGCCACTGCACTCCAATGTCACTGGTACAGCTGTGGGCTGCAGAGCAGAGGGGACAAAAGGCACGTTTTTGTGCAAAATCCCTGCTTGTCCATGCACTTTCAGATTGTTCCATCATGTACAGGCATGGAGACAACTCTGAGGCAGGAAGAAGGAAAATGGGACTTTAAACTCTTGTCCTCACCATGACACAGTCATGATGGGATCTGTTTCCAGTCCCTGCTCCCAGTGCAACAGGGAAGAGGGGTAGGAGGGCTGGGAGAAGTCTCTTGCTAGATCCCATGAACGGTTAAACTCTCCCTATTTAGCAGTGGTGGGAGGGGATTTATCTCCAAGCAAGAGTCTTGATACCACCTGGGATGAGGCCAAGAGAAAAGCAAACTCCTCCAGTGAACTTATCCCCCTCCCATGCTGCCTACCCAGCTACAGGGAGTTTCCTCCGCAGCCACACAGCCACAGGGACATGAGAAAAGATTGCTTTTATTTTCCCACCCATAGCCTGCCACAGCCTAGCATCTCTCCAGCTTGAGCTCGAGCCAGAAGACAACCAGGCTTAAGGGGAAGCAGCTGGACTCCCCCCCACAGCTTGCGAGACGGCGCTTGGAAGCTGTCCTTATGGAGCATGCGGTCATTTACTGAAGTCCAGAGCTGCGCCTGGCAGACCAGCTCCAGCAACCAGGGTAGAGCCGGGCTTGCTGGACGCCAGCAGAGTCCAAGGACTCCAGGTTCCAATTGTGCAAGAGAAAATCTTGGCTGTCTCAGAGTAGCAGACATCGAGACAGGAGAAAGAAGGGCCCTTTGCCATGTCAGGAAGGAGAATTCTCTGGTAGTTTCTGCAAGCAGCGTCTGCCCGTGGTCTCCTGAGCTCCCTGCCACTGCCTGGGACCTGGAGCTGACACCCCAGCTGGCTCCCACCCCACACTCCAGATCCTCAGTGCTCCCACTGACATCTCTGCTCCTAGAAAGCAAAGCCTCCGGGAGGGCTCTGATCCCCTTTTCCACTGATCCACAGGGCCCTCGGATACCAAGATCCCAGCAGAGACTCTTCCATCCATGCACATACCTTCAGCACCTTCCTGCACCAACACACTATTGCACTGAGCATGTCTTCCAGCCGGGCACGGCTCAGCACCCTGCAGGACAAGCCTGCACTTTTCATCAGGGAACTGCTCTGATATGTGCAATTTCCAGAAAGGCCTCTTGTCCATCTGTGGTTTTTGGACTCCGCTCTGTCATCTTCTCCTTCCTACTTCCCCCCAACTCTAGCATGTCGAAAGATGAGAACAAAAAGATAAAAAACCCCACAGCCACCCCCACTTCCCACCCCACTTGCACAACCGTACCGCCTGGCAGCGGGGCACTGCCCCTCGGTCATGGAGCACCCAGGTAGACCCCCTTTCCTCAGGGAGATGCACGGGGCTGATCCCCAACACCGGTGCTGCTCCTCCGCAGGGCTGTTCCCTCCACCAGCACAAAAGGGGCCACATCACACCCTCGCCCCCTCCCTGCAGAAGTCACAACCGTTGCAGACAGCAGCCCAACAGCTCAGACATCACCAAGCAGCCTTAAATCCTGGTAATTGGGGCGAGATGCCAGGACCTTACAGGGCTGGAGCTGCGTCTTACCAACAGCCACACTCAGGGAGCTGGCAGACTGCAGGAGGCCTCCGAGCGAGATCCTACCCCGTACATGCCAAGAGCACTCTGCTGAGTAGGAAGCACAGGGCTCTCCCTGGAGCCTCAGCCCCTCGCCTGCATCGTTCAAAGAGCAGCATAAGCCGTGGCTCCAAATGCTGCTCCACCTCAGAGCTGGAGATGGATGAGGTCACCTCCAGTCTGAAATCACTTCCGTTCTCGAGCTGCTCTCAAGGCTGTGCCACAGATTAAAAAGAGCGGGATGGGTGGGGAGGGAAACCCAAATCAATGGAGCATGCTCCCTATTAGGAGCTCAACACTTCATTAATCTCTGCCTCCCAGCTGACTGCCATCCGAAACCTCCACCCTCCCTCCTTCCCCTGCAAGAACAAACCTGGCAGGAACTGCTTTGAGTTAATAGCAGGGTACGGCATAAGCTGCATAGGACTACGCTCGACCCCTGACTCCCCAAATCCAAGCCAAGCAGAGCAGTGGGGAGAAATCGCAGCTTGGTGCAGTCAGACTAGCTCAGCCACACCGCTCCACCTTGTGCCCAGTTCCAACTGCTGGCCTTCAAATGCCTGCACTGCACCAGCCGAACTCTCTCCCCACGCACGTAGTGTTGGAAATGGTTTGCGCTGGCAACTGATCCTATCCACGCTGCACTGAGCACCAACACCACAACCCTGTGGCCTCTGCAGCACAGCCCCATTCTCCACTGTCCAGGTGGCCACACTGGCCAAGGTGGCAGCAGGATTCTGACACCTGGATCAGGCAGTACTTAACCCAACACCTGAGGAACCAGGCTGAGCAAGAAGGATGGAAATTCAGGTCACCAGCACAGGGGAGTCCTAAGGAAAAGAGCCTTACAGTGGTCACACTTGGCCAGGAGAAACCAGACTGACAGTTTAGTGGCATCCTTTGAAAAAGACATCGACCACAGATGAATCAGTGCTTCATTCTTGGAAGCACTAAACTGACCACAGTATCCAACAGTGCCTCAAACAGTAACGGCCAAGACACATCACTGTCACACAGTTCCCTCCTACACGGTCGTGGTTTTTTCCCCTCACTCCAGATTTTGTTCTACACAGGAAGGCACTGAGGTTTTGCGGGTCTCTTCCAGAGTTCCCAGTCTCATTGCAATGGCAGCCGTTGGATGGGGCCATTTTGTCAGCAAATACAGCTGCTGCGATCCATACGCTGTTTGGACCCAATCCAAGTGCAGCCCATGCAGATGGCCTTGGCCTCACGTGTGTCCCAGTAGTGACTGGCCAGAGCAATGCTGGGCATGATACTGTCTCAGTACTGTGGGGTAACGGGAGCTATTGCAAATGCAGCGGATAGAGAAGCAAGGGGCAGGGTACGCCTGAGTGCGCAGCTATGGATCACATGCTGCATATTTCTAGGACTTCCTTCAAGCAGATGGAAGACTGGAACTCATGACCGCGCACACTGCCAATCCTGTGCTAGTTTCTCTGGATCACTCGACACCCCTGGGGCTGAACAGTGGGAAAAGTACAGCACGACGGCTTCTCCCAGAGAGCACTTTGCTCCCCAGCCTCTTTCCAGAGGCCAGCCCTGGATACCAACCAGCCAAAAACACAATGAAAGCAAGAGCTTTCTTCTCTGTGGGCTTCAGCCCTTCTAGAAGCAGCGGGCACCAGAGAAAGGAAACTCTCTTAAATCCTGGCACCAGGCACAGCCCTGGGCTGTGCAGGTGGTTCCTCTTCAGCGCGGACTAGGAATAAATGCTCTGCGGGACAGACATATTTCAGTAGAGGAAGCAGCGGGCTGCTCCCACCTGGCTGCATTCCCACCAGCTTCTTTCTGCCAGTTCTGGCTTCACACCTGTAACTTGGTAAGATGCCAGCAGAAGTCAGCAACATAGTGAGGACCCAGTGGGGAAACAAATATCCAACAGACAGGTTGCCTTGTTGGGGAGATGAGGAGCCACAGACCTCCTACTGGGCAGCGCCTGCTAGCTCCCAACAGGAGAGCTCCAACAGCAGGGAGCTGAGCAGGGCATGCTTCACACCCCACTGCCCTGAGAAACAGCAACCACTACATGGAAGGAACAGGTCTGAAGTTGAACATTTGGGCTAAGGGGATTCCTGAGGCTCAAATGCCTCTGGGAAGTTTCAGTTGTGGCGTGACTGACTCACAGAGGAATGGAGCCACACCATCAAAGTAGCTGCTGCATATCCCTAAAAATCACAGCCTCCAGGCAGAAATGCCTCTAGACAGAGGTGTTATGTCCCAGGCTTCAGTTCTGCCACCTCTAAAACAGCAGTGGGGAGAACTTCACTGTGACCACCCACACCTGCCCTGGCTGGGCCAGCAATGCCTGCCAAGCCCTCCAGGATCCTGGGCTGGAAGGCATTCAGGAAGGGTTGTGCTCCTCACCCTGCACCCAGACACCCTGGAGAGCTGTCCCCAAAAAAACCCACCAACACTGTTTGTAGGAGACTTCTGCTTGCTATAGGCTTCACCCTTTTCCAGTACTCAACTGCTCCTTGCGTGCAGGAATGGACAGTCATTTTGTTTGCAAACAACTGTACATGAATACTCCTGCAAGTGAGAGCAGGCATGCACTAATGCTCCCACAGAGTTTTCCTGTATGTTGTTGTTGTTCTGGGTTTTTTTTTTATTTATTTTTAAATTGCTTAACGTACAGGCAAAAAAGCCTGTGAAAGCCATTCAGACTGAAAGAAAAGGCTTCACACAGGGCAGCTTAGTAAGAATCAGACTGTACTGTATTTGAGGAACCCACAGATAAGATACAGGTAAACATACAAAACCACACCCTATATTTTCCAAAACTATAGGCAGGAAAGATCCGCTGAGGGACTGTTGAATATTCTGGACAGCAGGATCTGAGGATACGGAGGAGATGCTGTGAAATCATTAGTATATTAAGAGCAACAGAAAATAACCTAATTCAAGAAAAAACTCTCTTCCCAGGCAAACCAGGCTTCCTCTATGCAAAGGAATTCCACAGACGTAAGGACATCAGTGCCCTGGCACAGTTAGAGATGACGAAGGTTGTATTTTCCTTTTCCAGTAATACTTAGATTTAACTATATAAACTGTTCCTCTGGGAGCAGATCCTATTTCACTGTTTACGCAAGAGCCTTAGAGTTGGATTTTAAAGGTGAAAGCACCCACTCCCAAACTGCAGGGAGCCCAGTCAATCCAGATGTTCTTGCTATAGCAAACAGCTGCTCCGTCGCACTTCTCTCTAATTCTTTGCCCTGCCACCCTTGCCGTCACTGGCACATCCAGAAAGATCAGGGCACGGGAGGAGTTCAAGCGGGCAAGAACGGCCTCAATTATCAACACTGCAAAAGGTAAGAAGAGATCTGCAATAGCAAAGCCTGCATGAGTTTTTCATGCTGTGAAGAGTCTAGGTGAAGCGGAGACAGGCACATGGGATACAGAAGCATCCAGCCTCAGGGCAAAGCACTGCCTAGCTCTTCAGCCCCGGATTTGTCACCCGGGAAGGGGATTGCAATCAGCTACGTGCTCCCAGAGAGTGCGTCCCCATGTGCAGGGTGCTGAACCGGAGCACAAAGGCAATCCCAGCCCCAAAGGGCTTGCAATCAGAAGCATACAAGAAAACTAACAGGCGCACGGAGCAGTCAAAAAGCAGCACAGCTAGTGTGATAAACAGTGACTATCCACTAGCTAGCTGCTGCCAAGTATGCACAGGGGGGCTTTAAGGAAGAGTTTGGAGGAGGATAAAGAGGACAATTTTCAGAAGAAACAAGGCAGGATAAGATGTTAAGAACACTAATCCACAACAGAGCATCTCTGCCAAAGTCCCTAAAAAAGCAGCAGCATTGTAAAAGTTTCAGTTCCAATAAAGAAACAAAAATCTTAGATGGCTCTATCGCTCATGAGCACAGCCATAATCCTTTCAAGGCCATTTTCACAGAGCGATGGCTCTTACTGATTTTTTTGAGACAAAGATGAAAGGCCCATTCAGAACGTACCTCCTGCAGTATTTTCCCAGTTATTTTCCTTCACCAAGCCCTTTCCTGGACCTAATCCATGGACCACAGCACATGAAAGGCAACTCTAAGCTTGGCACCAGGTGTGTAAATTCCTCTGCAGCAGCCTGCTCATGGGAGATGGTGAGAGCTCTTGCTACACAGCAACTGAAATCAGTTAGAGTGATGACGGGGAAGAACAGTGGCAAGGCTGCTCACCAGAGCCAAAGTTATTAAAAACATAGGAGGTGCCTAGCTCCTCTCAGTTTCAAAGGACTTGGGCACTTTAATCCGTATTTAAAGAAAGCTGGCCCTTGGTTCGTATTATCGCAAACTGCCTAAAAAATTTGCCTTTAAATTAACTACATTGTACAAAGGCCTTTGTGGAAGAGCTAATGTTTCATCCTATCGTCTTTGATCTCCACACCACCAACCCAGACCAGAGGAACGCGTCAGCTCCTTGGTTAATCCAGAATATGCCGACAATCTCAGAGGCACTGCAAGTGGGATCGCTTAATTTTGGGCAGGGACAGCCCGCAGTTCTGGGCTGGCACAACGTAAAACCGCAGGTCTGTGGCCCGGGAGAGGGCTTCACAGGTACCATCACCACGCAAACACCCAATAACCCTGCCATCGCGCCACGAGGCC
Organism: Aquila chrysaetos chrysaetos; assembly: GCF_900496995.4. Lineage (NCBI taxonomy): Eukaryota > Metazoa > Chordata > Aves > Accipitriformes > Accipitridae > Aquila > Aquila chrysaetos. The sequence goes on from NC_044012.1 coordinate 38,219,314, forward strand.
CCACTGAGCTTAGCACTAGGAACAAGAACATCAGAGCTGACGTTAGGATCTTCCAAAGAAGCTACACAGGTTTATAACCCAACTCTACCATTTTGGTCAATTTCACCAGCGATAATTCAATGTAAAATACTGCAGTCAGACCAGGCAACTCAGTTTGATCAGGACAGACCTGGAATACTGGTATTTTCCTGACAAAGTCTCAGGGATGGTATTTTCCACCAGACTTGAGAAAGGCATTTTTCTGCTCTCCTCATCAAAAATCACAGCCTTAAGAAGAAACCTTAGCATCCAACTGGATTGCAGGAGACAAGAGAACAAAGCCCTAAATCTTGTAGAGGGTCATTAAAGGGCACACGTTCTGAATCATATTGTCCCACTCCTCCTAAAATCCTTTCCACCTTAAGGTAACAATTTCTCTCCCCTCAAAAATTGAGTGAGAAAGCAATCACAAAAGGTTACTGCCCCAAGCTGAATAACTAATGTCACTGCATCAGGGACACAGCCCAGTCACACAGAACAAACTGGGTTCTTGATAACATCTGTTCTTTGCAGATAACATTGCTGTGACACTGGTCTTGCTGCTATTTCAGTCTTGATTTCTACTTTAAAGTTTATGCAGTCAGAGTCATCAATACAATCTCTAGTTGCCCTCTAGCAAAACTGTTAACTGAGACTCATTAATACAGTCCTGATCTGAAGGAACAGATAATTGTAAACTCCTCGTTCTTGTGGATTTTTTTAGTGGTGTTGCTGATTTCATAAATTTCTTTCTGGGCTCCACCTGAAAATAACAAGAATGGTAAAGCGCACAAGATATAAGATGAGAGACAGTAACACAGTAGGCGCTGGAAAAGCAGAGTTCATGAAAATGTCACTTTTGTAGCGATTATAACCAATTTCTGGAAGTCAGAGCAATGAAACTGGACTAAAGAAGATATTAGACAAGACAAAGTCATTTGACTGTAAACGCTGCGGTAGTTGGACACACAAGGCGCAGCAATACCAAATGTTAGAAAGAACTTGGAAGCAACAGAGTGGAAAAATTGCATTTGCCAGGTAAGAAGGAAGAGTGGGGCAGGAAGAGGAATGCTCAGCTCAGACAGTAGGTTAACGGACAGCCAGCACCCCCATGCAATGTCAGCTCAAGTGACAGCCACAGGAGGCCAGGAGTAACTTGTCACTCACAGCCCTTTAACAAGAACAGGGTGCAAAATCAGATTAGACACCCACGAATAGCTCTTGGGACCTGCAGCACAGCATGAAGCCAAACCTTTATATCTTTTAAGAATCCAAGGCTAACCATCTTCAAGCAAATCCCAGAACCAATGTCACATGCAGAACAGGGAGGAATTTTCTTGGGCTTCCAGCCTGGGCTCTGACTTGCCAGGCCAAACAGCAATCTCTTGGGATTTATTTTCTGGGAGTTATTCTCTAGTCATGTTTTGCCGTGGGATCTCGCCCGCTGCCCCCTCACAGGCCTGTCAGAAACATACCATCCCCTCACAGACACGCTAAATGTCACACCATACTGGCCAGACTCGGCAGCCCTCCTCCGAGTCCCCAACCCAGACAAAACCAGCTTAACCCAGAGACACGGTTCTGCCCAACGTGGCTGTCCCCACGGCTCGCAGTAGCCTTGCATGCCCTCGGACTACACGAAGTCAAGTTCTTTCCATTCTTATCTCCAGCCTCAAGGGGATAAGAAGGGAAAGAAAAATCTGTGATGGGAGGATTTCTAACCTCCAGCGCCGAGGGACAGGGCAAGGATGGAGGAGGTCTGGTTTTATGTGCACAAAGGGAACACGCTCCCTCACCTGCACGCCTCTGGAACAGACTATTCCCGCTGTACGTGATCAAATCAACAGCGTCAGGTCAAATTCATGGCCCAGCTTTAAGAAATTTTGATGGGACTCTTTGCTGATGTAATTTTGCCATAAGTGGGGAAATCGGTTTTTCTTTCCAGGCTCATTTATAAACCATTGCCTTACAAATACCAAGCAAGACCTGCTTTCCTCTGCTGGAGAAAACACATGTTGGCCTATTACTGCAGGATGCCAGCCAAAAGGTGGGTGGATGCCCTAATTATTTTATTTTTTTTTAAAAATAAGAAAGAAAAATAGTTATTTGTCGTGAAGAAAAAGCCATAAACCGCTAAGGGACAAGCTCTAGGTGCCTAATACAGACGGATTCATTGGAACCACAAATTAGCTCAGCCCTCGGGCGTACACAGGGTGTCTGAGGAAGCAAGAGGAGGGGTCTCATCCAGATCCAGACGTTTCCTGGACATCCACTGTTGATCAATGCCATGATAAAAGCCCACGTCTGGGCTGTGAGCTCTACCTCGTAGGGACACCCTTCAGTACCAAACATGCCCGAGTGCAAGACGCAACACAGGAACAGCACACTTGAAGAAGCATCCACACACTTTGCAAAGAAACGTAAGATGGCTCATTAAGCTTTCAGACTAACAAGCCCCACGATATCCTTCGTTAGCAACCCCATGCGCATGCTGCGCTGCTGCTACATGAAGGGCAGCTCCAGTAACACCATCTCTTGTTTACCAAGAGAACAATTCTGCTATTGACTGACACCTGCCCATGACAGTGCGACCACGGGAGGAGCAGGGAGATGTTCAGATTACATTGGCTATTCAAACTAGGCAGCAAAACGCCTGGCACTGGCTGGAACCTCCGAGCAGCTGCTGAGGACCAGCCCTACCACCTCAAACAGAAAGGCTTTCATTGACGTTAATGAGAGCTGCTGAAAATAATGCCATCACACAGCTATGAGATGGCATGCAGCCTTTCTGTTTGAAGACCAGCAAGCTGAACAGAGCAGGCACTGAGGAAGAGGAACGCTGGGCTCCATCCAGTCGCTTCTGGTTTATTTAAATTGCTGTTAAGTCAAATGCCGTGAACCTGGTGTAAGCCGAGTGTGGTGGGGCAGGGCCGATGAGGCTTATCCAAGTGACAAGAGGACACACTCCTGCTGCACAGGGATGGTTAGGAGGATCCCTAAGCAGATCAATGTGACAGTACTGGAGCAGAAAACATGCTGCTAACTTGTTCGCTTCTGTGGGCCTGGTCTGAGCTTCTGAAGTGCCAGCCCAAGGGCTGCTGGCAGACTAGAGCAGATCCAGAGCGTTCGGCTGCTCGGTAGACCTGGATTCCTTCCCAAGCACATGCCTGGATTAATTGCCCGGTAAAAGCACCAAGTCCTGTTAAATAACTGTCCTCTCTGATATCCACTTCCCTCATAAATACACGCTCTGCCAAGGGCTCCTTTCAAGGGGAGAAGAGCTCTTTAAAGTAAGCAGATGAACAGCAAAGGTATTCATCTCAGGAGCGAGACACGAGCAGTTTCCCTTCTGCGTGCTCCAGCTAAGGGCTCCCGAGCACTGCTCTGGCTGTGTCGCAGAAACCATCTACGGAGAGTCAAGACTGTAAGCGCAACTGCCGGGAGACGAGAGATCATCTCAGACAGCATCTCTCTTGCTGTCCTGATGACACACTCTTGCTCATCTCGGCACTGTGCAATCACAGCAGCAAGGCTTTGCTGCAGGCCAGCTGCATCACTTGAAGTTTAACCCCCACTGCCTTGATTCAGCCCACTGCCTACAAAACAGGGCAAATACCAGCTCCCGAAGGCTGTGATGCTTCTTCCATTACTGTCTGATCCCAGCTGGCACCAGCTCCTCTGAGCAGCAGGAGCCTCTGAGAATCTATAGGATTCTAAAAGCCATAAACCTCCCTGACATTTTTTATGGCAGGCCTTGGGCAGAGGGAAATTACTATTGGTCCAGTTGGGCCTTTCCATACCGCTTATCGGCATTTCCAGGACTTCACATCACTTAATACCCCATGCAGAGACTCAGGAGAGCTTTAAACTAAAAAGAAAGCACAGCCAAGGGGACCACGTATGTAGGGCAGGCAGATAGCAGATGTCTTTGTGACTCATATTTCACCTGAATATATAATTAATGTAGTATGTAATTTACTTGAAAATAAAAGTGGATGTAAGACTGCAGGATCTAAAGAGACTTCATGTGTGTACGTATCACGGCAAGAATGAGCTCAGTGCGGCAGGCAGGATTAGAATAGTTCCCACACTGAGGAAATAGCCACGAGACATTACAAAGGGCTGAAAGCAAAGCGACTTGCCTGGGAAGTGATCTTAAAAATAATTGCAATACAAACTAAAGCAGTAAAAGGCCTGGCCTGCACTCTCATGTGTGTTCACACAGCTCCAAGCGCCAGGGGTCTGCAAGGAAAAATGAAACACAGTCACTGGAGCCCAGACCACATCTGTACCGCCATGCGCTTTGCCTCACAGAAAGCAGAAGGAAGACGTTAAGCCCTTGGAGCCTCTTTTCCCACAAGCTAACCGAGTGGATCTCTTTTCCCCTCCCTTGCTTCTGCACTGAGAATGTCCAGAGGTCAGTGGGACGGGCTCGCTCCCCGTGGCCAGTCTCCAGGAGCTAGCACTCATGATCCTGCGGTTTATTTGCTCAGCCTGCGCTCCCAGCTCCCGGTTCCCCCTGCCAGGCGTCATTCTGGGAGAATGGCACCAGCTGCCCCAGAGGCGGGGTCAGGCGGAGACAGACCATCCCAGCTCCATACACACACCCTGGACACACTTGATAACAAGCTTCAAAACAAACAGGGCACTCCCAAAGTTCCCAGGAAGAGCAAAGAGCTGAGCTGAACAAAGCTGGCAAGCGAAGGACCTCAGCTCTCCTGCTCCTTGGCTCCGAGCAGTCGCGCCGTACAGCCACCGCAGTGGCACACAGGGACCGGTCGGCCACTGCGCTGCTCCTCTCTCCCCATCAGCTAACTTCAGGGCGAGCACTTTGGTCCTGGCACCGGCCGTTACTGCTGTCAGCTAGTGCCACTGTGCGGGAAACCAGCCCAAATTTAAGAGGCGAGTGAAAAACTGGAGTTTTTCTATTAAGGGCTTTCCGCCTCTGACTGACAACTCCATTGGCTCATCCCACAGAGTCCTGAGCTAGCATGAACCACAGCCCGAGATCCTCCACCAGCATGCCGCACTTCGGAGTGTCAGCCCTGAGCCCCCTGTAGCCCTCGCTGCCACGGCATGGCACCAGGCTGGTGCAATCTGAAGGCTGCACAGCTGCATCCAGAGAGGTTTGTGTTGCCTCGAGCATCCCTGCACTGTGCTGCCCTGCACAGCATAGCTACATCCCTCTTCTAGAGCTGAACTTCAGCCTCAACTTATCCTTTTTTTTTTTCTTTTGACTTCAGGAGTGGACAGTTGTACTAAAGCCAGAAACTAAACAATTCTCCTCCCCTTCTTGGCATTACAGCCTTGCAGATGCTTGTGCTGGGTTTCACTTCCTCTTCAGCTCTTGGCCAACACTTAGCCAAGCTTTGCTCATCAGCAAGCTAGTCCCTGCAGCCCTCCAGCGCACTCTTCTCCCAGCCACCTCCAGCACGTGGCTGCTGTGACACCGCTGGGGGTAACAGCCACACGGGAAGGGGCTAGGAGTGACAGACTGAGGGAAGGCACCGCATTCTAAAGCTGAATGTTAGCAGGCCATAATAGATTTCAATTAATACACTGGAAATACACTCACACAAGAGAGAAGGAATTAAGAATATTAACCCATTCAGCCCTCAAAACAGAAAAGACGCTTACGTGGGTCTGGAGCAACAGAAGATCTTTCACCTTCTGCAGCCCAGTCCCTATGGGTAGCATTGCACGTGCAAACCCTTCCTCTCCCCACGCTGAGTGCCACCTTCTGCTATTCATTTTAAACAATGTTTCTGGGATACCGAGTGGTGGATGAACACATACTGATGAGGAGCACGTGTCCTGGGATCTGATCCCAGCTTTTCTGATGCACCACACACAAATCCGGCTCCTGCGCACACTTGTGGGAACAAGATGACTGCAAACCTCTTCACAGCTCCAGGGACAATTCTCTGGGAGAAAAGGAATGTGTAACAGCAGACATTTTTTCTTGCGCTTCGAGGCTAACCACACTGTAGACATACACACGCGCACACACACACACAGACAAACTCCAGCCCATATGGGAATTATTCCAGTATGCTATGAAACAACTTGCATACGCTTCACAAAAATCTGAAGTCGCACAATGTATTAGAGATGACACGTTTCTTTCATGAGCTTTAGAGAATTATTCTGTGTGGTTTCACTGTCTCAGGGAAATCTCTGCCTTGGGCAAGAAGGGGACTAAGTCTTAGTGTTGGTCAGGCAAGAAAGTGTTGGTCTGCAGGTAAGCACAGAAGGTGCCCTCCAGTTCATGCTCTGCTATCCAGGAAAAAAGTAACACAGAAGCCACTTGAACTGCAAGAGAAACAACAGGAGAGGAACCTTCCTGGCTTAGCCAAGATATATCTCAACAAGAAGTGCTTGAAGTATTAAAGATGGAGCAGAGCTCTCCAGGCTTGGTTTCAGCATATACGAGCAGTAGCTGCAGCATGGTTGTAGGAGCCACCGCTGTGGGCAGTGTGGTGTCCCAAAACTGCTAGGGAAACCCCTTGGACTGAACATTTAAAATGAATTTGGCAAAGCTCTGAAGATACAGAGCAGAGACCCAGTCTGGCCTGGCACAGCAAGCAACCAGCTGGCTGTAGGTGGAATCTCCCCTGGATTTCCAAGATGTCCATTTTATTGGTATTTAATGAACAGCAACTTAGACTGAAACTAAGGGTGGGTAATATGGGCTCTAGAAGACATTGAACTCCACCAGCTGTTTCTCTTTCTAGACTTACCTTTCCTCAACTTTTGCAGGGAACTGTCAGCCCCCGTACATTTATTGCTAGATCAAATGGAGAATGGCATCAATGTGAAGCCAGTATCATTTTTGAGAGTGTTAAGCGGTTGTAAGAGACTCCTTGACTTTGGAGACTAAAAGCATCCAGGGACTGGGTTTCTCCTTCATTCAGATGGCAGCAATATTTTCACCTCTGCAGTTGTGAGCTGCCTTTTGTAATGCCCCAGCAGGCTGCAACGCAGCAACTAAGCAAGCGTCACAAGCATATCTTGGGGTTAAATGAAGGTTGCTCTTACTTCTTTAGCATCAGCAAAGATCAGGCCACATCTGTCACACTTAGACATTTGGCTAACATGCCCAAAACAGCCCTACACAATTCACACAAGAGCAGCAGAGTTTTGGACTCGCGCACAAGTAGCTGAGCAGTTCGTGGAAATTCAAGGGACAAAAATCCCTGTGCAGGAAACACTTACTTCTCCTTTTCATAAACTGCAGACTGCTACTTGCACTGAGAGGGCTGAACCTCTCCCCTACCCTGTACTAACAACCATTTTATCCATTTGGAGCATAAATAATTGAAGAGAGACAGCAGCAGCAGCAGGAGGCAGATTCTGTGCCCAGGTCTCCAGCAGTTCTGTTTCACCATGCAGTCCATGTGCTGACCTCTTTTTACAGCACTTTTCCAAGAAGCAAGCAGACAAAGTAGAGGAAAAAAAAAAAAAAAAAAAAAAAAAAAAGTCAAAGTGCCCAGGATGGACTTCCCTCCCCAGCCCAAAATAGCCCATGTGTGACACAGGGGCCTCCTCCAGTAGGACTGTTTAGACAGATGCACGGCAGAAGGACAGGCAGGGCTGAACCTCTTGACCTGCTGCAGTCCCACCCAGCTCCTCACACACTGTTCTGAGCACTGAGCCGTTGCCCAGTACGGAGGGCAAGGGACCAACGTTGTCTTTTGAAATGGGCCAAAAAAAATTAATGAACCACACAAGGCTTTTTACAGAGAAGTAGAAGCTTCCACTCCTATGCTACGTCTGGCCAAGATACACTGGGACATCAGAAAAACAAGCAGAGATGTGCTGCTTTAAGAGTGTTTCCAGTATTTACCTCCAGATTCTGTGACTAATTTGCTACTCCCTTTCTGGCAGGCACATCTTGGTAGCCAGGACGCAAGACCAGGGTTGGAAAACACAGAGGTTGGAAGAGACATTAAAATGGGGAGTCAAAGAGAAACAGCCTCACCCAGGGCGATCTATGACACAGTGAGAGACTATCCAGCTGTGGTGAAATATCCCATTTGCCAGCTGCAAACATAATCTTGCTTTCTCCGAGCAAAAAAACCCTCACCACAACCACCCTGCCTGAATTGATACAGAGCATGACAGACAGCACAGGAACACAGATCCATATTGCCACTCCCAATGACTCAAAGAATCAGAACTATAAAATAATTGGTTTAACTCTGAGAAAATTAAAAAAAGTCAGCGGTACTCTGTCTGCCTTCCAGGTTCCATGCTTTTCTGCAGAAGCAAGAAGAACTTTCCTCTAGTCACAAGATTACAAGAACCGTTACTGTAAGGAAAACACTTAGGTGAAAGATAGCAATACCGCAAAGATATAATGCAGGTACGAATCCTCCAAGCTGCTCCAGTACAGACTTTGAGGGGATTCTGTAAAGACCAAGATCTGCTTCTGGTTTTTGTTGTACAATTGCTGTACAAAGGAACCTACCACTCACATCATACTTTTCGTCACGTATTTCACAAAACTCAGCTAATCAGTTTTCACCACATAGGTATCTACACAGAAATTGAGGGTCACGTTAAGGTCATCCTCAACCAGCTCAAGACACAGGAATCACCACTCCTCCCTCCTCTTCATCTGCTCTTTGTCATCAGCAACTGCCTGCGCCGGAGTTGTCCTCAGTGCATAAAGGGCAGTATCTACAAGTATCTTGGGTACCTCTGCACTACGCACAGCATAGCTTTTTCAGGGGATACGCTTTCTTGTAAGCCCATGTGGGCCTATCTCTCCATAAGCACAGCAGAGAAAAGGAGAAGGCGGTTCAGTACACATTAACAGGGAACAGGGGGATTTCCATCAGTCAGTGTGCTCCGGTAGGCAAGGCTGGGGCTGAAGGTTGACCTTAAAATGATGCTCTACGTTAGCACAGGTGCTATTTTAGATGGAAGACATCTCTACTATTGTAATATCTACTGTTCCAAGAATGATGGAAATCTCTGCTTCTCTCTTTTTTTTCTAAGAAAAAAAGCAAAGGAGTTCAAATATACATTTTTAAGATATCAAGCCCAGATTCTCAAAAACTGAAACACAAAGGCAATGAATTCAGGAGTTCTCAATGCCTCACGATGACTTGCGCTGAAACCATTCCTCCAGTCAAACTACCTTTTGCACAGCATCTTCTCTATACACAGTACCCCCCATACATACTTTTACTGACAAGCAGACCACTTCAAAATACACTGAAGTTGAAAAAAGGACCAAGCCGAATGCAAAAGGCACAGCCCTTTAATTTCAAACCCACTGAAAGAACTGGATCCACCAGATAGTCTCTGCTCCCACACCCAAGCAACTTTGCAAGTTGGTGGGGCGGGGAGAGATCAACTTGGGAAGGAGAGGTTCCCATCCTCCTGATTTAAAAAGAAACAATGACTTCAAAGAACATTAGAGACACGGGCCTGAATGAGCAGGAGCCAGCTTCAGAGACACGGCAAGGTACCACCCCAAACAAACACACGCCAACACCACGAGCTAAGAGGCATGTTCTGCAGGAGTGTGCCAGGAGACTCCAGTTTAACTAGGTATTTGGGAAGTTTCACCTGTACTCCTCCCACTGCAACACCTCGGGCTTTGGCAGAGCATCCATCTGCTGCACTTGCCCTGTTTGGTTCTCAAGTCAATAGTTTTTTTGACAAATTGCTAGTTTTCCCTTACAGAGAGCCTACTCTTCTGCACATGGGACGTTACTCATTGCTTCATTTGCCTACCCAGTTTCACCACGAGAATCCCTCTTAGCACTCCAGCTGTGTATGAATTGCTAGGAGAGAAACCATCCCTCTTTGAGAGGTGCTGAACCGAGGTATAATGAGACTGAGGAGCTTGGTCTCACCAGGCAACCTGCTGTGGAGCTTCAGACCTGAAACTGGTTCCCCCCCAGTCCAGGGTCTTAAACCACAACCCTCCCCCTTGGAAAGCTGGATGCTCTGCACATGGAAACCGGTATCAAACCTCCACTGACTTCAATGGCACATGAGTTTGGTGCTAAATACAGCAATTAAGAGGTCATTCCTTGGAAATCAGAGAGATGGAGAATTTACCATTATTTTTTCTTCATAAATGGTAGCAATTAGGAGTCCAACCTGCAAATCTGAGTCCCCTGGACCCAGACAACCCATCAGCCCTGACTACACTATGAAGGAAGATGAAGACGCATTCTTTGGCACTACATTGTTCCATTTTTTGGACCCAGTAAGTCATCGGTATTATTAAGATTTTACTGAAGGATACCCTACTTACATGCAATCTATTGTACTGCCTTCTCAGAAGCCCACTTCATTTCCCAACTATTTATTAAAAATAACTTTTATAATAAATTTTGAAAAATTGGTTCAGGCAAGAATCACAGCTTTAGTAAACCTTTTAAATTGTTACCTGCTGCCAGATGTGAGTGGATTGGAACAAGGCGGAACGGGAAGAAAATTCCTGCTGTCAAAGATGCTAAATAAAGATCATTTGTGGTTTTGTATGTTCACTTTAATTTTAACAGATTGCTTTGCATTCACAGCTTGGTTTCCCTCCACCGTCCACAAGTAACATGGCTGGCACAAACTCATAATGAACTGCGCTCTGTCACACAAGATCCACTCTACGCTCTCGGCATAAGATAGGCAGATACACCCCCCACCATCACCCCCCACATTTGAGGAAAGTCCTCCTTTGCCCCAGCAGAACACTACACGGTCCTGCAGATACGAACTCTTTGGAGTACAGGCTCCAGCCCACTCTTGCCTATGCAGTGTGACAAGGGCCTTCAGGAATTATGATAATATCTACAACAGACTTACTCTGATCTCTACCTCATTTCTTCCCCTGGGGAATGAGCAGAAAGGAGCCTTATACATAATCTGCTTCCCTTTTTATTTAAAAACAAATGAACTAAAGAACAGCATGGTTTTGGGGGGGTCACAAAGCTCCTCTCCAGTTCACAGCTTGCACCGAATTTTCTACAATCTCAGAACACGTTCTGGATTGTTTTCCTCTAGAAATAAAACAAGAAATGAACAGCAATACTCACAAATAACTACAAAATACTAGCAAAACTCTAAGTAGCTTGGGAAAAATCTACCTGATGACCCCATTATCCTATTACCCCTGGATTTACTTTGTTCCTCTCATCACTGCAATCAGCAGCTCACAAAAATGCACCAGGTGTCTCTTCACAGCGCCCAAGTCTGCATTATATAGGGAAACACCATCTCCTGCAGTGGCCGGGTGAATGCCCAAGCTGCTACAACGCTAGTTTGTTTTTCTGTGGTCCACAAAGGCTGTGCAGTAGCACTGTCTCAGCAGGTAAGGTGTTTGCTGCGTATGGAATTAGAGCCTCAGAGAAAGACTGGACCGAAAGGCAAGCGCAAGCCAGGCTAGGAATGGGTGCTGCAGGGACCCGTTGCACTGCCCTGCTGTGTTAACCATCACCTCCATCCCCACCTTTGTGAGACAGAAAAAGCTCTTCCGTATACAGCAGACGCTGCCTACGCCGTGATGATGGGTGCCAAGGAACACATGGGAGTCTGCCGATACCCTTACCTAGACATTCGAGCTCGGCAGAGGAGGATTCCTCTTCCTGTCAAACACCCTAAATCCCTCCAAATACCAAACAGTGAACAAAACAAAACAAAAAAAAAAACCTGTCGATGTCATCTGATTGCATCACCCCCCTCTCTCTCCAGGACTCAAAGGCATGTCTCCAAACAGCTATTTGCCTTGCAAAGCAAAACAGATGTTCCCTAACGCCCAAATCCTGGCCGCCTGCGAGGTGGTGATCTGCTCCACCAACAAGGAGCGGCGAGCGGCAGGACTGGGTCTGTGCCTGCGCATCTGTGCTGCGGAGGGAAGAGACAGCGATGGGGAGACGTGCTCCTAATGCTGAAAAGCCTTTGCCAGCCCCTGCGCTGCCTCTCTCCATCCGAACCTACTCGACACACCCAAAGGCACCGAAAAAAAGAGAAACCCAACCCCGAACCCAGGGAGCCGCAGGAGCCAAACCGCCTATCCCTCGGATGAATCCAGCTCAAAAAGGGCCAGCGTGCCAAGCCCCAGGCCGAACGCCCAGGTAGCGGGACACCACCCCACCGCCGCATCAACGCGGGAGAAGCTCCGACCGAGCAGGGCCGGGGCCGCGGCCGGCCATAGCGAGCCCTGCGCGGCGGGGGAGCCCACCTACCTGCTTCTCCTCTGCAGGGCGGATCGACGAGGCCGGGATGCCCGCGGCGGGAGCCGGCAGCGGGGAGAGAAAAGAAGAGAGAGAGTGAGGCGTGAGGGATGCGCCGGGGCCGCGGGGCGGAGCGGCCGCGCGTCCCCGCCGCCTCACCTGGGTTGACCAGCTTGCTCTTGTACCGCATGCCGGTGCTCATGGTGCCGCCGGCGGCCCTGCCTTCCCCGGGAACCGACAAGAACGCGCCGTGTCCGGGCGAGCGTGTGCGAGCGAGTGCGCGGCGAGGGCCGCCCCAGCTCTACCGCTACCGCCGCCGCCGCCGCGGGGCCGGGGCCGGCCCGGGGCGGCCAATCCCGGGAGCCCGGCCCCGCCCCGCGCCCGCCCCGGTGCCGGTGCCGCTGCCCGCCGAGCGCGGGGGCTGCAGGGGTGACCCCCGCGCTAGCGCATCGCTCGCACCGGCCGGAGCCCGCCAAGCAGCGGCCCCCGCCCGCCGCCGGGGCCCGCAAGCACCCAGCACCGCGCCTCTCTACACCTCGCTCAAGGCTGGAAGGCTGGAGGAGGAAGCGATCCGTACTCTCGAACAGAAACACAACAGCCAGAAGGAGGAATACGTCATATATAAAAAAAAAAAAAAAAAAAAAAAACCAAACACAAACCACCAAACCGACACAAAACCAAAAAAACCCCACCACACAACACACACAAATGGAATAAATAGGAAATGTGGTTCCAGATTTAGCATCTCAAAATGCAGTGGGAAGGCCTGAATCATACTGCAACCGTACTGTGCGAAGTAGGAATGTGTGCTCCGTTTCCATTAAAACGTTTGAAAGAAGTGATACGGAAAGTCATTTTAGGTAAAAACTGTCAGTATAACTTTTTCAGAAAAAGCAGGAGAGAACTCAAATGAATTTTAAACACTCTACAAGCAGCAGCAGCACATGATTTAAGAACAGCTCATAGGAACCTCAACTCAACGGTAAAGGAGCAAGAAGAGTGGGATGTGAAGCCTCAGGACACCCGGATCCTTTCCGCAACTTCCACAGCTGCAGGGAGGGGCCACATCTTCCACATTTCAAGGACAGGTAAATAATCAGACTTGAAACTCTCCTGAATACAGGACAGGACAAGCTTGGCATGGTGATGGCTGCACAAGTGCAAGGACACTCCCCTCCCTCGCAACAAAACTGACACTGATGCCACAGTACTAACTTCTCAAACCCCTGTAGGCATCACAGTGTTTATCTTGCCATGTCTTCCACCTTCTCATTCAAAACATCCCTCATATCAAAACAAGGAGACACTTCCAAGACCAGAGCCTGGCAATCCTAGGCACATACATTTTAAAACCCCATTAGCTCATGCCCACTTCACTTTTAGCCATTGATTCAAAGCATCAGAAAAAAAGAAAAAAAAATATCAGGTAATTGTCAGCGTATTTGCTTGCTCTTAAATGCTAGAGAGCCACAGACCATTACAGACTCTACACCACAATTAAAGGCACCAACAAGCCAATCAGCCTTTCACGAGTTGTTTTATAGTCTGCCACAGTGTTTTAAATCTAATGAAGACTGAAAGGACAGCAATCAACCGCTCCTTGATCCTGCTGAACAGTCATTAAAATAGTTACATGTGGGCACTTTGTCCCAGTGCTGGAAAATGTCAGCCTGGAGAAGGCCAGGGTGGAATTCAGAGAAAGGGACTTGTCTTCCATGGCCCTGGCACTGCTGACACCGACGGGAGTGGAAACGCAAGGTCTGAAATTAGGCTCTAGCCAGGGTCCTCTATCCAGAGATCTTCACAGTAGCAAAGACTTGGCTTAAAAACTATACCTTCCCTTGTTAAGCTGTGAAGTATTTTAACAAAACCAAGCTCAAATGTAACTGAAGATTAACATCAGACAACATCAAAGAAATGGTAAAAGGCATAAAAATTAAGCCTACATTGAAAGGAAAAGCACTCATGTATGGTATCAGCAGTACTGCAAGCCCTTCTTGGACAATTATTAAAACAGATCTCAGGTTTTGAGCCAAAATGCTCCAGCTTGAATTCACAAGCCCAAAGAAGGCAGAGACTATCAATCGATAATCAATATCCGCTAGTAAAAATCCATTCACTGAGGCTTCCCACACAAGAATTGTGACAGTAACTTTAGGTGCCTGGCTTTGAAAAGAGGGGAGAAAAAAAAGCTCTGTTTTTAATAAAATTAAAGAGTAGGTGCTTCTGAAAGCCTACTTCCCCATTGTCCTGATTTGCTTTGAAAGATGAACCTTTCATGTTACCTTTGTTCAGAGAGCTAATCCAGTATGTAACTAATCTAACTAAAGTCTTGGTTTCTCAGGAGGGGCACGGCTGTCCTGACTTTCACAAGCACAAATGGACAGCACATAATCTTAAGAAGGTTGCAAAATATGATGCAAAATTCTGGAAGAAAAAACAAGAAAGGTGTACAAAATGGCACACAATTAATGAGAAAGTGTTGGCCGTTAAGTCTCTCACCTTGGCCCTCTTGACAGACATGCTTACAATTCAAATCTTCATAAAACCTGAAGAGACTTTGTATGAACACAAATCTGTCACTCCATTTCTTCTTTCAACTTCATTACAGCAGCCACTGAGATAACAACGTAATGTCCATTTTATGCAGTTCAACTCCAAACACAAACCAAATATGCATCCCTGTGATGCAAATCATTTGTTAATCCTATCCTGATTAAACACTCATTGCTAGACAGCAAAATTAGGGCTAATCATTACATGAAAGACACCCCACTGTAGTACAGAAGACAAAGTGTCTCAATCCCATAGTTACAAAATAATTTATGCTTATGCATATATAATACATGCAAGACTAAAAAAGCATGCAGAAGAGAGCTGTACACTCAGTAATGACATAAAAGAAACAGCAACATTTATGAATTTATAAACTAAGGTGTGCGATCAGATTTTCCAAGGTATTTACCAACCTAAAAGATGTCACTAGGTGCCTAATGAACTTTGGAGAAAAAAATAAAAAGTGGATGCAAAGTCTTGCTACCTAACTTCCAGTTAAAACATTTTTAAAGTTGTTTTGAAATGAAATCAAAGCAGTTGTAGACAAATTCTGGAAAACGCCTTCATTCCCCAGGGTAAACATCATGATTCCTTTGAATATGCACTGTGCATGATGCCATTACAATATTTCACAGATTAGCTTGAAAAAGCCAAAATCCAAAAAACAACAAAAACCACCCCAAAATTCAACATTTTCCACATTCATACAATTTATTACAAAACTTCAATGAAAATTAGTGTTATGGTATATAAAAAATTCCGTACATGCCATCGCTCAGCTGACAGATAAAAATGCCTGTGACAGAAATTCTTGCAATCAATACTTGAGACCTGAAGACAAATCTTCAGAGGCATCCACAGAAGTTGTTGGCATGTGTAGTGTTTATGGTACGTTAAGGCACGATGATTTAGAAAAGTCAGCTTCTTTGCATCACTGGTGAGTCATCAGTGTTTTGTACCTTTTCTCATACATCACACAAACATAAATCACCAGAGATGAAGCTTCAAAAGTAAACAAAGCACAGAGAGAGTTATGAAAAACTGATATGATACACAATGACTTAAAATGGCAAGTGAAAGCTATGATACTGTGCAAACACACATACATTTACCGTAAACAGGCGACAAAGTCTTTTAGGATTAATCACGAAACCATTCAGAATAACCTAGCAGATACACGATTAACTCCTTAAACCCATCACAATGACTAGTCCAAGCAGTGTACTCTATCAGTTTTTGTATAAAAAGGTATAGGAAGGATAATAAAGCCACATTTTATAAGTATGAAGACAGTGTTACCAAAAGAATAAAAAAAGATACAATATAACTTGATTAACATTGAATATATAAAACAAGCCGTTTCACAACATGATCTTCAGACTTTGTTTTAACGTGGGTCTTGATCTGCGGCATCCAGCTTTTGCATTTGAATGTTACCGTGGGGTCAAAGAAAACAGAGCACCCATCCACTTAGAGAACTGTATACTGCTGTGAACAAAAGTGGAAAACAAAAAGCATTAGAAAGGACAAACTGTCAGGGCGTTAGGAGCAGTCCGAGCCCCTCTGAGCAAAGCAGGGTAATCGAAGAAACAGGGCATTTCAGTTACTGCATCACACGGACCTGCATTAGGACTAGATCAGCTGAGTCAGATGCAGTTTGGGCGCAAATATTTATCACAAATGTCTAATAAGAGCACATAAATGAGAATTTATTTTTAGTTACATACTTTCTTAAGCACCCACATGCCCCTCCATCTGCAAGAATACAAGAACTGTGTTACAGCTCATCTCAACAGTAACGCATACAATACACCAACCTCCGCCTGTTACGTGAAGCATTACTTCTGCTGAGGAAAAGGAAAACCACTTATCTAAAATGGGGCTAAAAGCAAGCAGCAAGTTTGATGTCATGCACACTTACGACACTGCTTAGGTAAAACAGGAAAGCAAATAGATTTTCCCAAGCATTCATACAGCAGTATTCATACAGCTGAAAGAAGGGATACCAGTCTGTAATTTCAAAAATAACTACCCGTTTTGGATGTCTCTATAGCTACTTGCCAATTGAAATGGCTGCTACAAAGAAAGCAGAATTCCAGCTTTCCCTGAAAATTGGGCCCTGCTTAAGAAGCTGTGTCAGATTTGGGACTCAGGAGACACCTCAAATTCTCCAGTTCCAAAAATACTCATACCCAACAGGAAAAAATAGCTTTATCTCAACATTCACCTGGATGGAAAAAAGAAATATCCTACAAAACATTGTTGTGTCAACTCACTTGTAAAGTACAGTGCAACACTCATCCAGACTACAGTTGCTGACTCCAGTTAGGATAAGGAGCAAGGAGAGCTGACAACAGGGTCCTCTACTCTTTGTCATCCTCACAGTGGGAATTCTGTTCAATGCGCAATTACTTAACATTTTGAGGAGGCCATCATTTCCCATAACAACCAGAACAAGCAAGCCAGCATTAAGGCTTTAAAGTCAGAGTCCATACGTTGCTAACCAAAGCCAATATTCAAATTCAAAATTACCCTGTTGTGCTACCCTGCTACTTCGAGTATGAAAGAGGAACTAAATTTCTGCCGTTGCCTACCTAACTCTAATCTGTTACAGAAGATACCTCAAGAGGAAACCATAACTGATGTTTCAGACTCACAAAAAGATGGGAATTTCCAATAAACATGAAGGCTCAGGTTATAAGCACAGCTGTGCAGTGATGTTACCAGCATTAGCAACACGATATCCACATTTTATACGCTCGTAGAACATACTTGGGCAAAGTATGTTTGTGCATTTTCAGTGTGGATTCATTTCACTGCTCCTTCTTCCTAATCTCCTTATGAGACAATATTTTATGATACTGTTCTTTACAAATTTGATCTCCAGTTTTATTAGACTAACCTCACAGTCCCCCATATTCCTTTCACCAATACAGAGCTTTAATAAATGCCTCCATTTGCAATGTGAATTCATACCATCATTTAAGAAAGACGATACATTTCTCCAGTATGCCACTGAAACAAAACTTTCTCAGTAAGTAGCGTAACTAGCATTACATATGCCTGCACCCTGACGCACATGGTCAGACAGCTCAGAATCCTGTATTTGTAAAGGTTTTGAATGCCTTGGGAAGGAATGGATTTGCCTCCCCCTCAGCTGCTTCCAAGAACACCGCTACAATGCAGGGCAACTTGACATCTCTCCATGTACACTTCTGACTTCCCAGTGAGAGAAGTTTGCTTTATAAGCAGTTACATTTTCTCACAGACCTAAATTCTTTTTCTTCAAATAGCATCCATTTTATGTTGTAGCTACAGCTCTTTGAGTGTCCAATCATTAGCAAGAACTTTGAAAAATGGTGTCTTTCCAAAAGGAGTATCGAATGACACCAATATCCCATTGTTAGCTTTGGGGCTTCTGGTATTTCAGTCATCCTCTGTTGACTTTGCTGCTTCAAGTTTGTTCCCTTTCCTTTTGCTACTCTGTAGCAACACCTTATACTTCCTCACAGCCAACGTCATCAGCCAAGTATATACAAAGTTACAAACTGGCCTTTGAACTGCTTTCCAATGTTTATCAGTTAATTTAATATGCTAATAAAGTTAATATCCACTGAGTCACATACACATACCAGGCTCCAAGCTCCAGAACTATAAGAAATGTTCCTCTGAAAATCTTTATTTAGCAAAAGGTGGCCTGAAGCATTTACAGGTCCTCTGTGATACCACGTCAGGCTTTGGCACGGACCTGGTAGGTCTATGTACTCCACTCCTCAGGCCCACTAATGCCCAAGAAATTCTGGCAGCGAGCACCTCCCCTCACCCCCTGCATCCAACAGCTGTCACTGAGACACAGGAAGAGGTGGAATATGTCAATTGTAACATTCCCTCGTAATCAAGCCTCTCGGAGGCAGAATGCAAGGTGCCGCTGTACATACTCACAAGAATTGAGAATGCCACTGTAGCCACTGCACTGTGGACTCCATCTTTCCCAAGGCATCGACACACCAGTGAAAAGCAAATAAATATATTTCCACTCACCCCTGACATTTCCCCACAAAACGGGACTTCTGCAGTGACCCATTAGGAATTTTATATTCTATTTTATATTCTCTGGGATCACTTGGCAAAAATTGAACCAATTTGCATTAATCCATTTATTGATAAAATTTATCGAGATATAGTTTGGGCAATTATGGTGAAGGTATCAGAAAAACTTGCTATTGGGTGTTTCAATCTTCATTTTATGTTTTGCAAACGTTGTGTCATTCCTTCAAAAGCTTTTAAGTCTGCAAAGTAAAGAGTGTTGGTTTTGGGGAGGTGGGGGGGCCATTTTACTCTCCTCTCTTCTATAAGCATAGCAGTTCTGGAAATTGGTCTTAATGGGAATGGGCTTTTCAAGATGCATAAATCCTACAGTGTTAGAATGATACACCACTATTTCTAGGGGAAAATTTTCCTTATAGAAATAGGTCCTGACAAACTCCTGGAAGTTTTGCATACAGAAAATGCAGACAGAGAGAAATCCAAGCCAGATTCTTTAGGAGCCAGAAGACAGACAATATTTAGGTACAGGAGGTTTTACAGACCTGACTAATACTTCAGACTTACATATCATATTAATGATACATATTTTTTTCTGTACAATGCTTTGAAGACTACAATTTTAACAAAGTACTACTTTTTTCCTATTGGGAAGAGTTGCACAGCTTTTTTTTTTTGTCAAAGGCCACAGACAGAGATGCTGTGGAACAGCCAAGGTCACAATCCAAGTACAACATGGTCTTTTATTATGTTCTACTTGCAATCCAGGAACATGACTGTTTCACCAACTGAAAGCAGTATGGACTAACAGGGAAATGTAAGATATTATTTTTAGATGAACACACTCAAATGAAAGCGTTATTGTTCTATACATCAAGGATTAAAGCCATAACATGACTCAGACCTGAAGTCTGCCTAGCTCTTTGCACGTTATACACAAGGGCAGATGGGCACCAGCTACAAGGTGGCTCTTGAGGACCCTGCTAAGGTCTTTCTATACAAGTCAACTTCAAGGTCCTACGGAGCCACACAAGTTCAGCACTTCAGTTGTACAGTAGCAGAGGAAAAATGACAATTTCTATCAGAAGTCTACTTTCTAGGGGAAAGGAAAACTTGTGCTAGCCCATCAAGGCAGGGTTTGCTGAACAAGTCCATGGTTAGAAGAGCTGAAAAGAGTTGGAGAACGATGGCGCTCTTCTAGTCTAGTTTCTAGCCAGAGAAACATCCACTAGCAGCGCCAGGCAGTTGTTCCAAATACTACAAGTTTGCCCAAGCTTCACATTCTCTAGGCTCTCAATTTCAGCTGCCAAAAACTACAACATGATCTTTACTTCCTCAAATGACATTTCTCATCAGATCAATTCAGCATTCAGCAGCATCGTTTTAGAAAGCTGGTTGCTATGACAATGCTTTGTGTTGTTCTGTTAAATTATGTCAGTTCATTGGTAGAAAGAACTAGCTGTTTGGTGCCTTTAGTACTGTTCTTATCAAGAATCAGAACAGTGTTAGTGAGCTCAGGAGGTTTTAAAATACTTGTGGAAATCATGAGCTATACTAGAAGAATTTTCAACATCCTACAGATATTTTAAGTGCAAGATGCTTGGGTTTTTTTCTGAACACATTTCCCTAACCATAACTACATTTCCAGCTGGCTATATTTGTTTTCCATAGCCTGGCTTCTGTTACCGGTTTGTCCCAGTATGATCTTGAAGCTGAGTGGAAGACAAGACAATCCAGATTTGTAAGAATAAAAAGACGAAAACAGATTGCAAAGAGATACACTTTCAGAAACAGAAAAGGAAAAGGGAAGAAACACCCATCAATAACCATTTCATTTGAAAAAAATAATTCCAGCTTTTCGTCATAATTACTCATCTGAGATGGACAAGTTCAGAAACTAGTAAATATGCTGTTGGAATTACTGCAGGCTTATTTCAAAAGCATTTTCTATTGGAGTATCCAAATAAAACTAAATCTGTTTTAGTTTTTGGTAACTTATTCCACCCCGCCATCTCCTTCCTGTCCAATCCTTCGTTTGAACTGTCAAATATAAGAAGCAATAAGCTCCTACACTTTACAGCAGTGTCTTGCATTTTAGAAATCTGAAAAATCAAGCTTGTCTTGAAAGTCTTTATCATGCTTCACATGGACTTGTAAGATTAGTATAACGAAAGTTAGGGTAAAAAAATTGTTCCTGCTTATTCCAAGAGTATTCTGCTGTCTAGCAGTGCCCTCACTGCCTGCTACAAACACCTCCACATGCACTGTTTGTACACAGAAGCTATGAAATGTTTAGAGGAAATGGACAAAAGTGTAGGTCAACACACCTTTGTTAGGGCTGCTCTGAAAAGCTCTTATCAGCACCATCCTGTAGAGTAAGTCTGTACTCACAGGCTTTTGTCAAAAACTGCGGTTGGCACACTGGTCACTACTGTTTCCAAAATCATCTTCCTTTCCTACCTCTAATCCAGTCTCCACCAGCGCTGCTGTTCATTCTCCTTCAGGCTTCTACTTCTCCACAGCAAGAAATCCGTCCATCCTCTTTGGAAACTCTGAGCATATTCCCTGCGTATAATCTTTGCCTTTGTCACTCCCCTTATGTGTCTCTTACTCCAGTCTTGAAAGTAAAGGAAACTGCTTGAAGTAAATTCTCCCTTTGCTCTTTCCATAAAACCTTTAAAGATGCCCCTATTCAAAAGGGATCAAGGAAACCAGACCTTCCAGTCATCCCATCTGTGTAGCACTTTATGATAATACAGACTCGTCAAGTCTTTTTGGCAAGGATTTGAGTTTAGCCCTTCTTAATCATTATGCAGTGCCAGACTCTTTCAGAAAACCCCAAAGCATTCAGCAATCTTCTCCCCACCCCGAAATACATCTGAAACCAGAAGTGCGTATTTCACATATTTGGATATTACCACATTTCATTATCCTACTGTTTAGTCTCCAGCTCCTATCTATGAAGGTATTTACACCATACTTTTCCCAAAATATCTGAAAACATCTTTATACCTGTGCTTTATGAAGGGAAAAATATTTTTAAGGGACTTTTGAAGCAAATTAATGAATACGTATTTATCAAAAATAAAGAGTGAAAACATTAATTTTTACATAAGTTATCTATAAAGTTACATATTTTTCTCAGCACAAGTATAAGTAGGGGTGCAAAAAAGCAACTGGAGGAGAGACTGCTTTCAGTAGCAGAGCTGATAATTTAAAGTTCTTGTAAAACTAGAACCTGAGAGATGTTCAAGATAAGCTGTGATAGAACAAGAAGATTGATCTCAAGTATATTTAAATTTGTTGACAGTTTGGTTTTGTTAACCACTGTGTTAATTACAAGTTTCCTGGTTTCTCTGGAAATAGTGAGTTCAGTAAAACACGGCAAATAAATCTGATGGGAATGATGCAGGTTAAAATCATTGTTCCTCCTGAACTGCAAAATCAGTTAACAAGCATGAAAGAAACTTCCCTAAGGCTAAGTTCTAGGTGAGGATTCACTTCCAACACGTTGACGGGATCACACAGCAACACTCCGGTTTAGCAGGACTGCAATTGCAGTTCTGACTGTGCATATTAGCCAAGAAATTATGCTAAAAGCCTATCAATCAATATCTCAAGGGTAACAAAAAAGAAGTTCAAAATTCTTTCCTGAAAGCAATCTGACAAATGACATGATTTCCACAGCAGCTGCAGAAACATAGTTTAGCAGATTCCAGAGAAACAGCAGGACCTCCACATATGACGATCTCATTCAAATCCTTCTCAATTTTGTTCACATTCAATATTTCAGACCAACTAACTTTCTTAAGATTTAGTTCAAACTAAATCACAACAAGATCATGTGGATGCTTAGTTAAGTCTGCAAAGCTCTCCTGCTTAACACATTTAGTAGTCCAAGATGTATTCCAAATTAGCAATGTAAAGCATCTACAAAATAACATTTCACTTGGATGCACATGAGCATGCTCAGAACTCTGTTTACTTATGTATCCATGGCTGCAAATTCAGCCTGGGACAAACCTTGCTCCAATTTGTTCTTATAAATACCATATCCAGTATTGCCAGAAGCTGTGAAACACATGGAATTCTGGTGCCATTACTGGCTAACCATTAGTGGGAATACTGCATCCTATTAGCCCTCAGATACTGATTTCACAGCAAATCCAGTATCTAGGAACTGAAGAAAGAGCTCTGAATATATTTGTATCATTTGCCATCCTATGCTCTATAAGCAACAACTATGGACAAGCCTGTTAAGATTTAGGGCGGGTTTTTTTCTTACCGACTATCAGTTTAAAGGATGCCATGTGATTAAATGTGATTTGTAAGTCGCAGAAAGAATTGAGCTCCTTTGCAAAAAATATAATAATAATTTACACTGCAAAAGGTTTCCTGCATCAAACAGCCATTTTCACAAGTGGTCAGAGTTTGGCCATATGATAACAAAGTCACCACGAAAACTTGGGACCTTCAGTTCAGTCTAAAATATTTAACAAGCTGCATAATTACCAGCTACTGTCTGGGGAAGCAAGAGCTTTATCTCAGACACTGCTATCGCATACACTGCATGGTCAGCCACAAAATTATCCTCAGTGTTTACACTTCCAACTCTGGGAAAATATATCTTAGTATGGAAGTTGGAAGACATGATGTGAAGACTCCTCTATCTGCAAGACTTGGAATTGTGACAGTAAGAAACCTGAGTTTGAATTACTTTTTTCCCCTTAACTACTTCACTCAAAGATCACAGTGCGCATACCAGTAAAATCATCAACATCTGCTTAAATAGGAATCCAGTGAATAAATTTATTCCTTAGGAAATTTTTTTTTTTTTTTTTTTTTTTAATATAAACAGGAAGACTGAAGGTTCAAAGAAAGGCAACAAAAAAATCTCCTTATTTTAGGCTTGGAATGTTGGCAGCTGCCACAAGGTCATAAGGGATAATACAATCCATTTTATTCAAGCTTTACATTCCAGAAGACCAGCAATCACAACTAGAGTATTAAAACTGAAGTATTAAGCAACAAGACTCCTCATATCCTTCTATTTTTTATTCTTGCATTTAAAAGAATTATGCCAGAAGAGCTGCATTCAGAAGAAAGCATGAATATTTGCTACAATTTTTTTTTTTGTTTTTTTTTTTTCACTCATTCAGATCCCACCTAATATATCATATATGCATCAAGGGAGTTCTGTATTGAGTACATGTAACCAGTTTGTCTAAAATTTTGTTTGGTTCTTTGAAAAAATTGCTATAAATTCAGTAGCCTACATACCCCAAAACAGCCTAACTTTTGTTTATGTATAGTCAAATTAATTTTCTGAGCAGCTTTTGCTAACAGAAGCAAAGCTGCATGATCCAAAAATAAGGCACTGAAGATAAGCATTTACAGGTCTTAAAACCAGCTGGAAAGGTAACATCTGCATAGGTCTTTATTTCTAGTCTACCCAGAACATCACTCAATTTTTTCTATAAGTACTGTAAAAGCAAGTCCCAAGTGCAAAACTGACAATAATAATTGTGAAAATCTTATATAAGAGGAGTGAACTAGTAAGAAAAGTCATACCTGATACACCCAGATGTTAAGCATCTTAATCATCTCCAGGCTTCATCCTCATTTGGGCCTGCATCTGTGCAATCATCTCCTGCATGCGGCGCAGCTGTAAGAGAAAAACACCCACATGTTTAAAACAATTTCATGAGGAATCCAAAATTCAGGAAACTTTAAATCTTTTTCTTCCATGGTAGAACGCAGATCCTATTTGCCTCTTTATAAACTGGAAACATTAGATTAATTCACACGACTGAACACTTTGTTTTTCCCATCACAGACTCTTTAATGCATTACATCTAACTTTCACAAAAAATTTGTAAGAATACTTACAGTGAAAATTAAGCAATAAAATCCAAATCTTTTGAAGCTTGCAGACCTGTGAATTTAATCTACAATAAAGAAAACATGGCCTTTATGTGTGGACAGAGATACACTGCTTGAGTGAGCTGAAGCAGCTTTGTTCTGATACAAGTGCTCAAAGCATAAAATCATGTATGAATACTCATCTTGTGGCTAGCCAGATACTGTTGCTAAAAATTTGCAGAGTTAACAGCCCAAGGTACAGACAGAATTTAAAAACTCCTTCAAAAGCAAAACAGAAAGATGTTTACAAAATTTGGAAACACAGACTAAACATATTAAGCACCAATATTTTTACATCTAAACAATGACCTTTCCTGGAAATAACTGTTTTCTTAAAGGCATTTTCTTATGACACTTCTAAGTTAATTTTCATCTCATAAAATGCTAGTTATAGATAATGCTTCCCCCCCCACCCCCCCCCCATTAATTTAAATAAATGTTCCTAAGAAAGAATAAGAAACACTAATACAGATTTTCAAAACGTATATGCAAATACCTCTAATTTGGTTTACAAATGACTAAGTATTTCTTTCCAAATGCAGGTGGGGAAGTTCCACATACACAACTGCAAGTGCCCTATCTTACAAACTCGAAAAGAAATAGGCTGCAATTTCCGTACACATTGTATCAAATATGAGTCTGTCTCAAACTGGAGATCATGTAATAATGTAATAATGTGAGGCTTGTATAGCAAATTTTCATTATTCTAAGAATAATTGCGTAGCTTCTAATATATCCAGCTTTTTTCCCCCTTTAGGAAAAAAGTAGTTAGAGAACTGCTTTCATTTGTTTTCCAGAGGTGTGTGCACATGTGAAAGAAACTCTTCAACTCAAAAAGCACTGCTATGTTTAAACAAGTATACTGTATTTTCATCCAGTCAACCACATCAGCTATTGTGATACCAGTTAATCCATCAGCTTCAATACAAAAAAAAATCTGAGATAAATGCTTGACTACATGTATGTGGTGTCGAGCTGGATTTTGGTTTTTTTTTGGGAGGGTTTCTTGGTTTTGGTTTTTGGTTTTGTTTGTTTGTTTTTTCTTTTTTTTTCTTTTTTTTTTTTTTTAAAGCTGAAAGAAGCATCACAGAACAGGGAAAAAATTAACTGCAGATGCCTATATCACTTTTTCTTGCCTAGACTCAGATACTGATTCGGGAAAGTGTAAGAAACTGAAGTGCAGAGCTTGCAGCATAGCCAGAGATAACAGAGCGTGCCTAAAACTAGCTGGCTTATATACTGATACTTATCCTCTTGCTGCAGCAGCATAGGGTTCAGTAAAGGCTAATTCAGGTTCCTGTGACTGCAGCATAAATACACTGTGACAAAAGGCGATTCACACAGGAATGGAGCGAGATACCTGTAATGATTATTATATAGCCATCTACATCTTTCTGCGAAACACTTAAAACAAAAACTTCTGATCAAAAAGATGGCATAATGCTGCACGAAGGAGGAAAAAAAAAAGCAGAAAGTCTCAGAAATGAGAGTTGCATTGATTCCATGGTCCAAGAAAAGAGAAAAGTTTCAAAGACCAACTTGTAAAAACGTAAGACACCTGGTCTTTTGAACTGCCTCTCTGCCGATTTACTATCAGAATAGAACTAGCTTTTTGGAAGCTTGCCTACTTGAGCTTTCCCAAGAGCACTCCAAGCTGAGCCATGAAACATTCCCAAAATAGAAACCATTCAGTAATCACAGGGGAAGATACTGCTGCACATGTATTATGGTGATTGCTCAAACACAGCATTCTGCTAATAGCCAACATCACATTTTAAGACTTAAATACAATGTTGAGTCTCACATCTTCTTAACCTTAATTGGTAAAACGTGCCCACACCATGAAAGAAATCAGACGCTGCATATGACTCAAATGTAAGGTAGGACAAAAGCACTAGGAGACCTACTCTGCTCTAACATTAAGATTGTAAGAAGATTTTCCTTTTCTATTTTCATGTGGTGTTTTTGAGATCTACTGGTGGAGTGTTAGTCTCATCCCTTAGCTAAATAATGGCAAGTTTCTGAAGCTATTTTAGCATAATTCAGTAGAAAAACTCAGGCACAAAGCCTGCTAAAGAAACTAGGCACATTGTTGTCTCCTATGGCCATTAGTAGGTAAGTCATCACTGAAGTTTCCTTTTCATAAAGAAAGTTGGCGAAAAAAAAAGAAAATAAAAATAAACAGGTACTCAAGCACAGCTATCTTTCTCACTGCATCCTCAGCTGCATCGGCATTTTGTTTTGTTTTTTGCTGAGCATTTGATATGCAAGCAATCCAGAGTGGTTGCTTTCTGCTGTAAAACTGTGGCTTCTCAAGAGCTCTAAGCTGTAAGCAAACTCACAACTGTCAGTTTTGTAACAGTATTCTTAGCAGACAAACTATGACTAATGATAGATACCACACACTAAAACCTGGCTGCATAACTACAGGGCTAAAGTTAGATGTAATAAGTGAACTTGGGGAGAATGCACACAAATATCTCCGAGAGAAAGTAATTTGCGCAGTAAGAATCCTGTCAGCTCAAGTGTAAAATTAAAATTAAAACCAAAAAAAGAATCAAGCTGTATTGTACTCAAAGTGGTAACCATGTCAGTCTCTTCCACAATTACTCTTCAAGTAGAGGTCAGGTCATAAGAACCATTCCTACACATTACAATACAAGCTAAAAACAACTTGTGTGTCTTCACCTTATTAGACCTACTGGATAGACATAAACAGTCTTTCCTCTTAATAAAGGTGATTGTAAAAGATCACACAAAAGACTGAAACTGATGTCATATCAACATCTGTGCTCCCTTCGCTGTTGGGGATTGCAAGCATCAAGGGCATACCATGACTTTGATCTTGCTCAGCAGTAAAACCTCTCACTTGTAAGAGCAGCATTAATATATTCTGCAGGGAACTTGCATTCATCCCCTAAAGAAAGGATACTGCAACATGATAGCACAGGGCCAATGCCCATGGTGAAAAGGAAGCTAGGAAACAATGTTTGGAAATCTGTTAAAACAAACAATTCCTGTGAATTCCCAGATAACAAAAATCAAAAGAGTAAACTTAACCTTGGTATAAACTCAACTTAGTTTACTTATGTCAGGACTAAAATTTACTTCAAACTATCATGTAACTACTGGGTAGTGACTACACATAACTACTGTAGCAACACAGAAAGGAAACAAACATTGAAAATGAGACTTAAGGTTACAGAGTTAAAAGTGAACCATACAGCTTCCTAATGGCTTCCACACCATTAACAGAAGCCAGATACACAGCTTTGCTTTACCTACAAGATTTCATCTATAGTATGTTTTGCCCAGAATACCAACAAGTACTACTCCTGTCTGAACAAGGTGAGTGGCTTTTCAGTGACAACCCTACAGATATCACAGGAAAATAAATGTTAAAAAATGACCAATATCTACCTCCCACTAACACGCTTCCCCTCCCCACACCAAGTATGATTATTTCTGCCCATGCCTTTACCTAAGAAAGTTCATAAGGGAGGAGGTTGCAAGAATAGGGCAAGATGGAAAGCTGTAGACAGTGGATTTTCTAGTATATCAGGACATTCCCATGACAGCTGCTGTTGGTTAAAGATACTCCCAATACCAAAGAGTACAACTAATCTTGTTAACCTAAGACAAGAAAAATACTCCTGACAAAGGTACTATATTGGAAAAGGGGCTACCAACTAGATAAATGTCTTTCATAGGACACACTGACATTATAAATAGCAGAAGTCACTATGGCCACAGCCATCCCACTACATGGGCAGCAAGCATTGTTCCTTCAAAGAACAACTCAAAAGGACAAAAAAAAAGTTGTTCTTCATTCCAGCTCCCAAGGGATTCCCATTGCTAATTGCTTACTAAGGGTTTTCTTCTCATGATGTTCTCCCAGGACTGAGACTACATCGCTTCACAGAGGAAGGCTGAAGCATTCTGCATAAAGCATGCCTCCTTCCCCCTGCACTAGGCAATAGCATTCCACAACACAAATTAAACCTTAGAGCTGTTTTTATTTCCCCTCAGGGCTGCAGGCCTTCACCAGCAGTCATGCTGTCTCTCCACATAGAAGTTTTCACCTTATCTTTCAAGAAAACACTTACATAAATACCTGCAATACCAGGCAATTACCCACACACGTAAGAGTTCATCATATCCTCACCTACTCACAGGGCTGCTGATACACCCCAGCCTGGCAGCCCTGCCACTGCAGGCTGTTCCCCCACTGACTCACACACTAAACCAGGGTTCTTCATATCATCTGATAAAGGATTAAACACATTCAGAAAGTTGAAGGACAGAGAAAACAATTTCAATGTTGCAATTAATTCTACTATATTCAGGCTGCTGCTGACCAACTCCACTGAAGACAGCGGAGCAAAGGGATTTGCCCAAAGCCTCAGGGTAGCTCAGTGGAAAAATCAGAGGAAGTTCGTTCCTCGCCATTTCATGTAATCATGGCCTTAACATTTTTCTGGAAGTATTGCCTCTCAAAACTTAGAAAGGTTTTTATTATGAGACATTTTTGGAGTAGGAAGATTACGGCACAACACTACAAATTTTTAAGTTTGTGCCCACAACATCAAAATAAGGTGAACTGCAGCATATTTACAGTAAGGAACATGGATGTCTTCATTCTTATTTTCACTTCCCAGCTCAGAAAAACAGATCATCACTTGCAAATGAGCAAAAA
Source organism: Aquila chrysaetos chrysaetos (assembly GCF_900496995.4). Classification (NCBI taxonomy): domain Eukaryota; kingdom Metazoa; phylum Chordata; class Aves; order Accipitriformes; family Accipitridae; genus Aquila; species Aquila chrysaetos. The sequence continues at coordinate 38,248,741 of NC_044012.1, forward strand.
GCACAACCAGACTGAGCAATAAATCCAAAATGACAGATTAGCAATTCCAAATTGCTGAACTGGGGACCACATCCTTTGACATAATAAAAGATCATTTAGCAAAAGTGATGCCTTGATAAAGATGATCCTGGCGCTAGCCCAAGCATTCATTCCTTCCAAGGTTATATAAACCTCACAAAACTGTAAATAGAACTTCAAGCACCGTTACTGATGGGAATGCAAAACAGGAGGGGAAATGGTATTTGTTTTCTCTGCAAAGGCCATGGAATGCAAGCCCATTTCCTCTGTGCCTCTTTCCTCCGCAGGCTTTTCCCAGTCTGAACCTTAGGGATGATATGGAGATGAAGGGATTTCATACCGGCTTATCTACAGAAGATTCAGCAAAGCCTCCTGATCTCTTTGGGACAATAGAACGCAGAAGTTAAAAATTTATTTGTTTTTTCAAGTTCTAACCTAATCCTCTGCAACTTCAGCAGCAGTTATTCAGAGATGATTACTCCCAGAGGAAACTTTCAGAGACTGTCCTCCAAGAAATTCAAGACTTCATCCCTTTAGCCATATTATATAAAAAATAATACATTACATACATATATAGATATAAAAATACTATAAATACATTCACACAAGAGCGGTCAGAATAGACTAGTATATAATAACTTCCCTGCAGTATCAACAGTTTCCAGGGGAAACAGTTATAGGAGAATTTTTTCAAATGTAAGCCTTAAGACAAATAATTCTACATGAATACCCAAGTTTCTATTTAACTACTAGGCATGTACAATTTATATAGTTCAAATAACAGGAGAAACAGTTATGAACCTAAGTTCTCAAAGTCTACTGCATGAATCTTGGAAGCATTAAGAAAAAAAGGAAAAGACACAAAACATTTCCAAATGATACTCTTGACATTTTCAAAGCATCTAGTATTCCTAGCTATCAGCTGATGGTCTACTGTTGTTTTGCAAACACATCAGTAAATGGGAGGCAGTTAATTTGGGTACAGAATACTTGCAGAAGTTCCACTCTAAGTGCATGGCCATCAAGCATGCTTATGTTGCTGAAATGAAGTTACACAGTGATAAAGATGCAGCTTATTTAATCTCCAGTAACTCATATTATTAGCTACTAGTTATGGTGATAATCAGCTGCTTCTGCGTTTCCTTTTAGGAAAATTTTCTGCTATTTATGTCAATGTGCCAGGGCTAGCCAATAGCTAACCAGGGTTAGCTATTTTTAAATATGGATGCTATAAAGGAAAAAGGAAATGCACAGAGCGAAGTAACTATATTCCCAAAACTTCCACATATGGGAGTCAATCTTTCACCTCAGAAACACACAAAACTGTTTGTAGTTTTTTATTTCTTACTCCAAATCACTGCATGTATGCATTGATCTTTTAAATCCTGCCTTCCTCCATTTATGGACTTGGATCCAAGCTGAATTGGATAAAAGAAGGATAAACAGAAAAAACACTATCTTTCAGTTGGCAGCAAGTCTTAAGTTTTCACAATGCAAGCAGTCATAAGCATTGGCAGTGTAATACCTGAATTTAAATACTAGTCTAAAAATCTCTGAATCTTTAGAACTTTAGCATAAAAATGTTAAGTTGAAAGGCCTAGCAATAACTTGAAACTAGAGTAAGAAATCAGAAGTTGAAAACATCAAATCCATAAGTTGACTGGTACAACAGAAACACTATGAATTTTGCTGCAAGTCAAACATTAAGATGCAAAAACATGCACATTAATTATATCATGGGATTTTTAACACTCAACAACCTTTTTCTACTCCATAGCCACAAGACATAAGAAGAAATTTACTGGTAACATGCTCATAGTAAGCCATGCACATCTGAAATTACATTAGACGATCAGTCTACCCCAACATACTAAGTTTATAGCAGCACATGTAGCTGACAAACATAAATTGATTTCAATACATAAAAAAATAGCAACTATCCTTACAGAAAATTAGCATACAAACTGGAAGTGATAAATACCCTGCCTACAACCAGGAGTCCACATGCTACCTACCATCCACAGTACACAAGTGACTATAAACAAAACACTTTGTATGGCCATCTTGTATGTTCAGATTAGGTCTGTCATTTTTCATGACTCCAATCTTACACTCCATAGGCAGTAGTTGACATAGAATACTGAAATTGGAACATAGTGTGTTATATTAAAGAACAACAGTTTTAGAAGCTCCCTCTTACCTCAGCCTCTTTCTGCTGGAGGATTCTATCCTTGTCTACCACTTCTTCTTCAACAGGCCTATTAAACAAAAGAACACATTGATGGTATAAGATACAGAAGTAAAAATCTCCAAGAACAGATTCAAGGCTCCTATTTCAGCTAATATAACAACAACAACAAAAGTTTACATGCTTCCGCACAGGGGAAATTAGGACATTCTTAAACCCATGCTTCCCTTTTGTAAAATGCCTTCTTTGCCTCATAGACTCCTGCTATTCACTCTCCATTTCTTAAAATTAGATTTCTTCACTGCTATGGGGATTTTTTTTACCATTTACTCTAATCAAGAGATTCCCTCCACTATCTATACACGGTACAAAAAATCAACCATTAAAAAGCTGTGTAGGCTATTTTTTTTTTCTTCTTTAAGATCAAAATGCTTGGCTGAATACTTACAGAACAAGTAAAGTGGGGACAAGAATAAGTTGCTATCAAAAAAGATGCAGCACAGATAGATGCAGATTTTTTGCATTAAGTTGCCAAGGACAGAAGCCTTACCAAGAAAAAAAAAAAAAAAAAAAAACAAAAACACCTGCAAAACCCACACACATTACCAAAAAAAGATTGTTTGGTCTAAACTTCTCTCTCTAGCCCTGTATGAAGGGGCAAGAGAACAGGCACCATGGCAGTGCTGCAATAACTGGAGAAGCAACATCCTACCCAATCAGATAGGCTGGGGCCTATTTAAATGTGCCCACTAGAGTTTATTTTTAACAAGTAGTCATCATTAAATAAAAACCTATCTTGCTTGCAGCCCACTACTTCTTTATGCATATTAAAAGCATAGAGAAAAGGGAATGGATACAAAAACAAGAACAGCTGTTTGTAAGCATGGCACTTTGCTACATATTACTCCTCTTCAAGAAGAGGATTTCGTACAAATTTCAGTAACTCCATAGATTGAAATCTCATGAGAAATAATTAGGTACAGGTGGGATTAGTTAAGAGGACAAGCAAGTCGAACATCACAGTGGAAGGAGAGACTCACAAGGAGCAGAGCCCAAAGGCGCACACATACTTACTTGCCAGTTCGTTTTAGCCTCTCTGAACGGAAGTTCTCGTAGTGCAAATCTTGGGTTACCTCCTGCAGATCCTGCATGTGTGTTCTAGAACATGTAAAGGCCTATTGAACACTTTCTCCTTCTTGTCAAAGGGAAGAAAAACACCCTTTTATCTTCTATTTTTGTTGTATATAATGGATGCATTTACTGGAAAAATAATCCTTACAGACCAAGCTTGCCATAAACCTAGCCAGAACACTGCTTTCATTTTTATTGGTCTTTAATTCATACTTAAGTGCCCTCCCATCAATATTCTTCAAAGACCCAAAGTACGCTGTCCTCCTCTTGTTCACTAATTACTTTATAGGGATTGTTTATACCAGTCTTTGCAGTATTAAGAACCTTGCAAAGACAGTTATTCAGAAAGATACTTTAATTCCTAAAGCATTTTATGACTCTTAAGTGCTATTAAGTATAGTTTGTAACTGAGAATTAGGTGGAGCTCCTTGGCTCACATAACAGCTGATGTTGCTTAACAATTTCCAATTGTCAAAAAAAAAAAAAAGGAAAAAAATGCTTGCTACCAATGACCAGCAGAGGGCAATCCCTGCCCAGTAGAGACTGAAATCAGAAATGCACAACAGAATTCAATTTCCAACAATAGTGAGACATCATTAAAAAACCCACTTCATCTACATAGGCAGAATACCCGTATCAGCCAAAATCATAAGGGGCGGGGTATCATATTTTACATAGGATTTCCTATACTGCCAAGAAAACTGAGCTTTGCCATTAGAATTGTCTTCACAGTTCAATCAATCACTTTGAGTAGTATTTTAAAAGCCTCTCTGCCCCACCCACTGCACTATAACAAAACTTCAGTTTACATGTAAAGCCATCAAATCAGTTCACATAAGGCATAAAAACTGTCACATATATCTGGCAATGTAAAATATAGAAAATACTTTCTGAAGTCAGAGATCAGAGGATTAAAGCAGCAAAACAAGCTGCAGGGGGGCTAAATAGTCACTCTACACTGCCATCAGAGCTAGTTTTGAATTAAGGAGTTCTTATAACTCTAGTCATTGTAACAGTTACGTCACCACAGGAGATGGGATAATTTTACCATTACTTACACCAGCATTGTGCGCAGTTTAAGGAAATCATTGTGCTCTGGATTTTCAACTTCAACAACTCCCCAGGGATACAGACGGCCTCTGATTTTTTTCCCTTTCACCTCAATAAGTTGATTGGATCCAATAACAGCAAAGGGAATGCTAGCCTAGTTGAGATAGAGCAAAACAAGTTACCGTTTTGATTTTGGACTAGTTACACTTTTTCTGGGTTCTTTTTTTTGTTTGTTTGTTCTTTTTTTTTTCTTTTTAAAAGAAAGCACAAAGACTTTTAAGTAACAGACAGAAGAGAGGGAAAAGAAATGCTGACAAATGCACCCTGCTAAAATCCTTCCACATCAGAAAACCAACAAATCCTATTCTAGGCAATGCAACCTCTCATTAACAGCACCTGTAGTTTTGTTAGGATCAGTTTGCCTTAACAGAGGCACAAAAGGAAATGACACTTTGCTTTAGGAACACTTGACTGTTGTTGAAGTACAGTTTGGGCATAATGTGTCATCTGACATAACATCATGCATGGAGAACAGCCAACAGAAACATACTTCAGATACAGATTAAAGTAGCTACTGAGAGAATTTCAGATACATTCTTCAAGCACCTTTGCAAGTTACACAGCACAAAGAGGAAATGACTTCGGTAAAACCTTTATTATCTGCTCTAACAAGAGGAAAGTTGTTAATTAGTATAGTAACCATAACACACACACATTCTCTCTCTTTGCTTGCATGTTAAAAGACTGCAAATCACAGTTCTTGGTGAAGAGTTGCTTACATTTAAAAGAGAAAAGAAAAGAAAGTCATGACACTACATTTGGAATTCTGATGAAGCAGAGACTGGAATAAAAAGGATTATAATTGAGAGTCAACATCCAAAGAAAACTTAATTTTCAACACTTTATAAAGGAATAAAGTACCTTTAAGCATACTGTAGGCTTGAAGAAATACTGCAGCAAAATAATAAATTAGGAGTGAAACTTGCCTTTAAAACTCTGGTTTGTTCTTTAAACTCCTCATCTTCGTCAGAATCTGCATCAGGGAGCTGATAAATCCTAATGCCATGTTCAGAAATCTCATCCAGAACCTGAAGTTTACAAAAAAGGAAGAATAATAAATTCTTATTTCATTGAAGCGGTATTAAGTTGAAAATATATACAATTGATTTACTAGACTGTCACATCTAGAAAACTCAGAATGTTTTTCTGCTTTAAGTAGTTTAACAGTGCTTAGAAAAAAAATCATTAGCAAAAATTGCTATTACTTACGCTTTGAGTTTATGTACTACCAAATTAGTTTATGTCCTAGAAGACTATCTTACATGGCATTAATTCCATTCTACCTATGAAGAAAAAAACCCAGCATTTTTCATTTTTTCTTCATTCAACAGAGACTTGAACCTCAAGTCTTTAAATATCCTGGAAAGAACAGTACAAGGTATACAAGCACTCAGCAAGCAACCTACATGTTTTGAGATGTAAGAAAGGAATACTAAGTGGGAAATCAATCAGATCCTTAAAATGAAGAAAGCAAGCCTATGCTAGACCTGGTTGGATTTTTAAGATTTTATTTTACTATTGCAAAAAAAGTATCTTAAAAACACTGCTGAGATTTGCTAACTACAGAGGTTCTCTTTTGAAGAGCTTACTAACAGGCATTTTAAAAAGCCAAAACATTTGCTGAGATTACCTCTGAATTAAACTGTTTGTAATCTATGATACAATCTGAAAAATCAGAAATGGCTAAACGTGAACAGCAACTCACCTGTCTGTCCACTCAAAGAGAAACAGACTCACTGACTAAATGCATTTTGTGACATTCCTAATGTATGCTTCTTTGCATATGACCTTAACTAGCATATTTTTGTGCAGTGATACAGAAATAGAGATTTAAAATAAGCATATCAAGATGCAACCAAGGCCTTCAGACAACAATCTGTAGCTGTACTCGGGGAATAAACATCAGAATTAGAACACTATTTGCTATGAATGTTAGCTGCATAACTAATAAAATATTTGTAAGACAATGTACTCTTGCACAGCACTTTTTGAAGACTAACAAATATACGCCTGACTCAGTGTTCAAAGTGCCAAATAACACAGGCTTAAAGATTTTTAAAAAGACACAAAAGATAAATGCATTTTTAGGAAACATATCAAGTAAATCATTAAAAAAAAAAAACCAGAAGATTTACATGGAGGACAATACAGACGCAGACAAAATTAAAGTGAAGTTAATATGAAAAAATAAGTAAAAGCAATGAATTTGGAGAAGGGATTCATTAGTTACAGCATCAAAACCATGCAGCCAAAGTGTATTTTCATGTATTTGATGCGTACAAAAATTTAAGAGACAGTGCCTATTGTCTCTTGAATCAGAAAGACAAAAGCTTATTATCCACTTAAACTGGAGAAAATTATTCAAAAGCCACTAAGAGAAAAACCATCCATAAACAATTTTCTTTATTGTCACTAATGTCCAAGATTAACATAAAAAATAGACTATCTGTATTCCTGTATACATCCTTTTCCTAATGAAACCACTGCAGGGGTAAGCAGCTAGCATAATTCCAGGCCTTTGGCAGTTTCAAAAGGTGGTATAAGTCAATCCTTTCTTCAAAACTGAAGAGAATGCTTCTACTGCCATACTATTAAAAATATTTAAGTCAGAAAACCCATCAAATGCACTATTTTCCTTCACTGAAGAAAGTGTGGTGGTATGAGGAGAGCATGAAGAATGCTGAGATTCCACAATAACTCTCTTCAAAGGGATCTTGGATGTCTCAGCAGAAAAAGGTTAACTGTGCAAACTTCATAGATTAGCATTCCCTAATGAATTGCAACTGTAACCCCACAACCGGCACCTGAACCAAGCACCAGCATTATTACTGCAGTAATAAACTCTTACAGTAGACAAAGCTTGGGCAAAATCAAGGCTGGGGGGTGTTGAGGTAACCATAAAAACATTCAGAAAATCCTGTGTATGGACCTGTGCTGTCATTACTACATATATAACCGGACATTAACTTGATAACACAATTACAACCAGACTTCAAATAGATGAGAGGTCTTAATAAGCCTTCTCATAGTATTGTTGGGTTCCTCGATCCTCTGTCATGATGGCAACCAATAGCTACGGTATAAATAAAACTTGTCCAACCACAGCTTGATTATTAAACTGCTGTTTAAAATAAAACAATCCTTCCGACCATTAGAAGAGGAATGACCATGTATGAACCACAGCTATTCCCATGACAATGTTTTCCTGCCAGGTATATAAACATCCCCCGCACTCATACACATGCACACACTGAATAAAATATTATGAGCCTCCACCTACACAGAGAGCAATATTTTTAAAAGAAAAAAGAAATTTGGGAATAAGTGTTGCCAATAAGCAATTAACAGTTGCATACACACAATCACATTTAAATCAATGCATGTTGTTACTGTTTTGCAAAATGGAAGTTAACTAAATTGTCACCAAATGATAATAAAAGATGCACAGCTGGGATAGGTGGGGCAGTGCTGCTGTGCGATGCCTTTAAGTAGCTGCATAAAACAAGAAAGCACATTTAACCTGGCTGAGATCTTAAAGATAAAATGCAAGTGAAACAATAACGGGAAAGCCGACAACAAGGGGTGCTAGAATAATATATTACAGCTGTTAAACCTAGTGCTTTCCTGAAAGGAAAAAGAATTGCAATAAAAACAAACTGTATTTTATGGTCCTAACAATGAAACAGCATTTTGCTTCTTCAAATCTGAATTTTATTGGCCTCAGAGGATTCTGTGTTCCTAAAGATTAGCCTTCCCATGGGAAATAAAAAAAAAGTCAAAATATTAGTTCCCCTCTCATGAAGTCATTCTTTTGAGCAGGTTTCCTTAGCAGCCTTGCATGGCACAGCTTGTGAAACTGCCTTGCATTTCTTCCCACTTAAGAGTTTTAAAAAATAACTTTGAATTCCAGAAAGACCAAACAGGAATTACTCCAAGCTGGGTTTCCTTTGCAAGCACCACAAACTGATCTTGCTGCTTAGCCCAAAGCGGCAAAACAAAAACATTTTACTTTAGATTGATGGCCAAATGGCAGAAACATCTAAAAAAAAAAAAAAAAAAAAGACTTCAAGCTGCGTCAGCAAAGCAGGATTTTGATTCCTCTTCTTGATTAGAGATTCTGTTAGCCAAGATGCTTTGAGTTAGAACAATATACAGTAGCTAGACTTTCAAAGCTTTGGAACCACATTATACATTTGACTTAGCATAAACTCAGTTTGTAGAGTGACCTTTGCCAGCAGTACAAAAATAATGAAGACTTGTTTACCTGTTTCCTAACCGCTCCCTCAGACTACGGCATAAGTGTCATTCATCTCGTTATATTTAGCCAATGCATAAATGTGGTGTCCATGTATGTAAGTCAAGACTGTTTTAAAGACTAGTTAGTTAAAAGTAACTTTGCTCAAACTAGAAAGAACTAGACATGGATTGGCACTGAATATGGTGAAGAGAGTTTGCCTTTAAATTAATCTGTTTATCACAGGATGTGTAAACTGGGATTCATCTCCATCTTCCACAATAAATGTGCATCATAAACCCTCAATCTAATATCACTTACAGAATTGTACTGAAAACCAAGCAATTCTAAATTCACCCTGGGAAACATGTTTGCTTGTGCTACTGCCATGTTTCAGCTAAAATCCAGTTTTAACAATACACAGAAGCAAATGTCAAACAGCATTTGCGCTATACTGTACTTGACCCTAAGAGACACCACCAAGCAGCAGATAAAAACAGCACAGAAGAAAGAGTCCCAAAACAACTACAGCAAATACTGAAATCTGGTAAGAGCACATTCCTCTTCATTTCACCTAAGAACTGCTTTTGTGAAAGATGACTGTAGCTAGAACCTATTTTATATCAGTTTATTTTATGTTTTTGAACTGACAAAGCAGAACATTCAGATTCCCACCAAATTATATTGTCAAATAATTAACACTCCATTTAAATGCCTGCTTCAAATCTTTCAACATCATTCTGCTACCAAATGCTGAACTAAAAAACTAAGTACCTATGAAAACTGAGCCTGAAGGACACTGCTGAAAGATGAAATACAGTTTCTTTATAAAAAGTAGCAGTTCCACAAACAATATTACTATCAGATAAAAATCTTTCACCCAATTAGTACAGACACAGAAAAAGAGAAGCGATAAAACCAGCATAAGCAGCCACATCTCTGCTTTGTTATTTCCCTATGAGTCCTTTCAATTTGCCCACAGTACCTGTTATCTCCTCATAGCATTTATGGAGGAACAAAATAAAAGCTCAAGAGCCCGGACAGAATTTCTCCCAGCAAGATCTAGAGGTCCTTTTTAACTCAATGAATGACTTTTTTTTTTTTTTTTTCCTTCCTCCTTTCACCTAGTTCACCATAAAGCTGGTCACTTTTGTATAAACACCTCTCCCCCCTTTAGTGAACGTTTGCCTACATTGTGTACAAGGTTCCTACAATCACAACTGTCCTCACTTTATACTTCTTCAGATACAGATGATTTATTCCATTTATTGGGCAAGTTTTCTTACATCACTGAGCTTTATACAAACAAAACAGCAATGCCAGCTGTACCTTACCTTGCCAAATTGTAGTTGCTTACATGCCTACACAAACTACGTCACACCTTTGATTGTGGCACTGGTCCACCCCAAAAAAAACCCAAACAAATCTTCTGAATTTAGGTTGAGTTCAGCTAATGTACTATTTTGTAAGCATGATTTTAACTATACTATTTCCCCAGTTAAATAAAGCTGTACTCCCTCTTCAAGAAAACAGAAAAATACCCACACAGAAAAGCCATTGGAATAAAGATCCAATAGCCGTGCTAAAGGACTACTGGAAGCCAGAGGATCACAATCAAAAAATCTGTCATGCTCTCCATGAAAATCAAAAAGTGGTAGTATAAAATGATATTAAGATATAAAAGATTAAGATATAATCTTACCATGAAAAAAGTTTGCATACTCTGGTGCAAAGTATAGACTGCATTTTAGAAGTACTAATTATCTCTATACTCCTCAAGGCATAAGTTATTAAACTTGTAAAAATTCACAGGCTTTGTAGGGTTCAAATCTGTTAGACTTTACAACTGAATGTACTGGTTTTGAGCCAATAGAACCTGAAAAAAGCTTCCGATCTCAATAAATTTTACTGAACCACCTCTCAGCATAATACAATCTCACAACCTACCTATTCCTTTCTTTAACAAGGAAGGTGCATGAAGTCATTCTGAATCAAGAGAATAAACCAGGAAAGACTGAATATTTGCATTCGTTGGCCAGATTATTCCATGATATTAAATGAAATTAAATTTAAGGTGAAAGGCTTGTACAACCACAAATATGTACTTTATTCCTGCAGAATTCACTACAATGCCATATTTGGCAGTGGCTGGCCTGTCTTGGAAAGGTTTGGCAAAAAAAATTCGAGACTGCAAGTAAACCTTCCAATGCAAAAAGATTTACTTTAGTACCACTCTCTGGAAAGCCCTTTTCCAATGCAATGCTGACTATGTCCTGGTAGTTCACATGAACAGGTAACCTAGTAGGAAAAAAACACATACAAGATGACATACATGTTTCTGTAACAACGGAGCTACAAAAAGCATCATGCTAATATATTAGCCTAACTGTCCTGCCTCTATATTAGTGTTTTAGTTTGCATCATGGGGGCACTTATTAAGCAAGTTTCCAATCACCCCAACTTAACAGCATTTTCCTACAAACCATGCAGCACAGTTAGAGTAGGCAAACCAAGTTTCTCTTCGATGAAACTAAAGATACACTGTCAGACCGTATCTAATGCACTGCCACCACTAATGAGCATTCAGTCCACTGGACTAAATGAGAGCTAGTCTGAAACTTCTACACACTACATGCATTTCAGGATGATTTGAGCCCTCGTTACAATCATTTTGCTCAAAACATGCTCTATTGGGGTGCACTGCTTGCTAAGATAGATGAGCCAAGAACGGCCAGATTCTTAGCAAGCGTAACTGGTAAAGCACATCAGACTTCAGTGAAGATTTCCCACCTCACACTTCCTGAAGATTAGGTCCTTGGCCAATATCATTCAGCCCTCTTCAGTTTGAATTTACTTTATATTTGGCTTTAACACTGTATGGGTTGCATTGAACTCATGATCAAGTGTTAGACCTACTCTTCTCTTCAGCCTCTCTCTCTCCTTCAGCGTCAGTGTGTCAGCCTTGGCAATCACAGGGACAATGTTGACTTTTCCATGAAGAGCCTTCATGAATTCTACATCTAATGGTTTCAGCCTGCCAACAAGTAGAAAAAAATGGAAAAAAAAACGGGGGGTGTGTGGTTTTTTGTTTGTTTAGTTTTTTTTAACAGACCAAATGTATTAAAAATTATTTATTTCAAGTATCTACATAAATAGTGTTTCCAGAATAAATTAAGTCAGAGCACTTGCTTATCAGCATGGCTGTGTAAAGGTTGAAGTGTAATTAAAATTGTCACTATAAGATAAATTGGGTATTATAAGCTTTTATGTTTCTGGGTGATAAACAACGTAATACTGACTGCTTCAAAACAATATTAAATGCCAAAAAGGGGACAAAGCAGAGGAGAGCATTAATCCCCAAAGACCATTTTAATTGCATTGGCTAACTGACAGTGGGGGAAGTAACTCAGTTAACATTAAAGTTAAGTTTCCGGTTCAATAATGAACAGACTTATGAACAAGATATAACGCCCTAAAATACAAGAGCTCAAGAGCTTTTTCTTACCCATGCCCAAAGGGAGAGATGAAGTAAAAACAGCAATGGACTCTGTTGTCTATAATGTGGCGCCTGTTTAGACCGCTCTCATCATGAAGGTATCTTTCAAACTGGTTGTCAATGTACTGGATAATTGTTTTGAAGCTGTGGTATGAGGTGGGGGAAGAAAGAGAGGCATCTTAGATCGGCTTTAAAATAATAAAAAAAAAAGAATTATGAAAAGATAAGAACAGGAGGAGAATCACACTTCTAAGAACGTTTCTGTTACAAAAATTCAACTTCCTAGCACTGTATCTACTACTGAGGAAAAGTATTTTGATAATGCAAAAAAGAAATTTTCATAGCAACCACCAAGTATCTATTTATGCCTAGAGCTACTTTCAAGTGTTACTCTGTCCACTGGATAATAAGGTCAAGTGCAAGCTCAGAAAAAAAAGCACTCAGTGCTGAGACAACACAGACAGGAACAGAAGATTGAGGATTTTTCTGCTTTTTTTCTGGGGGTAGGGGATGAGGATTTGTTTTTAAACCAGCTGACAAATGACATATCCCGGATATCCTCTTGATTTACAACCCTGACCCTAGAGCTAGGTTTCTATAGTTACCTATGAAAATTCTGGTAGTCTAGTCTGTTTGAATTAACTACAAATACATTTGCAAGTCATGCACTACAGCATCATGATTTTTTAAGCTATTTTGGTTACATTACAGAATCCTTTTCTGTTGGCAAAGAAATATAATTCCTACTTAGTTCAAGGCAATTTAAAATATGCGCTACAAAGTAGTGAAGGAACACAAAATTTGATCACATAGATTAATCAGATACAAAGAGCAGTGACTAGAGAGAGAAAAGAAAACACAATGCGTTACTAAGAAGATTGTTTTAAGATATTCCAGAGCATGTAAACACCTGCAAACAACATTAATGTAAAAGGACACTTTATATTAAGTACTGCAGGGGAAGGGAAATGAACACACTGATGAAGATAAGATTAGGCAGATGGCTGTGTCATGAACATATCTTAAACTACTTGGGGAAAAACTGAACAGAAAGCTTAACTTGAAAAATAGTATTTCTGTTGTTGAGAAAGTGCAAACTTGACTAGAGAAATTTAAGGAGGAAACGGAAAAAAGAACATAAAAAAAGAATTAGTAATTTGGAAAACAAACACATAGACCGATGGCAAATACTGTGACAGGCAGTGAAATTCAACCCTGGGCTGCCTGGCTGTAATGAAGATCATGAAAGAAAGTAACCAGAATGATGTAAGAGAACCTGGAGCGAATTTGATTTTCCAAAGTTGAGTGAGCTTTTGAATCTAGGAAGAATAAATCCATAGTAGAATATATATACACACGTTTATACCTTTGCAAGATTTGCACCGTTATAAGCCATACTACAGAAGACAACACAGCAAAACATGGAATTTATTCAGTTTTGACCTTAGTGCTGCTCAAGTCTTTAAGGGCCTTAAGCATCTTAATACCTAAATATGTTGAAAAAGGACAACATGGTTTATGTTCCTCTTGATCTTAGATACTCTCCTCTTAGCTGGTGAAAGGTAACAAGACTGAAGACGTACAAATATTAGGACAGAAACCAAGCACAAACTATGGGAAAACAACTATCACACACTTCCCTGGCAATGTAATTAGTTTACGTGCAGTTTTCTAGCTCTAACAGCTATAATTTTCCCTATAAATATGGCGTTAGTGTCCTGTACCTCCTGACTTCCGGGAAACACCTGGCTCATACCACTGTGCTATCATTACGTTGGAGATAGCACATCCTGTATTGTAACAGCAAACAACACAACGGTTGCCTTTAAGCCCATTGGGGGAAAATGAATGATATTACCAAGCTGCCAAAAACCACAAAATACAACTTAACATAAACCAGTAAAAAAAGAAAGTTAGCAGCAGCCGGAAAGTAGTTATCAAAGAATGACCTGTGACACTGCAACCAAGATGAAATGAGGTACACGATCAGCAACATCTAACAAGTTAATCTGTAGACTGTTTTTGTCAACCATCCTTTTGATGCCAGATTTGATCCCAAATCTGTGCATGAAGCAATTTTTTTTTTTCATCCACTCCTTAGACCCTTTCTCTTCTGTCTGATGAAAGATGTTACTTTAAGGACATGCTTTTCTCATGATCCCAATGTCCTTATGCATGGAAGAGCCATTCTATGCTTCAAACCTCCCACCACAAAGAATTTTGCTGTTCTCCAAACACATGCCTAAGCTGATGCCAAGGGCAATCCTAGGTGTAGTTTGATTCTAGAATACAGAACTCCAGCCAGCACTAAAGCTTCACACAGACTCTAAACAATTATCGCTATGGTTAACTGCAGTTACCATCTACCTCTTCTTACAGGCTATTTTAAGTACAATAGCAATTGGAAAACAAAAAATAATCAACTTTATAGATTTAGTACAACACATTCTCTAATAACTCATTTACCAGTCCAACATTGTTATTCTTCCAAGCTGGGAGACCCACTGGCCAAACTCCTGACAACACATAATACTTACTAGCACTTCTTCTGTGATAGAAAATACATAAAATTGACCCCCAGCTCCCATCCTTGAAAGTCAAACTCTAAAATTAAGCCCCTTCGTCAACGCAAAGACAGACATCAAAAGCCATTAGGAAGCCTGCTCAGGATGAAGACACTTGAAACAGGACCAGTGACTGCTGCTTCCTAGAGACATCGTGTCAGTTTGATTTACCTCTGTTCAAAACTAACCTTAGTAAAATTCATCACTCTGGAAAACAGTTAGTCTGCACAAATTGCAGCTTTCCCCAAAAAAAGCGCTTTATAAAACTTGGATCGAGAGCAGCACCATCTACTTGTTAACCATAATTGCAGTAAATGCTCCTGAACACAAACATAAATTCACGAACACGAACTTGCTGCTTCCTCTGAACTAACAAGGAAGGAAGGTAGTTGAAGTGGGTTAGTCTTGACTACAGTTTTAAACAAAGAGTCTATCCATCGAAGTCCCTATGACATCCTGTAAAGACTAACAGACTTAGTCAAAATGACACTCCTCATGGCTCAAAGTCTTTTATGTGACATAAGAAAATGGGACTAGAGACAGACAATTAAAATTAACTGCATCTTTTTATTTTGTAGTATGTAAGTACTACTTGTTCCCGTACTGTATTTTGATGATTAATATTTGTCACAGAAAATGAAGTATAAACCAGTAAATTGTTCTACTGTCTGAATCATCATGGAATGACTCTATTTAGCAAGCCTCTAAAAAGAAAGGGGAAAAATCTGAACACGTAGGTCTCTAAGAAACATCTTAACAGAATAAACAAAGGGCATTAGAACACAATCAACAGGAAGAGCTCTACGTAACACAATACATGGGCTGCAGAGCTCTTAGCTCCAGCGGAAGGAAGCTCTAGTCAACAGTGCACAAAATAAGCAAGACCATGCTGCAGTCCAGAAAGATACCTTAGTGTTATTCTAAAAGTTCAATTATTTTTAACTTAATAAAGTAGGAAAAGTGGGACGAAAATAAAAATCCCACTACAGCTTCACTTTCAAACTCTCATTTCGTATATTATGTAACTTCACTGCCTTTACTTTTGCTGTTTCTACGGTACACCATAGAAAGAAAAGAAAAACCACATCTGATAATATTCTTCAGAATGTGCCAGATAACACAGCATTCTGTCAAGAAAAAATTACAAAACATTCTATTAGCATTACAGATGTTTATTTTATCAGCTGTTTGCCTCCTTCCTGATCTTCAACTTACAGTAAAGAACTCAAATCAACCAGTTTTAGCTTTATGCTCCCTTTCTCTGCACAGGGACTCTTTGTTTGCCTTAGGACTGCTACCACCACCACAAAAAAGTGTCAATAAAAATCAATGGCTAAGCAAAATAAATATTATTAGCACTTCTAAAAGACAACCAAATGGAAATTCAAAGTTTAGCTTCTAGTTGCACTGGAATAATTCAGGCATCCTAGTAAGCACATTAATATATCTCATCTTTATTTGAAAAAGGTTATCACAAGATCAGTTTTCCACAGTTAAAGTGCATGAGGACAATGATTTGGAAATCACATTTATGAACAAACTTATTAATTCTAATTTTGTTACAAACTGCCCAGTTCCTTCATAGCTATTTTACCATTTTCTTTCTCATGATCTTTATGCTAAAGCAATTACGTTTGTTGTCCAGTACATTTGCAGACAATTATTTCAGCCATTAAAGATTATCAGTGATATTTAGGTCAGAGAGAGCTAAGTAGTAACTGATCATAAAAAAAAAATGCAGTTATATCCAAATTGCTAGTAGTACATATAAAGGACAGGGAATGAAAAGTACAGTCTTAAAATATGGAAACTGGATGGGGCAGAGACACAGAAAGTAAAAGACAAACAAAAAAATTCCCTCCACCAGAATTCTGCCCTATGAGAGCAGCTATGGAGACAAAAAGTTTACTACAGTTGTCACAGAGAACCTTACTGGAGGAAAAGCCATTAATTTTGAGAGAGAATCACAGACAGCCTAGAGAACACTAGCCAAACCTTTTGAAAACATAAAAAGGTGGTTAGAAAATTGAAACAGGAAGTTGTACAAAAGTAATACAGTTTTACTAGAGATGTGTATTTTAGGCAACAAAAATTATAAGAGAAACTTGATTTGAAAACTCACACAAACTAAATGATTGTGCCACTGATGATATGAAGATGAGCACCCAGAATGATGAAGTACTTAAAAATTGTGTTTAACTGCAAGGACTCAGAAAAGACCCTCTACCATGAATTCAAGATAACGTTCAATTAATGTTAAGAATAAAAAAACCTGTTGCTTCCTTTTAGTACATCAAAGTTATCTAAAGATCACCAGCTGAATCACTTAAATTCAGAGACACAGATACACTACAGTAGTGTTTGCGTAAGATACAAACTCTATCAAGCAAAGCAGTATTTACACACATACCAGTCCTGGCTGTTAATGGCATCTCCATATCCTGGTGTGTCAACTACCGTTAAACGCAGTTTCACCCCTCGCTCCTCTATCTCTACTGTAGAAGCTTCGATTTGAACTGTTCTCTCTATTTTCTCTAAAATAAAAAAAACATTTTGATTGTTATTATGCCTATCAGTTGCTGCAGAAAACCCTGCAGGAGAGAGCAACAGAAGAGAAAATGCAAGCTGAAGTATATTGTAACCTACATGACATAAAATACTTTAAAGAAAAAGCCAAGCTAGCTAGTCAAAATTTACCACCACATTTTTGTAAATAAACAAGCAGCAATGAACTAAAAGGGGATTTACTCATGACAATATGCAAAAATAAAATTATAATACTCAGAAGCATGCTAGACTCTTTGTCAAAAGGTCTTTACACTTCTAACCACTATTTAAGGCATGACAGGCAAAAAAACATAAGAGGAAATGGGGATTAGAGCAAACCCACATTTAGGTATATTGACACCTAAAAGGTTTGGGGGGGGTGTTTGGTTTTTTTTTTAATAACAATTGATGAACAAAAGCTGAGTTTCTGAAAGGAAATATAAATGAGAAAAAGACAGCTCAAAAAATATAATTTGGAGGGTTAAAATACATCTAGTCAGCATGAAGAAAGGGTCTCGTGTGAAGTTATCATCAGAATGAAGCAACATTAACTGAAAGAACATGAAATTTCATAGGGTATGTGCTGGAGGAACTGCAAAACCACATTTACCTGCAGCTCCAGGAATATAACGTTCTGGATAAAGATCAGTCAGGAACAGACTGTTAATTAAAGTGGATTTTCCCAAGCCAGACTCACCTACAAACAAAATAATTCAGGTTATTAAGTATGTACAACTTTTACTCCAGGCTTTTTAAAACACCTCCTCTTTCCCCAAGCCCACATTATGGAGGAAAAATAATTTGTTCATCAGGATCACACCTTACTTTTTGAGATAAAAACATCAAAGGTTCAGCTAAGCGCTTTAAAAACACAGGAAAAACAAGCCTCTAGTGTTTTTATAAATGTTACATGAAAATTCTAAGTTTACTGTAACAGATTTCATAATAAAAGCTGAAAGGTCATACAGCACTGACTATAGATCTAGAGATAGTTAGGTTACTTCAGGGAAATAAAAGCTTTTTTTTTTTTTTTTTTTTTTTTTTTCATTTAAACTTACAACATCAGGAGCTGTAACTCTCCTGTTGAAAATTTCTGACAGCTTTAAGGTTTTCCTAAGCTAGAAATTGAACATGGAACACTGTTAGGAGGAAGAATGAATAAAGTAATCCCAAACAGTTGAGCTTTGCGCACCCTTATAGTTAGGATACATATGTCCTATGAAACATGAAACAGAAAATCATGAGAAAATTATTCAAAATTCACCTAAGAAGTTGCATAGTTCTAGAACTTCAGATCATATGAATTTTGTCCTACATCAAAATAATAAAGTTAAAACTATAAATGCAATTACTAAATCCGAATTTCAAAAAGTCACTTTTTTCCTAACCCAACGAATCAAAGGAGTCAGCATTTAGAACAACTGGCCATGTTATTTTAGATGCTACTAACCTAATCTTAGAGATGGGGAAGGTATCTGTATTTATCGTCACAAACTACATCAAATAAAAAACTCTACACTTATCACAAATTACCTATTTATTTTACAGACATTGCTGAATGCTCTGTCACCAAATAATCCCAAACGGTACTACAGAGCACAGAGAATAAGAAGGAAGCGTTATGCATCTCTTCTTATTTTCATTTTTCAATAACATGCAATACCAAGGTTAACTACTACAAAAAGGTGATAGTACTGTGGACTCTGCTTGCACTTGTATAACATTAAACTGATTCAATGCAAGTATAATTCAACATGTCACTTACAACAGCTTTGTGCCTAAAGGCCTTCCCATCAAAAACTCCTACAGGTGCTCATTCACAGAACAGGCAAATTAAAAGTTTAGTTATAATACCAGAGTGAGTCAGTATAGAACAGCAGAAAACAGAAGAATAGCATCACCATTTCAACAGCAAGATATTCACCATGTGCATTCATGCCTTCAGTTGTGGAAATGGGAGTCAAAGAAAGATTAAGCAACTATCCCTACCATCTGACAATGAGTCAGGAATACAAGAATGTCCTGTTGGCTCAAAATCATCATCTTTAATCACTACAAATACTCCCTCCTACCAAACATGACAAAATAGTAAGATATTTAATTAGAGAGTGTATAGAGGTTCAAAGCTTTTTCTTCTGTGTAACAGGCAATTGCTAAGTAGGAAGACATATATGTCTATGTGAAAGAAATTGTTGTTGTTGTTGTTTAACAGTCAAAAATACTTAAACAAGTCACTTACCAACTACCATCAGTGTGAATTCAAAGCCCTTCTTCACAGATTTCCTGTGAACCTGGTTGGGCAGATTAGCAAATCCCACATAGCCTGCCGAGTCAGAAAACTGACAAGAAAACAAAAGTTGAGTATAAATGAGATCCCCTCCCCCCTAAAAAGTTGAAACAGAGTTCAGTTGATTCCATACAATAAAGTGCAGAGGTATATAAAGCACATGGAAAAATAGAGAATGAATCAATTTTTTGCTGCTATAGCAAGGCAGACCTTGAAACAGGTCCATTTACCAAGCAGTCTGATATCAATAGAAATCTGCTAAGTACCTTGAGCTACACATAAACAAAAGTCTCCCCATGGATTAAAAAAAAAAAAAAACCAAACAAAAAAACCCACAAAAACTGCAAGCTTGCAAGAACACACTATTATTAACCTTAAACTGTAAACATAGCTAAAAACACCTAAGATTTTAAGCTAGGGGTCAAAAATATCTGTTCAAATTTGGTATCTGCTTCTATAAAAATCAATAATGCATACACTCACATGCAGAAAAACAAGAACATTGTATAGTAATGCAGAGATTACCAAGATACAATCACGTAGAGATCTATCATCTACTCATTAAACTGTTCACCTATCTTCACAATGTCTAAGTTCTAACACAAAAGCAGGAAAAAGAAATGTGCCTGAAAAACTTATCAAAGAGATTTGGGCTATAAAAAGGGCAGTCTGCTTCAACATCTGTTATCAATTGACTGAAAACCTAATAGGAGCCTAAACAAGAGCTGCAGCCACTTGATTTAGGGACCTATGAGCTAGCTGGAACCAAATGTTTGCTGCACAGATGAGTTTGTGATGAGAACAGTTATTATACAATACCATACTTCCAGTGGGGCAGGGGGGGATACAAGGGAAATCACTTAAAAGGCAATTAGTTATTTGCTAACAATCCCTTTAAAACTCACCCAGATGGGCAAAAACATTAGAAATGAAGGTTTGTCAAATGAAATTTCCTTAGGTGAAGGCACCATTCTAAATGTGTAAGCAAACACCGAATGGCTGGCAAACATCCGAAAGCCTATTACTAAAATCACATGCAAGCTCTGTTTCTACTGAACAGCTCCTTTTAAAAAACACATCTAAAGCAATAAGGTATCATTTATTCACTATTTTACCACGTCAGTAAAACCACAAGTATTTTAAGAAGATGAATAGGTTCTAAACAAACTTTTGGCTATGCAGCCATCTCTTTACCTTTACTTTTTCACCTGACTGAGACATGTTTTCGTCACTTCAAGTTTCAGACACTGGAAAACAAAATCCATAGTGCATGTTAGCCGACTTGAAGATTACATTCATTTTAATTTCAGACTGGTCAATTGTGTATAATAATCACATTTTATTCTAGTAGAATGAAATGTCACATACTCAAAGATTACCAGAATAAACAAGCCATAATCAAAATGGCTGCTTCTGTGAAGTTATTCACAGGAAAGAAATTACACAGAATTATCACACCAGCATACCTCATTTAAATACTTAAAAGTTTTAAAACAGAAGATTCCTTTAAAACTCAAAATACTGAAATTCAGTATCTTTAAACACCTTTCATCTATCCTGTCTTTAAAGAAGGAAAAGTACCAACTGAAAGCTAATACTAGGTATGCATGGTACTCCTGACGTAATTTTTCTTTTAAGTTCTCTGATTCTGTAATTAGCTAACAAAACCTGAAATTCATATTCTCGGTTCCAAATCCCCTACACAGAATAGATAAGGAGGTCCTTTTTCCTTCCATTTTTACCCTTTCCACTTATGAATTAGATGTTTCTTAAAGACGGTTTACAAATAGGTGAATGTAATCTAACTGTTGTCCAAAAAATTATATTTGACAATTATGATCACATACAAAAATTCTGCTGAGAACAGGACAGCTATAGGATCTCCAGGTAAAGGTTATAACATTATTTTCAGTCACTTCAAAGCACTATCGCTGAATGTGAACACTACACCAAACATCGCAGAACCTTGGCCCTTGGCTAACCCATGCTGGACATGAAAATTCACCCTGATCTGAAGGCCTATCAAAAAGATTTGTTCTTTAGTTTCAGACACCTAGAACAGCTGCGTTTTGGCAAGCCCTTATCTTTTTACTCAAGGTTGTTAGTTGTGCTATAGATTAGTTATCACAGCAACAGCGAGGCCCTTTTATTTAGAACAGCCGCAGAGCTGCCAGGAAACACAGAAGTGGCAGGAGCACTTCACAGCTTAGTTTGTTGACAACGCAGCTCTTGGCCTGGGAAAGCAGGGAAGTGACCTATGCAGGCACCTGTGTGTTCAGACAGAAATGCTTTCCTGTTGGGTAGCAGGAGTCGTTCTAGCAGGATACAGTCCAGTTTCTGACACCAGCAGTTTGACAGTCAAATCCCAGCAGAAATATACGAAGCTTTGGACTAAAGGAAAAGTCGAAGTTAGCATAATTGCAACTTGGAGTTTTAAAGAAAACACGTCTTCAGCTCACATGGCGTTTCATTTGCCCTGAAGCAGGCATTTCAAATCCTGGCAGCTGTGCAGACACCAGCCACCCTGTGAACAAGGAAAGGTTTTGGTTTTTTTTCTCCTCCAACTACTTTTCCCCCATACCCAGTTCATTTGCTTGCTAATGAAAGCCTAATACAGCCATTGCCTGGAAAATAGGGAGGTCCTGATCCTAATCATCTTCTGACAGCCTCTAATTGGGTATTCCTTAAAACAGCCTGGGAAACATCCCTTAAGAATGGTTTTGAAAAAAACAGGACTTATTTGTCTTTGACCAATATGCAAGGGTTCATTCCAGCTTCCAGCCAACCAGCGTTACAGATCCTTAAAGACAGCCACAGCCTCATTGACAGATGTAACTCATTGCTCTGTCCAGATCTTGTTTCTACATTTGGAAACCTCTGTTGTCACCTTGTCTATAAAATCAGTAACATAATTCAAGAGTTTAGAAAAGTTCATAAATAGTCACTGAGTGCTAACGTAGATAGACCTTCTGGCCCATTTCTCACAGTAATGCCAGATGAGAAGCCACCCAGAGCAGCTGCCCATAGTTAAAGGTGAGAAGGGAGAACAATTCAGATTTAAATATGTATGGCAAATTCTCCAATTACTTCTGCTTTAAACTGACAGTATAGTCACATCCATTGTAGCATTACCCAAACTACTGATTAAAAAGCAGAAGAGTCAAAATTGTTGTCAACTGATTATGACACATCTGGCTTCAAAATTAGTCTGTCATCTCATAAAAAGCTAAATTTATAATAAATCATTCCATGAATATAACTGACAAAGCCTGTTTCCAACTGGGCAAACCACATTCACCTTGTGTCTTACTCTGACCAAAAAGCTGCTGTAGCCAAAGCTGCAGGACAGCTGCTCTGATCACATCATGACTGCAGCACATGCTTAAACGTCTGTGTACAAGCATCCAGTTAGTTATTCCCCACTGTATTTTCTTAGAATAGAAATATTCTAACGAAAAGTTCGCTGAACAAAAAAAAACCCAACCAAACAAAAAAATAAAACTGCTGTTCCACAACACCTAAATAAGGCACTGAGGTTCAAATGAAGCCTCAGTTATTCAGCCTCAACACATTTTGCAATTCATAATACTGCCCTCGTGAGGCTTCCTAGAAAATTATTCAACCACCAACTTTCCCCCAATGACCATGAGCCATCTTCCTGAAGCTTTACCATATCATTACAAATCAAAACCTTAGAATTAGCAAAATAGCGTATGTTACACCTTCTTACAGCATCAAATAACTGCAGCACTTACAACATTGCTGATAAGTTATCACTTGTCAAGGGACCAGACTACACTATGCATCAAGGACTGCTGAAATCCTGATGTCCGACTGCATAGAACTGATTCAAACATTAAAACAATGTGAAGTTCAGTGTCTGACAACACTCTGGATAGTCCCACATCTGGAATTTGTAACATTTCATTTTTCATCAATTTTCCATAATAAAATTTTTTAAAAATAACAACTAAGGCAAAACGGAGCAAGCCATAGCTGTTCTGTTTTCTTTAGATTTTCAAAGGACTATCTGAATCGTTATGAGATAAGCAAAGCAGCATATGCAAAATATTTCAAAGAGAAAGGAATAGACAGGATATAATTGCATTAACTTGCAAAAAGCAGCAAAATTTTATTTGTAAACAATTGTTGGCTCGATTTAGCAGGTCTAGCAGAAAAAAAGGGACACTATGCTACAGTATAGGGGTGTTCAAGTCTGTTTTTGAACAGTGGATAATGTAACAAAGTTTCATTTTGGATCCCAACAAATTCCTATCTTAAACAATGTGCTGTCCAGCAATCAAAGGGAGCAGATTACCACTAAATTCAGTTACAGTTGCCTCCACTACAAATACAGAGGCCTGGAACGTGCCATCCTACCGTCTTCTGGTAAGAACAGTATTCCAGTGAGAGAGAAGAAAGAGAGGGGAAGGAAAATGGGTCATTTCCTTTGTTCCTGTCAGGATGCAAGAAGTAAACTGTTAGGAACAGGCAGACTGGGAGCTTCTTAATAGGAACTAGCACAAAGAAAACGCTATGAAAAACGTACAGAGTGTTTCCATATAAGGATATTAAACAACATTTTAAAATAATCGCTTTAAAGTGACCTTAACAACCACCTCTACAAGCAGAATAGCCCTCTTGATTTATCAAATGAGGTCTCTTTCTTTCCATCTGAGATTATATAACTCTGATACTTTTTTAAAAGTATTTAATAACCTAATAGGGAACCACAGAAAGCAGTAAAGACTTAAGTAGGTTTCCAAGTGCTAGAAATGGTCTCAACAACATTAGCACTCTGAAGCCACATTTTCAGACTTAAAGCAGACAAGAAACACCAAGAATATGTCAGTGAAATACCAGTAAAATTTGTGGTTTCTCACAAAAAGAGCTACAAAAACCTACAAAGAAATGTCAAAGACAAGTACTGAGGCACATAATTTTTTAAAAAATGTAACTTCTCCAAGTGTCTTGCATACAGAGAAACAAGGAAGTTATGTGAAAATTAAAAATTTCCTCATTGTATTCCAAACTGGATATAAGCATATTCAAATACAAAGCAGTTAACTTTTATTTTTGGAAGCTTACACTATCATAGTTGTATGAATCACCCAATTCTGTCAAACAACAGCAGGTCCAGCAGAGCCTGTTCTCTGTGTCATGCTTTGTTTGTAGCACATCCTCACCTCTGCAGTTGGAAACCCCCTCTCAGAGGGTCCCAGGGAGAAGCGTCACTCCCTCTACATCAACAATCCCAGATGATTCCATTTTCCTCATTAGAAACAGATGTTACCAATTGAAGGAATCATCTTTTACACATTAACAATTGAATACATTTCTCCATTACTCTTATTCAGGAAAATGACTATATCACTTCCACCAAATACAGAATTTAACAGCAAATACAACAATCCAGCTATGGCGCTTGCAGGTAGACCAAGCTAAGTGTATGCCATGACTTCATTTTGATAATGCATTTGAACCAATGACACACCATATAGATTACTACTGGGAATAAACTGCTGTTCATGAAAACTTGTAACATTTCTGTGACTTAACAGCACACATATGCACAGCAAAGGGAGGCAAGCACTAAGCAAGTAAGACCGAAAAACCATGTATGAAAACTGTTCTTAAAAGGAAAAGGTCTAGAAAAAACAATACATGAATCTAGACCTCTAATCCTAAATATTTTATTTAAAGTTCCATTTCAATGTTAACATATTACTCTAGACAACTTCCTTTCTTACTGTTATTTCAATGACTACAGTCACATAAATGCACAAAGGAGGCAACAATACCATTCACATTAATGATCAGTTTTAGTGATTATGTGCTTCCTGTGCAAGCAGCTTTTGATGGTATTTTCCCAGAGTTACTGTGTCAGAGAAAAATACTGTAAAACAGACCTGTAAACGTGAAAAGCAGGGGCTTTTTTTTTTTTTTTTTTTTTAAGTAAAAAGCTAAACATATTAGCCATGATAACTCATCAGGAAATAGGCAGCTCTGCCTCACACCCACAAAGCTTAACTATAATTGTGTACATACTGCCAATGCACAGCAAACAGTGATAAGTTAGTACTTTAAATCACTTCCAAATCAGGCTTAAGTCTCATGACACCACAGAGTCTCTAACCTGCGTGTGAACACTAATTTAAGACCTAAAAAAATAAAAAAAAAAAAAAAAAAAAAAAGAGCACTTGCTCGGTCTGTTGCCAAATCAGGTATATGTCGTTCTGTGTAGCAGGGGGCTCTGCGTTTCTCCTGCAGCATCCCTGGTTCCCAGCAGCTGGCCAGGCTTGGTGTTACAATTTCAAAAACATCTGAGGAATGCCCCATGGAGACAGAACTTCCTCTTCCACCCGCGCCCCCCATCTCCGGCTACATTATGCCGGGCAGACCCCAGCAGCACGGAGGCTTTGTCCACATCTCAAAAGTCACGCGTGCCTTGCGTTACACGCAAATAAACGTGCGGGTAGAACGGCCCGCGACCCCACTGCGGGGTGTCACGGGGTCTGCCCCCATACGCTTCTCCCCTCCTCATACTTCAGCTTCAAAAACCTCGCCCCGGGCAGCGGAGGGAGGCCGGAGCCAGGCCGCTGGGCCCACGCACGGAGCACACCCCGCCGCGGGCGAGTTCCGGGGACCGGGCCGGGGCCGGGACCGAGCCCGTACCGCTGCCCCGCTGGCAGCTGCGGGCCGGGCAGGGCCAGGCCGGGCCCGGCCGCGGGGCGCGGACACTGGCCGGGCGGAGGCGCCGGGCGGAGGTCGCGGCCCGGCCCCCCCCGGCGCTTACCTGAGCCTGCGGCCGCTTCCGCCGGTGCCCGGCTGCCAGGCCGCGATCCGCCACCTCCCCCCGCGGAGCCCTCCCGCATCCCACACGCCACCGCGGCCGAGCGCCTACCTACCTTCCGCACGACTCTATGGTCTAAGCCGCTTCCCAGGATAGCAACGAGGCGCGGCTCTTGGACGAGCGAGAGGAGGGATAGAGCGTCTCCCCCGCCCCACCCGCTTGCCTGAGTGGCGGCGGGGAGGGAGATGGCGCGGGCGGGGCGTCGCCATGGCGACCTCCCCCCAACCCCCGGAGGGGCCGCCGTCCCGGTGGGGATGGCGGGACGCGGTGTGGGAGCCGTGGCCGCAGGCGTGGGTCCGGCCCTGGGCCGTCGGGAGGGGGAGCGGCTCAGCGGCGGGTGGTTTCCTCCCGGGCCTTCCCGTCACCGGTTACTAACGGCCTCCCCTCCCCGGGGATGCCGGGACCCAAGCAGCCGCTCCGCCGTTTCCTAAAACGCTTCCCACCGGCTGGCCCCTCGTTCCCCCGGGGGGGGGGAGCGGTGCCAGCCCGCTGCGGCCTGCGGATGTCCCCGGGGGTTCTGCAGCCAGCACCCGGAGCTGGTCTCCGCCGGCTTTGGCCCTGAGGGCCCTACTCCAAAATACGGAGCATCTCCTGATCCTGCTGACTTCCCAAAACAGAAGACATGGGAGAAAGGCTCGTCTGACAGAGCCACCCCTCACGGAGGTCGCTGCACCCCGACCACGCGACATGGTAGCCAGTGGTACCACGGTAGCGACTTTGAAACGATACAAGTCTGTATCTGTACCCCGACTTCACATCCTGCCAGCAGTACACTTGGGCATCCTTCTTGTACAAACAGTCTCCGTCTGGAGCTACGCACATGAGTTAACCTTGAAGAATGAACACAGTTTGAGCCCATTCTGCTTCAAATACCCCCTTCTCAAATGGATTCCTATTTCCTACCAAAATACCGTTGACCTTTGAGATTGCCTCCACCTGCAGCAGGTTTTAGCAATACCCCTCACAGTGGAAAATATTTTGGTACAGTAGGTGTGATAGCCAGGGGGAAATCTAGTTTAAACTTTGTGCTGTTTGACTGTAATGCAGTATATAATATAAGCCCGTTTGGTTTTCAGCTGCTTGTCCACACATGAAGCAAATTTCTCTCCCAAAGTGCAAAAAACCCAATGTACTCATTTTACCTACACTATTGCTATCTTCTCTTTCATGACAGCATTCCCCCTGGTTAAGTGAGAGCCTTTCTGCCTTGGAAGGATTCATCACTGAAGCGGTGAGTGGGATTTTCGCCAGCAAGCTCTCTGAGGTATCAGGGACTCCAGCAGACATAAACCTATAGTGTAACTGATACCTGCAGCCAGATCACAGAACCAGACCACTTTGTCACGGTGAAACAGTGTTACATAGCTCAAACACTCAATACCACACTGACAGGATTAAAACAGAGTATCAGCAGAAGTTCAGGGAAGGCTTTTTCCAACCTTCCAGCTGCAAGAACTAGGTTCAGGAAAGTTCCTAGTAATCCATCCGAACATTTTGCAAAGGGCAGTTTGTATGTGTGACCCAGCAGCAAATCTTTTGAATTACAATTTTGAATACCAAGAAGCACATTTCTGTTTTGTCTGTATTTCCATCCATTAAGCAAACGGTTGCACCTCACAACAGGAAAATGTGGAAGTGAAACAAATGCTGCTGAAGGCAGACTGGCATTATTTGCTAATTCACATTGTGCTCGTATTATCAACCGAGCATTGATGTGATCTAAGTAAGAACAAGATAAAAGCCAATGAAAGTGCAACCAAGTTCCGTTTCCTAGGACAAAGTGTAATGTTATAACACAAAGTACTGTTATATACCACCTTTTTGGAGGAGTTAAAAGGTGGCATTTCAGTCTTCTTTAGAAATTAAGGTCTTATTTTAAATTATTCCATGGATATCCATGTAGGTGTTTTGTACTATCACCAAAGGAACAACAGTGGCAGTTTTTCTTTCTTTCACTAAATTAGAACATTGTGATGCACACAATATTTTACACACATAAACTGCTATTAAAAACAACTATTTAGCACTTGAAGAAATTGTAAGACATTAGCATGGACGATGCCAAACTACAGACTGGCATCAATGCAGAGTCTAGTGGAAGTCAGTGCTTTCCCACGATTGTCACTCCTTTCCTTTGGCAGGATTTAGTGCCATGGGTGAAACATTCTCCAGAAATTTCAAATGCCTCATTATTGAGACATACCAATAATTTTCCCAAGTCATGGCTGACCAACTGTCACACAAAATGTTCAGGGAAGTCACAATCCTCCCCAAACAGTCCCATTATGCCATAAAGTAATATAAGGAAGGGCACTTCGGGTAAGAGCAAAGGACAATTCTAGCCAGTGCCCTACCTCTGCAGTGCCCAGTAGCAGATGCTTAGAAAAAGATAAAAGTAGTACCGTGTCTGTGTATCCTCCCAGCTTCCGGCAATCTGGAGCTCAGCAGCTTCCTGAGCCAGAAGTTTTATCTTGATAGTTTTCTCTTCCATGAATTTTTCCTGTTGGTTTTTGAACCCATCTCAACTTTTGGCATTAAAGAGCATCCTGTGACAATGAGTTTTACAGTGCATTACGCACTTGGTAAAAATGTACTTTTGTTACTTTTGAAGCCTGTTATGAGACTTGTTATGAAACCGCAGTACGCAGGATCACCGAGCAGCAGAACTGGAACTATTTGGTGCATGCAACTGAGAAATGCTGTATTGCAGATGCCTACAGAGAATGCATGCCCACAAAAGATGTACTGCATATTTGTTATTTTTCACACTGGTATTAGCAGAGGTGCAAACAGGAGAAATCATATTGAAGAACACTGTTCCTCCTAAATGGTTAAATAGTCTAGAAATGTTAATGCAGTGAACAGCAGTCTGACTGTGAATCACTCATTCCCATGATTATTATTATTTCTGAAAGAATTTTGTTTTATTCTTCCCTTGGAAGCTCAAATGCCTTTTACAAAAGTTCCTGATACATCTAGGTTTACATTATCAAAAGTATAATTAGAGTCCTTCCTTGAATTCAAATCTTAACTTTGTGTGGAGTCACGTCTTAGCAAGTTAGAAATACCTCATCCATTCAGCAAAAGGCATTATGTATCTTTTGTTCTGCTCCTTAACAGAGAAAATGGTATGATACTGATTATAATAAAATAAATATCACCATTTAACTGAAAACTAAATTGAGTTTTGATACATAAACCAACCCCATGTTCCTTGGCATTATTTCTATTAAATTTAAAAAAAAAAAAAAAAAAGATATGCTGCTTAGACAAAATGAAACTGTCTCTTTTCAGTTATGAGATCCCTTTTAATTTGATTTTCTTTCAATCAAGTCTGTTGCTCACATAGCTAAATATTTGGAATTTGAGCCTAAAATTATGTGTGATTGCTGTAATGGCTGCGCTGTAAGAGCAATTCGTGGAGATACTGGCCCACTACTGTAAGACACTGAGCATCTTGAAGATCTCCCAATCTTCCCTGGAGATAAAATTACTCAAGTCCTGGTTAAACAACTTATTCTTAAGCATATGCATAAATCCTTTTCATTTCCATAAGATTTGTGTTTGATTCAGAATATTTGTGTATGCTGTGCTAAATTACAGTACACGGCTCCAGGACCAAACCTTTTAGAAATAAATATATATGAGCTACACACTGTGGGTGACATTCTCTTCTAAATGATTGCCAGAGAAAAAGTACTTTGAACATAACTAGTGTGAATGTCGGATACCGTCATTTAGATATTCCCTGGGCTAATTTTAGT
Source organism: Aquila chrysaetos chrysaetos (assembly GCF_900496995.4). Classification (NCBI taxonomy): domain Eukaryota; kingdom Metazoa; phylum Chordata; class Aves; order Accipitriformes; family Accipitridae; genus Aquila; species Aquila chrysaetos. Next base: position 38,278,933 of record NC_044012.1, read on the forward strand.
ATTTGGGTGTGGTGATAGACAGAAATTTAAGGGCGAATTTCCCATTCTTTGTTTGTATTTGGTAAACTGGTGATTTGATCAAAATACTCTTCTGTGTAGTGCTTTATCTATGGAATCACTAATGGGGTGAACCATTCTAACATCTCAAATTTTCTGTGTTTTTGCAGACATGCTGCATTGGGAATCGGAAATGTCAGGTCCACTGAAAGCTGGTCTCACTGCTGAGCCTTTTTGAAGCGTGCAGCTCAGAGCTGGAGCTCTGGTAGTGTACGAACAGGAAACCAGTATCTGTGGATGCACCAGGATTTATTGACACAAGCTACCTTGCAAACTATTTAGTAATCGATAAGAAAATCTGCAACAGATAAGTATTTTCCCTTGCTGAAAAAAAAAAAAAAAACCCACCACATTTTTTGTGATGCACTACAGGAACCGAAGATTATATTTGAAGTATAGCAGTCTCAGAGGAATAGAAGTGTTTCTTTTGCATTTATAAGCACACACAAGCCCACCTTTTCAAGATGCTAATTATGGCAACAAAGCAGCAGCAAGAAGAACTTAAAAATTTTCTCTGGAATAAGCCATCCTTTCCTCTTACTGGAAATCAACTTCACTTTTATGAAGGGAACCAGGATTGACAAAACAGATGCATGCTATTCCCCCAGAGACGGGGCTTCTCTCAGATATATCTTGTTAAGAATAGGGACAGCTCTGCTGAGAATTAATCACTCCCATAATCGGGTGTCCCAAACCTCTCGCGTGTTCCCAGGAACATAAATTTCCTGGGGAACTAGATAAATGTAGTATGTTTCCTATCGCTAGCCCTGAACAATTTTCAGTAACTTCATGGTCATGTCTTCACTAATTACTTTCAACATCTGCGAGGTATATTTAAAACAATGGCATTTGTCCTTGCTGACGCTGTTCTTTAGAAAATGACATCTGATGTGATTTCCCAACAATTACATGGGAAAGAGATCTACCAGGATCCTGGTACACCACAATCTGTGGAAGGAGGCTAACTTTGAAAGAGGACAAAATTAAACTACAGCTCTCCTGATAGGAAACATGACATAGAATGGACCCTTAGGCATGAAACAATGTATATTTCCTATAGCTTTCCCCCCCCCCCGCCTGTCCAAACTTTAATACATCCTCAAGAGCTGCCCATAGCATTAAAGAGAAGTATTTGAAGTGACATGGCCTAAGCATACGTTCAGTGTGATCTCTTGGCAAGTGGGATGATCAGGCTGTTTAGATGCTCATCTACAGCTGGGACATTCTAAGCTTTGAGAAAGGGCCACAGCTCACCATAGCCGCCGCCCTGAAATGCCATGAACAGAGGGTTATGGCTGTCCAGTGACACCTCAGTATCCACTCGAAAGCCAAATTCAGAAAACAAGGTGCTGAAGAGTTAGGTGCACAGCAGCTCACCAGTGCAGCCCAGCTGGTCCTGACAGTGGTGACTGGAAAAGTTCCTGTCAGGGGGGTGCTTTAGTAAGACATCGAGACACAAAGATCAATTCCAACCAAGGGGAAGTTTCAAATGCTGATCCAGAGGTTTGTGCGTAGTGGAATTCAAGCAGGGAGGAACTCAGTTCTAATGATGGTTTAGCACAATTAATTTCTTCATTGTGTGAGGAAAGCACTTGTAACACTGTCTCAGTATTCCCACCATGGGTAGCCCAGCCAGAACCCCCTGCTCCTGGCTCCCTGGCAGTGCCAGTGGGCAGTTCACAAAAAAAAAGCCCAGGCAGAGGGTGTGTGTCAAGTGCAAAGACTGATACAGGGCTATGCAACTTTGTTTGGAAAGGGATATACAGCAGAAAATATATGAAGGCTGGAAGCAGATTTGTAACCTCTTTCACTGTTTTTCCAACTACGTGTATCTGTTTCCTTCCTTCCTTTTACACGAGTCTTGTCGCATCACCACAGAGAGGGAAGAGTAGTGTGGGCATCCATTTCTCAACCCTGAAGGGCAGCAGCAACACTTGTACTAAAAAGGGTGTTGGATCCTACGTCATTAGCACCAGTCATAGAGCATTACTGGTCCCTCTTGCAAAATTCTGGTGTGGCTTTTAAATCACTGCTTCTCTTTGTTCAAAAGATGAACTAAGAGAGGAAGTGACAATTTCATGTTAAGCATTTCAGCTTGTTTTCAAAAGAAATGATCTTGAGATAAAACCTGTGGTGAAATTGTGCACTTTCATTTTGTAATAACCTGCTCATTTGACAAGGAATCATTCCTACGTGCCAGTCTTCTGATGTGTCACACTGATCTGAAGACATGTTGGCTCTGCTGACATGCAGGAACTTCATGGAGGCCTATCTTACTGTGGAAGATGGTATGTGCACTCAAGCTCCAGCTAAATCTCTTCCCTTGGGAAAACCAGTTGCATTTTAAAGGATGATTCAGAAAGGATTAATTCTCACTGAGAAAGCTCAAGCTTTCTAAATAAAGAACAGCCCCTTCCTAACACCTCTGTATTTGGAAATCTCCTTGCCTTTATTTCAGCACTAATTAGAAGACAAAATATGGCACAAAATCTGTCTCTAATAGGATTCCTGATTCTTCACCTTTGCTTCTGTCTGACCCAAAAGTTATGGTGAGCTGTCTTGAGATCACTGGGCTTTTAATTCATCTTTTGACTCATACTCTGTCTTATTCACACAAACAATACTAGGTTTGTGCATAAGCTTGATGCCAAATGTAATTTTCTTCTCTGTCTTCCAGATGGTTAACATTTTAGGAATGAGAAGGAGTAGAAGCACATAGGTAAGGGACACTCCACAAGTTATAAACCAAGCATGCTCTGCAGACTACATTTCAGGTCCCAAAAGGCAAATCTATCTAAACATTGCTGGTGGGATGCTTCAGGGCCGAGCAAAGCCCTAGCAAGACCAGAGGGCTGGGCACAGCAGTTCTGTGCAATGGTACAGGGCTCATACACCACAACAACCAATGCTGGTAAGAGCCTGGACCTCCCTTAGCAGCCCTCCCAGCAACTCTGCGCCTGGTATTTGTCCTGATTATGTCAGGAAAAGAGTGAAAACACAATCACCTCTAATCCCAAAGCCCCTCTTGCTATAGCATGGCTTCTGTGCAATTGTTCTCAGCTTGAATACCACTTCCGCCCATTTTCACAGGCTGCAAAGCCCCCCTATGTATCCCCCCTAGAATAATTTAATAAATACATAGCTGGAGCAGTAATACATGTAACGACATTATCAGTCATTTGCTAATGAGTTACTTTGCTGCAAGAACACCACACCTTTGAATTTAAAGGAATCCAGACTTTACCAGCAAGTATTTAATTGATAAGCAGCGATTTCCTTACTTAACATCCCAAGTAAAACATCATGCTGATTTTTGTTTCCTTTTAAGAAATTAGAACCTTTTCATTTCTGGGAGTTTAAATTACTTCCCGGTGTTGTGACATTAACACCACCAGAAGCCACAATGTGCTAAAGCTGATGGGGTCCTCAGGCCCCCCAGTCAAGTTACCAGTAAGTCAAGTAAGCAGACCAGTAAGCATCTTGCACCGATGGGCTCATTAAAGGTAGTTTGTGCAACAGACTCACTTTCTGGATCAGGGAGTAGAGTAATTAAAGATGGAGGTTGTTGCCAGTAGCCAGGATAAAAGCTAGTATCTGGGGTAAGGAAAAGAAACAAACAGACGAAGGTGAAATACCAGGAATGGAAATGCCTCTAAGCAGAAAGTTTCATCCACCCTGTTATTATTAAGCATGTATTTCCCCAGAGAAATAATTGCCTTGGATTAAGTGATTTGTAGGAATCAGTTGCTCGGTAACAGGTAGCAAGAGAAGGTGGCGTGAGGGTTGCAGAGCTAAAACAAGCCATGTGCAGGTTTCCCTCCTCAGCCCAAAGACCCAGGCAGCTGCACAGGCCCCATGAGTGCCTCCCAGTCGGCACAGGAGCACACACAGGCCATTTATCGGAGGAAATTCAGAGTTCCGTGCTCCCGGGCAAGTGGCAAGGGTGGGGCTTTCCTGTGCTTATGGGCTAAGATAACTGGCATTTCTCCCCCCTTTTTTAATTGTTCTTCTGTGCTGTTTTCTATATAATCATTATTATCATCATAAATACAGATGTTAGGCAGTTTCAGCCTGTGTTCTGGGTTTCTTCCTGTTCACCTCTGAGATATCTCTGTCTCTGTGGCTGGTGCTTTTGCACATTCTCCTCTCCCTGACACCAAGGACTTTTCTGAGTGATTGCAAGCAGCCTCAGTTTGACAGACTGCACAGCCCCAGTCACACATTCCTTCTGGACTTGCACACTGGAATTTACAGTTTTAAATAATTGAAGTAAACTGTATGTATTTCATATACAGCTGGAAGAGGAGATAACTCCTCTTAACTCCATTTACCAGGCAGCCTCTGTTAGGAAGACATTTTCCATGCTAGAAATGTTTACAGCTCCTCAGGCAGAGATAATCAATGGAAGGCTGCAGTCGTCATGTGTCAGCACGTCCACACCATGACAATTCACAAGCTGCTGATGTTCTTCTGCTTCTTTTTTTGGGTGTCTTATGGCTATAGTTTGTCTTTTGGTTGGAAAAACAGAAGTAGTGAAAGGCCACATCCAGTGCACTGCGACCTTGAGGCCATCCTCCTGTACCAGCGCTGGGGTCCTCTGCAGAAGAGTCATCAGTGCCACTGTCAGGATGTAAGCAGGGCATTGTTCAGTGTTAACCCATCAGTCATTTCCTCAGCTGTCGATGCATGTGATTCCTTTAACCTTTGCTTATCATTTCTTCTGCTGCTTCTGCTTCACACATGGACTTTTCCATTCATGCTGCATTCTTATCAGTCTTAATATTTCCATCACAAATCTCTGCATGCCATAATACATGCTGTAAATTACAGTACAACAGAGAAAACTGCTTACATAGGGGCAGGAAATGTGTTATTTTAAACTCTGATCTCCTTTACACTAGAAGGATGCTTTGGGCTAACTGAAACCAAATCTAGCCAAAGCAGTTCAAAAGTCGGTGTGAACATAACTTTCAATTTTGTCTAAAACATTTAAACTTATTTAAGACAAACCAAAACAACCCCGGTTTAAATCAAAAGAAGGCTTTCTCAGGGCACCCAGTGGAAAGCCACTGGACCACAGCTCCTTGTGAGTGCTGAGGCAGTGAGGTCTGTTCTCCTTCTACTGCAGCTGTAACAGCAGCATTCATATCACAAACTCTCGCTGCCGTCTGCTAGCCTGGGGGGGCTGTAAGCTGCTGTTGGCCTGCAAGGGTTGAACCAAGGTTTCTTTGCAAGAACAATCCAAAACGCCAGTGGTCCATGAAGAGACTGTAGTAATTACAATGCCTGCGTGGCCTGATGACGAAACCTCTTGCAAATACACTCTTTTTGATATGGGAACTTAACTCATGGACACACCATAAGGATTTGAAATGTACTTAGCAGTTAAAACAGTAAAGCGAAGTTTGAAATCTTTGTGGCTACATATTTAAATAGTATGCCTTGCTCTTGGCTCCCGTATCAAAAGGAATGGAGTTTCATGCCTGGTGTAAGCTAAGAGCGAGTATTCTTCCTGGACCGAATTAAGAATCTGGCTACTGGTACCGACAGATGATGTGCAGATCCTGTATTCAAAGCTCATTCATTTTCAGGGTGATTCCTGAGACGTTTGGTGGTGCTTGCTTACACTTTTGCCTGTCACAGTGTGCAAGAGAGAGAGATGCAGGTCAGTCGGTACGCTCAGTCTTCTGGGAGATGATCAATTAGGCTTGATAATAGGCACGTCCACACGGCTGGGTGCCTGCATTGGCAAGACCTCTCCGAAGGTCTGGCTGCGGACGATATCAGTAAGTCGGAAATACACAGATAACGGCGCTAGGAGGAAGAAGTCTGAGCGGCCGAAATCCGGGACGAGGTTCCTCCAGCCCCACTCTTAACTGGGAGCGGGCAGCGTCCCTGCGGGCTCCTCCCGCGGCCGGGGGCCGGGGCGAGCAGAAGGACGTCTCCCCGGCTCCGGCGGGAGCCCCACGGCAGCCGCGAGCAGCGGGGGGGGGGGGGACCCCGCGCCCCCGCCCCCGGGGCGCAGCCCCGGCCCCGGGCCTTGCTGCCGCCCGCCCACCGCTGGCCGTGCGAGCCCCCCCTCCGCGGGGAAGGGAAGGGCCGGGCCGGGCCGGGCGGGAGGGAGGGAGGGCGGTGGGAGGGCGCCCTGCGGCTCCTCATATAGCCCTGCCCGGGGCCGGCGGCGCTCAGAGCCGGATCGGCAGCTGCCCGGGGGCGAGTGGTGCAGAGCCGGCGCGCCGTCCTTTCTCCGGAGGCTTTGGTGGGGCAGCGGCGGCAGCATGACTTCGGCGGCGCTGGAGATTTTGGGACTGGGGCTGGGCATCCTGGGCTGGGTGGGAGTGATCCTGGCCTGCGGGCTGCCCATGTGGCAGGTGTCGGCCTTCATCGACGTGAACATCGTGGTGGCGCAGACCATCTGGGAGGGGCTGTGGATGAACTGCGTGGTGCAGAGCACGGGGCAGATGCAGTGCAAGGTGTACGACTCCATCCTGGCGCTGCCGCCCGAGGTGCAGGCGGGCCGGGCGCTCACCGTCATCGTGGCGCTGCTGGGGCTGGTGGCCCTGATGGTGACCGTGGTGGGCGCGCAGTGCACCAACTGCATCCGGCCCGGCAAGATGAAGTCCCGCATCGTGATCGCCGGCGGGGCCATCTACATCCTCTGCGGGGTCCTGGTCCTCGTCCCGCTCTGCTGGTTCGCCAACATCGTCATCAGCGACTTCTACGACCCCACCGTGCCGCCGTCCCAGAAGCGGGAGATGGGGGCCGCGCTCTACATCGGCTGGGCGGCCACGGCCCTGCTGCTCTTCGGGGGCTGCCTCATCTGCTGCTGCTCCTGCTCCCAGCGCGACGAGACCTCCTTCCCCGTCAAGTACTCGGCGCCGCGGCGGCCCACCTCCAACGGCGAGTACGACAAGAAGAACTACGTCTGAGCGGGGCCGCCCCGCTCCCCCGGCCCTGCGGGGACACGGACAGACGGCTGCGAGCCGGCGCTGCCGCGCTCCGCCGGCCGGCACTCGGCACCGCGCCGGGAGCGTCTGCGGTGAGCTCCGGCGCTCCCCTGCCTAGAGTCTCTTCTTAACGGGGACCCCCGTAAAGCGGCAGCCCTAGGCAGGGCAGCGCCCCGCCGACCGCCAGCCCGGCTCCCCGGCGGGTCTGGCCGCTCCGCTGCGGGCAGCGCCGCGCTCGGTGCCGCCGGAGACCCGGTACTCACCGCCCGCGGTGCCGGGGCGAGCAAAACCCTCCGCGGCCGCACAGCGCAGCCGAACCAGCGTCTCCCCGGCCCGGGGCAGCGGCGGGGAGAACCGAGGAGCCCGGGCGAGCCGCGGCGGCGTCTGCCGGGACGCCCCGTCCGGGCTCCGCCGCCGCCGCCGCCTGCCCGCCCGGCTCCCGGCCCTTCCCCGGTGTTACCCTGAGAGACTTGTGAGTACTTTCGCGCCCGCTCTTGCTGCTGGTGCCTCTCGGGGCATCGCCTGGCTGGTGGGACCGGGCCATCAGGTGTGCACTGTCGCCGAGGAGAAGCTTCCCTTCTTCCTTTTCTCTCCTGAGAACGTGCATCTGGCTGTTCCTGCTGGGACTTTCACTGGTTAGGGGGTTTTTATTCTTCTAGTCGGGCAACTAAACTAGGGATTCTGTCTAAAGCGTGATACTAACCTTGGTCCTTAATCCCACAGGCAAGTAACTGTTTGGAGAAGGGTATTTGATTGTCTTGATAAGCGCATTCGTCTGTCTGTGCGTCTGAGACCTCTGAAAGGCATTTCAGGTAGTTGCAGTCATTCAGTGGAGTACAAACCAGATTACACTAGGTGGCCCCTTGAGGTTCTTCATCCCTTCTCCTTCATCAGCTTCTATTCTGTTTTTACTTGAATATGAACTCATTGCCAGAATTACCAGAGGACTAGATTCAGAGATTGCCATCTTTGTATGTCTGGCTCCAGCGGGGCATCCCTCTGCATCCTCTCATCTGCACTACAGGAGACTGGAAACATAAAAATTGCCTCAGATGTTGATGGTTGGCGGTATGGATGGCTTTCATGGCCTTCTTGCCAAGCCCCACTTGCTGCCAATTTTGAATTGTGTGTTCAGTTGGATGTGCACTGGGTTGGCTCTTCACCATAATTTTGTTAACATGTGCTTTCCTTCATTTACCAAATTGGGCAAAGAAATCGCTAGGAGAGTTTTACCAAATATCTTGACTGAGACTTTATGCAGGCTAATCAGGAGATCTGAAGTCATGGGTCTCAGCTCTCAGCTCCTCCATATTGCACTGGTAACACTGTGCAGACTGGAAGGAAGATGCTCTGGGTAACAGAACTCTCATTTTCTGAGCTTGACACCTGCTAAATAAACTTTGCCACAGCCTGGAATATTAGCATACACCTTTCCATTCTACACTGCAGAGACAAACTTTTTTAAAAGGAGGGGTTAAGGGGTGGTGCGATACTTTTCCATGAGAATTGCTTGTACTTTTAAATCAACACAGAATTCTGCTACAAACCGTGGCAGCATCTGTATCGCCATAAGATTTCTGCCAAGAGTTAGCGAGGAAATGTGCCGTTTATATTCCTCAAAGCACAACGCTACAGCCTCGTGGGTGCCTCACAACCACGTAGCAATACAGTGCACACCTAACCTGAGCATTAACTCTTACAACTTTCTGATAACGCCGAGACTTATGGACTAACCATAACTGTGGGTTTGTGACAGATTTACACCGACTGTATTCTTGCCTTGCTTAGCAAGCTTAAAACCCCGGTGGTATCAATATGTACACAGACCTGAATAAAAGACTAAAGCCTTGCCCCTGGAAATTTTGATGTTGAATATTGAGCACGATTCACCCTTTTAAAGATAACTGCTTTTATTTTTAAACACATAAATTGCAGGGTCTGAGCCCATCAGAGAATACAAAAGCAGAGCAATATGTCTAGAACTAGTGTTGTTCTATAAAGAGGTGCAGTTCTTATACTGTCTGCATTTAAATAAAAGCTATAATATTGTTGTTATGATGTGATATGTAGTTTTGGTACAAGAATGAAATATTCCGTATTTCATCATTGCAACTTTTTTTTTAAACAATGTAACCTTGTAAACTGTAAATGTATTTAAATGCATATATTTTGCAAGAAATCTACCAAAGTTGGCTTGTTATGTGGTTTGGTGCCTTTATTTGTTTCATGGTTACTTTATTTTAAATGATAATGTCCAACTGTTCATCACCCAGCCCATAGGCACACTACACCTTCACTCAGCTCTCTTGTGTCTAACAAACGAGTCAACAAATATTAGCCCAAATCCTGGACCTTACTCTCTCTTGTCTCAAATTCAAGAACTAAAAAACAACCCCCACCGACAGACATGCCTACATGTGTATCTATACTGTACAGCCTTCAGAAGTGCTGCAGGATTTGGGCTCTGACCAAAAGATGAAATCTTTCTGGGCAGTGCATCACTAGCATTTAAAATCAAATCAAAACTGGTGTCTTGGGGAGAGGGAGGGAAACACACATCTGAGAAGGGAAATTTTTTAACAAGCCAAATTTCTTGATATGTAGCTTTGTGTCACGGCAGGGCTGGATCCTCTTATAACCAAAATCTGAAACAATTACACAAGACCTCTTGGAAGAAGCCAGCGCTAACTGTGTATGTACTAGTAAACACAGCATCATCCTACTGAAAAGATAACTCACTGCTGATGTAACAAGGTTTTGCTGAGGTCAGTGGGGCAGCGCCCAACAATACTAGCAGGAAGTGGGGCCCATTTTTAAAAATATTTTTATATTTAATCTCATCCTTTGGTATACTTACTTGTTGCTGTGCTTTAAAAAATAACCCGAGAGAATGCTGTTATTGACGTCACTGGCTTCAGGGTAAAAGTCTTACTTGGTTTTTGCTATGTTTTGTTTTCCAAGAACAAAGACCTAGTCCTGAACTTTAAGACTTGGAAGTGCTCAGGATCAGGCCTGAACCTCATCCCAATGAAAAAAGAAATCTATAGCACTTGTTTACTATTTTTATTTTGTATTTATGATTTCACATAAAAATAAAAACATCTAAACCAATCCCTGAACAGGGTTACTGTTTTTTGTGAAAGGCATGGGATTGTTTGGGCTCAGGAAGACAGGGTGTGTCATTGGTGCCCAACGGGCAACCCTTACCTGGGCTACCTTTGGGCGGGAGAGCTGGGTCACCTCTGGGGAAGAAGGAAGGACTGCTCCTTTGCAGAGCAGTCAGCATCTCAGCTCTCCACTGAAGCCTCAGACAAAAGAGCAAGTACTGGCGGTTGGTCTTGTGATGTGAGCACATTAGGAAGTGGAGTGTGAGTCCCAACTACTTTGAGAACAGCTCTAAGCATGAAGTTTTTTAAGCTTTCAATTCCTACACGTTTAAACTAAAAGGAAAAAAACCCTGCTGCACCTTGGATCAGTCCCAGTCTGACCTGATACCCTAATCCTTTCTGCCACCCATTTTTTTTTAAAAGTGCGTTCAAGCTGGGCAAAAACATTTTCACAGATGTGTCAGAACAGAACCTGTGAAAAAAATGACTGTTAAAGGAAACTATAGAGGCTAATTGCTAATGGGGAAATTTGCCTAAGTTGTATGACTGCCAGGGAAGTCTTTCAATATTTTGCAGATTTTTTTTTTTTTTTTTTTTAAGATTTTCAAGCTTTTCTAACAAACTGTTGCTTTAAAAATGAAGAAAAAACATCTTCAAAGACTTCATTTTGCAGCATTCTTGCCAGCTCGGTTGAGATTAACAAAAGCTCCTTGCCACCCTCCCATTGCTATGCACATGCTGAGCTGGAAAAAGGGTGTTTGCCGGCTTGGCCTTTGTCCTGCTAAACGAACCATTTCATAGTTATGAATTTGAAAGTAACCTGCAGTTCATACCCTGCAAATCTGGTTAAATCCTGTCTGTGCAAAGAAGGGAAATGCACCAGGCAGAGGGAAAAGGAAGCTCAATCAGTCACGTTTGCTGCAGGATGTTTAAGGAAATATTTCCTTTTCCTGTACAATGATGTTTGTTGGGCATCTGGTCTTTGGAACATACTGAAACATTTTACTCTTAGAGTGAGAAACCACTATAGCTCCAGATGTTTATTGATAAATCTATTCCCTGATCAAATATTATGCAGGGAATTTGCTCTTTTTCCTTGGCCATCTTCCAAACCACAAATGCAGGTAAATAGTCTCTTAAACCTACTTTCCTCAAACTGAGACTGCTCTATATACATCTGTAATGCTAAATGAGAATCCCGCCTGTCAGAAGCCATATGCCACATACAAGTACCATATTCATGCATATATTCAGCAATATATTAATGCAGTATTCAGCATCAGATGATACCCACAATGCATGATTTTTTTGTTTTGTATACTAAAGAAGAAAACAATTAAGTACACATGTTTGAGGATTTGCTTTTGTAAGTCTACTTGGTAAGACAGAGCAAATTATTTCTGCTGTATTAATCGGGAGATAGCAGGTAAATTCTCATTTCAGGTCCAATATAGCATTTGTTTTACCTGTAGACTGATTGTGATAGGATAAATCATTCCAAAAGCAGAGCCTCAACAGGGCCTCATATTTATATTTTGGAAGTAACTGAGTTCTATCATTCTTATTTTGATCAGACCTTTGTGCATGTGCATGTGTGTGCGTGTGTCTGTTCCAGACTGTTCCTTGCTGATTCTCTGCAAGAACTAGAAAACCCCTTCTTCCTACCACAACCTTCAGTTATAAGAAAAGGACAATTTCAACCACTGCGTCATTGATAAAACCTCCCATAGCAACCGTGAAGTTGCTTGGATACACAAGCCTTGCTTCACCTTTTCTTTTTCTTAAACGCAGATTGAGACATTCTGCCATGAATCAATTTAACAGTATCCTTTGTCTGTGGCATTTGGGGATTCTATTTACAATGCTGAGCTTCCCCCTCCTTCCAAAGCTCACCGTGTAGCTTCAAACCAAAATCTAGCAAGTAAAGGTAGTGAGTAGTAGGGCTTAATGTGGAAGCACATGTGTTATGTCGAAGGCATCTGCCCAGGGCTCGTGCCAATCTTCTCATCATGCTTGATTCCAGCTGCACCCTGGCTACTCTTACGTTGCCCTGAGGTATATAGCTCTGCCTCACTGAAACTGGCACCTACTGTTTGGGTTGCTGATCACCCCAAGATATTCAGAACCCAGAGAGTGTGCCAAGGCTATCCTACAGTAATTGCAAAAGAATTGTCACAACTGATTGTACGTCTTATGGTCTTGATTACTTCAATGCACAGTCACAAACATCCTCTCTGCCTCTTATTCATACATGCACGCACAGGGAAATTCACATAGTCCTTTACAAGTCTGTAAAATAAATGCAGTATTGCACATTCATATTTTGACAGACACTTGAACTGGGTAGATCCTATAGTCACTCTCACCAGTACCACTTAAATTCAGGATAGTGGGGGAACATATTGCAAAAACTTTACCACTTAAAACGTGAAAATACTCATCAGTGAGAGTCTGTTTTAAAAGTTATCTAGGAAAATGAATACATCAAGGAACTTAATTATATTCAGGCTACTTAACATCTAACTGATGCATTTACTGAACTCCTGGCTTTAGCTTTTTGTTTTGAGAGCAATGGGATCATACAGCATGGGGAACTGTACATATAGCACTGATATTCTTAAAGCAAGAGAAGAGTAAGCCTTGAAACTACTATCTAGCTGTTTTGGTTTCAATCTACAAAAGGAAGAAAAACACACCTCACTCCATTACCAGCAGAGTTGTCAACAAGGAACATCAATCTCATGATGTTAATATAGGAGAGTAAATTAAGAGAAGACCTCCAACACCCAGTACAGAACAGTACAAAAGGACTTTGATCAACTAGAAGACCAGGCAGAAAATAAAATAAGCTGCATCTTGTACTCTGATCCTCCTCAGAGCATCTTGAATGCCAAAGGCCATTCGCATTGACTAAAGCCCTGGCAGCAGCTGGCAGAGTAATCATAGCAGGTACGAGATACTTCTGAAGCCCAGCCGAGGTGTTGTTCACACAAGTTACTATTTCTTTTGGAAAAAATATGCTTAGTTTAGACAGGCTGAAGTGCCTCAGTGCTATTATGTACAGCAATAGCAGTGGCTCCATTCCTTACTATACCTCAGCTCCAAGTCCAGGGAGGTTCCCATCTGGTGGATCCTCCAGGCTGCACCAGCCAGGCTGAGAGTTTGCATGACACAGGGAGGTGCTCTGGTGTTACATAAACATAACAGATGAGATGAAGCCAGTTCATGTTTATTTACAGTGGAGAACAAAAGTAAATGTTTAAAATAGCTGATTTTTACAGGCAAACACCAGATAACCCTCTCAAAAGTGACTCTGATCCAATGAGCAAGCTGTGAACTCTGTTCTAGTTGTAACATCACTATGCATCACTCATTGCTGGCTAAGTCCTGCAAGGAGGTAAGTTGCATGTGTGCAAATTTTAGGTTATAGCACCTTATAGCACCAGCTGTGCTGGCGGTGGAATTTTTTTTTTAATTTTTTTTTTTAATGAGAAGATTTTAATGGTTTAAACAAATGCACCAAAAGCTAGGAGAAGGACAAAACCAGATCCTACAACAGCATTTTTAATGTGGTAGCAAAAATAGTTTGCAATGTTAAATGCATTTTGAATTTCAGCTGCGTATGCTCCTAAAATTTCAACCAAGTAAATGAGCTGACAGAGGTCTGAGTGACATTCATCTTGATCTCATACTAGGTACTATGTCAATTAGTCTAACTATATGTGGGTACCTGTGGGCTCTATTCCCACTCTCAAACATATTGTGACCTGAATCAATTCCCCTCTGCTGCACTCATACATAACTCATTAGCATTAATGGTATTTGTAACCAGAACACTTCCACAGAAGGTTAAACCTTAAGAGAATTTAGGCTCAGGCACAAAAGAGATCACTCAGGAAAGAAAAATAGGTACTCATTGACAAGAGCATATGTGAAATCTTAAAATGGTACGATTCCGTTTCAATATAGCTTCACATATTTGAAGGATTGGGGAAAAAAACAACAATCACAATTCTTATCAGCTCTAACAAGTGCCTAGCACGGCAGAATTCTTGTGCTATGTATATTTTTAGATTACTCTTCCAGTTATAATGTTCTGTCCTTACTGTATATCTTTTGTTAGAATTAGGATATCTGCTATAGCAGCCTGGATGACCTTTAGTCTGAGCTACAAAACCTTTAACAGTTTCCAATTATAACAGCAATCTTTCATTCTATAATACAAATAAACCCAAGTGTTATCTCAACACAGAAGACTCACATGAATACCCAATGACTGCAGAATGATTTCACCATTTTTTTTCTCTACAATTTCCTGCTATTATTTCATTGGAGATGACTGCCAAGATCCAAACAACATAATACACTTCACTGTTTACATCTACTTTATTTTTGTTGTACTGTTGACATTTTAAAATGTTGATATGCAAGACTGAACTTTTAAAAATTTAACATCTATTCTGAATTCCATTATGTTCTTGGAGCCTCAAATTATTTTTCAACTCCCCCATTTTCTCCTGATTGTATTGTCTTATCCAGTTGAGAATGTCTACGTGCCCCACTACCTGCCAATTTTAGAAAAGTCTCAACTCCCACAGCTTGTGCCATGGAAGAGGAGCTTCTATTGTTCAAAAAGGTATAAGACACATTAATAAGAGTACCTTTTCAGATATATGGAAATGTTTCCCCATAAACATAATCTTCATCTACTGTAACAATGTGGATTGAGCACCATTTTAGAGAAAGAGTTCATTCCATTGGGTGGTATGGCAAGAAACTAAGCAAAGACATTGTTAAAACAGTTGTCCTGCAACAATAGATGTTGGATTTTCCCAGAAGCCAATATCATCCTAAGAGTGTAGGGGTAAAATGCTGTTTGTTTGGATAATATGGAAAAAAAGACCTCTTGTCTACTTGGGGTTATTAATGACCACGACTATTCAAGACATCCATATCATCATTATAGTGTCCCTCCTAAAAGGAAAGCTATTATCCATGGCATCCTGCCCAGATTCCTCCAGAGCTGATTACATTCTTTATAACCTGCACTTTCAGTTCAGTAAAGCAATCTTGACTTCATACCTGGATGGCTGTGTGGGCTCATTTCATGCTCTGAAGCATTTACTGCCATCTGTCCTAAAGGCTGATCATCAGTGATGGGAAGAACAATCCCTTTGTCTCCTGCCTCTCTCGCAGGATTGTAGATTTTACTTGCTTGCTGTCTGTCTGCAGAATGTATTCATAGCCTCGCAGAAATGGCCCTTTGGGAGATTGCAATGCTAGTACTGAGCTCTGCTGGTGTGTAGAAAACAAGTCCACATCAAAGGCAGGGTGGGAAGAGGCGGTAAATTGTAGGACGAAGTTTCTTCCCCTTAATAGAGTTACTGAACTCTGAGCCATGTCACAATATGCAATTGAGAATTTTGGTTTTAGTATCTGTTGCTACACAGGAATTTGTATTATGAAGAAAAAGGCAAACTGCAATCCTTCTCCTGAACCAAAATCTCTTACACCTGTCCTGACATGACACTGCATTTTGCCCCTCCTATAAGGAAAGGATGGGCATATCAGACACATGCAGACCAGGGACCTCAACAACCCTGGAAAAATCTAGGAGCACAACAATGAAGAAAGCTACAGAGAAGGCTCCAGACAGAACTGAAGCACAATCATCTCAGAAAAGACGTAACAGCAAGCAAAGCACACAAAGGATGAAACCCAATGGAAGGGGTATTTTAGAGATCAGTCGTGGATCAGCCATGTGGTTCAGTCCCCTCCCTTGCACTGGCAGACATGGTGTGAGGAGTGGCTGGTTAAGGACACTGAGCTAGATGAGAGCAAACCCAGCAGAAAAATAAGCAATGGTTTTCTTTGTCTAGCCACCATCTCACTACTCCACACGGTAACACGGGCAGGCAAGATGCAGGAGCATTTAAACTGTGGTGAAACTTCACTATTTGACCTTGCAAGTGAGTTTGAATCAAACAGAAGGGTCTTAACTCTGATGAATAAAAAGTAAAAGGAAAGACATCATGGAAGTGCTTTATAATGAGCAAAGGTAGGGTAAGATACCACCTTGCTATAGGCACCAAACTGAGTGAAACCTTCCCCTGAGGTGTCAGTGAAAATACAGGCATTGTACACTGACAAATGGTTAACAGAAATGAGGGTCTGGAAACAGAAATGAACACATCCAGGACAGAAGGAAAACCTAAAGAGCTCAATTAACTTAAAATGTAAATGTAGGACTAAAATTAATCTGTTTCAGAAAGCCTAGAATTCCCCAAGTTGAATATAAAATAGAAGGTGTGAGTTTTTAACAAATAGACTAGAAAATAGCATACATAACACCTGTGTATCTAAGCTGGTGAGTGTCCTGGACAGCTAGAAGGCTCTAAGACTGATCTCAGCGACGTACAAGATTTTTGTTCTAAAAACAAAAGGATAGAACTAATATGAGTGATTGGACACTGGATAAAAACTAGCACAAGTTACTAAATATAGATTGCATCTGATGAGACTTGATACTGCTTACCTAATAACTAATTGACCTGTCACTGTAATGTCCTTTTGGGTCTCCCTGTCCATTTGAATCAGAGGCACTCTCTCTAACATCCACCCTGCTGAAGGGAGAAGGTGAGGCAAGGAGAAATAAAAACAGTTTGAGGTTTAATGAAATAAAAGACCACAAAAATGTGCTGAATAACAAAAAAATGAGGGATCATCACATTTTTTTCCTAAGGGCTGTAATCAGGGAGGAGGAGGAGGAGTGATTCTTAAGTAGTTTCTGCCAAGTCAATGCAGTACTCTTGGAGCCATGTATAGTATTGCTATCTTTGAAAGGCTGAGACAAGATACCCTTTTCTAAAAAGGAAACATTTATTGGTTATTTGGAGATAGTGGAACAGATGAGTAAGCAGATACATACGTACATGGAGACTAGTCAAAATGGGACATTGGCCAAGAACACAAACAATATCTACGTTCACTGGCAAAAAGTCTCCATGAAGAAGCATAGAGTTGAGAGTTCATTAGATAATATGAGAACAAAAAAACAAACAAAAAAAAAAAGGACAGGTTATGAAGACAAACAATGCTGGCATCAGCTCCTAACCATTCCAAAAAGAAACATCTCTTCCAAAAAGATCTTGTTGGCTCCTATCATCCATTTGTGCAGAGATGAGGATTTTCAGACTGGGTAGATGGCCCCTGTGCAGCTGTGCTATATTTCATTCCCCCTTTTGTTGCAGACACAGTTTAGTGGGACACACTCTCATATCCTATTCCCTTTCCTTCGTTATTCACAGCAGAACCTTTCACTTAGCATTTCTAATAGCACCATGTAGTGCTGTCGTTTCAGGAAATGCCTGGCTGTATTCACTGCTAAATCAAGCAGGAGTCGTGCTGGCAATTCAAGGAACACCTCATCAGAGGAAGAAAAGCAATCGCTGCTGAGCTATTGTTTTCCATTTCATTTCACACACTCAAAAGAGCTCTGGTGACCACCCAGTGGGTGCCCTGAAATACAGATTCCAAGACACCTTCCTGAGCTAGAAAGGCACACGGGTTTACTGCCTACCCTCTATTGTTACTAGTCTCTCTTTTCCTGTTAGTTCTTTATTTTCTATTTTTGTACTTTACCCTGTCATTTTCAGTCCTTTTCAGGTTCCCTTCTCAGTTTTGTATGCAACAGTTAGAAAGCTTGTCTTCGGCAGAGCATGCTACGCTCAGAGAGTTTGCTCAGGGGATATTCTACAATAGGAGCCAGCAAGACTGAGTCAGAATTCCGCAGCTTTAGCGAGAAAAAAGTCTCATATAAAGGATATGTTCATTAAGTTATTGTTCTAACTACTCTGTCCTTAACACTGATATCAGCTAATCTACTTACACAGCTACATTGCAAGCGGAAGCAGCTGAAACAACAATACTCTTCCCCTTCTTCATGTTTATGAAGCAGCACACGCTGGATTTGCAAAGCAGGTAACCATATACCAACACCCATGCATGAGCAAATGCCGGTTTTGTGGGTGTGAACAAACTACAGCCAAATAACAGGATAAAGAAACCTAAACACTGGAGATCGATCTAGATGTCTAGTAGGAAGAATGGGAGGCAGTTTAGCTTAACATTAGAGACAGATAACACGTAGGTAGAAAAATCTCACAAGAAGAGAAAACAGGCAGGCAGAGAGGAAAACTGCAGGACGGTTTGGCTTTTCTCTTCCTTGGCCTATTTTAGAGGGACAATAGTTCCCTCCCGAGAACAGACATGTCTGGGAAATTCCACCAGTGCTTTACGTGTGCATAGGTCTTTAAATGATTGTGCTTAATTTTTCAAAATGTAACTTTTACACAGTCCAGAAATGGTGCTGTTCTAATAGCATACACTCGCAGAGTGCCATTAACCCTAAAGGGTAATGAATTTTACTGACAACAAGTATAAATAAAGAAGAACCTAGTGGATTGTATTTCTAAAAGTAGAAAATCTTTTCAGCCATGAAGATTTTGGCAAGTGAGAAAGTGAAGCTAGAAATGACGGATACAGCCTTTAAAGTCTTAAACTTCCTAAGCAAGATACCACTCTCAGTATTGTGCTGAACTGGTCTAGTACTAAGTAGTTACCCGAATCCTCAATTATAGATAAAATTAAACCTGGATATTGATTTAATCTAGTAAGCAATGAACGTCTAATTGAGGCAGTCAAACATGGACAGTGTAAATGCACTAAACAACCTCCAGATCTGTTTAGGAGGCAATTATTCGAGACAGTGGAGTATGGCACATACCAAGTTGCACACCATAAAACACCACAGTTCTCACCTAAAGTATCAAGTTACAGAATTATATTACAGCACAAGTTCTGCAACTGTTAAGGTTGAGATCTTGTTTCCATTAATTTATGAATTTTTCTAAATGCTCTAAGATTTACAGGACACCCTAAATAGCCTGGATAGCAGGCTTGCATCATGAGACTGTATGGCAAGAGTTTTTCAATTTTGAGATCACGTAAACAAAAGCTCCCAAGATGTAGTCTGCCCCACAAAGAGTGATTAGCTAAAAGTAGCCAAATGCCCTTTTGAGTTTCTTTGAACTAGACAGTTACCACTGGAAAAACCCAGAAGAAAACTGTTTGGAGAGCACTTTTTTTTTTTAAACTGCTTCCATATAATGGAACAAGGCCGCTTCCAGTTAAAGATGATTGTCACCCTGTACAATAGGGAGAGGAAATTGTGGTCAGTGCGTGTGTGTGAGGAAAGGAACGTAGCAGGGTCTTTTAGAGCAAGCTACCCTAGCTCTAATTCTGTGACCTCCTCACAGGTGACCTGTTTCTGATAACTGTAACAGCGAATACAAAACAACAGTATCTTAAAAGCACCAATGTTTTCTTGGCATCATCCTTTGAAGCAGAATAATTGAAAATATCCATAAAGTAGGCAGACATTATAAGATAACTCACTACCTCCTAACAAAGATGATCAGAGGGCTGGAGCACCTCTCCTCTGAAGACAGGCTGAGAAAGTTGGGGTCGTTCAGCCTGGAGAAGAGAAGGCTCCAGGGAGACCTTATAGCAGCCTTCCAGTATGTAAAGGGGGCCTACAAGAAAGCCAGAGAGGGACTTTTTACAAGGGCATGTAGTGATAGGGCAAGGGGTAACGGTTTTAAACTGAAAGAGGGTAGATTTAGATTAGATATTAGGAAGATATTCTTTACTGTGAGGGTGCTGAGGCACTGGAACACATTGCCTAGAGAAGTTGTGGATGCCCCATCCCTGGAAGTGTTCAAGGCCAGGTTGGATGGGGCTTTGAGCAACCTGGTCTAGTGGAAGGTGTCCCTGCCCATGGCAGGGGGATTGGAACTAGATGATCTATCTTTAAGGTCTCTTCCACCCAAACCATTCTATGATTAAAAATACTCACTGCTGATTAGACCTATTTAGGCAGTTTTTTAAAAACACAGACCAGGTCTCTTAGAGAAATAACTAGAGCAAGATCTTTGCATCTTTAAATGTAAAGTCCTGTTTATTCTCCACTCTCCTGAAATGCTTTATTGTAACAGCCTCACTCACTTAAAAGATTTTCCCAAGCCACAGAAGGGAGTTCTGTCCCTCTCTCCACCTCCATTTATTCTAGTCCATATCAATTTGAAAATGAATTTATTTGAAGCCAAAAGTCATTGTTCCTTCCAGTTCTGCAATGCCATGTGTAAAATAATATACAAATATTTGGGAACGCAACAATCCCTTAAAAAGAGCTACAACTTCAAATATTCAGGCAGATTGCTAACAGCAAACAGTTGCCACAAGACAGCATAAAAACCTGACGTGTATTCTACAGTCCTGTTATTTGAGTCCTGAATTACTACACTGACAACAACAGTGTTTAAAGAAAATACCATTTTGCATGCCCATTCCTTATAGGCTACTGATCCAGCTAGGCTTTCAGATCAGACAGGAGATAATATTAATGGCATACTTATTTTGGGAGCCCCTTGGTGACTTCTTTCAGCAAATAAAAACATACCAAGAGCTGAGTGTCCCTGTGAATTCTTTCCAATTCAATGGCAGGTGCCTCCGATTTTCCACTGACATGCTGCAAATGAATGATTAAATGAAAGTAAATTCCACTGAGCTAAACAGTGGAAAGAGACACCAACACCACAGGGACTGAAAAAACAGACAAGCTGTATCAACGAGAAGAGGTGACTCTAAGTGCTTCATCCAGTTAAAAAGACAGCATCTCTTTTTGTAAGGGAGCATTACCTTTTTGCAAGGGCCAGGAAAGTATCATCTCAATTAAAACTGGTTTTGAAAAGAAAACAAAGGACTCTGAACATCACAGTACTTGACTAACACAGGTAACCTAGTTAACATCAAGGAATACCCAGAGAAGTCATCTACAGTTCTTAAACAAGCGGCAGAGACTTCAGAGAGGAATGTTGTTGAACTGGGGAATACAAAAACCCCCAGATCTCTTAATAAAATAAACCCAGATCCAGCACTGGAAGGAACTATGCTGTGATATGGCTTGCATATACATTTTACCTTAGTTTAGTTAATGATGTATGATTAGGCTTGCCCACAAATTCCTACATGGAAGCTCTCTACAAAGAGCTTGATTTTAATTCTAATTTAGGTATGTCTTCTGAGCCTTCAGCTCATTGAGAATAGCATGCAGCAGCGACTCTGCTGAATGCTTGTTCATGGTAACAAATCACTAGACACCTCTTTATCTCTCATTATTGAGATCTTAATATATTGTCCAGATACATGACTCAGTAACAGGTAGCAAGTCAAAGTAAGGGTAGCTACCCAGCAGACACAACTGCCTTGAGGGGACAGAGGAAATAAAAATTATTCTATCACACAACAGCAGTGACTGGGAAACCTACATTCTCTGCTCTGTCAGACCCAGGACTGTCATGAAGTTGTGTACAATTGAGTAAAAAGATCTCTTGCCTACTTGGAATGTGTCTGACCTTTGTCTTGCTTCTCTAATTCTGCCACCTTCTGAATGACAAAAATCAAAACTCAAATGCTTGAAGAGAATGGGAGTCCAATCTGAAATAAAAGCTCACATAATTTTCTTTCCCTAGTGAATGTTTTGTAATATTTCCTGCTAAGAAAGTGTTTATAACCCAAATGCTTGTGCATAAAGGTGGCACTGTACTTTAGAGCTCCACCCTGGGCAGCATTTTTTCCTTAGTCCTTGAATCTGATCCAAAGGGAACTTCCAGTACCACCTTGAAGCCAACAATGGTACATGAGAGCCAAGAGGGACTTCAATTTTCCCATTTAAAGAAACAAACATTTCACTTTCTTTCCCTTTGACAAGCCAGACTTACAAAGTAACTTTCAGAGCAATGTTTTCAAGAATATTCCTTCTATGAGGGAATCAAAACCATCGTGACTGACGTATGTACACATAGAATCAACAATCAAATGATGATGTTCTTGTTTACTGTCCTGAGAACAGCCCTGAGTGTTTTACATTTTGTTTCTTCCTCCGCTGTGATACTCTATTGATTACTCCACTTCCCTTTTCGTAAATACTGTTCTCTACTACTCTCATCTTTGCAAGTTAGCATACCTTGAGTGGCCAATTCAACTCAACAAAGCCATCGTCAAAGAACTCCTGTACAAAAGAGACTGATTTTAAAACTTCCCTTTTTCAGACCTTAAAACTGGGGTACTCCAGGCTAGTGATAAGAGTGATCTCTCCTAGAAAGAAGTAATATTTTATTTCTCTTGTATTTATGTACAACTGAGGACTGGAAATGCTGTCCTGAAAATGGGAGTGGAAAAAGTGAAACTGAAGTATGAAAGATGTCTTGAAATATTTCAGAGTTAGTTTTCCCTTTGTAGTCTAAGACATTGAGATCACAGATTCTAAACATGACAATTCTAAGGTACTTTCCTCCCCACCCCCATTTAATTACTTCTTTCCACAGGAAACCTCACGACTGTAGAACAACAAATATATACCTTTGTAATAACACTTTTGATTAGAAAATTTCAGAAAACAAGATAGATTAAACCTTGCTGTATATTACTACCTTTCACTGTCAAAACAAGTGGCAGAATGCAATGTACAAACTCAAGATTTCCAGCATTTCTATTATGCTTCCTGGGACTTCTCTACTTACAGTTCTAGTCCCATTGAATTCCACTTGTCAGGAAAGGAGTTGCCTATACTCTCTCTAGTGTACATTGGATTTTATTAAACAAACAAAATTCTGAATATCTTGTGGGAGAGCTGTTAAGACTGCAATGGCTCTTCCAGATCCTGTCACGTTTAAAAGTGGTGATTGCTATCTACCAACATAGACTCAAATTGATGATAGAACCGATAAAAACATCATACTCTGAAATATCTCTGATTTACTGCTTCTGCCATAAAAGCAGCAGGCTCTAAGAGAGTAGTCAGGGTGATTAGTGGGAAGAAATAGCAGATATTGGAGCTAAATTTGATATGGCTCATGTACTCGAGCCCATACTGTCATAGTACCAACCATATTTTCATATAAGTACCAAAGCATAAAAGACAGTCTGAGGATACACATACATAGTAGTCTAGATCAAGGCAAAACCCCCTAATATCTCCAAATATTCAACCCAGGAATATTTTCTCTCCTTCGTATAACAAGTTTTACAATAGCAAGTAAAAATAGTTAATATTTGCAAAAGAATTTGCTTAGAAATCATTGTAGAGACTTTAACTTCCATTAACAAGAACAGAGAAAATATAAACAATAATCTTCCCCCAAAAATACAGTTCTAAACTTGTAAACAGAGTTTATTAATTTTTATTTTACCATTAAGCTCTTTCACTGTTTTTGCCACCTTATGTTACCAAATGATCAGATTTTATTCTTCTTTCCATCCACTTATGCATCATTCAGTGATGCAGAGTCTGGATTTTTTTTTTTTTCTTATATTTTTTCCTTAATACCAGTTTTTCAGTGCAGCAGACTAATTATGCTCTTGCTTCGACTTGGAAAAATAACCACCAGTAAACAGATTACTTTCTGTATTTATAAGTGTAAAGTGATTCATATGGCAAAAAACCAACGATAATTTGGACCATTAACAGTCATGACTGAGATACTGGTGTTACACAAGCTAGATCGATTAAATCATCAGATAGGTACACAGTAGCTATCAAAAGGGCAAAATGAATGTTAAGAATTATTAAATAGAGGGACAGACAAAAGTCAATATTATTATACTGTTCCATAGACTTGTGCACCCACACCTTGAATATTGTGTGCAGTTTTTGTTCTCCCCTGTCTGAAAATGACTTAGAGAAGAGCAACAACAGTAATCAAGATATAGAACAGCTCCTGTAAATGGAAGAATTAGGCTGCAATTCTTCAGACTGGGAAGAGATGACTGTGGGGAATATAAAAAAGGTTTACAAAACGATGAGTACACAGAAGGGTAGGGACTACAGAGCATCATATAAGCTAGCAATTGGCAAGTTAAAAAAAATACTAAAAAGTTGTAGTTTTTCATACAATATCTAGCTAGGTTGCCGATCTACTCACTACAGAATATTGCACAGGCTAGAATTTTACAACGATTCAGGAGGAAGTTATCCAGGTTCACAGATGGCTACTGACAAGTTATCAAATACACAGAAACCACACCTCGTTCAGGATGTCCTTGAGTACAAGGACTGGGAGAGTATCTGTGTTTGTATCTGGAAGGAAGCATCATATGCAATCACTTTGTTTCTATACTCTTCCCTAGCACCTGCTTTTGACATTATAGAGGTCAAGATACTGATTAAATGGCCAGTTGGTCTCCCCCCATGGCTATTATTACTATGTTTAAAGTGGCATAGACCCAGTAGCTCATTCATACAAGAAAGTTGTAGTATTTTTTCATTTTCATTTTTTTCTTAAGAGAAACAGTAAAGGAAGTAAGAATTAATTCTTACCCACTGCAACCTTGATGTTGGTAAGTACAAGGTTATTAAGTCACTATAATTCTTCTGGGAAAAGGTATTCACTTTAATTCCAATCAAATGAGGTCCTTACTGTGCAATTTCAATTATGTCCAAATTTATCACCCCAGAAAGAAAATGGCTACGAATCACTGTGCAGGAATGGTATAAATTTAGTCAAGCTTTTCAGCTACTTCAGTACTTTGGTTTTCAAGGATTTTCATTATTTTATTTTCTTAAAAAAACTAAAACATTTTAAAGGATTTGTTTCATACTTTTATTGTTCTCTAAAACAGATTAGCAGCAGCAGAAATAATTTAAAGAGCTCATTACGAGGCTACTATTACAGCAAGCAAACACAGTGGAAGAAAAAAAGTTACTGCAGCTCAAATATAATCCTTAGGGAATGTTTCTATTTGTATTCAGACATGGTTAGATGGAATGTCACCATACATCTAAGAGGTTAAGCCGATTTTTTTAGTGCTCTATTTATTTAAAAATGACTCGTTAGAGCCACATTTTCTGTTTGGGCAAATAAATCAAAAGCATAATAATCTCTTCACAAAGAGATGTCAAGGAGTTCTTGGCATGGAGTCTCTGTCCAACACTTAGCTGTAAGAAGTGACCATTTTAACTAACCTACACAAAAGTTTCAATGAGCCATTCAAACCACCAATTTGCTGCTGCTGAATTGAGCTATTTTTATGTCTACACACTGGGGACTCCACAATTTTGGATCTTCCCATACAATGATTCTGCAAGTAATAGTAACATATTAATCTACAAACTCTAGCACAGAATAAACTACATAAGGAGTATCTGATAACTATTTTACATATCATAAAATGTTGACATGCAAGTTTAATCTATTGGCAGAGACTTCTTCAGGTTTCCACATAGATTTAGTAACTTTTCTACATAGCATTCAGCATTCCTGACTGATTTTGGGCCACATTTGGATGGCCTTGGGATCAGTTCAACAGCTGATCAATTCTAAAATTTGCAAAAGCATTCTTGGCATCTCCACTAGATCTTGGGAAAACTAGAACCTTAAACACTGCCCCCCCTCCCCAAACCAAAAAGCAATAAAAGAGGGACAAGGAAAACTTTTTCTCCATGTAATAGCTCCACAGCTTCAAGCTTACACATCTGTTTGGAGGTTAAAAGAACCTGCCAGTAAAGCAGTTACCAACACATCCCAGCATAAAAACTAGCTCCCACTTCTCATCCTCCCAGCACAGCCAAATACGCTTAAGCTAAAGGGTGCATATGCCTGAGAATTTGTCCATTTTTCAAGACATGACAAGTCACCTACTAAAACAAACACACAAACACCCCCCCCCCCCAACTTCCTTCTTCATTGCAAGGCAGTATCTGTATTTATCACAACAGCAGGAGAACCCAAACATGCCCTGAAAGGGGAATGGAGTAAAAACATGAAGTTCCAGGAGAGTGACAGGGGATACAACAGCGCAATAAGAGAATTGATGAGATGAGACAAAGGGGTTCACACAGAGCTTCTACTGAGAGGATGGAAGAAAAAAACCAGGAAAACAAAAAGCCCAAACAAGAAGAAAAAGGTAATAGTTTGCTAAGGTACCCATCAAAACTATTCCAGGTATTGAAAACATAGCATTAAATGTAATTAAAGACAGAGATAGTAAGTAAACCGAGATGTTACATACCCATGCTTTTTGATGCCTTCCTCACATTTCTTTTTCCCTGTCTAAAGGTTTTGTACAGGGAGAAAAATGAGGAATTTAGTTGTTTGTTTAGGATTTCCTGATAGATGGCCACTGAACCACGAGTCAGAGATCTTGGATGTACAAGACCTCTTATGCATTTACTGAGCAAGCAGACTGTGCAAGTAAAAACTCAATTTTACGCAGCACATATTATTCATTCCATGTACATGAAGGTGGTCTAACACATTGAAGCACATTGTATTTACTGCTGCACATACCCATGTTTTCCTCTCATATTTACACTAGAAGCATGAAAGCCCTAAAAATATGATATGACTGAACTAAAGTTACAGTCATTTAGTGCTGTGGAAAAGGCAGTAATTCTTTTGTGACAGATAAGTTTAAGATAAATTTAAGAAATTCACTTAATCCACTCAGCAGTTTGCAACTGAAAGATAAAGTGAAAACATTTAGAAGTGTGCTTAAGTGTCACATAGACTCCTAACTTTTACATTGTAATCATGGCTTGGCACTGGTATCAGTTCAAAAACCAACAAACTTCTGTGTTTCCATTTCCAGAGACTTAAAGCACAGTAATCTGCTACAGAAACGTAATAAAATTACTGTATGCTGTGTACAGGCAAAACCCAGGGTACGCTGGTAAGGGGAATATCATTTATTGCCAATACTACCAAGTAAACATGCAAAACCAAAAGGTGGCAGGCATTATGTTTTATCTTAGGAAGCACAATTTTTTTGGCCATCGCAGCTTGGCACAGGGATTTTACTCAGATAAGATGACAACATTTAAAAAATAACTTTTTTTTTGGAATAAAAATACATAGTTTAATTAGCTTTCTGTTTGGTACATTTAAATCACATTTAATATTAAATTAACCTGTATTAAAAATCTGTACAGAGTATGATGTAATGATATATAACCTTTACATATTAATTATAATACATGAAAACATTGAAGTCACATAGAATTCAAGGAAACACTGTAAGAAGAAAAGAATTCCAAACATACACATATACATACCCACCCAATGCACAGCAGGTTAAGTCTAACAAGCCATACCATTTCATATGACCAAAGTGAAATGAAATCTCTGTTATGGAACAGGATTGAGCTAGTCTGTCAATGTTTATAATGCTACAGTCTACACATAATTATCATAGTATTTTAGACTCTTTCCAGGAAAATTATTCCCAAAGCCAAGCTACAAGTGACAATACAGTATCACAATGCATGACTAAAAATGCTTTACTGACATGGGAATTCCCCAGATTTTTCATTTGGTATTTGGCAGTTACTCAGTACTTGGATTTTAAAAGCCCTAAAGTCTTAAAACTTGTCTCACAAAACAGTTACTTCAATTAAGGTACAAGACCTCAACCTGACAGTACTAAAAACCAGTTTCAACATTCTAGAAATTCAAGGACAGTTTCAAAAAGTTTCTTACAAAAAAAAAAAAACAAAAAAAACCCCAAACAAACAAAAAAAGAAAAACATTCAAGACAATTTTAAAAGAACATTTGAATGGTAATATAATAGTAATATAAATATGAACTTCTTAAAAACCTATTTTTGTTATTGGCCAACAACTAAACATCACAGGAGTATGTCTACTAATAAAAGCACGTTTGACAAATATAAGTCCGATTTGCAAATACTCCTAGTTGACACCTTTTGCCATTATGAGGATGGGATGTTTACAAAGCAGCAGCATTCAATATCTGTGTGCTAAGGTTAAAATCCTTTTGACCTCCCAAGAGGCATAAAACCAACAGTCCAGGCCAGTACCAGTATATTTAAGGTAAAGCAAGACGATACATCACAATTGCAGCACCATGAGCTTTGGAACAGCCAAAATAATTTCAGAGCATCTGATCCTCAGCTTCCAGCACAAGGAGCCAAAAAGCACCCTGTGTAACAAGGACAGAAGACAAACTGAAACAATCAGTAGTCAGAGTATAAAGAAAGAAACAAACAGATGTAGAAATCTTGGAACCCATGCATGACTATGCTGTCTGACAAACAACAATTGCAGTCATTGACCCACTGCTTCAAACTTTTGAGTAAATGAAGAAGAAATTGTAGCTTTGACACCCACTGAAAAAAGGTAAGTCATATTGTTGTTTGGCAAGGACTACCAACATTCACAGACTGTTGCCAAAGTCTTCACCTTACTCCTTTGCTTTTTTATATATACCATAAAGATAATCTTGTGAGATTACTTCACACATTAATACTAAAGACCAAATCTTTATGTAGGCACGAAAAAGCCATGGAATACTTTATATACTTTCAAACAGTCTTACAGGTTGTCTGAACAGACTTTACAAAACAATTTAGAGTTTGGCTGCTTCTCTGGTAGGAAGTAAGCTATCCCCACCCATCACTGCAGAATAGACACACATAGAGACCAATAAAAATAGTTCATAATTGACAAGCAGGGAATATTTGAAGACAATTGCAACAATTTGAGTCTCAAACTACAGTAGGATCTGGCTTGCCCTAAAGTAGCTTTAAAACAGACTTTGAACTAGTGTGAAGCTAATAGTCACAACTACAAACAGTCTTATATCCCCATCTTTATTCCAGATAAAAACTACACACTAATATAGGCTACAACCTTAACACTGTGAAAGAAAAATGCAAATTCTACACTAACATCAAAGCCAAGAATGGCACTGCTATGGCCAAAATTCCATCGTGAGCTCAAACAAGCCATCATAATTAAAAGTCAGTAACAGAGTACCAACTACAATTAGCCAATATCTCCATTTCTCTCAGAACACAAACAGCTGCTCCTTTTCCAGCCAAAGTTAAAAAGCCACAAGTTCAGAACAATCGAAGAGAAGCTTAAGGATGACAAAACTTAAATAAATCTCTTGAGGAGAAAAAAAAAAAAATTTTGATAGGAGGCAGACAATGTACAAGCAAAAAGAAAAACAATTGTCTTTGAAGATAAGAGTTTCTTACAATTTGTATTTTCACTAGAAGTTGTAACGTTTTCTTAGAACATTCTACAGATACTAACAGGTCACTAACTTGATTTGTAATTAATTTTTTAATTAATCCTCCTTACCATTAGGACAAGAGAGAAATAAGTGCATCCAGAAATTTGCTCCGGTCTTCTGTTTTCAGTTCAATTACTAAAATATGAAATATTTTATTACAGGATGCAAATAACTGAAGGATATACTAGATGTCACACTTGAAGAATAATAATTTTGACTATACTTATTTATATTCGTAATCAACTTTAAGAAGGAAAAAAAGAAACTATTTGGACAAAATACAAAACACATTGTTTATTTTGCTCTTAGATTTCAGCAAACTGATTTCTAGGTGCTCACTGCATGATATAGCAGCCATTTTTTAAATCTAGGAATGTTTCTGTGTATGTTCAACATGCATACATAAGTATGTATTGTTAAAAACTGCCCCTTTTGTAAGCATGTACAAAGATAGGCAAATCTCGTTTCATAAGTATCTCATTTTTCAAACAGACAATAAAAAAAATGCATCTCATAACATCAATACCATGCTTGGTTTGGCTGCTAAATATAAAAAGCCTCACAGATAACCTCACAGATTTTAAACTGAAGTGCAGAAAATCATTACTCCATGCAAAATGTAGATTGTATCAAAAAAGATATGCAGGCCTCTGCTTAGTAGTTTATCATTTCTGCACAAGACAGCACTTAGAAAAAAGGCTGACAAATAATGTAGCTTGTGTTTATACTAGACTCAGGAACAGCATATTACATACACACAGTTGATGTTTGCATACACAAATGAGTATATTGTCTACAGCCATGCTTTATGGAGGCTGCGTAAACACTGACCCCTAAAGGACTATTTGGTGAATGAAATAAGTGATAGGCAGCGTTACTCACTTGACATGTCAAAATGGTTGTGTAAAGTCCTAGAATTGGTACTGTCTGCAGCTTTCTCAAATGCTCTTCCAAAAAAGCTAGAAATGAACAGAAATACAAATGAGCATTACAGAAAAGGATATATCTACTAAGGTAGAAGTATGGAACTTTTTCCTTGCTGAGAGTTGAAAATGTCTTCCAGATGTTTTTCATGTGCCATGTACTCAACATACACATCGCTTACTCAAGTGCAAAAATCTTAACATTGCAAGCTTTAAGAAATGAAGTCATGGGTCATATAGTGAACTATTCCCCTCTTTTTAAGATAAAGAAATAGTTAAGAGGGAGGGAAAAACAAAACTTGCAAGGAAGCTGTGGAACATCTGTATCCTCTCTCAAAGTATCTCATGGATACCATATGCAAAAAGCGTGTTTTTAAGAAGGATACAATTCAAGTCAACATACTCAGTGTTAAATAGGTACAGGAAAGATATATTTGCTTCAGAGACAGGAAAAGTCTATAGATAACCTTTAATAAGGACTTTTAAACAATACGCTTACTTCTTTTTGTCAGAGCTTTCTGTCTCTGGAGGAATCCCCACCATGATCACAGTTCCCTGTTCAACATCCATTGGTGCAGCCATTATCAGTGGCAGCAGTTTACAACGCTTGTTTTTTGTCTGGAATTCAGAAAGCCTCTTTGTTAGACAAAACTTAAGAAACAATTCAGTTTCAGCTCTCCATGTGAGAGAGTACTGCAAATATTCATCTATGGATACAGCTATAACACAGTTCAACGGAATCCCCTTCTTTCTTACAGTAAAAGTCACTTTAAGGACCAACAGAAATTTCAATTCTTCTCCAATCTTGCATTCCATTTTAACACAGAAATGATGTAGACAGACAAGATACGACTTACAGTAAAGAAAAAAGCTCTTAAAAAAAAAAAAAGAACTGCAGGTATGGGTATCTAAAAACTTGGACTGGGCTTAATTTTTTGCAATAATCATTTTACATTGACAAATACAGTCTTCACTAGCAATTATTTTCCCGTCATATTATTTTACAGCACTAAGCTGTAACTTTAACAAATTTTGTAATTTAATTAAATTCAAAAATAATTATGAAGATTTTAACATTTTTAGACACTCAAGAAACAGAAGTTTGTTTCAAGTGTTCTGTTCTTAAGGCAAATGTTTTGCAGTGAGTTTTTAAAATGCTGTCCTGCTCCTAGTGGCAGATGAGTTATTCCCCATGTTTAACTTTCAAAACGAGGACAGACAGATGCAATCTGACAAGGATGGACCACGATAAGTTTCATTTACAAATTAAGAAGTGTTCACTGTGAGGACAGTTCTCAATCTTAAAAACCTCATTTTTATCTGAATTGTGTAACTAATAGCTCAAAAGATAAATGCAATTTAATTTGAGTTACATTAGTTGTAAAGATCAGAGGATTTTATTTAAACAGGCACAAAAATCTTTAAATAACAACTACAAGTCCTGCAATATTGCTTTTTTTTGGTGTCAGGTTAACTTTTCAAAGTACATATTTAGTGATATGCTCCCTCAAAACTTATAAAACTACACAAAGATTTTAGATTGTAAGTATCTTATTAATGAAAGCCCTTTCTAATGCTACAAAGTCTCCCAGGCAGATCTCTTCCCCAGAGCAGCATTCACAGATGTGCTATTATCCAACCAATTAGCAGAAAAACATTATTAAGATTTTCATATAACGTTTTTAATAATCAACTGCAAGTATCCAACAGAACAATAACTACTACGCAGGCCAGAAGTTAGTTAGTCAAAAGCTTTTGATTTACTTACAGAGCAAACAAAAGATTTGAGTAAGTATTTACTAAGCAGGCACAGAGACACTGGTTTGGAAAACAGTTTCACATCTGGCGTGCCCTAGGAAAAAAATAATTATTTCAATTACAATCCAAGATTATTCTTCTGTTGACTTAATTTTAGTATCTACTGACGAGTCTAAAAGTTTTGTGTGGCTCAAAGAACACTAACAAGAACCTTTACGATACAGGAGTTTAAGCTCACCCACTTCACTTTGAAATTAAGCCTTCCCCCCTTTAAAAGGACTGATTCTTCCTTTGGGAAGTTCAGAGTAGATGTCAATTTTGTCACATCAGAGGACAGCTCAGTATAGATAAATAGGTTCTTTCTGACAGAGTCATTTTTATTGAGTCAAGCAGTTAGGAAACCAGTGTTATTAAATTATGATATAGCCAAAGATGACAGTCAAATGAGACAGCCAAAAACTAGAATTCTGACCTCCATGAGAGAGCAATAGAGAAAAGGCCCCTGAGAAATTACAAGGTTGGTGCAAATACAGCTGGCTACTGTCTGCTGAATGGCACGTAACTGCTTTTTGGCTAGGTCCAGTCCTTGGTGCAGTTTGTCCAGGTTACCCCTGCAACAGAAAGAACAAAAATAGACACTTTCATTAAAAAAATAAAGCTTTTCACACAAAAGCAAGATCTAAACACTATTCACAGGGATATTTTGATTTTTCTTCAATGGCTTATGCAGCATTAATGCATCTTTTAGATATGTAACCCATGTTCCCCAAATAAACTTGTAACAGAAGGAAGAGACATATTTTCAGTACCTGGAGAGACTGTCCAAAGCTTTAATGAAATTTGTTGTTTCAGGCCCCTCTTTCTCTATATTCTCCATGAGAGAAGCTGTTGCATAAACTATGTCACTTGCTGAGAACTTGTTCTTAAAGCCAAAGTGAATGCTGAAGGTCTGAACTCTTAAATCTTTCATTCTGCAAAATGAAATAAAACCAGTAAAGGTTATTAACATTATCAACATTATTATCAACATTGACCAGCAATCTCCTCAGTATGTTAATGTTAAGAACATGAAGACAAATTATACCCTAACATTTGCAACAAGCCTAGTATTACTTTGTCAATTTAAAATGCATATTTTTTAAAACAAGACGTTACGTCCTCTTCATACAGAAATATTTGAACTTAACTGAAAAGTATTTTCAGATAAAGTATTTGTATTTGAAACAATTTACCCAAATTTGTTTGCAGATTCTTCAATCATTTCCCTAAGATTTTCTTTCAAAGACATGTCCATGGAATTAAACTTCTGTTTCACTTGCTTCAAAGGCAAACTAAAAGCAGAAGGAAAAAAATACATTGACAGGTTTTCCAGAAGAAACAAATATTTTGCCTTCCTTTCATAAGACTTTCTTAATATTAGATAATTCAGCAAGTTAAGTCTGACTAAGCTTGTTTGCATTCTTTTTTCTTTAGTCATTGAAGAGTGAATGTGAGAAAGTGTAGGTTACTTACTAATCTACTTTTCCATAAAGGCATACAGCTGAATTATTCCTCATAGACCAAGACACAAGTTGTGTAACTCAACTGAAAGAGACACTGCAACCTACTCAGAGCCACACACTTATATTTAAAAACAAACAAGTTAAGTACTCACAAGCTATCTTCTCAACATTTTAGAATCATAGAATGGTTTGGGTTGGAAGGGGCCTTAAAGATAGGTCATAGTTCCAAGCCCCCTGCCATGGACAGGGACACCTTCCACTAGACCAGGTTGCTCAAAGCCCCATCCAACCTGGCCTTGAACACTTCCAGGGATGGGGCATCTACAACCTCTCTGGGCAACCTGTGCCAGTGCCTCACCACCCTTACAGTAAAGAACTTCTTCCTAATATCTAATCTAAATCTAGCCTCTTTCAGTTTAAAACTGTTACCCCTCATCCTATCACTACAGTCCCTTTTAAAGGGTCCCTCCCCATCTTTCCTGCAGGCCCCCTTTAGGTACTGGAAGGCTGCTATAAGGTCTCCCTGGAGCCTTCTCTTCTCCAGGCTCAACAACCCCAACTCTCTCAGCCTGTCCTCCTAGGGGAGATGCTCCAGCCCCCTCATCGTCTTCGTGGCCCTCCTCTGGACTCACTCCAACAGGTCCATGTCTTATTTTGGGGGCCCCAGTGCTGAACACAGTACTCCAGATAGGGTGCCACTAGAGCAGAGTAGAGGGGGGAGAATCACCTCCCTCGACCTGCTAGCCACACTTCTTTTGATGCAGCCCAGGATGCGACTGGCTTATCAGCCACATTGCTGGCTGATACTTAGTTTTTCATCCACTAATACCCCCAAGTCCTTCTCCTCACTTTCCCATAATTCATTGAAAAAAGACCCAGATTTTTATAACTCACCCCATGTCAGCCAAAAACTCCTGGAGCCTCTTCTGCCCTTGTACGGACCAAAGCTTAAGGCTAGCAGAGGTATATGAAGTGTTACAGAGACTTTCATACAGAGACCAGTGCTGATAAAGTGCCAGGCGCAGACTAAACATGAATTATGGAAAATAATTACAAACACATGTACCATTTGAAGTTACAAACAGTAACAAAACTCCACAACTAGTAGGTAAGTCTTCAGTTGCCCTTATATATTGCATCTCCGTACTACATAAGATAGGTAGAAGCTGCAGGTGCACATAACACAAGACAAGCAACATTGACTTGTAACTAATTCTGAAAAGTTAAGCTGAACTGAAGCTACATGAGCTGTTGAAAGAGGGATTCATGTTCAACAAAACATTCAAATTTCCATTTCTTTTAATTCTGTTCTCAGCAGCAGAGATGGTGCTGTGATTTTTTTTCCCTAGATAAAAACTCAACTGGGGTTCACCAAGTGGGTAGGGTTCATTTTCCCCAGATCTTATGCAAGGATACTCATATTCAAATGCTATGCGCATGCAATCAATTGACAGAGAATTTTCTTCATCCTCATTGCGGTGGTTATGGCGAGACACATGACGCTGTAGGATTCCAATATCAGTCACATACTTCATTCTTGAACAAAAACAAATTTGTCACTTCACTTTCTTTCTGTGTATTTTTGTTCTTGATTACGAGAACACAAAAATTTTTCTTAAAGTTTACACACTGGCCAGTCAGCAGCGTGAAAATTGTAGATACATCTTTAAAAAAACTTGTCAAATAATGTTCTTTCAATATTCAGCCATACACCCAGGCAATTAAAGCTAAAATACAACCAATACAGAGACAGATAGACTGACCAATGAAATTAGGTACTTATTACATTTATCTCCTTAAAAACGTCAGTGTATTAGTAACAATAGAACACCAGAATTAAAGTCTACACATGTACTACTAGAATTCTGAGGGTATCTAGTGGGAAATAAGAAACAAAGAAAAAAAAAAAAAGGAGAAAATCTGAAACTCGTTAATGGAAACTGCAAAGGAAGCTGGAGGATACAGAACATACAAAATCTTTTTCTTTTAATAAAACTGTATCAAGCTCATATTTACATAAACTACTATTAAACACCATTTCTTCCTGGATCAGAAGTTATTTGTTTTATAAGTTTGTGAAAAATAAAGGTAGTTTAAATATTCTAAATAGTAGAAAAGGAAAATACATTTTTTTTCTGATATGTATTCCCATTTTTGGAAGACATCGGATCACATTTAGTCATTAAGATATTTAATGTCACTGTTTATTAATTATCTTGTGTTATATTAATTCCCATATGTTTCCTGATCTCTATTAATTGCTATTAGTTACTCCTGAAAAAAACTTAAAAGATAAATTAAAAAAAAAAAAAAAAAAAAAAAAAGGTAAATTTAAAAGTCTTTCTTACTGAGTGATTTTATCTTGGACCCATTGATCTGTTAGGCCAACAATAGCCCACCTAAAATTGGGGGGAGAAAAAGAAAAGAAAAAAAAAGTTAAAACAAAAAATATTCCAGTACAGTATATTATATTTAACCCTCTTAAGTATGTAACAGAGCAAGTCAGACACACAAACCAGTCAGACACACTGTTTACCAACTGTACATAGAAGTTAATAACAAAGCTCTATATTATTATTCTCTCTTTAGCAGGGATACACATATAGTACCATCCTCCCTTTTTCTATGCAAAATCTATTGGCTGCTTGTAATTAATTTACACAGATGTGTCCTCCAATTCAAGACATACATCCATTCATGAAATAAACCGGAACCTCATACTGAAATCAAACAGCTTTGGGAAATCTTGCCTCTCTTTACTATGGGTTTAAGCTTCTAGCCTCTATGAAAAATGATAATGGAAACATACCACAACATGTCATTCAAGTCTTTAGACATTATCCATGCCAGATCAAACATCACCATCGCAGACTTTATGAGGGAAAAGCAAAAAGAGAGGATAAATGAACACAAAACTCTCACTTCATTAAACAAATAGAACAGTTACATTTGCCAAGTACTAGCATGTTACTAAAGCTCTAGAAATCACAGCTGAGTCTGACAGTCTGCCAGTGTCTTATTTTCCAAGACACTAAGTAGAAAGAAAAATATTTTATACAGCTCTGCAAACCTGCGTTATATATAAAGCAGCACTTAAAATATAAATAGAATAAGACGAGGCCAAATAACAGAAGGAACAGTTTGATGTCCTAAGTGTTATGTTTGAAAGCTTTGAAAGGCAAACATGCTCCCTACATGCTAAAGTTTTTTCTGTGAGAGTATTTTTTGCATAGATAGATACTTTTGTCAAGAGCTAAAAAAATTACACTATCATATTTTTTTTTTATACCAGCATTAAAGATATCAAACAACAAAAGTGTTAATAGTTCTGGTTTATCATTTTCCCCCAATGTTAAACTTACATTAGCCTGTGACTCAGTTGGCTGTTGTCTGCCAGTCTACCAGTATTGTTTCTATGATGTATCCAATTCATCAGCAGTAAAATTGGATGTACACAACCAGAAAACATTAAACTACTAAGTCAAACTACTTGTACATATATGATGTACCTTATATATAACAATAACACACAAAAATAACAAGCTATAATAATATTATTATAATGTATAGTATTGTTAGATAATTATAACATTGTATTAGATGATTATAACATTGGGTATTGTCCAATTACCTTTACATTGGCACCTTGTGTTTTTATGGCAAAGAAGTTTGTACTTACTGAGGTCCCATGGTATTCATATTGCTCATAATCAAAAAGAATTTCTCGTCTAAAGGGAAAAAAACCCCACATTTGACTAAGTGGTGAACTAGTCATTGGATCCAATTAAAAATATAAGCCAGGAATTGTGAAATAATATTTAAATTTCATTTTAGCAATTAAAAAAAATTAAACTTGGGCTAGAAATTGTTTTTCTGCAGGACAGTTAGGTTTTAGTAGCAATGTGGAAACCACACTGAAACGTACTCATAAAATAAAAAGGAAAAATTTATTAAATCATTAGTCCTCAAATCACTTTTTCTTATCTGATTTGTTCCTGCTCATTCCTATTGACAACAGTGGGATTGTAAAGGAAAAAAACCAGAAGCATAAATTTCACCGTAAGATAGACAAGTATACTACAGCTATTTAAAAGTGAAGCAATGCACCTATTACTACTCTAATTTATAAATTACTGTTCACAACTATCGTCCATTTAAACATTTTATTTTTATATAGTAAATCTCTCTCCACTTTCTAAATAGTTAGCACTAAAGCATCTTGCAAATCAAGCAGCATAGTATCATGTTTTTGTATTCTCAACAAGATTTTAATTAAAGAATAAGAGAAAGAAAGAGATACATGCAACATAAAAAAGTTACACACACCTGCGTGCCTCCCATTCTCGTCTTTGTCGCCTTTTCATTGTTCTCTCTATTACATCCTGTAAATTAATTTGGATGTTAAAAAGTTAGAAAAAATACTCTAGTAGATTAGCACCTACCCAGATACTTTAATGACTAAGTTTTCATTAAAAAGACTTAAAGTCTTCATTAAAAAGAATTATTCCTATTAACAACATCTAATGATAAAAGTATTAGTATCAAATATTTTTCCAAGGAACACACTTTTATAAAGTTATGGCATCTTTCTCTGCCAGCGTTTATTTAGCTTGTCTTCGCAAATAAGAGCCCCAGTACACAGTATTTTCTAGCAACTAGCAACATTGCATCCTACCATTTTATAACATAAAGATGACACTGGTGAAAAATAAAGACGGGATAATTAGTGAAGCTCAGAAAAAGAGGCACTCTGTATATTTAAACTCCATAAATAGCACCATCAGCTTGAAAACTCAAAGAAATAAAAATGAACTCTGTGAAATATTCAACAGATTAGAGAATAACTTTTGTGTATACTAGTTATAGATTTTTCCTTTGAATTTCTGGCATCTGCTTTTGCTGAGTTAGTGCCCTTCATAGCTTAGGAGGAAAAAATGTACAGTGTTAATAGAAAAATAATATGAAATATATATTAAATCTGAGAATGTCTTTACATTTAATTGTCTCTTAATATTGCTAGCCTCATGCCTTTGCTTCCTTGTATGGTATAAATAGAAAATATGCTACAAATAACATCTGGCAAATTTAATATTTTGTGTCTACCATAATACACTTTTGTTAGTTTACTGCTACAAAGACAGATAAAATTTATTGCTAAATTATCTGTGACCTTCTATCTTCTCAAACAATTATTAAAAAAAACCCCTTTGTATCTAAATAAGTTGTTTTGCTAGACTGAGAGCACATAATTAGAGACAGATCTCTTCAGTTCACTGATTAGACAAAGACAGCATTATGCCAAACCAAGTTCAAAACATTTTTTTATGTGGAGAAAATATTTCTGTGCAGTTCAGATAAATAAACATTTTGCCTATGTGAAACTCTGCTGGTTGTAGATTATTTTTAAATCCTACACTTGAATTTGTGATCTAATGGAACATAATTTTTAAACTCAAATGTCATTGTTATGATGATGTAAACTACATGTAATAACTGTTTTGTTTTCCTTGTTTTCACAATAAAGTAGCAGAAACACACCTCCTCAAAACGTCTACGTTTCTCTGAAGGTTCTGATGCATCACTTTCATTCTCTGAGTCCTCCTCTTCATCCTCTTCATCTCTGAAGATGTCATCATAAGCAGGAACATCGAGATCATCATCTTGTTTAACTAACAGCTTAATCTAGCAAGAAAAAAAAAAAAGTATTTCAAATAAAGTATCTTATTTACTGATTAAAAAACATTTCAAATGACAAATGAGAATACTTCAGATAATAAAAGAAAGTAAAAATTCATTTTGTCTGTGATCAATTCCTGGCATAACAAAAATAATGCTTTTTAATACAAAGACCATACTTGTTTATGCAAAATAAGAGTAAAAAACAGTATTCCTTGATTACAGCATTAGCAAGCATAAAAATGATAATTCTTTCAGTAAAGTCATTTGTCAAATAATTTGTGCTTAATACTCAAATTCTAAGTGTTGCTAGATACCGAGACATTACACACATTACATTCTGGAGGATGTTTATCCTCTGATTTGTAGCA
Organism: Aquila chrysaetos chrysaetos; assembly: GCF_900496995.4. Classification (NCBI taxonomy): domain Eukaryota; kingdom Metazoa; phylum Chordata; class Aves; order Accipitriformes; family Accipitridae; genus Aquila; species Aquila chrysaetos. The sequence continues at coordinate 38,318,429 of NC_044012.1, forward strand.
GTTTTATTTATAGCAACAGGATTAACAGGTGCTTACCACTGACAACTATCACACTAACGGTATATATTTTATTACTGAAAACGGATTTTTTTTTCTGATCATGTACATTATTACTGCAAATATGCGTTAATACTGCTTCCTGACCTACTAGCTACCACTGTAAGCAGTTTTGCAAAATGCAGAAAAGCACTACACCATCTACCACCACATCACGTGAAGATTTTTTATTACGAACAAAAAGTATTTACCTGTGTGTCATTGTAAACATTCACTACATTGATAGGTCTGTGGCTGTCACACACAAAAAAAAGAGTGTCTTCTTCAGGCTGCAAGATCTCCAGAAGGTCAACATTGGCACCACAATTAATAAGAACAAAATATTTGAACTGCAAACAAAAGAAAACAAACAACAACAAATGCTTTTTACTTCAATTAGCAGCAAACACAGAAGACTGAAAACACCTTTACAAACCTCCAAAGCACTCATCATTGCCAAAACTCGTATTTACTTTCTGATATTTGATATTCGATGGAGGAAAAAAATTTGTAAGGCAAAACACCAAATTCAGGGATGCTAGACATCCAATACTACCTTTTATATCTCAAAATGTGTGCAAACTTAATTTGAATCTATCAAAATTATAGCACGTTCGTTTGAGCTGATGTAAAAAGCTTGACAAGTTTGTTACTGGTATGTTAAAATTTAACCACTGTTTTGAGGTAAACAATAATAATAATTAGTCTGAGAGCTAACACTTCAAGTTGAGGAAAGGGAAGAAGTGCATGCCTATATAAGATCAGCTGCAACTTAAAATATTTCCAGTATTTCTTCACCTGATCTTTATGCTCGAGAAAGGCAGTTTCAAGTTCTTGCCATCCAGATACTGGGACAAGTGTATATTGCACATGATCACATTGAAACAAAGCCTGAAATGAAGCAAACAGCTGTTAGCAAAGGCGAGGGGAAACAACCTCTTCTCCAGTGCTATACCACATTATAATTCTATTTCATACAAATCTTTATCTTGAAGACATCCCAAATGACAAATCTACAGGAACTTTGGGAGTACGACTTACCAGTTTTCAGTGTCATAACTCATGTAAAACATAAGTTACAAAAGCAGATTAAACTTTCACCCTTTCCCCAGTTCAAATCTATTAAAAGGATCCCAGGACATTCTTTTATTTCACTGTTAGCCTACAGTGATAATGAACAAACACTTACTTGGAGTATTTTACAAGCACATAATGCGTCAACATCTGAAGCAACAAGAAGAAGAACACGCTGCAAAAATAATGGAATAACAGTATTAAATATATTAACATAGGTGCCAAATCTAATGTGCTGGTACATGAAATGCATAGATCATTGTGAGACCAGAAAGTGAGAAATTTAAGTAGAGATCATCATAATCATAAACCAGGATTGCTTCTGAATGGACACTGCAACCAAAATTAGCCTATTTGGATCCTTGTAAACGTGAACAATAACTCCACATACCCAAAATACATCAGCTGCTTTGAGGAAACGTAATTATTCAGACTCTTATGAACAGCACATAGTTTTCAAGGTTCAACGGTAGTCAGCTCTACAACTATTTTCATCATGTCTAGAAAGGCCTAAGTTTTCATATAGGATCTGGAACAGTTTTGACTGAAGAAAATCTGTAGCAAAAATAGGAGAGCAAGGCAAGTCTTGAAAAAAATTTGATTTAGGCAAAACAATTTATCTGGTGGGGGTTTGAGGTTTTTTTTTTTTTTTTTTTTTTTTTAGATTTAGCTCATAGTTGGAGAAGTTGAGGGAAATGCTTTCGTTTGCACAATCCATAATATAGTTTCACAGGTAGAAATACTAAAAGACTGTCCAACAAAAGCTTTACCACTGCAGTGTACACATCCAGTCTGAACAAAGTTAAGCAAACTGTGGGTTAAAAATGAAAGTAGACAACCAGACCTGCTACAAGAAAGACTGCAAGAGAAACCTCAAAGAAGACGGAATACAAGATTTAGCGCCTGGGCAAACAACGTCAAAACGGTTAAAAAGCTAAAAAGAAAAAAAAAAAAAGATCTAGAGATGTCTTTGTTTAACAACAAAAGATCCACAAGAACACGCAAAGCACTCGCGAGAAAGGAGGCGAACTGTAAGTAAAACCTCCGGCGAGACCTCGTCGCGCTGGCAGCAGCTTTAGCTCGGGTTTCCAAAGCCGTAGACAGGCTCGGGAAAGATATTTTTACGCTCCGGGCTGACTGGCTGGCCCGCCGCCCTCAGCGCGGCCCGGGGCGTTACGTCCGCCTGGCAGCGGCGCTCCCCGCCGCCGACCCCCAGGGACGCGGGCACCCCCGCTTCCCACACCCCCCACGGCCCCAAGAGGACCGGAGCACCTCAGCCGCCGCAGACTGAGCCGCGGACGCCCCGGCACCGGCCCCGCTCTGTGAGGCGGCGGGAACTGCCGCAGCCCCGCGGGGAGCGGCCCGAGGGGAAACAGCTCCGCCCGCCGCCGGGATACCTGAGGTGACACCAACCCCTCCCCGGTCGCGGCCCGCCGCTCGTACCTGGCTGACAATCACGTCGTAAAATTCCCGGCGGCAGTCGGAGATGAACATGGCGGCAGCGCGAGAGCGGCGGCGAAACGGCGGTAGCCACGGGCCACCCCCACTCAAACTAGGCGCCAAATTAGCGCCGCTTCTTATTGGTCTTCTCGTCACGGCGCGCTGGCCAGTGGAAAAGCGGCCGTCCCTCTTTCTCAGAGCGGACTGGACGAGCCGCCCAAGCCATTCCGGGTCTTCGCCAATGGGATTGGTAAAAGGCAGTCGCGACACGTACAGCTGGCCAATCACAGAAGTTTCTCAAGGCGGAAGCACCGTGCCGCCTTTTGTTGCCATGTCTGCCATCTTTGCCGCGGGCGAATTGTTCGCTTTGCCATTTAAGTGAGGCCGACGAAAAGGCGGGAGGGGCCGCACCAACACTCGGTGACTGAAGAAGCGCCAAGCGGCCAGAAAAGCCTTCCACAATGGCCGCGTCGGCAGGTGCGAGATCCCGCCTTCCGCCCTCACACGAAATGGCCGCCCGCCAGGCGGGCGCCGCGCGGCACGCTGGGAGGGGCAGCGCGGCGGGGGAGGGCCGTGGGGGTGGGGCCCGCGGCGGCGGCGGCGGCGGCGGCCAGAGCCCCGTCAGGCGAGAGCGCGGTCCGGCCCGCCCCGGCCCGCCTTCCCGCGCCCCGCCGAGCCCTGTGGGGAACTCGAGGGCTAGCGCTCTGCGCCTCAGCGCCGCCGCCATGGTGAGCCGGGGGTGGGGAAGTTGCCGAGTCACGGCGGGTGGGCGGCTGGGCCCCGCGTTCCTTCGCCGGTTGCGGCGGTTCCGCCGCCGGTGGCCGCCCGTTCGCGAAGCCCGTTTTCGAAGCCAGCGATTAGCGACGCTGGTGTGGAGTGCCGGCTGAGGGCGAGCGGCCGGCGGCGGCCGGCGGGTGTCGGGGTCTCCTCCGCGAAGGGCCGCCCGTGCTCTCTCCCGCGGGTGGGTTGGTCAGCCGAGCCTTACTTTAAGCGTAATCTGGAAGTGCGCTGCTTCCATTTTCTGTCTTCCCCGGGCAGCGCTTGACGCACAAATCCTTCCCCGGGCAGCGCGTAATCTGTGTGAAAAAAGAGGGGCGCCTCAGCTGACAGGGAAATCAGCCCTACGGCTCCTAAGCGTAGTTTTAGCTAAACTTCAGGAGACTTCAGGGCCGTGCTGTAACACTTCGGTATGCTGTAGATACCTATTAATACAGTCTTTTCTTTGTGTTTTTTTTCTCCTTCCTCCTAGTTCTCTTTTAATATGTTTGATCACCCCATCCCTCGGGTTTTCCAGAACCGCTTCTCAACCCAATACCGCTGCTTCTCGGTATCCATGCTTGCTGGACCTAATGACAGGTCAGATGTGGAGAAAGGCGGGAAGAGTATGTGCATGTTTTATTTTGACTAATAACCTGTTGGAAGAGTGTTTGTGAATAATATCAAGTAATACAGCTTTTGGCCAAGACTGCCGAGACATTGTTGGACAGATGGAGACATACTGTTGGCTTTGTGGCTGGAGCTAGAAGAGCACCCTGGGTGGGGCTTTAAGAAGGAAGGAGGAGGGGTTTATCGCATTAGTATGTAATTATAAAACTTACCAAGTGAGTCCTGGTTTATGAGCATTAGAAGAAGACATTCGTCTTTTTTAATGTCTCTTGTTAAAATCCTAGGCCCATTATGAGCCATGGAAATTTATGATTAAGGACTTTTTTCCCCTCCTTAATGTACCTCACTTAGCTTGAACAAAGAGAATAGATCAGCCAACTTAATTTTCAGGCTGTCAGACTAATGCTATGTTGTTTTGAGTTGGCATCGATTTAAGAGCACCTCAAAGCCCAAACAAGTAAAATTACCTTTAGGAAACATTTTCTTAAGTACTAGGTATTGTAAAACCTTGTCTTTTCATTTTTTCTGATTATATTCTGAGCTCTCTGTGCTAGCAGGTGTATTTGTCACGACTGATTCTGCTGAAATCTCTGGCTCAAAAATGAATTTGCAGGAGATTTTAGGACCTCCTTTTTTTAGAAGAGGTTTTGGAGAAAGGAATGATAAAACTGATGTTATATACTCTTTGTATAGTCATACTCTTCCTGATCTTACTTTCTTATTAATTTCTGCAGTAATTATGCCACCATCAGCTTTGGATCAACTCAGTAAGTGAATATTTTATTCTGTAATAACAACATTAGAAATATGAGCTAATGCGTAAGCAAATACCACAGTATTTTAGTTATCTATTAAAATCTCACTTAAATAGAGAATATGAGACTAATTAGTTCAAAAGTGTACTTTGGAAGTATTTTGTCCATCAGAATTAATGGGGCTTGTCTCTCTTCAAGTACAGACATCTGAAGTGTTGGGCTACTTGAGGCATGAATCAATATTTATTAACTATTAATAGCGTACTCAGTATAATGGTTACAGTTGATCTAGTAAATTCTTAATCTTAACCTGCTTGTTCTGGATGCTGTTGTCTGGAGTAAAATTTATTTTAGAGAGATAATTAACTTTGAAATGGGGAAAAAGATAACTCAATCAATATTACTGGCCTTTTTAACTAAGGTTTTTTTTTCTCCCCCTCTGAGTTTTAGCCTTAATAGAATTTCCTTGAGAAATTAGTTTGGTCAGGATTTAATTTTAAAATAGGCAGGGCCTGTTAAAATTCATTAGGTAGGACCTAACTGATAATAGCACAAGGACATAACAGTAATAGATTCCTCTGCTAATACTCTCTGCTGCTCATCTCTGAACTTGTAGAAATGTTGGAGAGGCATTTAAAGTTCTAAGTGTGATGGCAATACAGTGTTCATGTATCTGCATTCTCTCCTGGATTTGTAGTTTTGAGCAATTGGAATAATGGTGTGAGGGTAATCCTCTTCTATAGTCTAGCCCATTCTCTTGGTAATATTCGATCTCTGAAACCTTCAGAAATGTGTTAGTGGTTTTTAACAAAATTTTTTCTCCTTTCTCACCAGGCCGACTTAATATTACTTACCCGATGCTGTTTAAGCTGACCAATAAAAATTCAGACCGAATGACGCACTGTGGAGTGCTTGAATTTGTGGCTGATGAGGGCATATGTTACCTTCCACACTGGGTGAGTTGTCTCATGCTGAACTGTCAAAACCTGAAGGGTAGGATTATTGAGTTGCCAGTTTAATATTAAAGAGGCAGAATGTTTCCTGAAAGCGTGTGCCTTTGCTAGTCATGTTCCTACAACAGCTTCCAGTCACAGCTCAGGTTTCCCTCCATGAGAGTTTAACTAAGTAAGCAAAGCAGACTGCTTTTTGAGATGCACCTGACTATTCTTCCTGAAATTAAAACATGGTAAAATGGTGCATTTCAGGGAAAATGGTGGCCCCAGTGAAAATAAGCGTATGTGAGGAAAGAGAATTAGAAACATTGGTCTTGTTGATAGTGCTTTGTTTCTTTGTTTTCATTCTTGCAGATGATGCAGAACTTGCTGCTGGAAGAGGGAGGCCTGGTGCAAGTGGAGAGTGTTAATCTTCAAGTTGCTACTTACTCAAAATTTCAGCCACAGAGTCCAGATTTTCTTGACATCACCAATCCCAAAGCTGTGTATCCTTCCTGTCAATTATGGAGCAGGGGACAAAAGTTTTCTCCCGAATTGGAGTGATGAAGCAGAGCTAGCTTTTCAGGTGTGGTTCATACCCTTCCAGTAGTAGGAAACTAGTACTGCTCCTTCTGAAAACAGAAAGGATGGGGAGCTTATGTACAGAGAAGTTGCAAGCTGCTGGCACAAAGTGTAGCCTGGAGTGAAGAAGCGTGAATCTTGGCTTAAAGTCCAATGAGTTTGAGTGTCCTTTAAAAGAATTTGTACACCCTCATATTTACTAAAAGGCTGTCTACAGTACTGATGACTTTTAAACCACCTTTGAGAGACCAAGGATCAGAGTTTTATAGCATAGTAACTTTAAAGTTTTCATGTTGTGTTGAAAACAAAAGTTTCATCTTAACATACTCCAAAGACTAGAAAATGCATTGAGAAACTTCGCTTGTCTAACTACTGGGGATGTTATTGCCATCAACTACAATGAAAAGGTACAGTACACACCACCAGTCCATGCAAGTTTTGTTTCGATACCATTAATTTGAGGAAATAAATTCTGCCCCATGTAAAAAAATACACTGTATTTCAGTAGATTTCAACCACATAAGTACTTTGACTAAATCTTGTGAGTAGATTTTATAGATGAGTATTTTTGGCAACATGAGCAGATCTGATCACTTGCGGTTGTAGACTAAGCTCAGTTGTTGGGTGTTGGTGCTAAAAAGATCAACACAGAGTTGTTGAAGCTCTGTGACAAGCTCTGTCTTGTTGACAAGTAATTCCAGATGGTATATTTCACAATTGATTTTCTATTGGAGAAATGGGGTCAGTTAAGTCTTCTCCTGAGCTGCTGTTTAGACTGTTTTTTGACTCACGAGAAAATAAATTTTTGTGCTGCTGATATTCTTGCAAGTTCTTTTTCAGTTTTACCCTAAATTTGTAATTTGCTTTCAAAAATGCAGATTAAGGTACAGTAAGAGTGCAGCAAGGTACAGTAAAAGGTAGGTTCTCTAGCTCCAGCATATAGCAATCTTCTGGGTTAAAAATCTTTGCTCTCGTGTTCTGTAGAGACCCTGCAGTATCCAGTTCTCAACCTAAGGAGCACTTATTTCAACTTTCTTGAAGCCATCTGAAGGGAAAGGTTTCACTATGCTTTTCTTATACATAACTTGAGCTCTTTCATGTGCAATCTTAAAATACTCATTACTGTTTCAGATCTATGAGCTTCGGGTAATGGAGACCAAACCGGATAAGGCTGTGTCCATCATAGAATGCGATATGAATGTAAGTTAAAGCTGGCATGGAAAGTCTGCTTTTACTGTGTCCTCCCAGAAGGAGAGGGCATCTCGTTCAGTGATAGCACTGTACACCAAGCACCTCTGATGCTGCCGGAAAGGTAAAATCAGATGGGATAGGGAAGATAACTCATTTGAGAGTACCCCATGTACCTTTGTAACCACATCTGTGGTCTTGAGCTGCACTTCATGTACCATCAGGTGACTAGAATTTAATGTTTAGATTCAACCTGTTTTATAATCTGAGTTTTATTTAACAGCCTTGTCTTGATTCAAACTCCAGTGATATTGTGGGGTGCTGTTTTACTGCTCTGTTTCAGTTACATGCTAAGACTTGTTCCTGGGAGGCTTAGTCTTTTTAGTTCTGAGTTAAAATGTTTAACAAGCAAACCTCAGTTTTTTCTTGATCAAAATGGGACTGATAGTTTGTGGGGTTTTGAGGAATAGTAGTATAAGGCTTATGATTAAAAGAAAAAATACCTGTCGTGCTTATTTTCATGCTGCTTATGTAAACAGGTGGATTTTGATGCTCCTTTGGGGTACAAAGAACCAGAAAGAAGTGCACAGCATGAGGAGACCACAGTAAGTTAAGCTTCTGTTCTTCAATAATGCATTCTCTAGAAATCAGCCTGCCTTGTGGTGGAGCAGTGAGCTCCAACATAAAGTTTTTTTCCTGAAACAATTTCTTAAGACTGAACTGTATTTACCAAATGCTTTTGCTTGTGCTACTTAGGAGATGGATGTTTACCAACTGTTTTATTTCAGGAATAGATTATTCTAAAGTTTTGTTTGGTCAGAAATACGTGGAACTGTTTTCATGTGTTCTGTGTATCACAACGTGAACGCAATGAAGTGGTTTTTTCCCTCACAGGATGTTGAAGCAGACCATAGTGGATATGTGAGTGACATAGGATTTCGTGTAAGTCCCCTGTTTCTGCTGGTTTCTGAATGTTGTAAAATGCTGACGGAAAGTTGTTCCAAACAACTGCAAAATACTAGTACCTGTTCTTAGAGGTGCTCCTCCTTTAACTGGCAAGTATCTGCGAATGTTTTGTGGTGCTTACAAACCAGTAAGCCAGTAACAGTATGACTTGCTGACCTTGAAGGGGCAGTCTATAAACAGGAGGCTGAAACATACTGAAACAACCCAGTGTACTAGAAAGAAACATGCTGAATCAAAGAATTAAATAAAAATTATAGTAAGATATTACAGAATATAGTATCCCTGTGCAGTGTGCTTTCAAATACAAGATATGGTTAAATTAAAACTCGTTATGTATACATAGGCATTCTCTGGTTCTGGGAACAGATTGGATGGCAAGAAGAAAGGTGTTGAGCCTAGTCCGTCGCCAATTAAACCAGGAGACATTCGAAGGTATGTCCATTTCATTCAGTTGTCAGCAAGTGAAGGATCAGTGTTTTAGCAGAGTGTTTTGTGGTTTTTTTTTTCTGCTCCTGCAATATAAACAAGCTAATTTCCTCATAAGTTTGCATTTAGAAAATAAATAGTCTAATCTTCTAGACTGACTGTGACATCCCTGACTACTTAAGGTGCAGATCCTAAGTTAATGTTGCCAAAACTCGCTCAATCAACTCTGGTTCTATAGAACACAAGCGAGGAGAGGCAGCAGGTCTAGTCTGGGCTGGATCGAGTGATGCACAGAACCCTGCCAATTTTCTAAAGTGAAGTTTGATGTAGAGTGAAATCTTTTTTGAGTTTTGTGGATAACCAAAGCCAAGCCATGTGTGAGCTTGGGGGTTTTTTTGTGTTTGTGTGTGGTGTTGTTTCTTTCTTAGAAGGAAACTTCTAAGACTTCGTGGAAGTGTGCAGCGATGTGGTGCCTGTGGTGTTCTGTCATTTATGCCTGTCACAGTAAAACTTGAACCCTTTTGAAAAGCATGTCCTTGGCCCTGTGGGAACCACAGGCTACGTGGAAATGTACCCACAGCCACAGCTCCAGTATCTGATTGTTTACTTCATGCAATGTATGCCTACCTTCAGAAAATAATTGAGTGGTTTAACTCTGGAATTATTTGGTAATGAAAATTTGCAGCCAGCGCTGGTACAATACTGACAGACATAGAATAGGTCTCACTGTGATCAGTTGGACGGTAGGTATAAAATGTTGTCTTTCATATTTTTATGCTTCTTTTCCAGAGGAATACCCAACTATGACTTCAAGATCGGTAGAATCACATTCATTAGAAACTCACGTCCACTAGTTAAGAAAATTGAAGAGGTAAATAAAGTTGGATCCTTCCCAGTTTTGCACAGAATTAGAACTACTGTCCAAGTTTGTGGTTCCTCTCTCCATACTTGATTTTTCACAGCGCACTTCTGTTAAGAAGTGGTAGTAGTTAAAAAGTGGTTTGAGTTAGGTGAAAGCAACCGCCGATGTCCTTGCTTGCAGATGTAAAAAGATTGGCCTGATATAAGTTTAATAAGCCAGTGCATACTTGTTTCAGTTGGCTGAAAGGTCGCTGAAATGCTCGTATTTTATTTTCAGGGAGAAAGTGGTGGTTATGTAGATTAAGGATGTGAAATGTCTACAGTCACTTGCTGCTCTGATGGAATGTTCTTTCTAACGGTCGTTCAGCTTTCATCACACACAAGCAGTGAGCACAAGGGTAACAACCTATTTTTTCCCTCTTTCCTTTTTCCAGGATGAATCTGGCAGCCGGTTTATTGCCTTTTCAGGAGAAGGCCAGTCTCTGCGCAAAAAGGGAAGAAAACCCTAAGTTGTGGTACCTTTAGTCAGTTAGGAGGAAAATAAAATAACAATTGCAGCATATTGGATCTTAGTTATTGCAGTTGAGAGGAGAGATCGTTTTGCAACACAGGAATGCTTTTACTGGTTTTCGTTTCGTGTTTAAAACCGGAGCTGTCAGACTGTCTTTAATTTTCAGTTGAAAATTAAGTTCTAGGAATTCTGAAGGAGTTTTCTGTATGTGTTGTAAAGAGGGAAGGTGTATCTCGGATAAACCTGAGAAGTAAACCCAACAAGGTCTACTTTCCTAAAAGGTCCGGTTCTTAGACTACATCCTCCCCTCTTACATCCTGAGTGATGATGGTCTCGTGTTGCTCTGTGCTTGATATTCTCCTCCCTTTATATATATTTTGCCACAATTTCAGGTAAGCTTTTTGGCGTGGTGCAAATGAAGGCTAACACTTGGGTGTTTAGGACTCTTGTGCAGGGAGCCTCTTTGCTCTTAGCTTCGGGTGTTGGGTTATAAATCATTCTAAGCAATCCCCTTGTAATTGCTTTTTATATTTATAATTAATAACATGCCTTTTAATAGTTCAGATACAATAACCTACTGTAGCAATCTAATGGCATGTGTAGGGAGAGGCGAGGCCCAGCGTCTCAGCCTGGTGCCGGCTGTACAAAGTACAAAGCCGCGGCGTCCTGCGCCGTCGGTAATTACCGGCGGGTCGGTCGTTGCTGAGCTGTTAGATGGGGAACGCCGGGGGCTGCCCCCGTGCTCCCTCCGAAAGGCCGAGTAAAGGTTCCTTGGTAACCAGCGTGCGTCCCTGGTGTGGTGATTTCGGGAAAAAAACCAAAACCAACCAAACAAAACCCAAAGCAGCCGGGGCTGCCTCCCGCCCGCGGCGGTCGGTTTCACGGGAGATCGGCCGGTTTTGGGTGGGTTGGAGTTGGGGTTTTTGTAGGGGAGGGAGGTTGGGGGCGACGGGGGTCACGTGCTGCCCAGGGAGCTCCGCCCCGCAGGCAAGCCATTGGCCTGGGGGCGGGGCGACGAGGCAGCCGGTTTGCGTCGCCTCTCGCCGTTGGCCGGGCCCGGGGGTCTCCCAGCAAAGCGCGGCGGGGATTGGCGGCGGGGCGGCGGCCCTCAGGCGGGGGCAGCATGGCGGGCGGCGAGACCTGGAGGGTGAGCGGGGCGGGGGACGGCGGCGGGGGCTGAGGGCCGGCGCGGCGCGGCTCGGCTCGGCTCGTCTCAGCCCGGTCTCTCTGTCCCCCCGCAGCCGCCGCGGTTGTGCGAGGACTACTGGTGGGAGTGGAAGCACTGCCGCGGGCTGCGGCACGCCTTCCACCACTACTACGCGCACGGGGAGCTGCCGGCCTGCGGCCGCTGGCGGGACGACTACGAGGCCTGCCGCGCCTGGGAGAGGGGCCGAGCCGCCGCCGCGCAGGTACCGCCCGGGCCCTGCGGGCTCTCTAGGCCGCTGCTGGTGGGGGAGAAACGCCGCAGCCGCCTGCGGGCGAGCGGTGTCGGCGGTCACCTCGGCGGGTGGGGCTGGGAAAGCGGGCGTCTGCTCGGGGTGAGGGGGGTGAGATGGTCTTAACGTGCAGCGGGAGGACTGGCAGCGTGCTGCTGTAAAAGCTCTCGATTTCAGTTACTGTAACACTGCCTAATACGAAAAGGTGCCGCGTTACAGGCTAAAAGTATTCCTGGGTGTCCAGAAATGCTCCTGGCTACGGCCCTGTGAACACTGGAAGACGAGAGCCCTTCAGCACATCCTTTCGGCCACCTAGGACAACTTCTGGCGGGGAGGGTAGCACATAAGCGGTAGTTTTCTTCATAATGGAGGAGTCGGAGGCAAAATATAAATGTGACATACTTAAAAGCTTGTATCCTGGCTTACTTACGTAGCATTTGGCACTTCTATTTAAGCATGATAAATTCCTGTTCTTCATTTTATCTCAAATAGTCACAGCAGGAAATAAGCTCTGTAAGACTGAACATCCAACACTATTGTGGTAATATTTTTTTCCTGTATTTCAGGAAGCTTTGTGCAAGAGTGAAAGAGCTCGAGTTATGGAAAAACAGAAATATGCTCCAGTGTGGACGCTCAGGAAGAGTCCACCACCAGAGTGGTATCTTCCACTTGACCAAGACAAACCAAATTAGCAAGACTGTTTTGCTGTGTTTGGTCAGTAATGTAATGCACAGTGCAGAACTATGCTGGGTTTTTTTAATTCCATGTCATCTTGAAATTACACAACTGTAGCTCTGTCTTGCAATACTTTAGTACTCATTCAAAAATACTGGGTGTTTAAATAAACACCCAGTATTTTTAAAGGGAGAATTGAGGTGCTTAATTTGATTCTCATCTCTTACTACTGTCTTACACTTTAGGATTTCATCTTGGTAGGCAACTCCCAAATTAGCGCATACATGATCTAGCTCCTCTTGTTAGACAAGGACCTCTTCCCCTACCAGCCGGTGTTGCGTGCTTTTGGAACAAGGTACCCACCCCAGGCCTCCCAGATGGGAAGACATAAGCAAGCTGGGACTCCTCCTTGCCAGTTCAGGACAATCACAACCACTGGCACTTAAAGGCAGTTCCCAGATTCATGATGGGTTAAGAGCTTTTTCGCACCTGGTGGGCTGATGTTGCAGACCCTGAAACTGCAACCCGGCCCCTTTGTGGAACTGCTCTCGAACGGTGGTGTACATTAATGGCAGTATTCAAAATTACTGAAAAATAAAGGTTTAAACGAATGGAGAGAGATCTGTTTTGTTATAGGGCAAACCCTTAGAAACTTAGTTATAAGTTAGAACATTTACATGGCCTATAAAAAAAAAACCAACTTAATTTTGGCTTTGTCACAGTATGTTTTCCATCTGTTTTCCCCCTTAGATGCAAAAGTACTTCACTGAAGTCTGAAAAGAAAGGCAGTAAATGGTCAGCTGCTACCTCCCTTATAGTACAGACTCTGATGTGATGACTGTGATGTTCTTTCCTCATAGGATATGAATCTTCCAAGTTACAGTTTATGCAGAACAAAAAAATGTTGCTCAGGAGTGTGTGGAGTGGTAAGAGATATAAGCCCAGAAAGATAAAATACTCTGTGAAATACTACTTCTTTGTCTTGTTCTACCATGGCACAAGTGTAAGGTAGTGTAGTTTCGTTGGGTGTCTCGCTACCTGGATAGCCGTTTAAAAGACCCAAACAAACAGATACTTCATTAATGTGGTTTTTTTACAGTCACACACCTACAGTATTTTAACCTGCAGAAGGAATTTTTTATTTTTATTCCATTCTTTCCTCCTTCAGTCAGCTGAGTAGCTCATGCCAGATGAACAACAAACTCCTCCATCACTGCGTATACACTTTGGTGATATCAATGCATTTTCCTTCAGGCGGATCGTAACCAGGAAGTGGTGGGGTATAATTAGGTCCATCTCTCTCAAAGGGGAAAAGCCCCTCATCTCGTCTGATTGCTGCCTGATACAACTCCTCAGATTCAAGGCGCAGTTCCTTTAGTGCCTCTTGCTGAGCTTCTACAAGGGTCTGAATTGCTTTCTTTTCTGCCTTATCTTGTTTCTGCTTAAACAAACACCACTTTTTCAGAAGTAAAACTCTTCTTTCAGTCTCCTCAAACGACAGAGGGGGAAGACTTCGCACCCTGATAAAGAGTAAGATAACATTGTAATAGAGAAATAGCCTGCATCCCAAAGAGCAAATGTAAAAAAACAAAACAACAGAAAACACCCCCACCAACAACCGAAAAAACCCCACCAAACCCAGAGAATACATTTCATTCATGCAACGTCTGTGAGATTTTCCACGGTCATTCTAACAGGAAATTCATGTTACTATTTTTTCACTGCTTTTAGCAGAGGCAAATAAAATTTGCTTTCCAAATTTTTGTCCTGGTCGAAGTTGGTAAGGTTTTGTACCAAGGCTGGCACTATATTGCAGTTTTGCAGAGAAAGGAATTGTGTTTCTAACATGAATGCAAGTGCATGGTGAAAGACAGTCTTACTTACCTGTTGCTCTCTGAGTACTTAAGTGGTGTTATAAAATCCTCAATTGGAATCATTTCTGGGGCAGCTTTTTCCAACTTTTTAATCTTCTTTTTCATACGGTCCTTCTGTGCTTGCTCTCTCTTTGCATCCACTTTCTTCTTCTTCTTCATTGGTTGTGCTCTACAAAGGAAATAATTATGTGAATGAAAGAAGATGCTTTGTCATTTAATTCAACACCAGCAACCTCCACTTTACTTTTCTAAGGACTGTTCCTTCCCATTGCTTAATTTGGTCCCTAATAGAAGTTCCAGCCATTAGCTTTATTCAGGTAACGTAATTTCCAGGAGACAGTAATACGTCTTGAGATTTTCTGCAGAGAGAACTGTACTTGCCTGAGAACAGCACCCTCCAGTTTTGTGCTGAATATCAGAACGACCTGAGGAAGTTCCACAAAAATTGAGTTGGAATTGTTTTGTACTAGCTCAGAGTGCAGCAGAGCAGGTGACAGGTTTATCTGCAAATATTCCTGTCACCTCGCATTAAAGAAGTGAGTGAGTGGTTTTACATGTGCTTTTAAAATTTCCACATTTGGAACCAAATTCAAGGTGCAGATGTTACTCTCCTGTTGTACTTCTCCACACAGATCCAGTATACCCTAGACAACATATGCCACGCTCCACAAACACTAATCCTCACAGTGGACCTGGGCAATATTCCTGCCTTGCAGACTGAACAAACAATCTTTATGGTATGAAACAGTACCTAACAGCTAGCAGGATATGTTAAATCTAGTTGCATCAAAACAAAACATGGATACCAAGATGTAACATATATGTAAATGCGGCTGTCTAGTATACCACTTTATAGTAAAGTATTTTCGGTTCAGCTGGGCTGTCATTTCCGTTGTTGCTCAAAAGGGAATTCTGGAGCACAGCATAAATCCAAACATCTCCAACCACATTCTGTGGTTGAGGAAGCAAATACAACTACACACAAGGATAAAGCCATAATTATATAGGTTACCATTAAACTCTCAAGAGGCCAACAGTTCTTAACTACTTTTACATATAGTGACTTAAAAGCAAACATCTATAGTTAAAATTTAATTTGGACTTGGGAAAATCTGTGTTCCCCTAAGGATGAAAACACTGCTATGTAACTCCGTGGAAGCTGCGCTCACCTCATGGGGAGAGATGCCCTGAACGCCAGCAGCGAAGTCTGCCAGTGACTTCCTCGGAACGGAACCGTCTGGGGCAGCCAAGAACTGAAGAAGGAAAAGGAACATCAAGCATGAGGAGGAACCGACTTGGATTACATTGATTCTGCACAACACCAGAGCTACTTATTAGTCATAAATTACAACGGTGAGATTTGAATCGTCTTTGGCTACTTAATTCGTGACAGCGTACAGCGTTTGCCCAGAGCCGACAACCTCAAGCTCTTCAGCAAGGTAACTAAACCCAAAATTTGTTCAGCGTTGTGAATGCACAGGGTACCGAGGGGTGAAGCGGATAAGTTTTTTAAATCTACGAGTAGGTTAGAGTAATTTTATTCTTAAGCTCTGATAATGGCTTCTTTGAAGTCCTGATTTTGGAGAAGTAAAACCAGCTCCGTTCAAGTTGGGAGGAGAGAGATGCCGTTTCTCCAGTCTCGGCGGATGTCACGGGAGGGAGAACCGGCCCAGGTGCGGAACCAGGCCGGCGCACACCACATCCCGACCCCCGAGCGCAGTCCCCGGCCGCCGAGGGAGCCCCGGGAGAGCGAGGCCCGCCCCGGAGAGGGGACCGGGACCGGGACCAGAGCGAGGCGGGAGCCCCGAGCAAGGGGCGCTTCGCTGGGCTCCCTCCCCGCGGGCCTGGACCAAGGTAGCCGCCACGGAGGGACCCGGAAAGCCGCTCCCGCCCTACCTCAGCCGGGCTCCGCGGAGCCCCCGGGCCGCTGCCGCCAACATGGCTCCCCGCCGGTGCCAGCGGTGCGCCCGCAAGCCCCCACCGACCACGCTCCGACTCCCGCGTCCCCTGTTCCGGCTCACAAAGGTTCCGCTCAGGCTCGCCGCCCTGCTGCGGCCCGGCCTGAGGGAAGGCCCCGCCCCGCCCCGCCCCGCCCCGCCGCCATAGCTCCGCTCCGCCCGGCAGGGGGCGCTCGCCCCTCCCGCCCGCCCGTGGAGGCGGGGCGGCGGCGGCGCCTCGCGGGATCTCGCCCCCCGCCGGCCGAGGCGGGGGAACGCCGGGGTTCGGGGGCGGCTGTTTCCCGCCGGGCCGGTTAGGCGGTTGCCAGGCGCCGAGTTCCGGCGTTGCCGGGAGCCGCCGGGAGCCGAGCGGGGGATGCGGCCGGGCGGCGGGGGCTGCGGCACGGGCGGCGCCGGGGCATGGAGCGGCGCTGAGGCGGCTCCGGCCGGCGGAGGGGGCGGGCAGAGCGGCGCGCGGCGGGGGCCCATGGTGGCCGGCGGCCGCTGAGCTCCTGCCGCTCGCTCGGCCGCGGAGGCAGCCCGGGCGGAGCCGCCCTGGGGTCCCGAGGGCGGAGGCCGGCGGGGGCCCCGGGCGGGAAACAATGAAGCTCCTGAAGCCGACCTGGGTCAACCACAATGGTGAGGGCCGGCCGGGCAG
This sequence comes from Aquila chrysaetos chrysaetos, assembly GCF_900496995.4. Taxonomy (NCBI): domain Eukaryota; kingdom Metazoa; phylum Chordata; class Aves; order Accipitriformes; family Accipitridae; genus Aquila; species Aquila chrysaetos. The sequence continues at coordinate 38,335,166 of NC_044012.1, forward strand.
CAGGTGCCGCGGGGGCCGGGCGGGCAGGTGCGGCGGGGCGCCGGAGGGAGGGGGGGGGGGGGAACCGGGAGGGGGGGGGGGGGCCGGGGCGCGGCACACGCGTGAGGCGAGTTTGAACGGGGGCGTGGGGCGGCCGGGGCCGGCGGAGCCGTCGGTAGCTGCCGCCTCGCCGTCTGCGGGGCGGCCGCGGCGTGCTCGGGGCCCCGCCGCGCTGGGGAACTGCAGGTGCCTCGGGGCGGGCGGCGGCGGCGGCGGGAGCGGGGAGCAACAAGTTCTCCCCCCCCCGGCCCGGGTGTCCTGGTGGGCCTGTGCGGAGGCAGCGGGCTGGCAGGCTCGCAGGGGGATGGAGGTGCGATTCGTAGAGAAGGGCGGTTTCCAAAATGCGGAGTTTGGCTGCGTTTCGGCCGGAGCCCGTCCTCCAGAAGATGGCTGAAGGGTGCCGTGCTGGCTGGTGGCCGCCGTTGGGACCGTTTTCGCCTGTGTGGTGGGGGGAGCCGGGGCACGGCTCCCGGGCTCTGCAGGGAGGGGTGAAGTGCTCTTGGCCGAAAACCGAGCAGCTTTTAGGTTTTACCTGCCGGGCACGAACGCCGAGCAGCTTCATGCTTGTGAAAGTGGAGAGGGGTAGTTCGAATCGGGAGTAGTCTGGGCGAAAAGAGAGAGGAGGTACCCCTCGGCATGTACCGATGCCCCGTGCCAACGCACAAGACTGACGGAGCTTCAGCACTGGTCGTCTGTGCTGTTGTTGGCCATGCGGGGCAAGGATTCTTCCGACAGAACTTTCCAAACAACTCCCTGAATTGACGCGGTATCCCACCTGCCACTCCTCTAGTGATCTTTGCAGAGATTTTGTGAGCTAAAGCACTTCCAGAATGAAGTGTCGATATTGGCAGAAAGCTCTATACTTCCCTAGTGTGGCAAGCGCAGGATAGCATCAGTGTTACGTATTTACACCGCTTACGATAAATATCCGGAGTAACATCTGTACTGTTCCTGGCGAAGCAGTGAGGAGAAATCTAACGTGAAGAGCTCCCTTCTGTTTATGCAAGTTTTGTCCTCAAATTCATGGGTACAGCTTTATTTCAACTGCAAATTTCATAGCCTGGTGTAAATGTCAATAGTTGGACTCTTCTAGCTGATCGGTATCTAGCACAAAACCAAGCTGGAGACCAGCTTATTCAAGCTGGAAAAGCATGCTTTGGGTTAAAAAGCGCAGATGCAACTTTACAGTTGCCTTTCTGCATGCCTTGTTGTCTTTGTAATCATGCTGCAGATTTTAAGAACGGTAACTTAAGCCTCGAGTTGCAATTCGCATGCATCTTTACTTGAACTGCTCTCCAGGGGCCATATAGTCAGCAGATGGACCTAGCCTTTTAACGAAAAGCTGAAAAAACTGAACTGAAAAAATGTGAAAGTGCTTTATTTGAGATGTTTTTTTTAAATTTCTGGTAGGTTAATCTAAACAAATGTAGCATTTACATCTTAATCTCTGGCTGTCTGTGGGCAGACTGTCCTGTGCCGTTCTGGATCTTCAGTGGGAAGACACTTATGAGCAGCTGAATAAAAACTTTTGGCCTAAATCTTTGCAGATCATAGAGATTAGATCTGTAACTTCTTCCCTTATTTCTTTAACGAGCGCACCTTTTGGTATGGGTTTCTATTTGAAATCTACAGCAATTTAAAATACGTCTCACCATTGCAGAAGACAGTCTTCAGCCAAGCGGTTTGCAGCGAGGCTCCATTTATAAAGCCTTGCGATACCTTGTCTAGTTGCTAGTGCACTACACAGGACCTCGATAGTCCCAAAGTTTATTCCCATTTCTGCTGCTGTCCTGCTGGGATGAGTTTGGGCAAGTCACTTTGTCATAGTTTCACCACCTGCAAAACAGACATTCATCACTGGCTTCATTTGTAAAATGCTTTAAGGTCTGCTAACGTATACAGGACTATATAACATTCATGTGTTCTTATCCTTGGGGCAAGGAGTGCAGGATGAAAACCGGTGAGTTGAGTTGGCCTCTTTTAACGTACCTAGGTTCCGGATCCTGCAGGCATTGGTGCATGCAAGTAGTCTCCATCACTCTTAATGTGCCTACCTATTTGCTCTGAAACCTCTCCAGGAACAGGGTAAAGGTAATTTATACTGTGTGTATTGGAGGGTCATTGTGATAATTTTTACTCCTTTTTATTTTCTCCACGGGCACAAGAGGCCGCTTCGCTGTTGTTGGTTTGTGAGCGAGAGTCCTGATAGCAAGACTGGCTCTTCCATACACCAGATCAAGGTGCTGTCATTCCAGCCTTTCCCTCTCCTCACTCAATTTTGGGGTTTGTACTTTACTGAATGGACTAGAATGAGTTTAATGATGCTTACAGGCATACATTCTCCATGAGATAATAGACATTAGAAGTCAGTGTTGTAGCAGGGAAATTCAATACACCTGGGAATCATATGCTGCTCAGCCGAGATGCTGTGCATTTACGGTAAAAGCACTTTAACACATTTTGGCTCTACAGGTTTTTGTCTTGGAGTTCTTAATGTCACTTTTTCTGAGTACTTATTGGAAATATTTCTTCCTCAGATGCATTTTCCGTAAGCTTTTCACACTCTTGATGTGGGTTTATTAGATTTTGCATGAAGTTCTCATTATTGTTGTGTTCTTCTCTCCCATGTTTATTTGACTTGGAGCAAGGAAGAATATTGAAAAGTGCAATCTAATGGTGGGGGCAGGAACGGATGACTGTAAGATACAGATGATGTGGTTTGCTTCTCTTTCCCGGTTTTCCATTCAGTACCTCTATAAAGATGCATCACACATCCAACAGTTGTATATGCATATTCAGCGCACAAGGTTTTGAGAGCCCTGATGCTTAACAATGGCTAATGCGGGCAAATGCTGAGCCCCGTGGGAATGGAGGTCCCTTGCCATTCCGAGAAACCTGTGCAAACCCCAAGGTGCTGTTCGCGTATAACAACTTGTAGAAATTGGAGCCTGCTTTTGTTTAAATATAGGCACAGAGTTTATTATCTCTCCAAGCTGTAATGGTGGAATGTAAATATTTGAATTGATTTGTGAGTCATGTTAGATGTTGCGTATCAGATGGGCTGGAAGCAAAATTCGTATTGTGGTAGAAATTAACGTAAAATTGTCTTTATATGTCATTGATTATTGCTTAAAGTTAAATAACAAACAAAAATTACACAATATTTAAAATTGCTTTTTTTTCTTCAGCTGCTGTATTTTGTTAAAGATGGGACTTTCTTTTTGGGGTTGAATTATCTTACTCGGAACTTTTTGTTCCAAGCTTGTTGCATTATCAGGTACATAATGTATATTTGGGTTCTTTAAACAAATAATCCAACAAGACATCTGTTCTGTCATAAGGTGTTCTGTATTTAATGAACCTGGTTTGCTTCTGTATGCCATGTGATGCTGGGACCTTCAATAATTTAAACTCTTTTTTTTTTTTTTTTTTTTTAAATTATTACAAGAGGGCAAAACGTCCTAAAAGGCAGTGTTAGATTTTTTTCATGTTACTGCTTAAGTATCACATTTTGGTTTGATGCATGATTACTGTTGGGAAATTCAACACATCTCCAGGTAGGAGCATGGGAAAGCATTCAGTCACTTTGAATCAGGGACCTTGTGCCTTTTGGCTCGCTTCAACAGGATCTAACAACATAATCAGATAAAGACATGGACCTGGGGAAGGAAGCAGTTGCTATCAAATAATGGCGGCTCCTCCATTTTTTTGAGAAAATGAAGGAAGTGAGGAAAAACCTGGTATCCGTGATCGGTTGATAAACCACAAGTAGTATGGAACAAGTCTTACAGCTTTAACCTGTGACAGTTATCCACCACTGTAAATGATATTCCCTTGACAATGGTACCCTGGAGGAAAGAGCCCCCTGGTAATGACTTTGTCTTGCTAAATTTCTGTCTTGTGATCACTTAATCTGCTCTCTCTCTTTCCTTTTAAATCATTTGACATCTCTAGATTGATAAAACTGGGAACAAATATAAGTCTTGGCTTACTTGGGCAAACAATCTAATGATTATTGAACTACTTCTGTATTTTAAGGGATAGACATAAAAGTGTAGAGAGCAAACTTATTCAAAATGTAAAGAAATTCCTTCTAGATTTTGAAAGAGCTAATACAAGTTCATAATATGTAGCTTTACTAGTCATTCCTTTTTTTAAATCTAAGTAATCCAATTTAATCGTGACAAGCCCTGTGTTTCTCAATAGCCAAGAAAAGCACATGCAGCTCTGGAGCAGGACACTGGGAAGATTTTCCTTTCCAAGTCGGTGCATTGGCGTTCCAATGCCTCTTACCCCTAATGCTGAAACTTTGAATGTGCCCACTGTGAACTCCACGTGCATTTCACCTGTTTCTGTACTCCTCAATATGAGTATGTAACAAAACTGGCTTGAAACTTCATGCAGTGTTTGTGCTGGATAGGAACTGAATGGTTTGTGACATTGATGTGCTGCTTTCTAATAAATAGTAAAGCTACAACTCCTTTCTGAGCATTGGCCAAAGGGTCCAGATTAGGTGCTCTCTAGTCTGGATTACACCACCGTGAGTCTCTATGCTTTCTGGTCCTGAAACATGCAGGAGCTCTACTACTGCCTGAAATATGGATATGAATGATCTTTTTAGCTGAAGTGGTAGAAGCTTAGGTTCCTATATCCAGTAGTTACTGTTTCCCGCAGGCATCCAAACAGGGGTGCTGCTACCCTTGGCTTCACCAACAGGTCATTGCAGCCAGAGCCACGAATGAAATCCTGGTGCCCTGTGGTCCTGAGCTAGTTCATAAGTAATTGCTTCCCACTTTGGTTTGCTTGTCAGCTTAAGTTTATGCTTTCCTCCACTAATAAAATTACTTCAATTTACAGTTGAAGTAGAAGAGCACAGTGAAAGTGTTGTGAACTGAAAACTGTGGGCTCTAAGCAACTGAACAGTCCATGTTTAATTTTATTACACTCGGATCTTGGAATAATATCCAAAGCCATTTGAAATAAAATCCAGACTGACCTGTAAGTAGTATTTCATCCAGGTGGACTTCTAAGTATTCTGTTGTGCCAGTATATGACATGGCATTTTGCAGTTGCTGTTTGTATTTTGATTAATGCAGAATGTCTATTAAGAAAAGGGTGTGACAGGTTGAGTCTGGGTGTAGTTTGACAGATTTCCTGTTTATGGAAAATGGAAGACTCTTATCTGTACAAACTCCTAGAAGTTTGGAACTTGATTTAGTAAACTAATGTTTCTAGGGAGAAAAAGCATGTCTTTAAAGATTAACCACTGGATGCATCTGGACGTTGCTGGTGAGATTGAGATGCATGAAACTAGTCCAATGTATTAGAAGTTATCCATCAGATGGAAACAATATTTACCTGGCTAGTACAGGAAATTAATTTGATGGGCCTCATGTTCGCAAGTCATTGTGCTTTAAGCTTATTGGCAAATTCTTGGGAAAAGCCCAAGTTTACTGGGTAGATCATTGTGTATGATTAGTTACCTGTGGAGTAGGATCCCTTCCTGGATCACAGTTGAGCCATGTAGGAAACTTGATTTGTTGTTGAGGGCTTCGTTTATTACCGCCGCCTTTCCTGAGTGCAAAGTCCATACCCTTTTTAAACTTCACATATAAAATAATGCCTTGTGACCTGACAATTTCCACTGAGGTCTGAGTTTTTAGGATTACAATAATTTATGAAAATATCTGCTCAGTGCTCATTAGATCAAAACCCAAAATTATGCTAGGAAAAGAACTAAAAAGAAAATATTATCCTACTATATAAATACATGGATCATTTGCTTTTGAACACTGTCTTCAATGCCAGTTCCCCTCCGTGTCATAAAATACAGGAGGACTGAAAGAGGCTCGTAGTGGAGTGACCAGAATGATCAAAAGTGTGAGACGACTTTTGTACAAGGAATGACTGAGTAGGACTCCTTGGGCTGGGAGTGGGAGGACTGAGCTGGAGACCTGATGAATGAGTGTAGAGTTGTGAGTAGCAGAAAAGCGGTGAATGTCAAGTGATTTCTGTTCACTGTTCTCCTGTACGAGAATTAAGGGGTGTTGAAGTAACAGGTAGCAGGTGCAGGATACACAAAGTAGGTGGCTTTTCAGAGAATCCACGGCTGAGCAGTGGATCTCTTCATGTTAGGGGCTGTCGATGTTAATTATGGATCTGAAAAATGGCTGATTGAATTTATAGAAGAAAAGTCTGTTGAGGGCCTCTGATTCAAGAAGTCAGAGCTGGAAATTTTTTGGAGCTGGAAAATTATCCTAGGAAGAAGCATTGTGTGCTTACCATTGTACAGATCCCTAGGGAGGTAGGTATCTAGTGCTGGTTTCTGAACAGTACTGGGCTAGGTGGACGTTTTCCCTGGTGTGGTGTGGCTAATTTTAAGCTTTTACGGTGAATTTGTAGCTAAGTTACCTCTGGCTCCATAAGTAAAATAATTCCATCAACCCCATTTGTGGATCTGTGCAAAAACTTTGCCCAGAAGGAGAAAGAAAGCTGATGTTACTGCTCTTGTGGAGTTGTGCTTTTAAGATAAGGCAGAAATTGGAGAGGCTATGCTAGTTTTAAACACCTAGTAAAGGAAAGGAAAATTATGTCAGTAATTTTTGCAAAGCAACGGGTGCAATGACTTCACAATTTTTCAGAATGTATAGCATATCTGTTTTGCCTGAAAAATGAGAAGCCAATGTGTCTGTCAGACAAACTTAGCAGTATGCGCTTTGGTCACGGCTACTTTTTAATGCAGACTTTTGGGAAGGAAGAATGGTGGAATCGGAGCAGAGGAGGAACGAGTCTTCCTGTATGAGATGGCTGCATCTATTAAACCAATTTTAAATAAAGTATTGTTCAACTACAAACCACCTGAACTCTGAAGCCTTGTTCATAGGTGCTGTACTGGCTCTGGAAGCCATAATTTCTCCTGATTATTGATGCCCCTGTGTTAGAGGTTACTGCTCCTTCTGATTTGCTGGGGAACTGTTTCCTGTTGGTGTGAATGATACATAAACAAAATGAGACAGGTTAGTACAATTACAAGGTCTTTGATAACTGGCTTCCTACAAGGAGCACTCTCCTCTTCATGTCTAATGGCAAATTTGAGAGTATAGTAAGTTGTCTTGCCCAAGACTGTTGATGCAGATTGAAAACGTAGCCTCTTTCACCTATAAGGTTTATAGAATGACCTGTTTCCATAAGTGTCGGTGAGTTAAACTATTTCAGATGAGGTGCTGGGTTGATTAAAGGGAACTTCCACATCCTGGGAAGGGCAAAAAAAATGTTTGTTTCTTGCCTGTGCGTCTCCAAATATTCAGCTTAGCCCTGTATGTTGCATTCAAATTAATAGAATAAAAGATAGAATCAGGCACAACAAACTGAAGAAAAGCCACAGCTAAGTCTCAGCTTATGTGTTTTATGCGGTCTAAAGGACTTGGAAGGAATGTAAGTTGAGTGCCATCTTACTGTACTTAAGGTCTTTGCTTGGCTGCCTGTAAAAATTTTAAGGGGAATCACATGTCAGAGTTGCAATATAAATCCAAATAAAATAAACCTTAAAACAAGTCAACATAAAGAAAATAAAAATTGACGTGAAGCAAAATGCATATCCCTCAAAAAGTAAGAAATACTGGATATTTGGATGAGAGTTTTGTTAGCAGTTTAGCGTCAAGAAATTCAGATGCTACAGTTGCAACATAAAATCTGTCGCTGCATAAATTCTCCAGGTTTTATCATTTATGTCTTAATATATCATGAAGATACAGTGCAAGAATTGACATACATGGGAAATTTATCGAGTAATCTTGGTATGTGGGTACTAGTTTGTTTGGCTGTTTGATAAATTGCCTTATTTTATACTGGCATGTGTGTGATCTTGCTTGCAGAAGCATTCCAGTTTGAAAGGGTTGGGACTGCTGCCCAAAATTATTTGAATGTGGAAATCACATGCGTGTTCCTTCAAGTAATCCTTAGTGGTAGCTCTTTCAGCATCACTGAAAGGCAGTAAGCTTACTTCTCCCCTCTTCCTTCTCCTGCAAAGGTTAAAAGGACTGTGAACATATTGGAGAGTGTATGTGATCCAGTGGTCAGAGCAGAATAGGCTGAGAGTGAGAGTTGTCTGGTTTCCAAAGCTGTTTCCCAACTATGTCAGTTATTTGTTACAGAGTTTACGTTTTCATAAAATTACTAGTTTTCTTCTGAAAGATGTAGCGTATGGAGAACTGAAGGATCTAAGAGTAATCTTAGAGTTGGTTAGTCTTCCTCTGTCTATATGGAAGCCCTAAAAATAAAAGCTAGTCTTTGGGTAGAAGAGTTTCATAACAACAGAATTTAAATTTGAGACAGGTAATTGTGTGACCAACAGATGTAGTCTGAGATTGGGGAGGATTAAAAAAAAAAAAAAAACAAAACAAAACCAAAAACAGAAACCAAAACAAAACTTGCTTCAGGTCATCAGCTAATGAACTGTAGAAAGCTGGAAGAAATTCCTTACTCAAATACAGTTTTGCCTCATTGGCGCTTGCTTTGTGGTATTATTTTGCTTTGAGGCATTTGGCATATGCTGCTGGATTAAGCGTCCTTGGTTATCACTGGTTTGTTATGGCACGATAACATCCATATACACTTTTAATAGGCTGTCGTTTCTGTCGTCAAGTTGCTTTCTACTCTTGTAGTCAACTGTAATTCTTACAACTGTAGCTTTTAGAAGAAGAAAGTTATTTGCCAACCAGAAGAGTTATGGTTCTTTTGGTGTTACTGCATTCTCTTGACTGTAAAACAACTCAATACGTTGCTGCTTGTTCTCTAATTTCAGGAAAGCCAATATTTTCAGTGGACATTCACCCAGATGGGACCAAGTTTGCGACAGGAGGACAAGGTATGCCTGTGTACTGATAGAAGGCAGAATTTTGGGCTATAATAATAACCTTGTGCCTTCACAACACTTTAATTGGTTTGACCCTTTTAAAAACACATCACTTCTAAGAAAGATAATTATGTAAGTCATTAAAATATATTGAAAAGTGCTGTTGTTAGTGCAGAAGGCAGGGTCACATTTTCTGATGTATTCATCCTCTTGGACATCATTGAGATGGTACTTGCAATAATTGAGTTGTGGCCATACTGGCCAAATTTCTTTTTTATTTGAAGAGAAACTGAATGTGAAGTTGGGCTTTTTGACCTGCAAAATAGTAGAGGTATTTGGACAAAAAAAAAACAATGATATAAATGGAATAGCTCAAGAAATATATGCAAAAATATTGTTTGGATCACAATAGTGAATAATTTTATGTTGGCTACAATAGTTACAATTTAGAATGTGAATATATCCCTTCTCTTTTAAAATACAGTCTTACTATAAGTAGTTTGTCCCTATAGTTGGTATCAGTTATGTGCAGTATGATTTTTGAACAAGGCTGTATAACTTTAATAGCTTCAAGAAAAAGAAAACACTTCTGACTCAGTGTAATTATATCAGAATGGTATCTGTATTCAAATGTTTCCAAAGTTCCCACTGCAGTATTGCCTAAATTTTAGCATCTGTTCTGGAACTGAGATTAAGTTGAAAAGCTTTTCTTGCATATATTTAAAGCGGGGGTGACTTTTTGTTCTCTTACAGGTCAGGATTCTGGGAAAGTTGTGATCTGGAATATGGCTCCTGTCCTGAAAGAGGAAGATGAAAAGAATGAAAATATTCCCAAGATGCTTTGTCAGATGGACAATCACTTAGGTAACAAAGCTGGAGTTTTTTTACTTTTCTTTTTTACTGACTGTTGGTAATTTGCCAAAGCTTAAGCGTTCCATGTTCATAATTACAAAAATCATGCCCTGTCCACTGGTGAAGAAGCAATAAAATGCAGCAGAGTGGTCTCATACTTTGGCTATACGCTTCTTTAGATATTCAGCAGAAAACGTTAAAATGTGGGAAAATGTACAGAGAAATATAGATACCTTTGGAAACCTCCTCCCTATGACCTTTTTGTAGCTGTGGCCTCAAAGTAATTCATAAGGCACATTCTGAGAAACTAGGGAGCTCTGAAGGAAAGTGCAAGAGAAGAAATAAGTATGATGGCTGCCTGAACAGGCTGCCCCTTCTTTTCTTCAAGATGCATCTTTTCTTCAAGATATGTCTTTCCTTCTTTGCCCTCTTAATCCTTCCTTATTTACCACAAGCAGTTTCCTTTGTTAGATCAATATTAATCTTTCTTCTTTTGAACTACTTTTGGTGAAGCTTTTTTAAATAAAGAATAGGGTTTTTTTAAGTAAGAAGTTCCTCAACTGCTACTGAAAGATAAGTACCAATTCATTTATCTAAAGCAGACAGAATAACTGCTTTGAGTGGAAAAAGCACACTTAAATCCGAAATGTCTCCTGTCAAGTTTGCTTATTATAAACTCTGTCCCCAGTCCAGAACCACTTATTCTCATATTCATCTTACAAACTTTCTTTTCTGCATTTCAGCTTGTGTGAACTGTGTGCGATGGTCAAACAATGGAGTTTACTTGGCTTCAGGGGGAGATGACAAGTTGATCATGGTGTGGAAACGAGCTGCGTAAGCATGTTTCTTCCTTTTTGATTTTACATTTTATTTCAAGTAGGTTAACTCTGTCACATCTCTTAGTGTTTCTTCCCCGTGCTGGCCTTTTGTAAGCTCACTGCTTCACCTGGTGTGTAAAGAGCTGAAACCTGTGACACCATATCACTGGTATTGGAGATTTGGTCTCTTCTGTCTCTTGGGCTGGAGACATGGGCAGTCTCTCTCCTCTCGAGGAACTGAGGCATTTTCTTCCGTCCTTGAAGAAAGCTTCCTGATGAGATTTGAAGAATTACCTTAAATGCGATCATTTTTTGCTAACTGTAGAAATGGTATATTTTATTGAAGCTAATTTTTTAATAACTGGAATTACTTTCTCTACAAAAATACTTTTTTTTTTTTTGCTTCAGTTTTCATTGCAGAAGTAACTGACTATAAAATAGAAGTGTACTGTGCAGCTGATTTTCTTTAGAAAGAAGGTTTGAAGAACTTGAGGTGGTTCTGTTGGTAACTGTTTCTATTTTAATTAGGTACATTGGACCTAGCACTGTGTTTGGTTCCAGTAGCAAACTTACTAATGTTGAGCAGTGGAGGTGTGTATCGATTCTCAGAAGCCATTCAGGGGGTAAGTTAAAAGTTGCTGAATGAAGATAATTTGCATGTATTTAAAAAAAATAAAATTGTTTTTCAGGGTCACATTTTCTTGCTCAAAACATATATATTTGGTGGCAATTGAGAATCACTTTTAAGAGCAACAATGAAAACCTTAAAGAAAATGTCATTTTTAATCAAATGCTGATTTTCGTACAAGTAACTTCCAGCAACTATGTAGTAGAAAAATTAGCAACTAAGAAACTTATATTTTGCTATTTGCTGGCTTAAAAATGAATCCTAATAAAGGAAACTAAACTGTATTTTTATTTAAATAAATGTTCACACTTGCAGTGAATAATCTCCTCATTGGCAAAAGCGAAAGTTTTTGTAAATCAAAGAATACTAATGTTTATTTAGAAAAAATAACTGAAGAGCAATGTGAAAGATGAATAAAATAGATAATTTCAAATGCAATTTGTACCTGCTGACTTGAGCTATGATTAAAATCAAGATTGAAATCACTTTGATCACTCCACCTGTGTTGGAATAAAACGAGTGCATTGCAATAGCTGCTGTTGCTTTTTCATTCAAAACAAGACAAAGTACTTTATACAGGCATTAGTACTTCCTATAATCACTAAACATTGCATTCTCTGCCTTGGATTTTTTTTTTTATTTATTTTATTTTTTTGTTCCCCATTGAACATTTTAAGTTGGAGAGCCTTACTCCCACTGGGTCTTGCTATGTTCTTTCTTACCTTCCACTCTAGTGAGATGATAATAATTTCTCGGTGATAGGAAAAATGTGCCACGCAAGTTCTTTTAAAAAGATTTTTGGATTCTCTGATTGCCATCAACATCTTAAATGGAAACTTTTTTTAAACAGATGTCATGGATGTAGCGTGGTCTCCACATGATGCCTGGCTGGCATCCTGTAGTGTGGATAACACTGTTGTCATCTGGAATGCTGTCAAATTTCCAGGTGAGAATTCTTACATTTCAGATGTGCGAGTATGTAAAGCTTTGTGGCAAACTCTTCCCTCCATGGGTGTATTTCACTGACTGTGAAAATCTCTCTATGAGAATGGGTTGTCTGTCTTTTGAGATGACACGCTTGCAATCTGGTGAGTCAGTCCTTCCAAGTTTGGATGGCAGTGAGCAGTGGATTCCACTCTGCTGTAGACAACAGCTACATTCAGGTTGTGCTGCTGGTTTTACATGAATGTTATTATTACATGTATTTTCTTTTTCACCTTCTCTGCAAAATCCCAAATAGATAGAACTTCAGCTTGATATTACATCTATACATGCATATATTTTTTACCTGTTGCCTTTGTATGTACAGGACTTTCCATTCATTTGCCTTTGGGGGGGACATTGTCTTACCCCATTTTAAATGCTGCTGCTTAATAAGCAGTGTGACTTTACATGATGAAGGGGAGGAAGGAAGGACTAGGGGAGCCTCATGGCAGCAGAAGTTCTCAAGTCTTACATTTGATGGCCATTTTCCTTCTTCCATTGCTGCAGTGCTGGCAATTCACACAGTGCCGAGGCCTCTTGTTTCTCAAGGACCATGGTGCCAGGTGCAGCCGGTGCACTGGACAGCTTTAGCTGACCTGCGAGGGTCTGTGGCAGTTAGGGAGCACGTGCCTTTATTTGGCTGCTTCTCACCACACAACTTGATGCAGGCTAAAACTCCCAATGTGTGGTGCCTAGTCACTACCACTTATTTTAGGGTTGTTTACAATCCTGATATCACAGGGTTTAGGCTTTCAAGCTAGCTGTGTAGCCTGTGCAGTACTTACTCTCAGCCTCTTCTCTCACAGTCTGAAAAGCAAGAGATTGACTGAAAGTAGGTTACCAGGTCTGCCAGGCTTGTGTGTCTGTTCAGTCACAACTTTGATGTAGTTCACGTTGGTGCACAAAGCTGAATTTGTTGTGATAATCTTTGGGTGCAGAAGAAAAGGTGAATGTTTAACTGAAGTTCCAGTTAAACTGCTGCTTTCCATAGCTTGAAAGTGCTATTCTGAAGTGCCTGGGCTCTGCTGGTCTTCCTGCTCTGATCTGTTTCTTATAAAGTTCTGCACCCCTTTTTCTGGCCAGAGTTCTCTTTACCACTTTTTTATATCATTCTTAGCTTAAGTACAGGTTCCAGTTTGGTCGATGGGTTGTTGTTTGTACTTTAAAGGAAGTTATATTTAATGTGCTGTTTCAAAAAGATCTTGTAAATCTCTTCAACAGTCTGTCCTATAAGAGATATCAGTAGCTACTCTGTATTCTCAATTTTTGCATGCACAGAAATTCTTGCCACTTTGAAGGGGCATTCTGGCTTGGTGAAAGGACTGACCTGGGATCCTGTTGGGAAGTATATTGCCTCTCAGGCTGATGATCGAAGTTTGAAGGTGTGGCGGACCATGGACTGGCAGTTGGAAACCAGCATCACAAAACCCTTTGATGAGGTACTTCAGAATGTGTGACTATTCAAAATGAATTCCTATAGAATGAGCAAAAATTATAAGAATAACTCTGATTCTGCACAAATATTAGTTAATTTAACAGTGCTGAATCAAAGGAAACTATCAGATGGCAGGTTCAAAAGGGGAAAAAAAAAGAGCTACTTTCTCACGCAACACGTGATTAAATTGAGATTTTCATTGCCATTGGATGTTGTGGATGCCAAAGGTTTATGTGGGTTATGTAAACAATTAAGTAAATTCCTGGAAATGGAGAGGTTATTCTAAGGAAGTATTGACACTAATTACATTGTTCTTACGTTCTTCCCTATGCATCTTCTATTGGCCACTATCAGAAACAAGATAAGTATTTAGGAGGGATCTTTGGTCTGGCATCATAGGGCTGTTATGTGATGACTTTGGTCAAGAGATCAAATTTCTGGGGACAGAAGCTGGTGCTTAGTGAGTGGAGTGTATTGCACTGATCTTATGGTATTGTGATTAGTGCAATTACTCTTTGTAGTAGACTGTAAATGCCTAAATTCATGTGTGAGCTGGTGCTGTTGCAAGCTGAAGTCTCAGTATTATTATAGGTATGCTGCAGCCCTGTCACTAAGACTGTGATGAATACTGAGTGTACAGTATCCAAAAAGACTTAAATTTTGTTTAACTTTAAAACAGTTCTCTGGGCTCCTTTTTCCCCTTTTTGGTAGGGGTTCATAAGCTACACTAGATCACCTGCATAAACGTGGCTGAAGTGCTGAGAATTGTATGTAATGTCATTCTTTTATATGCACAAAAAACTTACTTTGTAGTCATATTCCCTAAATCTAAAATTTAAATAGTTTGTATTAAAAATCCTTTGTTCACCAAACACTTTTAAAGCTCTAGTATGTTGGGTTTTTCTTGTCAGTGTGGAGGGACAACTCATGTGTTGCGTCTTAGCTGGTCACCTGATGGTCACTATCTTGTTTCTGCTCATGCCATGAATAATTCTGGACCTACGGCTCAGATCATTGAGAGAGATGGATGGAAAACCAACATGGATTTTGTAGGGCATCGGAAGGCAGTTACAGTAGTGGTGAGTGAGTGATAGTAATTTATGCCTGAAGTAAAACTTCTAATATGTGCTTTTTGGTAATTTTATGCATAAATGGGACGAGGTAAATGTAGGTGTCAAGATTAGTAAAGCAAACACATGGTGGTGATTAAAAGATGTCAACTTCACACGTTGGAAGCAATCAGCTTGCTCTTGTGAGAAAAGAACTGGACATAGATGAACAAGGTAAGGGAAAATACAGGAGCATGTTAGGAATGCCAAACACTAGCTTTGTTAGCTGTTCAGTGACTTGATTAAAGTGACTTAGGTTTCTAGTGGGTTCCTTATCACTAATAAAGTTAATAGTATTTGCTATTCCTGTTGAGGCATTCAGAAAGCCCCTTCAGAAAGCATATGTGGCTTTTGTCAGTGCTCTTATAGTCTGGTTAGGGACTTTGTTTCTATGAAATGTTTCTTTTTCACTAAGTGGGAAACTTGCTTTTAAAGCAGATCTCCTACTAAAATGTAATTACTGTAATAAAATTTGGGGCATCTCATTTGTTCAGAAATTCAATCCAAAAATCTTCAAGAAGAAACAAAAGAATGGGAGCTCCACCAAGTCAAGTTGTCCCTACTGCTGTTGTGCTGTTGGCAGTAAGGATCGATCTCTCTCTGTCTGGGTAAGTGGTTTTTTTGCTACCTTTGAACTAATGTGGTCATTTGGATAACTTGGGGGTTTAGCACAAAGGTCACATGTACAGCATTAGATCTTATATTTAGTTTAATGTTTAGTTTTTTTCCTCATTGTTGTTACAGGATTAGCTGGGGGGAAGGAAGTGGATTGGTATTAGTTCATTTCTCTAAAGCCAAGAGCAGCTAGAAGCCAGTGGCAGAGTGTGTTGCTCTGGTAAGGGGGAGGAACCGTTAAAGGAAATAATGTGTTACCACAGTTAATAAACAATTCAGCCCTCTTTTCTTCCTATGACTTTTACTTGCTCTCCATGTGAGTGTCGTAAGAAAATGACTTTACTGTTTTTCCATGTTTAGCCCACCTATCCATTAATCACTCTTAGAGTCCAGCTTTGTTATTCTTGCTTTTATGGGTACGAGGAGAATGTAGCAGGCACAGGATAGCTGTTTCTGAGCATATATACAACTCATCTTTCTGCTTTGTTCTGGCTTCAATCCCTGGCTTCTGTCTTTGCTATGGAAAGGAATGTGGAAGTGAATGAGCTTTTTAAGTATACTTTCAAGTTTTCAATATCTAGTTTGGGTTTTACTTTGAAATCTACACTAAAATTTTTACTCTGGCTAAGAGAAGAGTAGCTATTCTCAGATTTATAAATGCAAGACGGGTTGTTTGGCAACTGCAAAGGACAAGGAATAAATTTAACTGGTTTGTAAAGCTTTGCGATGAGAACATGTGCCAGAACACACCAATTGCTGACTGCAATCTACTATTTATAGATTCCAGTGTGGTATTTATCCATCAATCGCTAAATGCATAACACTAAATCTGTTTCTGGCAATGCTACCAGTGCATACCCATATCAAAGTATCACTCTCAGTATGTTTTACTTTCTATTTATACTATGATTTCATTTAGGGTGCCTGTTGAGGTTATACTAGGTATTACAGAGATGCAAAGTTATAGGCAGTCTTTGCCTTGAAGAGCTTAATAGACATGTATACAACACAGACCTATGGAAACATAAAAGAAATAACTACTGAAGATGACTACTACACTACATCTGTGAACCTATGAGCGTGTAGCGTCCTAGACCACATTGACTTCTCCTGCTTCATTTCAGTTGTACTGTATACTATAGATATTAAGTCCATTGATTTAACATTAAAGAGCTTAGAATGTCTGATTTGGAACAGGTTAGTGGGAATTTTCATATTCAGTTCTTTATTACTAAGCTGATCTATAAGTGTAGAGGAATCCTCTTTAAGAAGAATTCTGTGTCAAGTTCCCTTTGCTCTTGATAGGCTTCACCTAGACAAGTAGTCTGAGCGAGGGCATGGAAACCTAATCTGTTTTGCATCTTCCTCTTGTGCTGGCAGTTTGCAACATCCTTATCTCAGTAAAGCTTAGAATAGAAGCTGTCTTTAGCATCTGCAGAATTATGTTTTGAGTGGTGGAGAGTATTCTGTGACTGTGATGTAAAGGCAAAGTTGATTAAGAAATTCAGTCCGTGTTTCTGAAAGCAGGGGAGGGTTGAATGTCAGCTATTCTTCCCCAAAGCTTTTCTGTGCCAGTAGTGGAATGGGTAGCCAGGTGTTTCAGATATACCACCAGGCATACAGCTGTATCCTGGCCAGATCTTTTTTGGTGAATATTGATAGACTCTGGGAGAGTGTTGATGTGGCAATATCTGTGGTAGCATAGAACTTCTAAATTTCTGAGTGTTCTTTCTTCTGTTTTAAGCTCACGTGTCTGAAACGACCTTTAGTTGTCATACATGAGCTGTTTGACAAGTCTATCATGGACATCTCCTGGTAAGTTGATTCCTGCTGTTTGTTACAAAAGTCAAAGTGTTGCTATCAACTTTAGGTATACACATTAACTGGAAGTTCCTTTAAACAGTACAGATTGTAGCTGTTGGAACACAAGTAACTGGTTCCTGAAGGTTTTGGTTCTGCTGTGACATCTTTGGTAGTAACATTAGCAACTAGCATGTGGTCACTTGAGGTTGTGTAACATTAAAACTGAATAAAACCTAATGTATTTAGAATGATGCAGTAAAATACCTGTGGAATGAGTTCCTACTTGTTACGATTCTCTGAAATTTTTTCATAGACTATGTATTTTATAACATGACGTGGTGGACTTGGTGAGTTTTATGTGCATTACGTCTATGACAAGTTATTGCATTGTACAGTTATGACATTCAGGCGAACCTTCTAGGCCAATCATTCCTTCATGCCTAAAGACACAATATACCAAAAGAAAAAGTCCTTTTTCTTTTTTTTTTTTAAATGTTTTATACATACACTGTCATGGTTTAACCCCAGCCAGCAACTAAGCACCATGCAGCCGCTCACTCACTCCCCCCCACCCAGTGGGATGGGGGAAAAAAATCAGGAAAAGAAGTAAAACTCATGGGTTGAGATAAGAATGGTTTAATAGAACAGAAAAGAAGAAACTAATAATGATGATGATAACACTAATAAAACAACAACAGTAATAATAAAAGGATTGGAATGTACAAATGATGCACAGTACAATTGCTCACCACCTGCCGATCGACACCCAGTTAGTCCCTGAGCGGCCATTCCCCCACCCCCACTCCCCCAGTTTATATACTGGGCATGGCATTGCATGGTATGGAATACCCCTTTGGCCAGTTTGGGTCAGGTGCCCTGGCTGTGTCCCCTTCCAACTTCTTGTGCCCCTCCAGCTTTCTCGCTGGCTGGGCATGAGAAGCTGAAAAATCCTTGACTTTAGACTAAACATTACTTAGCAATGACTGAAAACATCAGTGTTATCAACATTCTTCTCATACCTAGCTCAAAAACATAGCAGTGTACCAGCTACTAGGAGGACAATTAACTTCATCCCAGCTGAAACCAGGACATACACTCATTTATACACACATATGCACTACTCACTCATCATTTGAATTGCCTGAAGGATTTTCATGTATAAAAAAAAAAAGTAAATGCAATAGCTTTTGGTTTTAGTAAAAACGTAGTTATACCATGTTGTTGCAGCACCATGTGAAGGGTGTAAATTGCTCTGTGTTGAAGAGTCGCAGAGGCTGATCATGTAGTAAGTCTCAGAGAAGGGATAATGAACCTACTACACCCAAGCACAGGACATAGTAGAGGACATAGTAGAAGGGCAAGGGCTGAGCTTTCCCAAGAGACTGCAGGACATATCTAGTGATTTGGATTGGGTTGGACAACCCACTTTCCCAGCAGTCTACTGTCCCAAATCTCGTTTTCCTCTTTCCACGCGCAGTTAGTGGTACTCTCTCCTCTCCTGTTTTCTTCCTAAGGCCTGTCATAAAAATGCAGAAGTTAGTAGTTCTTTATTCACTGCAAGACTTGCATAATAGGGAGAAATAACCACAAGACCGCTCAGTAAATGGTATTAAAAAAAATATTCTGCACCTATGCATCAGGTGGTTTACAGAGTTAAGGGTTCTGTACAAGAAAAGACTAATATTTTTTTCATGATAGGCATACAGCTGATTACATAGCTTGTCTTAATTCTAGCACTTCCTAACTTTTTGAAATTCTACCTTAATAGCTGTAACAGTCTTGGTGGTTTTATGGTGTAAATTTTAAAGCTTACAGTTTTATAATTTCCTGTTTTCTGTGTGCCATGTGGATTTTGCCATGAAGCTCAGTGAAGCACGATAAAAAGTTTTCAAAACCAAAACATTTTTCTTTCATTAATAGACTGAGGCTAGAAAGCCAATAAATGGAATATTTCATGAGAAGTGCTGCTATTGTTGTCGTACAATAGCTTTGAATAGTTTTGTTTTCCTGTAGTGTGTTTTATTTCTCCATCTGCAGTTTTCACATTTTTCATGGCATACGGTCATTGGGACTAATAGCTGGTTAACATTTTACAATTTCTGAGGAAATGGTTTTGTGGGATATTTGAGAGACAAAGGATCATCAGGAAGCTTGTTATTTTATATCCTGTTTACAAATTGAAATATATGGCTAAAATGTCAATAATATGGAATGTTCCCAGAAACATGCTCCATTCTGAAAACAGACTTGAGTAAATTCAGAGAAATCTGATACTATTATATTGTTAGCTGTCTCATTTCTATTTTAGAGTTTTAGACTTGGATGCATCATCATAATATCTGAACATGATTATGTTTTCATGGAATAATTGCTCGGACCCAGAGGTCAGTAGGGGCTCAGCAATTTTGTCTGCCAAGCAAGCAGAAAGCTCTCAACAAGACTTTATAATTTTCTAACTTGGAGTAGTGTTGGTTAATGTAGTTACATTGTGCTGAGGTTAACTTCTCTGGACGTGATGCTATCAGGACACCAGCCACCATGAAAAAAGACATTTTACACCTATAGCCATGATGCATGTAATATATTAAGTCTTGCTGGACTAATTTGGATAGGACTTCAGAGTTCTGCCTGCTTCCCTTTCCTCTTCTGTTCTCTGTAACAAGTCATCTGTAAACCACTATGTTGCTGTCTCTGTGAGCTCTATAATTGGAAGTTACTGGGTTAGCAGTCAAAACTCATCAAATATTATTTTTTCAAATGTGCAATAATAGGTTATATATGGAAGGTTATCATTCCATTAAGACTAGAATGTATAGCTTCTCCTCTTTCTCTTCTACCAAGAAAACCTTTTGAGACCTCCAGAAGAGGGTTACAATATATCCCCACATACAAGAACATGTGCAGTTTGCTTCAAAACCCAAATAACAAACAACAACAAAATCAAACTTATGTTCTTGCCTAGTACAGAGATTTTTGGACTGCTCAGATGCACAGCTTGCTTTCTTTTTATTGCTGTCGCTTCAGGTGATGATAAAGAGGCATTACCCAACATAGAGCTTCTCTCTTAAGAGTCTCATCCCTTCTCCTTCCTATCTTGTTTATTTGGACTGTAAGGTCTTTATAGGAATGGACTGTTACTTGTTTCCCATGCGTGATGAAGCTTCATCTTCCATGGCCCCCAAAAAGCAGTTAATAGGTCCTTAAAAGCGTATCGATTGCTTATCTGCTGAAGGTCCCTTTCTTCACGCAGTTCTATTAGCACAGATTTTGTACGTCTTTTGAAGCAAATACATTTATAATTTTCTCTCATTGTTCATTGTGAACCCTATTCTGTTTTACCCCTACAGAAAGGTTTTCATGGTGTCAACCATGCCATGGGTAGGTGTATTGTTTTAATGCCACCTTCCTGTGTGCAGTCTCCAAAGGAATATCGGCACACGGACTCCTGCTGTCCATCACCCTGTCTCCTTGCTGTCCCACTTCTTTGGTTCCATCAAGAGTTGCTGTGATAATAATCTTATGCTAAAATTTTTATTGAGCAATTTATTGTATTGCCCCTTTGCATCAATGAAAGAGATTGAAAACAAAGATGGGCCTTTGTTTTCTTCAGGACCCTTAATGGACTTGGTATCCTGGTGTGTTCCATGGATGGATCAGTGGCGTTTTTGGACTTTTCCCAGGATGAACTTGGAGATCCACTCAGCGAGGAGGAAAAGGTACAGTAAGCACTCAGAGAATCTGTGATCGTATTTAAGGGATGTATTGAATCAATTAAAATATTGGACTGTTTGTAGACTTATGTAGTGACTGATTTCCATATTACAGAAAAATGGGTTCTTGTCTACTTTACAAATCACTAAAAAAGAGTAGTCAAGAAATGAGTTTGTGAAATTAGTTTCTATTCTGGAAGAAAGTCTATTTGGAAAACATCCACTTGCTTACACATCATTATACATTTGAAGTAATTATTTGGCCAAGGAAACAAGGATTGGGTGCGTCAAAACACTTTAAAATTACTCTTTGACTTGCATATATGCAAGTCTTTTTAAACTGATTGCTGTTGGCTGTTTTTAATTCTCATTGCTATTAGCAACTAAAGCTTTGAATTCCAATTATTTTATGTATTGATTTAGTGCTAGCTGAAAATATAAAGAAAGAAAAAAAACTGTAGTGTATAAATGATACAGAGGGCATTTGCATTTTATGGATTCCATTAGATTCGTGTGATTCCATTACATTATAATTAGTGATGTCATGTTAGCAGTTGTAGTCAGTCTTTTTGTGTGATACATTTTTAACGCCCACAGAGCAACATTCATCAGTCCACCTATGGTAAAAGCCTAGCTATAATGACTGAGGCTCAGTTGTCTACGACCATTATTGAGAATCCAGAGATGCTCAAGTATCAACAGAGACAGCAACAGCAGCAGGTGGAGCAGAAGAATGCGTCAATTAGGGAAGCATCTGGGACTGCGACAGCGGCTCCCAAAGTGGCAAGCATGGTTAATGGGGAGAGTTTGGAGGACATTAGAAAGGTAGGTGTTCTTGGATAGTCACTTTATAGTGTCAAGTACTAAGCTGATAAATATGAAACTGCTTATGATAAAACCAATTTCTGCTTCCTTATTTGTGTTGAATGGCACCTTTCAACCCATGAATGGTCCAGTTGATATTACTGGGACTCGTTGAAAAGTTAAAATGCTTTTAAGCAGAAGTAAGACTATGTGGAAAAAGGCTTGTGGATATTTCTATGATGGGTGCTAAATTCTTGGTGTGCAGAAGGGAAACTAAAGGTAGCTAATAACAGCCAAACTGTAGAACTGTGCTTCAGTTTCTCAGTGAAGGCGGTTGAAAGCATTATTTAATTCTCTCCTAAACATAGAACACAACTTTTAATGAAGGATTCAATGCGCACAGACGAGAATGTTTCAGACTTGACTCTGTAATGTGGAGAGCGGATTACATTCACCACAGATGCCTTTTTCTACAGATGGATAGATCCAGAATTGCAAATGTGTGTGCTTAAATTAAAAAGAATGTTCAGAATCAGAATTCTATTGTACTTCATACTGTATGAACTTATACTTAAAAAACACCTACTATTGGTCAAAAAAAAAGTTGTGATATTAAAATACACTCATGTTAATAAAAATGTGGATTGATTCTATTATGCAATAACAGCATGGTTCAAAGGCAATACGGAAAAAATACTTATTAACAGATTTTTAATTGAGGAGCATCTTTCATCTAATACACTTACTCTTGTCAGCTGGAAAAAAAAAAAAAGAAAAAAAGCATTCCCTATTTATCAGAAATTATGATGAAATATATTTCCCAACAGAATCTCTTAAAAAAACAAGTTGAAACACGAACAGCAGATGGTCGGAGAAGGATCACGCCTCTCTGCATAGCTCAGCTGGACACTGGGTATGTTTGGAAGTCGTCTTTAAAATCCTTCTTTACCTTTTTATCTTTCTTTTTTTTTTTCTGATACAAACTCAGAATTCTGACTTATTTTAATCTTATGGCGTCTTAAAGCACTTGCTGGAAATACCTTGTGTCTACTTATGGAATATAGTTTCAACCTGTGTTCTTTTAGCTATAAGATCTCACTTCTAATAGATAAGGCTAATTCTTATTATCTACCATTATAGATGAGTGAACAATACCCTCATGTACTGCAGGTTCATATCTACATTAATACTGACTTTAGTGTCCTTTGTATATGAGAAATGACTCTGGAAAGTTAGGTGTTGGTGGTTTATTTAGGTTGTATATGAGTATCCACATGCGGAAAAGGGAAGAATGGAATAAATAGTTTAGTTAAAGTTATTCTTTTTCAATTATTTTTAAAGTGTTTTTGAGAAATATTTGTTGTCTTTTTGCTTAGGGATTTTTCTACAGCATTTTTCAATAGCATCCCAATATCTGGATCCCTATCTGGCTCAATGATGTCTTCTCAAAGTAACCAGCAGCTCATGTCATTAGATTCTAATGCAGCAAATTCCCTTAATACTTCAAAGCCTTCTATAGAGCCAACAGCAGCCAGTATAAAACCAACAGATGATGCAGCCAATAAAGATGGGTCAGTATTTGCAGTTTTGTTTTTCACTTACATGACTGTTAAGTTTTTAATTCTTGTTTACAGTTCTGTAATCAAGCAATTATTAAAGTAGGGTCCTTACGGCAAAACTTCAAGAATCTAACATTCCTGAAAACATCAAGATTTTATTAGTATTTAGTTACTTTAAATATGAATAAATCCATATGCATAGTTCTGGAAATGAACTTCAATGCAATGAGGTATGCAGTTGATTGCTAATGCTCTAACAAATTGGCTTGCTTATAGATTACTGGGTTGCTTTTAGTAAATAATAGAAGGTTTTCCAGCAGTGGAAGTAACGAAGCTTGTTTTCTGTCAAATTCTGTCCTGTGTCCTGTAGATCTCCTCACTTCAAACATGGTCATACTTCTACCCTGTATAACAACCCCATCAGAGCACAGTGACATTGATGTGTCAGTGAGCACATATGCTGATTGGCCAGTGTGTCTTTCAAATTATGGAACAACTAAATTTTACTTGCTTTTTCCTCAGTGGTAACACTGACTTGGCGGCTTCTCCTCAATGTGTTTTTGTAGCATTTGTAAGAGCACAATGTCATTGGAACCTCTACCACTCCATCAAATTTAGTTGAAATTGGCCACAGATTAAAAAATGAGTGGGTAGACTATGAGAAATGATTGACAGATGAAACTGTTAAGTCTCCTTTTCTTTGGAAATTGGGCTTCTAACAGCTTTATAGTACAAACATCAGTTATTTAGAGCTGTTCTTTCTTTCAGTTCATTCTCTGAATGAATTGAAAAATCTCTGAAGTAAACAGCTATCCAAATAACAGATCCCCGGAATGCTTTAGTGTGGGGAAAACACATTCCTTTGCCTTAGAGTTATGCTTGGAAAGGCCTAATAATTAGTTTGGATTCTTCAACAACAAAATCAAAACCTGGCATGAATTTTTTCAGCCCAAATTGTTGGATTGATAAACAGTGGAATATAATCTTGTAATGGAAAATATTTGGTAACCTGAACAAGGGGTAAAACCAGGAACCCCAGTCGTCATTTAACATAGTGATCCTTTCCCTTTGGGTACGTAAGTACCAGCTGAAAGTATAATTTCATTCCTGAATTAAAAATACATAATGAATGAATTAGGGTCTTTTAATCTAGATACATCTATGCGGCCACATGAAGCTCTTAGCTCTGAGATGTATCATAAACAGCTTTTGAGAGTAGGCAAAGCTTGCAAGATACTGATGCATGAAAGGGGAAAAAGCATATTATAATTCATGTATGTACTTGAGTGAAAGGTTTTCAATATGCTTTCTAGCCAGTATAGTGAATGCTAGCTACTTGTTATGAGCAATGCAGGTTACCAATACTAAATTTCTTTCAATCCTTGTTTTCCTGTCTGTTTTACTGACAGTGTAAATGCTACCTCTGCCTCAACTGCTCCTCCTGCATCGTCTTCCTCCGTGTTGACAACTCCATCCAAGATAGAACCTATGAAAGCATTTGATTCCAGATTTACAGAACGATCCAAAGCCACCTCAGGGACTGCTGTTGTAACAAATACAAATCAGACTGTTGTGGACAGGTAAGACATAGCCTGGAGTGGAGGTGGGGTGGAAAAGTAATGTAGGGAGTTAAAACGCTGATTCCCTGTGGTGTGGATGCTATGGTGCTGGCGCTCTAGAAATTGTCTTGGGTCTCTTCCACAATTGGAAGGAAGGGGAGAGCTGCAAATAGCTAGATTATTTGCTGGCATTATCCCTTTGTATCTTTGTCTCTGGTGTTTGGGATCAAGCAGACTCTTCAAAGTATTCTGAGTTAAAACTATTGTTGCAAGAGGCTGTGCGTGCACGTGCCCCCATGTGTGGCTGCATACGTCTGTGCTCCTTGGAAGACAAAAATAGCCAGCCTGCATCTCTGTACAAGAGTGAGACTTACTTCAAGATAAATTACCATACTTGTCTGCAGACAGCCTATCATCATAATAGCTGTAGTTGTGTTTCAGTTTTATGCCTTGAAGGCACACAGAGAAGACGCTTTGATTTTAAGGGTTTTTGGCTCTGGATCCACACGATTTAAAGAAAAAAAAAAAAAAAAGAAGAAAGCCTTTGGTTTTGTGACATAGCATGTTATGGCATAAGTATTCCTGCTTCACCAAAACAAACAATAAAAAAAATAGCAGTCTTGAGAAAGAAGTATGTAGTTCCCCAACTTATTATCTATAAAACATGTTTTTGCTAAATACCAGTACCTCAAAATTTTTATGTCAAAGGGTTTAACCATATGATGTGGAAGAAAGATGTATTAAATTACTCTCATAATTGCTTCTAATATGTCAATAAAGTATGGATAAAAGTGTATTGTTTGGCATAATTCAGATGCCAAAGAAAAAAGGTCTGGGTTATGGAAGATATTTCTAGGTTATGGAATAAGTGGCAAAACATTGTTGTGAGTTAATAACCAGCTATTGGAGGGAATAAGAAGAGTATGATTAAATGACCTATTTTAGTGTATAGTGGTTAACAAAAGAGTTCACAGGGAATTGTACTTTGTCATCTTTAGTTATACTGTATTCCTGAAATGGAAAATGGAGCAGTGAGGTCATTTGTGTGGTTTGCAAATATGCCTCTTACAGTAGTCAGAACTGAATAAGACAACTTTTGGAGATAGACAACAGAATGACAAATGAAGTTCTGCATGAGTAAGCAGAAAGTGTAATGTCCATTGGAGGGTAAAAGATGAACTACTCTTGCATCTTACATAGTGCTGAATTATTTGTATCCACCCAGGGAAAGAGATCTGATTGTAATTGGAACTGAATGCTAAAATAAAGTTGTTATTTACAGCTTTATCCAGTTTGATTAATTTTTTTAAAGGAGAGAATATGTCTGATCAGCTTACATATGTATTGCACATTGTACTTCAGAGGATTTGCCATACCTCTTCAGCTTCCTCCTCTTGCCTTTGTGCATTTTGAAATACACTCAGATAAGGCTACGAATGTATCTTCTTACCTACAAGAATGCAGTGCATAGGATATATGGCAGCTTTTGGAATCAGCTTATGTAAAACATGAAATATATTTTTTTTACTTGCTCAGACTGAAGGATCAGAATTTAATTAAAGACAATAAGCCCAAGGATATTCTGGAGAGCAGCAGTGACAGTGAAGAGAAGATTCCAGCTGCTAAGCCACTCAGTGCACCCAAACGGAAACTGGAACTTGAGGGAGAAACGGTAGAAAAGAAGAAAAAAGGAAGGCCTCGAAAAGACTCCAGACTTGTACCAGTAACTTTAACTGTTCAGGTGAAATAAATAAGATTCACTGTGGCTTTCAATGTTCATTTAATAAAGTCAGTCCCATGTTGACTTGTTCCATCAAGTCAGGGAAACACAAGTAGATCAGTCCCTCAGAATTGTTAGCCATCCTTCTTCCTTGCCTTTAAACTTATTCTTTTTAAAATTTAAGATTATAAAAAGTAGATGCACATGGTGTGGCAAATGTGTCCATCCTTTATATAAATATGCAGCTACTTACTAAATGGTACCAGCATGCTAAGTAGCGATAGCCTGCCAAATGACTGTATAGAATAAAATGAAATGCCATCAGTTTTTGGTGTTCTTTCATGGAGAGTGGCCCAAGCACAAGAGAGTGGCTTGGATGTGATGACTTAAATGGTTATGAATTTCCTAGGAACCGTGAAGATGTAAGTTGCATTAGAGTTTCCATCATTTTAGGGCATATAGGTCCCTCTGTTTTCAGTAGTCAGAGCTTAGCTTTTCCATGCAATATACCAAAATTTCCATTAATTACTTGCAGCTGAAAAGGGGTGGGCTATAAAAAAAAAAGGCCACATCTAGTTTGTTTGGCTTTTTAATTCTTAGAAGCTATGTTAAAAAACTTGTGTTTATACAACTAATTGGAAAAATATTAATATTTGTAATTGGCATTATTTGGAATTAAAAAAAAAATCTTTTTCAAATCAATCTGTATTACAGAATATCTTTAGGTTTAACTTTTTCTAATGGAAAAATTTAACTACTTTTGCAATTTTTCTTTTTCCAGTCCCCAGCTACACTGGCCACTGAGAAGGATGCTGCTTGCATCTCTGCACCAGCATTAGCACTTAAACTGCCAACCCCAATCCCACAGAAATCGTTTACTTTGCAAGTAAGTGAACTATAAGTGAACTATAAGGGAAAAAAGCTTAATACTTTAAAAAAAAAAATCCTGCCTTTTTTTTATATTCTTAGATTATCTAGATCCTTTGATAAATTAACATTTGAATACATGTATCTGTTCAAGCAAGCAAGGTGGTATCCTTCAGCTTCTAAGAATATGTCTGTATGAGAAAAGTTAATGCCAAATCAGCTAAAAATAGGACACTTCTGAACTAGCTAAACTTCAAAGAGGAATACCTCTGGTTCATCAGTCCCTCCTCCTGGTTAACCAAAGAATGTTGTAAAGATAAGAGTCTCCAACAGGAGTAACTGCTGCATTGTTATTAGTTGTGTTGGTAGTACACTGCTGAAGAGAAAAAACAAATGTTTTCTGAGAGCTCTCTGGAGGTGCTCTATATCTGAAGAGACTGGCAAATAGTATTACTTCAGATATTAATGAAATAATTTTTCTGCGTGTTTAGGCTGTGGTAGTCTGGTTCTAATTGCAAGATTGTAGGGAGACTGGGCACATCTAGACTTGATCTGATGCTCTTAATTAGGAAGCACAGACTAGCACAACCTTTCTTTATTCCTGTGCTCCAAATACAAAGAAATTATGTGTTCTAGCCAAGACTGATTTTCAGAGGTCTGCTTCTTTTGAAGTACCACAATATATTTTGAAGCTACTTTAAACAGAATGCCATACTTAAATCCATTCTTAAAGATGGGTTTGTTTTAGATCTAATAGTAGTTGCTGCTTTTTTGAGTAGTTCTTTTCCTCTTCCAAAAAGTATCGTATTTTTTGTATTTCAGGTAAGTTCAGATCCATCAATGTATCTGGAAGTGGAGAATGAAATGACCACAGTGGGAGGTTCAAAGTTGAGCAGGTTAAAGTGTAATCGAGAAGGAAAGGAATGGGAGACAGTCCTCACCAGTCGAATTCTCACTGCAGCGGGAAGCTGGTAAGGGAGTAGTATATTTTGGAGAAAGAGGGTCCTGAAGGCCAGAAAACATTTTTAGGGATACAAAAGTACTCTTTACAGAAAGTTAATTACATCTAAACCCACGTATTTACAAATAAGTAGAGGCTTTAAAGGTATTTTTATCTACTTATTTAGAAAAGTTGGTTAACTGGATCACTTCTATTCGGGATTTTTGTGATTCTTTGTGCTTGGCTCAAGATGTCCTGTTTCTCTTCCAGCTAACCCGGTCTAATGCACTGATGCTTTTAAACTCTTATCCTGTGGAGTTTTTTGTAGGGATTCTGACTTATTTCTGTTGACTACTGCGGTTAGCTTGTTTTATCACCCCCCTTTGTAATTTTTATATAATCTTTTATAATAAATGTTTTGTGGATAAAAAATATGTACTGCTCGTAGTCTTAAGACCGGTTTCACTCCAAGTAGTAGCTCTATGCAGTCTCAAAGCATCACAAATTATCATTAGCCCGTTACAGCTATTTTCCTGTCTAATTACATTTGTCCTTTAAATTTCTTCATTAAAGTTGACTAAATCATGGTAAGTGACAGTTGTTCAAGTGCTAACTACTAAAGAATGAAAAATTTTAAACAGGATGTTATCTGACGTGAAAGTATTTTCCTGAGTCTTTTACTATTTTTTTCTCTTTATTTTTCTTAACTTTGCTTAGTTCCAACTTCAGAGTTTAAACTGAAAGTATATTTCTGAAGCCTGAGCCATGTCCAGGTCTGAAAAAGAAGCAGCAGATTTTAAAGCTAAATACAAGTACAGGCCTGAAGAAGAGCTTGTGTATACCCAAAAGCTTTACTGATATTTCCAACTATGCCCTCGGTCTAATAAAAGATACTGTCTCTGCTTGCAAACCTTCACTTGCCCATCTCCTTAGACCATCATAGTTATAATCAAATTAAAGAGGCATGGAATGCACATATACATATATATATATATATAAAATCTGTCTAGTTTTTTACTCTTATTTTTGGTATGCAGGATTTTTTTAAAAGCTGTAATAGTTACCTTTTGGGGAATTAGCTCAAGTTGTATGATAACTTAAGAAATCAGTCTGGTTTTATGTTACTCCCATTTGACAAAATGTAAATGTTTCTTTTTGATTTTTTTTTTTTTTTTTTTTTTTTTTTTTAGTGAGATTGTAAGTGTAGCCTGTGAGAAACGAACATTGTCGGTATTTTCAGCTTGTGGTCGTCGCCTTCTTCCTCCTATAATATTGAATACACCCATTTCCACCCTACATTGCACAGGTTCTTACATCATGGCTCTCACCACTGCTGCTACGCTCTCTGTTTGGTAAGTACCATGTTCGGCTGCAGCAGCTGTTTTTTATAGGTAACTGTTCAATTGTGTCGATGCATTGCTGTTGAAATTTAGGCTTAAACCACATCAGGTCTGAACACAAGTCCACTTTTGGATATAATATGAAGAGTTAACTGGGCAGGACTTGAATCCTGTTTCTTTTCTGTTCTAGGACAGTCCATAATATCAAATTTGATTCTAGAAGGAAGATAAAGGATCAGCTAGAAGCTACTAGTTTAAACAGTCTCCCTAGGATAGACTTGACATGCATATGGAATGAATTGAGGGGAGAGGGGGAAGGAGAAATATGGATACTTCCAACTTCCATCATACTTAGCCAATAAAGTACATGAGTTTCAGAGTTAGAAGTATTCTAGCCATCTTCAAGATACCAGGATAAAAACTGCAGTAAATTGTTTAGTTGTTTAATTTAATCTAATGTCTCATGCAAGTCAGAGCTCCTAAAGGAGTTATTTGGATCCTTAGTGTTTGTTTAGCTGTAATGAGGTTTCCTGATAAAAAGCCATAAAAGTTCTTCTCTGCTATTGACTTCTGTCTTGCTGTAAGGGGTTTGTCAAAATAATTTTGTTGAAGCAAAGAAGAAAATGTCAAAAAAAAACTCCCAAACAACCAAGCTCCCAAAAAACCCCACCTTGTCATGAATATTGAAGTGCATTTGTTAAATGATTTTGGAACTTTCAGTTGTTTGTAAACTGCAGATTTGTCCTTTTGTCTTTTTCAGGGATGTTCACAAGCAGACAGCGATTGTTAGAGATGAGTCTTTGCAAACAATATTTTCAGGTAATAAAAAGGATCATTTAGTTACCAACCTTTGAGCCCACCTGTACTATTCAGTGCCATTTCTGAATAAGCTGAAATATTACAAAACCTGAAAAGCCTAAGCAAATAATTTTCCTTTGTTATTGCGTAATAAAGGGAAGTCATTGGCAGTGTTGAAATACTGTAGAAATAACTGGATGAGAATATTAGCGGGTAACAGACTTGTACAAGATTCTGTAGCTTATTATATTCTGGCTTGCTTCTGAGTGTGAAAACTCAGTGTTGTGAAGATCACAAAATAAATATTTAATGCAAATCTGCTATTACAGCAATTTGTGTGTATTTTGCATATTTGTTATCTTAACGATGAACAACAATTGATTATCTTCCAATTTGTTATTTCAAAATCTTCAGTTTCTTCATTGCCAATATCTGGCACAAAACAAATTATCAAAAAAGCAGTGTCTCAGAGTATACTGGCTTCTATTTTAGCTTTAATCCATACTAGTACTAATCAAAACTGCCTAGAGATGTAGTTGTACTAGCAGTTTCCAAATGTCTTCGTTAGAAGTTACATGCACAAACCCTGGGCCTGGAATATGCTGGGAAATGAGACACTCCAGCTGTGCCACTTATACTACGTTCTCAGAGAGCACACTTTTCTAAATATGCTGGGTTTTAGAACTTTAACTTAATGGGAAAAAGGAAGATAAAGCTTCTCAGGTTACAGAAGACATGGCAGAATTGCTGAAGTTTGCCCCTAGATATGGAGAACATTTCCAATTAAGCCCATGTTCTGTATAAATTGCAGCACCAAGATTGATAATGTATTTTGCAAAAGAGTGATTTTAATGCTACTGTGCTGAGCCTGGTGCTTACCATCATTATCTTGTGTCTTGACCTTCCTATCCGTGCTTGAGAATAACATTGACTGAAACTTCTTCTGTTGGTTCTTATGATAATTAATGGTGGCTAGTATTTTTTACCATTATGGAACATTATGGAAGACTCCAAAAGAAATACTTTCGTCTGATTTGACTTGTAGGAAGTGATGCAACTGTCTCTCAGATCTTGCTGACTCAGCATGGTATACCTGTAATGAGCATGTCTGATGGAAAGGCATACTGTTTTAATCCTTCTCTTTCTACATGGTAAGTTATATATTATTTCCTGCTTTTACAACTTAGCTGAACTGATGTGTATTCTGATTTACTGTTTCACTCCATATTTTGAAGGTTAGTCTGAATAGGATTACACACCAGGCTTAGTTTTGCTTTGGTTCACTGTTGTATGTGTAGGCTTCACTCTATTATATTCTTATGATTTGTTATGTTTAAAATAAATTTAAAAAAATAAAAAAGTTAAACTACAGCTCACTCTGTCACTCTTTCCTACACGGTACATACACCTATATATACTTTTGCTTATGTACATCAGTTGAATCTGTCAAGTAGTTGGCAATGATTAAAGATAATCCAACCTTCACATTTTATGTAAAAGAATGCAGTTCTATAAAATTTGTCAAAACAATTTTCAGAGTTTTGTTGGGAGTTTAGACATGTTAAAATTATTTTGCTCAGTTTCCAGAGAAAATAAGACCTATGCGCTCCAATCCTGAGCGTGTATGTGCCTGACTTTGTCAGTCCCCATCACCCCTTAATATTTTTTTGGATCTGATGACCAGTCAAGTTTGAAGAGAGCTCTTTGTCTCCAAGATTTAAAAGTTTAATGAAGATAGTAAGTCAGGTAGGGGAGGAGGGAATAAATCATTATACCTCAGAGAATTCCCATGGCAGAGTCATTACTGATGACCTGAACACAAGGAAAGGCTACATAAGAGTCTGTGTATTAATGGGTATCAGACAGGCTTTCCCCCTGGATTCTCTTACTTCTGTCAAGGCATGAGTTCCCATAAAAAAATTTCCATGTTAAATTATTTACAGTGTCTTTCCAAAACAGATTCTTTGTTGTCTAAGTTGTTTCCTTCTAAGAGGAAAAGACACATTGCTGTCTTAATATAATTGTTGTACTTAAGTGTAATAAGCATGCTTGATGAAAGGGCTTGTTGTTTTAAGTCCTCCTTAGAATAATTATTATTAGTCAACTACTTGATGTGAATCCTTTGGAAAAGAAAAAACACCTTATTTGTTCTTTAGATAAACTGAGAAATTATGCAGAAATTTTCCCAGTCAATAAGGAGCAGAGGACAGGCTCTCAGCCATAATTCTGAATTGGCTGTCATTTCTTAGTTTGTACCCCAGCCTTGGAAATATATAAAAGAGCAATCCCTGTAGTTGCCATAAAAATGTAAACATGATAAAGTAGTAAAGGGTATTTTAAATATTTGTGCCATTTTACCTCCAAGCTGTCTGGAGGTCTAAACTTAGCATTGGTTTGGGCCAGTGATCCCCTTGGCATCTCAAACCAGTGAAACTTATATACTTGATTAGGTGTGGAAATGCCAGCTGTAACTGTCGACTCCCTTCATATGAAGGAAGAGCTGTAATGTATGGGAAAGATTGTCAATGTGTGTGATCTGTGATGACTTGTCTGGTGCGTGGGGGGACCTGACATGAGGTGAAATCAAGTTCTTAATGAGGTAGTCATTACCTGTGTTCACTCCAGTCTTCATTCTGGGGCATGACTTCTTATTAGATATAAAATGACAAGTAGAAAGTTCATTTCCTTCAAAACTAATGCTAAATCGTATTATACAGTTAATGTTGTGAACTTTGGGGGTGGGAGGGACATTTCCATGACAGCACAAACAGAATTTGGGCATGGAGTGGGAACAGTTGGGGTCTGTGGAATTCCTGAGCACCTCAGTGATATTTTTTTGGTTATCTGTGAAAATACAAGTTGGGCTTTGAGGCAGAACAGAGCTGGATCCCTTGATATCACTGCCTACTCTCCTCAAACTTGGTTTTTGTTTGTTTGCCTTTTTTCAGGAATCTTGTTTCTGACAAACAGGACTCTCTAGCACAATGTGCAGACTTCAGGAATAGTTTACCATCCCAAGAAGCCATGCTGTGTTCTGGGCCCTTAGCTGTAATACAGGGACGAACATCAAAGTACGCACTTACTTGCTTCATTTAATCAGCATGCTTGTCTTTTTTTTTTTTTTTTTTCCCTATTATTTATTCATGTGCTTGAATCAGTGAGTTAATTCTTAAGATGCTAATGGCTCTGAAATTATCAGTAGCTCATACAGTGTTTTTTTTAAACCTTTGCATATCTATAGTCTGTACCTTAATGTTATTTTGAGATTGCTTGGGGGGCAGGAAAGCATGCTCTAAACTTAATCTTTTTGAGGCTCTTCTTTATTGGGTGGGTAAAGTATTTGACAATTCTTTACATGTAATATTTTGATTAGCTAAACTGAATTTCTTACATTTTACATTTTAATTTTTAATTTACCAGCTTTCTGGAGTAGGCCTACAAATTTTGAGTAGTTCAGTTGTCCTCAAGGGATTTATTTAATTAAGTCTTTGAGAAAGTTGAGTGATTAGTCATCTAATGCATATTTTTAACATCTGAAAATATCACCAGGGAATTGCGTGAGCCAGAGCAGACTCCTGTAGGTAATTTTTAATAGCCCTTCCTCACCTGGATTTGAATTAGATTTCCCAGGCAGATTTCTGTGCTATTTCTGTCCTTCACATCTGAGTTTAATTTTTTTTGGTGAGAGAAACTGTATAGAGTTGTATGATTTTATTGCTGTCCTCTTGGGGTGGGGGTGAATGGGGGGTGTGGAATTAATTGGGAAAAATATTTGAAATCCAAACAAACAACACTCTTTTTGAGAGAGAGAAAATACCAGACTGAAAAATTAGCAGTTTTTTTTTCCAAAAGGAAATAATTGGTTACTTTTTTCAAATTAGCCTTCTTATGACAATACATTTATTTGCAAGAAATCCTGTAAATGCTTTAGGAGCACTTGCTCACTGATAAGCATGTGTTTATAAAGAGAAGACAGATGAAAGGAAGAGAAAAAGAACAGGAGGCAGAAAACCTTCCTTGATATTTGTAAATTGTCCAGTGGTGGGGAAGGCAGTTTGCTATGAAGTGCTGCCTTTGTCCTTAAAAGTTTGAACTCTAGAAGCACTAGGTGCCTGTGAAATATAAGTGTAGAATAGCTTGTACTACAAAAATATATATTCCTTAAACTAGTATCTGATTTTATGGCTGGTATGTTAATTTTTTGGTTTTGTAGTTCAGGAAGGCAAGCTGCAAGATTGTTCTCCATGCCTCACTTAGTGCAACAAGAAACAACGCTTGCATACCTGGAGAACCAGATAGCAGCAGCACTTATGTTACAGTCCAGTCATGAATATCGCCACTGGCTCCTTATCTATGCACGGTACCTGGTTAATGAAGGTGAGACCTGCCATGCTGTGTTACTTCTTTGCAGCTCTGATGGACTTTTAAGAAACACTTTATTCACATCATGTATATGTATGATTGCACTTAACATTCTCGTTTTAGCACTTGGCTTCTGGACTCAGTGTTCACTTAAAACCAAAACAAACTGCTGAAGTGCATTTGCTTCCTGTAGTGCTCAGTACTCAGGAATCCTGTTTTGACACACTGACTGTGAACAGATCATGGTCTGGGGAAACAGTGCCATCTGCGGACTTCAATATAGGAATTGCATTGTAAAAAAAGTCCAGTGGTCCATCAGGTGTATCGTATGTATTATCTGGCAGCAACTACAGATGTTTCAGAGGAACCAGCAGCACCTTGTAAAATACGTAACATTCCTCAGCCAACTGACGATCGCTGCCTGATGTGAAATGGAAGAGTTGCTTGGTTTCTGACACTTTGTACCACAGCACATAAAACTGCAGAGAATTTGCATGTGTTACTTGCACTTTATACTTTTTTTTACATTCTAAAATTTCAACAGCCTGTACTGTGAGCTCCCCAGGTTAAATTCTGTGAGGAAAGAAACCCACAAGAAAGGTTGCTTGTGTCTGTTTTATATTTGAATACACTGTATCTCTGTGCTATTATGTTAAATAAGGTTAACCAACTGACTTTATGCTTCTTGGATTCTAAAGATCTCTGTTGTATCTCTGCTTGTCTGCATTCCAAATTTAGTAGTTCCCGTTGTATTAATTCAGCCTTATTCCTCACCATGCATAATCATTTTACAGAGGGAAGCGAAATGGTTCGTGTTAGGCCACCTAATAGGTGTTGGCAAAATTAAAATTGAGCTCATTAATTCTTGTCTTTTGACCCCTACCTTATTTAACATGAGCTTGATGAACTGCATATGATTCTCTCTGTCCTTCCGCAGTTGAAATTAAAATGTTCATCTTGGGTCATATGTTAAAGAGATGGTTATACTTTCAAGAGTCTTCACTAATTAAGAACCTCTCTGTTGTGTGTGCAGGGTTCATCTTGCACTGCACAAATGTCACTGCCTTGCATGTGTGTATACACTGGATGTCACTGCAAATTCTGCTTTGCCATACGTGTATTACTGTTTCACTAGTTTTATAGGTCTGCTAAATTTTGAAAATTGCACATCCTATTATTGACCCTTTATTCCTATGATGGTTTCAACATTTAATGAATTCTAATCCGTTAAAATACTCAATCTATTATACCTTGATTGGCAAGTTACTCTTGAACAGATGACTTTGTTACTTGCAAAGGAATTCCCCCCTCTGATTTTTTGGGTGAATAAAGCTGGCCTGGAAACTGTGTGTGGTTTTATTAAAGGTTTTCTTTTACTTTTTTTTTTAACTCTTGTGTATATTAATTGGATCCATTTTAATTTTGTTATAAGCTCTTTTGCTAAGGGTTTAAGAGATCTCTTCCAGTTAGTAATATTTTAATGTTTCAGAAGGATGTCTGATTTACTTTTTTTTTTTACTCCTGATTCCATTTTTCCAAATTCATATATTGCCATTAAATGCAACCTGACAACTTTTCCCCTTCACTGGTTTTTCATCTTGTGGCTTTCCAACTCTTGTGATGTCTCTTTTGTATTATTTCTCTGGCTGTTGAAGTGTGTCAGTTTTCCAGTGTTTTTTGTTTTGTTTTGTTTTTTTTAAAGCTGGTATATTTACGTGGGAGGGGGGAGTGAGGTTGAGATCAGGGCAGCTCTTAAAACAAACTGGAGTAACTACTTCAGTTTTTCTCCTTATTGTAGATCATCTTTAGTAGTGGGTTTGGTTTTGAGAACTTAAAATAAACCCCTTCGGAACTCTAAAATAAATCCTTTACAAATCATCTTAGCTTTCCAAAGATTTGCTGTTAGAAGAAGAATATACTTTTTGAGAAACCAATGTTTTTGGCTTTATTTTATTCTAGATACTTGTAACTCTTTCCTGAATGTTGTCAGTTACATTGTGGAGTGGTTATATATAGTGAAATGCTTATGAATGTGATTTTATTTTCTGATAATATTCAGGGTTTGAATATCGTTTGCGAGAATTATGCAAGGATTTACTGGGTCCAGTCCATTACTCAGCTGGAAGTCAATGGGAATCAACAGTTATGGTAAGTCCTGGTAATAGTTTAACAAAGAACGAGGAAGAGTTTCCCATGAAACTTACAGAACTTGGATAGATAATAGAACTTAAAATATGATTAAACTCGGTGGCAAAAAGCAATCACAAATTATTTTTGCTGACCCTAGAACCCTTTCCGTACTCTGTTCTAATCTCATAAGCAGGCTTCCTCCTATGGCACTTGTATTTATTTCATGTCAAACTGTAGACAAATGCTTAGTGCCACAGTCTCAGCTCTGGTACTGTCTTGAGTATCACGCAGATGGAGCAGAGTTGCATGTTCAGGTCTCCACATTCTTCAGACAGCAACTTTGAAATAGCGACGTGCCAATGAAGTGTCTTCCCTTCTCAGAGCACACCTGGAGGCTGTAACTGCAGAGGCTGCACCAGCTTCATGAGTGTATATAAATATAAAGACAGTTTTTTATTCTGGGAGTCATGTAAGCAGAGTAAGAACATAAAATATACAGCCCTCTCCAGGCAGGAAAAAAGGCATGAATCTTAAACAGCTCTATCAAATATATTCATGATGGCAAGTAATACATTCTGAGAATGCTTTCGTGTTTTTTGTGCAGGGTTTACGAAAGAGAGAACTATTGAAAGAGCTTCTTCCTGTTATTGGACAGAACCTCCGCTTCCAGAGGCTTTTCACAGAATATCAA
Source organism: Aquila chrysaetos chrysaetos (assembly GCF_900496995.4). Classification (NCBI taxonomy): domain Eukaryota; kingdom Metazoa; phylum Chordata; class Aves; order Accipitriformes; family Accipitridae; genus Aquila; species Aquila chrysaetos. The sequence goes on from NC_044012.1 coordinate 38,372,783, forward strand.
GAGCAGCTAGACATCTTGAGAGACAAGTAGCATTTCCCCAGATTTTCCCTGCGGGGCCTGGTCCGAGAGAAACTGCTGAACAGCATTAACCAGAGACAGAAGAGGAGCAAGAGCCCGGTCAGTAGGGAAACTCCTGAAGAGGGCAGTGCTGTAAGGGTCTCAGATGCTTCAGGAGTGACCTGCTTTAGTTTTTAAAGAAGCTCAAAAGTGGATTTGTGAAAATGATGAGTGGATGAGCTAGACCGTTTCCCAAGTGAAACTTAACCATCGAAGCTGTGGCCTCTGTTTCTATGGAAAGTCGTGGATATGTACTTCAGGGGGGTCCTTTTGGATCTGGATCTCATTTTAATATCGAAACTAGCTGAGAACTGTTTGTGAGGTTTCTTGGATGTCCTGTGAAAAGCACAGTACTTCAGAGTACACTGAACAGCATATTTAACCCTGTTTAGGGGTTTTTTGCCTGAGGATTTATTGAGGCTCAACACTATATTAAATTAGATGAATGAGCCACGTAAAAAGAAATTTCATAAATATTAAGGTATTATGCAGCCAATAGACTCTTTCCTGTGAATATAATAATAATAATAATAAGAGGCTGTTCTAACACATGGACTATTTTTGTACTAGAATTTGCTAACTTGTAATATGGAATTTTATTTGGCCGATAATCAGGCTATCTCTACAAAGTCATCTTGTAGGAAATTTAACTCTAATTACAAAAGCTATGTTTCAAAAGAATTCCACCAAATTAACACGTCATCATCTGGTTTTTAATTTTTAAATGTTTGTAAAAGGCATTTTGGGGGGAGGGGGAGGGATACAACGGGGTGGCTCTTTTTTGTAAGTACAAAAATAAATGAACATTGCATTGGTTTAAAAAACAAAAAGCAAAAACATGGTCTTGAATTATTACAAAGGGCACAGGCATCTCCAGAAATGTCAACACAGGCTGAATCTTGTTAACATGTCTAGAAATAAATAATACCATCTGGGTGATCTTTGAAAGCGTGATCAGACAAGTACTTGTCATCTCCCTAGACCAGGTATGTTTTCTCTTGGAGCCACATCTCAGCGGAGGGAGCAGGAGCTGTGTGGGAATGCTCATTATCTCAGGCAACACAAAGCAAAATGGGCTCCCCTGACCACTGCCAAAAGTGGTCAGCACTGCAACAAGAAATGAGCTTCATGCAGTTATGGCCATGTTCCTTGTGTGGCATTTCATAATAACAAAATAGTGCTGGTGGCCATCCAGCAGTTCACTTGTGGAGTGGCTTTGGAATTCCACTGAAACCAAATCAATCCACTTGTTTTCTTCCCCAAGGTATGCCTGGTGCTGGGAAAGAAAAAAGCATGTGTGTTGTTTCTTTCCAGGACCTAATTCAGGTGTGCCTCAATTTATTGCCTTTGAGATCTTTTTGAGTAAGAAAGTTAGTGTTGAAATGAGTTAAGTGTATTTATACCCTTGTAAAAGGGCAGTTTCTCCCCTAAACTTCTAGTAGAAACAAGCAATAGCCTTTGCCCTCAGCCAGGACAAGGACTAGCTGTGCTACTGTGGACTCTGGCTGCAGGGGACTGACCCTCTTCAGAGAGGCAGCTCTGCAGTTACATGGTTGTCTGGATCCTAGAGGGAGGGATGTGTTCTTCAAGGCAACAAAACCCCTCATTTGGAGGGTTTTGTTGCCTCCTGTATGCAACTGCCAGACCTGATGGACACCATATTACTTCTTTGTACGGCAGTCTCATGTGCACGCTGGCTGAAGTGTCTTGAAGAGCAATAAAAACAACTGATTCAGCAGCTATTCCTCAGTATGGCATCAGGGAGTTTTCAACAAGCAGTGGGAAATGTAGTGACAGCACAGCTTGATTCTGCGTATACCTGGTGGGGAGGGAAAGTGAACGTGTTCCAAGTTCCCTTGACCTCTAGTCCAAAAAGTTTAATAGTACTGTGACAACCAGTCATAGTAGTGCTGCGAGTGATTCATATGCTATTGCCCATTAGTCTGTACTCCTGGGAGCAGGCATTATGTTCCTCATAGAGTAGAATACAATCATAGAATGTTTGGGTTAAAGGTCATCTAGTCCAACCCCAGTGAGCAGGGACATCTGCAACTAGAGCAGGTTCTGCTCATTTTGTGCTCATGTATGCAGGCAAGCAACCCACTGAAATCATTAAAACAGGAGATAGACACCCTGGTCTGGGGAAAAGGTAGGTCCAGTCCAAAGCCTGGTGCAGTCCATGGGAGTCTGGCTATCAGCTTCCATGGATTTTGACTCTTGACTGTTCTGTGTAGGCAGCTGCCAGGTTGATGGTTTACTGAGGAAAGAACAAATGACCATGGATAATTTTGGAGGTCTTTGATAAGTGAAAGCTCTGAGAGAGATGGCTGATTCCTGCTAAAGGCAAGATGTTTGGATTCTGGCCATCCTCTGTTCAGCCTTGTGCTGTTCATACCAGTCTTGTAATGAATGCTGTTTAACATGATTTAAAGGTAATTACCTAAGAGAAAGTACATTCTTTGTCATTAAATCTCTGAAGAGATGCTGAAATACGTTTTATGAAGAGCTGTCTCCATATTAGATGCGATGTAGGTTTTTCTACCCATTTTTTCTTGGGAGGTTCTGTCACTGCCTGACAGTCCAGGAATAATACGATTTCAAATTCCAGGCAACAAAATCTATTTAAATGAATGTGAACATTTTTCTTAAACTGGGTATTTTAGCTTTTTCTGCTTACATTCAGCACTTTCTTCTTTCAGATGAGGGCTGCGAAAAACTCTGTTTGAGGCTGTATTACGCTATCAAAGGAAGCCTGCCGCTAAATCAAGGAGGAACACTTTCAGTGCGGGAGCAGGGGCACGTTGTTTTGAACAACCGAGGAGCTTTTATTAATGGTTTGGACGGGGCAATGGGGAAGGTCACAGGGAGGATTCGACGTTCTGGCTAGGTGACCTGGGCGGAAAACACCCGCCAAAACTCCCTCAGGGCTTCCCCGGCGTCCCTGCCGGTGAGGGACGACCCAACCGGAGCTCCCGCAAAAACTGAAATAAAACCAGATTTAGCCGGGCGCCAAGGACCGGGGAACAGGCTCGTCTTCAGACAGTGGAAAGGCCACGCGTGCGTTTGATGCGTGCTCTTCATCCTGCCGGCGGGCAGCGGCTGGGCACCCACCGCCCTCCTCCCCTCAGCGTTTCCCGCCCACCGCAGGCCGGCCCGGCCCCGGAACGCCGCCCGCCGCCCCTGTTTCCGCACCGCGGCCTTTCGCCGCCGCACCCGCACCGGAAGGGCGCAGCGGCCGCAGTCGTCCGGGCGCAAGGCGGCTCGGCGGGGCCCAGGGAGTCGCGTCCCTGAAGGCCCGAGGGCTGAGCCGCCGCCATGGGGAAGAGGCAGCACCAGAAGGACAAGATGTGAGCGGGGACGGGGACGGGGACGGGGACGGGGAGGGCGGCTCGGGGCCTCGCGGCGGTGCGCGGGGTGTGGGGAGGCCGCGGGTGTGCTGCGGCTGCCTGTGAGTGACCCCGTTGTCTCGGCAGGTACATTACGTGCGCGGAGTACACGCAGTTCTACGGGGGCAAGAAAGCAGGTAAAGGGGTGAAGGGTGCCGTCGTCGTCCCCCCGTTCACTCGGGTCGGGGGGGCTGCTGAAGTGACCTCCCCGAGCGGAGCATCCTCTGGGTGCAGCGGGGCTGTCCGAGCTCCTCCCGAGCCCCGGCCTCTGAACCGCTGGGCTGTGCGGCTGGGGATCCCCAAATCCGGGGGGCTGGTCGGCGTGGAAACGGCAGAAATTCGAGGTTTAACGCCCAGGTGAGCTGTACCTGCCTTCAGCAAGTTCTGGGAGGGCAGAGCTTGAAGCTTACAGCGTTCATCATCCAATTTAAACTCAGTGCTGTCTGTCTGTCAGAGCTCTGTTTTGGTTTTTTTTCTGATTGTGAAATTTCAGTTGAGGAGTGTACTTGGGCTCTGCAGGAGAGGTCTGGTTTTAGTTACAGTTTTGCAAGGTTTAGCGTATTTATCCTTGTCATCAGCAAATTGCCACCATGTATATAGCAAAATGTAACTTTCAAATGTTTCTTTGTTACCTAGAATACTATGCATTTATTAAAATTCTGTTGTGGTTTTTGTTCCATAAACAGACCTTCCACGGACTAATTTTAGACGTTTATCATTTGATCACTGCAGGTAGGACAAATTTACATTATTATTATTAAATGACGCATGTTTTTCTGAGGCTGTTCACACTGAACCATTACTGAAGCCATGTTTTTCTGAGGCAGTTATTTTCATTGACTTGTGCCTGCTATGATAGTAATGCAGCAAGAAAAAATTCAATAAGAACGGAAACTATATCTATACTTTCCATGATTAGTGTCTGCAGAGATTGGAGCTGATGGCTAAAAAAATAGTGATAAAATAATTCAGAACAATTATTGTGTACATTCCAGTCTTTCAAATCTGTGTAATCGGGGCTTGGATCTACTTTTCCCTGCTCAAAATATGCTTGGTCAATCACTCATCTTTCTGAGGCAGTGATTAGGTAAATTGAATGAATATTTATGCTAATTTTCTTGTGTTTAGATTTTACTGCCTGAAGTGCTGGAGTGAAAGAGGGGAGTTAGTAGAGGTGGGTTAGAAATCCTCTTGTAAATTGAATAGTTCAAGAAGTTACCATCCACATCTACGAACTACTGCTGCTTGGCTAAAAGCTGGCTGGATTATGGAAGCATCCCTAACAGAGGATGCTAAATGTGATTGCCAGTTACTCCTTAGCCCATCTCAGTGCAAAGACAGTGGGTGTTTCTGCTTGAACCATCTTCTGTGCTGGTGTGGCCCAGCATGGCAATGGGAGCAGGCTGGGGAGTATTACAGCATCCTGTAGCTCTATGGCTGTGAGTGCTGGCAGCTACACATTACTGAACTGCACCAGCTCCTTTCATGGATTTTGTTATTAACCTAATTTATGTAGCATCAGGTAGTGGGTATTGGCAGCCACTCAGTATTTTGATTGGTATAAGCCTTGCTTTAATGTGCAAGTGAATCAGCAAAATGTTATTTGCTTCTGTCATCATGATTTCTGGCTGATTTTGCTAAAAAGAATGTGTACTTTTTTTCCTAGTTTGTCTCTGCAGCCATTTGAATACCCAGTTTGCACACCAGATGGGACAGTCTTTGACATACTGTAAGTTACTGTCTGTACTTGCTTTACTTTTGTGTTGCTGAAGTGGTTACAGCAGTGTAGTCATCATTTCGTCTTAGCAAGTTGCCAAAAATAATCATGCCCATCAGTAGAGATTTCTGGTGGTGCTTGTCGCTTATTACTTGATTCTTTCTCTTTGCAGGAGCATTGTTCCTTGGATAAAGAAATATGGAACCAACCCAATCACAGGAGAAGTAAGTAATGATGGGTATATTCACGTGATGTCTTTGCTTTCCTTATGCTCAGTTTCCTATTTAACGTGTGGGAGAAACAAAAATGCCTTAACGAAAGCAAAAGAAGTAGAATGGGAGTGCTATTTTGAAGTATGATATTTGTGAGATCAGCTTTGCTGAAAATAATGTAGACATTTACTAGAGATCTCTTTTTAGCTAAAAAAAAAGGGGGGGGGGGGCTTCTGGATTTGAGATTTGAGACCTGATATCCCCTCACTGTCATCTTGCTAATGATTTTTGTAGTAGAAAATAATCAGCCTCAGACTGTGGGTGTGGAAGAAAGAGGAGAGCTTTTTTTTTTTTCCATTGGATTGTAAATAGTATGGCAGAGGAAACGTGCAGTTCATTTATATAAACTCCCAGGGTATCTTGCCTTTCCTACAGGTGTGGCATAATTAAAATCTGTATAGATGGAAATATGAGCTCTTTTGTTACTGCTAGTGATGCCCAGAAAGCCTGATGGAAAAGACTCTGTACTGCTGCCCCATATAAGCAGAATTCTAGTCCGTACAGGGCAAGAGGCTGGCAAGCTCACCTCTGCATCTGTGATTAAACTTGCAGTGATGCTTCCTAACTAAAAAGATGTTTGGCTTTATGCAGATTAAAGAGATTAATAGATGATATTATGAATGATAAGCTTAAGCTGCAAAATCTTTTGAGTTATCTTGACAATATATTTCAGAAAGGAGCTGACCTGCCTCTGTCGTGATAGTTCACTGTGAGACTGGGATTTCACACTATGCTCAGTGCCTTGGTGGTTTTTCTCCCCCCCTTTTTCTGCATAAATTATAATTACAAAGGGATTACTTTCTGTAGTAGCGTGAAGTTGTAAAGCACCAGATAAATATGAAGTACTGGAAATATTTCCTTGATGGATTTTTTTTTTTTTTTTTGGTCTTTAAAAGAGAGTGCATTGTTTGTGAGGGCATAGAGGAAAATTTTAAACAGAAATTGTTGCTTGAGCTACTGGAACTTGTCTTTTCCTTCAGTAAGTGCAGTTACTTTCCCGACCATTAGGTGGCAGCCATTGCACAAGATTGTTGTTGGTTTGCAGATGGCAGTGTGGCATATTACCTTTGAAACATCTTGTGTTTGATTAAAGATTTTCCCAGCAGACAGATACGAGGAGAAGCTAAATACAGATGCAGCATTCCAAACTCTAAACATGAACAGGCTGCCTGAGACTCAATATCTTCAGTCATAGCAAACTGCAGGTGTGTTTGTGCGATGGAGAGATGATTGAAGGTCTTTCTTCACACATGAAGAGGCCAATGTATTGTTGAGAAGGAATGGAATTACAGCTATTTCTTTGTTTTCGCCAGCCTCTCACCGCCTTGCTGCTCTGTGCATCAGTTGGGAGTTTTGGGATGTTGCCAGATCAGTTTTTTTTTTTGCTTGGAGCAGCTCCATGACACATGTTCTCATTTCAGACTGTGAGCCGTGATGTGGTTTAAAATTACTTTGGGTAAATGCTAAGCAAGAGGTGTAATGTGTCCAGTGGTTTTGTGTAATATCGAGAAAGGGAGATTGTGCAGAATATACTTGGTGAATCATAAATGCTCAAATGAAGTCAGACTTTGACATCTGCTAGTTTACCCAGACTTGTGCTTCTGTAGTTGATCTGCAGTGCACCTCCAGCTCTCCTCAACATTCGTCCCCTTTTCCTCTGTATCACTCTGTTCGGGGAGCCCTTTCTTCTTCCCTTTTATTCAGTGGTGGACTTGTGCTGTACAGCTCTGTCCTCCACAGGACCAAGGTGTTCCAGACCACTTTGAAGAAAAAGGAAATGCTTGCTCTCCAGAACAGCACACAGCCCTGCTGAATCCAGCCCTGTGGAGCTATAAGTTGAAGAGTGAGATCGAAGGAAGTGTTGTAATTTAGCCTTCATTTCCCAGAGGGCCAGCTCCGGTTTTCCGAAGAGGAGGATGGCCTTGGGCAGGAAGGGGATGGGGGTGCTGGGACAAGGCAGGGTAGGTGGCGGAGGAAGTCAGTGAGTTGAGCTTGTGCATCTCTAGACTGTATTCCCCTCTATTTACTCTACCACTGTGTGTGCAACTTCTTTTACTTGTACAGCTTACTCATTGTGGAAACCAGAAAATATTTTCTGTAATGAGTTGACTTACAGAAACTCAAGACTCTGAGTTTGTTTAAAAAGGAATTGAGCCAGAATAGCTGCAATGCCATGTTTTGTACAGGGACTTAGGAAGTTACTTTGCACAGATTGATGATTCCATCTTTGGTGATGAGGCTCTGGAGAATTTTTCCATTTTTTTGTCCTGAAGTTAAAAATTATGATGAAATCCTTTGTGGCTTGTACTTCTGTTGTTATGGTTTGCTACAGGCCAAACATTTCAGGGAACTCAATAAGCTACTTGGAAACAGCATTGTTAATGGTGCATTCTTGGTACTCACTAATTCTGCCTAGCTGTCTTATTTCTGAAGTGGACCCCTCAATGAAGAATTGGAGAGCCTTGCAATCATTAATATATTTATCTTCACAGTGGTCCTAGGGGGTAGGAGTGTGCTAGTCTTTTATTAATTGGATGTTTGTGAACTGATCTACAAGTGACTTCTCTGATTCTTCCAAGTCCTAAACTATTGGACCAGCCTTCCTTTCTAAAGAAATTTTGCAATGCCAAGATCACAGTTATTCTTTGATATGTTTAAAATATTTTAAATTTTTTGTCTTTCCTTCCCTATAGTTTCTCATGGTTTATGGTTTATTTCTTCTTGCTTTTCCGAACATTCTCCTGAGGTGCAGTATGGACACCAATATCTGTTTAGGAGAAACAAATCACCATTGGCCTTTGTCTAAAGTTTCCCATGAGCTATTCCAGAAAGTGGATTTAGATATTTTTTTTTTTCCCCTTTTAAATAATGCATTGCAGTAAAAAGTACTTCTGTTACTACACCAACAGTTTTCGAAGAAACAGTGCATCTTTTGCAGCTGAACTACAGCCTGTCAGATGGGATTGGCTCACTTACTTTTTTGTCAGCTTTGTCAGGACGCTGCCCTAGCTTATGTCTACACTACAATTGCATAAAATAAAGAGAAAAGTCATAGTTAGCTCATTCTTTTTTACTGAGAACAGCACTTGGCTTCTTGGGCTTGCAGATAGTTGCAAGCTTGCCAGAACGTTTCATGTAGCGGAGATATGACAGCAGTGACCAGCATGCCCACACAAGTCAGCCAGCTGGGCTCAGGAGTACCTTTTTCCAAGAAATGAGATTGGTCAGAGTGTGTCTGGTTTGTTGGAATCTCAAATACGAACAGATGATAGATCTGCATGAAGGTAGCAGCATGCCTTTTGACAGGAATTTCAAGGAAATTGTTCTTTGTTGCATTGATATGTTATATGTGGGCTGAGCTATTTTTCTCCTTTGCGTTGTAATGTTTCTGATATAAATACCTATTTTCTCAGTCTGGTTCAATAACATTCTAACTGCATGTGGGTAGGCCAGATTACTGTGGTGTACTTCAGCTCCATTCAAGACTGGCTCTCTATCCTTGGGCTAATATCTCTCTTCCCCTGTCTCAGAAATAGCTATGGTCTTTGTCCCTTGTTCCCCCTTTTCTGTGGGAATTCAGTTCTTTTGGACAGTTGAAAGTCAGTTCTTCTCTGGTGTTTGCTTCTAAGGCTTTGGTCCAAAGTCAATTTTGTGACTGTTTTAAGTGCATCTGCTTTTAAACTCATACAGAGGGCTCACTTGTGTGAATTGTTTCTGCACTGCTCAGAGCAAACTAAAATCCGTGTGTCTGCTGATACCGCATAACGCAGAGAGGCAATCCTCATGTTAAGGGCCACGTGCAGCTGTGTGGTTGTTACCTATGTATGTCTTGAAGGTTAAACAGGATTCAGTCGAGTTAATTTAGCTTGGGCTTAATATATGCCTAAGAGTCAGGTTAAGAGACCTGAAGATGCTGTGTGCTGGATGTATGAGACTAGGAGTGACATTTCTGGTCTGAATGAGGCAGAGCACAACTTGTGTTGTGCCCTGTCTCATGCAAGGTTAGGATCCAGACCTACAGGCCAGAGAGAGCTTTTTCTTAAGTGTCACAAGATTTTAGCTTCTTACTAGGTTAAATAGGAAAATTTTTATAAATTCTGAGGATTTTTTTTAGGGTTGGGAAAGCCTTTTGCTTGGGCTGCCTCTGAAGATAATAGTGAAAAGGAGTCTGGGGCATATAAGGAAGTAGTAGAAAGCACAGCCACTGACATGGAAAATGAGAACTAACTTTGGAGTCAGAAGGCTGAAAATCTTTGATTTTTCCCAGCAGGACATCTGCCTTCTTAAAAGAGAGAGCTATACCCAAAGTTTTGCTCTGTGTACAAGATAAATATTTGCTATTTTTCTCCCACACTCTTAATCCTGTATTTACCAAACAAAAATGACTTGGGGTGAGATTATGACTAATATGATCAAATAATTGCGGCATTACAGGTGCCTGCCTCATGCAGTAAGCCTGTCTGATCCACTCTTTGAAAGCACCCAGAGATGCACATCTTGTACCTGCAATGCCCTGCAGCAATGACAGAGCCTGTAGGGGACACCTCCTCCCTCCAGCACTGCTCATGTAGGAATGTAAGCAGTGCCCTTTTTTTTTAATCCTTTGTTTGAAATAAGGTTGGTAGGATGATGCTTGCCTGAATAATTACAGGCACTTTCAAAACCAGTAACTTCTTACCTTCAAAAGAAAAAATTGCAACCAAGTCTGTTATTTCAAAACTTTGGAAAGTCATTCTCAAATACATTCCTTAAATATGCTTATTAGCTAATTCCTCTCCCAAGTGCTGGTGGCTATTGTTACTTCATTTTATTGTGAAAGCATTGTTTCTTTTCAATTTGATCAACTAGATTTCAGTCAGTCTCATAGAAATCAGTTGCTGGTCTTGCAGTGAGAGAAGCTTTCTGACCAGGTTAATGGAGAGGCTATGGATAAAATTACTTTTTTACTGCTGAATTTATTAATCCCACTTTAAAAATGAGCAAACAACCTTACAGCACTTTTTTTTTTATGCACTAAAAAAGTCTTTGGCTGTCTAAATAAGGGAAATCCTGCCTGAAAAGGATGCAGAAATTAGAGCAAAGGTAAAACTTCCTTAATCTTAAAAGTGTTTTTACTGTGTATGTATTTTGAAAGCACAGAACAGAAATAGAAAGCACTGATAATTGTTTCTTCACCTGAGAAGTGAATGTAATGACAAAGAGGGCTTAGGTATTTTTTTTTTCTTTTGCAATATTCTGAATAAACAAACTGCAGCATGTCAGGAGTGTGGGAAATAACAAATACTGTAGAAACAGGTGTTAAAGTACAGGTTAAGTTCCAGCCAAGGCTTTATAGTTCACTACAAATTGCTCTCCACCTCTATCAAATAATCAGCACTGGGCCCGTGTGTTTCAGGAATGGATTCCTGTAAGTGGGTTGCATGAGCTTCACACATTGCTGAGTCAGAGGTGTCAAGATCAAGATCACAAACAAAACTCATCCAACGCTGAGTTGAGTGGGACGGGTTTGCAGCCTGAACGGAGGAGAGGACAAGTTCAAGTTTCACGTGACCCATATTGGCTAAATCAACAGTGACTGTGGCTTTTAACTTGGTTCAGACGGTCTGTGTGGTAATTTGCTGCAGATTACTGCTTTTAATTGTGTTATTCCAGGTGTGTTTCTAGATAACAAGCAGCAAATAATGGATGTCATCAGACAAGGATCTGTGGTTTGAAGGTGACCTCTTTCATGCCAGCATAGCAGTAGCTGCTTTTGGAATACGTTGTCAGGAAAATGTAATAGCTGTAGATAATGTTCAATGTGATGCATTTTCAGAGTGCTCGTCTAGACCTTTCTGCACCATAGTGGTAATACTACCTTAGGATTTTGAGGTCTTCTAAAGGTGGCACACTGCAGCAGGAGTCAGATTTTCCTTGTGACTTTTCATCTTTTTCTCTTGGAAAGTTTTCTTCATTCTTACTATTTCCAAAGAGATTATGCTTACTCTGAGCATTTTCATTCATTGTCTAGATACAAAATATGAGGGGAAGATGCTGTGCAGCCCTCCATAGGCAGCCTATCTCCACTTCCGTTTTCCGTATCTTAGAGTGCTGGGACTATCTAATTAAGAGCAAAATAGTTTGACCAATTGAGATATTTTTCATTATGTAGAAAAATTCAGGAGTGAGACATATCCCCTTTCACTGTTTTTTTTCCTCAGCATCAGAGCACAGCACCTGAAATCCAAGTAGTCTGCTATGTTTTCTCCTTGGGGCTTTGGAAATGAGTGATCATTTAGGTGGATCAGTAACTTCAGGTCTCATTTGGCTGTAGCATAACTGATGTATAAATGAGAATTCTAATTCCTCTCTAAAGAACGCTTTTCACATACATGTCAGAAGCCAGCACATCTTCATCTTTGAAATTCAAAGTATATTTCTTAATTTGTCTGATGCAACTCAGTCAAGTCTTCAGATATTGCATAGGTTTAAATGCCAATTACCCCCTTTTTTTCTCTTTTGTTAAACTTAACCATATTTTTTCCTGTACATTTGAAGTGAAGGAGGGAGGTTTTTTCTTGTTTATTTGTAAGAAAAGTTTCAGTGGGAGGTGGGAATACAGTTTTGTTCTGGGTGAATAATAGCTTATTACAGAGCAGAGAACAAAGCTTACAGAAATAAAACCAAGGGAAGCTTTGTTGTTGAAAAATGATTCAGACAAATCCAGCTTAGTTGGTTTTTCATGTGTTGCAGAAAGAAGGGTGAAATGATCAGGAACAGAAAACTGGAAGACTCTCTGAGGTCCTCGGCTCTCTCACAGTCTGCTTTGCAAACTGCGTGCTCTGTCTTGAACCAGTGTTTGCTTTCTTCCTGCTATGACTGCCGAGAGGTTCTTCTGATGGTTTTTCATCTGATAGATATCTTCTGTAAATTTTGGGTTTGACCAGCTTAGTCTCGTTTGTATTTGTGCCAAAACTGTGCTTGTCTCTGTTAGTGTTTACAGCTGTGTATTTGGTACAGAGGAGTTTAATGCTTTCTTGACATTTTCTTGTTGAGACTTGTATTTTCCTGTTAGATGTTCTTCTTGCCTTTAAGTTGTCTATACCCTAAATGGTCACAATTGTCCTTCTCCGCATCTGTTTAATTTATCTTCTTTGAACAGGGTTAATCTTAATTGTACGCAGTAAATGCTGGGTGAATGCCGGCTACAGTGGTGGGAATATTTTCTAATCTCTTCCTGAAATACTTTGATATATTACACATGATAATGTAAGACAGAAAACAGTTTCAGTGTATGAGTTGAGACATGAAAGGTGCTTTCAGAATATGATAATTTGTTGCATTTTCTCTTGATAGCTTGGGTCATTTCAGAAGCAGATACTTATTTATAAATATGAGTTAGCCAGGATGAGCAGTGGTTCTTCCTTTTCTTTTTTTTTTTTTTTTTTTGTTGTTGTTGTTTTGTTTCTGGTTGAATGTTGCTGCCTATATTTCTGTGGCCTGTAGCAGTCTTTCAGGCACAGGTGGTTACAGCCATTATCATTCAGCATCTCTCTCTAGGTGCATTTTTGTCTGGGGGCAGCAGGCACAAGCTGCTGCTCAAATGCCTAGAATCTACTTTGAACAAGATGAACTCTTCAATATGCAGCAACTGAACCATGTCATCTTACCTCATTTGCTTCAGAAATTATTAGCTTTTAGTCAACAGTCTAAATGAGTTAATATTTGACTAGTGACCATAAATTTTCAAGGCCCCTGGATAGAAACATATGAGGACATGATTCCTGCCTAGAGGAATGACCAGAAAGTCATGTGTCATAGCTGGCAATAGTCATAAAACACTGGGGGGTCAAGGGGATGAAGGTCCCGGTGAGGCTGGTGACCTGGAAGATGACTCCTTTTTTGTTGCATTTTCTGAAACTTTCCCACTCTCCTTTGTTAGTGGCGAACACGTGGATAGTTGGTTGTTTCTCTTCCAAAGTTGTATCAGTGTGTTTTACAGTAGTGCACCCAGCACCACCAAGAGATAGCCTTTATCTGTCCTAAAAGGGGGATTTATTTTTCAATTCCTTGTATCTTTGGGCAACAGTGAGGGCAAAGAAGATGAGATTTGCCTAGACTTACTGTTCAAGTGCTTTATCAAAAGGAGATGTTTAAAACCCTCCAGTGTCATGAGTCACTGGCCAAGCTGCTGTGCCTCCTTCACACCTTGCTGATGGGGATTGTGGTGGTGGTGATGGGCAGTGTTTTATCCAGTAAGCCAGCTCTGGATGCAGGCAGATAATGTGTCTAGCATTATTCCTAATGCATTATTTCCCTTACAGCAAAAAAGTATTTACATCTAGGTTTTACAGACTGGACAGATGGTCTCTTTTTTTTCCTTTTCTGTGTTTTGTGGAAGTGTGCACATTGGATGGGGTTTTGTGATTGTGACACTTGAAAAACTAGCAGCTGTGAAATGCTCTAGCCTTAAATGAGATGCAGCATGAGGTTTCCTACAGATCCTTACTTGCCTGTTTTTCACTAAAATTGGAGACTAGCTTTTTGATGCTTCTGCAAAGCTTTATTTTCTATGAACCATGTTGTATCTGGCTGTGGGTCTCTGGATTGATAGACTTCTGACTGCATTAAGACTACAGGTTTAATCTTGTAGATGAAACTACACATCTTTTTCTCATGGTAATTTCTGTTAACGTGCTCTTTGATAGAGCAACATTACTGCTAGTATCTGTAAGCCATGTGTGTGTTATCAAGCATATCTTTATGATTCTCTGGACAAGGCTTTGGTGACCATATGGTGTCAGTTTAATTAAAATCTAAATATGGAAATACAGTGGTCTGGAAATGCGTAATGAAGGATCTTTTGTGTCCATTTCCATACCAGTTCAGTAGTAGATGAAAGCTGCAGTTGAACAGCAGCTTCATCCAAGAATGTGCATTGAGGGTATCTTTTTAGCATTTGGTAGACCATTGCCCACATGATAAATATCTAGCATTTTTGCTGTTGAACTGAACATATAAACGATACCTTGAATCATGAGACTATTCTGGCCTCTTGGCTGCTGACCCCAAATTTTTCATGAAATACGGAACTACATGAGGATGGCTTATCTTGTTAAAACACTGCTGATTTTTCCAATCGCGCTCCCATAATGTAGACTTCCTAAGGATTTCCAATGCCTTTTATCATCATTAAATCCATTTACAAGATCTGAAATAAGTAACATTATACATGGAGTTATTCGAATACTATTCATTCAATTAATATTCCCATATTTCTTGAAGGTTTTATAGCAGAGAAAATTGTAAGACGGCTTCTTAAAATATGAAGTTGTATGCAAAGAGCAACAGGTCTCATCTTTAAAGCAACCAAAGAAATTAATACAAAATTCATTTGCTGCTAAGCTAAATTTGGTACTTGGTAGGCAATGTTGTGTTTTAATATTGGTATTTGGTTTGGCTTTCTCTTCTGTTTGAGGTAACTCTGTGTTGCTTGTTTTGGTGAGATGAGAACCCACCAAATGGCCACGGCAGCATTGGATGATTTTGTCCTTGTGTTGTCAACCAGTTCAGATGTGACACATGAATTTTTCCCCACAGTAGCTTCACTGGATTATTGTGCGTTCCTGCCAGAGGCCATTCAGATGTGTGTCCGATCCCCAAGTGTTGAATATTTTAATGCTAACTCAATTACTGTTGATAGAGCGGGAAAGTCTGTATTTACTAAATGCAACTCTTGCCGCACATCACCAGCTCTACCCATGTGTGGGTAGAAAATCAAATGAGCCCATTTTGATTGCTTTTCAGGCTGGTGCGTATCCAACAGGGTCAGAGCCTCATTAAAAAGAAGAACATGCAGCCACAGACCAAAGAGATTCAGAAAGTGTAACTAATTGATGCGCGGGGATTGTAGGTCATATCTTCATGAGACACACAGCGATGACAGAGAATGATTTAATTTGAAATAATCGGCATGCTTCATCTGTGAGCTGCCACAGTGCCCCACTAACCTACGCATCGTAATAACCTCTGCTTTGGGTATCAATAAAGGATGCTGCCCTTTGGGATCCCGCAGGAGCGAGTGCTGTCAGCTGACAGATGAGACCGCGCAGGGCGGTGGGGCTTCTTGCTGCTGCAAGAAAGTAGGTCATGGCCAAAAGTAGCCTTGGCTGCCTTTGTGGAAGTGTGCCTGTGAAAGAGGAGTCAGCTGAGAAAAGAGCTTGCATGGTTTTGCATTTGGGTTTTTTTAGCCCTTCCTTGCTGTGGAGCAGCTGGCATTACACGCCGTGAAATGTGTCTGCTTTCCAGTATTCTTGCATTAAATATTTTTAGAAGTGAATATGCAGCTCTTATTTCTGCTTAGGGGAAGTGGCGGATGCTTGTGGCCTTTCATTTTTGTTAAGAATTTAGAATTTTAATTAGATCTCAAGTGTTTTTACTAAACATTGGTTTTTCCTTGCTTTTTTCACTGGAGATTGGCTGAAACTGGATGGTAGGTGTGTGTCAGGGAAACTCAGGTTGGAAATAGTTTTGAACTTGAATATTGTGTATGCAATATTTGAGCTCTCTTATGCTTTATAATAATAAGAAATGCATGAAAACAAGTACTTTAACTCATTTTAGGACTCATTCACTCCTGGTGTCTCTTCCTGTGAAGGCTGGCACCGGTGTGTGGCATAATGGTCATTTCCATGGCAACAAACTGTGTGATGGTGCTTGGAAAGCTTTGACTTTTGATGGAGAATAAATAAAAGCAGATTCACCCACATGCAAGATAACCCAGTTTTCATGTGAAATGAAAAACTTGAGAGGGAGAAAAAATATGATACAGGTTTCCTATGTCATGTCCTTTTGTAGTTTCCTGTGTAACATGTAGGTCTTTCAAAACTGGACCAACTGGAAGTCCGGGTGTGTGGGCTGGACTCCCTCCTCTGTGGCTGCTCCATGTGCAGTTGCCCAATCCTGCAGCCTGGTCTTGGGCACTGAGCTGCCTTTGTAAGCCATGGCAGTCCTTTGTAGCAGATCATCGCCTGGTTTTGCCAATCTGGTGCTCCAAAGATTTCCTTTGACAAAACACTAAATCCCCCTCTTGTCTTGATGTGCATTAAGACATGTCAATCAACTTCTCAAAATATTTTTGAGGTCTTGCCCTAATTAGATTTCCCCCACATATTTTCTCATATACAACTCTTGGTCCATTTCCATCCCTTTTCATAAATACATTGCACAAACAACATCCTTTATCAGTAGTGGCAAGTTCCCTCGTGATACGGCGTGGGAGTGCTTGGGCATGAAGCTGTTGCCAGCTCAGCTGAAGCGCAGAGCTGCTCCAAAGGGTGTGAGCTGACATGCCAAGGTCACTTCTTCAATGCAAGCTTGATAGGACACTAGTCTGTGGCAATAGAAGTTTATAATGTTCATACAGCACTTCAGGATACAGTTCTCATCCTGGAAGAAGAATCTAGGCAGTGCATGTATTTCAACTCCTATATGAGAATCACTATTTTTTTATTTACTGTTGACATACAAGACTGTATAAGTCTGGTCTCAGTGGGGAACAGATGCCAGCATGAGCAGCTGATGCACCATGAGTAACTGATGCTGAAAACTAACCTTTTTCCATATTGTAAAACAATGTGACCTGAAATACCATACTATTTCCCTGGGTACAGAGTAGGAGTCCGAGGATTTGGCAGCACTTCTAACGATACATAGAATCACACAATGGCTTGGGTTGGAAGGGACCTTAAAGATCATCTAGTTCCAACCCCCCTGCCATGGGCAGGGACACCTTCCACCAGACCAGGTTGCTCAAAGCCCCATCCAACCTGGCCTTGAACACTTCCAGGGATGGGGCATCCACAACTTCTCTGGACACCCCCTGATCATCATACGTTGACAGATGAAACAGTGTAGTGCAGTTCTTGCTACCTTTAAAGTCTGTATAGCAGTTTAGTCTGTCTTTTCCACCGAATTTCTGTCAAGGTATAAATCTGAATCTTCAGTCACGCTAAACTGTTTCTTAGGGAACTGTTTCCATTTTTGTTTAAAGATGATCTGCTCATATGTTTAGGGGATAGCTCAAGTCTGCCAGGAAGATAATTTAAAGGCCTTCCTTCAAATTATCAATGTTTCCAGCGGTTGTATTTCTAAAGAAGCTTTTTCTGGAACATAATTTTTGGGCTGTTGCACAACATGTGCACAGATGGATGCTGCTTTGTGTTAATAAGTTGTTTAGGTTGATCAGATCTGTCCAGGATCATATGTTCATTTTGGCAACTCTGCTGTTCCCATACTACTTCTTTGACAATTTTGTTCTTGTAAGAAGATAAATAAATGAATAAAGCTCTGCATTCAGTTAGTCATTTCAGAAGCTGCTGTTGCCTTTGCTGTCTTTGTGCCCCAGCAGTGTGCAGTTGTTGGGGTTTGGGGTTTTTTTTTGAGAATCCATTTAATGAAAAACAGCAGCACTGGTCTTTGATTGCCTAACTAAATATAACTTAACCTGGCCTCTTTTTTCCCTTCTCATCTTATTCCTACTAGCCCTCATTGCTTTTCTTGATAATAAATTAGAGAGATGGCTACCTTTCCGGCAGCATATGAGCTTGCCAGTTGGCTGAAAAGAATTTGAGATGTGCCTTTCTATAAACGAATGAGTCCAGCTGTCATAATGTGTACTCTCTGAACCAAGAATATGAATTTTGATTAGCCAGAAAAAGCCCACTGACTTAGTTTCACATGATTTTGTTATCGCTCTTTGCCATAATGATTGAACTCGCAGCATCGGCACCGCGGCTGGCAGATCTCCACTCGTAGCTGTTTATAAAGAGCTGTCTGGGTTATAAAAACCTCCCTAATCTGCTCAGGTGCATGTTTTGAGAAGAGAACCGATTGTTTCTTTTATAAAGGCCTGTGCTGTGTGTGCTTTTAACGATCAATTTGGTAGTGAAACTGTCTCTGGCAGCTGATAACAATCAAAAGGTTTGTTGGTTTTTTAATGTATCTGAGATCCTGACTCAGCCTTGCAGCTTGCTGGGCTGGACTTTGTCTCCAGCTTGGTGCCCCAGTTGAGCACTACCTGACCGTCCTGGCAGGGTGACCTCGGTCGTGGTATGCCCTGTCATGTCATGCCAGCGATACTGACCCTGTGAAATGACTGGCATATATGGGCCTGCCCTGTCATGTTACTGAAGGCTCACTGTTATTTTGGGTGTGCTTGCAGCTTTCATGTCTTAGGGAAGGCTGCGGGGAGGGAGCAGCCTGATCGTCCAGAAGTGTTTGCCAGCCCGATAGCTCTTCCCTCCCAATGTCAGAAAGCCCCTCTGGAGAGAGGGCAGCAGAAAAATGCCATAGACATTCTTCTGATGAAGGATGGGAGAGCAGGAACTAGCTTAGTTTGCGGTGTCCTCTCTGGAGTCAGAGAACATTACCCCAACCTCGGCTGCTATCTTGGTTCCCTCTTCTGTGGAATTGCTACCTGGGGATTAAGTAGCCAAAGATCCCTCCTAGGACTCCCTTCATCACCCAAAGTGCCTCTCCAGAGAATTTGTGCCTCCATTTCTCTTCATTATTGCTAGTTATCATGTGGGCTCTGCTACACGTTTCCTGAAGTAAAAGAAAAATGACAGTTATTTCAGAAAAGGTAGCAAGCTTGATTGCCAAAAAGGTTTGCTGGCTTTATGACTTCCATCAGAGGTCCCTTCTGAATTGTCACTTCTGATCAGCAGCAATGATCTTTGCCTCTTAGCTTTTCATGCAAACTCCCCTTTCAGTTTGTGCTAAGACAATTGTGTGCAACTTCTTGAGCTTATTCACTCTGGTTAGCACTGTACTGTGTCAAACTACAACACTGTAAATAAATGTACCCCAGTTCTCAGCCTCGGTGAGCCTTGTTTTTGTGGGCTGTCTGTGACTTAAATTCCCAGGGTTCTGATGATTCAGAAAACTTGCAATATATTATTAATAAATTATGTACTATTAAAATCCTAACACTGATGTTACACTTTCCTTTTATTTCCATGGTTAGGTTCTGTTGTGATTAATTTTTTTAATGCTTCATTTTCTTTAGAAACTAGATGCCAAATCACTTATAAAGCTGAATTTTGCTAAAAACAGTGAAGGTAAGTGTGGTAATTCTCTGTGGTTTGTGTTTTGGTTTTTTTTTTTTTTCTTAATGAGTGCTTTAATAAATCCTGGTTTGTCTTACTCATGGTAAAGTTACATAGTTTGTGTTCTCTGTCACGGTTTTTATTTTTTGAGTAGAATAACTGCTTCTTGTGAGTGACATGTTTACCTTTAAAGTTCCATTTCTGTTTTTCTTTACACTGGGGAGCTGTAAATTATTCAGCAATTTCACTTTACTATAGCTGCTACTGCAGTAAGGTACTGTTTACTTTAAGGAGAAATTTAAGAAATGGCTAAATTTCTATGATATGTTATCTTTTTCTATCTTGCCTGGGGCAATATTTGCTGTTCACTTGATTTTGAACAACTTTTTGTTTATAAAATGAATTAGACTTAAATGAACATGTGGGATTTTATGAATAGCAGAACACAAGACAGCAGCCTCAAGCTTTATTTCTGCAGGGTTAAAGATATAAAATCTGCCATCTAAGAGAGGATGCTAAGAATGAAAGAGAAAAGCGGAGATGAATTCATCTTTTACAAGGCAGACAATGATTTCTTTGAAATGAGAGTGGCAGGGATTAGGTGGGAATAAAATTCTGGAGTGTCTGTCTCCTTACCAAAGTCCATGGACTACAAGGTCTTATCTCTAGCTGATGGATTTCTTCTGCATTTTGTGTTCCATATGTCTCAAGAGCAGGGTGTTAAAAAATAATCAATAGTCACTGTGGCCAAGGTTTTTGAAAGGTACTGTGATATTGTGCTTTCCTTAAAGAAGTCTAGTTCATAGTGCTGGGTTGGAATGACAGCAGCCGCACAGTCTTAGAAGCCTTTTCCTTAAAAAGGTGCATGCTATGTCATTAACTGATCAAGGGAAAATGCAACAAAAGGGGAAAATGTTGCATTTCCGTCTATCAGCAGACTTTTCTTCAAATCTTAACATGTGGAATGATTGCTACATATGTAGGATTTTCTCGGTTCACACCTGTATGATAAAAAGGTCTTCAGATATTGCAGTTTATTCCATTTAATGAGCCCTCCTTAGCTGAGTTCCTTCTATCCAGATCAACAAGTGTGCGCACTCAGCAGCTCTGCTTTTGCTAGAACTGAAAACATGGTGATTGGCTCTTTTTTATGCAGCTGGAGTGGGGCCTCACATTTTACCAGCGTGTTTCTGTATCTGTTAGTTGGGCCATACCCTGATACCTTTTCAAAAAATCCCTTTCTAAACTTCCTCTTGAATTCCAGTCCCTTGTGGCAATGGCTTTTCTTCAGCTCTGGTGGTATTAACAGAAACAGTCCTCAGCTTTTACTTGCATCTGTGTGCTGGAGGTCAGAGTTCTTCCTCTGGCTTATCAGTTAACAGTAAATACTCTGTAGGTGCTTGCCTCTCCTGCCTTTGCAGGTGCTGTGAGCAGTCTCTGTTATGGTCTCCCTGCTGGTTTTGATTTTCAGATGGTAATTAGGAAAAAAAGAACCAAATAGGCCCAACCTATTTAAAAAATCTCACCCAAATCCCCAGGTCTAGCAAACTGATCAAGTATTAATAACCTTCTTCTAATTGCTTTCTGCTGAGATCATCCAGAGATTTTTCTTTTTCCTCGTACATTGCCTTCCATCAGTTTGCTTGTTGTTGACATGCTTAATATTTATGCTGACCCTCCTGGGAAAATTCACAGCTTGATTAGAGCAGAAGCTGGGTTCCTTATTGAATAACGTGTTCAGATTTAATGGCATTCTGCTTGCCACATTTGAATACAAAATACTCTCCTCTCCTAAAAGCTCAACAGCTGCTGTGAACTTTTTTGTAGGACATAAGCTAAACTTTTATTTCTGGGAACAACACTGAAAATAGGGCACTGGGCATGTTACAAGGTACAGGCTCATGCTATCAATAGAGCTTTGATTACAACAATAACAATTGTATTGTGGTACTTCATAGATATCAAGCAAGTTGGACAAAGTTCTGTGTTGAGGGATTGAAGGCAGTAGATTTCAAAACTGCATTTTCATTGCTTGCTTTATAATTCTCATGTTAGTTTTTCTATTTGGCACTGAAGAATCATACTGTAGTTAAAACACCATTAAATACACACTGAAGTTACATTTTATGTTAAAAATTAATGTAAATATCCTTCACAGAGATAACAGAAATTAACTATTTCAAAACAGTTGCAGGACTTCATGCCAAATTTAAGCTTTTTCCCCTCCATCAGGTAAATACCACTGTCCAGTGCTGTTTACTGTATTCACCAATAACTCCCATATCGTGGCCATCAAGACAACTGGAAATGTGTTTGCCTATGAGGTAGGTTCTCTGTTGCATTTCATTATTAAAATTTTATACTTGATGCATTTCATTCAAGATCACAAAATGCTTTAACAAGATAGGTAAGTTTTATTCTTGTTTTACAGCCAGGGAAATTGAAGTATGAGGAGAAAAGAGTATTTTAACTGAAGCTGGGGAAAGAGCAGAGAGACTGCCTTAATGGACACTTGAACTGCATTTTTATTTGTGTTTTGTGAACATTTGTGCGAACGCAGGTGGAATTTTAGTTGTGACTTGTTTGCATAATCCTTATGGCAAAAGCAAGGTTTATTTATTTTTCAGTAGCAAATAAATCCTTCAATTAATGGATCCATATCCACAGTTGTAAAAAGTCTGAACACTGAAACATCTGCTTTTTGAAATCTATTGATGGGAAATTCCAGTAGGACTTTCAGATACTGAGAGAGGAGTCAGCTGAAACCATTGCAATCAAGGAAAAGGCTGGATTCATCCCATTTTTGAAAACTTGCTCTGTTGTAGTTGAACTGTCTTCATTCCAGCTGTGAAAGCAGTCAAGAGTAAGTTAAAATAGAAGGTATTTTCTGTTCCTTCTGGAAGCATGATCCTCTGATTGCTGTGGTTAAAAGGCAAGAATGAGTTTAAGAGTAGTCTTTGTTAAATGCTTGTTGATATTGTAAAACTATTGCTCAGTTTACTACAAGTTATAATACCAGGCTTCCTAAACAAGCTGCGCCAAGAGGGTCTGTTTCTCATGTGGTGTACCAGTTGAAGCAATAGCATTTATTGGTTTTTTTAAGTATGGAATTAATTTATGGACTCTTGGAGGTACTAGAAAAATATTATCACTTTCATCTAAGGAGAATAGAGGACATTTGGGTGAATAAGACAGATGCAGGTTTTTTTCAGGTAGACCTCCATAGTCATCTCTCTGTATGATGTATATGTTCGTAATGACAAAGCATTTATTCCACATTGATTCTCACTATGAAATGACACGCTGCTGCTTTGTTGAGCATCATTTAATTTTCTCAGGTGAACAGAAGTGTTGCTGCAGGCTAGGTGCAGCAGTCAGGGTGGACAGAGTGTGAGGGGCTAATGCAACTCTGCTGTGGTATGAGCTGGCCTGGGACACGCGTGTCTCCCTGAGGGGTGCTGACAGTGGGGGAGATACTGACCCCTTGTTAAAGCTGCCTGTCTTATACCATCCGTAAATACTTAACTTAGAAAACTACAAGCAAGTTTTTTCATTTTGGCAATATTTTTATGATGAATTTGGATAAAATTGTATGCATAACTATGGAATGGAGACTGCAAGGTTCGTTCTTTTCTTAAAAAAAGCAAACCACACAAAACTATCGAGTTTTGTAGGGATGAAAGACAAAAGCTTCTCGTCTGTTAAAGCACACAATGAAAATACTGCAGCTGTGAGTTGAGAATGAAGGCTGAAATTGTTTTCTTTATCATTTGTACTTTAAGGTTTTATTGGTATCACATATTTACTTGTACTATTTACACATTAGAATCCAATTTTTAATATCTGTGTCTTTTGCCTGGCTGTTAGGCAGTTGAGCAGCTGAACATAAAACCAAAGAGCTACAAGGATCTTTTGACAGACGAGCCCTTCACTCGGCAAGACATTGTGACACTGCAGGTAAACTTTTCTCTCTGTACATGTCTTACTATACAGCTTTTTTGCAGAGGATGAAATGTTGCTATGTACACTGTTATAGCAGGAATCTAGAATAATTGAACAGAGAAACATTGTCCGTATGTGTGTCTTGGAGGTGGGTAGAAAGGGAACTGCTGTATTTTCTTTGTTATCCAGATGAACCACAAAGATTTCATATAACTTAGAGCCTGACAAATCTCTAGAGTCATTATTGTGTGCCTTGTAGATAAGCAGATTGTTCAACTTTGTAAACTGAAGGAGGGGGAAAAAAAAAAGGTGCCCAGAAAAAGTCAAGGATGCCATGTAAAAATGTGAATTTTTATGAATGTATTTGCGGTTGCTCACTATGTCACTGTATCTGACTAAATATAAGACCTTGTGCATAACTGTAAGTTTCAGATGTCAAACTACATATAAGATTTTGGGATTTTTTTGGTTAATCTTACCTGAAAAATTGCAGTGACACCCCTGATTTATTGTGAGACTTAAGAAGTGCATTGGGAAAAGACTGGGTAGAGGAAAGGTAAAGATATGTCCAGAATCGTCTTCAGCTCTAGACAGCCAACAGTACTTGGTCGATGTTATCAAAAGAAACATGTTTTAGAACGTAAAGTATATAAACTTTTAGGAAGTCAACATGTTACATTAAGACTGAAGTTGATTGTCCGTCTTACTCTTTTGATGCCTAAAAAAGTCAAAGCTTCAGAAAAGCATTTTTTATAGAAAGTTTCTCTAAATGTAGAGTAAAATAAGCAGC
Source organism: Aquila chrysaetos chrysaetos (assembly GCF_900496995.4). Classification (NCBI taxonomy): domain Eukaryota; kingdom Metazoa; phylum Chordata; class Aves; order Accipitriformes; family Accipitridae; genus Aquila; species Aquila chrysaetos. The sequence goes on from NC_044012.1 coordinate 38,397,034, forward strand.
AAAACAGAGGATTTTCTTTAAGTGCTTGCTTAGAATGGTTTTATTCTGAATAGATACCAATATTGGCTTTTTACTGATTTTAGCAGAATTAAAACCTAAATTAAAACAGCACTGTAAATTTCACAGTGTAAAAGATAGTTATTTACAGATGATGTTTAGTATCGAAAGATCTAAAAATTTTGTTTAAAAGTAGGCATTTTTAAGCTTGCATGATTTCAAAATAGGGGAAAAAAGATTCAAAGGTCATTGTTATTGGAGTCACGAATTAGTGTGCATCTCATGAACAGTTAATTGCCACTAACCAAGACTAATACAGTCTAATTTGAATAGAAAAATATTTTTCATTTATGTCTAAATTTAAATGAAATATATCCCCTCTTTCCTACTCCCCAGTGCTGAACAGCATGTTTATAAATATTTTTCCTCTATTCCTTTGGGCTTGTAGCGGTTCAAGCTAATGCAACAAAGTAAAATGTTTTTAATCCAATGGAAGCAAAAAACATAGCTTTTTCAGATTGAAAGCTCCCAACAGAATGTTATTTGAATGTAACTGCATGGTTGCTAATGGATTTGGAACGGTAAAAAAAGACAACATGAGTGACTAAAAATGTTTCTGTGCATCAGTGTGGAAAACCAAATTATTTTGAACAAATAATTGAAATGTGCAGTCATTTAAAAATATTTCGGTATGTTTTGTAGGTTTGGAATGGAATGTACGTATAAAGAGTGTGTTCCTGTTACATGCCTAGCTTTGATTTTTCATAAAAGCAAACAGATGCTATAGTCCCCTAAATCTAGCAATAGCTAGCAATTTAGATGTTCCCTGTGTGGATTTTTATCAATATTTTTCATCTTCATTCTGTTCTTGACATGTTTGGTTTCTTTCTTGCTTGGACGAATATGTCTGGTAACAGAAACTAAGTAGATTATGATAGTTGTCCAGTCACTGGTACAGTCATCCTGCAAGCTACATGAAGGTCACAGCCTTACATTGCCTGTACCTCTCTCACCTCCATTTAGGATGATGTTGGTAATGCTCTGAGTAGATTTGTTCCTCTTAAGTAAACAACTCGTTATGGATTGGTGTTAACTTCTGTAGTGTACAATCCTGTGGTATACTCTTCTCAAGTAAGTTTAGAAATAGCAAAGGTACTCTCATCTTGGGATTGGGCTGGAAGAGATTTTGACCATCTGAATGCTGTTAGCCAGCTGAAGTTTGACCCTTCACCCAATTAGCTTTTAAGTATTTTTTTTCAAAAAAGGATTTTCAACAAACAGGCTAAAATGGCTTCAGGGTGTTGAATGAGAAGTAAGCCATTTAATATACTGCACAACACCCACTGCAAACTTGCAAGTATACCTTGATTTCTCCTAATCAAATGGTGCCCTACCCTGACTTGCTTTGTTGAGGCCAGAATGCAACCTAAAGTGGTATGACCAGCCTGGGTATGAAAATTGCTTATCTATATGTGGTATAGGAATCTGTCGTTATTTTCTCATCGTATTTTCTTCATGTAAATTGTTGAAAGGCAGACCAATGTCTCCTCTGCAAGCTCTCTTGTTGACAACACTGCAGGCAGCATGGTGGCTTCATATTGCCAAGCTCTACCACCTGTGGCTTTGTTTCTTAGCCAGAGTTCATGACTGCAATCTGTTCTGTTTCAATTTGTGGCTCTAGAGCTCTATCCCAAATCCCGTTTCTCTTAAAAACCTTTCAATTCTGTGTTGAAATTTATCACTTTGTTGTTTTCCCATTCCCCCATGTAAATTGAGTACTGTCGTATCTGAGAGAGCTGGAATAGCGTGAGTTGGTAACACTGATCCTCCTGTTTGGCAAAAAGGTAGATATAAAGGAGGTTGCTGTAAAAAACATTCTTTGCTTTGCAAATAACAGCTGAATAGGACCGTCTGTAATAGCTGTGTTTATCAATAGGAAATAGCATTTCCAGAGGCTGACTCTGAATGTCCTAGGAAGCAGATGGGGTACCTGTGTTTGCTAGTGAAATACAACATGATAAATGGAAAATTTGAATAATGTATGTTTACAGATTATTTGTATGATCACTTTTTTCCTTGTTGATACATAAAGGGCAATCCTACAGCTGCTAGGGATGTTCTTCTACCAGAATAGCTATTGACCTCAAACTTGACCTCTCTCTCCTAATGTATATAATTAAAAACAAAACCAGAAAATTTTGCTCTTTCCAGAAGAGAGAGAATTGCATAAAATTTTTTGTTCTGGTCTTGCTGCTAAACATTATTCAAACAGTAATCATAATCCATCCCTGTTATCTTTTCTGGTGAGCACCATCTCAGCTGGTCGCTTTGCTTTTAGTGATGGTTAATTGTGTCCTATTAAGTTTACTTGTTAAAAAGGACAAATTATTTTGGATCTGGAACTCAAAAAAGGAAAATCACAACTTTAGTTCTTAATAACACTGTGTTAGATCTATGATGTACTTCTCTTTGTAAAGGAATCCACAGTGCTTCCTGCACTTACATATACAGAAATTGCTTTTTTCTCTGTTGAAATGCAAATGTCCTGGGGTAGAGCATGGCAGTTTTTCATCAACATATGGTGATATTATCCAGCCCCTCAGGGCAGGAGGTAAAGAATAATACCATATCCTGGTGTGCAAGATACATTACCAGAACTGGAATGTAGTTATTCAGGCAAAAGATGTCATGGATTCTGGTTTAATATCTTGCTGATAACAACAGAAATACATGTGACATTATTCCATATTAAACTCTTCCTAGACACTAGCAGTCTTAATATGACTGGATTTTTTAGACTGTAGCTCTCTACCCTCAAGTTGAAATTTCCTTTTCTTAGCTGTGTGGTCTTGCCACAAACTGAAGTCAAGCTTTCCATCTGTAGTGCTGGTGTTACTTTTTTCCAAGTTTCTTTCTCCTTATGGTTTATTATTATTTCAGATAATTTTTCTCTCAGCTGTACTGGTTCGTATCTCCTCTAAATGGAGTATTTCTGTTGTATTTTGTCTGTGTTTCCTGTAACTCTAAACCCACTTGTATTCTTTTACCTTGAAAGATGATCAGCTCAGCCTAACTTAGCATCCCTTGCAAATGTCATGAATGTGCTACCAGCTGACAGACAGCTCAAGTACTTCAAGATTTATTAGTTACACTTAATGTATAAGGTATGATGTAAAGCACTTAGAGATCTGTGGGGACAGGGTTATCTGTAATAGGAAGGCTGGTATTGTTGAAGCTCGTTTGCAGTGTTCTTACCCCCTTCTTCTGTTTCCCATTCTGGTGCATTGCTGTTCATCATTTAACTTTGCAACTGTTTTAAAGGTAGGATTCAGTATAGCTTTGAAAGAGTTTTGACAAAATAAGATTGCATTAGACTGCGATTCAGAAGTAGGTGATTGTTTCAGTCCCATGTTTTACAGGTTTTCAGCTAGTTTTCAATCTAAATGTTTAACCTAATTTGAAGTTATCTTCCAAGTAAATTCTTTTGGTGGTATAATTCAGGGTTAGATCTCAAGGTCTGCTGTCCACCATTTAATCTTTGTGACAAAATCTGGCCAACAGTCTGGTAGAAATTATTATTAATTACAGTTACTGTAAATTCTTTGTGTGTTTCAATCATATATTTTGCAAATTATTCTTTGTGTAATGATGTGGAACTTAATAGCAAGCACATAAATAAGTATAATCTGTATTCACTTGTGTAAGAGTGAGCAGGCTGAAGCACGTGCTTGCCCCAGCTCAAGATGCACAGAGAGAAACAGCGTGAGCTAGTGCTTTGCTGGACATGGTGGTGGGCTCTGAGAGTCCTGTGGACTTCTTCCCATCGCAACAAGTGTGAGAGGATCCAGAGGAGAGAAAACTTAAGAATGCTGCAATACCCTACTTTCACATCCCATTTGGTAGGAATTGTTCAGAACAACTTCCCCTTTAGCCCCCTGTCAATTCTTCATCCTCCACTGTGTCTCTGTTCACAAACCAGAAACCACGGCTCTCAAATTTGTGAAGATACAGCAGAAATTATTCCTGCTCTGGAAACTCTTAGAAGCAATAGCTGGGCTGTATGCTGGCAGGGGAGGGGAGTTGGTGAGAAGTGTGGCTCCACTCAACAGCAGTCCTTGCAGGTAAAGCAGAAGCAGACGTGGTCTGTTCCTCTTCACCAGAAGAATTGCAGTAAACCCCCCCAACCCTGTTGTGCCAGTGGTAATAGGCACAGTCCTCTGACGGCACCCTGCTGAGAGCCTTCCCTGACAGATGCACGCTCACAAATGCATCTACTTTGCACCACAGAAATGGAGGGTGGTTCCTGGGAGAAATAGGAACAAATAAAAATCTGGGTAGAATGCAAACAGGTTTGCTGCCATTAAAAGAAAAAAAAAAAGGCTCATACTGTTGTGTTCTTCCTTATGTCAATTTTATTGTTTCTGTATAACCTAATCAGCAATGGACAAGACATGGTTCCCAACAAGCTGTTAAACACCATTGGCATTTGTGGCAGGAAGCATAACTAATGAGCTAAGTTGGAGGTAGCTGAGCTGCACACTGTTAATTGATATTTCACTCCTCAGCTATTTCTCGTTTGCTCTTTGTGTGACAGAAGGTCAGAGCAGATTTCCTCTCGGTTGTGGATGAGGGCTCTCTGCACAATGCATGTGCAGAGTGGCTGGTAAAGAAGTGACGTGTTGAGACATGGTCAGCGTATGAAAGTAACAGTCCTGAAGATAATTAGGGATGCAGCATGGCCGAGCAAATAGTAAGAGAGGAATTGGGCCTCAGAGAAATCACATGGTCTAAAACTGCACTGGTTTTAACCTGCTTTTTTGGGGGGTTGTGTGTATGGTGCTTAAGATTAACAGAGTTTAAGCTGTTTCCCTAAGTAGGTGAAAGTGGAAAATGATAGGAAAAAAACAAGTGAAATAAAACTTGAGATTACTTGTTTTCAGAGCTCAGCTTTCACAAAAATGTCAAATATGAGATTTTTAATAGTCATGATAGTTAGCAACCCTTTGAAGTCTGTATGTGTGCTAGTAATTTGCTAAACTAAAGTTTATGGTTTGTAACCTTAATAAGAAAAACCCTGAGACTGCTACCCATAGTAATTTGAATACATATTTTTAAACATGCTAAGACAAACAAAAGTAGGCCAATTTACTCTTCATGGTTCATCTTCCTTTCTGGTTTCTGCACACTTACACAGAACTTATTTCTTTAGGCCTTTGGGCTCTAGGCCTTAATCTTAACAGGATTGGGAGCATCCCCATGAGTCCAGCCTTTCTCTGACCAGGAGAGGCCATTAATTCATTAAAGCTCAAGGCTTTGACAATGCGGGTACGTCCGCCTGCCCGTCCCTGCGGTGTTTTGGTTGGACTGCTCTGAGTTTGTGCCCAGTAACTGTCATGGATGCAACGAGAGGGACTTGGCAGGCTAATTATTAGTGTTTAGACAGTTTTCTTCCTGAAGTGATATGTCTAAAGACCATGTGCACTTTCAAAATTTGCATAGACCTACATTTTAAAAATGTGTATCTTGTGTTGTAGGACTCTGTACCATCAGTAGGGAAATGGTTTGTGTCTTCTGTTGCACAGGTTGGACTGGTCAGATGTGTTTCTGCTCTTGGGGATGGTAGAAGCAAATGGTGTCTTGTGTTTAACTTTATTCATCACAGTACTGTCACTTGGTATGCTCATTTGTCTAATTCTAATCAAACTAATTCTAATCAAACTTCTAGTGTATCATGATGCTGTATTTTAGAGAGAGGAATCAATATGTCAACTGCTTGTCCTAGGTGTCCTATGTAAGATGACACTCAAATTTCAACTTAAGGAACCATTTTTGAGGGTTTTTTCCACTGACAGAGGGAAACTGGTTTTGGAGTAGGCGCGTGGGTTGTCTGCCTTCTCAACGTGTGTTGAGGCTCCTGCTTTGCAGAATCAGGAACACAAGGGACAACACTGTAAATCAAACCTGTGTCGAGGTTTCCATTTGAACAAATGGCCCACCTGAATGTGATGAAGGACCTTGTGCGGAGGATCTTTGTCTCAGTTCTGGGGCTTGGGGTTGTCTCGGGTCTCTCAGAAAGCAGATGGATGGCTGTGGTCTGCAAGGAGAGGGAGCTGCCCTGTGGCCTCTGCTGTCCTTCATACCATAATGGATGCGTTGCCTATGGGGAGGTTAGCGGCAATTTGGAGAGCCCAGAGCAATCCCTTGCAGGGAAGGAGACACTAAACATTTTTGCCCGAGTTAACGGCATTGCTCAATGCCTGCAATTAGGCTGGTTAAGCCAGGTAAACAATTGAATGAACTGTGGCTGTGAAACAGTTTGAACTAATCTGATTCTTGGTACCCTGAGCACAAAACACATGGTTTCATAAGGCACTGGCAGTTGTTATATCCTTTTATTTATTTTTAAACAATCAATAAATCAGTAAATCAAGAAGCTTCATTTATAGGAATATAGCGAAGGTGTTTTCTGGTTCATCTTTACTGCTGTCTCCTGCCCTCCCTCCTCTCCGTGAAAAGTCAGTTTCAGGAGTCAGTCTTGCCCTTCAGCTTTGCCATGAACAGCAGACATGTGGATTGCTATAAATCCATCTGTCTCTATTAATATTAATACACAGATATATATATTTTTTTCCTTTCCTGGAAAGGTAAGCAGTCTTACTTCCTTCACCTTTTGAAGTGGTACATTTACGTGCAAGGCAATGTTTTCCGTCTGGGAAAGCTACAGCTCATGATTACTGAAGAGTATTTGGAAGGAGGCAACCTGTGTCTTCTGGAAACACACTGAGCCCTTTCTCCAGACTTTCTCCATGCATCTTGTTGACTGTCAGAGAGCAAGGCTGAAATTATCTCTATTCATACATACATAAATATGTATGCGAGGTAATAAATAATAAATACACCTAAGTGCTGGTGTCAGAGGATACAAAAATGGTTAAAAAACAGGTCCAAATTTCCTATTCCTTAGTAGTTTTATTTAAAGATTATCTGTTTCTAATGCAAGATCTTAAAGATAAAATATCTGGTTTTTTTGGCAGTCCATGTCTTGATGAAGATCTATTGGAAGGGTAGACTGGCGCAGGAAACAACAGAAAATGATTATATAGTGGTTGGGAAAGGGGACAGCAGAAAGACAGGAGGTCATCTTTAGGGTACAGAATCACACAGCTTGATTTCATAAATGTGTTTTGGTTTTACTACTAGCAGTAAAACCGAAAATGCACTTTCTGGTGGAAGCGTACCATTTCAGGGATGAATAAAAAGCATAATTAGATCATTTAATAAGTGATGGAGCTACCAGCTCTGCTTGTATTAATCATTACTTTTACCAGAGATGGAATTGTCAGAACGTCTTACTAACAGTGGTGGTCTGAGAAGCTTTGTTAAATTCATTTAGGATAATAGTACTCATGTCAGTGTTATGGTTCTTTGCATAATATGTTGCATTATTTTTATGCTGAACTTGAAACTATTGCATGTTATTAAGATATTTTGGTATTTTAGATTATGAATTGTTTCTGTAAGATAGAATTTCCAGAAATGACTGGGTGTCCTGGGCTGATGTTTTGACCTTTCAGTTCTGCAGAGGAGCTTGAGGAAAAAACCTTGAAGTCATTGTAAGAGAGGATTAAGGACTGTTTAATAATGGTATAATGTAACCTAGATCACCAGTAGGCATTCCTTGACTCACTCTCTCTAACAAAAGGTCAAAGTTATGCAGAAAGTTGCCTAGAGATAGTATAAAGACTTACAGTTAATGGACTGTATTTTTGCTGTTTTCCTTGAGTGGTCACTCAATAAAGTTTTCATAATGCCACTTTTTGTTGCTTTTAATTTTATTTTATTTTATTTTTACATGTAATTCTGTAAGCACAGGTTTCACTAGTAAAAAAAAAAAAATCAAACCAGTTCTGACTGTGAAGACTTACTTGCTCTGAGGTTTATTTGTATTTTGAAATGCATTACAAAAGTTCATAGAGCACGTGCAAATCAGGCACACTGTTATAAATAGAAGGAGATAGCTAATGTGAATTTGCATAGATCTTAGACCAAACCACAGAATGAAGCAAAGAATCAGGCGATTGCAGCTTCTCATTGTTTCTTCTCACTGGGAAAGGGTAGACTCAGCGTAGTTCTGTTAGTAACTTCTGTAGGCAAAATATGTGTAATATGTTTGGAACTAAATTCCGGGTCCCTAAGGAGCCTACTGTGAACAGGCTCGTTGCTGATGTCAGTTGGGGTTGATTGCTTTATATTTTTTTTGTCTTTCTGTGATTTGGGGAGTATGGAAGTTATTCTGTCTCTCCCTATTCATTTATTACGGTGGTGTCTGCCCTTCAAACTAGTCTGTTGCATGGAATGGGTGCGTACCAAGCTCTCTGATATTTGGTTTTTTAATTATTATTTTCAGGATCCAACAAACCTGGATAAGTTCAATGTCTCAAACTTCTTTCATGTTAAGAACAACATAAAAGTAATTGATCCAGGTAAGGATGAACTGAAGGTAGGCTGAGAAAATACCAACCCAAATATGCAAATTCGAAAGACGTTATGGAATTGACATTGTTTCCTGGATGGACGTCCCTCAGTGGCTAGTGGTAACTTTGAAAGCTTCTTGGAAACATGAATAGCTTGTTGAAACTGTCCTTTATACATCAAAAGGTGTTAAAAAATTTTGAAGCAAAGACATGATTCTTTGAGAAATCATTAACTGTCTCTATCGAGTGCTGTGCAAACACAGAAAGCGTTCCATATCCTTAAAGAGTAGGTAGATGAGAGAGAAGTGAGAAGAGGGGGAAGAATAATTTGCCAAAAGGTCCCTTAGCCTTGTACCAGAACCAAGACAAGGAAACCTACATCTTCCGTACCTGTCTGCTAGGCTCTCTTTCATGTGTATCAACAATGTATTACCCATCCTTCTGTCTGGGTAATAATGGACATCTTCCAAGTTAAACATTGATATAGATTTTTCTAAAACAGTATCAAAATAATTTTAATAATAAAAAATAAAATGTTCTTTTTTTTCTCTGTTCTAGTTTTCTAAGAAATTTACTTCTCAATTCTTTTGTGATTTTTGGATAGCTAAATGCTTAGTAATATCTGCTAATATTAAACTGCTGAAGGAAAAAAATTCTCCTTTGCCCTTGTGGTTTCCATTAGAACTGTTTCTAATGAGGTCTAATTGCTGATTCTAAGCATGGTGTGTTTTTCTGGGTCTTATTATGCTCATCTCATCTCATCTCATCTCTCTTTTTTTTTTTTTTTTTTTTTTTAAAAGCTACTAATTCTGCAAGCATGCATCTCTCTTTCTGTTTACCTGCTAAAAATAAGTGGGTATTATCTCAGAGATGGAATATTTAATATCCAGCAGATAGTAGGCATACCAAGACAGAGAACAAGTGAAACTTGTAAAAATTAAAAAAATAAATAAATTTAAAAATCAATTTCTACAGTCCAGTCCACCAGCCTTGTCCCCCTGGTATCACATTAAAGAACTGATCTTGGGATTTTTGCATCACAGGCCTGGCCATTCAGTGACGAGACAAAGGACAGAAGTTTATATCGTACCCAACTATATCTTGTCTATATTATTCTATAAAAATTTTACAAGACTTGCATGAACTTAGATACTTTCTAGTGGTTTCAAAGGAATTTTTGCAGTAGTTGGTTTGAAATTGTTTTTTTCTTTTATTATACTTCATCGTATTGGCATTTATTGTGCTATATTTCAAGTTATACTGTCATTAGTGTTATGCATTGCTATTTGTTACTGTTTCTGCAGGAATAAATATAGTTACTAGACCTTTTTATTTAAAAAAAAAGTAGAGATAATATCTGGAAGACTTTTGTGTAACTAGATATGTAATAAACTGAAGGAGAACAAAATAGAATTCTTCTTTTAACTCTGAATGATTTAACTTTGTCTTATCTAGATGAAGAAAAAGCAAAATTAGACCCATCTTACTATTTAAAAAATACAAATACAGAGACCCGAGAGACTTTACTGGAGCTTTATAAGGAATTCAAAGGTGATGATATTCTAGCAGCTACTATGAAGGCTCCTGAAAAGAAGAAAGTGGATAAACTGAATGCAGTAAGTTGACTTAATTTGTGGTTTGGCGCTGACTGACTTCTTCAGAAATGGTAATAGATGTTTTTCAGCTTAGAGGCCATATTGCAGTATAAACAGACACTACTCCTTCTGGTTTCTGTTACATGGAAATTTGTCATGGATGAGAATATGAGAATCATTGGGATTCCTTAGAAATACCTTGTATGTGTCAGTGAGTTTCTCTTTGTTAAATCATTGTACCCGACCAAACATTTTAGAAATGGAGCACAATAAGAAGGAAGAATCTTTATGATGTGGTTATGATGTATATGTTGGCAGAACCTTTTTTCCCAGGTTGTAATCTCTTGCTTTGAATTTGTGTTATCATTGCTTCCTGCAGTTATTGGCAGAGAGAACACACCTTAAGGGCTGTGCAAGTGAATCTCTTCTGGTGTGGTCAAATATATAAATCATTCACAGCTGCTTCTCCATCTTTTTCCACTAGAATGCAGGATTTTTAGTGGAATATTTTAAAGGATGTTCTTCCAGGTGCATGTTACTCTGTGTTCGTGTCTGTCAAGAGAAATAATTCATCTGCATCTAGATTTCCTACATCAAAGGCTGTTTTTAATGGGCAAGACAGAGTATTCTTCTTTCCTTTAATAATTCTGGGATGTTTGTGTCTTCATGCTTTGATTACACTTACACGAAAAGGAATAGCAATGCAGCATATGGCTTTTAATGAGGAGGCTTAGTGACAGATTAGGGAGTATATGTGACCATGGAGTAGGATCACATTTGCCCCTTTTTCAGGGCATCTTAGTGTTATAAGAAAACAAAAGATGTAGGGAGAAAAAAAGAGGTGAGAGACAACGATGAGCTCTACACATGTTGGAGAGTCAGATTGTCAGGTAATGATGTGGATGGGCATAATTATAAACTTGCATAGGATGCAGTGTAACCTTATTGACAAAGCATTGGCCTGACCCGTATTCTTTACTAATTCTTTATTAGATCTTTGTAATTTACTACAAAATCCATGTGTGACGTTCACATTTCCTTTCTGCAGGAGAATTACAAAGCTCAGAATAGACATTGGGAACCATGGGACAGTGCCTCTGCATGCAGAAGGGCTGTGTGTGGGAGGGGGGGGTTGGTTTGCTTTCCTCCACCGTACCTCTGCGGTTCACTCGATTTTCCTTCCACTTACTCAGCAACGTTGGAGAATTTTACAGATGTCTTGCCAGCAGTACTCCTTTCATATCTCCACCTGTGGACGTACAAATAAATTCTGATAACAGAATCTTTGCGTAATGATGTATTAAACTGTAGTGGAAGCAATAAGCCCCTTCAGCTCAGCACATGGGCAGCCTTAACTAGAGTTTCATCAGAGCAAATATTACGGGTAACAGATAGAGAGTTATTGCTGCATCATGCATTTGTTTGTTTCTATAGGAGCTAGAGCAGAAGTCTGCCTTCAGAAGGATGACATTTATGTGTTTGTAGTATATAGTGTCTTTAGTAGATAAATTCTAAGATCTAATGTCTTTTTCTCCTGCTTTTTTCTCTGTGAACAGGCTCACTATTCCACTGGAGCAGTAAGTGCTTCCTTTACCTCCACTGCAATGGTGCCTGAAACTACCCACGAAGCAGGTACCAGAACTACCTAGCTACAAGTTGTTTATTTACTTTCCAGTTTTAAATGTGTTCCCTAGCACACATACATTTATGAGGACTGAAGGAATGCATTGATAATTGGTCAGTACTGATGCCATGGAAATGTATTCCCTGAGTAGATACATCCTTACTTTCCAGTGAGCTCATTCTGAAAATAATGGAGCAATTATAAATTAGCTTTGGCTTTGAATGGCAGTTACTTATGTTGGACTGAAATGAATGAGGTATTTTCTATGCCTGGGGACCACAAAATGGGATATCCATTTATGTAAGTTAGGAATTAAGTATAATCTCTCCTCAGATAGCACACAAAATCTTTACCCCCTTCCTGGTCTAACCCAGTATTGGTTAGAATGACAGCAAATTTTGTGGTGATAACTTTTGATTTACAGCTTTTCAAGGTTACACAAAAATGCGCTTTAGTACAAGAAAGTTTTTCTTTCATTCTCCAGCCTAAACACAAATGTATAGAATTTATTTAATTTGAATATTGATTACATAGCTGAGCGATTAGTATTCCCAGTTGAAAAGAAAGGTCTGGCTTTTGGCACTAAAATGTAGGAAGTATGTCATACACTTAGGCAAAGATTGAATACATTGCTAAAACTACTTTTACCAAGTTCAGTTCCTTTACATAGTGGATTACAGTGATTTGCAGGTGACTCTTTGAGTGTTGAAAATATCTGACTAACTGGACATTTTGACAAAATGGAAGTGGAAACATCCTAGATTAATCCTTTGGTTTGACTTTCCAGTAATGTTTCCAGTAACAGCTTCATTTGTTTTCAGAACTGGGTAGGTCCTCATATGTCAGCAATTTGTGGTTGACTGATGACTACCTGCTTGGCTTCCAAGTTTGACAAGAAACAATTTGGTTTCAAAGTAACTTTCGTGATTGGTGGACATTACTTGAAAATTATAGTTTGTAATATTGAATGCTTCTGTGACTTAAAAATATAGATGATATTGTTGGCTCTCGAGGAGTTGGTGGTTTTCTATAATGGAAAGTGTTTTGCACAGAGATTAAGATGAGGTTATCATAGATAAATTGCAGAGTACAATCCCTGAAGACCTAGTACCCCAGGGGAAGAGGTCAGACAGCAGAATCTAGCAATTCGTTTTCTCATGATTTCTAAAGATCAGTAAGTGAGCTTCCAGAGAGCTAATTATTGTCTTTTGCTTTGATACAGCTGCTATTGAAGAAGATGTTGTAAGATACAAATACGTGAAGAAGAAGGGCTATGTGCGACTTCACACTAATAAAGGAGACCTAAACTTGGAGCTGCACTGTGATATGGTACTGTGTGCCCCATAAGATGAACGTCTCTAGATAATGAACAGAATGTGAGCTGGCAATGGAAATGTCCAAAGAAAGGAATAGTGTGTAGTTGTAATAGATATGGACAAATAACTAGCTTTCAGTTGTTTTGGTGTGTTTTCATACATACACAAAACTCCATTGTAAAATGTATATACATTATTTTATATATTATACTACTATATGTATAAATGTTCTCTGTGAGTAGTCCCATACATTTTAGTGGACTACTTACAACATGTCAAGGTACATGTTTAGAGCTTCAAAGGGTCAGGATTATAGTGACCCAAACAATGACAAGGAAGGTAGATAGAAAAAAGAAGAGCACACAGAAGAGAGAATAACCTGAGGTTACACACCAGGTTACTGGCAGAACCAGGAAAAGAACCTCAGTGAAACTGAGAGCAGTCTGTCTGCCTGAGTACATGTAGTTAAGATCCCCAGAAATGGTTAGATTTACTTCTAAATCCTGAGCTCTACAGAACAAACCGAAATGAAAATCTTAGAATATGTTCTTTGCTTCCTGCTGTCTCAGTTTTGAAGGTCCCTGTTTTCAAACATCTTCTTTGCCATTAAGAGGTAAACATTCATTTAAAAAAAAAATGGACTAGAGTTTTTTACAGTCAATACAGTCTGCTTCTCGTGGCTCTTAAAATAATAAACATGGCAAAACTTATGATAGACGGATGAGTTGTGGCGACAGTGATGTCTCAGACGTCACTGCTTGCTAGTGTGCTTGCTTATTTATGTGTACAACCACATCTATAAAAGGAAAAGAAGTTTTCAATGTAAAAAGGCCAAACCTTCCTTTGTTTACTGAGATTTTTATCTGAGGAGATTATAGGCCTGAAAATAGATGGTTTAGGAAGTTGAAGGATGTGAATAGGAGTTTAAATTGTAAAACTTCTGCTTGTTGTGACTCTCACAGAATTTAAGGACAGTGGTGCTGGCTAGGAGCTGGGGTGCCTGGTGTGAAATCCAGAGATGCACTGGGAGAGTGCATCCTTTTTTGCCTGGGAGAAAGAAAAGGACAAGCCTGCTAGCTTTCCCTTCTTCTTCTTGCTCTCGTGTGAGTAAGGAGCAGGAAAATGTGTAAACATCTCAAGCTGATCTATGGAAACAGTATGAGAATCTCCACAGCAGCCTATCGTGCTAGTAATTCTGTAGGTCTCTGTCATCCCTACAGGTGTTTTCCATGCTCTTAAATAGTAACACTATGTAATAAGGCAAAAAGCAGAGGATGTTAGTACAGCAATATTTGGGGGAAGCAGCAGAATGAGCAGATTGCATTGAATCATTTGTTTTGCCATATGTTCTCAAACTGGCTCCTGGCTAATGCAGGCTGACAGCAGCTATTCTTATCAGCGTGGGTTTTTTGGCCACATGTGTGACCAGTGTCACTCAGTCCCGAGGACCCAGTCTCAATTGCCCATTATAAACTTCCTGTATGATATCCATTGTGTTTCCTTTTTTCCAAATGAATTCCTATTCATCTCCCTTTCACACACACTGCTTCCTCATATACACATTGGAAGTGTGCACTGTTTTACACAAACAGACATGCTTGAACATTGGCCTCTGCCCATCTGTTTCTTTCATTTCTTTGTGTCGATTAAATCTGTGTGAATTAAGCAGACCTTTGGCACTGCAGAGGGGAAAAAGATATATATTTAGAATAAGTAGGAAAAACTTGCTGCTTTAAGGAGATTTTCACAACATCCACTTTAGGTCATCATCCTAGGTCTATTAGATCAGTTCTTCCGGGAGGCACTTGTTTTTCTCCCTTTACTATATAAGGAGTTTGTGCTTCTAACTTTGGTTTTCCTGAATCACACTGAGGTTAGGCACATAAGGTAGCTTAGTGCAGATAGCACAGACATCTTACAAACATATAACACATATATAGGTCACAAACATATACACAGATCAGCTACAATGGATCTACTGAGATTGCAAAGACAGACATAGAAAATGGGGAAATGCCAAAATCAAACCTTTCTAAACACATCCAGTTCACCCTGCTTGTGAATATGCATGGTAATAGTCTTAATTAATCATATGCTGAGTTTTTTTATCAGCTCTCCTGGCTTATTCAGTGCACAAGCTGAACCAGTTCTGGGAGCTATTTGGAACTATGTAGTGAAATGGTTTATATGCAGGATTTGGTTTTCCTGCAAAAGTGTAGAATGTGGGTAAGGTCTTTGAATGCAGTCAGGGGGAACTGCACTGTATCATAATGCTCGCCCTAATTAATGTTGCACAGGCTTTTTGGTGCCTGACTTTTCAGCCTTCATGATTTTTTAACATAGTTGGCATGGGTAGTACCCCAGCTTTTCAGAAAGAAATGGAGAAAAAAATTTCAGCCCAGAGTACTGTATTGATACACACTGAGATCACCAGCAGATTTGGGACCCCTGGATTTGGCACACAGATCTGTGCTACTTGAGTGAGTGAGAGCGCCAATAACAGTATTAGGTTGTCATTGCTGTTTAAATTCAGATGAACTGTGTGTGATTTGGGGAATTCATACATCTACTCTCTCAAGAAGTGCAACTGCAGGAGCAAGTATATGATTTATAAGCCATATTACAGTGGTGCTTAGCTTTGCTTTTTAAAGAGTGAACACTGCCTGCCTGGTTGTTGTCTTGACCTGACCACAGGCTCCTTTTTTTAATTGCTGACTGATATCCTGTGTTCTAGTTATTATGGAAGCCACCCTAGCAGTGGTTGTATTTGCACAGTACTGCAAATACATGATCGTGAAATGCTTTAGGAAGCTTGAGGATGAAGTTGCTATATAAATATCACAAATGAATACCTGTGTCCGGAGGTAGGACTTGCAAAATTCAAATTACATTTTAAAATAGTCTTACAGGTTAGATTTCAATATACACTTTGAGGTGAAGTCTTCTTGCTGAAATAGAGAACAGCAAGTGACGTACTTGCTGTCTTAAAGTTTATGTCAACTGAGTCTTCGATTGTATTTTCATGCCTATGGGCTGTATTTAAGCAAAATATTCTTGCAGTTGTGCACTTGGCAGTCTGCACTGCTTCTGAAGTCTACCCGGTATCTCTTTGTCTTCAGTATGCTGCTTGGGTTCTTACTCTCCATTCACAGCTGTTCTGTCTCCTGTTCTTTCTTTCCCCTATTTTTTGTGAGCTATCTGGCAGTATGAATTGTTTGGAGTTCAGTCCATATGTACACGTGGAAGCTTTTGTTTAAAAATAAATCTAGAGATCTTCATATACTTGTACTTTAAGGTGCCAATCAACAAGATTGATAGTGATGGGATTCGTCCTAGCACCAAAAACCTAATCAAGAAATGTTTTGTATTGATCCAGGGGAGGAAATCAGTGCTGCAGTGTGATTGAAGTCATCAGTTACTTTGTGACAGGATTTAGAAAGAGAGCATGAAATAGGGCTAGAATCCAGATATTTTCTGTGTTTGAAATTACTTCTTCAGAGCATCAGAAAACTTCACTTAGGTTCCAGAAAGATGATCTGTGGTTTAAGTCATTGACCTGAGAAAAGGCAATAAAAAGACTTTGGAAGAGAAGCTGGATTTTTTTCCATCCTTTTGAATTTGTACCTCAAATGAGCAAAGGTACACTACTGTTCTCTCTTTGCATTGTAGTGGTGTGCCTAGTACTCTTTGTTGCCATTTGTTTTTCTCTCAGTCTTCTTATTCAGATACAGTATGTTCCTCCTGATGGGGACTAATCAGATGGCCATTTGTTAGGGCCATTTTCCAGGAAGCTGAGTTCAGCTGGGCATAAGCAACATTTGTTGTATACACTAATTGGAAACAAATTTACAAAAATTGTACTTGCCAGAAGTAATTCTGGCAAGTACAGAAGATTTAACAGCATCCAACAAGTGTTATTCTTTCAGCTCTAGTCTTATGCATTGCCAGACAAATAAATGATGAAGAAATAACTGATGCAAGGCAATGAATGTCGCTGGATTTCTTGTATTTTATTTACTGTGATTTTTCTAGTCTCCTCAAGTCCTTTTAGCTGCTTTAATCAGGATGCTCCTGGGAACAAATGTCTGTATCATCCATGTGTATTCTGCTGTATTAGTCACTATAGTGATGCAGTTATATCTTGTAGGTGGTGGAGCAGCCTCCTAAGGCAGGGTGGAGGCTTTACCCTGTGCAAAGTCAAATTGACTTGGATGAGGGAGTAGAAAAGTAGTGTGTTGTAATAGCTAGAGTGGAGAACTAGGAGCTGGTAAACCCTGAATTCTGTGCCTTTGCCACAGACTTGCTGCATGATGTGTCTATGTCATTTGGTTACGGATTTTTTTAAATCAGTGGCATCCCATTTTTTATTTCACAATGAGCAATAAATATGGGCATAATTTTGAATCCCCAGGCAGTAACATGTATCGCAGATGCCTGATTGCTGGAGTGGAGCTACACAAATAACCTGGGCTGCCTGTTGGAATCAGCAGCCCTGCATAAGAATAGACAGAGTAGCAGACTCCTAGTCTCTGCACCTGTGAAAGGGGATAAAAATTCCTGTCTTTGCCTCTAGGTTGCTTTGAGGCTTTCTTGTTCAGGGCTTGTACTTTTTTATTTTCATTGCCATGGAAATATATATATGTAAAAAAATTTAACACTCCAGAAGACCCTGTCAAAATGATGAACAAGAGATTTGGTGTACTATCTCCCTTCTCTCCTTTTTGAGTTCTCCTCATACAAGTGGTCACTCTGGGATAATTATCTGGTGGTTAAACACAAGCCGATAGCAGTAATTGAATACTAATCCGTAACTGCCACAACAGTTTTTGTAAATTCGCCTGTCTCTCTCAGGCTTAATACTTTAAGGTTTAAGGGCAAGTTGGCATAACAAAGAAGAACGCGAGATGGATTTCAAAGCTCCATCCAGCACTCCACAAATGCTTTTTGAGGTTTTAGGACCTGGCAAACTCTGCTTAATGATGATGTCTTGGCATAACTATCTGAAGAAGCCATTATTCTACAAACACTGATGTTTTAATCTTTTGAGGCCCTCTGACCTGTTAAATATGCCTGTGATCTATAAATGTGTAATCCAGCCCCTGTTCTTTGAAATCATCTCTCCTTTTGTGCAAGGGACTGCTCTGAAGATCAGAAGCCTGTGAACTTCTTATCCATTTCCAGTGGGAAACAAGCGAGTTGCTGAAAAAACCCTTTGACCTCCTGGCATGACGAGGTTCCCATCTTCCCAAATATCTTATTTTTTTTCTGATTTAAACATCCATTCTACTCACTTTCTGTCAGCATCATCGTGGCACTGTCTGGCAAATAACTGGCTGATGTTTTACCAGTGTCTGTTCATTCAGTAATATGTTTGTAGGGATGAAGTTCAGTGGTCTTGGCGTGGTTGTAAATGACTTATTTCTTTTTTTTTTTTCATCAAAATAGGTCATTGTAGGAAGAGCTGCAAGTTCCAACTTTGGAAGTTCTTGTCAACAGAAACTAAAAACAAACAAAACTGTTCTTTTCCAGTAGGAGAACAGCTGGATAAAAATGTTTGTTAGAGAGGATGTTGTTATTTTTCCTCCAAGTGCTACAATGGCAGACAGTTCTATTGCTCTTCTGTGTGATTGAGAGTAGAATGGCTGTGCACAGCCATATTGATTAACAGGTTGCTTATAGGTTGTTCTTAAGTGACTAGAAGCTAATGTTTTAAATATTTTTAACTTTGGGGGCATAACAGCCATGCTTGAGAAAGGAGAAACATTTTCATGTGAGGTATTAGTAGGAAATGCCTTATCTGGATGCTGCTATCGTGCGCTTGTCCTCAGTGCTGTTTTGCAGCAGTGAAGGGGCAGTGGGAGTCCCCGATGTCCCTCCCTGCCCGTGCCTGAATGGGACGTTCAACATGGAGTTGAGGAAGGTGCTCAGCCACCTCCCTGTGAACCTTTGCCTGCACCGTGGGGCTTGCTGCCCTTGGCTGTCTCTGCTTAGTTTCCTGGCAGCCTTTGGTGTTGGGTAATCGGTGGGAAAGCATTTTGCACATTTGGACCTTTCTACCTCCCCAGCCCCCCTGACAAGCTGTATGTGGGGAGGGAATCGATTGTTATGGGATTCTGTTGCTTGTTTTTTGACATTTGATGATGCAGGCATCCCATACCAGCTGTGTCTGCCACTTAGTGATCCCGAACCCGAGGATGAGGCGGGCGGTTTGGAGTTACACAGCTGCTGCTCTTCATCTTTCTCTGACATGTTTCTTGTTTGTACCTTCGCTCGTCTGATGAGAGCAGGGTGACCTTGGGAGGCTGACAGCTACCAGAGCTTCACTGTCTAGTGTGGAAGTGGTTACAGGTTGCGTCCTCTGAAAAGGTGGAATTTATGTGCAGTCAGTTACACACTGACAAAATGCCAAGGAGCTGCCACAGAACCTGCGATACTCCCAAGTTTTACAGCTGCTGGAGGTTGCTCAAGCAATTAAAATTGCATCCTCGTTTAGACTGTACCTATCAGTGCTATGTCATGCTTGCCAGCCCCATCCTTATCAGCACCCAGCCCTGCATCGCACTGTCTGACAAGCTCTTCAACCATCATGTGACTGACAAATTTGAGCAGGGGGAGAGGATTGTTTTCTTTTCTACCACTGCAATAAATAAAAGTTAGAGGAAAAGTAATGACCGTGGGTAGGGATGATGACTGTGCCTCTGGAGAGCTAGTAGTTAACATTGAGGAATCAGATGAGTGAATTAGATGCCTTGTTTAACTTGAGTTGTGCTCAGCTAAACCGATTGATTGTCCCTGTATTTGCAAAAAAGTGAAAAATAAAACTGGAGTATGTAATTTTTTTATTGGCATCTTGTCTAAGCTGAGCATCTTGCTCAGACTTTGAAAGTTTTCGGTAGCATCATTAATGTCAGTACTGTGGAAGAAATGCCTTTGAAAAGTGAAATTTAGCTATCTGCTGGAATCTTTGCTAAATAGCTAATTAAATTATAGTGGGTTTCTGTGTAATGAGAATGCAATAATTCTGCTCTTTGTTCTAAGCAAACTTTGAGGCTTTGAGGTAGCAAAATAGGCAAATATTTGCTATCAAGTCAGCAATCTATTACCTGAGGCATAGTTTGCTTGTTCTGATTCTTTTTTAATATGAGTCTGGCCAACTGTTTTACCCCACAATGCCCTAATGCTTTCATCTCTCCCAGTGCTCTCTCACTGGAACTGTGCTCTTCTTATCACAGATCACAAATTGACCCAAACACATTTGCTCACTGTATGACCAGATTGAGAACAGTGTCCCTTATATGAACTGTGTCTTTTTTGAACTGAACCACCATAGGCAGCTGTTGTTTGCCACCATAACCTGTCACGGGCTCAACCCCTCTCGCACATAGGGGAACTGTTAGCAGGAAAGTGGAGCTGGCAGGGGGTGATGTTTAGGTCTATAGTAAATGTTCTCCTGCAGGAAATGTCATGGGCTTCCCACACTGAAATTCTCCCCGTGCTTTTGCAATGGGCTTTGTGGAGTTTTGGATTTTCTTGTCCCTCTTGCTCTGAAACAAATGGAGTGTGCTCCTAGTCCATTGGTGCAAAGTAGGGTAGCTTAAATTGCCTTCCAGTACAGTATTATGCATTGAAATGCACCGACAACATTTGTATGTCCAGTTTGTTTCCATGATTTAGTGGGAGGAAACAGACACTTGCACCTGATAGATGGTGATTCCTGAAACTGCTCCATTACAGTTGCCTCTGACTAAGCCCTAAATAAAGCCAAGCTTTTATTAGGGTGAGTTCTTTCCTGTGGGATGGGTAGGCTGTGAGGATTGGAGATTGAAAGGGATAGGGAGAACTGAGTTTAAACCTTACCAAATCAGCTTTTTATGGGCTCACACATTAGAAGAGTTGCTAGAATCAACAATTACAAGAGTGAAAATGCTCTATGTGGAAAAAAAAAAAAAAGTGTGTAAATGGACTAAAGTAAAACAAAATCCACCTTGCATTTTGAAGGAGATCTATGTTCAAAAAATTGCAGGCTTCGTTTGAAGCTTTAGAAATTTCCATCACTAGTTCATGCCTCTTAGTAGTGGGATTCTGGCATTTGTGTGATAAGATGAAGGCTGTAGAATGCAATTTTAATTTGTGAGGAATGAGCTTTTCATTATTTCAGATTATTTCTGCTTTGAAACATAGGGTTAATGAGCATATATCAAGGCTCTGTAGTTTAGTGAAAGTGCTACAGTTCATCCAATTTAGAGAGACAAAAAGAAATAAAAGGGAAGTGGAATTAGCACAAGGAAATTACACAGATGTGCGAATGACAGCTTCTGAATCCTTAGTGTGAAATTTCTCTTCAAGGTTCATGCAGATCCTCAAGGGATGAAGCATTTTGAAATTATTAGCTCTTCGCATAGTAAAGCCTTCTTCCTTGCAGTCATGGCAACGACTCAGAAGCTCTTCCCTTTCCCATCTCCTGTACCTTGGCAACAGGAGCGCTGCAGGTTTTCAATCTACTTCTGGTTGGCTCTTCAGCTGCCCAATACAAATTCTGAGTTAAGGTAAATTTTACAAATGTAATGACCCATTTTAAGTGGTGAGAAAGGACAGCTGCAAACTGAGAAATCAGGCTTGACCTGGCTTGGTTAGTCTTACCCCTCAGGTCTTGGGGTGCAGCAAGAGAGATTAATTTTGCCTGGATTGGAGCCACCCTTGCTGGCAAAAAGGAAACTAAAATTGGCTCAGTTAATACTTAAAAGTGGAACCAAATTAAATCTGTACTTCTAGAACTTTATAGTCAGGGTTTTTTTTCTGTTTTTCTTTGGGTTTCTAAATCGTATATTCTTTTTGTCAGTGTTTCCCCAGTATCCGTGATTTCACAATCAGTCTCTTGTCACTGTTGTGCTTGCATGGTCATTCTTAGTAGCAATCTGTCTTTAATTCTGAAATTTGTCTGGGCCTAGTAACTGGTGGAGTGCTGGTATTTCCATGTAGAGTTACCTACTAAGTGTGTTAGCTATGGAGACTTAAACATAATTAGAAAACCATTGGGCTGTTGCCCCATTTAATATACATGTCTGTTAGCCAAGAAAAGCATTTGTGTCATCTTCTGGAATAAGTATTCTTCTGGATTTCTGTCTCAAACTGTGTATTAAAATTTTACCACTTGTCTTTGGTGTGAATTTTCAACAGTTGAAAGACAGTTATCTGGCATCTACAAAATAAATAAGGAGCATAGTTGGAACGGGAGACTAATTTTTGGTATAAATAAGGGGATTTTTCTTACTGTCATTTGGAGAGAGAAGTGTCTTTAAGTTGATGGACATCATACAGAGACACTGCATTCACTTACATGATCTCAACTTGACTGAAGTAAAGGAGGATTTCTCAGGGCTGTCCTACCACACTTTTTGGAGAGAAAGGTCTTCCACAATTTTTAAATTTGACTTCTTAGGACTGTCACTGCATCCTTCTGAGAAGATACTGCAGTAGATTTAAAACATAACCTTTTTTCTGTCGTTGGCTTTCAGATCAACAGGTTAACAAATTAAGGTAGCATTTGTCCCTTGTCTTTCTTACATATAAGCCTAAGTCATAGTCAGCAAATTAAAATAATTTAAATCATTTCCTGCTTAATGTAAAAGGAATGAAGAGGGGAAAGTTAGCTGCTGCTGTTGAGGTGAATTTGGGACAAGAACAGCCAGAAGTAAAAGGAGAACCTGGAGCCCATTGCCAATAATGAGGCAACAAGAAACCAGCATTGCCTCCTGCACTTCTGCATTTCCAGGTGCCTTGACCAGCTCTTCCTCCTTCAGAAATGGTGTGAGGCAAGTGGTGTGGAGGAAGTTTCTGAAGAAGTAGATAGTTTTGCATTCCAAGACTGCGAGTCTGACATCTTCTACAAGATCTTACACTCAAATAACAATGTCAGGTTTGTTTATATATATTTCTCATCAGTCTTCGTAGTTGGAACAAAGACTTCAAAGACTGGCCTTGTTTATATGGTCAATGCAGAACGCAACTTCATTACTGAGGATCTACACCTTCCCCATAAACCTCAAGCCTTCTCCTGCTTTGGAGAGGACGCTGCTTAAAAAAGTGCTTGAAATGTGCTTGGCAGTGTGAGATTCGGCAAGAACATTAACTGCTTTGAATAAATCAGATAATCTGAGCCAGATATTGTAGACCAACTGAAACTGGGATTTATTACTGATTGAATGCAAACCGTTTTATTTGTGTCTACTAAAAAGCACCATAAAAGCTGATGGTAACGTTGCTAAGGAACAGTTTACCTGCCAAATGTATCTGTATGATGCATGAGGTGACCATGGGAACCAATTTGGTGGCAATTATTTAAAGAAAACCTTGCAGTGAAATTATTATTGCATGTATACTAAATATTTCTGCAGTTGCATTTGAAAAGCTTGTTTCTGGAAAAAGGTATAATAACCAGAAATCCATTCAGAGAGAAGGGTCAGCATAGGTCCTGCATAAAAAAATACATTACTAGAGCCAGTTTTTCTGATGTATATTTTATAAATCACGTTTTGAAAATAAATAGGAAATCTGTATTGGGTTATCAACTTTGTGCAAATTTAAAACAGTTTGGTATGTATTCCTAGGGGACTCAGTCTTTTGCCTGATTTCATTTTTCTTAAAAAATTAATTACAGGTTGCTGTATTCCCCCCAGAGAACTTATTAACTATGTCTCTCCAAAGAGTGCTCGGTTCTCATGAGATAAAGTGCCTTAGGCTAAAAGCTGCTGATTCCATTTCTGATTCACAAAGAAATTTTTTAAACTTATTTTTATCCTTAGTGACATTTTTCATGAGTTATAACTAATAGCACTACATTAGGATCAAGGTTGTTATGATATTGTCTTATAAACGAAGCATAGACTGCACAAATGATTCTTCAGGGGTTGAATTTTACTTGAAAGGTTATGTACAAAGATTATTTTTAAGCATATATGTCCAATTCAAAGAAAAAATTTCAAATGTGCTATAAACATTGAAACTGTAGGAAAACCTCCTATTGCTTGAAACAATTTTTATGGAATATGTTTACTTAGGAGTTGCCCTCTGGATGCTACCGAAATACATGTCCTAGTGGCATTCTACCATAAACCCATTATGGTACCATTATCGTTTTAACCCAGTAATGAATTATATAGGAAATCTGAGATAATAGCTGATGTAAGATTGCATTAGAATTTGTTCATTTTTCCAGTTATGGCCAAGCTGACAACTGTCATCTATATCTGTGTAGAGTAATTAAGAAGGAATCATTGTGAAGAATTTATAATAGCAGGTGGAGTTTGTTTGGATAATTAAGAGACGTCTCAGTGTCAATAAAGAGGGGTGAGAGTGATTGTGTTTCAGATGAGAAAATACAGAAAATTGAAGTTCTGTATGGTTCCTGATGAATACTTTTACGGATCTGCTTTTAAAAAGATAGAGGTTATTTCATCATTAAATGATTGTAATTGGGCTTGCCTTTTTTTTTTGCTTTTAAGTCACTTCAGGTTGCGTGGCTCAGTCTCACCCTGTCTCTCTGCAGCTCTCAGGCCAAGAATGATGTAATACCAATGCCAAGTGAATCAGTGTCTTTCAGAAAGAGGCTTCAAGTCTTGTGTGTGTTCATTTACAGACATTGCAATTCATGCTGGGGCTTTACTTGCAAGCACATACAACAATAAGGATATTTTCAAGGCCTGTAACAACTGGAAATTATTTAGATGTATTCTTTTGTAAAACTGGAATATATTTATGCACATAATCCACAGTGGGGCTGGAAAACATGTCCAAGTATAGAAAACAGGCTGTTTCTGTACTAGTATTTGTACATCTGAAAGTATTTTAGTATTGCAGAGGAAAGAATCCATACAATTACAGTGGAAGGATAATTAGGTAGACAGTAAAGGTTTTCAGAAGGTACTGTTTGTATGCCATGGCTCATAAATTCAAATAAATAGCTTTAATTTGCACTGTAAAAGCAAATGAGAAGTTGGCAATATATTTAACATCTTTTTTTTTTTTTAGATTTTTGAAAACAATTTGTCTGTTTTATTTTTCCTATGGTCCAGTGAGTTGTGGGTTCAGTCCCATTTTTAGTTCCAAATGGTGAAGAGGACCAAATGCTTCTCTCCCAGTTAGCTTCAGTTTGCTCACTTTGAAACAGTGGAGCAGAAAAGTCAGATTCTTTCTTACTCTGGGAAATTAACTTTTTTCAGTGCTAGAAGTCCCCCTTTAGAACAGGAGTATGATACAGTGCTGGAACTAAGTTACTTGAAAGTCTCTGACATTACCTGCTTTCACCATCATTATGTCCACTGGGAGCTCATGTTACCTGAGCTAGTGTTCAACACTTCTTTGTGCTAATTGGAAGGTCTGGGTTTAATTTATTTAACACAGTGTGTGTCTCTCCAGTATACTTTAAAAGAGCATATATTACTTTTTTTTTTTTCTGTATACATAGACATATTCCTCTTCCAAGTCCTGCATGATTGTTTCTTTGTATGGTACAAATGAAAAGTGGTTCTTGTAAACAGTGTAATGACCAATTTCATTGTCTAAAGGTATTACTTAATTAAAACGTAAGTTTTTCTTTCAGACACCTCGAACATGTGAAAACTTTATCAAATTGTGCAAGAAGAACTATTATGATGGAACAATCTTTCACAGATCAATTCGTAATTTTGTGGTAAGTATTGAACAAATCCTGTGTAATGCACAATATGTGATGTCCTCAAAATATTTATTTAGCTTAATTCAGTTTTAGTTTCTTCCATGCATGACAACTTGCAATAGATGTATATTAAATATACCATCAGAACTAGGATTGTCCTAACTTACTAAATTTGTACTTACTAGTCTTACTAACAACTGTCTCTGACTAATACTGTCACTTGGAGCATCACTGCAGTAGTAGTGCTTTTGCTGACGTTCCAGACAAAGCCTTTGAGAGTCATTGCCTTGGCAAGGCTCTTGTTATCTTCCCCAAGCTGTGGGTGGGTGGTTAATGAACAGAAAGAGAGAGAGGGAAATGCTAATTTGGATAAGTAATACTGTGGCCTGTTGAAATCCCATTCAGATGGAACTTTAGAGAGCAGCTGAATTTCTGTTTCAGGTTGTGGTACTTGGATACTGTCAGATCATCCTTTCCTGAGTGTGCTCCCGGACTAGGTGCCCAGCCTTTCTTTGTGAAGGAGTTAGATCACCTGGTGAACCAGAAAGTTGACTTTGGTAGTCAAAGATCTTTATTTACGTAGGTACAGTCCAGGCAGCTTAGGATATTGTAGCTCTCCTGTAATTTCCTTTCAGACAAATTAACAACCTGATCCTGAAGGCAGAGCACATCTTTCAGGGGACATCATTGAATGTCACATTCCATCCTGTCATCATAAAAAAAGCTTTTTTTCTTTTGACAGCACTGTATATCTCAGTTCATAGTTAAACTCACAATTAAAATTGTGCTTGTGTGCTATTACTGTGAAACTAGTCATGTCACACTCCCTCTACTGGCATTATAATACATAGAATATTATTTCTGTAGATCCTGCACGTATATACAGTGATTAATTTTGTTGCTGAAAGATTGGTTTCACATGAGGATTTTCCCTACTGCAGATAGTGAGCGGGATACTGGGAAATACAGGTTCAGATACAGAAAATATTCCATATTACCTCATTTCTTGCCTTCCCATCATGTAGAGGATTGGTAGCAAAATGCCTTTTCAGTTCCAAAAGCAATGCATCATCAGTTAAAAAGCAGGTTGTGACTCAGCACATAACAGAAAGGATGATCTGGTTAACCCATTTGAGACTGTTTATTTTCCCTATTTACCCACAAGAGACCTATTATTTTTATAAAACTGTCATTCTGCTCTTGGATAAGTAATGTAGGAGATGACAGCCAGCTGATAAAAGAAGCTCCAAATAAGTAGTAATGGTTTCCTTGTTGCTAACTTGTCAACATGACATGATACAGAAGGAAGAAAATTGAGTAGAATTGGTTTTTATGGCTTGTATTTAATGTCTTTCACACAGATATATATGTAACCTATTGATTTAATTTTAATTCTGCAGATCCAAGGAGGTGATCCAACTGGAACAGGAACAGGTAAGGTTGAGTTTGAATCAAGTAAACTGTTTTCACTTCATGCGCTGTTGTTACATTTATTTCCAGACACCTGGTAGATTAAAATTCTCTAAATGATGATATGTAGTACATTGAGTATTTCTACTTTAAAGCAGAGGTTTTATCACTATATTTTATGACCATTTTAACTATGCTCAAAATTTCATCCAATATATTCTCAGTCTAAAACTTGGGCACTCTTCCATGCAGAATTCTTGTTGGGTCTTTGCTTCCTTTTTCTTCCAGAAAATAAATAAATGAAAATTGTAATGATTTTACAGCTGGCCTTCCAGGGCAAAGAACAAAGGAAGAAACACATTCATGCAAAGTTGCTTTCAAATTCAGCATTAATGAAATACTTGAGACCTGCCTTGGAATTGGTGAATAGCCAGATACCATCTGTTCTCCCAGCTAGCTGCCTTGTAAAGCCCAAGCTGCTCTTTTTCTAACTTTTAGGGGTCACTGTTACTAAATTCTTCTGCCTGTTCTTTCTCCCTTAGCTGGTTAGTTGCAGATCCGCATTAACGCTCATATCAGAAATGGTGAGGAGACATAGCAGCTGAAAGGTCCTCAGAGCATTGCCCACCACGGTAGATATGTCATGTGATATCTCTAGATACTGCTGTAAATTTGCTCATTTTCCACCTGCACCTTTTATCTACCCACTTGTAGATGTCACCAGCCTCCACAGCTCCTCACCTGGTCCTGTGGGGTTCTGTGCATTTTTATTCTAGTTCATACATGTGTCACTTGTATGTGCAAGCACTATAACCTTCTGTGTGTGCTCACAGGTCATCCAAAAAAGATGTCTTTGTAGTTGTTAAATACTTTAGCTCTATTTACTTTGTAAATGATGTTAGTGTGAGTTGTCCAACAGCTTTTCTTCTACTGCCTGCGATAATCAACAGTTGCATACTCTAAGATTTGAGACTTGTTAAAGGTTCTGTGTTTTGATGGCAAAAGCCCATTAACAAGATTTGTTACCATATATGCTTGGACTGTCAAAAGAAATGTGAATTGATTTTGTTATAAGGAAAGTTTCAGTTCAAATCCCAAAAGACATAATTAGGAACATCTTTTAAAATGAGAAATTAAAGAGGTGTCAGGAGACAGGAGAAATTTAATGGGTTGACTCAGACACCTTTCACCCTTGTAGGGTGGAGTTCAGATCCTGCAGTGGAATGAAAATTAACTTCCTGGTGTCATTCTTGTCTCTATTTGTGCAAATGGTAGAAATATTGTAAGACAGCACAATTAATAGTTGGCAGAAGACTGGCAGTGCAGCTGCATTGAAGGTCAAGACTCAGCTCTACTGGCAAAGCAACTAGGAAGTAAAATGCAAATAAGTCCGTAGGAGAAAAAAACTCCTATGTATATTCTTTTATTTAAAAAAAGGAGTCTAATGACCTCTAGTCTTTTCCGTGTTGTTTTCCTCCTTGTCATTCTTAATTAAATATGAATATATTGCAGGCGAGATGTCTTGCAAACATCTGTCAAGACTATTAAAGTTCTAATAAAAGGGACAGTGTACACTCAAATAGATATGAGTGTTGCAGATTTTGAGAGACTATTTGCAGTTATTGTAGAGTTCAAACGATACAACTATCTTCTTTGCAACTGAATGTTTTTTATTCTTGTGAAGACAGCTGCATTTTAGATATCCTTATTTAATCACTTATTGAATATGATAATATCACAAGAAAATGTTGTAAATGGACAGCCTGGTGGGCTACCAGATTCCTCTTGAACTGTCATGTCTGTGTGTTTAATACTTACTTAAATGAAGCCGCTTAGACTGTTCACAGAGGGCAAGTAGTCAGGATTTGTTCCTGACTGCCTGATAGATCCTGGGCATGAATGTGAGGCAGAAATTTCACTTTGTATCTCGAGCCACGTGCTGTAAGAAGATGGCCAGACCTAAGGTGTCTGCCTGGCTTTACGTTCTCTCCGCAGCAGCGTGGCCAGAGGACGGTGCAGCTTGATAGCAGTGTAAGAACATGGCAAATGTAGTGATGCTCTCCTAGGCTCCTGTGGTGTAAAAATTTTGGTCCATTGGTTTGCACCTTATTAATGTGATCACAAGTGTTCGTGTTAGGAAAGCTTTGGAGTAAAGCACTGGGATTCGGTACTTTGTACCTTTTTCACCTTGGTTTTGTATGTTATTTGCAGTATAAATTCCCCTTTTTATTTCTTCTGGCAGCTGGAAGGAATTTCGGCATTTCTTTGACTCACTGCTTCTTAAAAAAAAAAGAATATGCATCTTTGAAAGCTAAAAAGTCTGTAAGATTTAATGGTCTTTAGAGGTTTACTGGGGGAGTAAATTAACTTGGCTTCTGTAATATCAGAGAAGCATATGAGAGTAGAACAGGGCTTTCTTCCCAGATATTCCAACTGGCAATAGGGAAGACTATTTGGAGGCTACCTTTTAAACATCAATATCTTAAACTGCCACAATTGTTTCTGTTAGAGCCTTTGTAGGAAGACTTCAGCAAAAAAGAACATCCTTTGTTTCCTCTTCCAAATAGAACCTTCTGCTTTAACTGAAATTTTCTGGCTAAGAGATTTGGGATAGTTTTTTGCTTGCTTTTTTGTTTGTTTAAAAAAAGAAACCACCACCTTTTCCAAACTGATACATGGAAGGTGCATTAAGCCTGTATATATTTTTGTTTTGTTATATTTATTTAATTATTCCTGTTGATCAACTCAGGAACTAGAACAGACTTGTTCAAAAATCTTCCCACCATTTGGTTTCTGTCATCTGACATTCATCCTATGTTCAGCAACAGGTGTCAAGTTTATGGTCGCATCACCCAAATGCTTTGATGATCACCCACCCCATTGCTAACTAAGCCCAGGACTGTTTGGCTTCTGGGTGTATTTGGGCACATTCAGTACAACATGACGTAAGGTTACATGTCATACGTACATAGACTGCAACTGTGCTCTCGGCTCACGTAGATAAATGTGCTTGTGTTTTGGAAACATTTCAGAGATGTAAAATGCCAATCTGGTTGTCACTGACTGTCCACGTCCATGGCTGCTCTGGCTGAACGGTCCTATCTGTAAGCAGCACTGATCCTTATTTCTTTTTCATTTGTTATTCAGCACCCCAATGTGTCCTTTTTGAGTCTCTCGTTAGGTTGTCATAAAAGTAACCGTGACCCAGCAGACACATGAAGGACAGCTGATTCCTGGTACTCTGCAGTTAACCTTGAAATGGAGGAGGGTGGAAATTAGCATTATGGCATCTAGAAGTTGAGGTACCACACTGGGAAAAGAGTGGGGAATAGAGTTTTGCCTTAGCTTAGCTGGCAGACTTGCATTGCCAAAGCAGTTAGATATAGTCCTGTAAGGTTGACACTGATTTAGAGGACCAAACTAATTTTCTACAGCCTTCAACTTAACATTTCATAAGACTACTGGGAGAAATTTTGTTGTGCTGCAGCAGCTTATTTTTTTTCTAACAAAATAACCACCCATAGAGGCAGTATTCAGAGTAATAAGCCGAGTCATGGTCATTCTTTGTAATGATTAATTATTTGAATATGAATTTTAGATTTGTGATGTATCTTTTCCTGCTGTTTGTAACAACTAAGTGGTTGAACGTTGTGAGTAATTCTGTCTAACTTATGCTAGTGCAAGTGGAGCAGCTGCTCTGTATTTTCAGTGTTCCAAATAATAGAAGAAAATTTGCATGTAGGAAAAAACAGGTTTAATATCCTAAACCCTTTGTATGAAAAAGGGAAAACTATACGCAAAGCATTACATTTTCAAAGTGGCACAGGCATTTTTCACCTACTCTTACTTGCAACCTGTTGGAAGGTCTCATGAATCGACTTGTGTGTGCCTCTGTCCATTTATGAATGTAGGAGGGTGCAAAGGTGGCATATAATAGCTGTAAAAGTCCAAGATGAAATACCACTGGTAGATGGGAATTACATTTTGGATGCAAACAAGCAGAGCAAAGCACTTTTTTTTCCCCTCCTCTGAACTGGCAATAGCAAAGGGACTGTGGACAAACTTGGTCAGTTCTGCAATGTGATTTCCTAACAAGGCAAGTTCCTAAAATGTAACCAGTTTTAGAGCCCCTTTTCTTGCATGATTCAAGCTCAGCAAAAGGACAAGAGTAAGTCCTTTTTATCTAGCAATATACTCCTTTTAGATTGCAGCTTCTCTGAAAATCCAACCCTTGGTATGTGGGGTTAAAAGTACCGTGTCCTCTTATCTGAAGGGAGAGAAGCACTTACTGGCTGAGCTAAGGCTTTCATATTTGCAAAATGATTCAAGAATCTCACTTGGAAAGCTCTATAGAAGTGTCAGATGTTATTATGTACCTCGTTGTTCCAAATGACAAGAAGAAAATTACCGAAAGTAAGCCATCATTTTTGTGAATCAGAGCCCTCCCACTTCCTTACCACTGCTTAGCAATTTTTACGCCAGAAAAAGGAAGGATTTCTTTAAAATCACAACTGTCATGAATGATGATTCCCAGCCCACACCTGGCTTTTGGAATGCTACATTTCTGAAGCTTTAGGTGCATCTTTCAGCTCTTTGCAAGAAGATTGTACAACTTCTGTAATTTTACCCAAAAAATTACTTTCTGAAAAAAATGCCTTTAGAAGGAACAAAGACTACCAAAGAGTAACCTGTTTAAGTTCAAAAGACAATCTGAAAATGTGGCTTTTTTCTGTGTAGTTGCTAATGTGTCATTGCTTCAGGTGTCAGTTTAGCTCTATTCACCTTTTCACTATCAGCACAAGATGCAGATATGAGACTGAATAACTAACTGTGCTTCAGTTACAAGCTAAATATATCTTGCCACTCTGGATAGCCATGGAAATGATGAATATGCTCTAATTTTTTCTATGAGCTGTGAGGTCTGTTTGGTTTCATCTCTGTGTGAGAATTGGGTAAACACCTCTTTAATTTAAGAGAATTTTTCTCTTTTATTAAAAATGTGGTGAAATGGCTCCCAGCTGCCTTCAGCTTTGAATCTTGGGTGTCTGGGTAGGCATGTGATTTTTATTTTACAGAATTGTGCAAAAACTCTTTCTGGCTCCTGAAGGCTTTGATGTTGTACAGGTTAAAAGCTGTTAGAAGACCAGTGTGTTTTCGTGGCCGATCCCAAGTACATTTCCAGCTTTGTGGAAACAGGAGACCCCCATATGCAGGTTTATAAGTACTGCTCCCTTTCGCACTCCCAGCACCAATCCAGGCAGTGGCAGCACCCGCGTGGGGCCATGTCTGCTGCCATGCGAACCCCTCTGATTTTTAGCACAGAATTTTTTTCCAGCACTTTTTCTAATAGGATCTCAGAAGCATTTGCAAGTCCAGTGGGCACACAGCTCCACTGTGACAGAAGATAATCTTATCAGGCAGTAAGCTGAGAGGAAGGTGAAGTGACAGGCAGTGCTGCCCGCTGTGAATCTAACACCCAGAGTCAATTCTTGTTTTCCATGGGCTTTGCTTGTAGGCTGGTACATCAGCTTCAGGGTGAGGTTTTTGCATCATCCTGACTCCATATATAGTCAGCGGTGATTTGTGTGCTCTCAGAGGACAATTCGTGGAATATAAGGAGGAGCCTCCTCTCTTTATGGCATATATGGGGAGTGTAACGAGAGAGGGCTAGAGCTAGACAGTGCAACAGTCCCACCTCCTCTGTCTGTCTGCATCCATTCTGCTTTTAGAAAATGAGAAAGATGGCACAGCCACACCTCCCAACTGTGTCGAGAATAAACACGGTAAAATCTGCTAGGTACTTCCAAATGCCTCCTAATTATTAGCAGTAGGTTTGGAGCCTGTGAGTTATTTTTCCAAGTTTACAATGAGCTCTACCATAGAAACCAAAATGTAAGGATCTAAAATCCCTGTTCCAGACCCCCCTGGCTGAGCATTGTGCTGTCATGGCAGTAGACTAACAAGGGATCTGTACTTAATCTTCAGAGAGAAGGTGATTCTGGTTTTCAGTAATTAAAAAAATGTATACATTTAACTCGCCATCTTCTGGCTTGCTCTGTCTGGTCCTGCTTCAAGCAGCTACTTGAAGGCTGGAACGATTCCAGGGGTTAGCAGGAGTTTGACAAACAGCACATTCAGGCTATTTTTAATTTAAGGAGAATACATTTGGGTTTTTCTTTTTTTTTTTCTTTTTTTCTAAAAGTATTCTTAAATTTAAAATCAGGGTTTTTTTCCTTTAAAAAAAACAACAAAACCCCCCAAACTGTTCTTGTACTGCTGTCTTGCTGCCTTTGCAGCGTCTCCACCACCCCTTGCCAGTCCGTGCTGCCAGGCCTCCGCAGACACTTCAGCTATGTCCTTTATAGGACGTCTGGCCTTTCAGGCGAATGTTGCACAGGCCATTCTCTGTTCTTGCTGCAGCTCCCGGGCAGACAGAATTAGCCTTGGAAACAGCTGTATGGCAGACAGAGAGGGAGGCAGGGACTGGATGTCATGCTGTAACTATCTACTATTTCCAGAGAACTGGAATGAACTGAAGTTAGCCTTCGTACATATGAGATTATTCTGACCTGCAGTGTAAGATCTGAAATGAAATCATACAAAAATAAATATTCCAAAACCTAAAGACAATGGCTCATTGCTCCTGTCTGCAAGCTCTTGGGTCTGGTTGCTTGTTGTGCCAGAAAGAGAGAGTCTTTCTGTCATTCAGAATTTTTCTCTTTCCTTTTGCATTATTTTTCTGACGAGCGAAGGCTTCAGGGTTGATTCCACCCTCCTTCAGCAGCTTGACAATGCTGTAATTCCAGCATCAGCTGAAAGCATGCGAAGGGTCTAACGGTCTCAAGGGTTTGGCCACTTGCTGCTGTGTACTATCTCAATAGGATGTGTTCATGTTTGCATATCATCTGAAAATTTCTAGACAGCAAACAGTCCTCGAGGTTAGGACTCATAGCAAGTGCATCTGCTTTACAAATAATTAGGAGTTCCTTCAAGAGGTCCTTTGAAGCAAAATTATGTATTTCTCTAAGGGAAGTCCAGGTGAAGTTTGTTACTCCAGCCATGGCAGAGAACAGAAATGCAGGGCGTGAAGCAATGGCACCGCAGCGGCGCGGTGCTGCAGGCAGGCAGCCCGTCCCTGGTGCTGCCCTACCAGGCCAGATCGAAGCGGAAAGGTGAAAATTGTGAAGGGCAAAGAGGGAAAGAGAAGTAGTGCACAGAGCATAGTGCTGTTGATGGGCAGTGGGTCTGCTGGCTTTGCAGGTGTGTTTCTAGTTTCGGGCAGCACCTGTTGGCGTGGAGCCTTGCTATATTCTGAGCGTAACTTGTTTATTTACTGACCTTCAAGAACTTTGTTTTTCTGAACAAGGCAGGTAACTAAGGCACTGCACAAGTAACCTGTCTTGGCAAATAGGAACACAGAGGGAGATTCATTAGCAAAGAAAATTACTGGCTTCTGGTAAGACATTTTCTAATAGGTTGAACACTTTGGATTTGGCTAGAATAGCTGGGTTTTGGATCCATCTTCAAGACAGTAGAGCTGGCTGCAGCCGTACCATATCCCTTTCACCCACTACTGGAAGAGATTGGCATATGGGATCAAGCTTATGTAATTTAGCTCATCTTAAAATATTCAATAGCCAAAGATTGCTGAAGTAATCACTCCTCCTCTACTGATTACAGAAAATCCCTACAGGGTTTGTCCCCTTTTGCTGCCTCTTGTCAAACTGCAGAGCAGGCAACACTCAACTCTATTAATAGGTCTTTTGAACATGATTAATTGGGTTTTTATGTGGGTCAGTTTCTTCCAAAATTTCTCTCTTAGTTCCACTTGCACTTGCAGCCATCCACCTGTGATGCTTTGTTTTCGTGGTATCATCTGAAAGTCTTTTCTCATTTGATGCACTCTTCTGATTTTCTGCATAAGGTTTTCGGTAGGACATTGTTTTACTCCTCAATTTTATTTGCTGCTTGCCTGTGCAGCTGTATCATCAAATTGCTTTGCTGTATTAGATGTGCAAATAGCCGTTGAGCACTACAGATCCTTTACTGACCTCCTGCTTTGCAAGTGATACAGTTACTCTAGAGGATTCTTGAGGCAGTTCTGCAGATGGCCCAGTCTTGCTGCCTGTTTGGCTAGTTTTGTTTGGTTTATTTTTAATACTATCCTAAGGTGAAATATTTTTTCATGGTTTGTCAAACAAGATTATGGATTTGACTGTAAAACTATGAGTCATCTCAGCCTTCGTTTTTCTTATTAAGAATGATCCTGGAGGAAAAGTGCAAATGAAAATGTCAGATCTATCATAAATAATGTAAAAATGACAGCCAGGAGGAGAGGTCTCCCAGACCCTCTTTCTATCCACAGACACAGAAAAGAAATCAGTTTTGGAGGGCTGGGTCTGCAGCTTGTGCAAAGTTTTATCATCCTTTCGGCTTCATTGCATTTAAGTGTTTACGTCATCCAGGTATCTAGTCCAAATACCTAATTTTTGCCTTTTATTTTGCAGGAATATATGTCATCATTATTCATTGTTTAGCCAGGAGTTAAGCATTTGAGCTTATAACTCCTATTCTTAGTTGATTCTATGAACATATTTTATCTCCCTGATATTTTATTTCCGAAAGCAATGCTATATCCAGAGTGCAATTAAAGTAGTAATTCTTTGCTCTCTGTTTTGTCAGGAAGCCACTTTTAAAGATTTAATGTCTCAAAAAAGAAAAATTACAGTGGACCAGCAGTAAAAAATTAAATCCTTGACAGTTCTTCAGCACACAATATATAATGCTGTTGATAAACAGTCTGGTCTGTTGTAGTTGTTAGCGTGGGGGCACAGAATTGTGTTGCCAGTTACAAACATCTGATTTCAAGGGCATGCTCAAATACTAGCCTAGTGACAGGGATGAGGTAAAAATGTGTTATACACATAGTGATCAGAAGTGCCAGAAACCTTGAATTTAACGTCAGTGCCTGTTATAAAATGTAGTGGGAAACAAATGAAAACAAACATTTCCTCTATCATCTTTTCTCTTTTAAGGAGGAGAATCTTACTGGGGAAAACCTTTCAAAGATGAATTCAAGCCCAATTTGTCCCACACGGGACGTGGTGTTCTTAGCATGGCCAATTCAGGACCCAACACAAACAAATCGCAGTTGTAAGTAGTCACTTGCTTTTTGTGTTTTATTGTTTCCCTCTAGACATTGTGTCTTACTCTGTTAAGAAAACAAATGACATTTTACGAGCTACTCTTTAAAGTTCAGTCAAGTGAAATATTCCGTTGAGTGCTGCATATTGAAATCAGGGTAGCTACAGCTGCTGTTACCCAACCTAAGAGCAAAGTGAAGCATGGCAAGAAGACCCGTAGGTTTATTATATCACCATTAATTTGTCTTTTCTGTTTTTATGATTTGAAGTTTTTGTTCATTTTTGTCAGTGTCCCCCCAGTGTTATCCCTGTAAGATCATTACACCTCTCCACTCTGTTTAAATTTAGTCCCGTATTGAGCTTTTTGAAAGGGCTTAATGAAATTAAACATATACTCTATGGAAATGTTGTTTCTTTTTACTCGCCTGATTTTAAATAAAAGAGAACAGTGTTGAAATGTGTAGAACCCAGACATGGCAGAGTGCAGAATCTGGCATTCAGAATTACTTGTTTTTCAATGTACGAAAGCAAAATGAGGACTAACATGAAGAAAAAATGAATGACGAAGCAGGAAGAAGAACGAATGAAATTTAAAGATACTGAAGTTGTAATAACCTTCTTTATGTGTAACATTAATCTGCAGGTATTTGCCTGCAGTCTTCTGAAAATGTTCTATGCCACTTTGAGCCAACTATTTCTTGGTTGCTCTCTACGTACTGCGATAGAAAAAAGTTGTACTTTCATTGGGAGCCCCAGGAAAGACAGTGTGTGTGTGTGGTGTGTGTACAGTACTGTGTGTTGGGACTGGGGAGGGAGGGAGGGGGTTCTTGGTGTTGGTCTTCATGATGCTAAGTATTATTATGGCTTGTAAACTATGCAGTAGTGTGGTTAGCTTTAATTAAACTCAAGTGCTTGTCTCAGGGCCTTTAATAGGCTTACTCACATATTTAAGACTAAGCACATGTTGGGCAGTTTGCAGGATCGAGTTGCTGTAGAGCTTATTTTGGATTTGAATGTTATTGCCAGCACTCAGGTGCTAAATTAGTGGAGAGTAGAGGCTTTTTTTTTGGAAAAAAAAAAAAAGGATTTAGAAACAGACGTTATAGAGGCAGTTCATGAGTGATGTACCATATTGAGTCACATCATCTGCTGCTGTAAATGTGATCATATGTTTCCCTAAAGTTTGCAAATGAAATATGAAATTCCTTTATATGTGAAGTCCTTGAGAGATTCCAGCTGCCCATATTTATAAAGCTTCCTAGGCACTGTTTAGGCACTTCTGGCAACTGTTGTGACCTTAGGAACTGGGTGAATAGCTCTCCCCATAGGTGATAGGCACTGCAGTGCAGAGTGAGCTGCGTCCCCTGTGTAAGGTGATGCTCAAATAATGCTCAGGACGTCTCCTCCGGGATCATCCTGAGTTATGTTAATTCCATTGTCCTTAATTTTATTTTGACTGCAGTGATGGATGAGAAGCTTTCTCTGTATATTTGCTACTGCTCAGATTTTTTTTATTACAATGCTACCTAACTGACCACTTGATAATCTTAAGTATTGGATATCTGGGAATGAAGTGGTGGAAAGTACCCATGCAGAAAGCTGAGTTGTAATGTTTGCCCTGTGTAGGAGTGTGCATTCTGCGCAGCATCTCAAAACTTTCCTAGGGCAAGCTACGTCTTAATAGATTGTCTGGCAGATTGCAGCCCCTCCTATTTGCAATCATATAATTTCCTGAGGCAGTTGCTTATATGGAAAAGTGCTTTTGGAATGCTTATATATTTTTAGCTGTCTCTAATGTAGCGTAACAGATGGAGACAGGGAGGAGAGCCAGCACTGCATGTCCAGCCAAGATGGTCCATCGTGGTCTGCAGACCACAGTGTGGAAACCTCTGTCTCGTATGCTTGTAGTCCAAGTCTTCTAAAGAAACATTAAGCTTTAGAGAAAAGTTTTAGTAGTAAAGGTTGCTTTGGATTTGGTATTTCAGTTCCCACATTTAAGTTTAAAAATACAACCCCCAAAATTAAAAGTCCAGTTAATTAAAAATTAAAAATCCGAGTTTCACAGGTTTTAATTACTTTTGACACTTTGAAGTACTCTTCTGCCATGTTTGTATCTGAAGCACAAATTTGCTCTGTCCAGAGGAGAAATGGATCACCGACAGGCCAATTTAATGGAAGAGAAATGCAAAAAGTAAATATCCTAAAAGACAGAAGGTTACATTGGCAGAGACTGTTGTGTTATATAACTGTATATGCTGGATACAAGCTCCCAATCATGCACAAGAAATGTACTTCTCAAGCAGGATGCACGTCTCCCTGTCCTGCATGAGCTTCCCAGAGTCTGCATGGCCAAGGAGGCAGATGCTCAAGATTAATTTTGGACTTTGTGCAAGTCACCATGCTTGGAGTACTGTTTAGGGACGTTAGTAAGGTGTAAAAATGAGAAGGCAAAACTCCAGAAATCCAAGACAAAACCCACAAAACAGAGGAGTTAAAGGATGTTTGGCCAGCGGGCCTCCCAGAGAGGAGCCAGAGAGGGAGAGGGGCTTGTCTTCTCTCAGAGAGCTTTTGCATACACTTTCCGTTTTTAAGCATTACTGGCTCTTGTTGAGTGTCAATGAGATAATATGCTAACTGTTATGTCTTTATTCCTTCCAGCTTCATCACATTCCGCTCTTGTGCCTATCTGGACAAGAAGCATACAGTTTTTGGAAGGTAAGTGAAGGATATTACGGGCAGCAGTATAGCAGACATGCTCTCCTGTGTGTCTGAAGCCTAAAGAGAAGAATCTAGTGACTGTTGCAGTTGGACTGGAGCAAAATCCTGGCTCACAATCCAGTTCTCCTGGTCATGAGTAGATGGCCAACATCACATCAGTGCCAGTCATCAGGCTTTGCCTTTTTTTCTCCTTCCATCACTGTAAGTTGCCTTACTTCCTTTCTGTGGGTGGCCCTCCAGGGAGTCATGAACAAAGTAATCATCATCCTGTAACCAACCATGTTAATATTTGTGCATGCTAATTTCTGGGACACAAGAGATTACCTCTTCAACACTGCTTTCATCCTCTTATGAGCTGTCAACCGTGAAATTAGTCATGACAGGGCTGCTCTTCATCATGCCATGGAACATAGAGCTTCTGCACAGGTTAGGTCTTTTGGCCCTTTTATTCTTTTTTATTCTGTTCTTCTTTTCTTTTATTCCTGACAATTATCATCTGTATAAAATCTGTATGTTTGTGTGCGTATGTGTGTGTACATACATACATGTTTATGTGTGTATATATAAAGATATTACCAATGCCAAGACAGCAAGCGAACTTCTTTATAAAGAAGTCTCTTCCAAAAGTCTTTTCCAGTCAAGCCCTCACATGATAAAGATCAAGGTATTTATTACAGAAGATATTACAAAATCTTTATGTTACGGTTTGTTCTTTGCTTTCTCTGCTGCAGGTACATGGTATTTACCAAGTCTTGCATAGCTGTTCTGACAAATGCCTCGGTGCAAACGGCAGGAAGGGGAATTTTACTAGCCTGCTTCATTGGCAGCTCCTGAGGATTTTAGAGTCTTTTTTAAATGAAGATCTGTTTTTTATTCTTTTCATAGTTTTATCTATTCGAAAGGCAACAATTGAAAATAAATGCATGTGCAGTTTACTTTGATTGGATGTCATACAATTGTGCTGTACAATGAAAGTGATATATTTAATCCATCTTTTCTGCCTGTGAGTTCTTGAGGCAGAAACTGGCTTCATTTTAAACAATTATTTTAGTGCCATTAGTTCCAGTACTGATTCTGCAATAATTGCACCCTTTGAAATATATTTCTTTTTCCTTTCTCAGGTTTGTCCTAGAAAAATTTAAAAGTTCCCTTGTCATTTGGTGAAAGCAGATAAATAAAGCAAATTCTAATACTGAAAGCTGAGAGCAAGTATATTCTTGGAGGAGTTACATTACCCATATCTTAAGACTATTTCACTTAAGCTGCAATTTGAGTCTTCCTTGCAAAAATCCCATTAAATCCCATACAGTAATACTGTTAACCTGAGCTTGCCACCTCATCAAATAGTATTTGGGTTAGGACAGCTCAGCTGAAAATGTGACTGTTCTTCAGTTCTGGATGCAACCTGGCTGCAGTGAGCATCCTGTATAGTCCTCTAGTGTCTTTACTGTGTTTCCCCAGTGTGTTCCAGTTTTACCGTAATTCACCAGGAATTTAGAGAGTAGCTGAGCTTACCGCAGTGGAGGGAGTGTGCTCCCAAAAGCCTTCACACCCTGTGTAAGATCTCAAGTACCTTGTGAGCAAAATAGCTCAAATGATGTTTTACAGTGTACCTTGCACTTTAGAGAGGAATTATTTCAGTCCAGGTAAATCTGGTTAAGTGTATATAGCAGAGATTTATAGCAGTTTTAGCAAAGACTGTCTTAATTTTTGAATTGTTCCTCCTACTACAGAAATCTGAACTCAGTTGCCAGAGTAAAGAAGTGGTGCTGCTTTCTCAGCACTGCAAATATTCTTAGCTGAAATACAAAGGAAAAACTTTATTAAAAATGTTGGTTTAGAATCATATTTGGCTCCCTGCATGAAAACTGTGTGACATCTTCATATGAACACAGAGCAGGTGAATTTTACTCTGGACTCTCTTGCATGTAAATGAAGATTAATTCAAAGAATGTAAAAAATGAAGATGCTGGGATAAATGCCTTCCAGTTACTCTATATTAATCTACAAATCGAATACCTGAATAATTGAATTTACCTACAAGTTTAATATAAAAAGCTGATGTGTGCAGCTCTTAAGATCTATATTCTCTCATCAAAATCCTTCAGCTGGTTTTACCTGCATTTGTTTTTAAAAGCCAAAAGATTCCAGACATTGTATCTCTAGTGAAACTCCAGCTTCGGTTTGATATTTTAGAATCTGGGTGTTTCCAGGACTTGGTGACTGTATCTGATCTCAAACTGTATAGCACAATAATATCTGGGAAGCATATCTAGTAATAATATCTAGGTTTAAGAATAGAATGAACCGATTAAATCAGAATTCTTTGTTTCCATGAATGTTAAACTGGATTGTCTTAATTGGATGCTTACTGGCCTGTTGTGACTTTCATATAGATTTGAGGATTACTTATTTCAGTTAATATAAAAACCTAAATACTCTGATCTCAACTGTACCCTCAGCTTTCTGTGTGGCTCTGGTTCATGTTAGTGAGTGTCACATGTGTAACTTTGAGAGCAGAATTTGACCTGTTTGTAATTCTTATAGAACTTTTCAGCAGGCTTTCCATACTTGGAGAACAAAAAAGAGTGAAAGAGCAATCATTCCCCACCCCTTTCTTTATTTTTGGTCCTGTGTGGGATGGAACATTGAAAAGTTCCTTCTCTGGAGCTGCATCTTATTCATGTCCTCACTGGTTTGAAACACAGTTTTTGCATAGTAGCAGCTATTAATGTTTGATGTTTGGCTGCTAAGTATGTTTGGAAAACACACCAGCTGCAGGCAGTGGGACTGTGAAGAGCTGGCACGTGTCTGGCTTGGTGCACTGCAATTTTCAAGTCTCAGGAGAAGGCTGCGACTGGAGGACAGGGAAGGCATCTTGTCACGATTGTGCTGCCCACCATGGCAATAATGAGGATGGATGTTACTGAAAATAAAGGAGATAATTTGGCATGGATGGGGAGCAAAAACAAAGGCAGGGAGTGAGAGAAGGATGCCTTCCCTTGGAGGTGTGTTGCAGGCTGCATGGATTTCCTGCTCCAGCAGAGCTGCCTAGATTAAATTAGTAATTACCACTTCTAGTAATTACCATTTCTCCAGACTTAGAGAATGCTGTAATTAATGTGAAAACTAACTGGTGGCTTTGGTTGGCTTCTAGCTTGCTGGTAAGATGTTTAATTTAGAAAAATAATGTAAACCAACCAACACACATTTGCTCTGCACAGAGTGGATGAGAAGCATTTACAGGGGACTGCTGCATGGGGAAGGTCCAGTCTGCTGCTGTTGTGGGCTGTGTGCCTGGGGACTCCCTCTTACCCATGCTCAAACTGGGAGTTCAACTGTTGTGTGAGCTGCATGAACTACAGGGATGTCACAGCCAAAACACCAGTATAGGTTTACATTCCTGTCTGGTGCAGTGTATGAAATTTAGATGCAAGCACATCCCATCCGTGTTGTTATTGTGTTTTCTATTACTCCAATGGTTCACAGCTCCTGTGGATCAGAGACACCTGGTACTTTTGCTTTTTATAAGCACAAATAGAAACATAATCTCTGACCCAGAGAGCTGTGTAAGTAGAAAAGAGACTGCATATAGATACAGGAAAGTTGCGACAGTGACCCGTTTCAGCCTACCTTTCACCGACAGTTTGCGCTTTCTTCAGAACCAAGGAAAAAGAAAGCCCCAGGAAAAAAATTAAATGGCTTTGTGGATGTTTTGGGGGAGCCTGTTCTGAAGCTAAAGGGACACGTGAAAAAGTGCATGTTTAAAATGATAGTGGAAGGTGATCAAGCCATGCTGATCAACAGGAGAGAAATGCTGTCTTGGAATTTTGGGTGAGATTTAGGACAAGCAGAGCATGGTGGGTTTGAAAGTGGGGGCAGGTTGCAGGTATGTGATGTGATAAAAAGAAGGGCAGCAGAGGGAGGAGAGAGAAAACTGTTGTGGTCAGAGTGGCAAAGCTGGAAATGATCTGTGCAGGAGTTCTGTGTGTTTATTAGAGCATCACTTGTATTTGTCAAGAACTGAGAAAAAGATGTGGCAACTGAGACAGGAGATGAGTATACGGAGGACAGTTTTCCCCTTTGTATGTGGCTGTGCGTATCTGCTTATGCAGATAACTTTTAACTGTCTCTCGAGGTTTCTGCCGCTCATTCTTCAATTCTCTTGTTCCTGGAAATAATGAACAAGGTGGTTTGGGAAACCTCAGACTTGGTCAAATCGGAGGCACCGGTCAGTAGCTGACAGGCACTCGGCTTAGTCTTCTCTTTTCTTCCCTCCTCCCCTTGCCAGATGCTTTTGTGGAAGGAAGTTTTCTTTCCTTGGATAAGTATCACGCTGTATTAAGTATTCCTTAACCTGTTTAATGCTTTGTACTGCAATTCTGTAGAATGGGACAATGAAGGTAACTCTTGTCCTCTAAAGTAATTAGCTACATAAAACAACTACCAGGCGTTATTCAGTTACCCAGGTACAGTTCAATAACGCACAGTGTCTGCTTCCACTTGCAGCATTTTCTGTATGATTTGAATCAGTGAACCCCAGTGGCTTCTAAGCTGCGAAACTCATGTTCTTGTTGCTCTTCTGCTTTAGTACATCTGAAGAACAGAATTGTGTGACAGCAGAAGAGCTGATTCTGTTGTTGAATCTGTGTAGGGAGCCTGACCTAATTTTGCACTGCAGAATCTGCTCCCCAGACACCAGGATAGGAGTGAAGAGCAAGGTGGGAAAATAAACCAGGCCGCCCTGTGGAAGCTGTGGTATCCTGTAGCACATGAGGACTGGGCTGTCAAAGCTGCATGAGGGCTGCTATCATTTCCAAAACAGTTGTGTGATCTCTGAAGAGGAACCTGTGCCAAAGCAGAGAAGTCCTTACGTGCCAGGTTCATCTGTTGAGTCTAGTTTCAAAATGCTTTTTTCCAAGTTGTTTTATTTTTTCAGCACCCTTCATTACTGCGTCTTGCCTGCTAGATTAAGCCCTTTTGAGAGATTGAGATGTTTCGACTACGTCCTTGTTGCAAGTTCAAATTGCTTGCTCCATTTCAGATGGG
Organism: Aquila chrysaetos chrysaetos; assembly: GCF_900496995.4. Lineage (NCBI taxonomy): Eukaryota > Metazoa > Chordata > Aves > Accipitriformes > Accipitridae > Aquila > Aquila chrysaetos. The sequence goes on from NC_044012.1 coordinate 38,441,033, forward strand.
GTGTATACATAGAAAACATTTTGTTCTGAGTGTACGTGTTTGTGCATGTATATATTGTTCTCTCTGTGTGTGTATATAAATGTATGTACTCCTTTTTATAAAAATAACCTCGAGGGCAGAATGTGTTTACAAAACAACAAGTTTCTTTCTGGTTTCTGTTTCTAGTTTAAAGCATTTTTTTTAAAAAGTCCAGACATTGTTCTTGTATCATCTACTGACCAGGAAACTATCGTCTTGGACTGCTGCCATCCCCAGCATTACATAAGGCTTAATTCCTCTAATTCTTCTAAACAAAAATATGAGAAATAGGAAGTCCATGTGTGAATATCTGTGAGACTGCTAGGGAGCTGCAGTTTTCTTTGGGAGCAGCACTAACTAATGTACAGCGAGACTTTCATTGACATATCGCAAATGGATAGAGCTTGCTCCAGATATTTCACCTACACTTCATGCAAAGACATTGGCAGTGGTTATGAAGCAAGGTTACTAGTTTGCATAAAGGAGCCTTAACAGGAAGTAAGATTTTAAATAACATCTCTAAATTTGAAATGCAAAGATTTCCAGTGCTAACTTAGCTTAGTTTTCAAGAAAACAGAATTGCACGAGTAAGGGCACATTTTTGTTTTCATTACTATGCTAACAGAAAAAACCTTAAATGTACCTACCTTGTCGTCCATGCTTAAATGTAATGCAACATTTATCAAGCTCCTCTAAAAATACAGCAAGCTGTCTCAGGGATGCTGAGCTAAATATATAGTTGAGATCATCATTTCTCTGTTCAACGTCTACTGGAAGTACACAGCAAACCCTTAGTTTCACTGGTTGTTCTAATGTAAATGGTGTCTTGAAAGTATCATCCTCTCCACTGTAGGATGTCAGCTGAACATCTGTTTAAAACTCACTTGGTCAATTTAGGACAAAGCATACGTGGCACCTTATAAAAGGAATAGAGCCAGAAACAGTGGAAAAGGTTAAACTTGTTTCTGCCCTTCTCCCTTCCCTTCCCTGCTGTGCTGCCAACTTAGCACAAGTGAGATTGCATGAGAAAGGCTAACTTGTGTGCTCTGTCACTGTGTAACGTACTTAGCACACGTAAAGAGTATAAAGGGGTATTAGTCTGAACTTCTAGAGTTTGCATTTTGGTTTAATGAAAATGATGTACAGAGTTCCTTATGCCGAGACTCATATTTATTCATAGAACAGATTTTATCTCTTTTTGTGCAAAGTTAGTGAATATTAGAATAATATTAGGTAGTAGCGCTTTCTTTAGAGGGGGTTTTTTTAATGCTTTAATGTACTGATCTGATGGTCTTTTCTACATGTAACTTGTATGGGCTTTTTTCTTGGCAACATGTCTGTGAGCTTTTCTTCTTACACCCAGAATATGTGTTGTGGGACAGGCAAAGAATCCCCCAAACTACTCTGGCGTGTTGGTTTCCTCATTCATTGAGGAGCAATTGCTGTAATGGGTGCCAGCATGGGCTAAGACACATTGTATCTCATCAAACTGATTTTAGTGCTGCAATGTAACATTGTGAGATTTGATGACAACAGCATGTAATGTTTCGAGAGCCTGCATGTACATCGTTTCTCTACTTAGACAAATCAGAGGAAAGTTTGCAAAATCCTTTATGGTTTGAGACCTTAAGTTGGAATATTCCATTTTTTAGCATCCAGCCATGACTGCCCTGATTAGTGTGTAGTTCAGTTTTTACTGGCTGGGTGATGTTTGCAATCAGATCTTGGCCTTTTTGGATTTTAATTTTTACTGATGAAGCACCAGCCTCAGCTGTGCCTGATCCTTGACAAAGCTTCCAAGTGCTCCCTGAACAAAAGTGACTAGTAAATTATTTCCAGTTCCTCTGGTCGGAGCTCTCTTCTCTGAGCTGCTGGTTTGTATTCAAATCCTTTTTTTATTTTTTATTGGTATTAGGGCAGTGTCTAACGACATAAACCTCTATTGAGGGCTTACTGTGCTGACACTGTAATATGCATAGAGATACTCTCTGTGCAAAATGTTAGAGAATGCAGGGGTGTAAAAGAAAGCAATTTTCCATTTTAGAGACAAGAAGCTAAGAAGAAAAGAGAATTACATGCTCTGCAGGCATAACAACTTTGTCTTCTTCCCCCTTAGCCCTTTATAATCATGTCAAAATAGACTATTTGGGTCATTTACTGATGACCTGTGAATGCCGTGTCTATCACAGCCTTTTAAAATGTACAAGTGACAAAGTATTCCCAATGAAGTTGAATTAGCATAGCGACTGAAGATTCGTGAACATCGCCAAAATGCATTAGGGCTAATATTGTAGGGGAGGTCTAGCTATGGGCTAAGGGATTACTCAGTTGAGATTGCCAGTGCATAGCTGATCTGGCTATTTCAAATTATCAGAACCTAATTAAATGAAAACATACGAGCAGATAATGAGTGGAGCTGTTGGCTAGAAAATCCTCCAATATTAAATCAGAAGTTTCCTTTGGGGCAATTAAGATACAGTGAATATATCTTAGGCTGTGTGTTAATCATCAGTATTATAAGCGAATCTGATACTGGCCTGGAGGAGGATTTTAAAATTGAGTTTTTCTTATGAACTTTCCAAAGTTCATGCAGGGTCTTCAAGCCCTCTGCAGCTTTCCCCAGTGTGCTACTTCCAGTTGCAAATAAATGAGGCTGTTCTAGCCTGCGTACGTGTTTTTCATTTGTTCTTAAAAGTCACAACCTGATTACAGAATATCGTCAGGCCCTTGGGCAGTAAAGGGGAGAAGTTTGGAGCAGTGCAGCAGCAACGAAATGTTAGCAAGGATGGCTCTGCTCGGGGCAGGTGCTGAGCAGCACCCTCTCTGACTTGCATCGTTTTATTTTCTGTGATGGGGTCTGTCTTTTTGGTCGTGTTTAGTGTCTGTCCCAGCCCGTGGGGCGGCAGTGAGGGGCAGTGGTGCTGCCCTAAGCCCAAGGGGTTTCGAATGAGAAGGACCCACCTGCCTCTCAAACCATGGTGGTCAGCCTGTTTCGCTTGGTTAACGTGGCTCTTGGGAGGAGCGCGTGAGGCATGTAAATAGTGTGGTGCGGAGTGGTAGTAGACAGTGTATTTCTCCCTTGGATCAGCTGAGACCATTGCAGGTGATAGCCAGGGGCCTCTCCTGGTGCTGGCTGGGCAGACTGTCGTGCCGGGACTGGAGAGGGCTGCCTGGCCGTGAAACACCTGCAAGAGTGAGATATCCTAGTAGAAGTATATAACGGTGAATGTGAATATGATGTGTGTTTTGGCTGAGGTATTGCTTATTTCTTTGATGTGAAAGCAGAGTTAGGTGATAAAACACTCTACATATTCCACCAGTTTGATTTTTTTTTTTTCCCCACCAGTTTCATTTAATTTGATTTTCCTCCATTTCATCTGCCCAGCCCTTGACAGCCTACTTGTGCTGGTACCGGAGTCCCAGTAATCCCAGCAATCAGGGGGATTCAAAAAGTTGCCACAGTTGCCATTCAAAGCAGTTGCCACCCATGAAGGCTGGAGGATTGCTGGCTCTCAGATTGCCCTGTCCTATGGGCTCCTCAATGGCTGGCTCCTGCCCTTGCTGCTGAGCTCCCAGCCCCAAACTCCTCTGGCTCCAGGAGCAGTGTTTTTGAGAATTATGGCTGCTTCTCATTGTCCCACAGCCATTAATATGGGCTGTATTTTTGGTTCCTGGCCACATGGCTTGGCTCTATTAAAACAGATGTTGTCCAGCTACAGCCTGCTTTTCTAAGGGATCTGGATCGCTCGGCATCAACGGCCTGTCTTCATTTTTATTTATTGCTCTTCTAAGTATAGCTGTTTTCAAATTTAATTGGGGATGATGATGTGGATAAAAGTGTTAAATACCTTGGGACCAAGATCTGATCCCAGCGGGACCCCGCTGGAAACTCAGTGGTTCCTATTTAAAATTAGATTTTGACACCTGTCAGCCAATTTTTTATTTAATGTGTGCTGTGTTCACTTAATATCATTCTGGTTTCTCAATCAAAATATCAGCTGCCTTCCAGAAGTCTGTTCCACGGACACTGTTATCCCCGTTAACCACATCTGTCGTCTCAAAGATAGAAGGCTGTTTGACAGACTCTGTTTTCCACAAAACCTTGTTGATTGCCGTTACTTATTTCCTTTCTTTCTTAATCATGTCCTGTCTCTGCTATTCCATTATTTTGCTGGGATAGATGCCAGGATGACAGTCTTATAATTATCTGGGTCACCCCATTAATCCTTTCTAAATACCCTTTTCTGGAACTTTCCCATTGTTCCACACTTTTTGAAAATGAACATGCAACAGTCCAGAAAGCCTTCAGCCTTTCTTAAACATTTTCAAGCAAGTATTTGGATATGTTGACTTGAAAAATGAGAGGCCAGGGATCTAACATCCTCGTAAAGAAAAACTGCAATGAAAAGTGTCCCAGTGTTATCTTGTGGCTGTGACTTGATGCTCTGCTGCTTTCCCAGAGCCCTCACAAGCTCACGGTTGTGCTGTGCTTTCGGAGCAGTCCTGCACTTTCTGCATTATTGGTGTTATTATGGACAACTCTGTCACTGCTCTCCAGTAGTGCTGTAGTTATGATTCCCTTTCTTCCTAATATCACTCTTTGGTCTGATATACGATTTAGAAAAAAAAAGTAAAAAATCAGAATTTAATTAAAACATTTGCTTTCTCGACCAAGTCTGTTAGGTTATTTTTCAAAGCTCATGGGAGTAACAGATGAGCTCCAAATTTATGGATGTAGCATTAGCAAGTGAACCCATTTTGAAATGGGTTTGTGTCTTCTTGCACAGACGGCTGTCCACAATCGCTCATTATCCATCTTGCTTATTTGTGTGGCTACTGAGTTTTTGGACAAACAGCTTTGCTTTGCCTCTGAGTGTTTGACTTTTCCAGGTTCTGTTTAATTTTAAATTCAAATCCCAGACTTGAGAAAAAATTCTTACTTTCCACACTGAATGACATTATCTTAGGTATTCCAAATACAGTTGCCGATTCCCCTTCCCCAAACACAATGGTTTAAAAATCTGCTAGAGTAATGGCCATAAATTAGATATATTAGATGTAAGGGTGCAGGAATATTTTGAGTGTGTTGTGACAGCTGGAAATCGTGTCCTTCCTCTTTTAGGGTGGTTGGTGGCTTTGAGACTCTGACTGCTATGGAGAATGTGGAAAGTGACCCAAAAACAGACCGTCCCAAAGTACGTGTGAAGCACCCGGGGCTGTGCAGGAGGGAGCGAACGCATATGGCCTCACATGGCACTGTGGTTCACCCCACTGACGCTTCTCTGAAAGCCAGACTTGGGGGAGATGGGGCAACTTAATCAGCAGATTGATTTGCTCTTCTTCTTCTGCTCCCAGGAGGAAATACGAATTCAGACAACAACCGTTTTTGTTGATCCATATGAAGAGGCAGATGCCCAGGTGAGGATGGTTGGTTGGTTGGTTGGGTTTTTTTGAAAGGCCAAAGCTGTACTCTGGAGAACTTTGTAACTTAATGCCTTTTCTGTGAACATGGGCAGCCCCTGGCCCGTATGGTTGCAAGCTAAGATTAAACAGCTGCCATTCAGCATTGCCTTGTGTGCCAGGATCATCGCCGCTCTTTCAGCGGAGAGGTCTTGTAACTGAGTCTGGCACAGCTCCCAGTCCATCACACTTACAATGGCTTCCTTTCCAAATGCCCACAGTAGTTACGGATAGCTGCAGGTGGGAAGAGAGGAGTTTTGTTATAATGGCTGCAGAAAGCCTGTTTGTAGTGGCCCTTGAGGTCTGTCTCCTAAAGCCTGCCCTGTAATCATAGTGGTGCTGATTGCTGTTTTAGAGTGCTTTAAAGCTTCAAAGAATTGTATACATTTTCTCCTGACTCTGGACTAGCTCTTGCAACAGATTGCACTCTCTGCTTCCCACAGGTTGCTGCAGAAAGAGAGAAGGTCCAGCTAGAAGAAGAAGCAGCCAAAACAAAAGCTGAGGCAGTCCCACCAAAGAAAGAGGTCCAGACTCCTAAAACTTACCGGCAGGGGATTGGAAAATACATTAACATGGCTGCAACGTGAGTTCCCTGCCCATCTGAACTTTGAGTGTTTTAGTTGCCTTTCCTGCTGGACACTGACCCTGTCCAGTGCCGTTGCTCAGGTGTTTGGTTTGTACCAGCAGACTTTGCAAAGACACCTTCATGCAGTCCTAACAGTCAAGAGTTCCCTCTACTTCTGCAGTTTTTCAAGATTACAAGTTAACTGAGCTTTTCTTTCAGCACTTGAATGTGACCAAGTTGGTCTTTAACGGCGTGTGCTGACTTCAGAACTGTTGGATACATTTCCACAACTCAGAAGTCCTTGAGGAACTGTATTGTGTCACTTCCTACATCATCTTTATTCTCTTCCTCTTCTGCAGCTATTTCTGAAGGCCACAGTCCCACAGATGTTTCTCTTTTAGCAGCTTCTCCCCTGCACAAAGTAGTTGCCTTAAGCCCATATCAGTCTGCTGATCTGGTTCCCTGTTCAGCCACACGAACAGTTGTACCAGCACAACTGAAATGGCCGGAAAGGGGAGCAGGTTCCCAGGCTTGCCGTGGGAGCACAGGGCGTCTAGTGAGTAGCTCCAGGGTGCCTGGCTGGTTGTACAGGCTTGTCCTAAAGTATCCTCTCCCAGACACCCTTTGTACACCCGTTGGGATTGGCAGCATCGCTTGCTTTCCTAAGGACAGTACAGAATCCCACCTGAGTGGCGGCTTTGCATGAGTTTTGGATAAATTAAAATAGATGCCTTCCACTTGATTTTTTTCAGACTTCTCTAAAAGCATTTGCAAAAATGCTGTTGTCTGTCTGCTGCATAAAGGCGTATATTTATGCATCCACAGATCTGGACAGCTATTTAATCAGCTTGTATGTGCCTGCGTGACTTACTGTGAGAACAAAGCTATGTTAGCCCGTGTAGGTCAGTTTGGTGTGTCAGTTAAGTGTTTCAGTTACAAAATATTGCTTGTCCCTTAAAATACTATGTTTAGCTTAAAATTGCTGCCATTCTGCATTGTATTTAGAAAGGAAACCCAGGCAGAGTTTGCAGCTCTTTGGAAAGGGCCAAGCAGTACAGAAAGGACTTTTCTTTCCTAGTCCTTCACTCATTGCAGCCTGCCTTGAAACTGGGAGTTTGGGCTGTAGCAGCCCTTTGGCAGGTTCAAGGCTCTCCCTATCAGCTACTGATACCGGTCGATAAAACCACAGCACGTGAGCTGGCTGAGTAGTGTTTCCATGGGGTTGCAAACTCTGCTCAAGAGAGGCTGTGAATAGCAGCAGCGACTGCAACAGGCTGTGCTCAGGAAACAGGAAAGGATCTGAAAAACTTGCCCAGCTGCTTTACACCTAATTCCCCATAAATCCTTTTGCTGCCACAAATGCAGGTGAGGAGGCAGGGAGAGAACTTGCGGCTCACATTCTCATCGTGACTGCTAAAAACGTACAGCTGTTAAATCTTCAGCTCTGACCTGGAGAACTTGTTGGGTTTTCAACACGCTCCTGGAAGTGTTCAAAGCCTGACCCAAACCATCCCCGCAGACTGACACACTCTCCCTCTTTTTGGGTATACCAAAGGCCCCCATCCCCACCCCCCCTGCAGTCCCCATGCTGGCATGGAGCTTGCACTGCTCTCTAATTGATAAGGGATGGGCTGGCTCCGATATAGCCGTTGCTGGGAGAGGAAAGGCATCCAGCTGCCCTGGTCCCACCGAACAGTAAATAGTCCCTGAGAGTTGTTTTCATTTCGGCTCCAGGAAGCGCAGCGTGGAAGATGACGGGCCCTCAACCAGCACAGCTGCGAAGAAAGAGAAAAAGAGCACAGGCTTCGGGGACTTCAGCTCCTGGTAGCAGCACGGGGAGCCTAGTACTGGAGCAGCACAGCAAAAAAAGAAAAGGCGGCCTCCCACATGTCCCCGAAGAGCCCGAAAGACAGTCTGTCCTGGGGAGGGAAGGCACCAGCCTGCCCTTCCACTGGGAAAGAAAACTGTTGCTTTGTTAAGGCTGGTTAATGTGGCTTTGTTTTCTAGAGAGCTGTGTTCCCCCCACTGCATCTTCCTCGAAGGCCTTTTTGTTGTTGTTTTGCTAAGCGGGGAGCAGGCAGCCCAGCTCCGCTGGGGATTAGCTGGAGCCTTTCTCTGCTTGGCTGGCAGCAGACCAGGCAGAGCCCAGCCTCACAGGACGCTACTTCAGTGAACAGCTACGTTGGTGAAAGAGCTCCTTTTACAGGTAATCGTTCCCAGACAAGCCAACTCTGCCAAATGAAGGAATGAATTAATGTGCTGGGGAAGCGCCTGTGCTGCTGTAGCGCTTTCCGGAGGGGAGGAGAGGGCTCCAGCCTGTCCTGCCCTTCTCTTCCAGCTGCCTTTTGCTAGTTCTCAACAAGGACCAATTCTGTCTCTTGCTCATTGCGGGCCTGCCTCCTGGCTGGACTGACTGCTCCAAAATGAGCTCTCTCTGTACCCGTTTAAGTCTCTGACAGCCTGAGAAGCAGCGAATCTAGATAAGGAGGCTGGGGTGGCTGCACCACTTGTTCCTCCCAGTGGCTGGCCTTCCCTGAGCCACTGGGCAGCCAGATGGGCCAGGACACACCAGCTCAAACCTGCCCTTGGGTGCCGGAAACGACAGCCTGGAGCAACTGAGCAGGAATAGAAACAACTTTTTTTTTTTTTTTTTTTTTTTTTTTTAACCATCCCTAAAGCCTGCTCTTTGCAGGGGAACACACACTGTAGACTACCCTGACATCAGTCCTCCCATCATTAGGGAAAACCATATAATATAGCTGACAGGCGTCTCGGATATTTCCGTTGCATACCCACAAATTATTAGGAAGCTTAGTAAAGGCCTTATGAGGTAGAGATATATCAGCCTGTGAAGTTTTAATCCAAAAACCTAAGTGTGTTACCATCACTTAGATGTAGCAGGCTAGATCCTGAACATTACTTTTCAGTTCATCTTCGGTGTTTTCAGATGACAGAAATACCCTTCCTACCTCTCTGTGTGGCTGAGGAGATAGTTTTGTAATCAGCTTTGTAACAATACATTTATATTGGTGGTTTCACATTTTAAGAGAAGACTCCATTTATATGAAATTGCTGTAAAAACTTTTGGTAAAACGTTTTGCATTAAATGATTTTATTTTCTTTTGAGTGCTTGCCTTTGACTCTTCAACTGTCATTTCCAAGATCATGGTATTGCAAAGTTGATTGTCATAGAAGGAAATGATTCATTCCTACTTTTTAAGATGCTCATAAGGAACTCTGGGATCTTTGCGGATATGATTACATCTTTGTTATATCATAGGAAGTTCAAACTAGTTTGAAAGAATAATAGTGGGTTTTTGTTTTGCAGCATTTTGCAGCGTGTAAGTTTGAAAGAATGTGTTTGATTCCTGGAACAGGGGATATGATGGTACTTTCCTCAAGCTGAGTTTCTTGTGTCTTATTGAAACCTCTTGCTTCTCCTGGATTGGCCTTTTCCTGATAAATTGTTATTGATCCCTTCTACCTAACTTCTACTTCAGCACATTTTGAGTCGTCAAGTTCAGTGTTGCTTGAGCTGGAATGGGCAGTTTAATGAAATCCATGAGAGTAAAATGCTTTTTTGTACTTGATTAAAATGGAGATTATTATGAAAGAAAGGAGCTTTTGATTACAAGGAAGGCAACAGAGGTGTGGCAAGGACTCCTGTTTCAGCAAGAGTCCTTGTTACAGATTGATATAAGGGACAGCTTCCTTTCGAGGCAGCAGGCTGCAGAGATAACTACACGCTTTCCCTTTCTACTTGTTTTTTGGCAGAGCTCACTGCAGCCCATGAAGGACCACTCCCGTGCAAAGTGCAGACAGGACTACTGCCCTTCCAAGCACTGCCTTTGCGCTGCCCGTTTTGTTACAATTTCCCACCATAACATCAGACACAAAAGAAAGAGCAATTTCCTGGCTTCTAGGAAGGGCTGAGCGTAACCCTTTTAGTTTTGCTCTAAGCAGGGATGAAGCTCTTCAGCCTCCGTTCGCCGCTCGACCTGAATTCGGGCTGGTCTGCCGGGGCTCCCTGCTGTTGTTGGTGGGACCCAGGCTGGGAGATGCTGGCTCTGGCTCGTCCCCAGGGTGCTGCAGCGGTGCGCGGAGGTCGAGCGGTTTGGCCGAGGCTGTGTGCTGAGTCAGCAGCTGGGCTGGGGTTTGCACCGAGAGCCTCTGCAGGGCAGCGAGCACGTCGGTGCTCAGGCAGCCAGACCCTGCAGCAAATTTTTGTTCCGAATTCCCACCTCTCTGCTCCCTCCCGCACCTGTACTTTTGCATACTTGGTCAATTTTTTTTTAACTTCAGCTTTTCTTCTGATCAGCAGAACCCACAGGGACAACGTGACACAAGCTCTTCTCTAAAAGATGAGGGAAAATGTTGAGCCATATTGACAGGGGCACAGGGTGAGTGCCCAGAGAGCAAGGTAGTGTGGTGTAGCCCTTGTTTTTACAAAACCTGGCTCTTTGCAGGGTGACGTGCAAACTTTCCACTACCTGAGTCAGGAAAGGGGAGAAAGGAGGCTTTGCTGAAACCTTTTCTGCCCCTTTCATCACTTGGTTCTCCAGCAAGGGTGGTGTGTTAAGAGGAATACCCAAAGCAGCTCCTGCTATGTCTGGAGGGATAGGCAGGAATTGTGCAGCCTTACTACAGAAACTCACCCCTGGGAACCACTGTGCTATTTGTAAGCACATTTTTACATTCTTTGGCTTTGACACTTTTCCAGTAAATGTGCTTAGAGAGAAAAAGTAGGATTTTAACCAGAGACTGAAATAGTTTTTGTCTGGCCTTGGCTAGAATAATACCAGCACTCTCTTACTTTGCATTGCTCCATACCTGGGTCATTTTGCTGAAAGGCAGAGGCACTGGGTGACCAGTAAATTCATCGTTTCCTGGGATCTGGCACTGTAGCAGGGAACACCACGAGCACAAAACACCCTCAAGAAGGTGGTGGCATGTGGTGGGGCTGGCAGCCGTGACCATACAGCCGCACAAAGACGTGGGGCTTGCGGGAGACTCGGTTCTTCACCTTTGCTTTTTTTGGCATGAATTCAGCCTGGCCCCTCAAGGACCATTGTATTGTCTGTGTGGGAAACAGCACTAAATGAATGGTTTTCCAGCTAAATAGCTGCAACTCTGTTTCCATATTTACCAAGAGAAAAAGCCCCAAATATTGTTGTTCAGTTTAATTTTGCCTGTTCCCCACTGGCTGGAATTGCTACAGCCCACTCTTCTTGGAAGCGAGAGCTCATACAAGCAATTGCTCTGCTTCAGCATCACGTGGTAGATCATAGAGGTACCCATCTCATGTGGGGCCATGAATTGTGAGTAGTCAAACTGTGTTTCAAGGTCTCCAAGAAAATCCTGCTTCTCCCTCCAGCTCCCTTCAAGAAAGGGACCAGGCAGCGACCATTCCCCAGAGCCCAAACCACCCTCAGCCGTGTGGGCAAGGGGCTCAATGGGGTGGAGCAGAGAGGTGCATGCAGAGTTCGGTCCGGCACGGCTTGGCTCGCTTCCCACCTGTGCTAAATTTACTACTTCTTACTGTGAATTAAAAACCCCACGGAACACACCTCTACCAGGTACTGCTCCAGGATTTGTCTGTCGTGTTCTCTTGACCCTGGATGGTGGGGGCACGTGGAAGATGTTCGGGCCCTGGACCGGCTGCTGTTGGGATGCCGTTGGTACCAAAAGCAGCGCAGAGCACGGGCAGAGACGAACGGACAGAGACAACCTGGAGGAGCCTGTGATGGTCGGTAGGACGGGGATGGGGACAGGACGGGCTGCTGGCTGTGCCAGGACTCCTCGACGGAGCCTGGCACGCGAGTTGCAGCTACCAGACCCTTGAGGCGGCTGCCATACCCGTGGGGGGAAGGAGCTGAAGCAGAGGAGGCGAGAAGCACCCGGACTGCCTCCTGGGGCACTCCTCGCCTCACAGGTTTGGGAACCCCATAGGGCACATCACAGAGGTGGCACGTCCCTGTCCCCAGGCAGCCACCCGTGCTGGTGACTCCACCTTGCACAGGCGTCCTTGGGAACCTTGCAGAGGGGGGCCGAATACTTGAAGAGATCTATTTTGCTCTCTGGGTCCTTCCTGACCAATTCCTGGCAGTTTTTTGCAGAGGTTTCTCAACCCTTAGTGCTTCTGTGTGCCCCTGCCACAGGGCTGTGCCTGTCCCTGTGGTCCATGGGGTGGCATGTGTCAGTGTGTTGGCTCCAATACAGACCTACTGACCCCAGCCTCTGCTGGGGCTGCTGAGCTCCGTTTCTGCATTTTCCAACCCGACTTGGCCCCAGAAACCTCAGGGTGAGAGGCCAGGATGAGCACTCGCTTCCTTGCCCAGGCGAGGGGGCATTTGTGCCCCTTTGGTCCCCTTGGCTTTGTCCCAGTCTCCACGATCTGAGCTTCAACACAGCTTCGGTTCAAGGGCAGTAGTCAACCCCCCCTCGCTGGCCGCAAAACTTCCAGCAGAAAACAAAAATCCGCTTCTCGGGTCGTTGCGGGGTTCCTGCAGGTGTTTCGTGTCCCCCCCCGGCGTGAGCTGCTCGCCAGTGGCTCTGGGGCAGCTGCGTCCCTGCTGCCCTGGCACACGGGTCTGCACCAAAGGCCGTCTTGTTGAAACCAAGGGAGCGTGCTGAGGCTTTGCGTCCCTCGGCTGGCAGGAAAAGCGTAATTAATAGCAGAAATAAGCAGCAGCAAAAGCTGCTGTTCATCTGCCCGATTCCCTTTGGAAGAGCCCGTGGTCCCGTAGGACACATGCAGCGGCAATGTCGCGTCCGGCATGGCTGTGTCTGGGAGATCTGCTCTGAGTTGTTGCAGTTTGTGCCACTGGCCTTGAGGCTTTAAGGACAGTGAGGTGAAGGTTGTCTTTAGAGAGAGAGAAATAGTTTAGGGCAGCTGCAGGTTTTATGGTTGCCTGTGGATAGGCTTGCAGAGAAGTATGGGGTTTTGGTTCAAAAGCAGCAGTGTCTTGGTTTAACACTGGCTACGCTGGCACGTCGAGGGCTGGTCTCCACTGCCCAAACCCTGCATGCGGGTGGCAGATGCCCGTACCACAACCAGGGCTTAAGCAAAAGCAGCGAAGGGCCGACGTGCTAAATGCAGCCAAGTCAAGGCCAAGCCCTCCGAAGGAAGGAGGGAGGCTGAGCACACTGGAGCCGACGGGTGCCGGAGGGTCGGTGCCGCTGGCTCCACGCTGTTGCGCACGCAGCCAGGCGGGCGCAGCGTCGGTGGGGGCAGAGGGCTCTCGCAACCCCCCCGCCGGGCACAGGCGACCCCGGCGTGGGCAGCGTCGGTCCCCTCAGCCGGTGGCGGAGCCGCAGGCATGGCCACGGCCACGGCCGCCCTGCAGCCGGTAGGAGCAGCTGGCAGATAAACCTAGCGCTCGGACGCTGGATTATAAATATCAAATATTTCTGGGATCCCCCCCCCACCCGTCACCAGCGGTGTTTGGGAGGAACAGGATGCCGGAAACCTTGTGCCAGGAAGCAGCTTTTATAAGCAAGGGAGGGGATTGCCAAACACCCCCCTCCAAGTTTCAACACTGTTTGCTTTGGAAAAGGCAAACAAACTAAATCGGACTGCACAGGAAGGAGGCGGGCAGCTGCCTGCCCCGGCCGGCGATGGTTTACACCGCACGGCGCAGCCGGGGATTTCTCGCTTCCTCTCTTTCTTCGGAAAGCATATTTGTTATCACGGCCGCGGCGGAGGATTTAACCACTCTGTGCTGTGACTGCAGAGAAGGGACTGGAGCCGAGGCTGCGCTCAGAGCTTGGGGAGCACAGCCCCTCCGCTCCGGGACACCCACCTCCGTGGCAGCGACATCCAACCCCATCGGCTTCGACCTGGGTGTCCCCATTCCTGCCACCCACAGGGACCGGGATCCCCGCTGCAGTGCAAGGCTCTGACCAGGCTGCGGTAGTAGGGGGGGGACACAACTGGGTGGCATCACACCCTCCTGTCCTGCCGCTCATCCCGTGCACTGCTTTAGCTCACCGATCTGGCACAAGCCGCCAGTGACGGGTTTGCTTCTCGGGCCTTAAACCCTGCAGCAGAAAACACCTCTAAAAAAGCAAAAGGAGCTCGATGGGTGCATCGGAGAGGAGAGGGGCTCCCGGTGTCATCAGCCCCGCCGGTGCGAAAGCCGCCGTGGCAGCTCAGTCCCTTCCCCACTCCCACAGCCCCCACGTCCCGCACATCCTTTGGGCAGCCCGGGTGGGTTTTGGGAGGCTCCAGCCGTGGCCGCTGGTGCCCAGCGAGCAGCAGTCGTGGCCATGCAGTCTTGTGGCCGACCGCAGCGCGTGTGTCCCGCGCTGGATGCCTTCATCGGGAAGCGGTGGTAGCCGGTGAGCCGCGGTGCTGCGTTGGGCCCGACGGCCACAACACGGCTGTTCGCAGCCGAGAGCGTGTATGAGAGCGTGCATAGGGATTTTTAAACAAAAAGCACGTTGTGACCGCGGGCTGGGGCACCCCGTGGCGCCGGGAGGGACTTTCCCACTGAAGGGACACGTGGCCTTTTGGGACGAATGCTGAGATGGCTCTGAAAAGCAGCTCCTCGCTGCTGCCTGGAGCCGGTGGCAGTGGGACTGTGGGGGGAAAGCCGAGCTCGGGGGGGGCACGCTGCGGCAAAGCCGCAGCGGGGCTGGGGGGGCCTGACACCACTTTGCTGCAAAGCCTGAACCCCGCTGAGCTCCGTCGTCGTGCACGGCAGCGCTGCCGCGTTAGCGTGGGGCACGGCGGGGGCCGCGGGGGCCGCGCACGGCACCTCGGCAAGGCCGGCACTGACTCACCCTCCGCTGAGCTCAGGCGCTGCAGCCCGGTGACTTCATCCGCTGGAAATAGCAACCGAGGAGGAACCGTCTTTCTGTCACCCGCCATCCATACCCATAGAGATACACAGGCGCTCGCTGCTGCCTGCGCTGCTGCCCGCACCCCGGTCCCAGCGGCGGGAGCTGGTTGAGCCCCAAGGCAGGGGCAGCCCTGCGGTCTCCCCCCCAGCCCGGACACGTGCCGGAGCTGCTCCGCGCGGGACGGGACAGGATAGGGCCCTGTGGCTGCGCGGGGCTGATAGCATTTGACAGCCGAGGTGCTGCCGGCCCCGCGAGGGACAGTAGGGAATGCTGCTGCATGAGTCAGTGAAGGGTTTCAAGGCCAGAGAGATCACGGCTTTATCTACTCTACCTGCTCGTACAGCACAGACGGTACAATTTGCACTCAAGCCAGTAATGGCTTCTTGGCTAAAATGTGTTTTCCAGAAAGGCACCGGGCTCTCTGTGAAGCCTACAAGGGAAAAATTAATCCCACAGTTCCCCTGGTAGCAAAGCAAAGGCATGGCGGCAGCCTGCAATGACTGTAGCAGATAACGGGGCCCCTCCGCCTGCTCCCGGTTCTTGCTCTTATCACGGATGAGCAGAGCTGGCCTGGGGTTTGTACAGGCACAGCACCGTGGCGGCTGCTCACAGCGATCCCTGAACAGCTCAACTCCGGTTCTGCCACGAAGGCCAGGGGTGTTTGAGATCCCACGGGGACGCCCTGGGGGTCTCCACCCTCGTCTTTCCCAAGGGGACGGTGCAGGGACAGGGCTTATGGAGCCGGGGCCGGGGCGGAGGGTTGACGTGGGCACAAGGCAGATGTCCCGCAGGCACCAGTCCCTGCGTCCAGGACAGGGCCGTGCCGCTCTGCCTCGACGGCTCCGCCGCGGGACACGCAGGAGGGTGCGTACGGGCACGACGGGCGCCCGTCCATCTCTTGCTCGGGGCGTGAACAAGAGTTTCGCAAAGTCTCGGGGCTGCTACAACGCCAGCGCCAGCTTTGCTCCCGCTGGTCGCCGTTTAAAGGTCAGTGGGGCTGAGGCAAGCGAGCTCGGTGCTCGCTGGCACTCGTCCCTCATGTACTTGTTCATGCAGGTTTGCTTTCGTAAAAAGGAAAGAAAACCAACCACCTCTCCCAGACCCCTCTGCTCCCTCCACTGGGGCTCTTCCCACGTCGCTGGCCCGGGGGGGGGTTGCATCTCTGCTGGGTTTTCTTCTGGGCACGACTCCGGGCTGGTTGCTTTGATATTTTCCGGAGATGAGGAGGGTGCAGGGGCATCGCGCCTTCCTGACCACGCGGTGCCCTTCGCTGGCCGCTGCCGGACAGGCTGGCAGGAGCTGCCGCTGCCAGCACGATGCCTTAACCGTGGTGAGACCAAACCTCCCGTGTCCGCGGGCTGGGGCACGGCTGCGGCAAGGGGCCAGCACCCGCCTCCCCCCCCTCCCAGCATTGCTGGGAAGCTTTGGGGATTAAAGCATCCCTCCAGACAGGGTCGTGAAGGGCAGAGCGGGCACAGAGGGCTCCGGGAAGGGCTGGCATCGACCGATCTGCCCGAGGGCGGAGGAAGCGCTGGGGATCGGGGTTGTACCCGTGGGGCTGTGCACGGGGCAGCTTCCCAGGCCCCTCTGTGGTTCCTGACGTCACGGAGAGGCCAAATCTTCCCTTTTGCACAGAAAAAAAGGCTCATCTGCAGTCACAGCGGGCTGCACTTGACAGCTCATAACTTAATGGCTTTTAAAAAATAGCCACAGCCTGTTTTAAACGCTGGTCGACGTCTCCTCTACCTTTCCCCCCGGAAAGCCTTCTGAGCTCTCACTTTTCCGATATTAGACACTTTCTCTACTCTTCGGCCTTCATTTATTAATGGCTAATTATATCTATTTGCTTTTGTGCCAACATTGTCCTTTAGCTTGAATAGCTTTTTTCCCTCCCTAATGCTTGCTTCCCGGTGCTATTTATAGGCAGCAATTGTATCCCCCCGCAGCCTCTGTTTCGCTTGGCTACACAAGCTGCGTGCCTTCAGCCTCCTCAAAACGGCCCCGTCGCCCTCCTGCCTCCCTCCGCGTCCCCTCCTCGAGCCGAGGGGGTTCAGGCGGGTGCCCAGCTGGTGCCGGCGTCTGGCAGAAACCAGTTGGGTGGCAGCACTGGCCGCGATGCTTTGGGGCAGAAAGCCGGGGGGCAGAGCCACGTGCCACCGGAGAGCCCCATGGGGTTATTATGTATTTTAGGCAGCCCCATGAGGTTATTATGTTTTTTAGGCAGCCCCATTGGGTTCTTTTTTAGGCAAAGGCAGGGATGGCTCCAGGCTCCCGTTTGCCTTCCCTGTCCCTCCCAGCCCATTTCTTTGGAGGGAGAGCGAGCGCCCGGCAACACCCGGCAGCGTGGCCCACCAAGGCAGCGCACGGAGTTGCGCGATTTCTATCGGCGCTTTCATCCCGGGATGAAACGGATGATAGAAAACATTTGGTTTTACGATAAAAGCAATTGACCCTGGAGGAATCTGCCTCCCCAGGGCGGCCTGCAGCAAATCATGGAGATAAGGCACCGACACGCAGCAAACGCCAAGTGCTTCCAAGCTCCTGAGCGGCGGCAGAGCAAATCCCTTCCCACGTGGAAGGAAACCCGCGCTGGGTTTCCACAGCTGCTCCCGAGCCCGGACAACGCAGCCGGTGACGATTTTAGTCGATTTTGTTGGGGCCGGGAAGGTCTGCAGAGGAGGACGCTATTTATTTTTTTTTTAATGAACGGCCAGATTTTTTTGTTACAGACGTCTTCGCCACAGATCTCAGTCGAGCTTTTAATAGATGGGTTCCTCGCCAGCGGCAATTGCAAATTGATGGCAGCAGAAATGGCAAGTGAAGACAAATATAGTGCAGGCTGCCTGCAGGGAGAGTGCACGGAGGAAACTTCGGATGCTATTTTTGGTGCTTTGTCTCCACTGCTTACAGTATTTCTAATAGTTGTTTCTCCTTAAAAAACATGCTTAGGGTTGGGATTTTTTTTTTTTTTTTTTTTTGGTTAAAAAAAATTCCTTTCTCCAGAGAAAGGGTCAGATGCCGTGTCCGTGCCTAGCTCCGCAGAGCTGCTGGGTACCGCAGCCCTGGTCGGCTGGTGGTGGGAGGGCAAAGACATGCTGGTGATGCTGCCTCCATCCCCTCCACTGGGACCAGTACCGGGCCCATCTCTCCCAGGCCCTGCGCAGGGGCCGACACGGAGCCAAACCCTGATTTCACCCCGATCCATGGGAACGTCGTGGGGAGTACGGGAAAGTTCAGCGTGCTCGCTAATAAAAGAAGGAAACTCTCCCACGCTGCCGAGCCATCGCTGCACCATGGGGGGGGCCGGCAGCGGATGCCCCAGCTCCTCCGCTCGTCACCAATGCACTGAGTTTTGCATGGTCCCAGCCAGCACCAGGAGCCGCAGCGGCCGGACGCTCCTGGAACGCAGTGGGATCCAGCTGGGTGCTGTGGGCGAAGCACTCGCCCTGGAGGGGAGCAGCTCTGGGCTGCAAAATCGTAAAAATCCGGGCACGACCGAGAGCATGTACACCGGAGCCCAACTGCAGGGAGACGGGGAGGAGAGCGCTGGAAATCGCTCGGATTACTTGGCAGAGTGGAAAAACACTCCGAGTTATTGCCGTGCTTGGGGAGCCGCGGCTAGATGACACTGGAGTGACGTTAAAGGCTTTATGGCACTGATGCCCAAAACTTCTCGGCCCCCGGGGGACGATCGGGGACACGGTGGCGGATTGAGGCGCATCCCCAGGACGATCGGCCCCCGGCGCAGAGGCGTCTTGCTGACACATGTGTCCATGGGTGTGAGAGACGAGGCTGCAGTTATAAATAAAGGAGCAGAAACGCTAATAAAAGTGACAAGCAAGATCAGGGAAAATCTGGGTTTAACCACAGAATGGCAAAATAAAAGCAGCTTGGTCCTGCACTTTCTGTGTCCGCCTGGAAACCTGGGATGTCTGCAGCAGCAGCTCGGGGGGGGGGTCTGTCACCTTCTCTGAGGATCTGGCGGTGCTTGGACTGTGGGGTAGGGTTTGTGTTTGCCTCATTAGGAGGCTTATTGGTATGAGAAGCCCCAGATGCTCTTCTGCCGTCTTTTTACACATCCATGTTTGTGCAGACCCCATTTTGCCTTGATTTGATCAAGCCGCAATCTGGTGTTCACAAAAAAAAATATTCCCTCTGTTTGCTTCTAAATAACATAAAAGGCCCTGCTCTGCCAGCATGCTGGATGGTGCTGGAGTTAAAATAAAGATAACAAAAATGGGAAGAAGAAATTGTTCATCAGTGGCTCATTGAGCCCTTTAGCAGAGAGGACCTGTGGCCCTTTCATACCTGGCCAGGTTGATATTGCATGGCCAATATCACAGCGCAAGGCTCACACCCAACAGCTCAGGGTTGCCCACCCCCAAGCCGGGGTGGGCTGCGGCTGCTGAGCAACCCCTGGAAAGAGAAAAAAAAAAAAAAAATTAAAACCCCCTTTTTTAAGGTTTTTAAGGCAGACACTAACGTCTACTTCTGATAACTCTGATAACCCATGTCCCCGGCGCCGGGGCGGGCAGCGCTCCCTGTCCTGTCCCGCCGGGGATCTCCAGAAGAAGGGGCTGGGTGCCACACCAGCCACATGCCCTCTCCTTGGTGTTTCCCAACTGGGAAGGTTTTCAGCTGGCCTTGCCACGGCTGGGATGTGCAGATGTACCGGGGAGGAGCGCTTGGGAGCAGTCCAAGGTAAATGCATGTATTCGGCGCAACGCGCGTCTGCCTGGCACCGGCATTGGCACCGGCACCGCTACGGGACGAGGCTGCAGGCGATCCCATCGCTTACTAGTCAAACCCCCTTTTCTGGGGCCGCAAAGGCGGCGGGGGCAGCACGCGTCAGCTCAGCCCCCCCCTCCCCAGGAGGTTGTTTCGCAAGAGAAGTCAGCTTGTGGAGGAGGTTTTTATGGCTGGGGATCAAAGTCCTTGGCGCTCGCCCAGTTTCCCAGTATTTCGCTGTTGCGCAGCCCAGGGTTTGCAGCTGGGTTTGTGGGCCAGCGTCGCGGCAGGGAGGGAGCCCAGGGCTTGTTGGGGGGAGGAAGGTTTAGCCCGCTGGCCTCTCCCACAGCCGCTCTCACCGCCGGACACCCTGGGTGGCACAGAAATGGGGGTCAGGTCCTGCGGCCACCCCCGGCGAGGGCAGGGAGAGGCAGGGCTGCTGGGGATAGGGGCTGGTGGTGGTGAAGGGGACTCCCAAACTTCAGTGGTCAAAGGGAAGCTGCTTTTCTTCGCCCAGAGACGGACGCATCGTGTCCGGGTCCTGCAGGCATCCCGGCTAGCCGGAGCGTGGCTGGGTGCCGTCCGTTCCCTGCCCCATTTTGGGCAGCGCCAGCCTCACCCCGGGCGATAATCCTGCTTTCTCCATCCTGCTCCATCGCCACCAGTCCTGGGCTGTCTCTCGGTCCCCAGCATTCCCAGGTCCTCAGCTGAAGCAGCTCATTTTTCGCTGTGCTTTACGGCTACGGACCTTGCGGAGATCTGCAAGGAGGCAGGCAGAGACGCGAGGAAGACGTTAACCAACTTTTACGGCTTTGCTTATTTAAGAGCATATATTTACATCGTGAATAACCTGGAGGGTCACATTTTAAGACACTGATGTATTCCCCCCCCACCCCGCCCATAAGGCAAAGAACGTGCTTATCCACGCCAGGTCTGCGGGGATGCTGGGCGGCACTGGCCGCGGGGTGGGGACCGTCCAGGCAGAGCTCGGCTCCCTCGCCAGACCCGCACCCAGTGCAAACAAGGAAACCAGTTAACACAAATGAACTCCACCTCGCCAGGGCTGAGTCAAACTTTCCCGGCTCCTCCTCTGCCCATCACGGCGGGGATTTTCCCAGGTCTGGTCTTGCAGGGGTGCAGTAGGTGCTGCCCCACCAACGCCCTCATCCTGTGGGACCAGAAAGGCTGGGAACCATCAGCTTATTTACTTCCAGAATAAATGTATTCCCGGAAAATTCCCATCCTGAAGCACTGGCCTATAAGCCCTATCTTGTCTGTGTTGTTTTTTGCCTTTCATCTGGCCGTATTTCCATAAACAGCTATTTTGGGGTAGGGGAGGCAGCTGTCACCTCCCAATGACTGCAAAAGGCAGCAAAGGGCCGAGTGTCACCCACCATCCCCATCACCATCTGGGGCCGAGGGACCATGGCTCGTTCACATCATTGCTAATCCCTGGCTGCGTCGCTGCTGGACACTTTGTCAGCAGACATCGGGCTGGCAAGAAACCAGGCTGGCACTTGCCCCAAAAAAAGGGTAGAAAACTGACAGTTATGGGGCCAGGAGCTGTTCCTGCTGTATTGTTATTGGCAACCTCTGTTATAAGAAAAAAAAAACCACAATTAAGAAGAGATGTAAAGAGCAACATGTTTTTTTCCTCCGTCCAGCTGAGCTGTCGTGAATAAATCATTGGGGTTTTTTTTTTTTTTTTTTTTTTTTCAAACACTCGGTGAGGCTGGGAAGATCTGCTGGGAGCCGGAGCGCTCAGGTCAGGGCTGTCCTGCCAAGAGACGATTACAGCCTGTCCTGGGGACGGAGGAGCAGGGATCGGAGCCAAGAGCGGCTTCGGGAGGTGTCTAAAGTCCAGGAGTAAGATTACAGGCTGCAGGGTCAGCAAAAACCCTCTCACGCTCCGGGCAGCACCTGAAACCTTTCCGGGAAGGAAAGCACCCGGCTCAGCACCGCTGCGCCCGGCAAAGGGCTCTCCCGGCAGCGGGGCAGAGAGGCTCCAGCAGCCCCTGCGAGGAGGCGGCAGATGCTCGGGGAAGAATTAATCGGTCGGTAACGCGGCATTTCTACTCGGCACCGAAATGAAGGGTGTTGGCTCCTGACCATCACATGTACCCCGTGGCAGGGTGCTCCCCAGACCCGTGCCTGGGCTGTGTCCCACAGCCGTGGGGATGGGGTGTTTAGACGTGGACCCCCCCACACACACACACACACTCCCAGCCTCCTGCCTGGAGATGCACAGAGGCAAGACAAACATCTTTGCAGGCTGTGACCTCCCCATAAAAGCACAGACAGCAATTTGTGGTGTGCCCATCTTAAAAAAAAAAAAAAAAAAAAAAAGGATCGGAAGAGTAGGTTAAACGGCCAGTTCAGCAAAGTGCCTGGGGTGTATTGCAGCAGTTAATCTATAACAAAACAAGTTACACGTTGCTAGAGCTTGGCCTGATTTTTTTTTTAGCACTGTGTATGTGTTTTTTTCCAAGGGCGAGGGCTTGCAAGCGCCCCGCTCACAGCGGCGGGGCTGCTCGCTCTGTCGAGGAATCGGCACCAGCCTGAGCTTCGTTCAGCACGGGGCCGGCTCTGCCGCCACCGCGCCCCTGCCACGCTTTCATCTTCCATTAAAATCAACGCAACGAGGCCGCGGGGAGCAACAGCGAAGCCAAACCAGATGCCACTCAGAGCTCGTACCAAGGAGACGTCGTCCGGGGCCGTGCAGAGGCGGTGGCAGGGTGCTGAGCGATGGGGAGCAGAGGGGATGGTCCTCGGGTCCGCATCCCTGCCCGGCGCGTGGCTTCAGCATCCGTCCCGTAACCTGCCCGCGTACAGGCAGGTCCCTGCCCAGCACCCCTCACCCCAACGGGGCTGCAGTAAATCCAAGCACAGACATTTTCAGGCAGGTTTTAGGCAGCGTTGGAGCCAGGCGGTGCTGACCGCGGGGAGGTTTCCCTGGGAGTTCAGCACCCACCTCCACCTTTTGGTCCAGCGTCTCGGGGGTTGAAACATTTGTGCAGCTCGGCTTCATGTAAAAATGGGAAAAAGAGGGGAAATCGGGGAAAAATGGGCAAGAGGGGTAACCAACAGCTCTACCGATACTGCTGCTGGCTGCTGGTGCCCGGGAAACCCAGCTGGGCCAGCCCAGGGGCACATTTCACCGACCCTTGAGCCGAAGGCTGGAGACGCTCGCACAGCCTGGCCGCTGCCCTCGCCTCTTGTACGTAATTCAAATTAGGGACCTACTGCGTGGCTCAGAGGAGGTAAGCTTGGCTTTCAGAGCAGACATGCACAGAAACCAGAGAAGTTTCCATGAAGCCCTTCACACTGACAGCGTTGGGTAAAGCTCCAGCTCTTGTTACAAGCCTTGGGATTTTTAAGTGGCAAAACCGCAGCGTGTTAATGCTCGCTAACAAGCGCCAGACCAACAACTCGTACCGTCAAAGGGCTCGGATGTTGCACCTTGAACCGGCCAGGCTCCCTCCCAGGCAGACACAGGGATCAGCGCCGCTCCTTCCCCCGGGAAGGGGTCGTGTCCCAGCCAGCAAAGTCAGGCCACGGTATTGCTGGACACCAGCATCTCACAAAGCCAATAACTGCTCCCGGGTGTCAAGCTTTGTCTGATTGTGGCACTGCAGAAAGGGAGAAAGAGCCAAGGAGACAAAAGGGAAAAAGAAAAAAGAGAGAAGAGAGAGAAAAAAAAAAAAAGGCAAAGGGAAAAGAGAAGCCAAGAGACGCAAAGAAAAGCAATGGCAAGGCGCAGCGTTGCTGCGAGGTCAGGGGTGCAGTCAGGGCTGGAGAAGGGCTCTGGGGGGTCCCACCTCCAAGGACAGCTGGGCACGCTGCCCGCAGCCCATCGCTGCAGCTGCATCTCAGGTTATGTTCATTGCACTGAAAAGAGTTTTTCTTTCAATGCCACTAGCCTGAGCATCTAACGGCCCCAGCGCAGTGCCTGGCGGCTTGTTTCCCTGGGCCGGGGCTGGTTTCCAGCAGGAGCTCCCAAATCCTTCCCCTGCCGCCCCGGGCTGTCCCACGGCAGGGCTGGCAGCGGAGGAGCCGTGCCCAGGCACTGCAGGACACAGGCAGGGTGTCCTCCTGGGCTCCAGTGGGCAGACACAGCTCAAACGCCCGATTTGCCCGCTTGTGCATGCAGGCTGCGTCCCTCTGTGCCGTTTCGAAGGGCTGCTTTGCCTCTACGGCTCAAATGGAAAAAAGCAAAGATTAAAAACCATCCCCCCCCACCCTCCGGCACAGCTGCAAACACTTCGTCATGCAAATCTCCCCATAATGGTCACTGCTGTGTTGATTTAACAAGCCCTGTGGACTGGGTTTCTGCTTGCCAAGCCGGCCGCTGGATTTCTAGGAAACCGAGGGATGAGGCAGGTAGTTTTGCTCCAAGTTTGTGGCCTGATGCGATCAGACGCTGCGCAGCGGACAAGGACCACGACCGCCGGCCACCCTGCACTGTGCCGGGCGAGGAGCAAAAGCCCTTGATCAAGCGAAGCTGCTGCTGCCGCCAAGGCGAGAAACGAGCAAGACACCCACACCCAGAGCCCCGAGCGGCAAAATGAGTCCCTGCCCCGTGCTGGCAGCATCCAGCACCGGGGACACGCCAGCCCTGCACCCCTGTGGGGTGTTCTCAGGATAGGGACGGCCAGCTGAGCAAGGTGGGGGCTCTCGTTTTGGCTACGCTACGCAGGGCTCCAGCCGGCGGGACTCACGGTGTGGGGCAAGAGCATGATGCCAACCCCACGCCTGGCCTGCTCAGGGGCCCGTGTTAACCTTCAGATAACATTTTTTTTCCCCTGGACAGGCACGGATAGGGCACAGGTTGATGTTGGGAGATGGGGCACGGAAAGCATGGGAAAGCAGCAGGGGCTCTGGGCTTCACGGGGCATGGGAGAGTTCCCGGGCACTGGCTAAAGGATGTTAATAAGGGCAGGGGGGGGGGGGGCGGAAAGGAACGGCAAAATGAGGCTAAAATGTATGGACAAACGTCAACAGCGCAACGTGAAAGCAAAACCCAGGGGAAGGCCAGCTGATCCGGTCGCAGCGTGGGCGCAGTTGGGTGCTGGCCGAGGGCTGATGGGGCGCAGAGGTTGCTGCAGTCTTTGCTGACGGGGCCGTCAGCTGCAGGACGGGGCTGCTCTGGACCCCGGAGCTCGGAGGAAAACCACTGCTCCCAAAGTGGTGTCGTGTTCCCCCCCCCCGGCGCACGCACATGCGCGCATAGGCCCGGGCGGATAAACGGCAAGCTCAGTAAAAACCCAGAGTTCAAGACCTTGGAGCCTCTCGGGAGGAACATGCTAAATAAAGAAACGAAACATGCTGTGTTTATCGTCTTCCCCATGAATGCGTGTTGCAGCCGGGCTGCTGCAGCACGCACGCCTGCGCTCCAGGACGGTGACGGGAGGCTGGGAGGCGGCGGGGGCTTTTCCTGGAAAGGAGCATGGTTGTGCACATCCCACCGACGTTAGCGGTGCTTGGTTATCTGGGGGGGGTCTCACACACCTCAATTCATTTCCAAAGTTTTATTAAACTCTTTTTGCCGTCTGGGTTTGGTGTCAGGGAGGTATCTCGGTGCAGCACACTGCTGCTCGCCACCGTGGTCTCCGTGCACGGTGCCTTTAAACCTTCCTGTTGGTTCCTGTATACCCGAGGCTCGGCGGTAGTTCTACTTAAAATGGCTTTGCGGAGTGGGATGCGTGAGTGGGATGACGAGCCCTGGGGCGCAGAAAACACACTGCCCACCCGCCCCGATCCCCCCGCCACCTCCCCGTCCTGCTGCACCCTCTCCCAGCTGGGCAGGGACACCGGGCTGCACGGCGCAGCCGTACGGACCAGGAACCACCAAGGCAAATCCCCAGACGGGGCTCGGCCGTGGCATCCCCGCCACGAGCAGCCAAGACACAGCTGAGCACCGGGACAGCCCCCGGTCACAGTGTGCCCACCGTCCCGGCAGCATCCGCCAGCTGAGCCCCTTTGGGAGCCTGTAGCTCCTCAACCAGAGCCTCAAAGTTTAAATATCCTGGGATGCAGGGAGCCTCTTAAAGCTCCTCTAGCATTTAACTGATTTAACAGCCCATTGCTTCAGTAATACCACCTGCCTGTGTACAGCCGTGCACGAGGATTTTTGACTCGCTCTGTGAGTGATGAGTTTACATTTATATACCGTCCTTTGCTGGAGGGATCCCCATTAATACTGCAAATACTTGTGTGCAAGCTATCCACATCAGTCACATCACCCCACCTCCGCAACTCAGCAGGTCCTCCGAGACGGCCAGAACCACCCAGGGAAAGATGGGCAAGAGGCAAATACAATTACCCCAGCTGGAATTTAGCCAAGGTACAGGGGCAAAACCTCCACCCCGGTGAAGCTGCCTAGAAAGCTTTGACTGTCGCACGTGTTTAGGCCATTTCTATCTAA
Source organism: Aquila chrysaetos chrysaetos (assembly GCF_900496995.4). Classification (NCBI taxonomy): domain Eukaryota; kingdom Metazoa; phylum Chordata; class Aves; order Accipitriformes; family Accipitridae; genus Aquila; species Aquila chrysaetos. Next base: position 38,467,072 of record NC_044012.1, read on the forward strand.
TTCGAAAGCGATCGGACTGGACCAGCTATTGTGTTTGTCTCCAGAAAAGTAGAGGTTGCTTTCAGTCCTCAGAAAATACCAAATTAGGAGCTGGTGTCATGTTGTATTTCTACACAGACAAGTCTTCGGTCACATCCAGCACCCACAGGTGAGGTGCAGCCAGGTCACGGCATCAACCACTCACTCAGATCTGTCTCACAAAATATTTGCAGCTATTTCTGCCCAGGCAAGGGTTGCCATCGGTCCCCTGACCCAGTAAATGCTGTAACCGAGAGGGGTTTCTAATAAAGGCCTGGGAATCGCAGCACGTTACAGTATGGACAGCTTTGCTGGATTAGAAACCTGATTAATGGCCTCGGGGGAGATTAGAAATTGCTATTTTGAGAGGGGGTTTTCATAGCAGGCTCCCTGTAATCGCCAGCCCAAGCAGGACGGTGTTATCCTGCGCTGGCTGTTTTCTGGGCAAGCAGACACTTCTGGGAGCCTGGGGAGGCCAGGCAAGGGAGTAACATTTCTCTCTGCTAATAGATGTGTTTATGTTTTCTGCAGTGCTCGTTGCTGGCTGACCACAGCAATTACACGGGGGAGTTATATTTACATGTTTTAACTCTGAAACACTGAGCAAACAACGAAAGATAATCATTAACTTCGGGAGCTGTTAACCTTCAGCATGAGTTTTGGCCGGTGAAGGAGAGGTCTGCCAGAGCAAAGTCTCTGTTTTAGTAAACATTGAAAGAATGACGTGAGAAACCCTTTGGTTTTTTATACTATGGGTAGGTGATTAAAGGGCATTAATTTGCGTCTCCAGCCTTTATGCTGCGAGAAACTTTTCATTATAGAATAGAGGGGGAAAGAGGAAAAAAATTGCTGCTAAAGCAAAATCCATTGACTTCGTCAGCCTGACAGGTCATCCACGCTCGTTTTCTGTTGGCCTCAAACCTGCCGCGGGATTTCAATCCGTAAAGCAGGGATAGGTTGGTGGCAAAGAGCAGCACCTTGTCCTCTGCCCCCGCGGTTTGAGGACTGGCCGTGCCGGCTCCCCGGCTGCACGTCCCGCCGGGGCAGGGTGGAAACACGGTAGCTCCCTCTGATTCGGCACTGAATCAACCACCATGAAATATCGGTCTCGTGCCTGACCACAAATTGTTAATGCTGCCCCTGGGGTAATGCGTTCCGGAGGGGAAAGAAGAACAACAACAAAAAAGCAAAATGCTGCGCACTTTGAACGGTTGCGGGTATCATTAAAAAAAAAAAAAAGTGGGCAACTGAGGAAGAAAGGAGATAAAAGAGGAAGAAAGGCAGGGAAGATAATTTAAGTAGACAAGCAGAAGCAGATTTACAGTCTTACCAGTTACGCTAGGTAACAAAGTGGAGCGTGCCATCCAGTGCGATAGTGCTTATTTGACCGTCAGTGGGAAACAGACGACAAATTCAGGCCTATAAGGAGATTACGGCCAGCAAGAGCCTCTCGCCCCGAAGAACAGCCGTTTGTTAGGAGAGCTGTGGGTTTCCCAGGCGAGCCTGGCGTGGGGCAGCACGGGGAGCTGCGGGAGGCATTGCCTCGCGCCCAGCCTGGGTGATGTTTAGCCAGTGAGCAGGGTGTTGGGCAGGGCACACAAAAAGCACTTTCGTTTGCCATTTAACACAAGGCATGGAGACGAATGGCTTTTGGGGAACCAGAATAAGACACAAAATTTCATCTTTTCCCGTTGATTTGCACTTGCACTCTTTCTGCAGCGCAGGCTGGTAAGAGATTTCTCTTTTACAGACTCAGCTTTTTCCCAGGAGGCAGAGCCACCCTCCCAGCACTGCAGAGATCCGTACCAACCCCTCCTGTCCCAGTGCCCTACATACCTTTCCAACCCCGGCTATACGGCACTTTGCATGTGCCTCTGGAAATGGTTTCACAGTGTACAGCAGCTCCGGATCAACGGATCGAAGGGTCACTGCGATAATATCCACAGGTTTCCCCTGCACAAGGCAAAGGACCTAGTTATATATTTATTTAGGAAAGCCCCCAGCCCTCAAAAGCACGTGTTTCGCATCTGCAACCCAGCTCCCAGATGTAGCAATCTGCCCGGGCCCAATTGCAAAACAAGCTCCTCTCGCCCTTGGCAGCCCTGCTCCCTGTCACAAGATCCCTGACTTCTAGAGGGCTTTTAAAGAAAGTTTTGGAAAAAAGTTTGTTTGCACAGACAATGCACAGAGCTCCTGGAGTTGGGTTTTGGGTTTTGTTTTGGTTTTTTGTTTTTTTTTTCACTTTTAGTGTTGCACCTGTGTGAGAGTGGCTTTATATGATTCAGTATTAAAACATTTTAAATAACCTTTCCTGCAGAATAAAGCTTATTTGATTTTGCTTTTAAATGGACAAACAACTTGAATCACAATTCAAACACAGCTGACTATTAATGCCACTCAACTCAAAGCTCAAAAAAATTAAAACTCCTACCACATTGAGTAACATGCCTTCCCTGCTCTCATATCGACAAGGTGAGCCTTCAGCCTGAACATCCAGGGACTGAAGGTGCCTGTGCAGGTGAGCTCTTGCTTCTAAGGACAAAGAAACTTGAAGAAATCCAATGTGTGATCAGAAATGGATGTAGCCAAACTCAAAGATGTTATTGGTTGTAATCTTGTATGACCTAATAATCTGCCTTATGCAATAAAGTACAAGGCTACCAGCTGTGACATACATGTTGTACAGACATGCGCAGAATAGAAAGGTTAGCAAAATCAGTAGCAATCAGGCTGCTGTTTAATTCACTGAAGTTTTAACTCTACAACACTTGTAAGAGCAAGAAATCTTTTTTCAGACACCCATACACCGTTGCTTCACTGTCATCAGCTCCAGGTCTCAAACTGGAGGCTTTTGCTCATAAATGACTTTGTAAAACTAACTTAACTTTCATCAGGTGTAAAATAAAGCATGTGATCATTGCTAATCATGTCATAAAGGTGTTCTGAAGATTAAATAACATTCACAACCCTTCTTGCAGGTAAAGGGTGAGCCATGATGTTCCATGCCATGATGGAATTTGCATACATGTATATATTTTAATGTCAGGATGCAAACTCCATTTTGAATAAAGGGCTAGTTTGGTCCTACCATTGCCTTTGCTTGAGCTAGAAACCTCTGAAGGCTACTTGGGTAAGAAGGGAAGTTAAGCTACGCTATTTACTACTGACATACAAAAAAATCAGACCGTGCAAAACCTGCCCATTATTTTGTTAAGTACTGAAAAAAACCTGTATTGTCTGCTTTTTAGAGTGATCTTTACTAAGTAAAATCTTTGGGCAATCAGGTTTTTACATAATGCAAGTATAGATTAAACTGCTACCAGGATCACAGAGCACCTCAGATCCTCAGCTCTGCAGTTAGCGACCTCAGTTCGAATCTTATTCAGCAACACTACAGAAATGAATAAGCCAAACCCTCAGATTAGCTCAGCCTTTACCAGAGGAGAACCAGTTAATGCTCATCAATTACATGGCTCAGCAGAGCTGCTTCACAGCCCGGGAATTACTTTGTCCAGCCTCAGTTAATCCACAGCTGCTTCGCTTGTCCGAGGCGCGAGTGCCGGCAGCAGCGCAGGTGCTCCGCGCCGCTCCGCCCGACGGACCCATCCAGGGAAGAGCCAAGGGGAGGGTGCAGGGGAAGAGACAAAAACGGAAAGAAAAACCTCATGTGGGCAGAGCGACCTCACCGGAGCCCGTTTCAGAGGTTAAACTGAGCTTTTGTCACGATCGTTTCCCTGGTTAGGCGAACTGGATTTTGTAAATACAGACCTACTGCTGTCCCACTACAGCTTAACCTTACGGCTACGGTGTTCCATGCGGGGCGGAAGAACCCTCAACCGAGACCACTATCTAGTTATTTAACAGGGGGAAAAAGACATCTAAAGAAAGGTTCCCAACTTTTCGATGAGGCATCTGCCCATCTCCGTCCATCTGGAAGTCAGAGATCCTCCAGGTATTTTCCAGCTGGTAAGACACAACACTGGAGTTCACATTTCCAGAATTATTCTGGTAATCCAACTGCTGACAGTTGGTGTTTTTACAGTCCCTTTGCTACACCAAAATTTAACAGGAAGTTACTATGAACATCTTGATTATGAAAGATACTTCTGTGTTATTTTAATCGTCATTACTTTGATTAAATCCATGTCAAAAATCAGGTTTTTATTCAAGGATACCATACATCTCTCATAAAATGCCATTTTTGTCCTTAAAATTTTTTCAGATCTGGAAAGATCCCTTTTTCATGCCCTAAGACGGTAAAGCCAAGAAAAGGTAAAAAAAGGAGTCTACCTGAGATGACAGCTTATAAGTGCATTATTAAAACAAAGTGTAGCAGGCTATCTTCCATTTTTCTCAAGATGGAAGTATCATATTTGATCTCATATGTAGAACATCCCCATCCCTTTGTGAGATGAAATGACGGATTATTGAAGAAACATTGAATAACGTTCTCAGCCTCAGGCAGTCTAAAGGGGTCATATTTGATGCACTGTTGCCAATGTTCAATAATTGAACATTCAACTAAACCAAATAAAAACCAAACTCCACCCCAAATCCTGCATGAGTCCTTGCTACCAATTTCCTAATTCAAAGTGTTCAAATGCAAACAACTGATGTTTTGTATCTGAATTCTACGTGCCCTACTGGTTTATCATGCTAAAAATAACTGAATGATCACAATGACATAATTTAGCCTACCTTGGAGTTAGGAGAATTTCCAGGAAAATTTCATTAACACTTTAATACTACCTAGCACACACCTACATCTTGTACTAGCAAGCAAGTCTGATGTGAAGCATTTCCTTGAAAATTATTTCATATGGTTTAATGTGATTAAGGATAATCCTATACCTGTTATTATACAGAAGAGTAAACTAAATCACTGCAATAGTCCCTCGCTACAATCTTAAGAAATTTTAAAGGGTATTTTTACTATCAGTAGGGAGCGCTTTGGGGGGGGGATTTGTTTAAACTGAGGTATTGGTTGAAATCTTTCAAATTAATATGAAGCCTTTCGAATATGAAGCCTTCCATCATGAAGTCCCAGTTTACCTTTGCTCTTGTAATCACAACCATTAAGGTCAATATGACCATCTTCAGCTTAATCTTCAGGAGAAAACATCACTTTGCTTGGCCTACCGATTTACTAAACCATCGATGAGTGCCATAGACTGGATTTTCAAACTGAGAAGGACCTGGGGGTTACAGTGGATGCCGGGTTGAACATGAGGCAAGCAGTCCCTCACTGTAAAGGAGCAAACTACATACTGGGGTACAGTAGGAAAGTAGCCAGCCTATCACAGAAATCACCTTCCTCCTACTTAATCATCCCTTCTTATCCAAACTTGCTGTTTTGCACATTTTATTTTCTGCTGGAGAACCTGAGAGCCACTGTCATGCCTGCTGCTACATACAGCTGGTGACGTACTGACATAATCTTTAGGGAAAAGTTCCTGTTTGAATGTTGGTGGGAGCCCCTCAGTTACACATGCAGCACATTGTGCCTCCTGCAAATACACAGGTGGAATAAACGGGTCAATATGAAGCCCACTATGACCTGGGCTCTTGGATGGAGAAGACCCATCTTCATCACAGCCTTGTTACCGATTCGCAATGGGGACTTTAACTCCACTAACACGTGAGAAGACTCTTAAATCTGATTAAGAGGAACTACAGAAGTTCCTCCCAACTAAACCAGAAACAACAGATTGAGTGCCTGTGCTCAGAGCGCTCCTCTGGTCTACAGACGACCAAGGTAACGCAACAGAAAGCATACCCAGACTTCCCACAATTTCTCTCAAAGTTAGTTTTGGGGTGCGCACAGACTGACTCTCTTTTTGAAAGCACTTTGCAGAGGTTCCACGATTGGCTCAAAATGGACAAAAGCTCTAAAAGTAGCAACGCAACTTTCTGTATTTTGGAAAGATTATTGAAAGGAAAAAAAAGTTTAGTGGCAGTCTTAAAGCCACGTAAAAATCAGATTCAACCCACATTTAGAAGTTTTTAAGAGCAACTAGGAGCACTGTCTTTTCTCTTGAGCTTTATCAGAGGACAAAGCATAAGAATTTATTTAGGAAGAAAAGCTAGCACAAAACCAACAAGTAACTCAACAAAACAATCGAAAGCTTTTATTGTGATACCTCAAGTAGATACAATATAGTGAAACAACAAATGATGTACAGTATTGCTAGGACAAAACAGCAACACAGCCATGTCACCTGTAAAAGAAAGCATTGTAAAGAGTTTAAGAAACTATGAGGCACAACTCAACTGCCATTTACGACTCATGCTTTAGGCCTTAAACCATTTGTAACAGTCCTTTTAAAAGAAACCTCTGAAGTGTCTGTTCCTTTTCCAGTAAGCATTTATACTGCTGGTTGGCTTAACATGAGTCTCAATGAAGTACAATAAAGTGTCCAAAAAGTTTAACAATAATTTGACAGCTTCTTCCACTCATCGCCATTATCAAAGAACGGAGATGTTAGAAATTTGGTCTGAGAGACTGTAGGTCACTACTGTTGCAACCTGACTGCTGAGATGAGCATGCAGAAAAAGCTCTACAAGCGTTACTCAGAGGGAAGCGTAAGTCCACCAAAAATGGTACACAGCGTTCATGAACTCTTGCACTAACTCGATACACCAATAAGAAATACAGATGACCATTTGGTTATGGGCACAGTGATGACTATTTGTCAGAATCTCTGAGGCCAGATTTTAATTCAAAGAAATTTCATAAAACCGTATTCCCCCTCCTCTCCCATGAGGTGTGAAAGACTGCAAGCATGCAGGGCATACCACTCAGAATGGCCATTATACTAGGCCTTGCTAGTGGGAAATTAAGATGGAATTATAATAAACTTCATTAATAGAGTTTGTCATCGTATAGCTTACGATGAACGAGGGAAATTCATATTCTGGCCCTTTTTACTGGCAGATAAAATTGAGATTACTAGACTGCTAAAAAGCATACAGCAAGAGTGGTTAGGTTGATGTGTCAGCAATCCCTCCCCCAAATTCTGCAGCTTATTTCACAGCAAGTTTGCAACTTAACAGAGTTTTTATAGATGGCAGCATTGCCTTTTACTAATCAAAAAGGTACCTAGAGTGACCAGCCAAAGAATAAAACTCTAGTGTTTGGAGGCAGACTCAGTCCTGGAACACCATTGTTACAGCCATTATTTGGACCTAGACAGACAATGTGTGGTCAGATCACTGAAGTCACATCAAATTACGATTAATTATTTTAGGACAGGCATGGCTTTCGAGATTCAGAGGAAAAAACTTTCAATACATGTACGTTTTTGCTAGCAAATTCCTATGCATCCCAATGAACATTTCTTCTAAGCCAGCTCATAGTCAGTTCATTTGGTCCAAGAAAGAGCCAGCAAGAAACAAAGGTTCACAAAAGCTTTTTGTTACAGTTTATAAAAAACAAAATACAAAATAAATGTTAAGACCAACAATAAAAATAACCAGTACAAGTAACAAAAGTGCTCAAGTTGGAGGGGAAGTAAACTTGCCCAGAGCAAACACATACAAACTTTAAATATAATCTTTAATATATTACAAAAATTGGTTAGAGGGAAAATGCTTTAGTAAATTTTTTTTCAAGTAAGTTTATTTTTCTTTCAAATGACTGCTGGAGGGTTCAGTGACCAGACTGACCTCTTCACATCAGCCAGCAGCCATTGCTATCTGGATTCTACTTTCACCAAAACCAATAACAAGAACTCTCTACATCTTTACAAGGGGAGAAAATAATCATTGATGCTGCCAAGCAACACAGGAAGAAAATTCATGTATTCCCCTCAACAGAATGAGCCTCAAGAATTGTTACATGGCAGCATGAAATAGCAATTCTGTACTAGTTCTACTCTTTACTCCTAAGCATCCACTCTTAAAAGACCAAAAAGAATATTGCTTTGTTTGGTTCTCTTAAAAGCCATAAACATCACATATAGATCATTAACTCTTTATGCCAGTAGTCTGAAGCTCTAGGTGCTAAGCACTTGATGAAGTCCCAACCTTTGGCATCAAAGTTAATTAAGGTTTTGGTGAAAATGTCCAGTTTGAAATACAAATAATGCACTGAAGAAAGAGGTTGAATTTAAGTAAGAATCAGACTGTGTTACAGGCAGCATTAACTTACTAACAAGAGATAGCCAAACCCCCAATTTTAGAGAAAAATCTTTAATACTTTACATATTTTCTTTAATTTCAACTCTCTACTGAAAAGCAGCCGTTACTTTTGTCTTCAGTCCAGTGTACTGCTTCAACAAGCCCGTAGCCAGGAAATAAGAAAAGCCCAAAGATACACAAACTTCACATAAGCCTGTTCACAAGTATCAACATTGCAACTGGACTTCGAAGCCAACACAAACTTTTTGCCGATAGAAGTTTTAGTGCCGCCTTTGTTGGCAACATACATTACAATGGAGGAAAACAAAATCCCAAGAATTCCAGGTCAAAAAAGATCAAGAGACAGGCAACACAAAAGCCCATCTTGCATCAATGACATTGTTAAAAGGAGACTTTGAAGCCTGATGATGTGAACATGAAGTAGTAACATGTAAGCCACAAAATCCAGATTGAACACAACTGTACTACCTCAGGTCTCTGGACTGAAACCCAAGAGCTTTAACTACTTCTCTAATTCTTACATTTTTAATTCATAGGTATAGATCACTACAACATCTTGAATGCAGTTTAACCAGCCTGCATCAGAGAATGCATACACATGGGTGAACTCTCTTCTCTCTCTTCCTCTCCACAAAGACACCGGAAAGCTGGTTTTAAAGGATTTGTATTGCCCCTACCCATTGGCATAGTTTTTCATGTATGACAAAATTTCTAAAGTGCAGCAGAGTTCAGAAAGCCTATCAGATTCCCAAAAACGTTACAGCAGCAACAGCACCTATGACTAATTTTGCAGGTGCCATGTTAGAATTGTTATTGAGAGAAAATGATTTTGTATTGCAAGGCTTCCATATTGTTCAGTTATAGTACTTACGTAGTGTTAAAGGGTTTTTTCCAAACATTTTGTCCTCAAGCATTAGAAGGATTAAAATACAAAAAGTCTTCAGAGACTGTTTAATTTGCAAATAAAGTTAGCAAATTTACGTAGAGCATTTCTTTCACAGTTGCTCAGAATTTGCATGCACAGATACCAACAGCTAATATTGTGCATACACTTTCCAGAAGTTTCTCTCATTGACTCATTCCATTTCAGAAACAGCATGAGAACTAAAGAGAAGGCGAGTTTCATATAAATTTTTATTATAAAAAAGGTACTTGGGGATGATTTAGCCAGCAAACCAAGAAACCCTTTCCCCACCCCCAAGTTTTAAAAACTATCTTGTTATTTTATGAAAAACCAAGTCAAACTTCCCTTCCCTCTTATTACCCCTCTTTTTCCTACAGGTACTATATTAATTTTCATGTCATAGGCTCTGGCCATTTCTCACAAAAATAAATATTTTTGTTCAAATGTAGCAGAAGCAGAATACTTCAACAAGTTTCCTTGATATCAACCTCTTTGTCCAGTGCATTAGGACTATACAGTTACATGGAACCAGCCATAAAACTTTACCGATGCACAAGTCCCTGTTACTGGCAAAGGTACAGTACCAAAACTTTTTTAATACACTGACTAATTTTTTTTTTTTCCAAAATAGAAGATGCATATATTTTTCTGCCTTTTTAATCTTGCAAGCTATAGTTTTATAGTTTTTATTTCTTATCCAGCAAACTCCTTAGGGAATATGTTGGTCTTAAATGAACATATTCTATAGCATTACTGATTTAAAATCCTTCTAAGGTATTTCATTAAGATACCAAACCTCTAGCATAACATTTCCTAACAACTTGAGGCTGCTAACTTCAGTCAGTGCAATTGAAATATTTTTTTAAAGTGAGCACTGTACCTTTAACCGATTCACCTACAAGATGTACATAGGTTGTGGTACACTCAAATTTAAAAAAAGAAATTAATAACTACAATACTGCATCCTCTTCACTGCCAAACACATCAGAAATTGCTACATATAAAAAAGCACCCCATCCCATACATTCTTTCGGACTGCTCAGATATAGAACTTCTACAGGACTGGAGTGTAGGTGTTTAGGCAAGAAGCATGCACAGCAGAAGGTAGCATTAAAGGCATAGGTCAGAGATAGATGCTAACCAGTAAAATCCGTTTTCAATTAGTGAACTGTTTCTCTAGTTTGAGAGAGTTTAGAAAAAGGTCATCCAAAATGTTCCAAAACAACTGTTCACACAATAATACACGTACAAAAAGAGGGAACTTACACAAGGAGAAAAGGCAAACATGGCCTGAAATAGCCACTTACACTACACTACTCATTTGTGAGGTTTCAGAGTTCAGTGATATTCTCAGGGCCACTCTAGCCAAGCTCTTCCTTTACTTTGCATTAGTCTTTGTAAAGCATGTTCCACAGAATAGTGTCCAAACAGAAGGAAAAAGGTTATGATTCACTCCCAGCCATTGTCTTTTATCATGTGGGCAAGTTCAATGATAAATTTTCCTTCTTTGTATTTCTGACTGCTCTCAAAAGCATGTTCCTGGAAAGAAGAAAAATCAAGACACTGAATTAAGCTGGGGAAATTAAGTCTTTTAAACATCAAACTTGCGTTAGAAATACAAACCAGGAGACATTCCAGTTAACATCCCATATCTGTTACACCAAATCAAGGGCGAGAGGGAAGAAAGAGAGGATAAAGAGGGTTGAGAAGGAAATAGGAGTAAACTCATCAGCACATCCACTGCAGAACAGATCTCGTTCTCTCACTGCTTAGGGAATTGTAACGCTTTTTTTAAGTGAGGGTTAGGAAACAGCGTTATTGCGTTCAGTTTCCTCATTCACAGAGGAAATGTAGAGAGAATGGGAGCCTTTTCAAAAGCTCTCCTCTATATTCATCATCAGAGGGAATGCATTAGGACAACTTCTTTGTAGAAGATCTGAAGCTACACTGAATCAATGAAAATCCTACGTGCAACACCCAAAATCTAACATTTTCAAAACATCAAACTTGCAACACAGCTGCAAGTGTTACAGTTAACAGTGCAAGTGCACAGATAACTTTGCAAACAGAATCAAGTTCACATTAGTTGTAAACACTGTAAACATGCTCAGTACCATTTCTCATAATTCATATTTCTGCTATATGAACCAACTTTTGCAACACAAGAAACTAAAGACCCACTTTGACAATTTCTTCCATCCAGTTTAGTGTATGTCATTGGTAATCTTGCAAAAAGATATTACAGAAGTATTAGATAACTGTAATAGCACCTATAGCTCATGCTTGTTTTGCAGTCCAGAATAAAGTTCTTATCTACTACAGCATTCCAGTGGACATAAGGAAGCAAAACTATATTACAGTCTGATATATACAAAAGCACTAGAGCTAACTCACCTAAACTATCAGTATAGGTGCTACTCAATGGCCTAACTCAAATATCTGTCCTTCAACTTACGAACATTTATTGAAAACTTAAGTATATTGCTTACATATTTCCATCCAAGAGTGGTTTTACAGTTTTCACAATAGATATCTGCTACAGCATGTAAACCTGTCAGAAGAACTCTCTCCTCTGCTGGACCACAGCCCACATTTACCCTGGAGAAAAAAAAAAAATGGGGGGGGGGGGGGGAGCAATTACATTTCTTACCTGTTACCCACCTTTTCTCCAGAAGACAAAAAATAGTTTAAAAAAAGTGCCTAACTTATTCAATGCCATAAAAGTAACTTCCTCGGTTACACTGAGCTGAAGGACAGGAAGAAAAAAGGGTTTTGTTTTTTGTTTTTCAAGTGGCTAGTCTAAACAGCAAACTGTTGGTGATGTCCACTTACTCCCATCAACAAAGACAGGCTAAATAGTTAAACCTGCAGAGAACAGAACACTAAGCAGTAACTGGATGCCTCTGCAGTTTGGGGCTTTTCTTCAAAAACAATTTGAGACCTCTATAATGGAAGTCTGTACCAGTAAATGAGCACCAACAGCTGAATTTAGAACAAACTCCAAAATAGCAGCAAGGAAAAAGCCTCATAAATATTTCTTTGCTACAGATCAGCAGACTAAGCCATGATGAATAAACAGCAATATCAAAACAAAACATCCCATGAAATATTGCATCAAGCTAGTTTTTTCATGAGTAAGAGTCTATGCAGAAAACATGAGGCAAGACTAAACCAAGTTTTTAGACAGTGTTATACAAGAACAAAATTTTGCCATTTTTGCTCTTGTTTTACTAGATTCTTTCTACTACAGTTATACTAGAAGTCCCAAGTCACCACTAAATGACTACATATAAAAAGAATTTCAAGGATCTGCAATCAAATCCTTTGCAGTTATAGTTCCATTATCTTGGTCTAAAATAGACTAAGACACTTAACTGCATTCTTTTCCCAAAATGCTGCAACACAAAAAACTGCTGAAAAATAAATACATCCATTAGCAAATTCAAAGAGCCTTATACCATGGGTAGGACATGCCTAAAATTGCAAATATTAGGCTTGATAAAATCACCTTTTGCCTCTAGCACATTTACAATATTCAAGGTCATTTAAGATGTACCAAGTTTACTGAAACATTAACCTGTAAATGTATCTAACTATCACACTGGAAAATTCTTCTTTAGACTACAGCAGAGTTGTCTAGCGTGACTTTACAGTCACACAATATATTTTGACTTCTGGAATATCTCAGAACAGCAACTCTTACTCAAGGCAGTTACCATTCCATACACAAATGGAATTTCATATTAACACCTGCCCCTAAACTTTCATCTATTAGCAGAATTACTTGAAATATAAGACAGACTAATATGTGCAAAGGGATACTTGCGGATCACCTCAGTAGTCTTTAGTAACTATTGCTGGTCAGTAAAGCAAACGTTAAAAAGAAAAGGGCAAAGTGCAGCTACGTTAATTCCTACTGTTTTCCGCTTATGAAGCATACCAAAACAACTTACACTCTGTAGGTAGTGTGCATAACCATAACAACATACTTACACAGAATTAAAGAGGTAGGCTCGTCCCTGGCTTCCCTGGAAGGACTGCATTAAAAAAAAAAAAAATTGCACTTGTTAAAAAAAAACAAAAAACCCCACCAAACAAAAAAATAGTTCCAGAAGGGTGCATTAGTAAGCATATAAACAAAATACAGATATAAGCTATTTCAGATTAATTACTTTATACCAATTCTTTACTGGAAAGCCTGGTCAAAGTTTTCACCCTTATTAGATTTTTAGCAACTATTTTAAGTTGTTAAGTATTGCTGTTCAAAATAAGTCATCCGTAATGCAAACAAAACATATTTTTTTCCTACCCCTCTGCAAGATATCAATGCTTATTTTCCTAGACATCATGCTAATTAAAATAACTTGCTTTTAACTCAAAGGGAATTATTTCCATCTCCTCTGTCCTTTCCCGGTGCACCCAAAAGTTGATTTATTTCAACTTCATTGCATCATTTGGTGAAAAACCAGTGAAATTCTGGACCAAGCTTAAAACCAGTATACTGTATTCAGGAAATGCATCTGATCAGTTTATAAGCTCAGCTTTATTTTAGTAAAACAACTGTTATCATCAAATGCCCAAGCACAGCCATATGCTTTCCCATCTCTCACATTCCTGATAAGACTATGGACAAAAGAAGACTGTTAGACTTTCTTGGCTGAACCTAAATTAATATTTTACTTCAGAGCAGTAGCACAGTTCTGAAGTAAAACCCCTAATCAACCACACTTACTGGGGGTTGGTTTGGCTTGCAGAGCAGTTTCAGTGTCTGTGAACTATATCTTTGTTCCTTCTGCACTGAACTAAGCCAGGAGCTCTTCTACTGTGCACTCTACAAACGCTAATGAAGACATAAAGGCCTGCACCTATGACCAGACAGCCTTGAGCTACAAACATCCTGGCAAAACTTGTGAGCAGACGAGATTCAGCCATAGGTGAAACATTCCAAATGTATGTGAGACACATCACTGCTTTCATCTGTTGATTTGTTCCTTCTCTATTGAACTACTTAATAATTTAGACATGGCCATTATTTCCCAATCAAGCAGGATCATACTGAAATGTTTTAATTTTTTCTTTTCCACACTGAATTCAATTTTAAAAGATCCCAAAACTGTCTTAATTTCTTTTTTTCCAGAATTTCCCTTCCCTGACCTACTTTCTTTGAAAGTTAACAATTTTATCCAAGCAGCAGAGAAAGTACCATTGTTTTTAAGAATCCTTGCAGTTCTAATATTGAAGATCAAAGACCAACTTTTCTGAAACCTACATTAGATCAACATGGAAGGTTTTTGGAAGGAAAATCTCACCTTGAGTGTTTTTTGATTGTTTTAGTAACATTAGGCATGGAACCATAGTTAGAAGGACCCTTCTGCAACGGATTCTTCTTCTGACATGTATTTAGCTATATAATTAGAAGTCACTTAACACCAAAATAGATATTTTGCCAGTCGAATGATTAGCAACACAACACCAATAACTGTTGTAGCTTAGCTACTTACTCAGAACAGTTTGCAAAAAAAGATGTAAAAGGGAAATGTATAAAAATGAACACTTTGATCAACATTAACCAGATTATATACTGCAACAAAGAATGTTAAAAGACATCCATGACTCTGGACTACTGTAAATAGCAATGGTGGCAGTGTAGTTACATATGGCCCTTAGCTACTCATAAAACCTCACCTTAAGATGAGAAATTCTACTTAACAGTTTATAACGTTAATATTTTAGTATTATTTTAGCAACCACTTAAAAGAATTATTAAATGGAGATTTTTATAGACAGAATATATTTCTTCATCTATAGCAAAGACAAAAGAAAAGGTACTCTCTGCATTAGCCAGAACTGCAAGTCTTATTTTTCACAAGGCAAGGGAAAAAAGGTAGACTATGCAGTACAGTGAAAGCTAAAACTTCAGGTAGGACTGACCCTGAAAGGAGAGACTCAGTTGAGTACAGAGTCTGAACAGCTCTGCCAGAAAGTAATCCTTACACCTACCTTTAAAACAAACAAAAAAACCCCACCACCACTAGTTCAGTTCTCCCAAGATACTTAAACACGCATCACAAAACTGGCAGAATGGTACTGAAGCTGCAGTCTGTAGTTTCTGTAGACTAAACAGTGCTCTCTAAATTAAAGCCAGTGTCTCACAATCAATAACAAAAGCAGAGAATGCTTACTGCAGATAAAAACAAAAACTATTCACGTATATGCTCTCAAAAACTGCCCATTAACAAATGAGTAACTAGCCTGCGTCAACTACACATGAATTTAGTGACAACTACAGTTGTGCAACCCCAACATTTAAGAAAAAGCAAAGGAAACACTTTAAAGGTCCTCTTATTCATTAGAAGTAAACTTAAACTAGCACTTCCTTGTTCCATGTACCCGAAATGAAGAGAACTTTCAAAGCCATTATTTTTGGTTAAGCTATTGTAGAAATTCTTAAAGAAGTTGCAGCCATTTTTCCCTGCTTTAGAAACTGTTGTGAATTAGAATTCACAAATCCTTTTTCAAACTCCACCAAGAAATACTCTCTCCTATTAAATTAATCATGTGCTAGTTTCTCTATTTACATGTAATTACACATGCCAATTGCATACAAATTGATGGGGGGGGTGTGTCAGGTCCTACAGAGTGACTTTTTAAACAACTTACATGCCATACTTGAAGCTCCCCAGCTAGCTGGGAAAGCGAGGACTCCAGAACAAATCAACAGTCAGAAGACCTTTTGAACTATGTTATGCAATTATTTCTGCCAAGTTTATGTTTAGTCTTGACTTAATATCACCTCATAAAAGCTCTCCTTTGACCCTGCATTTCTCAAAATTAAGCAGAGGGCAGTAACAGGATGCTAGGAATAGCAGAAAAAGCAGCTCTTCCCCTCTCTTGTTCCATAGGCTGAAAAAAAATTCTAGCTAAATGTAATACACAGGTTGGAAAGTACTGCTTTAGTTGTTCTTTTTTCCCCAATCTATTTTTAAAGATTACTTTTCTTTTCTTGCATCCTTTGCTTTGTTGCCCTCAATAGGCTGTACTCTCCTAGGTTTTTTTCCCCCTCAGAAACAGCCATCTTCATTACCTTCTAATTTTCAGGATTATCAGGGTAGAGTGGAGGGAGAAGCAACACAAAACAGAACCTTTTCCTGGGACAGTGGTTTTAGAAAGAAAATCTGTTCACAAACATCCCACTGTGAAAAGCCCCTCCATTCCCACCTTCTTTAGCTTCCTGCTAGCGGAGTTTGGCCAATTCATTTCATACCATCTTTCTTAGCTACATACATGTTTAGAGGCTAAACATTATATTTACATGCCATAGAACAATCGCTTCTTTGCCCAGCTGTGAAGGGCAAGTTCCTCCACGTTTACATCACTCAGATAAGTTGACAACAACCTGTAGGAACTTGTGTTCTTGCCTTCTCAAATACAGAACCTGGGTCTAGGCAACTCAGACTTTCCTTTGAATTCAGTGTCCAACCACATCAACATGTCATTGAGCATTTAATGGTCTGCAATCCACCCATGTGGAACTCTTATACACTGACTGAAGTGAAAGCACTGTAAAGATATCAATTTTTAAATTCCCATACCTTTTTTCTTATGAATTTCTTAACTTGTCAGAGCTTGGCAGTCATTGTTTCTTATTCATATGAATAGCTAAGGAGATTTTTTTTTTTCTCCAAAAACCCCTGTATTCAGACAACACAAAAAGGTATACATCTGTCCCATATGCATTCTCTTGATCACAGAATATTGATTAGGTATAAGAAAGATTTACTATCAGAGCTCTACTTCCTGATGCATCCTATTACTAGAAATGAAAAGACGACAACTCATTTTGGCACTTGAACTGCTCGCTAAGCTTATAACTTAGCTATAAACAGTATTTTGCATAACCAGAAAAAAATTAATACTGAACAAACATTTGTTTTTACCAGCACTAAGTTTCTCACACTCTGCACTGTATGATTCAGTTATACTGATAGGAATTTTAAGAGACTGACAGGTTAAACGCCTTGTGTGTCAACTCCTCAAAGGAAATGAAAGAGGAGAGAGTATTTTAAATGGCAATGTCAAGGACTAACAGGCATAACTGTTCAAACCAGTCTCCAGACAAACTGCTCTTCTACAAAATAAACATCACCTATGCAAATGCAAACTTTTACTTTGCAAGATTTCTTTAGCACTTCCAAGATTGCTAGCACTGTACATAATCCATAAATAAAACAGAACATGCTATTAAAACTGAGTCTTAAATATGCGCCTCACCCAGTAGAGAGGAATTGGAAGATGGTGGCAAGCGTGACCAACTGTTATCAGTAATAACTCACATCAACCACTATATTTCCTTAGAAGCTGGGCAACTTATCAGTTCAACTAATATTTGCAGTTAAAATAAACTTGAAGTCTGCTTTTCATAGTACTCAATTAATAACATTGCATTGATTTACGAGCTAACTTTTTCCCTAGAAAATCCACATCTTTGACTAGCTGCCCATCCCTACAGGAAGATCTAAAAGATCTGTAACTTTTTCCTGTTTAAGCACAGTTCAAAGGATCTCAAATGTCTGATAGCATAAGCAAAACTGTACAATGGAGCTTAGGAACTATACTAAGGTCGACTGTAAGAATAGTTTGGTATTATGATCTTTTCAAGCCATCTGACAGACCTCTGTCATCAATACATTTTGTAGTAAAGAAACTTCCTAAATGTTTCACTTACACACTAGTACATACCTGCACAATTTGATACGATCTATACTTCTAAGCTAAACCCATCATTACCTCTAACACCAGGATTAGCTGTATTTTACCCAGGAGAAAAGGAAGTATCAGTTAAGCAGAACATGTATTTACTGCCCTAAGGCATACCTAAGGGCACGGGTGGGGGAAGGGAAGCTACTAAAAAGCTTATGTAATTAATTATTCCCCACAGATGGAATTAAGATTGCATGGCTAGAGATCATGCTCCACAAAAAACATCCAGAGAAACTGCCACCTTAGCATTAAAGGTATGGCAGGCATTATTATCAGCAAGTCAGAATGGCATTAACAGTATCTTCCTTAAGCACAGCTTGTAAGCTACTCGTAACATGGAAAAATAATTTTAAAGAATGGAAATGAAATAAGTCCATAGGGGGTTTTTTGCTTCACTTTGCGTTTCCTTTCATTTGCTAGAGTTCACTTTACAAGCTAAGATAGGTCAACCTGAATTAGTATTCTGAACAAATATGCAATTCAAAGAAATATTACCGCATGATTCAGAAGACAGTATTCTTAGGGGCAGTACTCTCAAGGTAAACCAGAAACACATACAAGTCCTCTGATGTCTGAAATTATCTTCTCAGTAAGATGCATCAGAGACTAACGATATCCTGTCACTTCAAGATTTATAAAAATAAATTCAGAAAATTGAATTCAACATAAGCTACAGACAAAGAAATGTATCAGGGAAAAAAAAGATTTGTTCCATCTGATATTACTCTCAGATCCAACTCCTCAATACTGCAGACAACTAGAGATAATGCTGCTCAGCTGCTTACTACGCAAGTTCTAGATGACTCCATGGTAAGTATTAAAATTTTTTTTTGAAAGTACCTTTTCATTCAGTTATTTACTGATTTTAATAAAGCAAGTTATAAAGTTCAATATGCAGAGAATTAAAAAATCTATCCCAAAAACTGCATGCTTGAAGATTTGGCAAATGTTATCTCCTGAAGTGAAGACTTTGTCAGGCTGGACAAGTTATCTTGAGCTATACAGCATCTTGAACGTATTTCAGAAATAATTATGCCAAAACACCCATAGAGTAGAACACTTCCCTTGCACACTTTCCAGTTCCTTTAAGCCTTCAAATCTATTCTTGGATGTTTTCCAAAGATTGCTTCTCTTCCAAAAACTAGATTATTCCCCCAAGAGGAAAAAAACAGAACCGAAAAAACTAGAAGCCTCTTAGAGAAAAAAAATTATCACCAGAACATTTATGAAATTCAGCCTGTTCTCCAACTTTTTCAGCAGGGAACAAAAAAGGCCTTCAAGCATACAACAGGCCCAACTATCCTTCCAAGTACTTCTTCTATCATAAGCAAATGGGGATTACCAAATTGAATCAAGCTAAGAACAGCACATTTATTTAATGACAATAAACCCTTAAAAAAATTCCTCTCGAACTCATCAGTTACAGGAGGGCAAAACCACAGATTGCTAAGCAAAGCTAAAAACGTTCTGGCATCTATTTAAGCAGAAGACTTTTCCTTCTCATCAATAACGTAACAGCAGGCATACTGAATGCCTTGGAGAACTAAATTTAACTACCAAGATTGTTCTTTTACCCATAAGGTGCAAGGATTTCCCAGTGAAGTCAATGACAGTTAGTTATGTATATATACCTTTATGCAGAACTTGTTCTTGAAAATATTGACACATCTAGTCTTGTCTGTGACTTCATATGACTTTTTCCCCCTCTGGTCAGATATGCTTTGCAATGAATGAGACAGAAGAAAGTGACAGTATTTATACAGGCATCTATACAAAGTAATCCAAATGTTCTTCCATCCCCAGCGTTAAGGCACATTGCAAGACAATTCAACAGTCTTTCAAGCAGTTGAGTAACAAAGCATTATCCTTTGCAATATATCCACTAGGTTCCAAGATTTCTATTACGTATTTATATTTCTTTGTAATTTCTTGGACCATGCCTGAATTTCTGAACAATTACTGGAACTTAGTGGGTACAAGCCATTCTCAAGTGCTCTGGAACTTATGCTCCTCAAGCAACATTTGCCTCCTATAAAATCAACTACTGCTAATAATCACTGCACATTCTCTACCATTTCCAAACAAAACAGAAGAAAGCTCTTTGAGTTAAGCCTTTCACAAAACTTAGTGTAGAATTGCTTTAAGAGCGGCATACGTATAACATTTTGTACAGGCCACACAAGTGGCAACCTCCCCTGGACTTCAAAGAGTCTTGTAGAAGTTTTCCCTCAAAAGTTAATTATGTCAATTTTTTAAATTGTTGTGATTTTTAAAATTATTATTATTATTAACAACATATGTTATTCGGTTGCTTTTTATGTGCCATTTGAACATTTTAAATCCAACAAGCACCTCCTATGGCATCAATTTTTTGCCTTGCTCTTTATTAAGGCCTTTCGTTGCTTGCTGATAGAGGTTACTTCTCATCTGTGCCTGTAGTCAGTATAGGATACGATTCTAAAAATATCCATTTGCTTCTTTAAAGAAATAAAAAAGCTGCAGGTTCTTCCCCTGTCCTCTGAACGTCCGCCAGTGTAGTGAAGACCTGTATACTCCTTCTAATAGCACTTTTTAAAAAAAAATGTTAAACATTCACTTCAAAGTCTTCACCAAAAGAAACAGAATCCAGTACTTGCAGACTTGTTAACAATGCAAATCAGTAGTGTCCAAGACATGCCTAACACCACTTCAAAGTTACACTTATTTCAATTAAAACTCATCTACAGTTTGTTAGTTCTCTTATTATGTATCCTTCAAATCAGCGTTTCCCCCAAGATGGCCGAGTTCTAAATTATGGCAACTGTTCGTACACGTGTTCAGCTGTACAGACTAGTGTTTGTCAACATCTCTACTGCTGCTGACCTCCTAGTTTGGGACTCCTATTCTCAACCAGCTTTCTTCTTATTGCTCCCCTTCCTCCAAGCTCCTCCCTCGATGCCGAAAACACAAGGTTATAGAGTGACTATAGCTAGAAATGTATGCTCTAATCACTAACATCCAAGCCGATTTCAACACTAGGCAACACATGGAGTCCTTTCGTAGCTGCAGAGACAACTAAAACTACAGCCAACAATGAATTCACTTGTGCAGGTAGCACATTTTTCTACTGTCTTATCAGTCTGCATTCTTATTTCAAAGTCATTGCCAAGACTCCTAGTTGCCATTTTATCACCAGCAAGGGCACAAGAAAAAGAGCTTCATGATTAATTCTAAGGCAAGAAAGAGATCCTTCTGCTCAAACAGAACAGAAATAAAATGAAAAGGTGATTCGTGTACTCTGCCATCCTTGTCAGACAATTGGCATCAACAGTTCTTAAAAGCAGAGCTGCGAATCTATACTGAAGTCTGGTATTCTGAGGACCAGAATCAAAGGGATGATTGGCAGAAATACACAGCGCTCTTTGCTTTTCCATGACAGATCAACATTTAAGAGAAACACCACTCATTTCATAGCATAGCTTATCTTTTCATCTTAAAGCTGGAAACATTATAGTGTCAAGTATAACAAACGCTTATACCTCAAAGCACATTAAAAAGCTAGTTGTAGCTGCTTTAAATTAAGAGTGCACCATGTATTTTGGCTCTCTTTCCCTGACCACACATAAGAAAGCAACAATCACCACGCACCCAGGAAATGCAGGGTGGGGGACACGATACCCAAATGAAGCACTTACAGGTAGGTATCAAATACTGTTTGCCTTTATCTGCTGAAGAGTATTTGTGGCACTTGGGTTCCAGAGTGAGGTTGTATAGCAAGCATTTGGAAAAAAAGTGAGGCAATGTGTAACAAAAAATTGTATTTAGTAAGTGTTACACAGAGCTTTAGCTTCTAACTAGACCCTCAAAGTAAGGCACGGGGAGGAAAAAAAAAAAAAAAAACCAAAAACAAACCAAAACCCAACAAAAATCAGGTTGAGCAGTCCAATTCTCTGCTCCATCAATAGATCAAAACGAGCCAGGAAGTGCACTGTTCTCAGTTAACTTTAGATTGTATAGAATCAACTTGCTACACTTCAGGTTATTTTAAGTGTTTTTGCTGCCGCTGGGTAGTTACAGTAACTAGGGTTCTAGATATTGTTAGTATAAATAAAAAAAATACCTCTCTCATTGTACATAATGTGCATCAATGAAAGGACTTTGAGAAATTCAGAAAAAAGATCCATATAAAAAACAGTACTGAGGTACACTCATCTGTTAGTCCTTTTACAGTTCCAAGTTATGTCTACACATGTTGTCTAGGATATTTCTTCAGTTTTTATTTCATAGGTTAACCTGTGTTTTCATTGAAAACAAATCAAATCTTATTTCCTCCCACCACTCCCCCTGCCACCCCCTAGGCCAGCACTACTTATTTTTAATGATCCAAGTGTTATCTCACTATTGCTTTGCAGTTGTTTCCATCAGAAGATCTTCTCCAATGTTGGAATATATACAAGTTAAGCTTAAAGGAGGGTGGGTTTTTTTGAAGCTATGTTCCAAATACAATAGATGAGAAACATTCTTTTTATTTTACAAACATACAAATGGATACACCTCACATTTAAATGTATTTCTTATTATCACACAGATTTAGACAATAAAATATGTCAAGAAATCTTAAGTTGACAGAATACGCATCAGCTGTCAAATAAGCATATGGTCAACCTGCAAGTACAGAAACTTTTGTAAGATGTCTTCACGGAAAACTATGGAAGCCAGAAACAAAGCAGAATCCATATCTAACACCCTTCCCAACACCATTAGAAACAACTTGGAAGTATTTGCATTTACTATATAGATTTTTTGAGTTCTCCACATTCTTCGAATTGAAATTTTGATTTTTTTAATGTTTGAAATTATTTATGAAGCTGTAATATGAACACATTACTTGCTTAATAACATATTCAAAATATTCTGCTGACCAAAACTCCCAAGACCTTGGAGAACAACTGGCTCAGATGGTAACAGTGGCAGTTTAGTCAACATGCAAAAAAAAAAAAAAAACACCACCAAAAAACCCTAAGTCCACTAAAAGAAGAGGTTCTTACTAAGTAATGTGTGCTTGAATTGCATTTTCTCAATGAATTTATACATCTCAAGAGACACAGCTAGCAAAGTTTCATTCTTCTTGTAGGCAGCTACAACCTGAAGTTCAGGAAAGATTAACCACTCCCACTAGCTTTTGGCCCAGGACATGCAGTGAATAATGAAGCTATGATTGCTTGTCATTTAGAATCCAGTGTTGCCAAAGAGACCCCTTATACTCAAATTCTGAAACCAGCATGGAAACAAATGAAATTCAGATGCATTCACATTACTATTTTAATATTTCTCTTGGTTTTGCTGACCTTAAAATGAAATAAGATCAATCACTATAACAAAAGGGAGGAACTTTTTTCAGGTTAATACAAGTATTTTCTTCACATCATTTTATGTGTGTTGCTAGCTCACTGTTTCAGATTTGACGTGTCACATTTGCAGTTCCATGCCTCAATACATGTACCAAGATGAGGGAAAGAATCGTTTTGGGGAAGAGACTGCAGGCAGAGCAGAAGTAAGCAAGCAATAAGCAACACTGCCAAGAACTGTCACCAATTTTACTATTTGAATCAAAAAGTTGTCTTGAGATCTAAGCAAAGATCAAAAAGATTAGTAACACAAGAAAAACTGTATAGGGAAAACCCATTATTTCCTGATAACCCTCTAAGGGATAAGCAAGGATGTGTACTTTCTCCTCGCCCAAAGAAAACCTCCATTCAGAAGTAGAAGCATTCTCAACCCCCCCACCTCTTCAGCACTCAAGAGCAGCATCACCTTAGTGCTGCTGAACACACAAACAGGCAGGAGCAACAGATAAAGTTAGTTATAAAGGGTTTGCCACTAAAAATTTTATTTGACAAAATAGTTATATAGAAAGCAGTTTGTATTAAGAGGTTTGAAAAGCAACTGAAGTGTTTTCTCCAGGACACGATTAAGAGCAAATTCATCAGGAGCTTATTTGAAGCAAAGAATGAGCCAGTCTGTCAAGTAATCATCCCAAACTTCACGTTTTCCTACATATTTCATACGTCACAAATCTTGGTTTCTTCAAGCAACAGATAAGAAGGACAAGCCTAGCCTGTTTCAAGGATCCACACATCCTCTATGCTTATGTTTAGACAGTCCAACTATTTTGAACATCTCTGGCTAACCATATTCCTTAGGAACTGGTATACAGAAGTAAACATCTTTACAGATTCCATAATAGAAGTGGAACATTCTGGAAACACCCAGTTTTGTGACCATCAAATAGAGTCAAAAATAATCTTTATCTGGAATAACCATAAACAGAATCGTTTCCCTACCCAGAGATCCATGTTTTCTTCTGACAGTTTTCCTTAGCAGACTTTTTGGGTATGACAGTTCACAAGTAGTACCTACCTGACAGTAGACAGAGGTTGTTAATATGGGGAATATAGTAGATCAGCCTTTATGTCACATTCAGAAGTTTCCAGAATATATCCAGTCCTCAGTACACAACATATATGACCCAAGAGTGAACCCAGGGAAGATACTTTGAAGTATGCATCAATTTGCATCCCTTATCTACTGGAAGCAGTGATACAGTAATAACCATTTTGGTTAAGAAATAATTCATGAGGTCTCTAAACAAACCACTTGCCTTGGAGATCAATTCATCATGATTGGCTAGATGGGCTCTGCAGTGGATACAGCTGTAGGTTCGATGACAGTTTGGCAGGTAAGCCTGGAACGTTTTTGATTTTGTCATTTTTACCATCTCTGCTGGTGGCTCCTCACTCAGCTCAGGGCTGGCACTTGAAGAACTACAACTTTGCTGAACTCGCTGACAAAAGAAACACTGGAATATGCAAGCAAAAGCCGTTGTTGTTCTGGAGTGTGTGTGGCACTTTCCACACAAGTGACAGAAGAGAAACAGTCACAACCTGTAGGTGAAAAGAGCAGAACAATTAGCAGCTTACAACAAGGCCAGAATAAACTTGTTGTTCAACAATTTTAGACATAAAGCAAAGCATTATTTAGAGCAAATGCCTGGCTGCACTACAGGCCCCTTTCTTCTATGAAGCTGTGCAATTCAAGTTCCATTCAACCCAGCAACAAGCAGTTCTGTTCCACTAGTGGCTTCTATTCCATCACACTTCTAATGAAGGAGGAGATTCAAACAGTTCTCCACAAAACACAAGCACCTTCTACAATATACCAGGTACACTCTTTAAGACATCCATGCAGCAAATGACAGCAAAAAGGCATGGGATTAGAGAAGGCGAGTTGTCTTTGAAGTTCCCGTGGTCAGTTCCAATATAGCAAGTGACAACGCATCTTGGAAAACACTTGCCTTGTCCAACAATAAACATACAACAGATATTTGCACTTCAGCTTTCAGCAAAAATCTTGCTGTATCACATCTGGCTGTAAGTCAAATACCAAGTAAGATGCTGCCACCCTGTTCAGGGATCTGTGCCTCCTCTTTCAAGCTCAGCAGAATTATGCCTTTAGGCAAAGGCCTTTTTGACTAGTATCCTGATCAAAGCTAATTAGATACTTCCCCACTCTACCAGAATGGCCTTAATGGATTCTACCAAAAAATCACAGTCAGATAATAAAAGCTAAATTCTACACAGAGAATACCCAATTGCATTCTTCATCCTCAGAGTGCCTTTAAGAGACATTACATGCACAGAGAAGGCCAGACCATCCTGCTATGCTGGAAAGCAAGCCTTTTTTAGAGTTTGCCCCAAAACTACGGATTCTAAATATTCCTAATAACATCTACTGATCTCTCAAAGGCCATCAGGCACCACACTATATGCATCAAGCTAATGAGTAATCCAAACACGAACACTGCACAGTCACTTATGTCATTAGCTATCAGATGACTGACAGAGTAGGTCAACAGCACAAACACAGAAATGAGAGCCAATATAAAGAATTTACAGTATCTTGATCCAGCTATTAAAACAAGCATGCAAAACACTTATCACAGTTTTAACCACACAACTACACAGCTACCCTACACACAGTTTAACCACTCTTCTAGCAGTAGGATACTAGTAATACAAATAGAACAGATAATGAAAGCCACATACATTAAAGATTGTTTATAGGAAGCAGTCACTGTGCTTCAATAGGTCTTGAGAGAGTAATCTGTACAGCAGGCCTAGTGCAAGAGACAACCACAGCAAAATTTAAAGGGGTTTGGTTTGGGGTTTTTTGTTTGTTTGTTTGTTTTAAATCTTCAGCTAATGATAGGAGCAGAAGAACAGACTCAAGAACTATCGAAGGACTTGCTACAAGAAAATTTCTTACACAAAGAATTGCAAAGGCAGAGATAAGCCACAAATAAGACACGTAGCAAAATATATGCAATCCAAAAAATAAAGCAACAATGGGAACAAGTTGCCATCCAAAGCACATATCTACACATCAGAATGATTGGACTTTTGTTAGTCACTGAAAAGGAAAACAGATTCGATAAGGGATACATTAATACATTTGAAATATTAACCCAGTTAGCATGAAGAGCAGAACTTACAATACACTCATCTAAACAAATATTATATACCTGTTGTCCCAAGATAATTTAATTATAACTGCAAAGGGAAGAATGATTACAGTGTTTGGAGAAAACAGCTTGCTGTAGAACAGCTAGATATTAAGCTACATTTGTTAGAGTTAAGAAATTATAGGAAAAAGATGACACAAGAAATACAATCCTGGAAGTTAAATGTGAGGTTCCCTTTAAATTCCCTGCTTGAACTCTTAATGTTAGAAAGATACAGATCCTATTTAGGTTCACAGAAATGGGGGGAAAAAAAACACCCCAGGGTTTCAGAATGAAAGGCACCACAAGCAAAGATGTTTTGACTTTACTTTAGACACTTTCGATCAGTAATTGAAACATCACTTCAATGCTTGCAGAAGTTCAGCAAGTTGAATGCAAGGGGAAAATATTTTTCTTCACGCCATTCCTAGAAGGTCCTTTAATTCACACTTCTAAAGGCAATCTGGACTCTTTCAGACTCAATATATTGAGTCCTTCAACTACAGAAACCAAAGAATTCCAGAGCTCTTTTGACAAAACTGTATTTGATATTGCTCTCTTCAAAAAGAAAGCAATCCTAAGTGTTTGATATACCTTGTAAGAACCACAGAACTCGTTGCTTTGTGACATTAAGGCAAGATTCTAAACAAACCATTTTGTCATTGCTTTAGTAATGGTGAATAAATCCAGTCTCACTCCCCTGCGATAGTTATGAGCGGTACCAGGTTCCACAGCTGCTGTTCAGTATTCTGTGGAGACCAGTGTAAAAACCTGAGGCAACTATTTCGTTCTTACTCTTAGACAACAGCACAGTCCGTGCTTTGGTCACGCACATGACAGCTGGGTTTCCTCAAGATGTAAGCAATTCAAGAAAGGGCAAAAATTACGTGCAGAAGCGATCGTACAGGTTGCTGTCTCTCCCTATCCAAGTGGCTGCCCAAACCCTCTTTCGGGTGACTTGTATTCGTACCTACCGGTCTAGAACCAAGAGGAACCTCTCTGGAAGCCCTCAGTGTATTCGCCACCGGCAGCAGGAACCAGAACCAACAGATCTCTTCGCCTTCCTCGCAGGGGCTGCAGCGGGCCAGGGGGCTGCCACGGTCACGAAGCAGCCTGCCCTCGGGGACGCCCCCTCGCCCCGAGGGGGACGCGCATCCCGACGGACGCCCCAAAAGCCGAAGGCCGGGGCTGGGGGGGATGATGAATGATTAACAGCCCCGTCCCGCCACCCCGCACCTGTGACGTCACCGGGGAGGGGCGCCGGGCGGCCAATGGGCCGAGGCGGCGGCCCCGCCCCCCCCCGGCTCCCGGATGTGTAAACAAACACCCCGAGAAGCGTGGCGGGGGGGGGGAGGGGGGGGTCGGTACGCGGGCCTGCGGGATCCGCTCCGCTGAATGAGCTGCCTGCCGGGCACCGGCAAGGAACAACGGGGGGGAAAAAAAGAAACAAAATAAAAAAACGGGGGGGGGGGGGGAAGGCAAACATCTTCCTTATCTGCTCGGGGGTGTTCGCACCGCTGCTCGGAACCACGCACAAGCGTTCAGGGAAATAAAATGCGTAAGAAATTAGCCTTTCCGTCATTCTTGCTGGGCTCAACAAAAAAAAGCAGTGACACAAAATAAGCTTCAGAGCCTCTGACCGGCTGCACAAAGCCGGACAAAGCCTACGCGCGCACTCTTGGTAAGCTGCGATTTGATTACTCCAGCAGGGAAAAACCTCTCAAAGTTAAAAGATTCGAGACACAGCAGCCGCATTTTGACTTTAGATACCGAGAAATAACGGGAAAAAAAAGATGCGAGGAGAAAGTTACCGGCAGAGACAGAGCTCGGTTTTCCCCGCCGGGAGGGAGCAGCTGCTCCGTGCACGCTGAAGCCTCCTCCTCCTCCTCCTCTCTCACCGAGAGAGCACAAAGCCGCCGCGGCGGGTGACGCCGTTCCCTTTTCTCTCCCACTCGCAGCGATCCCCGCAGGACAACGGCTCGTTTCCCCCAGATGGCCGGCACCCTGCCGGGCTACAGCCGTGCCCCCCCCCCCCAAACACGGACCAGCTCTCTTCCAGCCCGCCGGCTCCGTCCCCGGCGGACCCCGGCCCAGGGACGCGCCGCACGGCTCCGGGGGCCCTCGCAGGGCGGGAGCGAGCGAGGGGGGGAACCCGCCGGACCGCAGCTCGCCGAGCTCAGCCTCGTCGTCCCCGTCCGTCCCCCCCTCAATTATGTAAACCATCACCACCCGCCCTGTAACGAGGAGGCTACAAGGCAGCCAGCGCTGCCGTCATTTCCAGGCGCTATAAATAGCGCCCGAGCCCTCCTCCCGCCAGCAAAGTTGCCTCGGCGGCCCCCAGCCCCGCGCACACGGGAAACCGCGGTCCCCCCCCCCCCGCCCCGGCCGGAGGTGCCAGACGGGGCTCCTTTCGCAGCCGCCTGTCCGTCCGTCCGTCCACCCCCCCCAAAAAAAAAAAAAAAAAATCCCTGCGAAAGGTAGAGGGGCCGGCTTCTCGCACGCTCCGGTACTCACCGCTGCGCCGTGCCGGCTCCGCTCCCCAGCCCGGACCCCGAGCAGCAGCGAGCCCCCCGGGACACCTTTCCCTCCGGGTGGGGGCAAGGGCAGGAGGGGAGGCGGCACCCCCGGTCCTCACACGGCGGCCAGCGAGGGCTCAGCGCCGGGCCCTCACCGAAAAACAAAGGGGGGGGGGGGGGGGCGGCTCCCCTCGCCTCGAAGCTACCTTCTCGGCGGCGGCGGCGGCCAGGGGTCATAAGCGGGGGCTGGGCGTGCGTCTCCCGCGCTGAGGGCCGAGGGGCGGCCGAGGCATCCTGCCGCCGCCGCGCTGCAGCTCCCGCCCGCCGCCGCCTCTTTGTTTTGTGTTTTCTTCTCTCTTCCCCCCCCACCCCGCCTACCCCGGGCGCCGGGGGTGCTGCGGCCGTTAAACCCGCTCCCACCGCCGCCGGTAGCCAATCACCGGCGCGCGCGCGCGCGCGCCCTCGCGCCCGCCCCGCCCCCTACGGGCGGGAAGAAAGGAGCGGCGGCGAGGGCGGCGGGGCGGGGCGGCGCGCGCGAGCTGGGGGCGCGCGGCGCTCCGCCCCCCCCCCCCCCCCCTTCCCCTTCCCCTTCCCTTCCCCGGCTTCCTAAGGGAGGGTGGGCGGGGCGAGCGCGCCGGCTTGGCTCCACCCCCCCCCTCCTTTCGCTCTGCCCCCCTGTGCTCACGGAGGGGCAGGCGGGTGTGGGGTGCCGGGCGCGTGCAGCGAGCGCCCCCCCCCCCCCCCCCCTCCCGTCACCGCCTCGGGCGCGCGGCGGTGCGAGGCGGGAAGCGGCGCCCGCGCGCGCGGAGGGCCGTCGCCCGCCCGGCCCCTGCTGAGGGACGGCGGGGCCTGCCTCTGTGGCGGTGAGGAGCCGAGGAGAAGCGCTGCACGGGGTGGGGGGGGAATAAAACGGAACACGAGGTAAATTCCCAGCCGAAGCAGCCTGCTCGGTTATGGTTTCATCCCGGGGTATTTTCTGAGAGGTGTTCATGCGAAGCCACTGTAATAAGCAATGTAGGGTTGCTCAGGCTTTTTTTCTCACCAGAGCGTATTTGTCTTCCACGTTTCTGCTGAAAGTAGGTAAAACTCTGGAAGCTGACACAGGTCTGTTGTTAAAAGTTCAGGGCTGTAGAAAAGCCATTAAGAAAAAAAGCCTGGTTGGAGATTGGAAGATAAGTAGGATAGGTCAGAGCACTTGTTTCCGGAAAGGGAGTTCTGAGAAGAGCTCATTGCTTAAAAAGATAAAAATACACAGGTTTTAAGGTACAAAAGAACAATTTTGAAGATGAAGGAAACCGAAATACAACTCACATAAAAGTAGTTTCCAAAGCATCTGAGGTCTGTTGGCAATGACCACGTTTTCCTTACAAAAGTAAAAACTAGCTCCTCGTTTATTTTGGCTGGACTCTTCTATTTCTACAGGCAAAGAGTATAGAGATACAAACTGACAAAGCCTGTGGCGAAGCTGTCATTTGTACTTTGTACCCCAAGGCAGGGCTCTTTTGTCATGCTACACAAATGCAGCATCAATAAAATTTTCTTTGCCTCCTTTTCTTGTCAGTACTGACATCTTTCTTTTTCAAATCTTTATCAAGTGGGGTTTTTTTACCCAAGGGGCCTTGGTACTTTGCAGAATATTAGAGACGTAATCCATTACAATTCAGCTAGTGGCTGTAATCAATAAACCATGTGCTAGTTGATTTTGTTCTGCCTATCCATTTTTTAATATAATTCATATGTTTATACATTTATTGTCATATGCATCTTCCTTCTTAATGGCAAATTAATGGCCATTCTTGAAGAACAGTACAAAAAAGTCACGCTTGCACAATAAAGAAGAAATATGTTTTGGCAAAACAGCAGGAAACAAACATGTGTGAGAGTATTTCCATTAAGGCTTTTATTGCAATTTTCCCATCATCTCTCTAGCTCCAGTGCTGGTAGTTGTAGTCTTGTAAAAAGGCGAAAGGTGATAATCCTTTTGACTGGCTTAGCTACACTTCAGAGTGCACCAAATCAAGCTTCCTAAACCAGTTCCCTCAGATGAGTTAGATGAGGTGTATGATAAAGACATACAACAAGATAATAACTGGAATGGAGAAAGAGGCAGGGATGTAGCATAGTTTAGCAGAGAAATTACATTAAATCTGATACAGTGCAGGGAGTATGTAAATCTTGAGATGCTTCTTGAAAAACAGCTCCAGCCTGTTAAAAATATCCCATAAAGGGCTTTTACAAATTTTTAATAAGCTGGTTCTTTTACTTCATTTTGAGGGGTCCATTACTACTCTCCCTTAACAAGATAGACTTCTTAGTCTGTTCTTCTTTATCTAGTCAAAAGATATCTGACTAGGGACAGCTGTTGTCATCTGGTATGGCTGATCCTATACCCTATTTACGCAGCTGCCACACAGTTGCCTATAAAAAATACTCCTGTACGTATGCTTTACAAGTAATTGCTTCCACCTTTTAATAACGGTTAATACTTATATTGTATTTTACAGGTTCTAAGTCGTCTACCACAGTATGTTTACCATAGTTCCAACTTTTATCCTCTTTTTGAGGACTAGGACCGAGGAATATTAAGCAATGAGCAGAAAGTCACGATAAAAACAACATTGATCTTTGCAGGTAGTCCTCCCAACCCACGTAGTGAGGTGTCAGTCCATGTAAGTCATGACTGACACCTCATGACTGACTGAAACCAGTGAGGTGTCAATCATGACATACATGGAATGACACCTCACTGGTTCACTGAAACTGGTGGCAAAGCTCCCACCATAATACACAACCCCTGAACCTCAAAGGCAATGATACCACACGTGCACAGTCTTCTTCAGGGATCATAGCTGCACAGGGTCCTGATGTTGAAATGCGGCAAATGCTGTAATGCCTCTCACACTCTCTGAAGTCTTGCTGATGCTCTGATTCAGTACCGACTCAAAGAAGTGCAAACCTGGAATTACTAGTGCTGCTGTATATGCTTTTCTACAGATACAAAGGCAACATCGGGTTTCTCTCTTCTGTTTACCTTGAGAGATATGCTGTGATGTTGGTTTAGGTGTTAGGAACTGACCAGGTTACATGGAAACAGGAATTAAACTCTACATGAGGAATAAAAAAATAACCAGCAGTCCAATCCTGAATATAGAAGTGACTCTCCTTTTCAGAGATGACAAGATGGACAAGGAGGAGAAAGAAGTGTCTGTCATTCAGCGAGGACAGCAAAGGATTCCGAAAGCTGAACAATGTTTCCATTGTTTTAACACAAGCTCTGCTTCTCCACTGAAAGATCCAAACGACAAGGACACTGAGGGTTTCTTTCTCTTTGCTGTTTGTTTCCCTAGTAACAAATACACAAGCTGCACTGTTAGAATACCATCCTTTTCTCTTTTTTTTTTTTTTTAAGATAAAGACATGTCAAGGATGTATTCAGTGCTTTCAGTAGCAGGTTAAGGTTTCTTGTATGAATGAACCTCTGATACAGCATGATGTACTTGAAAGTACTGCCTGTAGTCCACTGAGACAGTGAAATAAAACAAAAAGCATGGAAGAAATTAAATGCTTGCATCTCAATTTCTATACTGTTTAGATTGTGAACTCTTAGGGCGAAATCTGTCTTTCACAGTGGGGCTCTGATCTTGATTAGCAAAGCAGATGGCATACTACTACTACTACTAAATCCTGTGTAGTGTCCTAATTATATCACAATCGTATTGTCATCAATAATATAATGCGCACCATTTTAATGGGACTGATGTTGACACTGACAACTCTTGCCTATGTTTTTGTTGTGAGCTCTGCATAATGAGACTTCTTTTTAAATATAATTCTGTAATAGGAGGGCAGGGTGTTGCTGTTTCTCGTTAGGATTCTAATCAAGGTTATGGTCTGTAGTTCTGGAATTCACTGAGTTACAGGAATTGGAGAGATGGCATGCAGTCATTGTCCATGTGGCTTAGCACATTAGAAATAGAACTGGGAGGTGAATTGTATCCAAAAATATTAAAAGCCCTTCTGAGAACAGGTCAGGCATCTAAAGGCATCTAAACTGAGAAAGAATGTCAGGATCGTTCCTTCCTTTGCTTCTTCAGGGTATATTAAGCCTCAAAAGTTTGGAGACTTTAACAAAATTAAAAAAAAAAAATTGATTGGTCTTAGAATTGTCAAGCTCCATGTTCTCTGTTTTAGCTGAAAGAAGACTACTGAAAGAAGGAAAAAACATTTTTTTAAACAAAAAAAACTTCTTTCCTATATGTTTGCCATAAATGTGAGCTTAGTAATTAAAAAAAAAGTTTGCTCTTCTCTTCCCAGTTACTCATGTTTATCACATTGTGTTCTCTGAAGTTCTCCAAGGAAAAGAAATATGCATCTATTTCTTGGGACATGGCAGCAGCTGGCCTAAAGAGTATAATATAGAAATAACTGACAAAATTAATATCAAACTCCTGATTATATAATATAAAAATATAACATTATGCATTCATTGCAAAACAGCTTGTTGCTACGTCATAAATTATACTGGTATTTGTCACAGCATATTTTAGTTACTTCACTGGAACTGTGTGTGTAGGGAGGTATTTCAGGTGAACAAATAAATTAGAATCTTTTCATTTGGGATGACCAGTAAAAGTATTAAATTGTACTACATATGCCAATGTAAAACCTGGAAACCCAGAAAAGATGCAGTGAAGCTATTGCTTCAGTGGATCACGAAATACCAAGTGATAGGATCAGCTGTCCTGAAATACTTTGATGTCTCAAGCTAACCTCAAGTGGGGAATAGGCAGAGGAATTTGTTTGGGGGCTATGGATCAAACAAATTTGTATCATGATTTTTATAGGAGGTAGACATCTGCTCATATACATCTAAATGGATGTGGGGTGGAAGAAAGTCTGTATCACCCAACTCTAGATATCTGATTCAGGAGTACATATATTCTCTCTAATCAGAGCACTGAAATATACACCACTAGAGGGTGATTTGTCATCTGCAAAATGTGAATTGCTCTTTTTATCCCCACCATCACTGTGGAAGATCTACTTTTATCTCTTGTGTGACTTTTGAAATAGCAAAACCAGATGTTAACTAAACTTTTCTAATATTCAGACTGACAGATATACAAGTGTCCTACCTAAAGCAGAGAAGTTCACCAGGGAATTAGCCAGCATACAAGCACTTCAAGCTTCAGCGTGCCTTAGTAGCTAGGGTAAATTATTTTTTTTTCCCCAGAATTTGGTTTTATAATACTTAAATATCTACTTTCGCTAGAAAATCTAGACTTTTCAGTGCAGGATAACTGTAGTAGGAGCTTATAAGCTTTCAGGTTTTGTTATATACTCCTTTTGGTCTTTAAATAAAAATATAAGGTCAACAAAAGGAATCCTCTTGATATAAGCACAGTAATGAAAATGGTGATCATAAGAACAAGTGACAGTCATATTTATTACTGAAAATTGTTTCTTGTACTAGCCAAGCTGTGGAGAGAAAAAGATACTGGATCCATGGAGTTCTGACTGTCTTCAAAAGCAGAGGCAGCTGAAGGGACTGCGAGCAGCTACTTGCCTAGTTTGGTAAGTGGGGAAGCCCTGCAACTGGTTGTTTCTGCTTTTCCTGCTAGCTGTTGTTGGATTTGCAGAAAGTCTTTCAAGAGACTCAAGAGCAGAAGAGACAATTGTAGTGTGTGAATACACGTGTATATCTCTCTCTATAAAATTAACAACAGTGTTTTTCTAATGGGAGAATTTATAACTGTTCCATTTATGTATATATCTGGCACAGTCAATCAATTACAGCCTCTGGAACTGTAGGATTCACAGATCAGGAGCCACAGGTGAGATACAGTAGAAATGAAGTCCTAAAATTGGGGACACAAGTGTTTCAACTTATTCTAATATGCTTTAGACTACTACAAAAGAAGATTCAGGACCAAAAAGCAGTACCAAAAATATACATTAGAAGGTATTTCTATTTTATTTAAAACTGTAGATTTAGGCAGTGGTGTGAGCTGTACATTATATCTCTCAGTCCTAACTCTCAAATTCCAAATCCTACTGTCTATGGGCAATCTACCTCAGGTTTCTCTTTATGGGAAATAAACATAAGCATTTTATCTATTGAATACAGACTCGTTTTGATAGTTAATGTTGTGAAAGCACACTAGAGATGGAAAACAGGATGAAAATGGCAGGCAGTCTTAACATTAGTCTGCAACCTGTTTCAGAATTCAGTGTTTGGATTTAATTTCTGATAATGGAACTGCATGGGTATAAATGGCTGGACTGGACAAAAATCTGTCAGTGAACCAGAGCCTAACCCAGTAGTTCTATCACTTCTCCCTCATCTCTGAAAGAGTAGTAGTTATTTTAAACTATCCCAAGCTCCTTTGGGAGGGGGGTGTCTAGATCATATCCAAAGACTGAAAAGACACAACTATTTTGAACCCCTGATAGTGGCTGGGTAATTCTGAATGCAGAGAGGGCTAGGTTGTGCCTCCAGCAAGATACATAGAGACTGTAGACACGAATCAGGCTGCACTTTACCATGAGACTGGAAACGGTATCATCAGTTTTGCAGCTATTCCCTCCTGGTAAGTAAATTACACAGTACAGTGGAACATTTGAATCTCAATTTAGCATGCAAGCTGGAGTGGCAACACAATAAACCAGCACAACAACACATACAAACTAATTGCACTTTATGAGGACCACAGCATTTTAAAGGCGCAAAAGCAGATGCTTGCATGTATTGTCTGTATTTAGCAGTAAAGCAAGCAGAATACACATTTCTCTAAGGCAAAAGGAAAAGGTAATAGAATAAAAAGAAGTACATAAGCTGTTCAATATACACATACACATTATAAAATCCACCTTTATATAGGATTGTCATCTGCTTCATGCAGCTACAGACTTCTTGGCTAATGTTGGCCAGCTATTACTTATCGGAGAAGTTAAACCTGTGTTTGGTGAGCCGTAGAAAAACAGAGATTAATTTTCTGTTGATACATGTTTTGTATAAACACATTCTGCATACACTTACCTATATATGCAAAACAGTTGGCTAAAAGCAGGGATTCAAGCTTTTTCTGGTTTAGGTTTGTTTGGTTTCTTTTTTTTTTTTCTTTTTCCTTCCTCCAAGAGGTGTGTTTCTCATCTTAAAACCTAGACTTACATATCCATCCTCATTTTATATCCTGTCCAGATTAGGGCATCCAGCACAAACATATTCTATCGTTTCACAGATAAATAGGGCCAAGGAGATTACTGTAATCGTGTGGTACAACTCGCTGTAAGATAGAAACCATGTGACTGGTGATTTTACTTGTCATTTAAACCAGAACATCCCTTAGGAAAACATCCTAGAACATCCTGTCTCTACAAATTGTTAATTCCTTGTTCCAGTCATTAATTACTCTCATTGACAAATATATACATCTTATTTCTCCCTTGAATGTATTTAGTTTTATCTTTCAGCTGTTTTTTCCTTCATCTGTAAGACTGAGGAGACAGTAAGACTCACTGTAGATATAAGACCAAGTCATCCTTTTGAGTAATAGCATTTTATAAAGCACATTCTTCAATTTCTAAGTTGTTTCTATACCTCTTCTCAGATCCTTGTCCAAGTTATCAAATGATTTCTTGAACTGTGGATTCCAGCAGTGATTTTTTGTTGCTGTCAAGCGCGGGACCATTCTTTTCCTATTTAGACAGTCTGATGATCATATCTATCTGTTTGGTTAATTGCTGGGCATTCAACTGATTCTTCATTAAGATCCCCAAAGGCACTTCAGAATTGCTGTTCCCACTTCAGGAACATGAATATCTGCCTATTCCCACCTTTCTTTCTAGGCAAGGAGATCTGCAAAGTTTAAAACCCAGAGAAGCCTTATAGAGAGGGAAACAAAATCTTGATGAGTCTATTACCTTCCCTGAATTACAAATAGCATTTCAGATACATCAGAGACACCGAGTTGAATTTTTTTTTTAAGTTGTAACACCACTTTCAATAACTTACTAAAACATATCGTAAAGTTTCTCTAACAGCTTAAATGCAAATTAGATTTGAAAATCACTGATGTTTAAGAGAATGTAAGCAAAATGGACTTCTGGGAAGAAACGACATAGTAATTGGTCTAGTAAAAATGTTAGGCCACCCCACAGACCCCATCTTACAGATGTTTTTAGACAATGATAGCTTATACAATGCTAAGAAAATATATTTCTGTTACTGGAAATATTAATCCATCAGCCTCACAGCAACTATTTTAATAAATTTAGCTGTTTGAATAAACAACATATGAAAGATAAAATGAGCGCTACAGATGTTTAACTTCTGTCTTTTCTACAAGCAGTACCATTGCGCAGATCATATGTTAGACAAACATATCCTTTCTGAAGTTGAAAGAAGTGGGGATGTGACTGGCCTGCTCATAAATGCACTGACACTCTAATGAAGACTTCTGCTACTGAGAATCTTATTATAAGGGGAAAGCTAACAAAAAAAGTTAGCTAGTTGATTGTAAAAACATTTTCAGCCTGTTAGTGTTTTCTCCTGAATTGGTCCAGACATACTGTAAAAGTTAAAAGCTTGGCTACATTCAGGAGGCATCTCTTGTCAAGAATGACCAGCAGGTCGCCTGAATTTTTTTCAGAGGTGGATCAGAACATAGGTTTCCTCAGTAAAGCTATACTCTAGGAAAAAAAAATAGACACCCATTTTGATTAGGAGGATTGACTTCCTCTGGTAGCCAGCCCATTGTTTACAGGGCAAAATGCAACAGGGTATTGCAACAGGTATATTCAAGACATCACAGTATTCTCTAGAATTATATGAAGACAGATATTGTTAGAGGGCTTATTCTTTCTTGCAATGTCGAGGTGACTATACAAAGTAAAAAGTAATGTTGGCCACGGAGATTTTCTATCAGAGAAGGACAAAAATAAAAGCTTTTTTTGTAATTAGTATGAGTCTAGTATAACTTTGACACTGAATGAGAAGGAGACTGAAGAGGAGAGCAGTAGTAACACGAAGAAAATATAGATGCTCTGTAACTGTCAGAACACAGTTATTGTACACTATAACTTGACACTGCAGGCAAGCCTGATTAATTTCTTTTTAATAACTTATCTAACGACTAAAAAGGTTGCTGGAAGGAGAACGTACAGAGCAGCCCCTGTGTTCCTGTCCTGCTCACTGGGATTTTTACTGTATTAAATTCACTGCTAGAGC
This sequence comes from Aquila chrysaetos chrysaetos, assembly GCF_900496995.4. Lineage (NCBI taxonomy): Eukaryota > Metazoa > Chordata > Aves > Accipitriformes > Accipitridae > Aquila > Aquila chrysaetos. The sequence goes on from NC_044012.1 coordinate 38,505,177, forward strand.
TGCCTCTGCTGTTTTATTAGTTATATTGATACACCTGATTGTGTAAGATTAACCCAAGGGCCTTATTTGCCAGCCTTTCATTTTTCCCTCCTCTTAATCTTTCCTTCTTTCTTTTCCTCAAGTCACTTAATTCCTTAAACCCTGGAGAATGCAACTGAGTCTAAAGACTAGTTTTATTTAGAGTCAAGAAAGAAGCATCACTGATTTTTATTTTTCTTGATCAGATTATCTGTAAGAGTTTCATTTGTGGGTTGGAATGATTTATATACGAATTCTGTACCCTAACTACTAGATATTTCTGGGGTTTGTTTTCTCCAATGCTATCTCAGTAACTAAAGTGAGAAGCGAACAATCCTCTTAAAGCTGCTGAAGGATTTAGAGACAAAATAGCATGTAACATTTTCTTCATCTGGGAAGATGTGCCTGGTACTGTACTGGCTCCATCTTGTGGCTGAAACTCTACTGATTTTTTTATAAAACAGGTTGACTCTTCTTACCATCATCCTTATATAAATATTGATAAATAAAGGTGTGAACTTCCTTTATAACTTTTAGAACAAATGGGTCGAATGTTTCTGGTAATAGGGAAATAGGCAGAGTGGTTAAAGACAAGATTAGCTCAAGCAAGCATTGCCTGTTTCCCTGTGTAACGCTATCAATCATAGCATTTGATAACATCCTCCTCGTTACTGTTAGAGAAGCCTCAGCCAGGCATAGTGAGAACAAGTGTCTATCAGCACTTTTTAACTCCAGCCTGCAGTCATGTTGCTGTTCACTATTAACTTGGTGTGGCCAGTGAAGTAACTTGCCACTTACCTTCAAGAACTGCCTAGAATTTCTACCAAAACATAAGCACAGATGAATGTTGCTTATTTTAGCAGCATTTTTTTCTTCTCTAAAACAAATATTTTTCAGCTGGTTGTCATTAAATAAAATGCTTGCATTTGAATGGAAGAAAAAAGCAGATACCTTTCAATTAACATCTTCCTGCCTTCCCTGAACTAGAAGTATATTCAGTAACTGCCCCGATTTGACTGCTTGACCACCCAAACCATGAACTCACCATAGGAAAGGACAAAACACACAGCAGAAATTACAGGTGGCCACCAACACCTGGACTCACTGACCACATAGCTCAGCAAGTCCCTTGTTCATATCCCAGTTATGTAAGTTCATACGTTGCTGTACAGCACAACTATATATTTTCTTCTGACTGCAAAAAAAGTAAGTAGTTCACTTTTAGCACCCTCGGTCTTGGCAGCAGGAAGGCAGTGAGCTGACAGGGTGTGCTGGATTTTCTGTTCTGTTATATATCAGCTTGTATATTACTGGATAGAGCTTCTAACAGCCACATTAGAAATTGCATTCATCTATCTAAAAATATTGTCAGAGATGCAAGATTGCAGAGATCAAGAGAATACAAATTATGTTTCCAGAAACTGGTAGAGTTGGTTACTGAGTACATGACAGGATGTGGCTAGCTGCACATGTATTTTGGCAGTCTTAGCATGAAAGACATATCCCTTGATCCATATGACGTGGAAACAAAGAAAGTGCCTGTTTCCAAGGAGTTGCAGGCCCCAGCAGAATATGCCTGGCAAGAACAATCTCTCTTGCTGTGTCATACAGAGCATCCATGATATCCAACAGTGAGGGACTGTTGTGGTTTAACCCCAGCTGGCAACTAAGCACCACGCAGCCGCTCCCTCCCTCCCTCCCCCCTCCAGTGGGATGGGGGAGAGAACTGGGAAAAAAGCAAAACTCGTGGGTTGAGATAAAGACAGTTTAATAGGACAGAAAAGGATGATGATGATGATGATAATAAAATAATGATGATAATAATAAAGGAATTAGAATATACAAAACAAGTGATGCACAATGCAATTGCTCACCACTCGCCAAATGATGCCCCGCCAGTTCCCGAGCAGTGGCCCCCAGCCAGCCTTCCCCCCAGTTTATATACTGGCCATGATGTCATATGGTATGGAATATTCCTTTGGCCAGTTGGGGTCAGGTGTCCTGGCTGTGTCCCCTCCCAACTTCTTGTGCCCCTCCAGCCTTCTCACTGGCAGGGCATGAGAAGCTGAAGTCCTTGTCTTAGTATAAACACTACTTAGCAACAACTGAAAACATCAGTGTGTTATCAGCATTATTCTCATACTAAATCCAAAACACAACACTATACCAGCTACTAGGAAGAAGATTAACTCTATCCGAGCCGAAACCAGGACAGTGACAAGCCTTACCTTGTAATGTAAGTGCCAAGCTGGAGCACATTCCATATCCAGAATTCCATTTTATATCCCCTGCAGACGTGCTCAGAAATCCGACAATAAGTGCAGGTTTGCAAGACTGACATATAGTGAGTTAACAGTATCAAAGTCTTAGTCTTTCTGCTGTCCATCATATGCGTTTCATTGCTCATAGCTGCACTACGGTTTTATATGAAGAATTCCTTGCTAGATTTTGTACCAAGAAAAGATATTTGCATTAAATAAGTGTGTCACTTGGTCAGAAGGTACTATGCACACAGTACATACACACTGTGGTATATACTGTGCCGTACAGCTCCTGAATATTTATTCTCTTCTGCTCTGGTACTTACATGTTTGTCAAAATGTTTTCTGAGCCTGGCACAGTCACCAGTGTAGCTTGTAGCCCAGTGAGGCAGCACAGGGAAGAGGACAGGAGAGGAATGGGGTGGCCAGGCTGTTGCAACCACAGCATGGTAAGCATTTTAAATGACTGGAACAAGGGTAGGAGGAAGCTATAAAAGACTATCTTACATCTACTCAAGACAGCAGCATCCAGGACTAAGCATAAAATTTACCAGGCGTATGTCATAGTATGCAATAACAATTACTTAAAATAAAGACAGAGGTAATGCTGCTGCTTCACGTTTTGCAGTGCACCAGGGTAGAAGGTTGACTGGTAATACAGGGATGAAATGCAAATATTGCAGTGCCATCTCAATCAGTATCTAAGTTTTGGACAAGACTGCACTCAGGTGTATCTTATCCACACTGCCTATGGGTCACAGACTTAAGCATCTTTTTCTGCATCAGTGTATTTAAAAAAAGTTGCGTCAATGTTGGTGTACCATGCAAAATAACTGTCAAAGGTGCACTTGCCCTTTGCTTTTTTGAAACCCATTTTGCATGCTGAGTTTTGTTTTTGTACTCCCTGGTATCACTGTCAAGACCCTGTTCAGCCATCCTTTTTTGCAAGAGCTTCAAAAATACCCACATTCCAGTGCCTCATTTCTGGGGTATCTCAAACATTTAGGCTCTAAAAAAAATGCCACCTGAGACCTCTGCATGGCTCAGGAAGGCACAGGACAGGACCAAACCAGCTGCTCTGGCAGGACCACACAAGCACAAGTCAACGTAACTCACATTTAATCAGAAAAGCGGTATCTGCTCTTTTGTCAGCTCAAAGAATTACAGAGCAGGTAGAGTACCTATGTGAGCAGGGTGCAAAGCAATGCATGGAAAGCATTGCAAAGCCTTCAGAACAACTGTCGTAACCAGCAAGATCCCCTGAGCGTTAGTATCAAGAAACTTCCTGCAAGATACTTTGCTGCTGCTACAAACAAGATTCTGCAATCCCTTGGATATTATCACAAGAGAGAAATAGAGTCACATATAGGCAGGGGTTTTAAAACACAGCAACAGTTTAGTAAAGTTAATTTTTCATGTTATCAAGCTACAATACTGTTTTCTCTCAGTCCTTTATCCTGAATTCTCTTTTGATACTTATGTCAGTATGTATGAAGAGGGGTGGATAGGTATGGAGACATGAAGAACAGATTGTACAAAGTTTGACAATCGTCACTAGCATAATAATCATCATTAATATTTACATTAAGAAAGCACCTGATGCTTCACCTTGCTTCTCTGCTTCATTCCCTAACATGGTGGTGTGCTTTATTCATAGGTGGTTGGAAGTGCTTGGACCCACACCAGAAACTGGGGAAAAAAGGGAAGAATGATCAAATCAGTCCACACGCAACTAAATTTTCTTTTAATCCTCATTTGTACCGCCTTGACCAGTCATACTGCACACCCACTGTGAGCCTCAGCTTGCTTAAAAAAAAACCACAAACCAACCCCCCCCCAAAAAAACCAAAACAAAAAACCAAACCCAAAACAAAAGAACCCCAAAACCTACCATGTAACAACATAAATCATTCACTAATAGTTTTAGAGGTATGTTCCTGCTCTAAACTGTCTCTAGGTTAGCCTTTGATAAACATTGGAGCTATAATTCTAGAGGATTTCGATGATATTTTTCAGAACACTCTAGGTAGTATTATTATAAATTTTGCTCTTTAATGATCATGTTTAACTATCGTTCAGGAAGGTTTTTCTTTATATAAGCGATATTCATGGCAACTATCCACCAGCAGATGGCACGACTACAGACCATAACCATTCCAACAGTTCTACAATTAGAACAGGCAGGAGAATTTGAAGCACATAGGTCTAAGCTACAGTTATGCTTTTCCATTTCCTTTAACAGCTTTTATTTGGATTTTCATGGAGGCAAGCTCTCTAGTGGGAGGCTGAATAAGAAGTATTATTACATCTTTTCCAGGACCAATTTTGTCTCTGTTCTTTTTCCTCTCTGGAGACTATATAGCCCTGTTGCTGAAAAATTTGATCTGTGGACAAAATTAATAGCGAATGTTACTCAAAATGGCTTTTGTTTTCTAGAATATAGGTTGTCTTTATGTGTAAAATCCAGCGCTTGAAACGTGCAAGCAGGTAGCACAAGAAGAATGAACGCTTAGCCCAAGAGCGGAAACAGCACAAACTATGGTGCTGGCCAGGAAGGGCAGCCTGTACAGCAAGGAGGGGTTCACTGTTTGCATCTCTGTGGTAGCTAAATGCTCTGTACAAAAGTGAATTACATTCTTTGCAATATCTTCCAGTCAAAACAGAAAAAAGGATGTTGTGAGGGGTAGCACCCTGTATAGCCTACAGGCAACGTGACTGAAATATGGGTGAAAATAAAAGGGCAAGGGTAAATTCCATGCCTAAATGTCTGACTTTATCACTGTATTTCTTAAAACCTGCAAAAATTAGCAGTGTAAGGTATAATCAAGTAAGAACTAAAGATCTGCATTCTCCTTCTCTTCCTTGAGTAGGTCTTCTTCAGCCCCATGCAGTCCAGAGGTAAGTCCAGGTCACCACATCTTTATTGCTGTCAGCAGGGGTTGGACCAGGTAACCTTCAGAGGTTCCTTCCAACCTGAGTTTTTCTATGGTTACTTTCATTAGCTTGGCATACATTTGACAAAAGCTAGAATATAATTGCAAAGAATTTCAGAAAGTTCTCATGATGGGCTGCCTGTTCTCCAGCTAAGGCTGGGCATTAACCTGACCTTAGGACAACCTTTAAGTCTGAAAGGACTAAAGAAAAAAAACAAAACAACAAGAAAATAACTGATTACAGGAGACAACAAATGGAAAAGGGGAAAATCATTGAAGAGGATACCAGGTAGAGCACCTCTGACTGTGCCCGTTACTTCCTGAAGGAGACAGGGCACTGGGTTAATCCAGCTTTTGGGCGGGTGTAATAAAACCAACACGGCATCGGAAAAACCACACAGCAGCATTGTAACTTCTGCTAACTACCAAGCCCTGGAAGCTGACAGCCCATGGTTTAGTCACCAGTAGGATATAGGAATTGTGTTTATAGGAGAGCATGAGCTGGGTTTACATTATCTATTTTCCTCAAGCTTTTTAGATATTAGCTAGCTTTTCACTGCCCAAGTAGGTGCAAAGGATATCCCTGAACAGACCATACAAAGAGTTTGCAATTTTTACTAGTTTACCTGAAGATTATTTTATTCTAAAGACATTCCAGGGCATGGAAGGGTGCACTCCAAAAGAAAAGCAAATAAAGTTTCCCCCTGCGCCAAATTCAAGTACAGTTAGCAGGCAATAGCAAGGCAGGATCCCTGAAATGCAGCTACACTTCTTTTCACAGTGAAAATTACTAGGTGTTCAAGTGATTCATGCATCCAAGTAAAACCAAAATATACACATGCAGAATTTCAATAATTTAACACAAAAATGTCATCATGAATCCATTCTCAGTGCAAGTGAATGCCAAGGCAATACTTGAATATCCTGAATAAGCACCTTAAGAGCTGAAATGGACTCTCCTGGTTAATTAATTGCTATCTTCGTTTGAGGAGGTGTGTGGCAATTTGTGGATAGAAATGTTTATACAAGAAATTCCATAGGCTTCATTGTTGCTGCCCACCTCTCTACCCACAAAAAAAGCCTGGTTTATAATCACCACCTTCAGACAATCTCTGTTGCAAGCATGAATTTCATTCATTCAAGCACATTGCTTCTGAGACATTTTTGTTTTCTAGTACCTGTTTTTTGGTTTGGCTTTTTTTTGTTGTTGTTGTCAGAGGTTCCATTCAATAGCTATCATGGACATGACATTTTATTCTGAAAAGGGTTGTATTTGTTTGGAGGATGTTTATTCTTTGAACTAAGTATTTAGTTTAATATGCTTGCTGTAAATAAACTCAATTACCCCTTACAGTAAAAGGCCACAGGCTCCTGCTTTGAGAAACTGTTTCCAGATAAATGTTTCCATGTGGTATTTGCCTCTTAATTCACTTAACTACCTTTAAAAGAATCAGGGTCCCAAAGACTGTATGTAACAGTTGCAGGGAAGGAGATTTAAAGGGAAGAATAAGGTGAATTACAGGAGCAATTGAAAGCTGAGAAGCAGAAATATCCAGTCATTGTAAGTCATGAGCAACACTGAAAGGTCATTTCTTTCTTCCCCAACTTTAAAGGATTGATCTGAATGGAACACAATTTTCTTAATTACTTAATAAAAGTATGAAGGGAAGTTATAGTCAAAAATACATGCGTTAATACAGCCACTTTCAACAGACTAACTATGACTGGCAGTAACTGAAGTAGAGTGATGGAGTCTGGCCCAAGTGTTGGTTGTCCGCAGCTTAAAAGCGGAGAACAAATTATTTGTTCTTTGCTTATTTATTTGGCACTATTTAAACTCTGAACATAGCTAACATTATTTGACAGCACCACATAGCATTTTTTTGGCTCACCAGTGGCTTTTAAAAGAGCTATGACTTCTTATTTGCTTTTCCCCTCCTGGGCAGTTTCAGGAGAACTCCAAACTACATGTTGTGCAAGTGCTGCATGCCTGTCACTGGACCTCTGTAGCCTGTCCCTTCAAATAACTGTACTTGCACTGCAGATCATTAGGACAATTATTTTTAAAAATGAGCACACAAAATGTTTGCTAAACCTGAGCAGTTTTCTAAAGACAATTTCTTCCAAATTAGCATGCTCTTGATGACTGTCACCACAATACACAAGGAAAGCAAAAAATCTGATTTATCTGTCAACTCCATTGTACAAAACCAAGTAAGCATAGGCAAAGGTGCTTGCCAAGGTTTTCGTTACTAGGCTCACAAGGAAGTCTCATTTGCCTAGCAAAACACTCAACTCCGTAATAACTACCAAGAGTTCCCCCCCCCCCCCACACACACAAAAAAGAAGAAAATAACTGATTTCAGAATTAAAGTTAGAGTGAATTATGCTTCCAGATGAACTTGAAGAGTGGAAGAGGGACGAAAATCTAATCAGTCACAGACAAGGCATCGACAAGCAACATCATTTAGTCTGCACCAACAGGAAAAAACAGGGGATGAAGCCAGAGGGCCAGGGAAGAGAGAACTGCAGAGGATGATTCCATAGAGGTATCCCAACAGGAGGAACAGCATTAAGGACTGCGTATTTCGAACAGCCTCTCCTGCTTCCCCGTCCCACCCGCCCCTGCTCAGGCACGCTTTTCAAAAAGAGCCTGTTGCCATGGTATGGAGTAGAATGTGGTTTTTACCTGCATAGACAAAAGACAGCTGACTGGAGCCTCAGGTAGCTGGGAACGACAAATTGCTTACCGCTCCAGCACTGCAGAAAATTCAGCTGTTTAAATATTTTCTTCAAGTGTTCCATAGGACTAAAACATTCATCCCCCAGAGAAAAGGCATGAAAACCCTTAAACAATTAAATTTTATCTACTGCTACACCAACCAATGACAGGCTGTCCACAACACATGCATACACGAAGGCAAATTGTTCTGAAGAGCTTAACATCTGACTGCTAATTAGATCTCCTCAGGACTGTTTTCTAGAAGAGAAAGGGAGTATTGTTCATAAACACGTCCCCACCAGCTCCTGGCAGTGCCTGCCATACCTTTTCTCCTGCCTGCACACCCCTGGAGCCAGCCACACAGCATTTGTTGCTCCATTTCTGACAGCATGCCAGCCATGAAGGGAACGCAGCAGAGCAGTGTATCTGTTTTTTTAACTAAAACATAGCACTTTGTGTTTTCTACACAGGTCAGACCTCTTCCACTTTTTTCCGCCACCCTCTCAACTGGATAGGAAACAGACAGTCCTTTGCTAGAGCTGATAGGCTCCAAGGACAAAAACGCCACCACAGCAGCAGTTTCCTATCAGCTTCCAACTGTAAATAATCTTGCGTTCTCTACTTGCTATACAAATTGTTAGAGATATTTACATAAAAATGTATTATTGCTCCACTGACAATCAGTTTGACGTAAATGTTGATTTGCTGTCATCTAGCAAATTATGTTGCAAAGTTACTGCCTAGAAAGGATTGCTGTCAATGCTATAGTTGTCTGGAACTTGTTACTAAGACCAGACTGCTGTGGAAGCTAGTCACCGAAAGGTTTTTTGTAAAAGGCACAGACGCTGGCTTTATAATCACTAAGTGCAATGTATAGGTCCTTCAGGAAAGCGCAGTTAAGATTTACAGCTAAGGTAATGTCACACATTTACAGAGCAGCACCACAAATAACTTGACCATGTGTTTACAGTAATTTTATTTACAAGTTACCACATGACACCTGTAGTACTACAGTTTTTATAACACCATTAGCAGTAAAGTAAGTCACATCTAAGAAGAGTAGGAGGCAGCAGAGAAAAATGTGCACAGAGAACGCAGAAAAGCTATTCAGTTATAACTGAAAGTAGGTATTTTTCTACAGACTTTGAAAGTGAGGAGGAATATACACATTAAGAAAAGCAAGTTCTTCAGCCCTGTTATTTCTACAGCATTAAATTTTTTTTACAGTGACATTTTAGTATGATGAATACTACACACTAGCAGTCAAATGCAAGTGGTGGGGAGATAACTGTCTCAGTATCTTGCCCTTTTGAGCACCCAGAAAGGAAAAACAAAGCTTCCCTCTTTGAAGGGAAAGTTATCCAGGGCTGGTTTACTTGCAGAGCCAGTAGCGCAGAATTGCTACTGGGGGGGCAGGAGGGACAGAACTTAAGACTAGAGAGTTCCCATGCATTGCATATTGCCTGCGCGGTCTTATCTGGTCTCGAGTTAAGTAGTTGGTGAGCAAAACCAGTCGCAGCATTCCGCAAGTCTTTTTACAGTGCCGTGATCTAATAAGGCTGAGCATAGCTTAGCAGAATCCCAAAATCAAGCAGAGAAAAAAAAAGCCCTTCCGCTCTCTTATAATCCTTGGCTCTAACGATGCTGGTGTTGAGCCTGGGCCTTTCTCAAGAGGAAAAATGTGGAGGAGCAATTCCGGAGAAACACTCTAGATCTAGATGTATTCTGATGATAAGACTCAGAAGAAAATAAGCTTAATGCAGCATCAGATGCAACCCTTTTCTGCTTCAAAGTACAGCGGCAGCTTCCAGAAAGCAAACAAGTCTTATTTGGGACCCTTTTATTCCCCCCAGACATCTTTAATAGCCTGGAGCAACTGTCAATGTGCACGATCCATGTTAGTGGCTGGAAAAACAATGAAAATAAAAGCTGCACAGTAATAATTATTTCCACTACTAACTACACACAGGATATATTGCTTTTGGTACAATGCCATTTATTGTCACAAGAAGAAAACCAGTGATTAAGTTGAGCACACATGAATTATGCAGACCTTTGCCATGCTGGAACAACAGCATATTATACTTAGAGAAATGTCACCAAGTCAGCTGTAAAAACAGCTTAATACAGTTCTCCCAAAACACCAAACATACTCTCAAGAACAAGCTTATAAATTAAGTTTAGCTACAAAAGAATGCTTAAGAAATGGCCACGGTTTTTTACCTTAGTCCCTACACTTTTTTCTGGAGTGCTGCGCTTATGCTGCATGTGAGAGCAAATACAGAATTAGAACATGTAGCTATAGTGACATCAACAATATTCATTATAAGTATTTTTGAGTGTGTAAGCTGGCCTGCAAAAGTTTGTGTTCCTTCCACATCTGTGGCATACCTATTCAAAAAGCCTGAAAAGTATATACCTGTACAAAAACTAACGAAAAGCTTTTTAAAACCACAGAATGCATTAAAAAGTCTAAAGTTTGAACTCTCGAGTCTATGATGTCTCAACTACAAGTTAGAATATTTGTGAGTTTTAACACTTCCAGGAATATAGAAAGGGGTTTTTTGTCAAAATTTCCTTTTAAGTACTAGCTATTGAAATTAAAGGTGAACTAGGAGAAAGGCTTGACTAAAAACCTTCCGGCTCACTTGTGATATAATCAGTACAGCAAGTCTCAAGCCAAAATTCTGAATATTCAGCATTTTTGCATTTGCAGTTTTAAGGCAGAAAAACATCTTCAGAACAAGCCATTTAGTCTTGCATTTAACAAAAAAAAAACCAAACCAAAACAAAACAAAACACCAAAAAACCCTACAAGGTGCATCTCAAGTCTTTTAGTAATAGCAAATTTAAAAAATTCCTATGGCATTCTCTTACAGCTTTGGGTTTTATTATTTTTTTTTGCTAGAAAAGCCTGAATTTTGAAATCATTTTCAGACATGCTGAAGCATGCATCATGGTTAGCGAGACTAAAATTGTTATTTCTGGGTTGTGTATTCAAGGTCAGCATTAAAATGATACGGTGGAATTAACAGATCGTGACACCGCACAACGCCTTAGTTGGTGCCATCCCGGGCACTGCAAGGACTGACTGCAGGAGGGGAGCTGCTCTGCGCTACGCAAGTTTTCTCCCCAAAGCCAGCCGCTGTAACCAGCGGCCCAGGAGTCAGCTGCCTGTAACCAGGGCCCAGCTTTGTGACAGCTGTGTCCTCGGCTCAGCTTTACAGAAGAAAAAAAGAAATTAAAAAAGCAAACAAAAGTTGAGCTGTGAGACTGTAGGTAATCTACAGCCATGCAAGAAAAAGAAAAGCAAGAACAAAGCAATGAAGTCATCAAGTCAGTCATAGCAGACAAAGGACTTTGGAGAAAAATACCAACATGGAAAGCGTAAAACCCTGAGGAAGAGACATGTCGCTGGAAGACAGTAACTCAGCAAGAGCAAAGGTCAGCCCAGTCCAAGCAGCAATGGAAAGAGACATGGAGAAGTAGTATTTTAGTCGACAGCTAATACAGTTGAGCATCGCACAAACTCACAGAAAGACTCACAAGATAAGTGAAAGTATTTTTTAACTCCATATTTTTAGATGAGAAAATGCTGCAAACCCAACATGCTGTCAAGGTATTTCTTGCTCTTTTCTGGGAAATCAGAAATAGAATACTTCAGGGTTCCTTTTTTCAGCCTTCATGTACAAACATAAGCTACTTCTGTACCAAGTAAAATGAAAGCTAGAAGGATCACACATTTCTCTACCATGCTAATTAGGAAAGGGAAGGAACTTAAGGAAAATGGGCTCACTGTGTGTGTGTGTGTGTGTGTGTGTGTGTGTGTATTGAGAAGATGTTGAGAGGCAATTTTAGAGAAGTAGCAGGAAGCCTTCTGTATTCAGAAGGTATCTTTAGAGTCAAAAAGAGGAAAGTTTGAACCAGGCACTGTTGGACTTCAGGCAGAAGTTCCCAACAGCAACAAAGAAACCCAGTAGAACTGGGTTTCATGCCACATCTTAGCCAAATGCCTTGTTCCTTTCTGTTCTTTATGTCTACTTTCTTACTGCCTTCCCAGAAATCCACACACAGTTACCAGATCCCCTGCTGTGCTTCCAACAGGAAGAGTCTCAGGAGACCTTCCAACTTTCTTGCTTACCTCTTCACTGGATTTACATCAGTTTAACTAAGGGGATCAATAATCTATTATCACCAGAAATCTCATGAATCCTACAGCAGAAAGATTTCTGGAACAAATGGACTTGTTTAGACTCAGTTTGCTAATAGGAAGACAAAAAGAAAAGTAAATTGTCAATAGCAAGACATACTGAAAAACACACAGGTTCTGGAACACACCTGAAGGAAAGTCATCAGTGTGAGTAATTTATAAAGGGGAAAGATAGAGGGGTTACAGAACAATTCTCATTTCTAACTTCCAAAATTAGCCTTCACATGAACACTGCATGAGTGGGGCCACATTTCTGACATGGGATGTGAACACTGGCCACCTCTTGCACCTGGCAGAGCACCAGGACATTGTTTTGCAGACTCACCAGAGCCACCTTCAGAACCAGAGTTCAAGCTCTAGAACTCTCCTGAAGCTAGCTGAAGACTTGCTTTTGTGGTGAAAAGACACATCAGAGCAAGATAACCATCAGCAGACATGGCAGGTATTGATGCAATGAAGTTTGTAAGTCTTCTACACGCCTCAAATGCTTTTCTTACTTTCTAAGCTTGTCAAGTGTTACGTATATGCAATTTAGCAGAAAGAATAACTGAAAATGAAACGTGCACAACACAGAAGCTGGCATCTTCGGTCTGCAGAGAAAGTCCTGGGGTCAGAGCTCTGCAAAGCTCGATGCCATCAAACTACACTAGTGTCTCTTCCAATGAACAGGGCTCGTACTCAGAAGCAGTTCTTCACGAGCCTTCGCGAGTATTTGAGTGCACCACCTCCCCCGGCGCAGGCCGCTCAGCTTCCAGAGCGCGCAGAGGGCTCGCACTGAAACAGGCCAGCCCACACAAACCACAAGCCCACACCCCGACCCAAGCGCCCACCTCTACCCTCTTTGACTCCAGCAGTTTAAGAGCGCCCACTATACTTGAAGCTTACAGATGGAGAAGATTCAGTGACCAATTCTGGTGAAATACAGGAATTATGCATGATATTTCAAACTAACCCTACTTAAACAAGGATTCCAAGACTGTTAAGTCGATCAGTAGCTTGTCAAAACCTCCACTGAGACAAGCTGCGGTGTAGTTACACCTTGAAGTAACTCACTGAAGTACATGCTACTGTAAATACAGCATTCTGCTGGGGGAACAAAGAAAGCGAGAGGCAGCTACAGTCAACGAAAAAGTAAGAACACTCACAAACCTATCTATGGTAAAAATGAAATTATATAATATTCTGGGGAAAAAATTACATACTCCGCTGTGAAAGCCAAAGAGGGAATGGAGAGATGAATTTTGACAAGCCAATTCTTGGAGTTGCTACAGACCTGTCAGTTACAGCTAAGCTCTCTTTAGTTAGTTTCAGGTCACATTTTCTGTGTTTCCTATTAAGAGAAGTTTCTAGCTGCCATTATCCAACTACACTTTCCAAGGGTTCGGTTCTTTGGCACAGTCTGATTTTAGGCTAAAAAAAATTTTTTTAAAATTCATTAAAAGCCCATTACAGTGATGTAAGCTTACTTGCATTGCTCCCAGCAATCACATTTCAAACCCTTGGCCTGAGAAGAACCTTTTCATAGTAAAATGAAAACATTTGGTCTCTAAGGATTGCTTGAGTAATTATTTTCAAGATTTCATGGGAAAAGTGCAATAGCTATATGAATACCAATATAAAGAGCATCAAAAAAGCCTGTGAATCATCAGATACACTGGAATCTATTTGCATTACTCTATGCTCAACAGTTCAAAATACTGATGATTTCATAACTTTCTTGCACCAAAGATAAAACATTTCTGCCTGTCTATAAAGAAACTTCACTTGTGGTTTTTTGGATGGCTTCCTTAATTTAATTTCAAGCTGGTGTAGTCATACAGTGGAATGAACACACTTGAGTATTTACAAATACTAAATGTAGGCTACTCACTACCGCAGTGTTCAAGTGACAGTCATTTTTTTTTAGATAAGCTAGTGTAATACACATCAGTGTATTTATGGTTTATAAAACAGCAGTTCATTTTAAAGCAAAATTCCAGTCATTCTACATACGCACAGTACTATGCTGATTTGGTGATACAGGGACACAATTTAATGTTTTTCTTTGCATTTGTTTTTTACAAGATTCAGATGCCAAAAACAAAACAGAACATTAAGTTACCTGATTTAAAAAAGAAAATCACATACGTTTACAACATCAAAAGAATAAGACGAAATATAAACCTTTGCTACTTACAACTGATCTATACAGATTAACCAAATCACAAATCTGTCACAATATAAACGTTTAATTGTTACAATGAGTAAGAACATACAGAAAATGATTTATTTTTTTTTTTTTTTATAAAATCTTCCTTTGCTTTTTTATTTTAAACTTACCATTAACTAAATTAGCTATGCAGGACTTGTGGGGTACATGACTAAGAAGGCACCAACAGTACAAAGCAAAGACAAAGCAGTTTGAGTATTTTTAAGAGTGCTCTACACTGATACAACACAAGAAAAGGCAACAATAGTAAGTAAACCAGCTGCAACCTTTAGAAATTTGTTCTAGATTTACAAAGGTAGTCCAACTTTTACATTTCCTCCAATGTTTCACTTAGTTTGATCACAGCACATGCTACAAAAACCACTGTAAGCTTCACTTTACTAATGTGCACTTTTCACTAATTTAGTGTCTTGATTTCAATCGTTAACTAAACCATTTTGAACCACAAATGTATTTAAAACTTAGTAAAAGGATTGTTTGGACTTTTTTGTTTAAACCACTGCATTTACAAAAATATTTCCCCTAAAATCTGGGATTGCTTGAAGACATTGCTGTACAAATATAAAAGTACTATGCAAGGGACCAAATTCGTGGTATATGGTGTGTATGTATAGACCTATATTTATACCATATCACTGTGCTGTAACAACACAATAAATTTATCAATAACCAAGGACTATATAAACTACACTAACATAAGCAAATATATATTAATAAAGTTTAAATCTATAGTACAGTTGCTCAGCAAACAACTTCGACATGGTATAAATATATCATAGCATATTACAGTGGGCAGCAACAACAGGTTTTTCTTTTTCTCATTCTGTAAGGAAAACCATGCTCAACTCCTTGGGTTTCATTTGGCCACTGCCGCATTACGTCATCACTGCTACTCCTGAAAGCTCCTAGTGCACCACACCGCTCAGCCCATGTAGTGTGTTGTACACTTCAGATTTGATATAACGTGCGATATCGATGAGGAAGAGTCTGGCGACAGTCAGGGCAGCAGAGTAAGATGCTTGTTTGCCAAAGCATCCATGAGAATTTTATGTTTGCATATTTTTCTTCAGCTGTAAGGTTGGAATGTTTTTGACAGTGAACCGTTTACATTCCTTATTCCCAAAACATCTTTACCATGAAATATGCATGTTACTTTGATTAAGAGTTGCTGTTCTCCGCTCTAAAATATAAAAACTACATGAAGGAAAAAAAAAAAAAAAATCAATGTAAAATGATGAAATAACCGACCTAACACAGTGTTGTTATAGGCACCTTCTTTTAAACTATTTCCAAAATCTGATTAAAAAAAAAAAAATCATGCTTCTGCATTTGACGCATCAACAAATTCAACCCAACAACATTTACTGAATTCAGTAGAAGATTGGTGAATGTGGTTACCGATAGTGATGGATGCCAACTGGATTCAACAAGAATAGCTAAGGAAGAAAGCCCCAAAGCACCAGATGTTAGGTAAAGCAAACCCTCGGCTTCTCACTCGGAGAGACAGAATGGAAGGTAAGTCTACACCTCCCCAAAAATCCAAAATTAAAGAAAGTATTAAAAAAAGAATCAGGAAAAGGAAGGATGAAGTAAGCTGCCAAAGTTCTCCCTTAATAAATTAAAACTGAGGTGTTACAAACTAATTTCAGTAACAGTCGTCTTTCCAACCATGCCAAAAATGACTCCTGTAGTAACGATGATCGTACAAGTAGCAGAGATTCTAGAAATATTTCAACTTTTCAAAACTGAGTGAGAAAAGCGTTTTGGTAAAGATGTGTAGAAATGTCAAGAGAAATTTCTACACTAGTATCAACAGTCAAGTGCATATTTCTATAGAAATGTTTTTCGCATAGGTTCCATACCACGATTCCATGATCACTTGTGCAGTGTCCTGACAATGCTCTTAATATGCTCCCCGCAACAGAGATTTATGTACCACAGGAACTTCCTAAGAGAAAATGCCCTTTAATGATGAACCCTTGCTTATTAAAAATTAGTTTTGGCAGACTAACACTTAAACTAGAGGAAAAAGAAAATTTTGAAATGGAATCTTGTAAGCACCCTTATCTATTGAAGTCTAAGTTAATGGCTTTCTAGATTTCTTTGAAGAGCAGACTAAATGGTATGAGGAAGCCTGGAGTTATTAACCAGCAAGCATCCTTATATACTACAGTAGCAATTGAACCTGATTTCCATTCAAACACATTACCCAAGATGAAACCAAAAATTAATTCTTAATGTTAACGTGAAGATATAAGATTTAAATTTATTTCCAGGAATTACAAGTGCATTTTGTTCATATTAGCAAGCAGTCTTTATACAATCCATTCTTCACTGCTGCCAAAATAAAATGAGAAAAAGACAGCAGAGATATGAAAAGCTAAAAATAGAACTATTTTTCCTAAGTTATTTGTTGAATAGCATTTCAGTTGAACACAACTCAGAGGTAACAATAGATTATTTTTTTCTCAATCATAGGCATGTGGCACTTAGACAATCATCTTTGCACAGAAAGCTTTAACAGTCATGCGAGGGCACAGTAATTATTTTAAACAAGGCAAATTTCTCACCACAGAGAGCAGTGGGGAAAGAAAAGGAGGCACTGCACTGGAACATAACACCTAGTAAACTCCACATTATACAATTTCAGTAACAAATACTTGAAAAGATCATTAAAAGGTATACAATTTTAAACGTTATTTAGTGCTAGCTTTGTTTGGTTGTCCTAACTCAGCATTATCAGAAAAGTTTGATAGTACTTGACAACAGAACAGTACTTCATGTCACGAGCTCATGGAGGCTTGATTACAAATCACCATAGTGTAGGTTGCAAGAAATGAACTTGAGATGCTGACATGCTGTAGGAGCAAAAGTAAAATCAAACTTTCTCATTTAAAGATGCAGTGTTCCTCTCTGCAAGAATTCTGAATGTCAGTGATTAGATTCAAATGTAAAAACTATCAATCCTCATTTGAAGCATTTCATTGGTATGCAGGATGCAGACTGAGTTTATTAACATCATATTTTGGTTTCTCGCTTGCCACCACATATGGATGCCTTCCACAGAGAAAAGCATTCACCATTAGATCATCATGCCATTATGTTCTTTGTTAATCTTCCACCACACGGTGAGTAAATATAAGTTGGCGAGCTGCCACTCATTCTCTTTGCACAAGTCTTCTAAACACTACTACGTGGTATGAACTTTGGAAGTACTATGCCTCCAACATGGTTAAACTTTAAATGATCTCTTTTAGAAAAGGCAGGGAGAAAAAGGTACAAATTTTGTCAATACATGGAAAAAATGTGTCTTAGATGAATTCAATTAAGTTGGGTTCCTATGTGGCTCTTACGCTGTATAGAATACCTGTATGTACAGCACAGGACACCCAAACAAGTGCATAAGCAAGATTAACATGAACACGACTTATGCTGTAATCCATAGCATAATGGTATAAACTCCGCTGGATGCTAACCATTTCTATTTAAAAAGGAAGTGCAAAAAAAATCTGGGATGTCACTGACTTAAAGTGCCCTGAATAGTAGCTTTTCTAAAAAAATGCCAGCGACTTCAGTAAAGTCAGAAAAACATAGTTCATGGTGTAAACTTCTTACAGGTTAATGAATGATCTTCTTGGATATTGATCCAGGAGTGAAAGGAACCACTGCATCTTTCAAACCAGAAAGCAAGCAGTTAAAATACGGCCAGCAGTAGGTGCACTTACAGTACAGTACTGCAACAGGTCAACAATGGGCATTACGCATAGGAGTGTCAATTACAATTCTTCAGGCTTAAAAGATTCATTGAAAGCATGAAAAGCCAAAACTACCAGGAACTGCCCTCCTGAATGGCTCAAAGGAGTTAGTGGATAAGCTGAGAGAGGCCACAAGACATGACCAACAATAAAGAACTGGGAAGAGGAACAGCAACGTTTGAGCATGCCCAGTCCTTTAAGTCCTTGCCCTACAAAAAAGAGCAGAGACATATTTCAGTGAAGGAAGTTTTAACATCGCCTTTTAAAACAAGCATACTTTCCTATTTCTATGCTTTAGGTACACTATGTTTACCACAGACAGCAGTACCAATATATGTTAAAAAAAAAAAAAGCCAGAGACAGTGAGTATCGGTACATTACATTTTAAATTAAAACTTTACTTCTTCAAAAGATTAGGAAGATGAATCATAACTAATGAATAAAGTACATTATTTGGTTATCTGAAGAATCTGTTATTTCCACATTGCCTCTCAATTCCAAAAACTACAGCCAAGGGGGAAGTTTTGAATCTCAAGAAATAAACACACCAAGAAGGGCTAGCTGATAAAGTACGGGGGGGCGGTGGGGGTGGTGTAGGGGGTGCAGAAATGCACAGGAAGAGACCATTACTGTCCATTTTAAGCCAACTCCTGGGGACTGGCCTTCCCTAGGATGTCAGCTACTTATGTTTAAACTGTTGTGATGTGGAACAGCTAATAATTCTAACCACAAATGACTAGGGCAAATTACCAGCATGTCATAATCAAGCTGAGTACAATATTTAAACTTCAGAATCGCATCAGCCAAATCAACTCTTCACAGTAGCATTTAAAGGTAACATTTTTAGCAAACCAGAAATTTCCATTAGCACCAGATCACTGATATCTTTATCCCTAATCCCTTTATCCTTTAATCCCTAATACAACCTAGGTAAGCATGGTCTGTGGGCAAAGAAGCAAGCAGGAGAGATCATAAACTATGATTTACCACAGTGTTAGCTATTTGCTCTCCCCTCCTTCACACTATGGCCTATTAGTAACAGGTTTCATCTTACTCCTCAAAGCTTATGTCATTTTCTTCCAGAACATGTACATGTACTGCTAGCGCCTCTGGTACAGAATTAGCTTTAGAAAACACGGATGGGAAATAAGCACCATGCATGTTACCATGTCCCAGGGTCTAATTCTATTGGTAATGCCCAGCTAATAATAAGAGCCAGATTTACCTAACTTTTAATTATTAAAATAGTTTCAAATGTTAGCTAGTAAGCTTAAATAAACAAAATACAATATTGCTAAAGATCAAAATGACTTCATTTGTGAACTTCGATGCATTTGAATATTCAAACCAGTGGCAACAGAAGTTACCCTATCTAAGTAAAAACTGTATTTTCAAAAGTTTCCTCCACTTTTTTTCCCCCCCTTTCTTTCACAGATTTCTTGCAGCGAGGAAGTTCACTGGCTCAAAACTTAACCTTTCTGCTGGAACCGCCAACCAAAAAACCAGTGATTGCAGAATGCTGCTGTTGACGGAGAATAGCACAGAAACTACTTTTAAGACCATAAAACAGGCAACCTAGATTAGGATGTCTTCTTTTGTTTGTTTTTCTTTTCCAGTCACAAAACTTTGATACCTCAAACTATTAGTATCACAGAAGTTTCACAAGACCAGATATAAGGGAGAAGTTTTCTACGATGAGGGTGGTGAAACACTGGCACAGGTTGCCCAGCGAGGTGGTAGATGCCCCATCCCTGGAAACATTCCGGGTCAGGTTGGACGGGACTCTGAGTAACCTGCTCTAGTTGCAGATGTCCTTGCTCGTGGCAGGGGTCTTGGACTGGATGACCTTTAAAGGTCCCTTCCAACCCATACCAGTCTATGATTCTAAGTATTACAAAAATTACTCAAGTCAGTATTTGACCAATCTTGTATGAAACTACTGAGACTTCCAAGCGTCATGGTATATGAAGACCAGTTAAGTTCATTGATTAAAAAAAAGAAGAAAGAAAGAAAAATAAAAAGTCAGAGACAGTAAATGTCGGTACATTACATTTTAAATTAAAATTTTAAATCTTCAAAAGATTAGGAAGATTAATCATAACTAATTTATGAATATTTAGATACCTATTCCTATTTACTCACACTATTTCAGAGGTACTTAAAACTGAAGTTAAATCATACTGAAGGTTCAAAGGGGTTTTTTCCCCCTTTAAAATAATTTAAGAGATTTCTCCTCTGTACGTTACATTTAAGGAAGAATTTTTTTTAAAGCATTTGAAGCCATATGACAAAATAGTCTGTAACAGATGAAGAACATTGCCCCCTTAAAATGTTTTTTGAATAAAATTTGCATTTCAAGGTGTTGACACAGCTTTTATTCTAAGCAGCACTATTTAAATGTAATTCTTATTCCTTAAATGTAACCTAAAAACTAGGTAAACATCTCAGGCAACTGCTTGGATTCCCTGTAAACACTTCAGTGTTGCAGGCAAAACTAAACGCTTTCTTCAACAACAGAACAGGACTGAGGTCAAATGAATAAGCATAAAACCATCCTTTAACAGGTAGTTATCCTATCAATAGAAAAGGTAAGTTCTACATTTCACTAGTGGTAAGAAAGTTCCAAAATTCTCCCCCCTGCCCAAGTGGTTTCGTATTGCTGTGACTTTACCTATGCACAATTTAAGATCGATATCCTGGCTGGAATCTAGCAGTTTCCTCAAAAATCAGTTCTTTCAGCTTTTCCTTCGGCAAGTCATCCAACTCCATATCAAACTTGAAGGGTGCTTCAGCTACAGGCTTAATAATATAAAGAAATATTATTACTTTTTTTAATATTACTGTTCTGTTGAATTTCATGCAGTTCTTGTATGGGGAAAAAAAATCTGAAAATGCGCTTCACAAAAATATCTAATACTGTGCAGTCTTCAAGGAAGAACTCATTCTGTTAATCCTTTGTGTGCATTATATATTAGTTTACCGAATTTTAAATCAAACCATAGTAAGTAGCTACTCAAATCTAAACCACAACTTAAAATAGTTGTTAAAGGCTCATAACTTAGTATCTACCTAAAGAAAGATTTATCTGAAACATTTGTATTTCTTGGAATAAACATATCTTCCTTAAGGAAAACTAGCTTATTTCCTCCTCCCCTACTTCTTCACTAAAAGTAACCTGAAATCTCATCAGAATTGCATCCTAAACTACAGTGAGTTCAGATTCAGGGGTTTTAAACATGTAATCTGATGGCAAACTCAGTTATTCTTCTCCTTTATCTCAGACATTACGAAACAAGACCATAGCAAGCCAAGAAGTTCCATTTTCAGGAGAGTACACCTTAGCATCTATTTATTGTGTTACGCCTCCAAAATGTTGTACTAGAATAAGAACTACAAAATTTTGGTAAACTGATGCAATTCATTCCTCAACTCCATTAGAGCTGTAGAAACACTGTCCTTAAACTAATGAAGAAAATAACCTCTTGCATCATTTAATCAACATTTACATTTTAACAATGTCTTTACCTCATCACTTGGATCATAATACTGCTCCAGATACGGATGGGCTAAAGCTTGCTCCACTTCAATCCGCTTATGAGGATTAAAGGTCAACATTTTATCCAACAAATCAAGTGCTAAGAGGAAAAAGTGAGCAAGAGTTTAATACACACTCCAAAGTACAAAAGTGTTACGAACACTGGTATTACACACAAAATATATGCTACCCTAAGTTTTGCACTAATTCCAATGTACATCTGGAATTCCCCAGCTGTGGTAGCAGTAACAGAAACAGCAGATTGCTTCTTATAACATGGGCAGAGTATCTTCACCTGCCCATCTTATTGACATTCCCTGGTTATGGTTTCCTTTGGCATGATCTGGTCTAATGGAGGCATACCCTTTCAAAGGCTGTTCAGCATCAGAATGAATGTCGAGGGAAGAAATGCATAGAACCCTATGGTATAATCTGTTTTTAACTACAGCAGAAATGGAATAGGTAAGGCTTTTTCTTCACTCAAATAGATGCTTTGGATTTTTGTGCCAAAAATCCAAACCAAGTTAGAGCTTTTCTGAAAGGAAAAAGTAATCAAGAAGATGTTCTTATTCTGAAAAGAAAACTTGGCTGTTTACTGACAAAAATGTCATCCAGAAGTCATCAGGAGTTCTAGACCATCACAGTGGACTATTCTAGCATAACTAGCAGCCCAGAAGGTACTCTCCACCTAAGATGCAAATATATTCACGTTGATGAGATTCAGGCAAAATCTGTTGAAGACAACTTGTAAAGAATCCATAGAGAACTTGAAGATCCAGTAAGACAGAGAGTGAGGCTGATGAAATTCTGGACAAATGTTACAAGTCAGAGTTACTGCAATTGTTCAGCTACTTTGATTGTAACACATTTTCCTTTTCCAAGACAAGGAAACAGAATGATTATAGCAACAAGAAGCCCAAAGATATCTGCAGCGCCCTAAATTCCACTCCATTTCTTCTCCTCACCTCATCATTTATGACACAGAACTTACATAGAGGCTTCTTACTGCGGCAAAGTAGTTGTAGCTTTGCATCAGAATGAGATGCATACCAAGCATTGCAGAAGAGACAGACCTTACCACTGCATACAATGGCAGCTTGGAAAAGCTGCAGACTGGCACAGCAATTAACGTTAAATATTCTGATGAGGTTTTCTCAACACTGGAAACTCACATGCTCACTCCACGCCAAAGCATGTCCCGCACAATGCTTTTTACTGAAATGATTGACAAACAGCTTTTTGAAAAACTGCTCTGTCAAAGCTACTCAGAAGATCTAGATGAAAAGGTGTTGCAGAAGTCATGCAAACGGCATGTTCCCCTAGCAGCTAAGTGTATCAGCATTGCTACAATTTCAGCTGTCAGAAGCCCACGGTAAAAATTCTCACATTGATGAGCACTATTATAAAAGCAGAATAAATCACTGCTGTTTCTCTCAATGACAAGGATAATCAGCTCTACTCAGTTCCATCTGCAAAAATCAGCTTTTACATGGTAGTTCAGTACCTGATCGTATTCACTAAGAATTATCTAAAATTATCAGTTTAAAAAAAGGTGACTTATGAATTGTGTCAGAGCAGGTAAAAGAGCACTGTACTGTGAATACAACCACCCTTAAACTGTGTGAAGTAGAATTTAAAAGGCAAGTCAATAGCTATCTAGCAAAACAAAATCATATTTACCCTCTAATAAAGCCTTGTTAAGAAAGGTAACAATTATTACATTCCTTGCTTTTATAACTTTTGCTCCACTTATCATAACTGAATTTTTTAACCCATTAAATTTTAACCTGTCATACTGCCTAAGGTCCCACACTTCAATTGATATTATCCAGTTTGATCTAGAACTGACATGCAGTCTGCACAAACTATACTGAGTTCAGCAATAAGCAGCTATCTCATATCTGATTTTAGAAACCAAGTTCAAGCTTTGTTTGATGCCTCTCTCAAAATCAAATACCTATGTTCAGTACTTGAGTAATGTATCATGCTTTCAAAGACAGTAACAAGAGTTAGGATTTACGTTTTACATGTAAGTTAATGATCAAACACCACAACATGTAATCTTAGAGTTACTAAAAATTGCTTTAAAAAGATAAGCTAGTATGAGGGTTTCACGCTGGTTTATGACTTTATATTAGATTTATACTGCCATTTTAAGGGACCTACATGTTCTATTTCCAGTATAGATAAATTCTTAGGGTGGTTTTAAAAATCCCATCCTGCCATTACTTTCTGATACAATGTAATAGAGCATAAAATACCTTTGGGGTCAGCATTTGGGAACAGCCTGTTCCATGGTACCTTGTTTTTGTGTGGTAGGGAAAGCAAGTAGTTTCTGGCCTTTAAATTTATTATACAATTCAAATCTTCTTGGGAAGGGGATCCAAGTATACCTAAAAAAAAAAAAAAAAAAAAGCAAAACCCACAAACAGTAATGCATTCTCTGAAAAGCATATTAAAACAGTTATATCGCATTTGCTAAAACTCAATATTAAAACTGCTGGGAAGAAGATTTCAGACTAAATGTTTTAAGAGTACAGGATACTTTAGAATTCTTTTAGAAACCTTTACTAAAGAGGTTCAAGTTATTTTTTTTTCTTGTAAATAAACAAATGCATTTGATTTTTTTTTTTAATTTTAAAAACCTCTCTGCTGATGTAGTAAATAAATTGCTAAGTATCCTCTAGTTGCCCCCATAATCAATGATTTGTTGTAGAAATCACTGCAGAAATAACTACAGGGAACAGATGATACACCTACAGAGCCATACGTTATATACTGACCAACAAGAGAAAGACATGAGCAACCAAGACCACCCTAGCTGGTAGAAAAGGTGGAGAGAGACAGACGGATGTGGAAATGCTACTTTTCTATAAAGCTTACCAAGGATATGGTTAAGTTGGTCAAGGTAGTGTTTTCCTGGAAAGATGGGTCTGTTGGAGAGCATCTCTGCCAGAATACAGCCTACTGACCAGATATCAATAGACTTGGTGTAACCCTGCAAGTAAAGGGAAAACACATTTTTGTCAAAGAAATTTTTGCATAATTGAAGCAACATGTTACTTTAGTACATGTTACTTTAGTAAATTGTGAAAGTGCACGCAAATAAATATTTTTTTTTCTTAGATGAGTCATGCTTGTTCATGCTCTTTGGTTTTTCTGTACAGAATGAAATAATTAAGAATTGTATATCAAAAACACTACTTGGAAGGGGTAGCAAGAAATGAAGTATTCAAGATATGCTTTTCCAAAAGGATTCTCTAAGTTTAGCTAAACATATTACCAACCGCAAATTTTTGAGACTCCCTAATTTTATAGCAAATTTAAACTAACAAATTTTGGAAACAAGCTATTCTTCTTAATTCCATAGCTCCTAACAGTATGCTAAACGTGGAAAAAAAGCCATCCTTCTTCCTAATAGGATCTAAATATCACACAAGTAAGCAGCCTTCAGCAAAGGAGTGAAAGGGCAAAATAGATTGTTGGTTAGCTGATTTGTAAAACACGACAGGCAAGTAAGTAGTAAAGATGATGTGAGAAGGCCAACAGCGGTCAATGGGATATATATAAGAAGAATGGAACAAATGGCCATACTTTCTTGTGTATGGATAACCTGTGTTATCTGTAAGAAAAGGCTCTCATTCAGAGGCACACTAGTTACACTAGTGCCTGGGTAGCGCAGGGACGAGTTTACCTCAAGAACCCCCGGCCGCATGAGCTCCCTTGCCTTACTCTCCCATAGCCCGCTGCCCGCTACTCCCTCTCCCATTAGTAGGGAGCTTCCAACAAAAGCTAGTAACTTTGCTGAATCCACAGCCACCTTGGCTCCAGCTTCTCAGGACATGATCACTTGACTATTTATTTTCAAGGCACTGTAATTCTAAAAGGAATCAGGCTATATGCCAGGAAAATTGTAAGTTGACCACCTCTTAAGAAACACACAGAACATTTTCTTGTAAAAGCTGCCTGATAAAGGATATCCAGAAATAAGGTTAAGTTGCCCTATGTTTATGGCCTCAATGTGAGTTTAAAATACAAGAAGTTGGGAAAAAAACTCCTCAATTGGTCAGACGACTATTTTCTAAAAGCACATTAGACACACTATTGCCACAACAAATCAAATCCAACAACCAATGAAGCAGTAATCCTACAGAAACAACGAAGTCTTCAAGGAATATAAAAAACAGACACAGATGTCACATAGGTATTTTGCTAATGAGCATACGGCTGTAGAAACTAATGCAAAGGTTATGAAGGATACCCATTACTCACACCATACAGAGACTGGATACACCTTAAAACAGCCACAGGAGAACATACGAATAATTCCAAGTATAAAAAAAAAACCAAAGGGATGATTTCATTAAGACTACAGGAATGCAATTAAGATTGACACACAACAAAGATCACATGCCTTCAGAATCAGTTTCACCCTCATTATACATTCTAAACCTAAATTAAGATGTCAAGATAACATTAAGGCAACATTTGCAAGCCTTGATGAAAGCAGCAGTAAAATGCTCTCATTACTAGCACTTCTGTCCTGCTCTGTGGAAGAGCATTTGATGGAAAGAAGCCTCATGATTGGCAAGGAACTAGACGCACATGGGAACTCACGCACATGATTATTCAGTTATAGCATCCAATAATTGTAGCTGGAATCACAAATTTATTGCAAACCAGTAGCTGTACTGCAAATCCATTACCTCATTTCCTCAAGACTATGCATGCGTTCTGATCCTAAAAAGATGGGGCGGGGTGGGGAAGCAAAACTGGTACTCGCAAACGAATAACCACCAACAGAAGCCTCATAGCAGTGCACTATGGTTCTTACCTTAGAATTCAGCATGATTTCAGGAGCCCTGTACCAACGTGTGGCCACGTATTCTGTCAAGAATCCTGTGTGATCATGATCTGGATCTGCAACACGAGCCAGTCCAAAGTCACAAATCTGGATTTAAAGAAATTAAAAAAAAAAAAAAAAAAAAAAAAAAAAAAAAGCAGCATATTAGACATACAGCTTCCAATACTACAACATTACTAATTCACCTTTCCCCAACCCATGATGTAATACCTACAAATACAGTGATTGTAACCTGTATTTTTAAAAACAAATTATTGCACTAAGGTTAAGAAAAATGTTTTGGATTAAGTACAAAGAGTATCCGATTAGGCCATGCAGGGGCTAGGAAATGGTTTAGGACAAAAAGGTGTTCCTTGTGCACAATTTATGTTGCACTACTTAACACCTTCTCTGCCAGATAGGTGGCAAGATACACTTCTCCAACCTGTTATTAGAAATTTACCAGAAAATGAGAAGAGATTAAGATTTCCAGAAAACAAAATTACCAACCAACACATTTGTAGCAAAGTTCAATACCCTTTTTTACAAAAGCTAGCATCATAACTACATCTTTGCACAAGAAACATCCTATCCAATCATGAGATAATGGTAGACTGGAAAGATTATAGGTTGCTGAAGGAAGCATGAGCTTAAAAAAAAAAAAAAAACAAACCAAACAACAAAAACAAACAAACCCACAAGAAAATATTTCTCAACCTGTATCAGGAAAATAGTTGTATCTAACCGTGAAAACAAAAATAAACTCTGATCTAGACTAGTGAGTTCAGCAAAAAGGAAGTGTTTTTATCTATACACTTGTAAGAAGGCTCCATGGCTTTCAGAGCTATTTAGTGTCCTCTCTCCAGAGAGAAATTAACAGAACTGAAAACGTGAAGAAAGACAGTGTTCCTTTCTTACCTTCCAAAAGGTAAATGGCAAGCTTGTTAAGCGGCACATTAGACACATTAATACGCTTTTGCTACCACCAAACAAATACCAGTTTATGATAATGATCAATTTCCACAGAAAGTGTATTTGCATGAAAGAATAAGTACTCTCAGAAAAACAAGGCATCAAACGTAGGAGTGCCAAACAGTTAGGAGGTTCCTCTGATGCATACCTTTTATAATAGTTTACTCTTTGATAGTTAATTGTGTACACTAATTATATTAAAAATGTGAAGTAATAATATGTTGTAGTCAATAAATACTGTAATTGATAATCCCACCAAAACCACAGAAACCTCATTGTACCCTGGCAACCTACTCCTTTATTCTCCTGGAAGGACAGCCTGTGAAACAATTGATAGATCAGTCATGGAAGAAGTGATTCAGCTGACTAAAAGCTACATCTGAAAGACAAGATTCAGCAGCTGACTGTTAAACAGAGGGACTGAAGAAAAGGCAATGACGAAATTCATAAGCCAGGCTGCATGGGATGACTCCTCTGACTTTAGCTACATAATAAAACAACCCCAAACCCTGAATCCTTAGAAAACAAAACCAAAAAGAACCCTTTTAACCAGGTCAAGGTTCTCCCAGGCTACAGAAACAGAGCAGCTGCCTTGTGTGCAATCAGCAGCTTACATAAAGAGAATCAGTACAAATAATCAGAAGGGTCTCCTATAAAGACAGAAGCGAAGAAACTGTAGAGAACAGCTTTATGGACTTCAGAAAATAATTATGTGGGCAGACAAAATTGTTGCAATCTCTTCCTCCTAACCTCAGAAAAAAAGCTAGATAAGACTATAGGCAAGGAGACTTGTGCAGAATTATACTATTACACACGAGCAAAGTGCTAGGATTTGTTATTACTAAGACAAAAGACTACTGACATTCGTGAAGAGAACGAACTGAATTACAGAAGGTGTCTGTGAATCTCTCAACTCAAGTAGAAAAATGCACATGGGATGGAAAGTAAGATTAATGACAAAGAGAGCTCATTAAAATGACAAAAAGCCCCTGCTGACTAGAGCAGAAACAGGTTAAGCAGAAAAGAAGAAACACCATTAGTGAGAAAGGCATCAAGGTTGAAGCTGCAAGAAAGAGGCTTTTTGGCTGTTAGCAGTGTTTTCACCAGCTGCAGAGCTGACCAGGAGCATTAGCAGGGCAGAATAAAAGAGAAGGTGGAAAGGCCAGCATTCTGCCTGAAGTCCTGGGTGCAAGGGACAGAGCACAGAGACTGACTGTACCCTGGTGAGGGCAGACGGTTCTTGCCCTGCGGCAACAGAACACATTTAACAAAGCAGCTACCCTATTTATGGGAGGGAAAAAAAGATTGCGAGTCCACTATGCCTGTTCAAATAATAACTGGTAAAGGTCAAAGCACCAGAAGAAGGTAGGCTTCTCAATCAGAACTAAAACAAAAAAAGAAAGAATCTGTGACAGCAACATAATGACAGGCAAAATATTCTCGGCATTTTGACTAAGTCACAGCAGATAATAAAAAACTGCATAATGAAAGACCCAGGTATGTCAGTCAGTGCTTCATGCCTTGGAGAGGCAGAACAGATGCTACTGAGAGATGGAATAACCTCCCCACTAAATAAATTTTAAAAATGCCAGCATCCTATTTATATATTTAGCTTCCATTTCTTGAAAACAATGTTCTTGTAATCAGTATCAGGTATGCTTTTTTTTTTTTAAAGAGATGGCTTAAAATTGGATGAAGCTATCAAGCAGATGGGAAGATTTATGAGGATCATGTACATATGACCATTTACTAAGCAAATGAAATGACATCCAACAGTGCTACTAATATACTGAAATACCTGAAGTTGTATCGTTGAGTAGTCTGTGTGTATGTATATATTTATATAAAAGGAAAAGGAGAGGCTTCCATTAAGTTTAGGTGTTAATGATAAGATGGTAGGCGAAACAGTTGCATCTCTAGAGTAATTGGTAAAATCCTGAAACAAACAATAACTTGCAATCTTCCTCCAAAAAACCCTCTCATCAGCCTCCTTTCAAGTCTTTCAAAGTCTCTAACAATTCTTGAATGTTTAATACTTGGCAGTATTCACTATGTGGATAGAAAAGCACAACTTATAAATAAAATTGCTATAGTGTGTTAATGTTTTAACCCAGTCAGAGGAGTAGATCCTCAGGCAAACTGCTACACTGAAGACACTGCAATATACTAGTTGAGAACCTGTTTAAAGTAACTTTGACCTCATTTTCTGAAATATCAGTGCCACTGGTCTAGGATAATTATATGGTCATGAGAGGTTTTATGTAACTTATTTCATTTACAGAACTGCAAAACAGGTCAAATTGTTGGGTGCAGATAATCATGAAAGCATGTGAAAATATTCCTAAAAATGTTAGATACCATTTTAGAGTATATTCCAGCCTGTAGCATGTCAGTATACATTAATCTCATTCATGGGAAAGATGCCAGGATGCAAAAGAGAAGAACAGTATCTTTATTACCCAAGACTCTCGCTGGAGAGAGATTCCAAGGTAGTAGTTTTCACGGACTCTCAAACCTAATCTTTCACTGAAAACATGTATCAAGAGACAGTAGTTAAGTCAAATGATGTACTTTCACAAACTTTCATTCACTATGTGATAAGTCATATTTAAGGTCTCATTTAAGTCTGTAGCATAGCCTAAAGAAACAGAAACAGCTTTAGGTTCTGCCCTTCTCCCCTGAGCCTTTCAGCTGCTTAGGACAAGCTATAGGGTTCACAGACAAATTTTGTCAATAGAGACTCATACATTCCTTTCCTGGAAATGGAATCTGTGATCCAGAGGTCAAGATCATGTTCAGGGGAGAAGAAAGAAGGAGCTCTTGTTACAACCTGTAGGACTCTGAGCTCCAGAAGAGATCAACAGCTTGCTCTCATAATGCATTAAAGCAGCTAACAGCATTACCACTGAAGATGAACAAACTTTCCATTTTCCTCCTTCCAAAAGTGTGATTTCAAGTTGTTCATTTTCACAGTATGCTGTGTTTTGAGTTTATGTACAATAAACAACTTCGTAAGCATGAATATGTACATAGCTGACACAGACTTGCAGAACGGCCCTAAAAGAAACAAGTTAGTACAAGTTCAACATTCATCAGACAAGGCCTAACATGTACTAGTTTTCTCTCCAATTCTGTTGTTTAAAATTTAGATGTGGTATTAATACAACACCAGAGTTCCCTTTAGGTTATGAAAAAGCATCTGGTCTGTCATACAGACTACCATATTCTGAACTAGGAAGCACATATTGCAGTGGCATTCTGTTTTTTATTATAAAGAAATTGTAACAGTACTCACTAAGGTCATATTGTATTATTTTGCCATACAATGAGCTTACCTTCTTTTTCATGACCATCTTACTGGTGTTAAAACATTGCCTTTTATTATTTTATTGTCTTTAATTGCACATAACACAGAGCTACACTCAAACTGTTCTTTCCTGCTTCTATCACACAGTCATCGTAGATTTTACTCCATTTCTTTCATGAAGAGGTTAATGCCTTGAAGGGATCTGATGTAATAACAGCTGCTGAAATCCCATAGCAAGAGTCAGAGGTGACCAGTCCAGCAGTACGATGCATTAGGAAAAGCTGACAAGTAGCAGTGGGAATGTAAAGCAAACCGATCGTGTAACCAGTATTTAGAATGGACCAGCGTATGAACAGCAAGGACTTTTCTTGGAATTGTGACAAACTTGTACAGCCAGCAACTGGTTTACATTTTGAAGAGGGTATTTTTGGTTTGCCCTTTTTTTATTTTAAATGAGAAAATTAGAGCTACTACAAAAAACAAAGTGTAATTAGGTGCAACACAGTATGCAACAAACGCAGTTGTACCACCTCAGATCAAAGTAATGTAAGTTCCGTAATCTTGCTCCATTAGTGGCCAACAGCAAATACAAAATGTAAAGTGTAAAAGGGAATATACTCCAACGCTTCTCTACTAGCCTCTCTCATCTTCCATGGATTTGGCACCATAGGACTCTAAACCAGAGACAGCATTCGGTAGCTTTTTCTTCTACTAACTTGCTTGGTGTTAAGTCACATTATCTGTAATATCTACAGTGCTCTGTGGTACCAAATACCACAGCTTAACAATGCTGCAAGTTAACTACTATGTCCTTTCACTCTGAGCATGCCACCTGCTCCTTTCATTCCCCCCCAGCCTTTTTAATAG
The DNA here is from genome assembly GCF_900496995.4 of Aquila chrysaetos chrysaetos. Classification (NCBI taxonomy): domain Eukaryota; kingdom Metazoa; phylum Chordata; class Aves; order Accipitriformes; family Accipitridae; genus Aquila; species Aquila chrysaetos. Next base: position 38,536,809 of record NC_044012.1, read on the forward strand.
GTAAAGACAGTGAACAACTGTTCTGTATTCACCCTCCCTATGCCACTAACAATTTTACCAAATTCTATTGTATTCCTTCATTTCCTCAAGCAGTATCTTCCAGCAGGTAAGACCTAGGCTAAATAGTTCTTCCTGATACAGACAGAAGTACCTTTAAGTCCTGGTCTCCTCATTTTAAAAGGATACCATAGGGAGAAGTGTGATAACTATGGTCACACAGAACTGAAGACTCAAAAACAACAGAAAGTTACAGAATGGCATGTTTTCTGTTTTATTCTCTATTTCTGTTCTAATTCTTCACACTTGGTTTCCTTTACTGAATGCCACTAAGCATTGAGCTGACATTTTCCAAGAATGATAACAGCTCTAAGATCATCCTTCTGTAGTATTAACTAGTAGAAAGCCCATTACAGGAAATATAAATTAGGAACGTTCTCTCTCCAAGTAATTGCTAGGCATTTAATCAGCACTGAATTTCACACACCATTTTAGTTGCCCACTAATATGAAGCCCTTTTCCAACAATGAACACTTAGCAGTTTCAATAGAGAAACCAAGACTTGAAATATACACAGTTTTGAGTTTACTTTCTAGGTAAACACAGTTCTGCTTCAGATAAGTATTTTCACCTAGCTTTCACTTCTACTAGCTTTGAGTACTGTGTTCAGTTCTGGGACCCCCAAAATAAGACGTGGACCTGTTGGAGCAAGTCCAGAGGAAGGCCACAGAGACGATCGGGGGCTGGAGCACATCCCCTAGGAGAAGACAAGATGAGACAGTTGGGGCTGTTGAGCCTGAGAAGAGAAGGCTCCAGGGAGACTTATAGCAGCCTTCCAGTACCTAAAGGGGGCCTGCAGGAAAGATGGGGAAGGACCCTTTAAAAGGGAGTGTAATGATAGGACATGGGATAACAGCTTTAAACTGAAAGAGGGTAGATTTAGATTAGGTATTAGGAAGAAACTCTTCACCATGAGGGTGGTGAGACACTGGCACAGGTTGCCCAGAGAGGTTGTAGATGCCCCATCCCTGGCAGTGTTCAAGGCCAGGTTGGATGGGGCTTTGAGCAACCTGGTCTGGTGGAAGGTGTCCCTACCCATGGCAGAGGGGTTGGAACTAGATGATCTATCTTTAAGGTCCCTTCCAACCCAAACCATTCTGTGATTCAAAGAGGCTGTTTCAAAGTCAGCCTCCAGATGGAAACAGTGATGCACTCATTAAAATAGCATAACAGTGAGTTCTTAGTCACTCAAATCTTAATAATTATTTTATCAAAACCAATAATGTTTTGGCAACCTTTCCACGATAAAAATCACATTAATCCCCAGTAACAAAACCACATAAATGGTTATAGCAGGTAGTTTATGAAGACCATGGGAGCAAACTTGTAAGAAATTTCAACTAACCTTGAGATCACAAGTGGTGTTAAGCAGCAGATTTGAAGGTTTGAGGTCACGATGAAGCACATTGGCTGAATGGATATATTTTAACCCTCTCAGAATTTGGTAAAGAAAATAACAAATGTGGTCGTTGCTGAGGTGTTGAGTCTTTAAGAGCTTGTAAAGATCTGTCTCCATAAGATCTTGCACAATGTATCTGTAAGGCATCAGATGTAAGGCAGCAAAACAAACATGGTGTCATATTAGATATCAACATACAGTACGCCAATGAAACTTCTGTAACAATTTTTCTCTTTTATTTTCCTGTTTCATGACAATTATGAAACTATGTAGTTGCTTCTTGCAAATCAATCCTGTTACATTATGCAGCCCTTTACAGAATTAGGAGGCACCAGCATGTGGTCCTCTCAAATTAATCATCATAAACCTCTATTTCTTTATATTAGAGCCTGATTTTTATTGGAATCTTGATATGATCAGATTCCTATCCTGCTTGCCAAGAAATAAAGGCTGGGTTTTAGTTTAATGAGTAATAAGCTTCTGAGGTACTTGCTTCTGGTTGCATAAAAGCATAAAGGTAGAAGATCTGATCATTTCTGACGAGTCTTCTCTGCCACCTCTCCATCTCAAAAATCCAGCTGTTGTTCTCCTTTACTATATATTTATTATGCTACATTGAAAACAAAAGTCCTTTGCTTACCAAAATTAAATCCTAATATTTTTCAGTCAGATTATTCCCCCCCCCCCCAAGATTGAAATGAACTTAAAGAGAAGGGAATTTTTTCTGCTTTGGCAGGAATGAGTTAAGTAAAATTTTCTTCTCCCTTAATTCAATTTGGCTGCAAAACCCTTGGGGTGTAGTTCCATGATCACTTTTCACCGAAATAGGATTTCGTGAAAACACACTACTATTGCCATTCCAGTTGGGCGTTCCCATCCTATCCTCTGGGTATTCAGATTGGATCACACAACTAGGACATCTTTTTACAGGCAGCATGCACTTACATTAGTCAAAATGGCCACAGAAATCCAACCTGAGAACGCCTAAGACCAACTGAACTCAAATAATATCTTGATAATTTATTAAGTGAAAACATTTGACCTAGATTCAATTCAATTTCTGCCTGCATGCACTTATGCCTTTTATTTGGCAGATATCTGCAAAGACCTGCAAAACCAATAAGAATCAATGCACACGGACTTGGGGAAATTAAGCTGGTTGACTCTAAACTAGGCCTTGTATCTCACATTGAGTCTCCCAGCTAAGACTACTTCATACATTAGATATCCACATGAAGTCATACCTACACAAAGCCAAGTTTCCCGTGAAAAAACAATTAGTATAACAAAGCGCCAGATTTGCACATATTAATCAAGCATGTTTACCTGCCCACGTGCAGTTTCAGACTTTTCACATACGCAGAAAGCACTGCAAAACTGCAGGTTGTGTTTTGCATTATTTTAAAATTTTTTCCCCACCAAGATGTATCTATTCTATTCTTTAAGAAAACTGTAGACAATTACAGCAGAGTCTGGCCATTTCATTTTCTCCTCAAAGCAATCAGTTCTAACAACAGCTCTATTAAGAGCAAATATAGTTTTAGGATTAAGAGACTAAACTAAGTCATCTCCACAACGTTGAGTTCTTTGCCTTGGAAGATAAATTATGATTTTTTTCTTTTCCTAAAAAAGAACAAACAAAACTAGTGTTCACCTACATATCAAATCTATCTATGTATCTATAAACTGATCAAACACTAGGAACTTTCCTTTAAATTTACAATAGTAGAAGGCAACTTTTATTAAAATTTAGTAAGGAAGAGGATGAAAAGGAAGAAATAGTCAAAACAGAGAAGGCGGCAACCATCACTAACTACGCAGGATAACTTAAAACTTCAAAAGGATACACATCTTTCATTTGTTCGATAGTTGGAGCTCTGATAATATCATTTATTCCAATAATATTCTCATGCCTGAAGCGCAGTAGGATCTTAATCTCTCTCAGAGTTCTCTGGCAGTATGTCTGATGCTCAAAAGGACTGATTTTCTTTATAGCAACTCGAACTTTGTTGACGTTATCATAGGCAGAACTAGAAGAGAATCAATAACGTTAGTTAAAGGAATATTAAATTCATTCAATTCAGAAAGCAAGAATGTGAATTCAACTGAATATAGGGGTGGTGCATTTGTTTTATGTTTATTTTTATCAAATGAAGAGAGGCGACAGCAGCACGTATCTTTCTGTTTGATGAACAGACAAAATACTGTTGTTCTATCACCAGCCAATTTGGGTATCTAGAGGTCACTAGCTTTCCCAACTTACTTAAAGCCTGCTGATTCTCAGGTACCTAAACAAAGAAAGAAGTATTCACCATCTTTATCAGCCTGCGGAACAAACAATTTTGAGTCTCTTTTGATATGTTATAATCAAGAAATTTGAGAGAAAAAGTTCATCTTGAGTTAAGCCATTGACTTTGGGACACAGAAAAGCCTTCAGAAATCACCTTTCAAGCAGCAGAATTCCACATCCTGTATCTAACTCCTGCAAGTAATTCCAATTGTCACAACCTTTTACTCCTCCATCGAGCTACACTGTTGGCACCTCCATGAAGAACATGGAAGAACAAAAGGGATGGAGAATTTGTGAAAACACCTTTCCAAGTTCAATTCCAAAGATAACAGTGTTCGAGAAGAGAAAGAATACATCCAACTACACACATGAAGTGAAAGCAAGCAGCAGTACAATGAGGTAATATGCTGATTGTGACCCATATTAACAAACACGCTGGCTGCTACATTTACAGTACTGTCATTTCAGAAGCTCAGAACAGCATTCCTAGCTATACCAATAAAGCAGTCTCAGCATTTCTGTTCAAAATGCCTATGCATTTATGAAGAATATCACAGTCTGAGCCTAATAAAAAGGCTCAGTAAAACATACATAATTTTCTAAAATTTGGACTCAGGTTATTATTTAGTAAAAATGTTATGAATCCTTACAAATTTTAGGATGCTTTCTATGGTCTTGCTTACATGAATGAAAAAGCATCTCATAATTTCTCTTTGTATTAAAAGTATATGGTAATTTAATTAATTAGAATTTAAATGTGTGTATGTGATTCTTGTTCCTTTCAAATTTCTTTTTGCTCACTACTGCATTGTTTGGAAATTAAAAAATAATCAAGCCTACATTTAAACATTTCTGTTAGCCTCAACAATTTAATATAAAAATATAAACATACTAGCCAAACAGGCTTTACATTCCACCAATTTTCTACAATCAAGTCCCAGAACATTCTTTGAAACTCTCTTAATTGGCCTTACTCTGCTTAGATGTCCAGGTACCTGGTGATCAGGTAAAGCAGAATGAAATATGAAAATCCAATTAGAAAAGAAGACCTAAAAGGAATTCAAATGCCTGGCCACATCAAGTTTCTTCTACCACTAAGTAGATTTATGGTGCAACAAGCTATTTTTGAGACAATACTGTTACTACTGTAAGCAAAAGTGTTTAACATTTCCCACTTTCATTATTAAAAATGACATAGAATTTGTGCCGCCAGTAAGATCTTCATACAGCTCATGCATATGTAGCGACATCCTTTTTGCATGATTTTTCCGCAGATTCACTTTGACCTGTCTGCATCTGTAACTCTGGTCTATAACCACAGACAGACTGCACAATTTATTTGCCTCTAGAAACACTGAACTCAAATGCTCCACAGGGTGCTTTGAAATTCCACATGCTAAGCAAGTATTCATTACAACTGTTGCTATTACATATGTATAGATAACACATTAGCAGTTCATAAGTCCCAAAACAGATAATAACAAAGTGCCACAAGTGGAACTTGGCATAGCCTTCAAGAGCACTTCATCTACAGTAATTTTCTTAGTTAATCAGTTAATCACCTGCGGTGTTTACAATTTACCAGTAAGATAAGTCACAAGCAGAAAACAAAACTAGAAATAATTCTGAAACATGAACAACCTGTATTTGGGAAAGAAATGAAAGAGTCCTATGGAGCATTTTAACGTTACAAACCAACCTCCTACCTCCTTCTTTGTATTGACTTAAGCATATTCTTTTCTCCCACAATGCAGAATCTTACTTCTTTTCAAAGTACTGGACAGCAGCAGCTATGCAGAGCAGAAAAAGGCAGTATCTACCAATTGATGCTGCTTAAATAAAAGCTCCTACTGTCTTACAATATTTGATAAATCTCTAAGTTATTGCTTCTCAAGCAAAGGTTGGTTATTGATGAAAAACATGCATTTTTCCTTGTACAGATTCAATGAACTTGAATCCATCAATTAAATATACCAAGATTTCCTCTCTTGTAGCTATTTCACTTATAGTTCTTGAAGCATTTTCTTAGCAAAAGGTTTATGCTGTTATTTAAAAAAGGATGGGTAATTTTGCTTTCAGATGGTTCAACTATAAAACATATGATTCAGTGTGGAAAAAAGCTGACTATTTGCAGTAAAGATGCAATCAATTTCCTCTCCAGTGTACATTCTGCACACAGTCATTCTTCTGTTCATATCAGAAGATCTCACCATGCTAATGTAGCTAAGCATGCATTGCTGTTACCACTGCAAAGCCTCAGCTAAGGAGAGCAAAACTGAAATACTATCTAGCTGAACATTAAAAGAGACACTGGATTTATTTCTGTTGTCACACTTTCTGAAATATAAGCTTTTCTGTAACTTCATTAAACATATGAAAGATTATCTAATTCCTATGAGCAAGAAGCTAATCATACAAGTAGTTAGGTACACTTGCTCATGCATAGTATTTTAAATATCGTGCATAATACAGGTACACAGAGGATCTGTATTATAAAGTTAACACCATTTCACATAGAGTCAAAGCCCTCAAAGCAAATATAGCTTTGAGTAAACTCTGTGACCCTTTAAAAAACAGTGCTTTTACAATTTGACACGTCATAGAAAACTGTAAAAGCTACATATTAGACTGAACTTCAGTAGAACTGAAGAGTCACGTGTTCTCTCATGCATATATACTACAATCAGGCACCTATTTGGCCTATAAAACCATATAACAGTATCTATTTCACTACCTAGGAAACACCGTAAACTAACAAAATTGGGTCCTTTGTAGGTCAGACTGAACCATTTCCCAAAGCTTTCCCCATTCCTGACAATCTCCATCCAACCGCCATCAACACCACATTTACCCACTACTCTCCAGAACTCTGCTGAAGAAATATGCTGCTCATACACAGTATCCATTTGTAGTGTTCACAAATGAAACAACTATAAAAAGTGCAAATCCAAACCTTGATGCATTAACTCAGTGCAGTTAATATAACAGCTTATCACTTAACGCAGGATTCACCTTGCTTAGCCTTAGCTAGAATTAGAGATCTAATTTTACGACTAATAATCACCTGTGCTCCCCCTACAGTCCAAAAAGGAATAGCTCCACATATACATCCCATCCACCACCCAGCACATCCTAAATTTAGATTATTTGCATTCTGGAAGTGCTGTCCCAGTGTGCACAGTCTAACCTAGTTGTCTAGACTTCTACTAGAAGCTCCTGTCAGCTTCTACTAAATCTCACAACTGTTTAGATTTTCACTGAAGCAGGTAACTGTGACTCCTTCCAAGCGCAAGCACCTTCTATTACCTAGACTTTTTTCCAGAGAAGTTATAAATCTGTAAAAGTGGGAATAACAGTTCACAGACTAACAACTTTTAAAGCACTAATTTATAGCTTTTAGTTTCTAATCATTAACCACATGTACCAATCACTGCACATAGAACTTTCCCTTTAACCGTCTGTGTGTTATTCACATTATGATTAATCTAGTTACTGACACTTTAAATATTCAGAAGGAAGGATTTCTTTCCACCCCAATGATGTGCAGCTTCACAAGCTGATGTAACCATTCAGCTGTGAGTGCTATTTATCTGTAATGTGATAAATTTAAATATAGATTTTGCAACTGCCCAACTCTAGTATACACAACATTATTCCTATTTCGAGCTGTGGTTACTATCCTGTGACAACCTGCAATAGCACCATTATTTAGATATTTTTAAAGACACCACGCAAAAATCAATACAAGCCCTAGCAGTACAGTTTATCAATCCTAATATTAAAGTATCTTGTAAACATATAACAAAGTTTTGACTAAGTAAAACATCTTGCACAGCTGTACAAAATAAACAAGTGAGCATTTATAACCCAAGAAGCTCTGCCACACAACTTTTAAAGCCAGTATTTTATCCTTCTACTGCTCCGGTACTAACTTTCTTTTTAAAAAGGAGTCCAGGGTGGGGCTGCTTCCAAATGCGGTAACCAGAAAGTGCACTGCAGTATCTCAGCGGCCTACAAAGAACAGCACACTAAGTGCTCAGATGAACCTGTAACATGTAGCCCCTCTCCCATTAACTCCTTCTCAAGGAAGGAAAGATTTTCACCAGACAGATTGGGACAAGTGCCAAAGCTTAGCTCCTTCTACCCACAATGGCTGCTGCATGTTCTTCCATCCATTTCTATTCTTCACATGTTTCATTTCGGAGCAGAACTGGAACAAGTGAGAGCATGCTGCAGCTGCTGGGAGGAAAGGAGCCAGCTCCTGGCAATAGTTACATCCCACAGAGGGCTATTTCTTCATATAACCATTGAAAAACAACTGCCTACTCTGTCGGCACCCCCATCCTCAGTACACTCCTCTGCCATGCTGCCTGAAGGCTTACCCCATCCTGGGATATTCTTCCAACACTTCTAGGATTATTCACCTTATGGCTGTTTTACAGGCTGCTTTCAGCATATGCATACATACACATAAAAATACACAACGCTACTGGCAAACATCCTAATTACAACTCTAAATAAAAGACTGATTTGAAGTTTAAAAGGGATGTTTTATCAGTAGCTTTGTGTTGCTGTGGAAACAAGATTCCAAGGGCATATCCAGGGATAAGAATCTTTCTGAAATACTGAATAATTCTGCTTGCAACCAGGAGAGGAAAGGCAAAAATAATTCCCAGCAAACAAGATGATCTATGAAGATCTTCAATCTTTTTATTCAGTCTACATTTAGCTCAATTGCGGACATTTCTACAACATGCTGACATTTATCAAGTTACAATGCAAATAGCTTAAACTTATTTTTAAGACTGCTGTAAGTAAAATAACACAGTATTATGATATAGTAATAACAAGCAGTACCATAACAGCCTGTTCAACAATTTTTGCGGGTGGGGGAAGGTGGTGTTATGGGTACAGATTTGTGGAGGGGACTGTTTGTTTGGGTTTGTTCGGGGTTCTTTTTTTATAATCAGATATTAACCCTTTCAGATTCTTCAGAATAATTAGTTTCTGATTCTAGATTATTGGAATACAGGGAGCAGCTACGCTGTATTATCCTTTTACCAAAGAGGAAAGAATGGAAAAAGAAAGTAAGTAGTCAAAGACAGTTTCAGATTTGAGGACATCCAGTAATGTGTCATTTTTATACCGCTGAATATACTTTTTGTCCCCAACTGTAAATACCTATGTTTACTAGAAATATTTGTTACTTTGTTCCATTTATTCATAATATTTTTTAAGATAAATAAGTATATTATTCATTAGAACTTTTTTATTAGCACTAACTTCCAGAATCAGCACCTGGTTTTAAAAGGAATAGGTGCCCATTCATATTAGGATATATTTGCCTTGTTTTAATAGACCTCAGTTTATGAAAAGACAGCCCATGTCTTGCTCAGAGTTTTCATTTTGATTTAGTAGCTTTCTCTAGAAGAGTTCTCCATAATGGAGCACCTCCCAGCCTTCTCAGTTGTGAATTCAGGAAATAAACTGTACAAATAAGGGCATCTTAATACGCTTCTAATTTTCTCCATTAAAGATTTAATTTTGCAGACTAATTCCTACCATGTAGGAAAGTTAGAAGATCCATGAAAATGGAGAGCTACCTAAATATTAGATTCTTAAAAAACAAACCAAAACAAAACACAACACAACTCAGCCTTGAGGCTGAGTGGCCTTTTCAAGCCACAAAAAGATTATATATAACAACTTTAAGAACACAAGCACCACATACTTTTTCATCCTACTCTGAGGGACAAAAGTCAAATAAGTTGTAATTCAGCACTCTTGAATTATCTATTGGCATGCTGCAGACACTCCCCATTGATTATTAAAAGACAGCTGTACGTATTCTCTTCTCAGTCTTTGGGAAAAATGCATAAGCACTAACAGCTTAGAATGAAAGAAGAGGCCAAAAATCTTGAATTCAAAATTGAGATGCTTCAGAGTAAGCTTAGATACAAGAATTACATACTGAATTGCCAAAAGTTTGAGTGTTTAAGAAATGGACCTCTTCTCATCATTATCTGATTGCTGAATTCTCCACCATTTGTCAAGTGTGTCGGAAAACTACCTCAAGTTACAAATTGCAGGATGACCTCAGATTTATCTTAAGTCTTGTTTCTGCTAAGGAAAGAAAGAGCATATGCACTGTGCCGCGACATACGGCTGCCCACAGACACTGAAACTCACTGACAATTTCTCCCCATTTTCTTCCATCTCATGCCACAAAAATGGCAGCAGAGGGAGACTGAGCAACAAGAGAACATTAAAGTAACTGTATAGTAAACGTGATACAATTTGCATTGGTATTAATCTGGCCCTACCTGAAAAATTCCTAATTGCATGCTATTTGAAAATCTTGGGGTTGTTTTGGGGTTGTTTGGGGTTTTTTTTAAGCAGTTTGTCATTTGTCAGGATTCTAGTATCAGTGGATAGATTATTGCTTTGGGGTGAAGAAAATATGAATCCCTGTTTCTAAACCTTTTATCATGACCCCTCTGCAAAGCAACTGTAATACATTACAAACTCCTCATGAGTTTATCCATATTCCTAACCCTTTTTGTATGTTGCTCACCACTGCTATGATTTTGTTTTGTTTTTATTATAGAAGATACCTAAACAAACTATTTTTGTTTGTATTTTTAACAAAGTTGATTTTTTTTTTTCTTTTCCAACAAGGGGGCAAATAAATATCCTTTCTAAATCAGTGCCCTTTATTTTATCACAAGTCCATAGCAAGGTGCCCAAGTAATCACTGCAGACTGCTCTATCATGCTTTTAGTTAAGCTCTGAAGCTTACTGGGTCAAAATGTAACTGCATTACCTTCACCGTTACCACCTACTTTTTCAGTCATCTTTCTCATAACATTCCAAATCAATCCTAATATTAAAGGTTTCTGGTACAATTATGCCAACTCCCATGACAAAAGTGAATAATTACTCATAAGTGATTTTACTCTTCATCAGTTTCTGATCTGCTACAGGTTATTGCCCTTCACACCACAAATTCTCAAGGCACTTTTGTAACCTCCTATAGGAGATTTGTTTTCATGTATCTACTTAAAAAATTCTAATAGATTACAAAGGCACAATTTTATTTTTCAGAATTTGAAAAGCAGAATCTGATGGAACCTTCCAAAGCATTACAATTTTAAACTATTTACTATGCACATAATAATGACTTAATAGTTTAATTCCTTAGATCACTCCTAGTATTTTGAAAACAAATAGCTAGTCCTGCAAAATGGAATCTGTTAAATAAATTACTTTCGCCAGAAGCTCAGGCAATTCATAATCCCGGGTGTGGCAGACCAGATGATTTGTGTTTTGTTAGCACTGACTAAGCAGAACCATGAAGAGCAACAATTCTAGAACTACACCTTAACATTAGTATTAGAAAAATATTAGCTATTTCACCCAGGGTTCTGTATTGTTTGGCTAAAGATGTCATTTAACTTAATGATGTTTTGATCAATCTTAGTTGTTCCAGGGGGGCGTAAATCACATTTCTCAATCTCTTCCAGTATGTATTTTTCTTTCTATACCTTTAGCTGTGAAGCACTGTGACTTCAAATCATCATATATGCCTACTACATTTTATGCCACTTCAGTTCAAGTTGGTCTTCAGCAAATATATGACTCTTACATCTTAGTATTTTGTCTACTTCTTGCCTTCCCACTTATCCTCCCCATTTTAGATTTACAGGTTCTCTGCTGCCCATATTTCCTTCGGCAGCATCTACACCAAATTTAACATTTAGGCAAACTTCACTGTTACGTTTAAAGGCCCTCTGGCTATCTGCAAAATAAACCCCTCATTCCAAAAGCATCTATTGCTTTTGATAAGATATTATGATATTAAAAACCACTATCTTTCTTCTCTCTATATAAACTTAAAGACAATTCCTGTGGGAATCAATTTCAGGGTAAAATTGTGAGAGCTCAACAACATCTGAGACAACCTAAGAGCTCAGTGTACTAAAAGGAGTGGTTGTGGTTCACTCTCCTTTTTGTGCCTGACAACCCTGCCCCTTTCTCACTTTTTTGGTTGGAGCGGTGGCTTGCTTTGTGCCAGTTCAGAGAACTGAAGCAGCTCAAAGTCAAAACAGCTTACAAACAGGAACAGTAAAGAAGTCTTTACCTGCGTATTCCTATTCCCTTCCTGTGTCAGCACTAGCACTCACAGGGTTTTGCGTCAGTCACATCAACTTACCACCTTTAAATTTTATTTTTCATGAAGTAACTTTTCAGGTAAATCAGTTTTCCAACACAGCTAACTCTACAGGGGTGTAAACACCAGCACAAGAGTGGAGGAAGCAATGACACGACCCAAGGCATGGAAGGAAAGGCTGCCCCTTTAGAAGCAGCACAGCTTGAGATCAGCACAAGTCAGTCATGGAAACCACAGATTAAGTGTCTAGGCCCAACTGTCATGAAAACTAAACCTCCACACACCAGCCGATGAAGTGCTGACTTCCTCCTCCTGTGCTTATGGCTTCTCAAGAGGCATCGAAAAGCCACCAAGACAGGGACAGCAGGTCAGTTACATAACCAGTGTTACTCCAGAGCCTGGGAAAAAACCACCACCACCCCCCAGCAGCAAAGCAGGCACTATAAATGTGCGTAGGAAACATTTCCCCTTTCCTAGAGAGAAGGGAGAGCACTACCAGAGAGCTGTGAGTGGTAACGGTATTAACAAAACCCCCAAGATGGTTTACTCTTTTGTTTAATAAGTTTATAATTCGACTTATATCCCAAATACTCCTCCTAAAATCAGCTTTAGAAAAAGGAAAAAAACACAAGATCCAAGCAATTACTGTAATTTTCAGTAATTAGCTTATTTAATTGATTCCACACAATCTAAATCTTAAGAGAGAGTTCACAGTATTTCACTCCAACAGAAAATAAAGAAAGAAATCACTGAAGAAAATAATTTATGCATACTTAGAAGCAGAGGTTTTCCTAAACCCGTAGAAACATCAGTGCAAAATGAAAACTATCACAAAGCACTAGAGAAAGCAAGCTCATTGCTACTGTCCACGCTGCCATGGTTAGTTCAGTATTCCACTTGCAAAACAAAACAAAACACAAAAAAACCCCAACCCACTAGCAGCGAGTGTGCATCTCACCACTATCAGAAGTTACTTCCCTTCAGTATCAACTTACAAGGCATTTTTTGCACATTTTTTCCATCTTTTTAGAAAGACATGCCAACAGTAAACCCTAGCCCCTCAACGTACTAACAGTTTTGTGTTTTGTTCAGACAGGGTATCAGCATTAAGACATGTTGGCTACTGTAACTAAAAAGAAGATATTTCACAATTATGAAACACTCAGAAAAATCCAATATAAAAAGTCAGCCTGAATGTCATTTGGGGTACTTTGCACCATTCAAATCCCAATAAAATTGGGCAAATTCTGGACTGAAGCAGTTTGGGAAGTATTGATTTGCAGTGCTCAAATGACTTCAGGTTTTATTCTGGACACATCAGCAATATTTGGTGGAGCAAAGTGCCTTCCGTCCAAACACGCAAGAAGTAAGGTACTGCAGTGACAGCTGCTAATTTTAAGAAAAACTGCAAAATGAAGTAATTGCATATTATAAACTGTAAACCTAATTGCAAGTTGCTGGTACTTAAAACATACCGACAACACAGACAAATTACTGTCTACCATGTAACAAAAACTCTCATTTGCATTCTAATCACCACAGTGTATTTCAGTATTTTATGAAAATTCTCTTAAAATACAAAAGAAGAACTTCCAAGAGAAGAGATTTTCCCTTAATAGAACTTAGGTTGTTGTGGTTTTAGGTACTGCTAAGCAACATAGATAGTAAAAACTCATGCACAACTCCACCAAAAACTGGACCGTCGTGAAGATTCTGCCCAAATCTAACAGACCACTATTTCTATTAAAGCCTTTCTACAAGCCACATATTAATTTTTTTATATATATATATATAAACACACACACACAAATCAGTATTTCATCCACTGCTGAGAGGCAACTGGGCCTGGGGAGGCACACAGCAACCTCTGGGCAGCCCTTCCTTCAGCCAGCGTGCAGGGGCTGCCAGGGCACCAGCAGCCTCCCGGGTGGGAGCCTGGGCACAGTCCCTTCTGCGGGGACACGGGGCTGGCGCGTTAGCTCTCACCAGCAGACAGGGGTGGAGGCAGGAATGCTCTCTGAAACAGAAACCGATCTACTGCACACCGATGCGGTATGGGAAACCTCGTCTTGCCAAAGTATGTGCCAACATCTCATCGAATAACCCCATCTGAATTAATGACATTTAGTACTACTTCGATCTGATTAATCTACCTGGCCAAAGCTGATAACTGATAAGTAATGCATATTTGGCTTCTAATGTACCTTGCAAAAGGATGAGTTTGAGAATTGCTTCTTTATATGCCTGAAAGTTGTAATAAAGCAAAGGAAAATAAGCTCCCTTCTGAAAAGGAGATTCATTCACAAGCAAACAACTGTCTTTAATAACTGACCTAGCAATTGATAGCATCTAGGTTTTACACAGATAAATCACCTGAAACAAACTACTCTTTGCTGCATTTCACATACACTATTAATTTAAATTACCTTACAACACAGTAAAAGAAAAGTTATATTCTAAAATATGTTTATGGCTCCATATGCTTCATTTGAGCGATTTGGAAATCAAAATCAAATACAATTGAAATCACTTAATAAAATGTTGCAGGGTTTGGTTGTTGTTTTTTTTTTTTTGAGACATTATTTGAAAAGTTCCTAAAATACTTCACTTTAAGTGCAAGTAAAAGTATTTTCTAGATTACCAGAACACCACCCAACTTCATCCATTAGCAGCGCCTGCTCACAGCAATGAAGGCTAACCATGGACTGGGCTACGTTATTAAGTGTGTGGCCAGCAGGTCAACCAAAGTGATTACTGTTGTGAGGCCACATCCAGTTTTCCTCTCTCCCAGTGCTGGAGCAAGTCCAGCAGAAAACCATTAGGATGCACAGGGGGCTGAAGGACATGTCATACAAGAAAAAGATTGAGGAAACTGGATTTGTATAGGCTAGGAGGTGGGAAAAAAAGGGGGGTGGAAAGCATCTAATTGCTCTTTTAAGTTACATAAAGGGGGATTACAGAGAAAACTGATTCAGACTCTTCTCAGAGGTAAAAAGTACAAAGGACAAGAGGCAACGGTCACAAGTTGCAGCAAGGGAAACTCTGTTTTTAAGTGCAAAAGTTTCACTGGGCAATTAATTGGTTTAACACTAGAACCAGAAGCTGCCCAGAGATGTTGTGGAGTCTCCACCCCTGGAGTTTTTGGAAATATTGAGTGGATAAATTGAACAACTTGATCTAATTTTGACATCAGCCCTGCTTTGAGTAGGAGGTTGGAATACATGACCTCAGGAAGTCCCTTTCAACCTACCTTATGCTGCAAAATATTCCACAGCAAGATGTCATAAAATATTTTTATTAAATATCAAATTGATCAGTTAATTTCATTTTTAGATCATAGCTGAAAGCTATGACAAAGCATCAACATAAAAAGCATTTAAAAAATTACTATGTTGGCGACGTATTAGTTTTCAAGTCAAGTTGAGCTGTACACCTACTCAGTTGGTAAGTATTAACTTTTCTGTGGGCTGTAGATCCCCACTCCTAAACAGGGAGCTTGCTGAACTAACAGAGCCTGGTGTCCTACAAATACGTATTTCTGGTCTCGAGAGTACCAATAAATCCATCTGTGAAACTGGGGCATCTGTCGTGTCTCTTTGGGGGAGTCTGACCTCTCATATGTGACCTCCTGATGCAGTCTCTTCCTCAGTGGAGCAGCATATAGGATCTCTTCACTCTAGCAAAATACCTATTTTTAAGAAACTTGCAGAAACTTGCCATCTTTAAGACTTCTACCATTTGTCAAATTTGATGGAAGGCAGGCAACAGGTTCAAGAATCTCATGTAGGGGTACAGGAAACAGACTGATGCAACCACATACAGATACTGTGAACACATAAGCCTTATTTCATAAGCCATAAATCATGCCTAAAAAAAAATAACACGAGTTATTGCTATCTGTTTCCATGGGCTGGACTATGCTATGTTAAGAAAATGTGTATTTATTTATAAAATGCAACTGTCCCTGACCTGCACTCTTCAACTGTTAAGCCAGTATCCCATTACTTTGGGCAGACAGGAAAAGTTGCTACCTCTCATCTTCCATAAATCTTAAAGACAGTTCTGATACGAACAGAGAGTGAGTAGCTGCTGTCCCATCCCTGATGCCTGCTGCACGGCTTGCCGACCACCTGTCCCATCACAGGGGAGAGCAGGAAAAGCAGCTCCAATTGCTCCTTTCCTCTTTCCACGAGAGGTTAAGCAAGTGCGCGAAGTCTGAGTGACTGAAGGGAAATGCTTACCTCAGCCTTCTCCCCAGAGGGAAGAAGCCGATAACTAGCCACCAATTACATTCCCTAATTCTCTACTCTGATCCTTGCACTAAGGAGGACATATTAGTGTTGGCTAACTTGTATCAGCTCCCTGTTCTCCTTATCACACAGACCAGAACATGTTAATTACCAGATATCGACACCCATACACAACCTGCACTCCCTAGATGCACATATAAACAGGGACATGAATCTCTATACTTGCTGTATCATTAAAGGGTACTCTCTCCAGATCAATGCCATAGTTAACAGAAAAAAATTACAGGCTGTTTCTGATCCTTACCACTAAGCAGTCCACCCCAGATCACCAATCTGACCCTCACAGAGGGATGCAAACGCTACCTTGCTACCTTTTTGTGTAATGTTGGACAGTCTTGAAAGAAAATATTACGCAACCATCGGTCCCATCAAGTTGTTTATTTTCATCTTTTAATGTAAATATCTATGCCTTGCAGATCATTCTATTCCTGATTTTTTTCCTGTTTCGAGTCTTTATGAATACTTCTCATATTTCATTTTAAATTATCCATCCTCTACAAGTAGGACTCTTTCAAGAAACAGTAGAAGGGAGCGGAATTTTGAAAAAACTACTGCGAAATGTTTTAAATATTCTTTTCAGTATCACTTTAACATTCTTCTGTTGACTACCTTAACTTCTAATATAACTGTTCTATAGCAGATCAGTAACACAAAGATGTCTTTGTAACAACACAGTCAAATTCAGGCCAAGAAATGCAAGATTTGAGTTTCAAGATTGTTTTCTTCCAACTGCATTCATCTTTATTATTGATAGGCAGTTATTTGCAGCAGTGATAATACTTCACATTCACATTAAGCCTGATGACAAGAAGGGCTTCCAAAACCCAGAATATAAACTGGAACATCCCTATCACATTCGCATTTACCATTTCTTTCCAAAAAGATTATTTGTTTTATACTGTCAAATTATCATCCTCGCCAAATTACCACTGACCAACTGGAGGAAGAACAAGTCACACTGGAAATGTAAAGCTCAACACTATCATGTTTTTATCACTGTTTCAGTGTGCTTAAAGTATGGCCCGTTAACAGGTTGCCTTTCTGCGTGCCCCCCCCCCCCCCCCCAAGAAAACAAAACCACACATTTGCGGAGGAGGAGACAATCTCAAAAACCATTCACATTTTTTGTGTCTGAAAGGTAGTTTTGAAACTTTCAGACTTGGTCTGAAAGTCAGTCCCAGCTGACTCTGAGGTTGATAATCCCCTATCACTGAAAGACAGGGAAAAATCACATAAAGAACTTCACACCAAAACCCCTAAAAACAACTCTTAAGCAAAAGAGAAGGCGGGGGGGGGGGGGGAGGACACAACACACCACAACATCTGCATATATTTGGATAAATTAATTCAGAGTAACAAACACGACTGTATGACTAACTAATTGCTCAAAGAGTGTTCTGCAGTCCTAGGAAGTGCTGAGGATTTTGGCTAAAACTTTGTTTGCACTCTGGTCATCCCCTAGTTTCACATGCAGAAATACTGAAAACAAAAAATAGGTTAGAAAGGGACACTGACGTGGATATCCACTGATTAACCAGTTCACCCCCAGCAACAAAACTTCCGAATAAGATGCAAGCCTGTATCAAAGGATGAACATTTTTAGCGGAGCTTAACTGAAGGGCGTTAAGATGGGGGTTTGCCTGATAACATGCCTTTTCTGCTTACGAAGCTGAGAAAGTACAGCCACAACATCGCAGTAAATGTACTACTCTGTTAAGTTTATTTTTACTCAAAACTTGATTATGTTAAAAATGACTGCACTAGGGAAAATAGTTAAATGCCTTTAAGGGTTTTCAAATCCAGATGAGAGAAGATTCACATACAGTCTATTCAGTCAACATCTTCCTCTATTTCCTGTGCTGTTATTTTATGTTGTGATCAATATTTCTCAAACATTATTCTCTCCGCTGCAAAATCAAAATGGAAGACCGACTGTAACAGCACTATCCTAAGAATACTTCGTTTGCCCTTTTATTACTATAATTAAAAGAATATTACTGTTTTCAACTCCCTAATCCAATAATCCAGAAAGATAAGAATTAGGAAAAACAAGGAAAAGAATGAAGGATTTTAAGAGTTAAGTCACTTGTTTTCCATTTAACAAGCCTTATGGCACAATGCACTTGTAAATAACTAGCATCTCCCAAGTTGTACACATTAGCTGTGGGTCTAAAACAAAACCATCAGAGCCTGCTTTGCTTTCCTTCAGTGTACAAATGTGTACAAATTTAAATGGATTTTGCAGTTGCAGGAAACATCTCCATCTGCACACTCACAGCTTGCCCTCTACCCTGCCCCCCAAGGGAGAAGATTCTGCAGATCCTCACTGTATTAGCAATCAAAGCAAGATAAGAAACATACAGTATTAAACTGCATAACGTATACGTCTGTTGATTGATAAGTAACCTTATTTAATCATAGTAGCTTGTATGTTAGGCACTACAATACATTACAGTTGCTATGGCATTTAACCGCAAGTGCATCCAACACTTTCCTTATCAAGTATACAATATAAATTGAGACTTTGTTCCCTGTCATTTCACACCCAAGCCAGAAGAGCAATAATTGAGAGCACAACATACGAATTTAGTATTTCACATTAGTAATTTCATAGTAGAAAACACAGGAGCCAAGTTCATATTTCAACTAAACCGGAGATTTGCATTTTTTGTTAGTAATTTTGTACAGCATTCATAGCAGGCACAATTTATTAGAGTAAGCTTTAAAATAAAAGATAACCTTATATAGTTTTGGAGGAGAAACAGTTTCAGTATAGAACTTAACGTACCATTTGGAGGGGCAGAAAGTGGCCCCGTTTCCCCTGTATCTGCTCACTAGCATAGTGATGCCAAAAAAGGGCATCAACTGCCATCATACTGCTTCTTGTAATCTCTGATCTGTCGTGCAATATTTTACCTTTAACGTGTTGTCTGTTAAACACACTTTTAACACCCCGTTGATATGAACTGGACTATACACAGCATACAATTTGGAAGTACTATTCCCAAGTACGTTCCTAAATCGGGCTGCAAGTGTAAAACCAGCACAGTTAGCACTGAGATTATCTGCATGGGTTTACTTGTCCTAGCTCAGACGATAAAGTACACTGTAATAAAATACAGCCTGTACCATAAGCTACATTAACAAGTTTTGGACTGGATATATTGCTGTGATTTCTAACACTAAAACAATAACAAGGATATTTTTACACCGTAAATAGGTTTTCTGATTTACATTTTGAAGGTTCTTCCCACAGCAAAAAAGTGAAGGCCACAACTCAAAACTCTGTAAGAGGCTCATCTCCCAGCTAAATTCAGGCCTAGATGAAAGCTTCCATCCTGACATACAAGATGACTTCATCTTAACAGGCCAGCACAATTCAATTACTATATGCAAAAACCTTATAGCTATAAAAATCTGTAACATACAGCTGAAGGCTGTGAAGAGCCTTAGCTGAGAAATGCACTAGTTTACAAAAGACTGAGCATCAGAGAGAGAAATTAATGCTGATAAAGCTTTCGTGAAGTCATAGCCTGTAAACCTCATTTAGTACCTCTGGTCAAAAAACACGCTGAAGAAACAGAAGCAGCATTGGAAGAAAGTTGACAAAACGTTAACAAAAAAAGTTTTTCATCTGCATCCCTTAAATAACTTCAGAAGTAAGTTTTGGTTTTTCTAACCTGCTTTACTAATATAAGACAGAACATGAAATCCTAAGTAAGGTCACTGAGCATGTCAGATTTATAACCCAGTCACTAGATATATCATCACACAGCATCATCCCAACTCATTTAGATTGCTAAAAAAAAACCCCATCTCACACTCTTAATCCGGTTAGTTCACATTTTCAGTACTTTTTAGTTCATTCACCTCGCTCTTTAAGACTGATATTTACCAAAGCAAACACGCGCAATCGCTTTTTAGTGAGACTCAGTACCTAAGTCTTTGTGATACAATATAACCAAGAGCTAGAACGGCTGAAGAGAACTTTCACCTGTATACATGTTAATTTAGACACTAATCTGGCAGGCTATGCAGCACAGACAGCACGTCCTAAGAGAAGGCAGGTAGGGGCAGCAACTTGTATGCACAGATTCACTTTTTTTATCAACCGTGACCTCAGGGACATGCCGCCAGGTGAGCCTTCGCACTGGCACAAAGAGAAACGCGGTGCTGCGAGCAGGATTTTACGACCTTTTCCCCTTTTTGAACGCCTGCAATCACACTACAGGGACGGCGAAAATAAAGAGAGCAACCGACTCTAGAGGCAGAGACAAAAAAAAATATTCAAGAAAATAAACGCACGACTGAAAGGAAACGAGACGTTCAGCTGCACCCATCGATGGAGGAATTTGGGGCGGGCGGGGGGGGGGGGGGGGGCGGCAGCGAGGGAGGGGAAGGGAGATGCCGGAGGGACAACCTCGGGAGCACGAAGGGAAAAGCAGAGCTGAGGGGAGCGAGGCAGAGATGCTTGAGCCCCGGCTTCCCCTCTCCCGAGGGCAAGGAACAGGCCTCTCCCCCCCTCTTCCCCGCAAGGGCGGGCCGGAGCCCGGGGCCGGGCCCCGGGGAGGCTGCGGCCGGGCAGGGCGGCGGGGAGGGAAGGAGGGAGTTGTTCAGGGCAAGGGCGCTGCCCCAGCTGGGCTCGGCAGCCGGCACTCACCACACCATGCCGTAGGCCCCCTCGCCGATGTAGGAGAGGTTGGTGTAGCGGGGCCCCACGTCGAACACTTGGCCCCGCACCATCTCCGGGCCCCCGGCGTTGGCAGAGCCGCCCGCAGCCCCGGCCCCCGACACCGCCGCCATGTTGTCCGTGCCGGGAACCGCGGTGACTGCGTGCGGGGGGGGGGGGGGGGGGGACGGGAGGGGGGGCGGAGGCGGGGGAAGGAGGAAGGAGGGGGATGAGAAGAAGGATGCGGGAGGGAGGGAAGGGAGGAAAAGAGGCGTCGCCCGCTCCGGAGCACCGGCCGCTGCCGCCGGTTCCGAGGCCCCGTCAGCGCCGACCCCGCCGCGGCCGCTGTGAGGAGACGCTGCCGGCCGCGCGCGCGCGCATCGACCCGGGCCGGGGCGGGGGGGGGGGAGGGGAGGGGAGGAGGGGGTGGGGGCTCGCGCGGAGGGGAGCGGCGGCGGGGCGGGGCCGGGCCGGGCCGGGCCGGGCCGGGTTGGGGGTGGTCAGGGGAGGGGCGGGGTCAGGGGCGGGGCCGGGGACTGCGGTAACCGCAGCCGCTGGGGAGGAGGAGGGCGCGGCGGGCGGGTCACGTGGTGGGCGTGCCGGCTCTGCGGGCGCGCGGCCGCCCGGCGCCATTAGAGGCGTCAGGTGACGGCGGGCCGCGGGCAGGAAATGGAGCCCGGGCCGGGCCCCGCGGCCGGGCCTCCGCCGCCCTCCCGCCGGGACGGGCCCCGCGGCCGCGGCCCGCCGGCGTCGGGCGGAGCCGGAGGCCTTGCGTGGTGCCGAGCGAGGCTCGGGCCTCTGGCCGAGGGGCGCCAGCCCCGATGGTAGGCCCTGAGAGCGGGGCCGGCGGGCCCGGTGTCCCGCGGGGCCTTGCGACCCCGCCTGCGGTCTCTCGTCTCGTCCCGCAGGCTGCGTGGGGAGCCGAGCTGGCTGCAGAGCGCGGGGTGGCCGGCAGTGAGTCAGCGGCAGGGAGAGAAAGGGCTTCGCTTGCGTTCGAGGCGCTGGTCCGAGAGGCAGGAGGGCCGAGCGCTGCTCTTGGCCAGGCTACAGCCTGCCGATGCCAGGCAGCGCGAGGTTGTTGTGCGCGAAAGCCGAATTACTGTAGGGAGGGCGAGCTTATTCCTGACGTTTCCTAACTGCAGCGTGTAGTTTTGCAACCTCCGTTTAGCACGCCGGTTTTATATAGAATTATACTTCCCTGATAGTTGTTTCGCATATAAATGTAAATAAACCGAAGGCCTTGGATGGGAGGTGAAAACGTAGTTGATGGTTTGTGTCACGCCACGGTCACCGCTTGCAACAGCGTCTGCCTTTTCTGTTTTCCTAAAACAGCTTTTGCTTGGTCTGGAAGTTCGCAAAAGTTATGCACGAGGATCTTAACTCCACTTCTGAGGTTTTTTTCTGCAATTCTCTAATGATCTTGACCAAAAGTATTAACCCCCGATCCAAAGTCCTGCTGTTACTTGCTTCAACTACTGTTGCCACAGCTGCTTGAGATGAGCTGTGTCTTCTGTTCCTTTGAAAATTTGTTCAAATATGTATCTTTATACATCTTTAGCGTGCCAGTGTCTCCATGTTTATGCCCGTCCCAGTCTGTCAGAAGACCCCAGTGCGGAATCATCCGATTACCCCTCAGCTATCAAGCTTTTTTATTATAAGTAGTTACTGATTTTGCATTCCTGTGTAAGCCCTCGGCCAGAAGCTGTTACATGACAATCCAGTTGCTCTCAGGTTCTCACTGGTTGTACTTTGCCCTCTTCTTTCAACATTCCTCTCTCAGCTCTGCTCTCTCTTTCTATTGACATTTTTACTATTGACATCTCTGCTGGCAACCCTGCTGCTTCATGTCTGTCTTTGCCTTGAAGGTGCCCCTGCCAATGTACTCTCGGTCTTCCTTTTCCCAACTGCCAGAGGGTCATTTCTGGCATCCCACCTTCTTCTGTCTCTACTTAACTGCAAGCCGGCTTCCTTTGCCATCGACCGAACAATTGCAGTTTTCCGTAGCTGCTTCCAAATGCTGTACAGTCTCTTGATTACAATTTACTAACATCCCCCAAAGCATCAGGCTTGCTGTTTGGCCAGAATTCGAGAGGGAAGAGTTACTGGTTTCAGCTGCAGCCAGTTAGCTAAACTGCAGCCCGAGGACTCACCTTTGAGGCAGACCTACCCAGCAGGGTCTGGGCTTCGGATGCAGCCCCCAGCCTAGTTTGATGGAGTGAAAGCTGTCGTGGATGACCAACATAATCTAATAAACTCCTTTCTGTGTTTAAGAAACATTCAACTATACGGCTTAGTTTTTTATGTATTTGAGTGGGATAATGCTTCTGATGTATTTATTTGTACATAATGCTTTCCTTTCCAACGTGTTCTTCTGCACTTTAGAAACACAGCATTATTTTTCTCAGAAATTTTAGACAGCAGTAACTGTGAACAAATGTTTAAATTTTCTGAAACCAAGTAAAATATTATTTAAAAGGTTCTCAACTCTAAAAATGAAATTATGCTTACAGTTCTGATTACATACATAAATAAATCTGTCATCAGCAAATGCAAAACAAATTATTGTGGAGAATCTAGCTTAAACACAACCTGTCATAGCCAATTTAATTAAAAACTGGTGTGTACCTAGATTATTTTCTACCTTCACCAGGATGTGTCTGATCAAAAAGGAAACCAACCAGGCAGACCAGGAAATCGTGGAAAGACTGTCAGCTCCTTTGAGTGCTGTGTTCAAATATATGTCTGATCCAATTAAACCCAAGTAAGTGGTCAAAAAGCTATGGCATGCTTTCCCAACAACTTCTCCTGTGACAAAACTTAGCATATGTACTTCAGCGAAGCACTACAGTTACTGAGATAAGCAGACCAGACAGAAGTGTTACTAATTCCTTTTCAACCTATTTAAATACACTGCCATCACCTGCACTTAATGTTGGGTCTTTTGCCTTAACAAGGTGACATTAAAGCCTCAGTTCTGGAAAGAAGAAGAACGTAAATGTGTTTTAAGAAAATTATTAGTTCCGTGATCAAAATAAAGGGAGGTGATACTTACTAAAAAATGATAGCAGATAATGAAAAGCAGGAGGGAGAAAAAAAGCTTTTATTTCAAACAGAAATAAAAGTGCTGCTAAGAAGAGTTTGTCCAAACAGAAATGCAGTATCTTCAGTTTGAGAGCTATATTAGGAAACAGCTAAGCCATACAATCGGTCAGTTTAAATATGCCATGGTTTGGACTATCTCCATCTTCATATCAAGTTCAGGAGTCACATGGATGAGTTCATCCTACAATCAGGGTCTAGAAAGTCTTTGTACTGTTACACGTATCTACTTTAACTGTTAACTTCGTGTTCTGTAAATAGGTCTCTTGAAAAGTAAATGTCATCCTACGGAAGGCCCTACGAGTCCTGGAAAGAGCATTATCAGGTTTGGGCAAAGGACAAACACTATGTAGCTGCCCTACAGTGCCACTCGTTATTGGGGGTGGGAGGGATTTCAAATTCTTGTGCTAATTTAAAACTAAAGCTACATCTCCCAAAATCATCATCATTATATTAGTTGTATTATTTGCGTGGGGACATGAAGACACAGTTTTCTCGGTAGCTGCTGTAGGAGCATGGCATTTGCTTTCAGAGTACCTCAGCATGACCCTGAACCTCCCCATCGTCCCAACAAAATGCAGGCATTAGGTATATAAAAAACAGCTTTCCCAGCGTTATTTAAAAAGACCTCAAGCCTCTGTGCGGGGGTGACAAGAGAGAGAAATAAGACACGTAAGGTGTTTTATAAAGATATATTTTAACTTCTAAAGCACTCAGGAACCATGGTGATGAATGTGACACAAACTTAAATTGCTTAGATATGAGCTCTGATCCACAGGGAACTATCCTAAGATTCATAAAGAGCATCAGATGCTAATAACTTCCCATCAGCACCTACCTGGGCTTGATTTAACTGGTGACATACAGCTGAAATCCCTTGAGACTGACTTTCATTTAAATGTCGACCACTGCTTTGACAGTATAAAGTGACCTCAGCGAAATTAGGATCTCGCTGTAATCTTACGCCATTGGGAAGTTAAAAACAGTCTCTCACCCAAATTGCTGGGCAACTGATGCCAAAACAAATTTACTTTTTTCCCCCAGTATTTGCTTTTTTTCCCCATTCAACATTCTGACTGATTTTGCAGGAAGCTTATAGTGGCTTATACACCACGGTGTTAAAACTAGTAAACAGATTGCTATGTTTGTTTTGTGCATGCCAAGGGGAGCACAAAAGATTATTAATTGCAGAACTATACTGTCAGTAACAACCTTGATCTTGCACCGGGTATCATTCTGTCACTGTCAGAATCTGTCACTGTTGTAGGAGATGTCTTGTATTATCTATCATGTTCTTGTGAGATTTGCTGTTCACAAACACAGTTTGAAAACACAGTTGCGATTTCAAGTCATTTTTATGTTCCTTAGTTTTGTGCAAGTAGTTTACAATTATACTCTAAATATTTTAAAAGGGATCCATTTTTCAGCAACCTTAAAAGCTTATTATATAATTCTAACAATTTTCATTAATATACGGACAATTTGTTGCTGTCTATGCAAAATTAAGTTGCTTTTATTTTTCAACTGCAGTAGCAGCAGTATCCAGGCACTGTCCTGCACTTCAGTAATGGAAATTTCCCAGCCTCAAAGCGCACTCTGTCTCAGTCAGCTGCAATAAAACTCTGAGTGATTTCAATATTGTTGTGTGCTTTACTTGTCCTCAGTTATCTGGAGCTTCTATCTTTTGAAAACCAACTACTCCTCATGAGCTTGCTTCACTTTGCCCAAGACTTAAAATTCAGTAAACAAGCTGTGGATGATAAGAGAATTGAACCACCAGATAAAACGTTATTTTAGAGGACTGACAAAACAGAACATACATATAGTCAATATTTATACAGAATGTTACAGTGACTTGTGAGGATGCCACTGAAGTCCCGGTATATGACCGTTGTTTCCTTGTGCCGAAGCTTTATGCACTGGGAGGCTATTAAGTTTTTACAAAAAGATTTAGCTAGCGCATAATATCAGTCTCTGTATTTCTGATATCATTGATTGCTAGGAAGATACATGAAAATACAAAAAAGGAGATAAGATTATTACAAAAACCTCAGAAGTCTAATAATTTACAAATACTAAAATATGCAGTCTGTTTCGCCCACTTGTTCTCAGTTCAGCTGTAGACAGGACAAGCGATGCCTCCAACAGAGGCAGAAGTCAAAGAACGTAAACCAAGATTATTAGGGGTTTATGTTGTTCAGATATTGCAGTAACTCTGGTTTTAATACTTCTTGCTCATAGCTAAAAAATTAGGGACCATGTGTGATGAAGAGGATGGCTAATGTGAGGGCAGAGGAGAAAGGATGATGAACGAAAGAATGAAAGGGAATGGGGGGGGGGGGAGAGAATGTAAAATGAAAGTAAAATGACAGGTAGTGGGAATGAGCTATGGGAATAGAAGGGTTGCAGTTGGAGGGGTGATATCCAGACCCCACTGCACCTGGCTTTGTGCAAGTGAAGCACTTGGCAGACACACAAGTCCCTTCATGGAGAACCAGTTTGGGGAATGATGCCAGACCTCCCAAAAAGAGCTTACCAGGACTTGCTTTCACTGACATTGTTGTCAGCTGGGGTGGTGTTCATCACAAATACACATGTGGCTAATGAGTTTGTGATGGCACACGTATACTTCCTAGTTTTCTGCTGTTATTATATTTAGTCTAAATGATGGGCAGTGGCTGAACAGAAACAAGTGGCAGGGAGCGGTACACTAACGGGATTCTGAGATTTTCACGTAAAAGTCACCAGGGTTCAAAATTCAGCCAACGTTGATACAACATCCCATGACAAGTGCACGGCAGCCTTTATGAGCAAGTTGGAGGCCGTAGCACAGTTATTCTGCGTGTAAGGTTCCACGTACGAACTGTCATACTTAGCTTTCCTGTTGCTAGTCTTGGCAGAAAACAAGGAAACGGGACTGCCTCTTCTCCTTTACTGGCCAGATCCTGGCCTTGCCGACACCGAACTGCAGAAGAGGCACCTCCAGCTTTATGGCTGAGACGCTTCGAGCCCCTGCGGGGAAATCTGCATCTTTGCTCTCTAAGCTTCACCTGTGCTGCGGGACGGAGGGACGGTATCAGTTTCTTCTCCTTGCACTTTGTTCAATCCACTGACCTGAGAGCCCGTACTGCATATTTTTAACAGATATTATATAAATTACAGACATCTGTTTCTACGGTCCAAAATTGATGAATCGTCATTCATTTTTAAAACAACCATTTCTTTTGCGGTTTTGCATATCTATGGCAGATAAGAGCGGTGCAGACAAGAGAGATTTCCTGAAGGAAGTGGTGTCACAGTATTTTGAAAAAAAGAGCCAAGCTGTTGGAATCTGTGTTGCGTTACGGGCGCAATGCAATACCTCTGAGCGCTTCCTGTTTATCATGAGATACGGTTTTCACCACATCATAAAACTTTCAAGCATTTGCTAATAAACACTCCTAGAGAAAAAATAATATCCAAATATACAACCCCCTGTGGCATCTGTCATTATAAACAAAAGAAGGTTTTCATTACATATATCAGGGGACTATTTGTGTGAGAGAAGCAGATTCTGAGGGCCCCATCCACCTGCCGCAGAAGTCCATGTTGCATCTCTCATTAGGTCATTGGACCCCTGGCATATGATTTTTCTTATATGTAAACAGCAAGATGTTTGAATGAGCAAATGTAATTTTTTACTATCGGCATTTGTCATTTTTTTAAACGACGTGGGTATTCAGAGAACGAACACCTGCAGAATTACAGCACAGAGCCTTATATAAAAACGGCAAAAGTAAGATTTGCTTCTAACAACAATAATCTGCAAGTGCTGAGGTACCTAATCAAATATACAAATTGTGCAGATGTTCAGAGCAGTGCTGTCTCGCTGTGTGGCCCTTCTCACTCGACAGCTTTGTTGTCTCTATTAATTCTTCTGGATAAATTAACCTAGCCTGAAAAGGTAGATCTGGGGAGCAGAAGGGTGCAGATTTTTCAACACCAGCAACCCTGATGGTGCAATTCACACCCCCAGCAGATAAGATCTTTGGCAAGGAAATGCAAATTATTGAGACTGATTCAGGATGTTCTTGTGATCATGGCTAGGACTTGGTCTGCAGCTGACAGGCCCACGGGCTGGGGGTTGGGGACGAAAGTCAAGGGTTCTGCCAATTCTATAGGGAATAAGGATTTTGATAGGTAACTATACAACAACAATGCAAAGACAGGCCTTGGGTCTCCTACAGCTTCACCACTGGAAGAGGCTCGTTAAGTTTGGAGCAAACTATAAGGCTTATCTGTTCAAGCTTTCTGGGACAAATGGGAACATCTGAACTGCAGTTTCATGTGGTAATCCTGCTGCATGGAAATTCAAGATGGGTAACGGTAACGACTGTACACAATTCTTACTTCTTTAAATGGCTATAACATTTTAAAATCTGCCACATAGACTGTTATCTGGTAGACCAGGGGAAAGACTGAACCTCAGAAAGATGTTCCCTCCGGCCACCAGCACTACATCTAGCTAAATAGAATTAATAATTAAGGCATTTGTAGCTTTTTGGATTTTGAAAGTTTTAACAATGGGAGAATTATCTGGCTCACATTGCTGTTGTCTTACCTGACGTATGGTGGTTATTACTCCAGATATAAAAGGCATCTTTTATGATTAGGCTCTGCGTAAGTGCAATACATCCATTGTAATCAAGCGCTACATTTATCTTATCGCATTACTGAGTCTCTGGGTTTTGTACAAGTGACACAAAATTGTTGTGAGGATCTATTAGCATCCTGCATCGCAACTAACTTTTCAGCATGATATTTCATTTCCCAGTGATGTTAACAGAGCCACACTGAATCCCTGGCCGGGAAATCCTGAGAGAAAGACCAACAGCAATGAAAAGTATTTTTTACTATTACAATAAAGACTGCTTAAAAAAAAAAAGAAAGAAAGAAAGGAAAAAGAAAGAGCAAGAGAGTGAGCACCGCTCTTTTTGAAAGATATGGCAAAATATCTGTAGGATGATGCTCTGCATCCAATTTCACAGGTATCATTAATGGCGGTGGGGTAAGATTAAGTGATTATGCTCTGCCACACAGTATGTGTGGGAGAGCAGACAGCAGATGTCCAGCCGCTTAGGCCTATGCCTTGCACACCAGACCGTGGTGTGGAAATGCATGTGGCTATTTAATTGTTATTCAACTACAAGTTGCCTGGATTTATGAGTCTGGGAAGCGCATTTGCTGCAGTGAGAAATGAGTGTTTATTAGCACAGTAGCTGTGCCGGCCTTTCCCGCAGAGAGGCAAAGTACCCCTGTCTATAGAAAATGGATTAAAAGGGGGCAGCGTACCACTCACGTCCCATTTACCTTTGTGAAGTGCAGCTGGATAAATGCCAATATATGGATACATTTCCATCATGAACTCTGAACAGCTTTTACTGCTGCTTGTCACAGATAATAAAAATGCAGCAGCTGCCCTCTTATCAAATCCCAATTTGGAGAAATGCAGATCTAAATAAGGGACATAAACAGGACTCCTCCTTCGGGGACAGCTACATGGATACACGAGAATAAACCCTGTAAGAGCTAGATTAGGAAGACGGGACCGTTGCCCTGTATTTAAGCATTTTTCGGGTGCTTGTTGCAGCAGCCTTCTGTGGTCACTCTGAACGTATCCCCTGTCCTCCTTGGTTCCTCTTCCACTGCTCTTACCCATGACAACACCGTCCTGGGCTCCTGCGGTCCCGTTCGTTCCTTTCTCTGCCGTGTGGGCTGGTGCTACTGGATGACCCCCCCTTCCCTATCCAGCCGGCCTCCCTGATCGGGCCGTGTTCATCTCGTGCCCTTTTGAGGGAAGCGGCACCTAGGACGTGAAGTGGGAGGTCAGACGTAGAACAGCAGCGAGGCATCCCCCAGCCCACCCCAAATCTGCAGCAAAAAGGCTGATGTCTGTACTTCTCCCACTCACTGCAGTTCCAGTCTCCATTCTCAGAGGGTCCAACTCTCCCTCCTTTCCTGGGCTGGTATATTTTTTACTGAATTCATTTTCTTACAGTTTATTGAGCTGCATGAGCTCATCAAAGGGCCAGACAAGCACCAGACCTGTACAAAGAAAGCAGCAGGGCTGGGAGCAGAAGTGTCCTTTTTGATACCAGCAGTCCATTAGATTTGGCTCAGTTGCCATGTGATATCACTCCCTAAGACTAGTTTCATCTGTGAAACAGGGAGGTTTGACTACACTGCTGAGAAGCCTTCAGACACTTCTTTTGCCTTTGCCATCCTCTGCTGCGCTTTTCTCCGTTCTTGAAAAATGCAGGAAAAAAAATTGTCATGAGGGCAGTTTTATAGCAACTTCCTTACCACCTCCTTTCTGCTCGTCCTGTTCCTCTCCTGTTTCTGCCATATACCCTTCCTGAAATCTTTCTGGTGTAATTCTCCGTACTCCTGGGGATCTTGTCCTACCATCGCACAAGCAGCTGTTGACCTCTAGAAACACACTCCTGACCCAGGATCTTTTTTCCTTGCAAACACGCTGCACAAGCAAGACAGACAAACGCAGGCCTCCTTTCTCAGGACAAGCGTTAGGAAAAAAATATTACACAATCCACAAGACATGCGCATTACTCACCAAAACAATCATGGGTATCCTATTTCTGCAGCCCTGCCTCTCCATGCTTGTTTCTTTCCAGTATCGTGCCAATGCACTGAAGCCAGGACCCGATAACAACCGTGTACGTATAAACCTAAAGCCTGCGATGGAGGGGACTTTCTTGTACAGCTATAGTAATGATCAGAGGCTGTTCTACTGTGAAGGACAGAAGTACCGTGCTGTGTTTGTTTTGTGATGTGGTCTGATCATCTATACTGTTGAATTAATAAAAATAACAAGATAGAAGCTTTCCAAATGGAATCCATTGCTAACTGTCGTCCATTGCTCTATTCTTATTCCATATACATTAGGAAGTGCGCATTATCTGATACCTCAAGACATAAGAAACAAATAAATGCCTTTATATTGTAAGGGGAAAAAAAACTTTCTAGAAATACTGTAGAAACATTCACATCCTCTATTTCTGTCTCTTATAAAAGGCAGGCTGTGTCTTATTATCATCAAGGAAAAAGTAAACAAACGTAATTTAATCAGTTCTGTCTTTCGTTGATTTGCATCAGCAAGAATAAAAGACAAAGGCAGAATGGAAAACAGCAGCTTTGTGCTAAAAGTTTGAATGCACAAAATACTTCTTTCTCCAGCTGTCAAACATTAAAAAACGCTATGCATACCAGTAATAATAAAAGTGTCAAACAATTGACCACAATGGGAATCACAATGCTTCATTAAAAGCTCCAAAGCAGAGTAGAAAAGCTTCCAGCCATTTGTTAAACAGAACTAAATGCTAAGATACTTTCAAAAAAGTGTCAGAAGATGCTTTCATCTAGTCTAGGCAGTCAGATAAATATCTCCTTGCTTATTTTAGCCCGGTCTCGGAGCTTGCACCGATTCAGCAGCAACAGCTGTATGTGCCGTTTGCTTTCCTGAGACTGGGGCATCTCTCAGTAAAAGAGAAAAGGTTAATGGCCTTTCCAGTGATCAGGCCTTCATTCCATGTGGTGCAGGGATATAATCAGTAATTTTCTATTTACATATGTAATTATGTATTATTTGGAGAGCCTAACCTATTTGTTCAGCTGACAGGCAATGTTGTGATAAGGAATTTCAGCAGACAGGATATTTATAGACTCTTTATCTCTACGTACAATCAGAACTAAAATGTCAAACAATACCCCGAATGAAGGGTTGTTTCGGTTCAACTTTTCTCCATTGTTGCTTTTTCCTTTTTTTTTTTCTCCCTCTGTCTGGTTGCTGCCTAAAACTTGGCAGTGAAAGAAAAAAGGGAATGTGACTCACACTGACGACTTCATTTGCTGTAAGAGACCTCAGTAATTGCTCTAACCCACTTACAGGAAAGCTACCCCTCCTCTTTCTCTCTTCCTCCACCCTTGGATAGACAGAGGCCATATTTGTAACAGGAGCAGCCCGGCTGATCTCAGAGGTCATGCTATCACTTATGAAGTAACCAGGCCTCTTTCTTTCCACTTTTCTTCTTCTGGATTCAAGTTAACCCCTCACAAGAACTTAAAGCGGCTTCAGTTTGAGGGGCAGCTTCCTGCCACGGATTTCTCAGGAACCCAATAACCAGGCTTCGCAAAGGACTCACGGCTCAAACGCAGCAGGGTTGAAGTAGCTGCTCCCACGACGTGCACCAGCTTGGCAGCCAGCACCGCAGCTCCGGGATAAAGCTACCGAGGAGTCAAACAATCGTCGCCTTTTCCTTTTCTTGTGGGATGGGGGCAGGGGATGGTAAATAGGAACAGGAGAAGAATCAGCACAGATGCCTATGCAGCACTCTACCAAAATATATTTTCATTTTTAATTACATAATCAACATAATGAGAGTGGCATTCCTAGTGAGGTGGCGGAACAGATGGCAAAGACTTCGTTTTCAGCAAGACGTTAATTAACAACAACTCCGGTTTCTGCTAGAAAAGGGGGTTTGTTCTGCTCTAGCAGGGTTAAGACGGCTGCTTACTACATAGGACAAAACTCAGTTTCCAAACACAGAATTGTCTTTTTTTTTTTTTTTTTTTTAACCTACATCCCTGTTGAAATTTCCAGGATACTCTCTAAAACACAGCAACATCCTACCTGCAAAGCCTCATTAAAAACCAACACGGCAGCTTGGGGTTCTCCTCGCAAACACTTTTGCATGCTCTGTGGACATATAAGTACAAAGAGGAAAGGGAAGAAGAGTTGATATGATTAAGTGAGAGAGCTTTGTGCAACTTAAACTGCAGGTGAGGCTTGCGTAATACACAGCAGCTTCACAGAGATGTGGTTAAAGCTAAAGCTTTCTTAGACGCTCTACACGAAGTCCTCTCTCCTCTTTCCTCTGTTCCACACGCTCGGACTTAACATCTTCGGCGCACTGATGCAGCTGAGTTGGAAAGAGCTAACCCAAGGGGGACTGAAGCAGAAAGTAGCTATGAAAGATATTTATTAAAACCACAGGCAGAGAATACATCACCCAGACGCAATGAATAGGGAAATAGCACACGCAGCCGAAAAGTCTAGCCTCTATTTTTTTGTCTGATAAGCTGGCTGGACAGCCAGGCACACCGAACAGCCCACAAACACCCAGCTCTTCCCTCCCTGCGCTGCCAGGTGACGTGAGATTGCTTTTTCCTGCTTTGCATTCACCAGCAGAGGCTCTTCCAGAGTCACACGCCCAAGTCCTGCAGGGGCCTGTGGGCCACATTCCTCCGGGGATTACATCCATCCCCAGCAGGAGAGAGGGAAGAGAGGCCAAAAGGGATGGGCATGCAGTGGGGAGGGAGGAGCTGGGGGAAGGAGCTAGCTGGAGACAACGTCAGGGTGAACATGGGCAGGAGCTGGAGGACAGTGCTGCAGGAAAGGGCGAGGGGAAGCAGTCATACACCGTAACAATATTCTATAAAACAGGGCAACGGGGCATCTAGATTCATGTGCTGTGGAGCTTGGAAATGAACCCGTTATTCCCACGTCTCGGCACTCACCCCGGTGCTGCCAGCAAATATCTAACAGCTGACAAGAAACGTCTCTGCCCGTCCTAGTGACGCGCACATCTAGAAAGGATGCTTCTCCGTTACTCCCGCTTACTCCGTGCAGGCAGTAGATGGTTGTGAGTCTGCGCTGTAAGCTGAAAATCACACCCCTACCGATTACCCAGGGGGAGTGAAGGATATGATTGCAGATGATTTTTAATTTTCTTTCAATGTGTGTGTTAAAAACATAGTTGGGATGAGTTAAAAATTACATTACAAGAATATTGCAGTTATGAAGTCCAACACTAAAAAGTGAGCATATGCCTGAACTAAGAATGTCTGTTCCACCTTTCAGCAGCTACTTGAGTTCAAAATATCAGGTCAGGCTCCCATGCCATATTGTTCTCAGCCATAAGAAAGTGCATCCTGACATCGTTATACTGAGCATAACTAACCTGCAGAACTGTACATGATTTGGGCCTCCATCAGTTCACGTTGTGTTAAACCAGAAACGGGCCATAGAGAGGAACTCAGTATCTTGCATACATCAGATGGCAGAGATTCTTTGCAGGATGATTTTCAGGAGGAGTGCCAGATATCACCGAAACTGTGCTTAGGAGGTGCAAAGTAGAGGAAAGAAAAGAACACAAAAAAAATTATATTCTCCTTAGCCTGTCCTCCTTTCACAGCGGTTAAGAGGGAGATGTGAGAATCAACAGAACTGCATTTGTACTTACAGCTACTTTTTGGGGGAGAAGAGAAGGGTGACTAAAAACCCTTTGCAGATATTACCTTTAAAAAAATAAAATCAACGTAACAAGAAGTTAACTCTTGAAGAAAAAAACCAGAAAGAAAAGCGACCAACAGATGCACAGACAAGCAGTGACTTCAGTGGAGCTGCAAGGCTGAATTTGGCTCGAATTCTGTGAAGTACTTTCAAAGCAGGAGCATACTGCATACAAATGAGCGTTAAATAATTCGCATCATTAAGAGAGCTCCGAGCAGCTCATCTGGACTTTGAAAAAAGCTAAAGCAAATGTACATTGTTTGAATACCATTAGGGACAGTCATTAACTAGCATTAAGACATCTACAGTATCGACGCTTAGTGCTGTAATAAGAGACCCATCCTCCTTTCCAGGTTATTTTCTTTATTGATTTGTAGAATTTCTTATACCCAAGCTTTAGAGTTCCACAGAGCTCAGCAATTCACGTAGGAATACCCATTAAAGAACTATACAATTACTTCTTTTTTGTATTGCATCTTTTAATTTTCGTTTTCCAGAAACATAGTCCTGTTTGTTTGGTGTAGATACCGTAGAAAATTTAAACACCAATATATATCGAAGAAACAAAGGCAGAAACAGGTAAATGGATTTATCCAGGGTGACACAGAAGGACACCCTGTACCAGAAATAGACTAAAGGGTCCGGATGCCCAATTCCTGGTTTAACCATTTCACTCGATCAGCTCTAAGCAGAGCTGCTGTAGGACTAGGATAAACTATGGCCTCATGCCATGTCTCAAATGCTTGAAAAGATGTTTCAGAAGTAGCAGGGACAGTACAGAACAGGTCAGGTGAAGAACGCAAGTTGTGCAAAGAAACAAAGGTACAATATAGTTTAACGTGGTTGAAGGCGTTCGAGTGCCAGAGCTGCGGGAGCTGAAGGGCGATGGAATACCGAGAGCTAAATATGTGCAGCAGGGTGCATAGGGGGAGGCAGGGGCAGGCTACAGCCTACAGGCAGTTGAAGGGGAGCTGGAAGGAATCTTTAATGAAGGCAGAAATCGTTCTGGGTGACTCAGAATATTGGTATTCACAAAGAGAATTGAGAACAGGCAAAAATAAATAAAGCTGAAAGCAAACCCCAAAGGCCAAATCCCTCTCAATAGCCAGAACGCTGATATAATCTGAGCAACCAAACAACAGGTCCTTGTGAAAACCTCTCTCCGGCTGCTTCCTGCACACCAGCCTCTCTCCACGGCCGCAAGCAGCTCCCACCGCCCAAGCCAGGGAGCTTTGCAGGCTGCTGTCGTGCTGACACCATTTTTTCTTGCACAAGGCAGCCCTGGTGGTCTTCCCTCCACACCCCCAGCCCTCGGCTTCCCCGTGACATCTCAACTAGCGCATTGTGTAACTTCACAAACTTCCCTTGAGCCCCGAGCAGCTCGGCTCGGCTTTCACGAGCTGCCAGCTTTTGTACATGTCGCAGGCACGCACATCGGTCACTGACAGATTCAAAGTCGCAGTAGTTTTATTTATGAGGGGAGTTACGCTAGCCAACTTCCAGATCCCGCTGCCATCAGCCCAAAACGTACGCAGGCAGCATTTAACTAAAACCCCCAAGTTCGACAAGTTTTACAGTGGAGACTGAAAAACAGATTAGTTTCGATTTTTTTATACAGGTGCGATGGCTTTTTGCCTTTCTTTTTTGATTTTTCGTTAGAGTGGTCCAAGGAGTTACAGTTCTATATATTGGAAGTGAGATCAGTAAGACTGAAGGACAGGAAAGACTTCCTGACGGTGCGATCTATTAGTCAATGGAGCAGTCTCCCAAAGGAGGCAATGGGAACACAACACTGGCTCCGCTAATGCACTTCTTAAGTGCTCCGAGTGATGCAGCCAGCTCCTAGAGGATTGCCATGAGCCACCCAGCCTTCAGCAGCGCAGGATGCCTGCTGTTAGCCTGCTAATGCACATCCTGGCTTGGCCAACTGCTGTTTGGGAATAGCTCATTGACTTAAAATTTCATTAACAAGAAAATATTAGAAGATGATTTTCTAATGGTAGGGGCAGGCCTTTGCAACATATCTTCCCGCTACAAAAAGTGATTATTAGTAGGGGTAAGAAAGGAATAGTTTTCATTAGTATTTGTATTAGGATTGATTCATTAACCTTTCCTTAAACTACTTCAAAGTAAAAAAAACAAAACTGAATTGCTTGGATCCCATTTCTGTCTCTTTTACCCTGCAGAAAACAGCCACTTTCCAATCTCTTGCTAGCTTTACCAAATAAATAAAAAAAGTAAAAGCCACCAGTTACAAAGGGGCTTAAGACTGAGAATACAGATCCATAATTTCTTTACCTTAGAAAGCAGACAAAACCAAGACAACAAATTGAGATACTAAAATTAAGGCAAAAAACAGACTTATAAACATTTCCAGGAGGAAGAACATAACGGGGGATAAAAAATTAGATTAAACTATTTTTCAAAGGTTTTAATGTCAGTCCAAGGCCAAGCATTTGAAATGCTTTCCTCATAATCTTCTCATTAGTATACACTGCACTGTGTAGCAGGAACATTGTTTCAATGGTTCAGCCAGTAACTTCCAAATACACTGTACTTAGACTTTAAATGTAACCTTAATACTGAACGTCTAGGGTTTGATGTTTACTTTAGTATCCTCATCAATCACCAGTACAGGCAACCAGCTTTAGATCTGTAGCCAGAAGAAGGTCTGTCCATGTATGATTTGATATTTCTAACATTGTGAAGTGATGAAAATCCATCGAAGGCTGGGACAGAGAGGAGGAGAGGATTACTTTTTGTTTTTAAAAACAGGCTTGCAATGCAACAACAAAGCCTGCCTACACTGTTGAATTTGACCTCTGCCTCAACTGCAACGTTTCATTTCTTCAGAAAGATACGACACTTCAGGTGACTGATACGATAGAAAGGGGGAATTGGCAAAGCCATTTCAGTGTCTAATTCATCCTCCCATCTCGAGCCCCTCAATAGCAGGGGTTCAACAGGAGCAGTGCTAAAGCAGCTGTGCTCCACGGAGTCTTCTGAGAGCCAACACTGAGGACGCGGTACCTTTAAAGACCAATGACATTTGGCCAGTTAAGTCTGTCAGGGAAAACTGACGTGCATCCGCGCTTCACCCCATGCCAGTCATTCCAGCTGCTGGAACAGTTGTGTGGAATTAGCTGCATCAACAGAAAGCAATTGGGTGAAATATCTGATGTCAGTGGCCCAACTCGTGTTACCTGTGCCTGTCTGTAACCTAACAATTAGATCCATCGTTAGCAGCTTGGCTTAATTATAACTTAGAACTTCTTCAAGCATAGACTTTGCACAAGATTTTAAATGACTATAATTAATTATACAGAAAGCCCAAAGTGTCTTCTGGTCCATTGTTAAAATCTTTTTTCCTTTCCCCCACACTGACACCAGAACTTGGTTTCGTAAAGGAACTGGGCTGTAGACTAAAAGAGAGGTATCTCTTATAGCCTGATAAACACACAGAGAAATACCTTTTATGTCTTTATATAAAGAGAAACAAGGCTTCAGATTTTTTTAACCTTGACTAAGAGATGAGAAAAGGAATACTGTTGTAACCTATACTTGTTTAGTCCCACTCTTTACCTGAATGACTTCTTTCCTGCCACCCATGTAAAAGGCTTTTTGCACTCTCCCCACATTACTGCTGTTGGCCATTATCAGAGATCTGGTATTGGACAGCCGTACCCCAGCCTGAACCAACTACTTGAATTTTAACCAGTAAAAAGCAAAACACAGAATTAGTGCCAGAAACACTGCAACATCTTAAAAGATATGGGGAAGGAAGGAAGAGATCATCATGCAAAGAAACTTTTCCCACTCAGCTTTCCAGTGCCTACCTGCCAGATGAAAATATTATGGGAATGACACAATACGCAGGCGGCTCTTTTGAACAATTTGTGGCAACGGGCAACATCACGTATCTTTTCCTATTCGTTCTGCTTTGGCCAAAGGAAAGAGGGAGCCCTCTAGGGGTAGAAACACAAAGCCCTGAAGGAATATTCAGACACCTGCAGAACAATTTGCCTTTTCCATACCGAGACCCTCCTTGCCTTACCTTGAGATAGGAGCGGTTTCCCGTCCTGTGGAAGGGCTCAGAAGCCGAAGGTCTACGCAGAAAAATCAGGCTGGGTAGAAGGAGGTCACAGGCTTTTTCCTGGAAGTGCTTACTCTACAGCCTAGAATATGATGTGGGAAGTAAGCCTCTTTTCTATCGTTTGTGCAATCTTTTTCAGGGAAAATAGAACATCACCGAACTGCAGACTGCAGTGTTGTAGCTAGTCTGGCCCACCACAACATAGCTAGAATTTTTTCTTTTAGGCTATGCAAAAGACTTGGTTTTGCCTTACTACATGCCTCAAGCATACAATGAACTCTTATATAAAATGAGCAGGTTTATGTTTGTCAAGGCATGTTCAGAATATTTCTTTCCAAGAGCCACTTCTATTTGAAGGCTAGATAACAGCTGCACCATTTAAACATTTAAATATTTTCTCATTCTAATGAGAACTTCAGATTCTTTCCAAACAGCTCAACATAACAACATGAGAACATGGCAAACCCAAACTTCAAAACATTTTAACTCCAGTAAAAAAAAACCAACAAACCCAAATTGCAAGTGTCAAAAAGCATCTAACAAGATATCAAGAATTGGTTGTAGTGCAACAGGTAACAGCTTTTGTTAGATATCCAAAACAGAAAAGTTCAAGAACAGCGTAACACTTCGAAAAAATTGTTGGTTTTTTTTTTTATATAAGGGATGTTGGCTGTAAGACATCTGCACAGTTACATATGCAAAACTGCATTATCAGTTTGGTGAAACAGGTAAATACCCATTACAGTCTCTACACATAATTTACAAGTAACTTTCTGCATGACATATTCAAGGTTATTCTGGATTTCTTAAAAAAAAAAAAAAAAAAGGCAAAAACTTAGACACAGTAACATGAAAGCCTGTAATCTACATTAGTGCTACTTGAATAGCAAACTTGATCTAGATGCAGAAAACAATGTTTTGTCTGGCCCTCGCCAAAGAGCAGAGACATGCTAAGTCTGCATTACTAGAGGACAGCCCATATTTCTTAAAGATCTCCTAGTCTCTGAAGAAGCACTTCTGCTCACTCCATTTCCCAGGTGTAGAGGACAGGCATTTCCAGACTGATCTGGTAGAGCTGAAGAATTAATTTCTGCATAGCAACCCCCAGTAAAGTTTCCTAGAGAACCTGGATGAAACCAGCAAATACTAGTCAAGGTAAACTGAGGAGCATTACAAGAATTAAATAGCCCTCATTTGTGTTGTAACAGTCACTAATTCAGTCTGAAACAGAAACATTTGCCTCATCACCAGTGTTATTTCATTACTTTCTACAGCCTAGGAAATGAGTGGCTACAGATTTTACAGCACATTTTCCGCAAAGAAACATACATCAAATGGGGGTGGTTAAACAGGACATGAATATTTGTTATTCCTTGCTTAAACAATTGAGGTGGATAATGCTTCTGTGTCATGAACCCCACCAATGGCATCTAAGTTTAGCTTCATGTAGCTTTAAATCAAAGTTTTACATTTATTTCCATGGGCTTATTGAGCGCTTCTTGCTCAAACCCATGAGCAACAGAGACTGCATATGACTGATATCACAGAGCAGAAGGTTGGCTATGAGCCCCATGGTCTATTGGAGATCTGCTAGATGAAAAAGAAAACATTCACGAGTAAGACAGCACAGCCAGCCAAGAATCAGCAACGTCTGGATTTCACCTCCTACTAATCAAAAGGAGACAGTAAAGCCAATGTTGGGCACCAGCAAGGAGAAACAATAGTGATGTTCAGTCCTGTTCTCAACTGCAGCTGGAATGGGCTCAGATCTATAGGAAGATGGCACCCTTTGTTAGGAAGTATCAAAGATGCCTACAAGACACTGGAGTGA
Source organism: Aquila chrysaetos chrysaetos (assembly GCF_900496995.4). Lineage (NCBI taxonomy): Eukaryota > Metazoa > Chordata > Aves > Accipitriformes > Accipitridae > Aquila > Aquila chrysaetos. The sequence goes on from NC_044012.1 coordinate 38,577,075, forward strand.
TTTTGTTCAGCTCTGTGTTGTTATCAGCAAAGAGTAGCTGCAGTTGCCTTTGGATTGTGGAGTTACCTGGCTGATGGACTCCCATAGTTGCTTTCCATAATCAGGAAAGAACAGCAGCAGTTAGCTGTTGCTTATGCTCCCTGCTGAGCTAAGTGAATTACAGGCTAGGGAACTGCTGCTAAACCTAGTCAAGCAAATCCCCAACCTACACTTTTCTGAGAATTTGCTACTTTTCGAGAGATTATTACAAGTGAATTTTCACCCCTGGAATTCTGTTAAAAAAACAGAAACCAAACCAACAAAACATTCAGAACCATGAAATGGAAGATATTTTTAAGACATTTGAGGTTTGATCTGAAGTAGGTTCAAGTATGCCCACAGTATCTTGAGTAGAATCTACCTGATGATTATTATGGTTATCCTTATTTTTGTATTTCAAGAAACACCTTATCTGCTTCCCTCTGACGCAGCACCCTGGACTCTTACTAGATTTTTATTTTTCTTCTTCACTAGGATAAGTACAACAGCATTTAGACAAACTGCCTGAAGACTGCATCTCTCAGATCCCCAAGACTGTTAAAGCTTTCTTTTTTCAAGTCTCTTATCCCCGTCCTGCTCTCCTTACATTTTCCTTTCTTGAGGATATGAACACCAGCACTTCAGAAACAATCACACAGATTAGCTTAGCTTCCAAGCCATACTTACATTTTGAAAGTTACCATCCTTCTCAAAACTTCTCTATGTTCTGTAGTAAATTAACCTTAACGTACTCCAAGAACTCACTGTCCACCCTTCCACTTTGGCAGTTAAAGGCCACTTCTTTAACAAGTATGCAAGTAAAGAACAATTGTCATGATCTCTGCTGCAACAGGGTCTTTCAGATCATTATCCCATTACTGTAAGACATTAGGTAGTACACCAAACAACCTGCATTATTGCTGTTGTTAGCTGGTAAAAAGAATGAAAGAAAACTTAGACCAAATTAATTAGAAGTACACAGTCCACTTCTAAGATGGTTTTAGTGACATCATCTTTTCAAGTAAGCATGCTCTGTGATCCCAAGGATTGTTTCCTTCTAGCGCTTCCACTGGTCTCTTCCCAGAAGGGCCCTATGGAAGAAGGTAAGATTTGGTGACAGAGTAACCACTCAAAGATGTGGAATATGACCATTGTGGATCCAGCTACTTGAAGTATTAGAATGAAAAATACATTTAAGAAAAGAAACAAACAATGCTTTGAATCACTATACTTTATTAATACTTCAGAAACATCAGATCCTACAGTGGAGAGTTCTTATCCCCGCCTGTTTCCAATCACTGCTTTGAAACAACTTCTTGCAATATGCAAATAGATACATGAGGCACCGTGTGAATACAAAAGTGACGATACAAAAAAACCCCAACAATTGAACCTCATGCAATACATACACACACATATATATATATATATATAAAAATATGGTAATGTAGCATAATACACACAAGCACTATTAGAACAATCCATGTAAATGAATGTACAATATGCATAGCATTTAATGATCAATGACAGCAGGTTTCTGACCTGTGCACAAAATCAGTCAGCTTAAATAAGAGTTTTAAGATACTAGATAACTGGTTAAGCCACAGCTTATAAAACCTGCTGTACTGCAGCTTTTCTGCTCAGGGTCACAAGTGCAGATTAGCATACAAAATAAATAAGGACTACAATTCTACAACACTTGGCTAACAGCTCCTATTTCAAAGTCACTGGCCCTCTTACTTTCATTCAAGGTTCATTAGCCAACACAGTGGCAAGAAATGTGCCTAAAGCAACAGTTCTGCTCTTGTACTACTTTAATACTGATAAGAACACATATTTTTAAGTCAGCAGGAATAGTCACAGAGGTCTAACTTACCACTAAATAAGCACAGGATTGAAGTTATCGTACAGAGCAGACAGTGAAGAATTACACTGACTGAGAGGTTGATTAGCCATGTGGTATGCTGCAGTTACCAACCTGTCTGTTCCGTCAACTAGGGCAAGAAGGAGAGAGAACTGAACTGTTGAAGAAAGTTAGAAAGCTTTTTTTCCCCTACTCTAAACAGTGCAAATGTTTGAAAACGCAATCTGCAGGAACAAGGAAATACAGAGACAAGTATATTTCTGAAGTCCTGTATTAAGGATGAGAGCTGCTGTTACCTGAAATAAGCTTAAGTATTTGTATGGAATAACATGCAAATAACAGGCTTTTCTTCTTACACATCCATTAGTGGTCAATGCCAAAGACACAACAGTTGTAGTGTCTTATCTTCCTAGCTGACATGGTACTTTCTACACTCTTGGTGTTGCAGGCTTCCAAAGATCAGACCACATTCACTATGAACACAGATGAAATTAAAATTATAACGTGGCAAGTGAACTGACTTAACAGCCAATGGAGTTTACAGTCTAAGAAGCAGCATCTTGGGGAGGGGGGCTGACAGTGTAAAAGGACATAAAAGATAGAAGAAAAACAAAATTGGGAAGAGAATAAGGAGGAGACAGAGCAGGACTGACTTTTCAGAAGAGGAAGTTAGAAGTAGTTAAAGTAGTTAAGTAAGTTAAAAGTACTTAAAGTTAAAACTTTATACTGGCCTTTTTTTTTTGCCAATGTAAAATTTTAGCCCCCAACAAAACAAACATCTTGCTATTATTAAACACACTGAAAGAAAAAAAAAAAAAGCAGCATTAATCATCCAGTATTAAGCAGAATGCCTTTTAACAAAGTTAGAAAGGGCAATGTGAAAAAGAGGAAGTCATAGTATTTAATTGCCCTGAGAAGGTCCCCATAGGATCTCTCTAGTTTCCTAGCTATTATCTCTTTATCCTTAGACATCCAAAAGGAACCATCATTCCTTAGATAAAAGGATAAATACTTCCTGCAGGGAGTGATGGTTACACCTTCCAGCTCCATTTACCAAAGCAACAAACCTTCCACATGCCTAATGTATTGCCACACAAATGATAATAAACTTCCAAGAAGTGATCCGCTAGATCAGGAAAGACTGATGAAGTTCTTGTGCATGGAAATCCAGAACCATTTAATCATTAATAAGTTCAGTACTTGCTATATTAATATCTCCTGGAAATTAGTAATCAGGATTAAGAGTTGAGAGAAAATTCAACACTCATAATCTAACTAGTCACAAAACCAGATGCATTCAGCTCCTTAGAAAGTTAAATATATCTTCTCTCTGCAGACTAAAAAGCACATATCAACAAGAAGACATGAAACCCTGACTGAGAGGAGTTTGTTAACAAAATAAAGCAGACATTACAAAGCAGCCAAATTCATTTCCTTAAAACAGTGGTTTTAAGCTGACAGTGCACTGCCAACTCTTCTAGCTTACTTTTTTTATTCCATTGTTTGCATTCCAAGAAGCTTGAAAACATTTCTTTTCCTATTGATTTTGTCCTCTTCTGTTTGACAAAAGCTGCATCTTTCTAAATTTTCTATGCTGCCAACACAGCTGTCTTTTGTTTATTTTTGTGTGCAGCAGCAGCAGCAGCATGCACAGCTTGGAAAACACATTAAACTAGCAACGTTGAACAGCTTGTGGGGAAGGCTTGTGAGTGCTCAGTCTCTGATGGGCCACACCAAAGTAAAGGTTTAAGTGATTCTCTGTAACATTTTGGTTTCCTGTTCTATTCAGAGATAAGGTTATCACAAGAGCCTACCAGTTCATTTTAAGGTAGTATTTTAAGAAGAGTCTATGACAGATAGGTGTCCCGGTCCAGTCACTCCCTCATGTCTCCGTTTGATTACTTTTCAGCTGACACAATTGATACCAATAGAAATAACTTTAGATAAAGTAAAATCCAATAAATATATTAAACCCAACCAAAACATATGCAGAAAGTGGCTGGCTTAGCTCTTAGAGCTGTCAACGCTGCAAAACAAATACTCAACAGGGCTGGCTGTTTTAGTGGCTTGATTTAGGAAAGCAGGGAAGACTAGTCTCTTGGTTTTGGTGCTGTCAGTTTTAAAGGTTATGACTAGCTTGGCAGAAAACCCACTGCTTTCCAGCACAACTATTCAAATGCAGACCTACAATAAACGTGTTTAGAGAGAATACATAACTCAGCATAGATTGGGAAGTTTTGCACTCATTTGAAAGCTCATTTTTCTCCCTCTCCAACCCTTCCTGACTGACATTTTATCCATCAGGAGTTATTTGCTCCTCAAAAAGGGGAAATGGACCATTACTTCCTAGCAGGATTTTGTCTGACGGCACAGGCCCAATTGTAAAAGGGACAGTAATAGAACTAAAGCAGGGAAATTTAATTCAGGCTTAACTAGAGCTAAATTATATATGAATCATCTGCAATCTGCTCTGTTGTGGCTAACATCCCCCCACCTTCTCCCTAAAGCATTTGCTTGATACTTCAGTAATATAAGAATAGAAATAGACCGTGTCTGGTGCTGTGCATTAAGTACCTGCATCCACAAGAATACGAGTGATTTAACCAACACAGTCTCACTTACACAAAGAGTGAAGCTGCAATCTTAATTTAGACTTTAAGCAGCTCAACTGTCTATGTCCTTTACAGATTGAGGGTATTTGCTGGTTACCTTTTGTTCAATGCCATTTAGAAATACCTATGTTCCTCAGCCACTTGTTTTGGAAAAACCTTTTTTGTTACTTTTTAAAGGATTGCCTGGGAGGGAAGTTTCAACCCCAAACAGCTGCTTTAAGCTATCAACTGAAAATGGGTTTTCCAGTGCAGACAGCCAACTTTTCTCCAGAATTCAGAAAGCAAGAGAAGCACTTTTCCCAACATCCAACAAAAAAATGGAAATTTTAGTGGCTTTTCATGACAGAAAGCTAATAGCACTGGAAATGCTTTTAAAAAGAGCAGTATCTCATCTGACTTTGCATTCAGATAAGTGTCTATTAAATGTTATTAAAGTCATCACTGTGATTAACACTATTCAACTGCCAACTCTGCTGTAACCACTCCATGCCCAATTACTCATCTTATGAGAGCTCACCAGCCGCATCGATTCATTAACACACTTCATGGCATTTACTCATGGCAGCAGTTGCACTGTGACCAGTAACTGCATATACTGAATGCTCCCTCTTAGCACTACCTTACACATAAAGATGTTTAGAAAAACCCATTTAGTAGCATTAGCTTCCAAGACGGTGTTGAGAGGTCACAGTAAGTCACCTCAGATGCTTTTACTGCAATTCCTTCCTTGGCTGTTTGAAGACACAGTTACCACATCTGAGTTTTGCCTTTTTAATGGGTGTGTTTCTAACTCTTTCAAGCACTGGTATTTCACTCTAAAGAACTGACATTTGTAGCTCTATTTTCCAGCCCACTTCCTTTTTAAAATAGGCATTAATAATACTTAAATGCATTCCTGTCTCTCTCTTTCACTCCTCCATCACTCAGAGGGTAGATTTTACTTAATCTCCCTCTGTTCTAAAAATTTTCCTGCATTTGTGTCCTCTGTATTCTCAAAAAAACCCCCAAACCAACCCCCTAACAAATGTAATTTGTAAAATTGTAATCTTGTCTATGTCATACCCAGAAGACTTACCGTCTTAGGTATGTTTATTTGTAGGAGAAGGTGGGGTAGGAAAGGGAAGGGAAAGAAAGGTAGAAGTATGAATTACCCATAAGCAAAAGAGATGTTTGATACCCACTAAGCTAGTTTTCAATCAAGCACAATACAAGAATTTAAGCATGCTCGGTTTTAAAAATGCAAGCTCCTTTAAGGAGCAAGTTTTCTGATGCTGGGTGCTAAAATGCAGCAGCAGACATTTCATTTGGAGTCCAGTAAAATATGAAAATACTTTCATTTTTCATTGAACATTTGTCTTGAATCCTTCAGCCAACTTCTATAGCTTCAAAGATTTTGGCTAGACTCAAGAATTGGTTTTGTTGCAGGCCCATCAGAAAGACAACAAGGAAACAGGCAAATTAGTCAATTTGTCATTAGTCCATTTGACATTGCTGGACAAGTGCTAGTATATCGTAGATGGTGCTGGGAAGGCCCAGAGAGGCAAGAGCATTCTCTCACCAAAATTACGCATTATTTTTAACCCTTCCCAAAAGAGGGAAGGAAAACAGAACAGAACAGCCAACACCTGAAATCCAAAAGTTTTAAGAGGAAAGATAAGAAAAGCTAATGTAGCAGATTAGTACTATAAATTCACAACATAGCACCAGTCCATATTTTGGACTATTTAGTTCAACTTCATACCTTCTGCTAGAGCTCCTTCCCCTCTCTCCTCACCCATACTACTGACACTTCTTGTAACAGTATTACGCATTATACCCGGTGGCTTCTGAAAGTGATATCAAAGTCACAAGCGAAACAAAAATTGGAGGTTGCCTTGCTATCCCAACGACAAGACCATCCTGATGACCATTTTCAATAGAATTTTAAAAGTGCACTTCCAAAATCCATACTTGCATCCTGTGCCATACTTTCATTACTGATTTAACATCAAATTTAATGTTGGTTTTTCAGTTTAAAAAAGAAAAAAAAAAAAGAAGTTTCCATAGGTTTTGATCAGGCTGTCAAGAATAGGTAAGACATCTCCAAAACCAATTTTCCCCCCAGACAGAATTTGGAATTTTACTGTAGATGACATGCTAAGACTTATTTATTCCACTGATAGGATACAAACTGCCATTTTTGACCCAGTTACAAAACCTATAGATGGGACCAGACTTTTTAAAGCTAGTAAGAAGTCTCTAAAAATTAAGAGAAATATTTTTTATCCCTGCTGAAATCTGTATGAGTTCCCAAAGACTATTCCTACCCACTTCCATCTCAAAGAAATGAGGCACTAGGTCATTCAGAATGACAACATCTATATATGGGAACAGCTTCTCAGAATGCAGAATTTCTTCCCTAGAGCATAGCCTGAGAATTAAGTTTTTGATTACCACAGACAGCTTTCTAAAGGCCCATTTCACTTAGCTCCCTTAAAAAAAAAAAAAAAAAAAAATCTATCAAGTTTGAAACAAAAAAGGATATTCTCACAGAGCTGGAAGTATCAATTGAAAGACTTAAGACTTTATTTCCTCTGTAACACAAATCTGCCCCAAAAAGGTCGAAATAGAAGGATTATTACAAAGAATTTGGCTTGTTCAGTTCCCTCCATGTTTCAGGAAATTTGGCAAATTTCAGAAACTGAACTGTACTGTGAATTTACCAACATTTCACACCTCCCTTCATGAATACAATAGCTTCCCCCTCTCCTGATAAACCTCAGATAGCAGTGAAATCAAACAATACTGTATGATTCTTACTATATTATTAATGAGAACTATTTCCAAGACACCAAGAGGCACTAGTGGTCATCAGAATTTAGCATGACACTGAATATCTGGGTTAGAAATCAAAGAGATAGGAGATAGTAAATCCAAAGGGATTACTACGCAAGCCTAAAGGCTTCCTTAACTGAAGTAGGCTCACTACAAAAATTAACACCTACCCTACCAGGTTGCCATCACAGAAAACCTTCCCCACATATTTTAGGACAGCAAAATGTAGGAGGGAAACGAGTTTGCAACCTTCTCAGAGGAGAAGCTCCTGTTGTTGCACAGCAAAACAAGGAAGTCACTGTCCGAGTTGCTATGTAATGAGATGGTAGCTCACTGAGGAGTTTCTATGTTAAACTGTACAATCATCCATAGTAATCCAGCAAAAAACTCAAGTTGCTTGGGTAACTGCATTGCCCCACACTAGCTAACGCTTCAGAGACACTATGGACATAAACAGTGCCGCTCTGTTCTTCCTTTTAGCCATCTCAACTCTTCCACTAAACTTCCTCCTTAAGCAACATTAATGTTCAACACATTTTAATCAACAGGACTGACATATTGCAATGCCATGTGCTTCTAAATTAGGCATACAATCTTGCTGCCAGATGTAAAGCACTTCTTGTTTAGATACAGAAATTACTAACACATTTACCATTGAGCCTTCAGATCTTGTTGAGTCCTGCTAGCCAGGCTAGCAAGGCAAGACAAAACACAACCAGAGGCTCTAGCATGTAATGGATATAACAGTTGCACAACAACATACACATTCATTAAGGTTCATTCATCCTCACCTTAGCTTCACATCCCCTTAGAAAGTTATTTAGACCCAAAAAGTTCATGAAGTATGGCCAAATTAACCATCTATTAATCAAAACCTGTTACTAAACTGTTTCTAGTTTGTGTTATTAAATTCTCTTGCGAAGGTCAGAAGCGTATTTGTTTTTCAATGAAAGTCATGATGACTCAGATTGTTACTTTATGATTAACTACCTAGAGCTTTTTGTATGGGGCAGGGGTAAGTCACAGTAAGTATTGTGAAGCTTTTACTACAAGCCACAAGATTTGGCAACAATGAAAGACATGTTTTCTTGAAACCTAGTTCCCACTAAAATAATTCACAAAAATGAAACATTTAAGTGCATTAAACATTAATATTAACAAAATAAAAAAGTCACATTTTAAAAACACTATAAACTGGCTCACCAGAATATCATAGGAAGCAAGCAATCCTTGGGTGAAATATTTAAGGCACTTGAGGGTAGTCAGTTTTTAAAACCAGATAATAAAGACACAGCCACTTTAAAATTCTAATTTAAATAAAAACCACAACAAAATAAAGTAACACTGCAAAAAATTCCTCCAACTGTAAAGTTCAGTAAATAAACAAAAAAACACTTAGAATAAAAATACAATCCTTACTTGTTATAGTACACAAAAAAGAAGCAGAAACAGAGCATATTTAACTGCTAGAGCGTACATACTGTAAAGATGTCTCTCAAATACAACAATAAGGGTCCTTTCTTTTCAGGTTGCCAAATAACTAATAAAGCGTGTTTGTTAGGGAGAAATAATCCAGTGCAGTTAAATATTGGATTCCAGTTTGTAAACCAGAGCATCCCACAAAGCAGCTGATTTTGTATCATTTTGCCTGGGATATCTCTAGTTAGCTTTCTTGCTCTCTTTCTGGAGCATTCAGTTTCATTTTCTCCTTTCCATACACACAAAATTAAATGTCTCTGAATAAAGAGGCCACATCATTCTTGTAATATCATCTTTGGTACAAAACAAAAGCAACTTACAGAGCATAATGGTGTCACCCAGTCTCTCGCACACCAAGCCTGTTCCTACAGACCACATGCAGTAACAAGCTTTTCTGTGATGGTGACCGCTTCTCTCCTCCCAATCTCCAAAGTAACATCACAATTAAATATAACATACAGCATTCTTTTTAAGCGCTAATTTAAATTTTCACTCAGAATTCACAAACGGGTATTCTCACCCATTAGCTTATACATATTATGGTTTCTTACCACTTCCAGGGCAGAGGGTTATGACCAGCAGCCCTGGGACACACTTTAGAAGTCTGCTCCCAGAGACGAAATAGCTGTACAATCTCCACGTCTGCTCAGTGTTTTTTTGAAAGGAGGGGGAAGGAAGGAAAAGACAAATGGGAACTCAGTAAAAGGAGTCTTGCCTTTCTGTTAAATGTTTGTCCATTTGTCATTTTTTTCCTAACATGTTTCACCTATTGCATTAGAGGCTTCTTCAGTGGAAAGCAGTTCCTTATGTGAACTTATTTGAACATTCTGGATTAAGCAGACTTTGTCACTGTGTGGCTGCTGCCTCACAGCTGAGGAAATTAAAGGGTGAGCTCCGAGCATCATCACCAGCCCCAAGGCTCTTAGGGTCTCTGAGACAGTCTGCCAAGATGTCCTGAGGATCCCTCAAGAACACCACTAGAACAGTGATGTTATCACTGGATCCATTCTCCTTTGCAGCAGCCACCAGTCTTTCAGCTGCTTTGAGACCCACTCCTTTGGTTTGCATTAAATGATCTAGGACCAAGTCTACAACCTCATATGGCTTGATAGCGTCAAAGAATCCATCACAGGCTAGGAGCAAGTAATCTTCAGAACCAGTCAGCTCAAATGAATCTCCATCTGCATCACCAGAGATGTAGGGTTTCTGACATATGTCACCTAAGACAAACAATCAAAACAAAGGCTTTATTACTTCAAATGTAAACAGTTACTTCTTCACCCATCAATTACTTTTACCATCCTCAAGGACAGCCAGATCATATTCCAGAGGTACCTGATGCAGGACAAGAGTAGTGAAAAGCTATGGAATAAGCATGGAAGGCCTTTGTTTCTTTAAGAACGCTTGGAACCTATGTAAATCCAGTTGGCTTCTAAGGGGTTACTCTAATTCATGCTTTCCTAATTTTGCAGGGAAACTAAGGAAATTCTTTCAAAGTTTTTTCTCTCTGAAATACATTTGTGCAAGGAGATAGTCAGGCCTTCATTTTGCAGGTATGTCTCTTGTACAGCCTTCAGAATGCTATGAAAATAAGATTTTTCTTAGCTGTCGAGATATACAGCACAATGCCACAAGAATCTGCTCATTGTGTTTAGTTTATCAGTTTCATATGGACATACTTATTAAACATGGGTTGCTATTGATCCAAATAGTATTATACAAATCTATACTAATTTGCTTCCACTCATACATTACAGTTATCTACTGTACTTGCCCAGGGTTTTTTCTCTTTTTGCCCTAATTGGTGAGTAGCAAAGTAAGCTCGTTTAATAAGATTCTGGAATATTACAATTAAAATGCCCTAAATTGCTGGATATGCGTGATTTGAAGGAGGATGCAGCGATCTGACTGAAGAACTGCAGTCAGGAGAAAGATATATTAATATTGAAGTGGACAAAAAAACCCACAAAGCAGACATTCAGACACATAAAGAAGGCTAGATGAACATTTATTACTTCCTCCACTTTTAAAAATTAAATACTTTACATTTTTTAAGCTACCATAGAACACCATGGTATCAAAGACACTTATAAGAAGCAAAAGACTTCGAAGTATAAAAGAATTAGGACTGTCATTGCCAGTATGTAAAATAAAACAATATTCTATGCCTATGGTAAAACCAGTAAGATTATATAGCTGCAAGCTATGTAAGTTATATAGCTGTAAGCTAGCCTTATGGCAAAGACAGTAAGAGTGGTTTGCTATTTGGTCGATGCTAAGCAAAACGTCATTTACAGCAAACATACAGTCTCAGGTGGTGTGTTTTAATCAAATTTAATCTGAACAATACTAATTCTAATGGCTTATCTTACCAATTGCTCTGGAAACAGCCAAGGTACCATTAACCCGCCAGCAGTCCATATAGGTTACACAACCACCCAGAGTCTCAATACGTGCTCTCTCATCCTGAAAAACAGTAGAATACAATTTTTATACTGAAAACCTACCCATGGCTTACTGACCTTGTTCTTATCCAATTGAAGAGGAAAAAAAAAGACAAACCCCAAAACCAAGAGCTGCGTCAGCTTCTGTATTTATACTATGAACATAGCAAACACACATATCAGAATCTAGCTCGGAATCATGCACTTAAGATTACTGGAAACAACCCACCTACTTCCCAACCATACCATGGCTTGTCCACAAAAAAAGCACAATTCTTAAGTTTTTCATATCTGCATGTTTTTTCCCATATGGATGAGTACCCTTTTGTGCCACTTCTTCCTATCCCATACAGCAATTGGGTAAATATATAAATATTTGGAATAAAATACAAGATAACTAGACTATTTAACAATAGCATTCACATTGATAATCCTTTAAGTACTCAGTTATTACAAATATTCATGCTATGAAGGCAAAGGGTCGTGCAATGCTATCTAAACTCGCAAGATCCCCATTAAATTTCATGTAATAAAATACCTGGCTATTTAAAATATATAGAAAATGCAACACACTAAGCCAGTTAGGCTAGTAGATTATCATCAGCTTTTGAATGACGGTATAGCATTATGAAAGACTTGCATTCTACTAACATTTTAAATAGCTGTTAATCTCAAATTAATAAGTTAATTTATAACAGGCAGTTTTAAATTCACACACACACAAAAATTCTGTGAAAGTCTTTAATTACTACAAATTTTGAAAAGACAGTCTGAGCGGGAACTGAAGTCAGGACTACCAGTACCGTCAGTACTTTCAAGGGGGCATAGTTGTAGGGATCACCTTTTCAAAACACAGGCATGGATGGAAAAAAAGAAATTGTCAATTCTCTGAATCCTATCATACAATATATGTAATTATGTAAAGCACCAAACACTTAAGAAGGCTTGATTCCAAAGGTTTCAAGAGAGATTCTGACAACACACATATGAGACAAAAAAAACAAGTCAGACTTACTTCTCTTTCTGGTTTGTGAGGTTCCATTAATGTCACAGCTTTTCCTTGCTGCACAAGCATTACCTGCGAGTCCCCTAGCCATGCTATGTGTAGCTTGTTCCCTACAATCAATGCAGATACACCTGTTGTACCACTCCTCAGCTTCTACAGAAGAAAACAGGTATGTTAGGTGAATATTCAACAACCCCTACTAGGTTACACGGCAATATTGTAAACCTAGGTTTAATCACACTTAAATGCAGCAGAGTAGACCTGCCAATCATAATTCAGGTACCTGAAAAAAGGTACGAGATATTGGACAGACTTGAAAGAAACTATTTACATATTCTAACATGCAGATGGCCAATACTGCCTCTGTTACGTTCTTCCTTTTCTGCTATTTATTCCAAAACTGATCTAGGAGACTAAGACCTCTATTGTTCAAAACACAGAGACACACAGAAAAGAAAGAGGATCTGAATTTCAGTAGCATGAACATTTCACAAACATACACAGGCCTCCCCAGTCCCTTTCACACTCTCCACTCTACCACTGGCAACTACAGACACCTTGCTCCGCACACAACCCCTTATCCTTGGGTATTTAAATAAGGATGCCAACAAAGGAAGGAACCTAACTGTCCTAGATTCCCTGTAAAGATAAGTGAGAGTCAGACCTCATGAAGATGCTGCTCCCTCTTTTGTATCTCATTGACAGAAATGAAGATATTAACAATGAATACTTCCATATTCAGTAACTGCTATAATAAAAGAGTTCTCATTAAACTGTATAATAAACCAGCCTCCCATTATGTAGATTTGAAGAGACAATGTTCATCATATCAACTTGACTCAAAGCTGATCAATAAGCTTAATGAACTGAAGAGTCTGATTTAAATCACAGAATGTATTTTTCATCTTACAACCACCTGTGACATTAATGGCGGGACAAGAAAGAGGAAGATAGTGACCATATTATCAGGAAGAGAGAAATCTCTTTTCCAGGTAAGAGGTAGGACAACAGAACATCTAGGGGCTGCCTAATTTAGGCAAAGAGGCAGCAGAGTGTTCTCTCAAATAATTGGTATGTCAGGACCATTTAAACCACTTAACACTTCTTTTCAATCACTCATCTTGAACTTGCAAGCACTACCATTTTGTTTTTCTTCAAAAAAAGAAATAATTTGATCAAAGAAAACCTTTACATGTAGCATAATTTCATAAAGAAGTCAGTGATTTAAAGAAACTGTACTGCCAGAATTTTCTGGATAATACCATGTTGTCCAACAGTTCTCAGTGTTATTTAAATACAGTGGTATTAATCTCTACCCACTCACCTCTCTTTTGGCTTTGAAAAGAAACATTTCATCTGTCTTCTGGAAAGAGCATTTCAAGGCCTCAGCTGGATTCTTAACAATCTCTTCATGTAGCCCAACATTTACATGTAAATGGGTTGCTGAATAATTGGCAGCATCCACTCCACCATGGCCATCAAATACAGCAAAGTAAGCGCGATCAATGTCATCCTTTTGAGGGGAGGGAGAGAGAAGAAGACATACTCATGTTCAAAACCAAAATAGCTCATAGACTGGTACCAGAAAGCAAAGATTCTTTATTCTGGGCTTTCTTCCATACAACGTTGCATAGGTAAGGGCAATTTAAGTCAGTTTACCCATGTGTAAAATGGATAAAATAGGTACTTTGCAGGGGAATTACTTTTCTTTGTTTGCTGTTAGTCATTTAATATCCTTGAAAAAAGTCTGGAATTGAAACAGCAGACAGCTGGTTATGGAGTCCCACTGCAGCTTCAGTAACTGGCACTTGTACAACTGCTGTTCTCCCCCCTTCTTTTCTTAATATATCAGTTACCTCAGTCACAAGAACATTATAACTCCAGCAACATAACACTGGGTGAACTTCCCATCTCCCTTTATTGCTTATGACATGAAACCCAAGGTCACGAGACCCTTCTTTATCAGGGCCGTAGTTAGCCCCTAGCAATCTGAGTCAGTAAGTCCTCGCTCCAGCACAGACGTGATAAATAACTTGTGGCAACAAATTCTTACCATTTCACAGATCATCCATCACTACGTCATTGTGTTTACAGGAAGCTTGAAAAGCTAACAAACTGGCCTCCCCAATTTTGTCCAGACTTACTGATAAACCAAACAGCTGATTGAACTCTGGGAGCAGAACGTGGCGGTCCTCCATTTTCCGTCGAGTGTTACGGATGGCATGGATGGAAACAAGCAGGAACCGCTTCAGTGGTCTCAGTGGTGGCAACTGCTTCTGCCACTCAAAGCAAACATCCCGAAGCTTGTTAAAGAAGCAGCGCTGCAATGATTCTCCATCCAGCACTGACAGGACAAAGACAAAATGGTAAGTTGTGTGCCCCATTTTCCCACATTACCCCATCTTTTGGCCTGTCTTTCCTTCAAGTTTCTTTCCTTAGAGCTACATACACACGTTTAGCACTCTGCCTTTACAGGCTCTGCAAGAATTAAAATAGGCTCCTGAGAATAATGTGGAGAGAAAGCTGCAATGGAAAACAGCATAATATTAAGGATAAGAGCAGCTTCTTCACTTATGAGCTTACTAGTTCTCTTTCAAAACAGATACTTATCAAGTAGGTGATTATATTGCAAAAATCATAACAAAGACCCCCAAATCAGTCTGGCATATTAGACATAAATGTAATTACTATGTAAGTAAAATGCACAAGTTAATAGTGCTGGGAGTGCACCCCTCCCCCCACCAAAAAGGAGGAAATAATCAAGTGGGCAGAAAAGCCTTCAAGAAAAGAGATTGCTGTTGTCTTGGACACAAGGGTTGAAAAAGCGTTAGCCTGGCTTTGGGTCAGGTTATGTCCTACTGAACCACTTCCACTGAAACAAGGAAGTCTGAGAATGTTTTGCTGAGGTCAATAGCTCAACTCATAGCTGAGCTAAACAGATTAGAGTTTTAAGCTGTTGTCTTTATCTTTTTAAATACACATGGTTGTAGGAGCTAGAGGGACAGAAGAACACTTCCGCCACTTTCCTGCTTTGTCATTACAGAGCAGAACTGTAAACACCCATTGAGCATAGTGTGAAAAGCTCCGGCCAGACACTCAAATCCTTTTCTGGATAGGTCCCAAAGATCAATTAATCCAAACTTATTGTTCATCAGACTGAATGGTTTGGTGTTTGGCATTGTGTCTAGCTTTGCAATGCAGTCTCTCTCAGAATAGGTAATAATTTAAAGTTTTGTTGTTTGAGTAAGAACCCTGCCTCAATGCTAAATCAACTAACTTCAAAAAGCATTGAAAAGATCATCTATAGAGCAAAAATAATTTGCTGGTCACTAATGTGTTTCCTAAAGAACTGCAGTGCATGAACTATCTTTCCTATTTTATCCTGACTCCTGCTAACGCTGCTAGCATTAAAGCTTCCTCAGAATTCCTTTTCATAACTCCTGGTTCTCAAGCATTTCTTTTTCTCAGCAACACTGGATGGCCAGCTTCAGATGCATCTCTGGGCCTGGAGAATTGAGAACTTAAATTTAAACACAGATCTTTGATTAGCAATCACTACATATTAACCGAAACTACTTTTGGTTTGCTTAATATGCAGGTGTGAATGGGCAAGATATTAAAACCTTTAAATATTAAGTCATCCCATATACAAATATAATTAAATAGGACAGCATCTTAGACAGTCTTGTCTACAGCTATTAGTTTACACATTTGTAAATGTCTTGACTAATACTGACCAGAAGACTTGGACACACATTGCTGTTTAAATATTAAGCTTGTGAAATCTGACATAGAATTTAGTAGCTTAACAGCAGAAATTCTTCTGCAGTATACCATATCAAACAGTGGTACTCATATAGGCACATGTACATAACTTGCTTTTATATAATTGCTTCTCTTTCAATCCAAAAATGCTTTTTTGCCAGAGAGTTATTATTGCAATGCAGGAAGAGAGTCCACACTGTGCTGTAGCACAAGGAACATCTTCCCTCCTAGCTGACCAGTTAAAGTGATGCAATAGCAATTACAAGATAGGGAAAACAAGTACAGTCCAAACGTGCAGAGAAATTAATGCATTTAAAGTAGATATTCCTGGCTGAGATTAGGCAATGCAAGTACCTGAATAGTAAGCAGATTTCCATAGTGTTTGATAGGGGAATGGTAAACAGCAATTTGATCTAAATGACAATGGTGACACAAGAATGAACAAAGATAAAATAGACAGGAATATATAACACGGAGATTAAAGATGGTTTCAACCATGAGAACCTGTCTGGGCATGGTTCTGGGGCATTTGTTAACAAGGAGTACCGAGAGAGAACCTGAACTAGTTGAAGATGGAACTCATCCAAGGATTTTCTGACTTTGCCTGTGCTATCTTAAAAGTAGACTCCAATCCTGTATCTTTATGGCCTTTAAACAGCAGCATGAATTATTGTACAAGAGTCACCAGTATAATGTAACCATACAGGATTCCAGAGACATTAGATGCTTGTGACCAAGAAAATGTCCCTGCCCTGTGAAGTTCTTCATTACTCACTGTTTCTAAATATTATAATTTCTCAGCCGTTCAGATGAGGTTCACTAACTGAAGGTCCATGGGCCCAAGATTTTCATAAGAGCCAGAACTAGGAATTACAATTCTAGGCTCACAAATACACAGCAGTTCACATCCTGTATAACTGCTACAGTTCACCTCAAAGATAATTACATGGGATTCAATGAAGAGTCCCCAGCAGAGTGGCTTCAAGATGCTTGGATGACCAGTTTCCAACTGCTTTGTGAAATATTTGTGCTGAAAACCTACATAATTATCATATGTGGGTTACAATATCCTGTTCCTCATTCTCCTGCAAAGGTTGAGCGATAGCAAATATACACTCCTGGAGCACAAAATCACGACACTGTAAGTAAGATACAATTCTCTCTGATGTAAGGGAGACAATAATGGAGATGCTTTTATATCACTTTTGACAATGGGAGATGTTACCACATGCCTGACAGTCATTGCCGCAAACATAATAGGGAGTTTCTAGTAATGGCAGATCAGTACCTTGATCTCCTTCATCTTCCCCTGCACAAAGCCACGCTCTAGCACTGCTGCCTGTACTACTTTATCTTACAATTGCAGTGATCTTGTCACACAAAACTCCTATTTGCCAGCTCCTCGTCTCAGGCGGAGTCCTGCTCCAGGCTAGGTTAGTTGCAGTGAAGTCCGTGCGACGGCTCACAGACCAACAGACACAACAGAACACGGAGTGCAGAAACAGGGCGCTCTGGGGAGACTGAACTGGAAGAAGCACCCGCGAGAACCTCCGCAGGCCTGCGGAACGTACCCCGCAAGCTGGTTCTACACGGAGGTGCTGGGAGCCCCAGACCCAGCAGAGCCTCCGCGCGGCCGCAGCTCCGCCGGGGGGCGGCAGAGGGCGCGATCCGTCGCCCCGGCCCCGCCCCGGCCCCGGAGGCGGGTGTGCCGGTGTCCCGCACGCCGCTGCTCACGTTGCCCCTGAAGGCGGAATCATTCCTCCCTGCGGCGGGGGAGAAGGGCCAGGGCACGGTGTTTAGACCCCAGCCAAGCTGATACAAAGCCGACTCTTGCCGTGCAAAGTGCTGGAAACTTGCTAAATCTCTCCAGCCATACCAAGGCTACAAACATTAAGGCAAGGGATGAAACATTCAGCGTGCAGCAAGACTTAATTAAATGTGTTCCCCCTCCTGCTGTTTCAGACTTGTAGGTGAATACTGAAATAGGCTTGTGGGAAGTGTCATATCCTGGCCATTACCAGAGCCCTGCTTGGAGAGGCGTCCTCTGGGGCACACTGAACCGCCTTTCAAGTCATCCCAGGGAAATGGCAGGATGAGTATTTCCCCTTACAGGATAGACTAGTTTGCCTAAGACATCTCTCCTCCGTTTTTATCTTCGACTCTGCCTGCATCCTGCTCCACTTACATTCTTGGCACTGGGACTGAAGGTTTGGTGAAGTCTAACGTTAAACACTTCAGCATGTAAATGCAATAGGACCATCTGTTACACAAGGCACAAACCCAGTACTCAGTCACCAAGGTCTGTTCTCTCTCCAATTCACTCAGGAGAAAATGCAAGCATCAGACAGAAGATGCACACATCAGGTTCTTCATCCCTCAGCATCCCATCTTTATAGCGGAGGGTGGGAAGCGAAGAAATAATCAATAGAGACTATTGAGAAACTTGCCAAGAGGAAGATCTAGAGTTTCAAGATGTTCAGGTAGTGGAGGGGCCACAGGTCTCAAAATCTGGTTCCCAAGAACAGACAAAAGCAAGATGGATTATATGGATGAATTTAAGGTGTCAGCGTGGCTGCATAATAGCAACTGTGATGATGTCAATGACAAAACATAGGAGTAATTAGCTAAGATCAGTCTACCAAAGAGAAAAGGGCACTTCAAAAATGTAAGAGGTTATCAACTTAAGATAGGAACTGAACCAGTTCAATTTAAGTGAAATTATCCAGTGAGGAAAAGTTCTTAACTAGTTCAGTTCAGGAAGCACAGTGGATACAGTCACTAATTCTTTTTGGGAAGAGAAACTCTCTTCCCTTTCCAGAAAGCCAACCCACACAATCAGTCCAGGGCTCCAGACACGTTTGCATCTTGCCCACAAAACTAGCATAGCTACCTTTCATCCCACAGATACCCAGCAGGAGCAAATAAAGTTCTGTTCGCTGCTGCTTGCCAGACAGCCTAACCAAATATTCTGGGAAACATTTCAAAACACTGAAGTCTTCCAACAGACAGCCTCTGGGAAAACCACAGAAGGAAAAAAGTATACTTACAGGTGAACCTTTCCTCATCTCCTTCTCCCTCTGTTTCCACACTTTGCTGCTTAAATTCAGTCAAATCTGTTTGGAGGACTTCATCAACTGCAGCATGGATCAACGATGCTGCAAGAAGTGGTGAAACACCTCTGCTGGTAAGAAAAGGAAGGGAAAGCAAAATAGACTGCATTAGTTTAAATTGAGCTACAACCTCACTGTTTATGGCTGGTGACCTCAGAATTAGAAAGCATTACACACAATCAATAATTCCAATTTCATTAGTAAACTAGTAGAGGAAACCGTATGTTCAATATTTATTCATACAAATCTTTAGTAAGATCTTCAGTTGGACAACTGCTTTCTCAAGAATGCAAAGAGGAAGAAGCATATGAATCATGTTTTCAAACTGTTGCCTCACACTCCAGTCGCAGATGGTACCTCCTTTTCTTGAGCTCTCAGATGGGAACTGCTACCTTCAGTTCTAGCCTCTGAACACAAACATTTTGTTTCTACTCACTACACAACATTTCTTGCTCACAGTCAACTGTCTCTCCACAGACAGTATCAGGATCTCTGCATTGTGGTACAGGCAAATCTCCAAAAAGGTTACTTAAGACTCCAGTTCCCTTCCCTCCTCAAAGAAAGTCATGCTCAGTACTAACCTACAGACCTTTAACACTCAGTTTCTCCTGACTGGAAGTTCCCCAAAGAAATCACCCATGAAGAAGGTGCAAAGAGTTGGCACTGGGGACTGGGATAAGAAAAGACTCCAAGACTTGCGATTCAGCTGAAGCTTTTAGGTAAGCACCCAGAAGACAATAATGCTACACAATCTACACAATCTACCTCTCCTTTTCACTCAATGCTTTATGCAAGCTGCATTCTTGATAGGAAGCACACACTTGCTATAATGCTTTTGAATCTGTAAACAAATAAGCCCCATCCAACTTTAAAATGGGGCTACTAGAAAATGACTCTTTTATATTCACTATATTCCCATGGCAGGCACTAATAATTACAGTACATAACACACATTCCCGACATTTTCTATGAGCACAATGAAGAATAAGCGTGGACGTCCATAAAAAGCATTTTATCCATTGTTCATGGAGTGTTTGATACCCACAAAGTATCAAATTATACAAGCAAAGCAAGTAGCACATTAAGGCACCTGCAGCAAGTCAAGGACAAGACTTTGTTTGCTAAGAAACATTTAGAAAGTCCTGAATAAAACTGGTTGGCTACAGAGTAAGAAATGGTGGAAGCAACTAGTCTCTGCAGATGTTCAGCAGAGATGACTGGTTTTGTGCGAACAGAAGAGCAGGGAGGGGAAAACCGTGAGGTTTCAGATCCCAGCAACAACAAGCTGAAATGCATTTTGCCATTGTGTTTCTGAAAGAGAGGCCTTGTCATATCCTCACAGCCATGTACGAGTACCTCCTGTGGCAGCAAACAGAAAGCATTGTGTAGTCAGCAGGCTGCTAACAGAAGCGTGTTTTATGCTACGCATTCTGTAGCAGTGATGGCCTACTTTAATGAGTCATTTTGGTACTTCAAATAGATGGCAACATGTTTGCAGTCCTTTCAGTGCTAGCTGCAGTCATATCACATCAAGGGAAGCCAGAAATTGGCTTTTTATTTCTTTTCTAAGGCTAATATGTTTAGGGGAGTTAGTTCCTTTCCTACCCAAGTTAAAAATAACAGTGCCTGCTTATAATCACTCTGACACTAACAGACAACCTTTTCAAAGGTCAGGCAAGAAATACATCTGAAACAGATATGGCAAAACCCTCAAAAAAATCCTGCTTCCTGTTTTTGTTTGTACAGGTGGAAAAGAAAGCAATATGAAAATACAAGCCACACTATGTCAGATATGTAGCTGATGCTGCTGCAAGTCAGAAGCTTTAGTTAAAGTAGGTTTCAGCTCCAAGAACAGAGACAAAATATTAAGTGAAACAGCTATGCATTTAAATGCAGTGAGAGCCACAGCTTCAGTCATCTTCAGAATTTCTTTGCTATGCTGGAGGAAAAATTCAAATCTAGCCTGGGTTTCCAGCTTGGCATCAGAAGAGGCCTTAATACTTTGATTTTAAACTTAGTAGACTTCTGCTTTGCAGAGCCCTGACTTGCTGAACTGGGTCCATAAAAAGAAGCTTAAACAAAAGCTAAGTGCTATAATTCACAAGTCCTGTATAAACCTCTGCTTACAGGATGCCTGTAACAAAGAGGTTTACGAGTTATTATGTCACATCCTTCAACTTTTTCCAGTCACCACCCAGTTCCTAAAAAGGAAATTCAGAGATTCCTCAGTACTGATACGCTTCATTCAGCTTTGCTTTGCTTCCTATGTATTTCCTCCCGCTCCACAGTTTTGCAAATCTATACAGAGAAAATGGTTGTTCACTGGGATTTTATTTGTTACGCAGTCAGCAACAACAATGTTGAGCAGTTGATTCTGACATGTTGACAAAAGATAAAAGCCCCAAAAATGACCCTACCTATTTAGTTCATTCAACCTCAGTTCCGAACAGAACATATTTGTCAGTTACTTTATGAACTCTTAATACTAGTACTACCATATTGGTAAGCCTGTTTTTTACTCAAGCTCAGGTAAATGGAGCTCCAAGGCAATGGCATCTTCCATTTGCTTTCAACGTTTACCGGTTCTAATTTCATCCTCTAAATCAGGGACTTCAAGAGTTAACAAAACATTTAATTAAAGAAGAGTAAGAACTGCTTCTTTAGTTGAGAGCTACAAGGTCTCACTTGGCTAGAGAGTATCTGGAAGCAGACACAGTACCTATGGCAACCAGTGTAAAAGTAGAAGCCCACTGCAGTTACCGTAACAGACTTCAAACCTCTTCTGTAAGCAAAGAAGAATGTCACTTATTGTTAAAATCTTCCTTTCAAAGAAGCCCAAGACACCCTGCTGACAGGCTGAACCAAGCATAATTTAATCTTCATGAATCAGAAGAATTACTGTAGCTGTTTCCTAAGTGGGAAAACAACTGTGTTGGGAAGAAGAGGGAAGCTGGTGGGGTGTGCTACATGGAAAGGATGTTACCTTCTCTTAAAGACTCTTAGAAGAAACGTGTCAGCCCCGTTTCTATGACACATGCAACACTAATTACCTAGCCTCAGCGTACACAGGCTAGTAGTAAACAGACATAGAATTTCTTTGCCACAGGCTATTTCTTTACTAACAAAAAGGGTGTGTTTTGACCACAATAAAAAAATATTTAAAAAGAATTAATGCGTGTTGTAACAGTGCAGATGAGGCATTGTAGCTTCACCACCAGCTAAAGTCGGATCGCCAGTGGCTGGAGCATGGAGTTCATATCATCCAGCCACTTCATGGTAAAATATAAGCCTCATTTTAAAAACTTGAGTATTAGATAAAAGTGGTAAGTTAAGAGTAAAGCAATACTTATGCTAATAAAGAACACACTTAAATTTATATGCCGTCCTCCCCCTTGAAAGATTCTGGACTACTGGACACATACAGTATTGTTAAAAGGAGCTATGCAAAGCTTGTGTTGATATACATACCTGTGGGCCAAAATAAAAAAGTAGAAAGCAATTATGATATTTTGCATACTTTAGATTTGGCCTGAGTTACAGAAGAGAACTTAATTCTCTTCTTGTTCACTTTGTTTCTCTTCTGCGATACAATTTAGTTCTCTTTCACTTTAAAAGACCAGCTGTCATGCCATCACAGCCACAGTGTATTCATATATGTTCCTTCAGGAAGCAGAAACCCTAATAAGATCACTTCTTATTTGATTTCATTTGGGTCATTAAATCCCCAGTACACTTGCAGTGAGCGTTGCAAACAAGTCACCAGTTCAAAGATGCCTCCACCTCTTCTTCCCCTCAAATATAAGAGGGTATATTCAGAAATCTCTAGTAAACAGCTTTGTGGGCATGGGGGAAGCATCCAGAGCATCAAAGGTCAGGCCACCACATCTTGTTCAGAGCCTCAACTATGACTACACTTTTTTCAAAGGCTTGAAAACAGATGACAGACTTTCTGTTGTGCTCTATGCCCACAGCTTACAGCAGCTTTGAGAAAGCCGAGTAGTGCGGCAGATGGCAGACTCCGAACAGCTGCTCTTCAGCACTTTGAGCAGAGAGAAGCAAGCTCTGTGCAACCTGGTGGAGAGTGGTACAAAGCTTCACGAGGACATACCAAACATCCAGTGTTTACGCAAAGCCTTCTGAATTTTTTACTTTTTTTGGAAGGAAAATAATTTACATCCCCCAGCCCCAAACACGCACATTCTCCCACAGTACTGTCAGGAAATCTCTGTTTGTATAAAGAGAAGCACAAGAGATTACTAACTGTATTTGCTAAGTTGTTGATCATTTGCCACCTTTCAAATTTAAAAAAAAAAAAAAAAGTTTACATGATGTTCTTACTAGGTATTATTACCAAAGTCACGGCAACAAGGCAGCAGTGGTATTGCAGGCCAGAGCACCACTGTACAATCCTCTTTTCCTTTCAGAGTGTGCATATATATATATGCATATGTTGGGGAATGAAGAAGTGCTATATCTGCTAGCAAAAGCTTCTAGCATAAGTCAGCTGCAGCTGAGTTATATCAGAGGGAAGAGTGTTTGTGCTCTGTAACACCAGAAGATCACATACAGGACAGCTTTGCCAGTAAAGCAAAGTTTGTCACTGTGGACTCAGTGTGTTTCTAGCACGTTACAGCTATATCAGCAAAGTGTTTTTACTGCAGATCTGCAAATGCTAGCAGTTCTCTAGTAAGTGAAAGATCCTCTCATACTGCCAAAATAATAGCAGGTCACAAGTTTCCTCATAAACAAAAGCTGCTTGTATTCAGTATTTTCTCCCCAATCTGCTACTTTTATTTCCCTCCCCCCTTTTTATTCTTATAATCAACTACAGAATGCTTCCACTCAAGTGGCTCTAAGCATTAGTACTTATTACAGCAGCACCCAGAGTTCCCAGGGTGACGGTGACCAGAAAAGTACAAATGTATACCTGTTGAGGAGAAAACATCTGACATCCTACAATTTATAGGAAGTTGTTTCTTTTGTTAATGACATCAGGTCTTTACAGTAGATGAACAAGATGGAATCAAAACAAATATATAAACAATGCCACACAGAGAATTTCAATCTTTCACATTTCTATCTTTACATGAAGCAGTTTTTTCCAGATTTTCTTCTGAAACTATCAGAAGCAGCAGCAGCTTTATAATCCAGAATCCATCTATTTAGGCCCTTCAGTCATCATCAAACAGTTTTTTACAGAAAATGTGCAATGGAGAGTCACCAGCTACTTCCATTTCATTCTCAGCAGGAAGAAAAAGCACACAGCAGAACAGGAGAGGCTTAATTCCACAAAAGCCACTTTTCAATTAAGCTCTAAACATGTTGTTTGCAAAATTGAGTATTTCTTATCTTGATGCCCAATTCAAACAGCAACAGAGTGGGTGTTTCACACAGATTGAGAGCAAAATATGCAAGTTCTAGGGAAAGACAATTTCAGTTTTCCAAGCAGAAACAAAGAAACTGATTTAAACACTAGCAAGCCAGACCTAAAAGTTTCCTCATCGTTATAGATTTGATCTTTTTTTCAGCATTTCGTCAAGCGTTTTCTCTCTTGTATTGCAGGCATCCCCATACATACGCTTCCTTTTTAAAGGCAAAGTGATTCTTTCCCCAAATTACTATTGAGAGTATCTTGTAACAGGGAAAACTCCCTGGAGGTTTTAAATTACGAAACGCATTCTGAAAAGCAATTTACTGATCACAAAATTAACAGTTTGTCCAGCCTCTATATACTGTAGGAGGCAGGTCAGAACTGCCAAAAACTTTATTATCCAGACACACGTACAGTGTGAGCTGCACATCATTTCTCTCAAGCTGTGTATTGTCCTGCCATCAGCTTCAGAAGCAGCAGTGGGCAAACCGCGCCCAACAGAAAAGCAGCTAGTTTTGACCACCACCCAAAATTACCAGAGCTGGTTTGTTAACCATTTGCTAAATTAACTAGTAAACAGCAGAAGTGCCACATACCTCTTGCGCATTAACTTTATCAAGACTTCCAATTCTAACACTATTACTCATATAACAGTGAGAAACTCCTGAAAAGAGTAGGCTGTTTCTGCTAAGCCCATGCTTGCTTTTGCTACCAAGCACAACTGGTCCCATGAAAACTAGAAAGTTTTTTTGCAGGCAATCACACATGAAATTCACTTTCTTGTCTGAAGTGAATAGATCACTGATGCTGTAAACATGTTCCTAGCAATGGGAAGTATTAGTGCATTACAATAACATACACTAAATGGTACAAATTAGGAATAAGGAAGTAAGTTTTAGGGTATTTATTAAAAACAGAGGTCACAGTAGACAGGGTATTAGTAGTTTTCAGAGGAAGGGACTAAAGGGAGTTTTAAGAAGAGATTGGGTAAACCAGAGGCAAGATAAGATTTTTTTTTTCCCCTCTTCCTGCTTACAACACATAAAACCATAAAAATATAAGAATTGCTGAATTAACTATTCTAAAAGCAGGGAAATGCTGAAAATAAAGATGCCAGGGCCACACCTTGGCTGTAAGCACTACAGTGTAAAACACAAAGACACAAAACAGGATGCTGAGGCAACCAAGAGATGAAACACAGTGAATCGTTTGGGAGGGGGCAGAACAGGAAGCCAAAGTCTCACAACTGTTTTTGTAGTAAAGTCTCCTCAAACAGGAAGGCTGCTGGAATTTCACATTGTTCTTTGGCTATGTCACAGGATGGTCATACAAGTTTCAGCTCCTATCAAGGGAAAGGAGAAATTTCTGTATTTGGGGGTCTGATTTCATCTCATGTTCTGTTTCAGTACAAGTTAGTAAAATTTCAAGTTATTTTCTAAAGTTTTGGAAGTAACTAATGGGCTTTTCATTCACATTGACCCATTTCCACAGATGGCCAGAACACATAGCTCTTACCCAAAAGTGTTTGTTAATTAAAATTCTGCAAAACAAGATTACTTAAACCTGCCCCAATTCTTCAGAATTTTATGTATGTATTTAGCTGGATACAAGGCAGGCAGTTCCATTGATTTAAATGAATTATTCAAACTTGAAACATCTGCAAAGCTTCACTGGATTAGCGATTTAAGCACAAGTCCTGCCAGGAAGTGAAAGTGGTTGGCTGTCTTAGCTAGTGTTTGGCTATGCTAGCTGCATTTGCAGAAGATTGTTAAAATAATTCATTTTAGATTAGTAAAGACATTTAAGGGGTTTAGCCTGAGAAATCCAACTGCTTCCATGTAAGAGATGTGTGTAGCCTTAGAGAAGCAATAGCATTCAGAAACTCCTTGTTGGGCCTAACAAATGTTATTCCTTACCCCATTCTCTTCTCGACAGCAATCCTGTTCCATGGTGGAGGAAGACAGTTTCTCCTTGCAAACACACAAAGGTTTATGCCTCCAAGCAACTGGAAGGACAAGCTAAACATCACCATATGTTGTCTCATGAGCCAAGGATATTGCTGGACCTTTATTGGCTTGGGCCCCTCAAGGCATGACCCACACATCTGTGTGGGTGTGAATGAAGTATCTGACAACACAGAAATAAGAAGCAGAACTGCAGAACTGTGTGCCAAACTTGATTCCCAATAACACTTTGATCTATAGAGAAACCCTTCATCGTTACTAATCATCATGTAAAATACATTCTTTGACACTGGAGTGTTAGAGAAGTCTCAAACTGAGGAAATACAGAACAAGCATCAATGCCAGAAGTCAGCAAGGTACAGCCGATAACATCTTCATAGTGTTAAACCTGGTTATATTGACAATGTAATATTTGAACGTGCATATTTTCCACTGAGCTGCCATCTGCGTGTTATGGATGCTACCGTGATAGCCTGCAACAGCACATCACTGGATCTAAGCTACAGTGACCTCTCGCGAACTTGCTTTGTGATCTGGCATCACTTCTGCATCTTTAACAACTTTTACACAAACATTTCAATGTCTTGTGTCATCCCCTCCCCTTATTTTTCCTTTTCTTAAAACCTTTAGCATCCTTCCTTCTCCTGTTTCCTTACATTCCCTCATCTATTTTATTGAGGAATTGTGGGATTCAGATCAACCGAAAAGTTTATTTAACCTTCAAAACTGCATTTGGAGTTGTTCTGCAGTAGCAAACCTGGGAATGTGGGAAAAAAAGCCTAACGTCTGGCAATTTCTCACACAACCAGAGACTTTAGTTTTGGTCCTTAATTACATAGATTATGATAAGAGGGTCTGCACTTTTGAAATATTAGATTCCTGTCTCGGTTTTTACCAGTCTTCCACATGCAAGAACTCAGCCTACCCAACAGGAAACTGCAGCCTTTTTGCAATTGCAAGATGAGGTTTCTCTTTGTCATAGGAGTCCAAAACTGAGCTGTACGTCTGCTGGGATCTCTACATTTGACACTTCAGGTATGCTACACTACACCCAAGCACAGTTTCACACAGAGGGTAGCTTCACTGTTTTGCCTGCAGGCAGCCACGAGAATTCATAAAAACACTTTCCTTATGTACTTCTGTTTTCCAAGTACATTTTGTGAAAAGAAGGATAAATAAGTAGATTGCTACATGTTTAATCTGCTTTGTTTCTTTAGCTATCTTTCCCCCGCCTTTTTTTTTTTTTTTTGCCAGCTTGGGACTTAAGGAGCTCCACAAAGCAGGTTGTCTAATCAGAACTGGCTGCAGGGCAGGTATGTGAAAAATGCAGCTTCTGACAGGGCAGGCTCCTTTCTGTGTAAACACCAGAAGTGACAGGTGAGATGAAAGCATTGCAAAAGCAGCACTCTTCCTCTGCTTCCACTTGTTAATATGCCCACTAGAGAACAAGAGAATGTTAGCAGATATGTGACTCAAAAATACTGTTTTAAAAATCACTACAGTTTGAAGAACCTATCCCGTATCTCTACAGCTTCATACCTTCCTCTCTAAAACAATTTTAGAAAACATTAGCCTGGCCCACATGGCAGATGGGTTGCCATATGATAAGGATTTGTTCAAGACTAGCATTACTCTGTTCTTTAAAGCGCTCATCCAGAACCATTCTTGCTCCAGAGTTCAAAGATTCAGTGCACGCGATGAATTTGTAATCTCATTTAGGAATGCAACAGCTATGTTTTGTTCAAGAGCAATTTAGTCAAAGCACGACTAAGTAATGCAATGATCATCTGGGTCTTTTTCAACTACAGCCTAAAAAACTAATTTTTTTTGTATGCATTTCTCACCCTTAAGTTTAGACACACCATTTAACTGAATGATGTTACGTCCAGGAGCATCTCTGCAATATAAAGCACAGAAGCAACTTGATTAAGGCAATTTAAGTACCTAAAAATCACCTATACGCTTTCGACAACAACAAAATCTATTCAGTGTTCGTAAACTCACCAGATGGTAGCTAGAGACACGAGTAATTCAAACCCTGTTTTCTATCTCTTTATCAAATTCCTCTAGCAACCAGGTAACGTTCAGCATATACCTAAACAGAACCAGTCTCCCTTAACTCCCTGGCTTCACTTGTTATCCCCAGTACCACAGCACAAAGTCAGCTCTCTGCTTTGATTCTTTTAGACCATCTATAATCCCCGTTCTTGACTCTTGACAAACATGTTAATGAAGCAGCTCATGGTAGGAACTTTGTAAAACCTAGAACACGCAGGCCCTACCGGTGAAGTGCTTCAGGAAGCAGGCATGAAGAGAGAAAAGTTATCAGGAGACAAGAGGCTAGAGCAAGGCAAATTGTTCTTGGTGAGGCGCTAACTTGCCAAAAGAAGTAAGTCGCATCCAAATTCTTAGCAGTGTTAAAGAGACAGTCTAAACTGATAAGGATGAAGGTTGTAAGACATCTCTCCTGAAATCAGGGGATGACAGAAACATCGCTGAAAAAAGAGCTGTGTTTCCCAATGGTGGTGTGACTATGCTCTTCAAGCATTGAGAAAAAAATCAACTTGAGAAACTCATGCATGCATGTCCTACTCAGCAGGACGATTCAAGAGGGCTGGGAAGAGTGGCAAAGGAGCTGAATACTTTCCTAGCTGGCTTGCTGCTTACGCCTGACAGCCCTGCAAGGCAGGTTGCAGCTCACTGACTCCCTCTCTCCCTCCCTCCCTCCTTCTCTCTCTCTCTCTCCAGACTTTCAAGTAGATCCACACACAGGTGCCCTTAGGGACTTGAATTCAAAGTATTGGCGCTTTACCACAAGAATCGCCCTATCACGCTAATTGCAGGATTGTAATTTAATCTCTCATGCACCAAGAATGGGAGAGAAGTATTTTTGAGAGCACACAAACATTACTACAGAGGCACAGACCTCGGCTGGAGGCCCGTGACAGAAGCACGCTGTTAAAACCTCAGCATTCAGGAGAATATTCACAGAAACGATTAAGAAGGGGGAAATAAGGGGGCAAAGAGAAAAAAAAAAAAAAAAAAAGCGAGGCAGCAGGACGGCACCGTCGGGACGGTTGGGAAATCTCCTCAGGAGGAAGCGCCTCCCGCCGCCTGCACCTGCTCCAGCCCCGCACGGGCGCTGCCGGGCCGCGCGCGGGAAGGGCGGGCAGCCCCGCTCCCCTCAGCGGCCCCGCGCCGCCCCTCCCCCCCCCCCCCCCCCCGCGCGCCCGCCAACTGTCAGCGCGCGGCGCCGCCCCTGAGGGGAGGCCGGCGGCAGCCCCCCCCCCCCCCCCCCCCCGCCCCCGCCGCCGGGCTCTCACCTGCCGCCCAGCAGGCTCCTCGCCCGCTCGGCCAGCGCGCCCGGCACCTCGGCCTTGCTCAGGGCGCTGCTCCCCGCGGAGCTCCACGGCAGCGGCTCCCCCGGGCCCAGCGGAGACGGGAAGTCCCTCAGGAAAGAGCTCAGGGGAGCCCCGGACGCCTCCACGTCCAGCGCCATGGCGGCGCCGAGCTGAGGCGCGCTGCCCGGCCGCCGCCGCCGCCTCGCCTCGCCGGGAGCGGGCCAGGCGCCGGCGGGGACGGGCGGTGAGGGGGCAGGCCGGGGAGGGGAAAGCGAGGGGAAGAGGGCGCGGTGACGGCTCCTTTAAGCGAGGCGCAGGGGCGGGGCCAGGCGGCGGGGGTGTGGTCTCCGGAACGGGGGCGGAGCCAGCAACAATGTCTGGAATGCGGGGGGCGGGGCGGGGCGGCCACGTGGCCGGGGGGCGGGAAGGGGGCGGGGCCACCTCCCCGGCACCGGGGGCGTCCCGGGGGGTAACGGAGCCTGGAGACCCACCGCGGGGGGGACGGGGACGGGACGGGACACGGCCGTTCTCTCCCGAGGGCAGCTGCTGTTGCCCTCCTTCCCCCCACCCTCTGCAATCGGAGAAGGGCTGAAACGGGAGTGTTCGGCACAGAAACGTATTTGCAAGTGACACCTTTTCACCGAGCTCTCCCGGTGCTCGACACTTAACCCAGCGGGACAGTTCTCCGTCCTAGAGTACTAACTTACTCGACATCAGATTGCAAAGAATTACACGCCCTGACCAGTCACAGACAGACATACGTGCAGCTGGGATGGGTGCACAGGCTACAAGTTCACCCAAACTCACTCACTGAGACAAATCTTCCCCCCAGTCTTGCTACTCACAATCCCTTTTTGTTTCTATTCCCACTGAAATGCCCATAAAAAAAGGATTCAGAAGACCTGATTTTGTAGCCATGCCAGGGTTTTTGCTGTGCATAATTCATTGCAAAGCACCAATGCTAGCTTTCAAAACCTTATCACAGGCAAAAACACAAGATGCTGTCGCTCCAATAGACTTGGCTAAGGTATAGTGATTTTGAAGAGAACAATAGCAAGTTGACCTGTTTCTCAAATGCTGCAGTTAATTATGTCTACCAATCAACTATAACCTTTTCTTGCTCATTTAAGAGCACCTCTGGCTTAGAAAAGGGATAGTGTCAGCAAACTAGATGGAATTACCTTTGTCCCAAGCTGAAATCTTCCAAGAAAAGAGTGAATGAAAATCCTGAATCCTAGACTCACAAAAATAACACGGTATCAAAGCCCCCTGTGAGGTTAGTAGGACACAGGCATCTAGAATACTTGCACTGACTTTGCTCCTAGATCTTTTGGGCCCTTTTGGGTATTTACAGCATCAACTAAATCCCTTCCCTTCTCGCCTCACACAGAGCTGTCTAACAGCTTCACTTCACTTAAGTGTGGTACCAAAGCACAATGCCATTCATTTACCTCATCCAACCAAGAAACGGCAAGTCTTTCCCCAAAACAGGACTCTAGTTTATTACTTTGCCTACTGGCTTTCTGATTTTTAATACCATAAAACATGGGCCTTTCATTTGGGAAATATTAAACAAATAAGTTTTATCAAGACATTAACCTGAATATTCAGTTTTGGGAAAAAAAAAAAACAAACCCCAAACATCAAAACTCTTTCCCCCGCAATGACAAATCCTCAATATTCAAACATCTAGACATGAACAGGTGACACGTCTTATCTTTCAAACAGCAGCAGTTGCCAGCATACACAGCTAGAGATACCTTTTTACTTCAGGTATCAAGAGAGTGATAAGGATTCTATCCTTACATTATAACAGCGTCCAGGGGTAACTGGATATAATAGAACATTTTTAGAGAAAGAAGGAATAAAATATCAGATGCTGCAAAGCCAGGACAGAGAACACATTACCCAGAAGCACTAGTACATATTCAGTGAAATATTGCTGCAAGCATTTGCAGTACCTTGATTTCTTGTTTTCTCCTTCTCAGACATCTCTATTTCAGAGCATTAGCTCATGTTCCATCCCCATTCTACTGAAAAAGCTAGCAAACACAATATACTTCACACTTCTTTAAACCCTTTCTGAAAAGAAAGGGCAAGCACAGTTAGTGCTTTCAGAACTTGCTTTTTTTTTTTTTTTTTTTTTACACTGGGATACTATACAGAGGATCCCATAAAAATAAATTGTCTATGAAAAAGAGAGGGCGACTATTACACTGTTTTCAGTAGGCTTTTAATTCAGTGGTTGGATGCTCAGTTTTGTGAACGATCCGAGTGCTCTAAACTCTTGCTGAACCTAGATACAAGTTTAGGGCTCATGACAGATTGATGCATTGGGCACAAAGTTAACTGTGTTCAGCAGAGACTGCTGAGGTTTTTAGAGATTTCTAAACCATTAAAGTTAAGGAGATTCATATCCCAGCTCTTCCCTTTGTTATTTCCACACTAAACTATAGCAGCCTGTATCCTGCAACATCCCTGCTATGATCACTCCCTACTGGCAGTTCCAAGAACAAAAATTGTTTTAAAATAGTCAAATGATTTAGGAGAGAGCAAGTCTAGATATGGAATGAAATCACCCCTTCAGGAATACTAGCCCTAAAATGGCCACTGATCACTTTCAGACAGATGTTTTTTGTCTGTACTATATTCTTTCCCTGCTCCTACCAGAGATCTAATCCCTTTTTTCCCTCCACACAAAAATAAGTATCAGATCAAAAATCTGTATTTTGATACTCTTCCTACTCCTGAGCACTGCACTGTCTATCTTTTGGCACCAACTTTCTAGGGACAACAACTGCTACTTCCCTCTCCCCAGGCTGACAAAAGCAAGCTTCCCAGGGCACACGGGTGCCACCTCAGCAGGGACAAGTGTACAGCTGTATCATATAGACGAATTCATTTTTATTCTTTCATCAGCTATGGGAGCCAAATCAATCTCCTCTCTTGAGTGAATGATGGTATTTCAAAGGTAACTTCCTAAGTAATAGAAGCTTTGCCCTGAGCTTTTCCCACAGAATATAAACTGAAAGTAGAAGAGATTTATTTCATAAGCCGCAATTCCTTTTTTCCAGTAAGAACCATAGACACGAGACATGCAGTGCTCACCTTAATGTTAGAGACGCATTTCCAGGGACTTCATCATTTTAAGAAGCTTCTTGCTCTCTTGTACCTTTCAAAGCAATCCCAGGAACATGCCTCTAAGTTTTAAGTAGAAACTGAAAGCGCCCATCACCTCCGCATTCTTTCTACTCCACTCTGGAGACAATTGCCACCACCAGCCTGTGTACCAGGCCACAGCACTGAGAGCCCACTGTGGCACCTCCTGCATCATGCAGCCTTCTGCCAGGCCGTGGCCACCCTGCACTGCCCAGCTGCAGAGGGAGAGTAAGTGTCCATGGCCGCTGGTACAGCACAAAACCAATGCCTTCATTCCTCTGGCATAGGCACCGATGGTTCTGAATGACTGTTGGCAGTTATTAATATACCTGTATCAGAAAGAACTTTGCAATTTGTGGTAGTTACAAAGGAGCCACTGAAATCTGCCAGAACATGTAAATGGCTCATTCTAAGCACCTGAGAGAAAGTTCCCAGCACTTTATTCCCACTGGGGCTAATACAGCAAAGAGATTTTACAAGCAAAAGTTTGTCTCCAAATGGCCAAAATAAAAGCCATGCTTGGAGAAAGTGTTCTAGCACAGCTCAAAAGCCACGAAGAATGACTAACGACAGGTTTCCCACACTTCCAGGGCCACTCTCTCCATCACAGAAATCCCAGCCAACAGCCAATGTTGTACGCAGCAGCAGAAGCTAGCTGAGCACAAAGGGATTTTCAGAGCAGTATCCTAGTGTACCAAAGCAGGCTACAGAGGTGAGAAAGGACTTGAACAACTGAATCAATACAAGCACACTGAAAGCTATTACAGTTTATGCTAAGTTCTTCGGCTCTGAGACACTACAGCAAGATGAACTTTAAAACATGAAAAGAAGCTACTCACTCCAGGCTAAGGGAGATGCAAAGACAGTTTGTTTTTACCAGAGAGAACATTTAATATTTAGGAAAAAAACAAACAAGAACCTCAGAAAGAAACTTCTACCTATGGCTGGGTCTTTTAAGCAATAAAACACAGTTCATGTTTGCGCTGTAACTGTGTAAACATTTGATCAGAGGAACAAGCTTGGGGCTGTGGTGTTTTGTCTATAATCTCTTGTTCAGTAAATGCACACACTGTGCCAATTAAAACAGCAGAGTTGTACATTACCTTTTGTAGGGACTTGTCTTTCCTTTCTGTTGCCAGTGAATCACGTGTCAAGTTGCTCTCTGCATATTCTGTGTTCAAATGCAGTAGCCTTTACACCATGTAAAACTGCGATGGCATCCTCCCATCCAACCACAACTAGCGCTGAAACTGTTTTGGGGGTACAGATGATACAAACTGTACTTGATCAGATGACCACACATGATCAGCTATGCGCACATGGAAGGAAAGGAGAGAGTATTATATATTTGTACAATTAGATTTTGTAATGTGGCACCCAGCGGTTAGATACAGCTCCATATAAAACCATGAGGACACCATCCTTTTGACAACAAAACTAACCAACACTGAAATGACAATTTGGGGTACAGACAGTACAAACTGTACTCGATCAGGTATGATCAGCTATGTGAACACAGAGGAGGAGTAGAGGAGGGGTATTCTATCTGACCTCCAGCAGCAGGAGGAGGTCTTATTTAACTGGGGCCCATTGACCAAAAGACAGTAACTTGGCTGCACAGACCGTAATTTGGAAATCACTGCTCATGGCAGATATTCCCCTTGACATTTGTAATTTCCATTTTGTATGTCTCTTGGCATTATTCTCTTACGCAGCAGAGTGACAGATTTGAAGTAGCGCTCTTGCTATTGCAGATGTATTTGAAAATCTGACAGCTACTAATCATTTACTATTTTTGAAGATTCAAAGTCAGATGAAACAAGTCTAATTCCACACCTAAAGACTACAGCACCATAACACTGATCTTAATCAGCTCTTACATTCCTGGCACTTGTATTGCTGACAAAGGCCCCAGAAATCGCAGAACAGGGAAATTTCATTTCCTTTCTATCAGTCACAGGTAACAGTCTAGGTAGACTTCTTGAGTCTCCCTACTGTTTTTGAGCTCTACTTGGACCAACAAATTCCAATTAAAAGCTTAAAGGCTTACTCAGTTACTAACTGATCATCCAGAAGAATTTGTTTTGTGCTTAAATCAAGGCATACAACAATCTAAGGTGTTTCACTTTTCTAAGAACAGGAAAGCAGTAAAGATAAAAAATACTTAAAAATGAACTTAAAGGGAAACCAATTTTTATAAGAAGTTTATTTTTCTGTTGTGTAGCCATTATACAAAGTAAGCAGCCAGAGCTGCCATTTTGTCCTTGGGTTTCTTTGGATTGAGTCTTCCTCCAGGCCTCCGGCCTTTACCTCTTCCTCGACCTTGCCTTTTTCCTTGTCCCCCACGGTGCATGGGGTGCCTCATGGCTGCGTGTTTCAGCTCCACCAGATCTTGAAACACAGGGTCACAGAATATGCAGCCTGAATGCTGGGTCTCATCACCAGGTAGAGGAGATTTGGCTTTGTTAAAATCTACGTCCACAAGGGCTGCATCACACAAGTCACAGGTCTCCGGTGACACTCGGACTTTGTGGGCATTCTCAAAGAAGTGCACAATCACATTGCATTTGTTGCAGGCCATCTTCCACTTGGGACCTGACGTCGAGTCTAGCACCAGAACCCCATTCTCACACTCAACGCACTGCCCAATTCCAAGCATGCTAAGCGAATGCTGGCACGTGGGGTGGGTGCATTCATTACAGCCCATTCCTGGCGGAAGAAGAGTAAAACCATACCACAAGGAACCCTTTATATCACTACCCACTCTACCCAGTTTGGATGAAGTGAAACACAGAAGTCAAAGACAGCTTAGTATATTATAGGTTTTCTAAATCACGAAAGAATGGAACCACTCCCCAAATTGCAACTTGCCTTTTCACAGATTCAGAATAATCCCTTGCTCAAAAATTTTTCTGTAATGGCTTTCAGAATTGCCAGATACTGCCACTGTACAGTACAGGCAGTTTGGACACATTAGTTATGAAAACTAACTGTGTCTTCAATTAAATGTATGGCTCCTAACTAACTGCTATTTTATACTTGCAATATACACTGTAGTACAAGACATTTTTAATTAAAAGGTGGTAATAAAAAGATGCCAAAAAGCTCCTGATAGTCAGAACTTCAAAGCACTACTTTAAGTAACTTTTGTTCTCACAGTTACCAAACTAACTGCAACTTTTACCCCTTCTTATATCCTTCAACAGCTTTTGACACACCATCTGTCTCAGTATCAAAACACTCTCAAGACCTGGTCTTAATCTATAGACCTATCCATTCCAAGAATATTCCAATGTGCAAGCTGTCACAATCTCAGCGTCTTTCACTGCATGCCGAGTGTTACGAAGGTCACCTACTGTGTATGCACGTAAATTAGTTTCTTACTTCTTTTATAAAGAAAAAAAAGGTATTCAGAAATGAGTTAACTAATAAATTTTGGTCAGTGAGTTTGATGTGAATTTTAGGTATCTAATGTAATTTGAACAGCACTTTATACTAAGCAACACTGATTAAAAACTACTAAAAAGCACACTGTATAGACTGCACCTAATTTATTTCAAGTGAGGTTGATCCAGCATGTTTACAGAATTCCTACCTTTTTTCATGTCCCTGAAGGGAGGATGGTTGTAACAGTATGGACAGAGTGGGTAGCTCTTTCCTCTGGATCCAGACGACCACAGCACCAGCTCAAAGTCATCTAGGGGACAACGCAACTCTTTGTAGAGTTTAATGGTACCATTCTGTGGGAGACTGTAGGTGTCATCACAGTGAGAGCAGTGCAGACGACTTGGTTTGGCCTGGAAACAGAATACAAATCTCCTGAACAACCATAGTGTCAATAGAGTTCAAAACTTGCAGTAAATCCAACTGGGGCTGTCTCTAGTTTGCTCCCTCTGGAAAAACTCCATCAGTCTTTTTGTTTTAGAAAAGCACTCCTGACAACCACATTTGAATCCAAATTCAATAATGGAAAAGGGGTTTCTAGCTCAATGCCCCTCAGCAAGTGAAATTTAAATTCCAAGCATGAGGTGAACTTACCTGAATATACTTCATGAAACGATGGCATTTACCACAGCGGGAAAGAGGTTTGCCCGTGGCAGCTAAGGGTGAAAAAGACACCTCCATCAGTTCATCCATACCTGCGAAAGAGATAATCACATTTATGTTAGAACTCTAGCTCTTAAAAGGAAACCTTGCACAAAATCATCTACAAGACCAGTGAAGAAGTGAGAATTAAAATATTTTATTCACAATGCTCTTCCTTGTTTATGAAGACTTTTTAAATACACAGTGTTTTGCACTGAGCATGCACAAACACACAAGGTTAAGTACCTTCAGCTAGTCTGAAGTTTTTGAAAACTTACCACTACACTGTCACAAAATGAATTTGAAGTAGAGTTTTGGAGCCATGATTCAGTCCATTTTCTTTTGGAGAGCAACTTATTTTGACTGGAAACTTCCAGTCCTGGCACAACTTTTCAGTAAGCCTAAACCTCTGAAAGGAACCTAATATACAAGTATTTTCTACTAGCATCTTTGCAACAATTAAGTAATTGTAGGGAAAGTTTTACCTGCAATAGAATCCACAAAATAGTGAAATTTCCTTTTGAAAATGTCAAGGGTGTGCTCCAGGACCTGATGATAATTTGCTTTACCCAGAGCTATTAAGTTGAGTTGCTTCTCTACAGCACTGCGGATCGTAGGAAGAACCAACTCTGCATCTAACAGAAAACCAGAGACAGCAACAACAGAGAAGCAGCAATGAAAGATCAAAAAATGGGGGTAGGAATCCGTCCATACATAAACTGACATCAAAATAAACAAACAAGTTTTAATTATTATAGTCCTTGGAATTAGTAATACTTTCCTAGATGCATCATTTGAGATAGAAATGCTACTTATACAGTGACAACATCCCTTGACATAGTGAAGGGAAAAGAAGGGAGGAGGATGGAAAGGGAAGAGCATTTAACTGACCTATTTTGTAATAACCATGAACCAGAACAATGCCAAGGTTTGTAGGCTTTAGTCTCCGACCACTCTCCACTGTGACATAGTTTCGCTGGCAAATGTTGTTAATGTGGACTGGAATACTTGCATCAGTTCCTGCCACACAAAGGAAAACAATATATCCACCCTGAACAAAACAAAGTTTTCATCGAATTACTCACTTCTGACTTCTCTGGTTTTATATCAAATTATAAGGCTCCTGAGACTGCTTAAAATTCAGATACCTTTTTACTGTTACCCAGCTTCCAGTGGATAAGAGTTACTAGAGAGGAAGTTATGTTTCTTTGCAATTCTGAGAAGTCTGAAACATATGGTTTAACCTTAATCCTTTCATCTCTTCCAAGGAATTACTATCGGGAAGACATCTATTCTCACAATCACTTATTCTGGAAAAACACAGTGGAGTAAGAGACTATGTTTGTTTTGACTGGACAAATTTATGAAAATGCATCGAAGGAAACAAGTCAGACTGAAAAAAAAAAAAAAAGTAACTTTGTAAATTGTATAAGAAGATATATAAGGACTATTGAAGCCAGCAAAGCTGAAGCAAGCTGTAAAGACAAGAAATCATTCCTAAGAATGGGGAGGTGCATTCTTCCACGCAACATCAGCTCTTTCTGACAGAGAAGTGACAAGCATGCATTATGAAAGGGTACTGCTTTGGCCAGAAACTAGGCATAAGGATAAGAAAGGGAAAGGAATGTGGGGGAAGAGACAATCTACCATCTACTAGGAGGAGCTACAGGCATTGTGGTTTGAAGGGAAAAAGACATTATTACTGTACCTATTCAAATGAATACTGAAAGGTCATTACCGACAGAGATAGTTCAGAGGAGCGATTCAGACTCTTTGCACTCCTGGTGATGTATTACAGGATAATGCAAGTTAAGCAAGTTCCTACCGATGCCATGCTTTTCCATCAGAGTGATAAGTTCTGCTTCTGTCAGGTAATCAGGAGGACTGGTTTGCTTTTCCAGCAATTTTATTTCACCAATTGGAAAAAGATCTCCTTTCTCACAGTGGGGAAGACTCTCTTCTAATGGGATGCTGTGCCATGGCATAATTTCTGTGAACCCTGGAGGTAAAGAAACAAACAAACAAAAATAAAGAGAGCTTATCTTCACAGCTTTCAGAAGGCCAAGGTGTACGTTTCTAATTTTAACATGGGCCGCGTTATACAAATCAAAGTTAAAAGGCTGTCTACCACACCATGCAGAAAATAACTGAGGCTAGAAATACTGACGACATACAGTATCACAAGACACTGTCACGACACTGCATCAGATCTATTTTGTGTGTGACTTGAGTCAGGTTGATGTATGAAAAAAAAGTAAACACTTTTCTTGAATGAAAGCACAGCGCCAGAATGGATGGGAAGAGTTTCTTAAAAAGGAAATACAAATAGTAAGTCATATTAATGTAATAAGGACTATTGGGCCCGCTTACCATAAAAATCTCAGCAGTGGTGCTACATTCTTTTTACAGAGGCCCAAGAAAAAAAATCTGCCTCTGTGTAATTTACCCCCCAAAAGGCATTTGCTGTCTGTAAAACGACAGGTCTTCACACTGGCAAATGCAGTATTAAATCTTTGAGACTACTACATGAAAATTTTCTATTGTAACTGAAGTATGGAAATGAAGACAAAGATATGGTCTCTGGTCTTGATAGCTCAAAAAATGTCTTCAAAATTGTACTTGTCCCCAAAGCTTCACTTTTATATCCATCCAATGTATTAATGAGGAAAAAAAAAATCTGCAGCTAACTACTTACTCTCTGATGAGTCTTACCTGGTGAAGTTACCACTTTTCCAATACAGGTAAAACGTTCAGGGCCAATACTGAAAGAAATGGTGGTTTGTAGGTACTTGCAATCAGCGCTGACAGTGGCAATGAAATGCCTAGTTATATACTCATATAGTCGCCATCCATCTCCACCTGAGGATAAACAACATCTTACCGACATAACTCAAGTCCTGCAGCTCTACGTAAAATCTGCACTAAAAGGTACCAGATTTCCACAGGTATCACAGGAAAAACTGGTACGTAAAAGAAAGTATAATTCAAGAGTCCACCCAGTTTCCCCTTTAAAACTTCCTGCCTATAGAATCACCATGTCATACAGACGTGAGCTGCGTGCAGATGCTCTTGGAGAAGGACTGCTATCTTAGCCAGCCCATCTCCCAGTTTTGCAATGTGTTTGAATGAGGGTAAACTAGAAAAGACATTTTTTTTAAGCAAAAAGGAAAAGACATATGAACAAAAATAAAATTATCTACTGCTTAGTGCCACTGGAGACCACACCCTAATCTAAATCCTA
Organism: Aquila chrysaetos chrysaetos; assembly: GCF_900496995.4. Classification (NCBI taxonomy): domain Eukaryota; kingdom Metazoa; phylum Chordata; class Aves; order Accipitriformes; family Accipitridae; genus Aquila; species Aquila chrysaetos. The sequence goes on from NC_044012.1 coordinate 38,617,349, forward strand.
AAATGGGATTCTAGTGGCAACTGCCACACTGGGCAGGTTGAAGTCCTGCAAGAGATCGCTCTAAAATACTATTTATTAGCACTACTATAGGTTAATTTTCAAAGCAAAGTTTCCTTATTCACAATCTACAGATAGATGGAATAGTCAAAAGGTTACACTGCTATGATCAGCTTCTAATTCTTAATCCCGTGCTTTGCATATTTCATCTTGCTGTGTATATAAAGAAAAAAAAATCTTAAATGGCCACTCAGTACCCTATACAATCACTCAAAAATTTAAAGCATTTATTTTTCTATCAGAGATTATTTCACCAATTCATGAAAGCCAGAGGTTACCTCTTTTCTACAACAATCTCAGCTATTCCTAATAAACAAAACATTCACTACAATTTCTTACAACCTTAAAATCCTCGTTTGAGGTATCATAGTGTACAGAAAATCAAATGTTACATTTTAATATAAAACCCACAAACCATAGAGACTAAATTAAAATGCAGCTGAAACATTTGACTTACAAGCACAAAAATACAATAAAATTTCACTACTCTGGAGCAAATTCCTCCTAGAGAAAGCAGGCATTAAGTTGTTAAGATGGCTATTTCTCTTAGCAGTACTATGGTCCCTAGGATCAACTATTGAAGAGCAGACCAGCTCTGAACTTCACTGTCACTAGAAGTTTAAGTTAGGATAAAAGTCTGCTCTCTCTTCACTTCCTGCCATTCAAATAATTGTATTTTCTCTTGAAACTCAGGGATTTTCAAACTGGCTCCTATACCTCAATGGACTAATTTCCCCACATAGTGTTCCAATGCTACCCAATTTGCCTATACCTAATTCCGCTTCTGTTGCGGCTCTCATTGGGGTGATGGGAGGATGGTCTCCTGCATCATGGCCTTTCCTTGGACGATTAATGCCTTCTGATAGCAATGCTTTTACCTGGGTGAAGGAAGAGAGAGAAAACAGGCTGGCTGAAGTGGATAACAGGTCTCTCTTAGCAGGTTAAGAAACTTTTCAGATCAAATCCATAACAATACAACATCCATAAATAAAAGCAATTACAGATATTTATTGTTTCTGAAGACCTATAGGTCATAATATACCAAGAAAGATATATCCTAAAACACAGACTAGAGAATGATCTGTTAGTACAAAGTTTTACTTCATGTACTCACAGTTTCTGCCCAGTAAGGATTATTGGCTTGTTGTCTCAAACATCCTTTCAAGTCAAAGTTTTCTGGGTAATGAGTAGTTTCTGTTCGAGGGTAGCTAATATAACCCTGAGTATAAAGACGCTCTGCTATTTGCATGGCATGTTGTGGACCCATTCCTAAGACAGGACAGGAGAAAAAAAAATCACTGCAATTATGATTTGTTTGCTGCATCTGAAAGTATACCTTATCCAAGCATTTAAATAAATCACGGTTTGTCCTTTCCATAAGACTTCTGTCACCTTGATCTTACCCAACATTTCACTTTTGACAAGATTTTTAAACTTGATCCTTCCCCCAGAATGAACTGTTATAGGGAGAGGAGGGTATCAAACTATATTTGATACGTCCTTGATTATTTCATTTGGCTGAGAAGCCAAAATATTTTGCTTTAAAACAGTGTGGAAATCTGAACTTTTACACATACCTAAAGCAGCACTGGCCACTCGTAGCATTTCTACCGTGTTCAGAGCCAGTGGTCTCTGCTTCACCTTCTCTTTTTTACTCACAGATTCTACCTAGAAAATAGCATTTTCCCAGTAAAAGTTTTGAAGTTTGGTAATTGGTAGATGTATAATTTCAATCATAAAATAAAAAATAGACATGTGGCATACCTACCATTATCTATTCTTGTCGTATCTGTTTTGTTTTCTTAAAACAGTAACCACCAATATGTTTTTACTTTAGAAAATCTGACCGGAGATAATTTTGCCAAATTCTAAAGTTACAGTTCTAAGGTGCCTTTGTGCTATGGACTAGATCAGGCCTATAACTGGGAATGCAGCAAGGTAGCTTACTGCTATCTTTACTTCCCATTTACCTCAGCAGCACATACTTTCAGCGCTACAAGGATTTAGTGCTTATTCCAAGTAATGGTCCTAACTATAAGGATCCAGATTTTTAAAAGCTTCATGCAGTCTTCGAACCTTGATGGCTATAAGCACTTAAATCCAAACATACTGTCAAACAAGTATTGAAAAGAGCAGAATTAGAAGTTAATTGGCTATAAAGTCTGTACCATACACGATTAAAAATTTAACTGCAGGAATACTGCCATATAAGTAATTACACTCTGATTTATACAATGTCACATGGGAAATAAGAGGTCTGCTTGGAGAGATCTGAACAGTATTTCTTAGCAGGTTTAGTCATGAAGAATTCCTATCATGAGTGATGATCATTTCCAAAGTCAATATTAAGAAGGGGCTTCTGCTGAGATGACCACACTAGCATAACATGAACCACAGTAAAAAAAAAATCTCTTGCCTTTTATTCCCATTTACACAAAGTTGAATGGAGTAAAAACTAAGATACGGATATTCTACACTCTTCTTTAACAAAAAGAAAAAAAACCCCAATATGCAGCAAATGAAATATTAAATGGTATTTCCTTTATATGAAGTATGGCTCTACTGACACTTAGTAAACATTCTTACCTTTGCTTCTTTTGCTATCTTTGTTATATTCAGGAACATTTGAGCAATCTCACGATCAAACACCCTCACTCTATCCCAATCCAAAGTGAGAGAACTTTCTTTTTCAGGGTTCACCTATTGGACAAAAAAAAAAAAAAAAAAAAAAAAATTTAATTCCCATCAACTCTATTACTGCAAGTGTGAGAATGCACATTTCCAACAACAATCCAGCAAACAAATCCTAACAATACCTGTACTAGGACACAAGTGCTTCAAACATGCAGTTGTACTCTTTTTCACAAGGGCTTTCAAGAAAGATGGAGTACTTTTGAGTTTTGGGGTGGGGGGAATGAGTGGAATTATTCCTGCAGTTAACTGATATACTATTCTTGTTTTTAGTACTGGGAACAGTAAAGGCTGAAATGGGCAGAAATTCAAAGTTTACCATTTTGATTTAGCAAAATCAGTTGTTTGTATTAAACTGTAACTAGGTCATGTTTAAACTCTCATGTACAAAAATAAATATGAAGCAACCAATATAAGAGAGCACAAAACTCTCTGAAAACAGGCACCAAATATTTCCTAGCATGACACGTGAGACACATCAGAAAAGAGATGACAGTAGACACCAGACTTCATCTTTTTAATTATTTTAAAATCCAAAAATGGCAACTTTTTACCATCTATCCCTTATTTGTTTAAAAAATCCTTGTGATCACAAGCAGTAAAACCATGTTGGTTTGCTCTCAGAGCTTGGACAGCAGCAAGGCTACAAAACTGCTATAAGCTGCCAAAGTACTCCAAGGACTCAATTGCCAATTAACACAATGAGCATTTTATTTGCTTTAAAATTCCAATACTCAGCAATGCCAATGTTTGTTGGCAGCCTAATTAATTCCTGGGTTCAAATTAACAACACAGTCAGTCCAAGGACCCCAGGGAACAAAAGAAAACCATTTTAAGTAGCCTTTTTGGCTGAGTCTAAGCTTAGATGGTTAGCACTGAAGAATTCTTATAAACAGCAGACAATAACCACTTTAATACAAAACTGACATCCTGGAATCTGTTCTTGAGAGAGTGGTGACACTCATGTGAACTGAATGAGAACACATGAGTAAACTGTAGGCATTGTGAATTCTTGTCAGCAGCTACAAATTTATGAATGAACAAATTGAAAATATAAATGCATTTCTTTGGTAAAAATATATGTTCCTCATATACAAACAAGTATTGTAAAACTTACTTTAGCTTGCAACACCCAGTAAGTCTCAGGCTTAAATGACTGGATTTTGTCATGCCTTTCAACACAGAATCCAAGTGTTGGGGTCTGACATGGCCCAAAGGAGATGAGGGAGCTGTCTAAATTCCCATATTTTCCCTGAAAATATTTAGTCTGAAACCTAAGACAGGGGTGAAAAAAAAAAACACAAAACCAAACAGGAACAAGTACATTAATATCCTAATTCCCATGAAAAGCAGAAGTTTTCATTAACTTATACACACAAATATGAGTAATCTATTGAATCATTCAGGCATTAGGAAAAAAGCATTCTGAGAAATATCACCTTACAGCTAATTAAGTCATAATTACTTTGCCTCACTGAATCCTTTTATGCCCAAAGAAATGTGGGAGAATATCATAAAATAAGACCATACCACAGCTGCTGACAGTACCTTACCTAGCTCAGTTAAAGCCATAACACAATTTTTTATTTATTTGTCTGTGCATAAAATCGTGCAGTTTGGTGCTGAGCAGAATTAGGCACTAGAGTTCCGAGACATATTTTGTGGACAGAGCTCTACTCCTGAACCTTTCATAGAACTGTCTGTAATCTATGCTGTCACCTTGTAAACGCACACCCAATTCTAAGATCCAGCTCCTGGCGGGCATCCACTGAAAGAGCTTCATTGCGATTGGGTTCTCCCAAGTGATTCATGGCATTGCAGATGTCTGTGTCAGTAATAGAACTGAATTTAGCTCTATAAATCGTCCTTTCGGTGCTACGAGGTTTGTTCATAACAGGAAGAACAGCATCAAGAACCTAATGAAGATCAGAAGCATATTTTAAGAGTATTTGAAAGGTAAGGGCTTAAGTCAGTTTTTCTCTCTAAAGAAAAATACCCCACTCTCCACAAATTATTTGCTGATATGTAACTACTTTCTTAATTCAGCAAGATATCATGCCAATACACTAACTGATAAGCAAGAGCAATATTTGTATATCCACTCAGAAGTGTATTGTTAGCAAAACTGAAGGATTTATTTATTAAACAGCAACTGCTGGAAGTGAAGCACTATTCTTAGCTAAGTGCAAAGACATTCACCAGTGCAGCTGCAGCACCTTTTGGTGAATATGTATCAGTTCCTGTCTGGGTTTATTCTACATATTGCCAGGGCCGTTATGATACAGTGGTACTAAAGAACTTAAAACAATTACTTGATAAAATGTGCTGCTTTAAATAAAAACCAAAAAATACCCTTCATGTAGACTTCTGGGAATCAGATGGTTAAAAAAAAAAATCTTTGCACACCAAAGTTTTAGTTCTATACCTTTTACGAGCAGAGTCCAAATTCCTGCAGTAAGCCTACACTGAAAAGCATCCTCTTGCTCAAAAGTGTCTAATTGCTTAACGAACAAAAGATAATAGAGATGAAGTTTTACAAGAACAGCAAAATAACTACTCCAGCTGTGAAATACAGACCAATTCTCAAAGCACTGGAATGTTCTAACATTTAAGAGACCTTGCTGTTCACCTCAGATGAGCAACATCTATGAAATTGATTTATACGCTTTAACTGACACCGTAAGAGTTCAAAAGCACATGAGTTTTTCCACCTCCATGCCTTTAAAACTTTACTCAACTTAGTTTGAATTTTACTGTATATTCATAAAACAATACACTGATAGTATTGTATGTCACAGACAATATATTATGGTATTATAAGTCTTAAAAATGGAAACCTTACTTCAAAACAGATGTTCTCTCCTTCCTTATCACAATCCAACCACAGGACAATACAATCACAGCCTCTTCCCTCTACCTGTGAGAAAAATTAGCACAGTTCTTTAGCAACTCAAAAAAAGACCTACCTCCTCAATAACCATATACTTTTTGTTTCTATTTTAAAGTACTAGAGAACATTTACTTGGTGTAAAAAGGATTGGAAGAATATAGCAGAAGTGACAAGAAGTCTGCAGGTACTTAAACAGTGGTTTGAAGAGAGAAGCAAGCTGTGCTTCGTGGGACCAGAAGTCTGCCTACGAGATGCTTTTCTGTAGGACCTGAAAAAAATCAGCATAGCTCTATAGCAGTGAAAGTCTCCTGAAACTGCCACAGTCTCTGTGTGCAGCCTTGGGCACAGTCACTTCCCCTTTCTGTGCCTTAATTTCCACATCATTTTAAAAAAAAAAAAAAAAAAAAAAAAGATTTTGTTAGAAGCAAAACATGCATCCAATGATCCAATTTTGAGAAGCAAGATATCGACAGTCAAAAAACTCAAAGGCAATGGAAAAATTGAATTGAACAAGGCAAAGATTTCAGACAGTGTAAGAACCAGTAAAATTAATAAAATAGATCTAACCATGACAAAAAGCTGCTTCCTGCAGGGAGGAAAATCCTCATTTAGGAATGTACTCATTTCTTTTCGACCCTAAAACTCTAGCATATTGTACAGCGCATTGCCAAACGCTACCCACTTTTGGGAAGTGGGCGAATAGACCTGCTAAATCAAACATTCAACGTGCAGCGTGAGAAACACTATATTCAGATGGCCTGTCTGCCTTCGCAGAGGGAAGACATGTAACAAATGTTTTAAATGACAGAGTCCTCTGGCACTACCCTCCAACAGAAAAATATCTGTTGTGAAGACAGACTCCATTTTTTATACTAGAGTGAAGATAACTGACTGTCGTGGTTTAACCCCAGACAGCAACTAAGCACCATGCGGCCATTCTATCACTCCCCCTCCTCAACTGGACAGGGGAGAAAAAATATAACAAAAGGCTTGTGGGTCAAGATAAGGACAGGGAGAGATTGCTCAACCGATTACCATCATGGGCAAAACAGACTCAACTTGGGGAAAATTCACTTAATTTATTGCCAATCAAACCAGAGTAGGGTAATGAGAAATAAAACCAAATCTCAAAACACCTTCCCTCCACCGCTCCCTTCTTCCTGGGCACGGCTTCGCTCCCAAATTCTCCACCTACCCCCCTCCAGCGGTGCAGGGGGATGGGGAATGGGGGTTACTGTCAGTTCATCACACGTTGTCTCTACCGCTCCTTCCTCTTCAGGGGCAGGACTCCTCACACTCTTCCCCTGCTCCAGCGTGGGGTCCTTCCCACAGGAGACAGTTCTCCATGAACTTCTCCAACGTGGGTCCTTCCCAGGGGCTGCAGCTCTTCACTAACTGCTCCAGCGTGGGTCCTTTCCATGGTGTCCAGTCCTTCAGGAACAGACTGTTCCAGTGTGGGTCCCCCATGGGGTCACAAGTCCTGCCAGAAAACCTGCTCCAGCGTGGGCTCCTCTGTCCACGGGTCCGCAAGTCCTGCCAGGAGCCTGCTCCAGCGTGGGCTTCCCACGGGGTCACAGCCTCCTTCGGGCATCCACCTGCTCTGGTGTGGGGTCCTCCCCAGGCTGCAGGTGGAGATCTGCTCCACCGTGGACCTCCCTGGGCTGCAGGGGGACAGCCTGCCTCACCATGGTCTTCCCCACGGGCTGCAGGGGAATCTCTGCTCCGGCATCTGGAGCACCTCCTCCCCTCTTTCTTCACTGACCTTGGTGTCTGCAGCATTGTTTCTCTTACATGTTCTCACTCCTCTCTCTGGCTGCAGTTTCTGTACCGCAGCAACTTTTTTTCCCCTTCTTAAATATGTTATCACGGAGGCGCTACCACTGTCGCTGATGGGCTCGGCCTTGGCCAGCGGCAGGTCCGTCTTGGAGCCGGCTGGCTTTGGCTCTGTTGGACACAGGGGAAGCTTCTAGCAGCTTCTCATAGAAGCCACCCCTGTAGGCCCCCCCCTACCAAAACCTTGCCACGCAAACCCAATACACTGACCCACTCTAAGGGCTGGAAAAGGGTTATACTTCTGGTTCTTAAATAAAGCTAGCTAACTTCTAAGATTTTTTTTATTTTTAGAAAGCAAGGCTAATTCATAGCAAAATCCTACACTGATCTTTCAAACTTATTAGTAATTTTTATTGCTTTCCAAAACCACTAAATAACTTCACTTCTTTTTTCTTGCCAGGATAAAAATAGGTCTCATTGCTTTGTATCTGAAGAGGAAGAATAGGAACAATGAATCCTTGAAGATGGAATATGCTCCACATGAAATAAAGAAAAAGAATGCCAAAACAAAAAGATATCTCTCAAATACTATTCATAAGAAAGAATACCTGTAAAAACTTCACCATGGTCAGTTTGGGATTAGCTTCTTTCTTTTCTGTGGGAGCTTTGCTAAAAAGTTCTGCTGGATCCACTTTGTCCCAGCTGTTATACTTTCCTGAAAAGCAAAAGTGTATTAAGTAGAGCTCTAAATATATATTTTTAAAAAAAACAACAAACAAAATTACTTTGCAAAACACTTGGCTTTCAAAACTTGTATTGGAAAATTTTCTACCCTAACACATCTTGCTTTACTATATATCAAGGCACCCCTTAGCTTTTTACGTGAATTGCAGCTACCGTTTTGAAGCATGACATAGGAAAGAAAAGAAAGAAATACTACACACCGTTCAGAAATTTTAACATGAGCTATTAAAACACCTTCTGTTGTACAATCAGTCGATCAGGCCAAGGGGTGGGAGCTATTTTTCCTTGTTTTCACAGTGCACACACAACATGCACACTGCAGTCTGTTTTACTGTTTATCTTTGTTCATTCCCATTTTTCTAAAGTAACCGTTAGTAATATTGCTTAGCAATTACACGAAACTGTACCTCTTTAAAGCGCTGTGTAAATAACTCAAAATTCAGTCCTCATAAAACTCGTAATTATCGTTAGAGGAAATACAGTAGTCAAATGACTAGTCCAACACTTCAAAGCAAGTTAGTGACAGGATTCTTTGTGCATAATCCTTACCAGATCTCTATTTTGCAGTAATACACTACAATGCTTCAGAGAATATCCTTTTGGACTCTGCGTTCTTTAATCATCTTTCATCTGAAGCACCAAAACATTTTTCCATGTAAGCAAATAGAGCCTCATCTCCCCTCATTTTCCAGGGATATAATTCAGGCACAGAAAAGATAAGTGGCATGACCAAGGTCATGCAAGAAGTCAGCCAGAGAACTAGAAACAAAAATCAAGAACTGCTGACCACAAGTGATCCTTTCATCCTCCTTTTCTCTCTGCTTGTCTCCTGAAAATTCTTCCTGAATTATTTCCACGATCAGTATTTTCCTATTAGAAGTCTTTGACAGCTCTACAAGCCCTATCAGTGAAAATATCTTATGAACAGACAAATACCTATGAAATCCAAAGTCATGACATGACCGCATACAGATGTCATCTTGAAATGGGCACTCTGTCCTATAAATGATCCAGTGTACTCATGCACAGAGCATGCACCATTCAGTCCCTTGCGAGAGGACATGTTTCCTGTGAAAATAAGACCATAAATATCAACAGGATAAAAAAACCTATTGAAATAAGTTATTTTGTGTAAAATGATATCCCCCTTTTCTTAGATCTTATAGCTAGGGTCTTCCTGATCACAAAATTCTACTCATTGATACAGTTTTTATTTCAGTTAATTATCACTTTAGACCGTTTTTAAAGCATGTTTTGTTTTCAACTGAAACTATCCATTATCTCCTCCATCTTTTCCCTCCCACCAGGAAATCCTTATGAAAATACAGCTAGTTTTCTAGACCAGTACAGTTACAATCAACTCATTCTATTTTCCACATGATTTATAAAACATTTACTAGAGCTTCAAAAATCTCGTAACAGCAACTTGCTACTTGATTGGCACTTTCCAGAAACCGTATGTACCAACACACACTACAGTTACATAAAATATCAGATTCCTTCAGTCTTGAACTGAATAGGCATCAGCACATAAAAATAAACAGAACGTGAAGGGCCATGCAGCTCTTTTGTGAATCGCAACCTGTCTTAAGCCACCACTCCCAGGTGGCAGCTGCCCCAAGACCACCAAGTAACTGACCAGGGTGTTTCTCAACCTCACTTCATCTACAGCAAAACCTGATAACCTTCACCATCACGCGATTTGCCTCTAGGCAGCTAACACCGATCTCCTCAGTTGGGCTGGGCACTCCAGAGCACTTCTATGCTGCCACTGGCCGAACAACAACCAGAAGGACCGAACAGACACGCTTTCTTTCCTACCCCTCGAGAGGATCTTGGCGATGGACTGAGCCAGAGAAGGCTTCTCCGCGACCATTAAAATGGTCTTCATTTTCACCTGATGAGACACAAGGTGCCACTGGCCTTAACGGTACAGCTCGGCCTTACTGGTGACCACGGCACACAGCTCACAAGCGAAAGTCAGTCCTCGGCCTGGAGAGAGATAGAGAGCGCGAGAATAACACAGGTTTACTGCAAAAACACTTCCGCTAAATACAACTACAAAAACCAGAAAGCCAGCGACGGATTTCACAGCTCCGAGCACCCTCCCGTCGGGGCTTCGCGGTGCCCGGGCCCACCCCTCCGCAGCTTCTTCGCCGAGAAGCCCACCGGGGCAGAGAAGACGGCTGGGAACGGCTTCAACCGGACGTTTAAATAACAGCCGGGGCCTACCGGCAGAGAGGGGCCGAGAGGAGCCGCCCCGGCCCAACCTGAGGGGCGAGAGAGCCGCTCGGAGCGCTGAGGGAAGGAGAAGAGCGGCCCCGGCCCCGCTCCGCACCTCACCTCACCTCAGCAGGCGGCCATGGCCTCCGCTTGCACTGCCGGGTCACGGAACCGGAAGGCGCAAGCGAGCGGCACCGCCGGCTTGAAGCGGCGCGGGCGGGCGGCCCCGCCCCTCCGCCCCGCGCCGGCGGCCGCCTGCGCGAGCGCCCCCTGGCGGCGTGGAGGAACGGGCGGGGCGCGCGTCCGCCCTCCATCACACGTCTTTTTTTTATTCCAAGGACTTTAACAAAGCCAAAACTCACCCTCGGAATTGATGATAGATACGTAACCGAACACGAGGACATCAGAAAAACGTACCGCCACCGTTCCCCGCCCAAACTCCCTGCACAAAGTCCTGCCACCGGGACGCGACGGGCCGGCTGCGCGCAGACTCGTCTCGCTTCGAGTCTGATTATTACCAGAGGTGCACAGAAAACAGGTATCATCAAAGCTGTCTGAGAAAATCCGTGCACACCACTCGTATCTGCTTTACTCCAGCAGCTTGAGTCAAACCGGGGCGCCTGCGCACAGTCTGTAATTCAGTTCCTCGCTTCCGTAGACTTAAAACGCTACAGGCAGCCTCTGCCTCTGGCAGCATCTCCTCCAGCGCAAAGGAACTCGTCCTCGGAGCGTTCAGAGCTGCCAATTCCCTTGCACCCAGAGGCGGCGACGGAAACAATACTGATGTTTTGAATGATCTTGAATTTGTATCATAAATTCCTGAAAAATGCATTTTCCGCACGTTAAGTATTAATTGAATGTCGATTTCCCACTTGGCAAGAAAAAGAAGGGAAAGGAGAGCGGGGAGGGAAGGGCGCGGGCGGAGGCACATCCTTCCCTCACCCCACATTTCCTTCCCTGGGGCCATGGAGGGGCATCAGAGACCCTGTGCCCCAGCTGCCACTGCCCGGGGATGCTGGGCCCTGCTCAGCGGAGGTTTTGTCAGCGGACGGGGACAGTTCCCGACCTCTCCTGCAGCCTTCAACTCTTTCACGTGCCCCGAAACCTTTCTGTCGAAGGAAGCGCTAAAGAGGGAAGCCCCGAGTCGGTGAGTTCTATAAGCTCTCTGCGGAGGAGCTCAGCTCTCTGGTTTTACCCCTGTGGTGTGCATCGATCGTTGCCGATGTTTGTAGCACTCTTCCAAGAGCTGCTCAGTACCATACAAACCCAAAGAGAAGAGACTGGGAAGCAGCCGGGATCAGGATGTGCATCAACCTCACGCTGTATGGAATAAAAAGGAACTAATTCACCTTCAATTAGATTAGTAGGCAATTAATAGATATTAAAGTTACTAGTGAAAGGAAAATCAAAACAAACCCAGGGCTTTTAATTCTTTGGCAATACTGAAGCTAGAACGTCTTAAAGCAAACGTGTTCTGCTGTTTCAATGCCTGGTTCCCTTTGACATCTGGGGAACATATGGAACAATCGGGAGGCAAGTTAAAACCAAGTCTTACATCAGATACGTATTTTTCCGTTTTCTCTAGTAAAAGCCCTCTACCAAATCCAACCTTTCTTTTTTTTCAGCGTGCAGCGTAACATGCCAATTCAGACTTGTACTTGCCCGCGAGAGCGCAGCCGGGTCTCTCCGCCGCGTAGCCGAGGGACGCCGGGCGCTCCGAGTCCCCGCATACCGCTGCGCTGGACCACACAAAGATTTCCCCAGCCTGAAGGAACCCCAGCTTCCCGCCCAGCCCGTGTACACGCCAGCCCTCCTTGACCTAACCCACGCTGGGACGCCGACTCAACGCCAGTCGCTCCGAAAAGCCGTCTCTCCGGTTGGGACACCCCCCCCCCCCCCGGGGCCCCGCCATTTCTAATCCTCCGGTGTGGAGCTCCGTCAGCCCGAAGGTACCAGATCACCCAACCGGGCTGGGGACGGGGGCTCCGCGGCCCTTCCACGTGGGTTTGGCTCAGCCGTGGCGATGGGATGAGGCGGCACGGCCGCCGCCGGCAGAGGGAGAGCGCACCGCCGGCGGTCCCTTTCGCCCGGTAATCGGCTCCTGTCCCCGGTGCGAGAGCCCCGGTGAGCCAGGCTCCCACCGCCAGCTCCTCTCAGAGGGCTTTTCGGCGCTGGGGTGGCTCCTGCTATTTCAGGGTTTGGCAGCTTTTTCTTTAATAGAGTTGCTCACCCTTCCGAGGGGGCTCCAAAGATCATCTCGCCTGACCCAACCGGCCCTGCGAGACTCTTCGTTCCCACCGGGAGAAACTCCCGGGATGAGAGGCCGTGTTTGCCAAGACACCAGTTACCCACGGCGCTGGGGCAGGCTTCGTCCGGGACAGCTGACACCCCCCTCCTTTACTTTTTTTCAGCTCTGGCTGGTGTTTCCCTTCTGAAGAGTTGAAGACCATAAACACAGATCTCTAGCTGTACAAAAGGGACAGAAGAATAAAAAAACAAAGCAAGTAGCCTCTCCTATGGTTTTCTTGGAGAAAAACAAGTTTTGTTTCTAGGTTTAAAGCATTAGCCAGAGTTTGGTTTACACTGACTTGGTAAGCGTATAAAACCAAGAAAGCTACAGCTCTGGGGAAGCACTTTGCACGCTGAGGACACTTTGACCTCACGGGTCCTGCTGCCTGTAGAGTCCCAAGTTTTTCAACACCATTTATCCCCCAGGTTATTCCAGTGGATCGTTATTTAAGTAGCCAAAGCTGTCACTCTGACTGCGATGTCCGTGTCTCACTTCTCCAGCAGAAGAGCTTGCACAGGGGTTAGAGCCTTGGAGCTTCCCGTTCTACCACTGACTCACCGATTCATTTTGGTAACTAATGCCTTGGTGCCTCCTCTCACCTCCAGGACCAGAGTAGCAACTTCCCTCTTCAGGGATGTTTTACAGATCCGTATGTGTAAAGCCCATTTTAAGAGCAAGATAGAAAAAGCTACAGAAATACAAACTGTTGTAGGGAGCATGATCATTCCTGTTTCGCTTCCCTGGGCTTGTTCTTGACCTTAGAGTAACTTTTTCCTGTTTGTTTCCAAACACACTTAAAAAGATTGCCATGAAATTAATAAGTATTGACAGGAGGGTCAGGCAGGCAGAAACACATCTGGAAGGATGCCACAGACATTAGAAATGATGAAAATGCAGGTCAAATTATTAAAATAGTTTTTCTTTTTTTATCTTTAAAAACTAAATAATAACTATGAGGCCACAAAAATGCACCTGAAATCTTGACTACAAATCTGGGCTCCAGATATTTCAGTGCTGGGAAGGAGACAGAGCCTACCCCATACAGAGCAACAACAGCACTTGAAGTGTTTTGTGCTGGAGTGAAAGTTATGCTTGTGCCTCTTATAAGAAATAATTACAAAAAAAATCATTGAATAATAGAAGGGAGAGAAGAGGGTGAATGCTGATGAAACAGGATATTATTAGTTGCTGGGACACACACACGACACATGACGTATCATTGGATCTTGACTCTGTTTTCCCTTAAGTAGTAGCCTTTTGTTCTAAGGAAAATGCAAAAGTTCACAGATAACCAAAGCTCTGTGTTAGCAAACATCCAGGCTTCTGTCCCATAGATATCCAGTGTACATCTGCCAATTAGTACAGTACTGCTTAGAAACAAGTATGCTCACCTACTAAAATGGGGGGGGGGGGGGAATGTCAGAATAAAAAGACTGTGGAGTTAAAGCACCATTTATCTATCATATACAGCATTTCTTCTCACTTTAAGGCCACATTAAAGTGAGGAAGAGATGTGGAAGGGATCTGTGTGAATGGGAGCAGATCCACAGGGATGAAATGAGAGAAACCAAACACACGCTTTTGTTCAGGTTCGATTTGTACTAACTGCTGTATAATCCAGCCCAGTTTTGGTATTGACAGTAATCCATAATCCAGGTAGGATAACACAGTCCCTTCTCCAAATGCAGTCTACAATAACAACAACAAAAAAGGCAAAAAGAAACCCAACGGCAGCATGATGGTGACCATTTGAAACTCATGCCCCCATGTGTATGTAATTGTACTGCAGACCTGTAAGTATGGCTGGAGGAGGCACAGACCTCAGCTGCTTTCAGGGCATTACCTGCAAATTAACAACAATTTAGCCATGGCCACACAAGGTCCCAACCTCCAAGCAAGTAGCTGAGACCTGGGTAGTACAGCCCACGTGGGAGCCTATCTGAGTCGAAAGATCTGCATAAATTGCAATCTCACCACTTTGGTGTAGGCATGCCCCGAGATCAGCTACCATCAGCAGACTCAGCATGCTTCACCGTCTCAGGAGAGCTTATCCTCCCTGTGCTCCCGGGGAAGGTAACGCTGTCTTCATGTCACACACCAGGGAAGCTTCTGGCACAGGGACATTGATGTGCAAATTTCTCAAGAGCTGAGCTAGCTTCCCAACTCCTGCACAGGGTTTTTCCCAGCTGTGGTTGTGCTTCACCTGAGAAAGCTGGCTTTGTTCTGCCCTGCACTGTGGAGCTTCTCATTTCCTACCCTGAAGACCAGCTACTGCTGCCCACCCTCCCTTACGCTGGCCCAGGCAGGGCTGGCACTGAGACCAGGCTGATAACTGCCCAGCTGAGCTAGATCATGTAGAGTCACTCCCGTCTGCTCCATGTCTCCCCGCCTATACATACACCGTACTCCCAACTATGATACTGCAACACGGAGACACTCAAGTTGACCTGTCAGAAACCCAGCACTGGTCTGGCAGAACACACACATGCACTCTGGCCATGCCATGCCTATACTGGGTATCGACTACATTTGCAGTTTTGAAGTTCTTGTTCAAATGAGACAAATCTAGATAACAATATGGCATGCCATAAACAACCCCACTGCAAAAAAAAAAAAAAAAAACCCAAAAACCAAAAAAACCCAAAAACCTGGATGTGAGGAAATACATAATTTATAATTCATAACCACACAGGGAGATTTAGACAGCCTTGTAATGTTTACTGTATACCTAATTATTCATGTCTTTGCTTTCTAAATATCTGAGTTGTGTAAATTAGAGGTGAGGTAAATTCTTGTCTGTCACCTGGCTGAAATCTCAGCTGGTTTTTGAACCAGAGTTTTTATTGGGTTTGGAACTTGGAATTTCTGCCTTGAATTGGGTTGAATCCTCAGTGCTGAAAGAGCTCTGCCAGCTGACCCCAAGCGGAGCCAGCCAAAAGCTTATCTCCCTGAATTTCACATCTCGCTCCACACAGGATGGGGCAGAATTCAGGACTTTGAAAACTTAATCATATTTTTATACGTTCTATCCTTCTTATTGCAACCACATTTTCTTATGGCCTTTCTCTATCCCACATCTCTGAAGTTAAAATGATCCAAACGACTGTAGCTACACTGCTCGCTCTTTGGGAAGGACCACCCGTCTCCCCTCAAGTCTAGGACCTTGCTGAGGTTGAAGCAGCTGTGAAAAAAAATGAAGAACCAGCTTTGAAAAAACCAAACCAAAACACAACCTAAGAAGTCTCATTAAGAGAAACCTCTCAGAACGCAGTTCACAATTACAGTGTTTTTAAAATTATACCTAGACGAGAGGCTCTTCCTTCTGCTGGCTGTCTCTGCCACCTAGCCTAATGCCAAAACTTTGTCTGTAAGTAGCAGAGTTGCTGTGTCACTGGTTGTGGCCCTGGCCTTTGAGCTGTGAGTCAATTTTGCATTATACATTTTGAGCTAACACCCACGCTTGTGCTGAAGTCCAAATTTGCCTTGCATCTCTACTGTTTGGAAGTTGCTTTGGGTCTGGATCCATGCCATAGCTCCCTCGCCGCCAGCTCCAGGCACACACAGAGTCCAGGGAAAAGAGCCCCTCTTCTCAACCGACCCAATTGCTTATTATAAAACCTTTTACCTCTCTCCTACAGGAGACCAGCAGCTCCCTTGCTCTTTACAATTAGAAGTAAAACCAAAACCATTTGGGTAGAAATGTGGTAGAAAGGAAGGAGTCTGACATTTAGTGTTAGCTACTGACTTTCCCGCTTTGAAGCTCTAAGCAGCACATTGCAGTCTACATTGGTATAAACTGGCTTCAAAAATCCTTCCAGATGCAGCCTACAGAGCTCAGCATCCTCTTCCTGAAGTGTTAACTGCGATATACACTGAGAAAGAGTCCCTGAATTTTGGTTCCTTCTGTAAAGCTCATGGTAGTGCCTGCTCAGCCTCCTCACCTGCCCTGGGCTCTCTGCTCGCTTTTGCCTGGTCCCAAGGCAGCTCCATCGTTCCTGCATCTTTTCTCCCCACTTCACAACACTTCTGAACCACTGCAGCACGGTAAAGCATCCAAATGGGGAGATTTCTCCAGCATAAACTGTTGAGGATTTGGTTAACAGAATTGCTGCATTGTGGCTCTCACTTGCAGCAGCGCCGACACCTTTGTGAAACACGCCCTATCAAGACTGTTTTACTACAACAATGAAAACTCTTTACCTGGGTTTTCTTCTACGGCTGTGCCTACCTAACTCCACCTGGATAGTAAAGGCTGTACAACCTCCATTCAGACTACCTTCAATGAGTTTGTTAGCCCATAAATAACATCAATCAGCAACTGTTTTTGAGGTAGGGAAGTAACTTGACAGATTCTTTCAAAGGAGAATTAGGTTCCTAATTATCTGTGACCTTGCGTGTTTCAGAATCATTACAGCCCTTACAGGACATCACTTGTCTTTACTCTGACTGTTCCTGCTTCCTTTGCATTCTCTGACATTTTTCCTATTGATTTTCAAAGAAACGGATGGGGTCACGCTGTGGCCCTCAGCAGAGAGGAATCCTCAGTACCTCTAGCAGCTCATAATCAGAGAGTGGAATGAAAAGCCATATATTGCAGGACCAGTTAAACTCTGAGCCCTGCACCGCTGCGTGGGAGATTGAGACAGAAACAATGTCCATACTGCATTGGGGAGGACTTGCCAGTTAGGGCAATTGCCTGAAAAATGGGCTACCGCCCTGGGGAGCTGCTGGGATAATTCAGCCTTCCTGGGACCCTGATTGTGCTGCAGTTAAACCCATGCCTTGCAAAAGCGGTCAGGCGCACAGCCCATATTTTCTCGGATTTCCCAATTGCTTGCTACAGGTACTTGGCAGGAGTATAGCTGTAGCTCTTGCAACAAAATCTTAACAGAGCGGGGAGCTTTGTGCGGTGACAGGGTGGTGCGACTGGTCCCGAGTATTTTGAAACTGCAGCCGTGTTTGCAATTTGATAGCTCTGGAGGTATTTTAACGCGCAGCCTGCTGCCATCATTGTATCACCTGAAGTTGAGGGGAGAGAGGCTGGATGAGCCAGCAGCAATGTGGTATTTTACACATACATTAACTATGAGCTCAAGCTGAAATCAAAGAACAACCAGCTGTCAAGAACATTTCCATGGGAGGTGCCTGAGGTCATTTTTCCATAGTTTTCAGAATAACTCAACATCACTGCAGAATTGTCTGGAAAATATTGTGTCCAAGACACTTACTCGCTTTCCATTTTTGAGCCTCCATGGGCAGAGTGATGGAAGGGGTTAACTGGGCGAGAGGAGCTTGAATTCTGGAGACATTTTCAGATACCTGGGGTACCTTCGGCTCCACAAGGTTGACCTCTGACTCTCGAAGTTTATCAGCACATTCACTAATCAGGGGTGTTTAATGGAACAGCCACACGGATTCCTGGCATTCTTGAAACGTTATGACCCTGTCAGTTGTATGAAGACTAAAAGTCTCTTGCTTTTGAACTCACTAGAGTTTGCACTGTCTTAGAAGCCTTTGATAAATACTTGCTGGATTTCTTACCTAGCTGCTCTAATCTGCCCAAGGTCATCATTCCAGAAAAAAGGTTTTATTTTGTGTGCATTCATCACTTAAATGGATCGAATCAATGTTTTCTCAAATTCTGGAGTGGAAAAAAGCATTGTGTGCCATGTTTATGAAAGCCAGCAGATAAAAGATTTATTTTCATGTTACACATGGGGTTTTTTGTGTTCACTGTCAGTCTCTAAAGACCAGTAAAAAACAAATGTCAAATATGTTTTTCCACAAAAAAACCCTAACGTTACTTAAATACACCTCACACAAGTACCCAAAGGTTTTATCAACAGAGTCCATGTGCATGTTATTTTGTCACAGTTCACACCAGAGAGTTTAAACACAAAGGTCTGGCTTCAGCTACAATCAGAGATCCAAGCCTGGCCGGAGGAATACGTGACCCAAACCTTGTCCAGAATTTAAATGGACCCAAATTCAAATGGGTTGAATTCCCCATGAATGAGGTACCCAAGTCACTTTTTAAAATTAAAATAGAATTTAACGGTCACTTTGAGCGCTTTAAAAATTTTACTTCAAGTTCAGGATACAAACATAGTACATCAATGTCCAAGTAAAACAGCTTGAATTTTGAGCAAGAAATATTTTTGCTGATTTTCTTGTGAATAAGCTCCATACAGAGCAAGCCTTGCTGGCACAGGTAAGGCTGGGTAACTCATCAGCGTAAGAAAGCCTTGTAATCAGGGTACTGGCAACAGGCAAAGAAAAGATGCTGGAAATATCAAGAGTTAACAGGTGACTTGATATGGGTGGCTGTCTCTGCTACAAGGCTTTTAAAAGCAAACAGTTCACATAATTTACGAATGGTTTCATAGGAAGGCTCGCATTTATCCCAAGAGGCCATGCCTTGGCATAGCAGACCTCCCAGGAGACTTTTCAGGTGACTCTTCCTTTATCAGCCTCATTTTATTACTCCTAGTTCTCTTCTTCTGCAGTTTCTCATGATATCTCTTGATATTTTTAAACTCATCACCTATTGGCAGTTTGTCGTTAGATTACATTGTTCAGCTGAGCTACACACCCTCATTTTGCGACGGACAATGGCAAGAGCCTGACCCTTCACAGGGCAGAGGAAAAGTATATAAAAAGAACTGAGGGGGTCAGATTCTGCACACGGTGGGAGCAGAGATGCTGCTGGTAAGCCGAGCATTGAGTAAAAGCATCTCGCTTGCAGGCTAACATAATGCTCACCCGTTGCGCCGCACGCACCATCTTCCACCTCTTGGCTTTTACCTGATGTTGTGAGGAGCTGAGGAATGGGGACGCACACCGAACAAGATTATTCCCCCTGCACTCGACCTCACCAGCACCCAGGCAGATGCCAGCTCACGCGTGGTGCAGCACAACTACCTCGTGTTTCCTCCCGAGTCCCCTTACGTGGGCTCAAAACCTAGGAGGAATTTTGTAGCAATCCTTGGGATGTCGTGCTCTCCTCATTACCTCTCCTGACCTAGCAAATGGGGGGCAGGGTGGGAGTGATCTTTGTATCTAGGTCAGATCTTAAGCTTTTTTTTTCCTTTACTGCAGAATCACTCCCTCCCGTTCCCCTCAGCTCTTTTTCAGGTTTGGCTTTCAACTGCTGGTTGAGCACTCGTCTATCATTCTCTCCTTCTGCCCTCTTCAGCCCAGGGCAGAATCATTTGTACTGAACAGGATGGCACTTTTCTTTATCTTCTGTCTCACGCTTTTCTCTTTCACCCCATCTATCATATCCCCACACCTGACTGGTGTAATACAATGAGATATTTAAAACCACAAAAACTGTGCAAACCAGATTTTTTTTTTTTCCTTACCTAATAGCAGAGCAGAAACCAGCTGGGGAGCCACTCATGTAAAACTGACTTTACCAGTGAGACTCACTCACCTGTTTCCAGCCTCGTGTTCCTCTGGTCGATGAGGCCATGGGGTAGGTGCACCCACTCTACCTTCAGTCCAACAACTGCTTTACCCAGCATACAAGGCCACGGAGGGGGCTTGGGCATGTCACCTAGCAGCGCCCTGGGCTCAGAGGCCAAGGGATCTGTCAACTTTTGCTCCATACAGTCCTGATGTTGGGCATATCTCTGCTCCCTGACCCTTCATCCTGCTCCGAACCGTGTTACCGCGAACACAACATTCACGGTTTCGAGGTGACTGGTCCCGTGTTGGCCCGCACCCTATATGCCAAACCTCCTCCTTGCAGCCTCGATTTTCCCTCGGGTAAGTGGCGGTCCGACGCAGAGGCTATTGCTGATAAAACCCTGGCACACGCCACGTAAAGCTTTGAGTAGAGCGAAATATAATCAACGATTTAACAAGTATCGAAATAAAAGTCAAAAAAATTACCACAATCCAGGAAGTCGCAGAGCAATGGCAGCCACGGGAGGAAAGCGGGAGAATACCACAAAGCCCTGGAAAGGCTGCAGTGGCCGGGCAGAGACACGGCTCTTCGTGATCCCTCTCTCCTCACAGAGGGAGGAAAACTCACCTCCTCCACTCATCCAGGGGCCCAGCCTGCAGTTAGTCACCCATTTTGGATGACTGCAAATACATTAATTTAGCCAGCTAGCTAGAAGAAAAGCTTTTGAAAGTGGTATCAAATAAATCGTGGAAGCCCCACGTATAAGAGCAGGCAGCGTGATGTGAAACCTCGGCACAGGCCAGCTGTTAACCCAGCCAGGCGCTGGCACTTGAGAAATGCCAGAGGGAAAAGTTGTAGAGATGATTGCTAACTTGTACAAGAACCGCTGCTACGATCATCCTCTTTATCTACCCCTCTCAGGGCGGAAGGGGCTGGAAAGGGCAATCCCAACTGCTTTTCTTTTTCCCTTGTGCTTGTGGACTCTGATCCACAGCATGCAGCAGAGCCAGGCTGTGGGCACACATCCTCTCCCAGCTGCCAGTGTTTCAGCTGAGAGGTAGTTCTCCTGCTTTGCCCTCATTTCTCATCTCCACAGCCTCCTCCCGCATTTTAGAGAACATTGCTATTTGAGAGCTGAGCATCTTGTGCGCCATTCAAGAGGAGATGAGTTTAAAGCAGCAGAGCTGACCTGGCTCTTCTAATTCAGACTACGCCACAAAAAGAGCAATCAACTCCAACAAAGGGAAGGACAGCAAGTAGATCAGAGCCGGGGAAGGCTGGAAGAGGAATCAGAGCGGGGGTAAATCTATAGACACAACCGCTAACAGAGCCCCGGCTGCCAGACTCAGACTCTTCAATCAACAGAGAAAGTAGGTCCCATATTTTGACCACATACTTATTTGCCGTTGCAGTTTCTTTGGTGTGTGTGTACAAGGACGTGCCAGTGCCGAGCGGCGGGCAGGCTAGATGGTCAGCTTGGACCTCAGCCCATCACTCAAGAAATGCATGGCAGAGCAGGAGACCTGCAGGGCAGCCAGGTCCTGGCTGGCATCTACCCCTTCCATCTCATCCCTCTCTCGACTGAGTACTGCTCTCCTGGTAGAGGCTGTACATTGAATGCTTGGTAATGCTCGGAAAGTGCCGAGTTTTGTTCCTTCACATTTGTTCTTTCCTCCCCAGTTCATTTTAGGGAAGGGGCAGAAAAGCGAACTCTAGAAAGTGTTTGGAACCTGCCAGTCCCTTGGAGGCTGAAACATTTTCCACTCACACGAGCGTTACTGGTTTAAGAGTATAGGGCAAATTGCTCATTTATGGCAAAATAGTGAAACGTTAATGTGTCCGTACCCCTGCTAAGGCTGCAGGATACTTTGGCTACTGGTCAAATTTTAATCATCCAAGCTTAAGTGAACAATTTAGCTAAAGTGAACAGTTGGTTTCATGCTTCACTTACCGAAATGCTCTGAGCTGCGAGGCTCCCCGTTTGCTGTGCACTGGAAGTGGCTTGCCCTCCATGCGTGCCACTTGTGTTTGCTGCTCCGATTCTTGTGTGCACTGTTAAATCGGAGCGGCGAGGGACTTTAAGGTAGACAGAGTAATAGCTGGGAACTTCAGTCACCGCCCCAACAGTTGGCACTCATGGAAAGCACCACGATCTCTGTGGGTTCTGCAGAGAGGAGGCTCAGCTGGAGGACGGCTGGTTGGGTCCAGCTGCGCACTTGAAGGCAGAGGCTGCTTCCACAGCTTCTCTGCTCCAGCACCTGCAGAGTTCTCCCTCTTTTGCTTCTTGGATAAGAAGTTATTTTTGGCTGTGTTTTGCTATATTAAATATTAGCTCTAGGCTTTCCCCTATGTACTGTGTAATCCTGTTCTGTGTGGGTTTTATATATTGTTCTTTTGACATTATCACTATTGCATATTAATAAATTAAACTTTCAATTCATGTTACTCTCTTGGGCCAATGTATATTGCTAGGGGGTGAAAAGAAGGGATTAAACTGGCTTAAGGTGTTCTGCTCTTGTACCATGTTACAGCAGATGCGTAAGGATCAGTGAGTTTTCTTGGCTCCGAATTGTTATATTAATAGCAGAATTGTGGGGTCATAATTTTTATTACACTCTTTTAATAAGCTATTGATGCAGACACATTTTACACCTATGGGGAAATATAATTATGCTGGAACTGTAACATTGGATGTTCTTAGCAGAATATCAGAAGGTATTAGGAGGAGAACAAGCCTTCGCATTACATCGAATGAAGTTTTAGAAAGCCTAGGGAGGAACAAAGGTTCAAGATAGAGAAAGAGGAGTAACAACAACCTGAATGTCTCTAAGTTTGGGCTTTGAGTTACTAATTAGCATAGCAATTGGGGAGCTGGTGGCATAGACTGAACTCCTCAACAGGAGCATACACAGGTGCATGATGTGATGCTGCATATGGTCAACAAGCTCCGGAGAAAAGCCCCCTGGTATAGTATAGCTTACGCTGGGGCTTCAAGACATATATCGCATCTCTGTCTTATCAAATGCAGTGGCAAGTTATGGAAAAGTGAGGCAGAAAATGAACCAGTGTCAGATGCAAGCGCCCCATCAGCCAGCTCCAAAACAAGGGAAGAGCTAACGTTGACTGAAGGACTGTCTTTGAGATGGGGTTTGATGAGGTAAAAGAGATTAGATATTCTATGAAACCCCTCATAAAAAGCAGAATTATAGGGTTGAAAGCCACAGAATAGGAGAGGCAGAAATCTCTGAGGTGGGCAGCTACTCTGTGTTAACTCCCATGCACCAGATGAGCCGGTGCACATCCAGCTGCTCTGCAAACGCAGCCTTTGCCCAGCCACCTCCACTTCTTCACTTAAAAAAAAGCCAAAAAAACCAAACGGAGCTGAAGCCACATACTTCCCCCAGAAACCCCACACCCTGTTAGGCTATAGCAGGGTGTCTGCTAGAAAAGGCATCTTGTTTTGAACATATTTGATAGCTCTTACAGCCATCCTTTACTCCAGTTTATTTCATGCTCGGGCAACCAACACCACAAGCCCTGCATCTGCACTGTCAAATATATTCTGTCCATGGCTTAAAGACACTTTCCCCAGAAGATCGGATGTTCCTGTAGCCTCATAAGCATACAATGTCTAAAATAGGTACAGTGCCATAAGTAGACAAATACGACTTATTTTTACTATGACTATTGTTATTTTAGATCCCGTAGCACTACAGATGTGACAGGCTCTTTACAAACATTAAAGGAAGTCAGTTCCTTGCTCCGAAAAAATCTCACCAAGAACAGAAAACTGTTGCCTTAACTCTTTTATTTTGTGGTTTAGCACTTGCCACCACACAACAGCTGAGATACAGGCTAGTTCTCCCGAGAACTTTGCATTTGTCCCCCAAACGGTGACTCCTGGGTTATGATTCCTGCTTGAAGCCCTGTCAAATGTATCTTAATTTGTTAATAGTTTTGCTCCATTAGGCTGACTCTGCTAAGAGGCTATAAAAAGTAATAGTCCATTTGTGAGTTTACTGCTATTAGCTGCAAGTGTTAATTCATGCGCAAAAAACTATATAGCTATGTACGTTCAGCCAATAATGAAGCAGAGGAGATTACATAGTGGGTGAGGAAATTATTCCCATTGTAGATTTGGTGCATATTCATCTGTAAACAGTCACCGCTCCTGCCTCAAGAAAAAAGTGGCAACTTCTTGGTTTTAATCACACTCTGTCAGTTCTAATTGCTTCACAAACAACATCACAGGGTGGGTAATTGGGCCCCTCAGCTTCTCCGTCATAACAGCGTGACTGCTCAGGAGAGGAAAACAATCCCTCACCCGTTCCAAAAGCTAATAAAGCAAGTGATGGAAAGGGAACCTTCTAATTTCTGTGCAAGTCCTGACCTACCTTTGCAAGGTAACACATGTTAATGCTTAATTAACCAAGTAAGAACAGGGATCTCCCCAACGAGCTACTTGCCAGGGGATGCATAGACAAAATTATTGCATTTGGAAAAGTACAGACTCAAGCCTCCCACCTGCTTTCACACCCAGGCAAAGGAAGATGAGCTCATTGCCACCTTCCACTGCCCTGTTTATCAGTGCTTTTCCTTTCCCCAGGACATACAGAGAGGAAAATGAAGCCTAGCAGGTGCTGGGCAGTAAATTTTTCTGCAGAAGTGCTCATTGCCTCCCCAAGCACCAACCCAGCAGCCACCGCTCTCCTGCCCCAGCATTGCCTGCCAGCACCGGGCAGAGCCTGGACGAGGGCCACCAAAGTGCCTTTGCAGCACATCTGCAGCAGCATCAGGTCTTTCAGCAATACCCCCAGACAGGCTGACGGCACCAAGCACTGCTTCTCTCAAGTAAGCCCCTAACTGAGCCCTAAATGTTAGGGATCATTTTTTTCACAAGCAAGAACAAAATTCTGCAAAACTAAAATCCATCAAGGATACCAATTGAGCTCAAAATTCCCTAGTCTTGCAGAGCAAAGAACTGTAGTTTCCCAAGACGGTTCCTGATCATATGCCTTTTCAGGAGACCAGAGAATGAGGAAAGCCTGTTAGCTCAAAATCCCATTGCTGCAGCAGAATAATTGCTCAAACACATTGCAAAACTGCGTCAAGGAAAAGCCCCAATCCCGCAAAGTGCACGCTGTGTGTGCATGCAACTTCACTTGAACATACAAGCCATGCTTCTTGAGAAGCATTTTGTGGCTTTCTGGGTACCGCTACATCAGAACTGTAACACTAAGAAATTTTTGCCTGGCTTTAAGTAGGAAAAATAAATGTGGCTGTGGAGATAAGATGAACAGGAAAACAAAAGAACTTATCATAGTTAAAGCAAGACTCAAGTGAGACCACATGGAATGAGACAACAGGGAAGCTGAGCAAAGAAAAATATTAGAAAAATGCAGGTCATATTTGGTGGAACAAGATCTTGAAAATCTGAGGATATTTGCAAAGCAGTGCTAGTTCCTGTGGGATACCAAGTACTAAAAACCTGCCAGAATTTGTTATCCTGGGTTAAAAAAAAAAAAAAAAAAAAAAAAAAAGCTAACAGTGTTTCTAATTATTTTATTTTAAAAAAGGTCTCCAGGAGAAGAAAAGCAGGTTGCGACTATGGGTGTCAATAAAACAATAATGAAGCAATACGCATGCAAGAATCTCATGCTACATCACACAGAGCAGAGAAAGCCCAAAGGAGCTTAACATTACTTTGTCTGTCCAAAATATGAAAGCAGGAGACACTAAATCCCATTTTAGCATATATCTGGAGAAATGTTTATAAGCCCTAGGGAAATTATTCTCACCACACCCTATGAGAATGGAAAAAACAGGACTAGTTTTGTGACACAGTGGTCTGCAGTGGCACGTAGACACCTATTTTCTGTGCACTAGAACCTATTTTATGGTCATATGCATATAAACATTATGGTACCTTCTCCCATGTCAAATCTGCCCTGACTGAAACTGTTCCGGGAATATTTTCTTTAATGCTTAGTCCCTGAAAAACAATATTTGCTTGGTCCAAACTTCTTGCTTCTTCTTATTGGAATGAATTTTAAGAGGGTAACTTTTAATGATGTTTTCGTTGAGTTCAACCTTGTTTGCATTGCGTCACACCAAAATGCACTGCAGGAAGGTTCTTCATAATGCCATTATGCTATTAGTGATAGTGGGACAAATTGTGATATTTAAGTATCAACAGAAATAGCTTCATTGCCTTTCAGGAGATGGAAAAGGGAAGAGAAAAGGACAATCAGCTGATATGTCAAACATCCATATACAAATGATGATTCAGAGAGGGGTTGTAATGGTACCGAGGCTAATGAGACACTACAGATAATATAAGAGACACAAAATTGAGTTCACTTTACAATCTGAGTGTATTACAGAGCTAATCAAGAGGAAGGAGGAAAACAAATCAGTGCTTGTAGATGGGGGGGGGGGGGGGAAGTCAGCAGATGACTCAGTGCTCCTGGGTCATTCCAGTTTCAATTATCCATCAACCTGCCTGGAGAAGTTTGAAGAGCACTTTTAAAAATGTTCTAAGTGTGCACTATACTTTCTTGACTGAAAAGGCAAAACCAGGACAAGGAAGTGGGATATATTTCTAGATCTGCCATTTACAGCTAGGGAAGAAACAGAGCAGAAGAGGGAGTCTTGACAGTAGCTGATTAGAGAAATAGCTGTGCCTGCTGCGGGGAAGCATGCATTCACATCAGCTAATACTGCCCTGTTGATCAAACTTTTTTTTTTTTAAATAAAAAAATGTTTTGCATGTAGTAGTCTTTTAATAACACAAAGTATTTGGTTTTAAGTTTAAGGTTTACATCTCTTCATCACTCTGCTTTCCCCGTATGGGAAGGAACATATGATGCTTTTACACTCTCTAAAGCACTCCCCTGCTAGTCAAACCTATGGAAGCAGCAAGCATCCAGCAGTCAGTCAGTGGAAAGATTTGAGAAACACCGACCCAGGATTCATATCTGAATACTAGAAATGAAAATGAGCCAGGCTCAGGGTGCATCAAACTTACTGTACCTCTGGGAACAGTACAGTGAAAACCTGACGTTTCTTATTGCCTGCCTGGGTCCCGTGCTTTCCTGAAAACATAACCTGTTCTTAAGTGCTGAAAGTTAGAAACTCTTTTCATGCTTTGCTTTCCAAATTTCACAGAAGCAAAGAGACCATTTTGCAATTTCTGTAGCAAAGTATGTGATGCTGTCTGATTACATTGAGTATCAGCACTTGGAGACTCTGCGTTTAAGTTCTTCAGAGAAAACTATTCAAAAGCTTCTGTAACTGGAACTGATTCATCCTCTATCAAGTTAAAGAGAAATGCACTAAAATATTGTAGCCTCTTGTAGACAATGCATTATATCAGCCTGTGTGTTTTGTCATAATGTATTCCAAGTGATGTGTGATGACAGCAAACCTGTTACCCATTAAAAAGGTGCTGAACACCAGGTTGTCGGAAGACTACTTCTTCCAGTTTTCCTCCTCATTAGCTTTTGAAGCCTGGAAATTACAGAACAAAGTTTGTGCTAAAGGCTACCACTAATATTATCATGCTGCTTTAATGCTGAAATAATCAAATATGTGAAAACTATAGTCCCATATCCTAGCACCACATTTTTATCCTAAACATTAGAAAAGCACACACATCCTGGAGAGAAAAATGCTTGCAGCTGACTGATATTTATCTGAAAAGCATGATTTCCTCAAAAGCAGCTTGATGCAGCTTCCTGCCTGCATGTCTCACACCGCTGGGGCTCTGATTCAATACTTGCATACTCTGCAAGTGGACACTAAGGGGTGTAAATTCATCAACTTCTACTGAACTCCATATTCACACACTGTTGTAAAGTGAGGTCAGAATAAGACTCCAAGCTTCGTTTAGCAGTATAATTCTCTTTTCATGAGCATGGAAGGGATTTTTTTGTAATAAAAATGCAGGGAGGCAGAATTAGTTTTATTCTCTAAAAAAATTTAATGGAATTTTTTTTGTTGGTTTTTTCCTTTTTTTTTTTTTTTTTTTTTTTATTAAGAGGAGGAATTGATTTATATTTAGGCATCAGACATTTTCCTCTGATTGAAGTGAGTCAGGTGCATTCCACCCCAACCTTCGCACACAGAGGTTTTGGAACTAACTTTTAGACCTTTCTCCTTACATCAGCTAGCAAGACATCTCGGACATAGCCACTTAGTCCTTCCTCAGGGAGTTCAGGATTCATAACAAAAGATTCTGCACATCAGTCATTTGGAGAAAAATGCCTCCATGCCAAAGTTTTCCAACCATCTTTGCACGTTGTTTCTGTGCCTTAATACATCTGATGAAAAGCCTATAACAGACTTTTGTAGGATCTGTTTGGAGAGATAGTTCAATGCTATACATCAGAATTTGTGACGATTTAGAACTATTTTATAAAACAGATGAAGACTGACAAAGAAATTCGTATATCTCAGTATGATCTTGTTTCAAATGATGCTATTGAGAAACATCACACTGGAGCTTAACGTGGAAGCAGAAACTTGTGGAATTCAGAGTTCCCTGGCAAAGCCACAGTCCCAGGCTGTGCAGAGGGCAGAACTGAGATACTGAATATCTGATAGAGAATATGATGGAACTCATCTGGTTCCATCTGAGTGGTCTCTTCCAAGTACTTGGGCAGTAAGTTTCTTAAGGTATACGCACAATTCACAGGTTTGCTTGGTGCAGGAAACTTCCCCGCCCCAAAATTATTCCAGAAAGTATGTTATTAAGCAGTCCATAGTCAGCATTATTCAGACTTCTCACCACCAGATATACTCACCTACCCTATAAAGGACTGAAGCCTGCCCATGTAGCTGTGCACAGCTATAACAGTAGGAGTAAGGTCTATCATGGTAACAGAGAAGTGGCTCTCAGAGCTTTATCTGCTCCCATGAAAAAAAGCAAGCCTTGGAAGAGATCCTCAGAAAGCTTTCCTGGTCAGACACAGCTATTCGTCATTCCTGAAAAGCAGCTATTCTAAGACATCTCTTTCTAAGGACAACCCTGTGAGAGCACATGGTAGCTTTCCAGTATTAACATTCTTTTACTAAAGGTAAAGGAACTTTATCAAGTAGTTTGGCTTTCCTGATCCCTTAAATGATCACTTGCAAATTCCTTCATATATTTGTAAAGGTTTTTAAAGAGATCTCTTTAAAAGAGGGAAGCACCAATGGTAGAAGACCTCCCTGCAGCAGGGCTCCCAGAAAGAAGACTTTATGCTTCTGTTCCCCAGTAGTCACCTTCAGCCTTGCTCTTGCCTAGGAAGTGTTGGAGACCTTCGCTCACATCTCGGAGCACAAGGAAGTTCCAGCATCATTTTAAAGGGTGGGAGCTGACAGCAGGCACCACCTACAGATAGGACTGTTTATGCTGATGCAGGATAAATGGATGGAGGTCTCCATTAATTGTAACCACTGCAGTAAACCTGGAAGTGTTTTCTTGTACAGAGAGATAGCAGTGCAGGCAAGGAGCTCAATGGGAGCCACGCTAGAGCTGCAATTGGTTCTCTGCAAGGAAGGTTCCTGCTATTAATATCATTGCTATCATACCAGATAATACAGTAAAAGGCAGCAGCTTGCAGAAAGGCTTAGGCTAGAGTAAACTGAGGAGTACTCTTCTGATTACAGTGTGGGGTAAAGTCCACAGGGTGTTCTCATATCTCTGCAAGCTAAACATTCATCGTACACCAGGACAGTCCTGCTATTTGTATTGCAGTAACACCTAACAGACCGACCAGGAGTGGGGCTAGATGCTGTGTAAAACAGTAAGAGTCGGGCCCGCGCCTGCCTCAGAGAACAGGGACAAGATAAAGGTTGGGAAATGGGGAAAAACTGCTGTCCATCACAGTGTGCTGGGTCAGATCCCAATCCCTCCAGGGAAGGCAGGTGTCCTGTGATCTGCCACGAAAGGCAGACGAGCTCCCCCTGAGAAGACAGTGATGCCGCTTGGGGCCAGTCCCACCCGTCCCTGGCAGCGCTTACGGTGGCAGCGGGATGTTGCTTGTCTCCACAAAGTTTTGAACCCTTCGAAGAAGTGCAGCTGTTCTCTCCGTGCACCAGTCTTTCCTGATCTACTTTCAGTTCCTTCTTGTGAAGCAGCCCTGTGCAGCATGCAAGTCAGGGATGGAGAATTCCACCCCACCCACCCACTTGAGCCCTTTGGAAATGGCTAATTTACTGCAACACGGGGAGAGAAAGAAAGAAGGATAGTGAAATGCAGCCCAGCCTGGGCCTCAGAGCCATCTCAGGTTCAGGAGGGAAGGAAAGCACAAAGAGCTCAGAGACCCCCCAGTCTGGCTTTTTTGCAGGACCTCAACATATCAGGTTGAAATGGGCCTCTTTTTGCCCCTGGCTGTTCCTATAGTTTAAATGCTTTAACCTTTAAAGGTAGCATTCAGGATCCATGGTACTTAAGTGTTAAAGCTAACTTGGAGTGTATTTTTGCAAAGGGGAAGGAGTTTTACAGGGGCTTTTACCTCCCAGACTTGCGTTTCATTTCAGCATAGGTCACGCGTGATGTTGGCTCTGCGTATTACCTGCCCATGGTCCCTCGTCTCACCAATTTCCTCAGTCTTGTCCTGAGAAGATCAAAGATTACGAGCAAAGAGGATTTAAGTCTTCTTTCACGGTGGTGCTGAGTGCCTGCTGCTCCTAGTAGTTTTGATACAAAGGGTGCTCAGCACTTCTGCAGGAGGTGGAAATTCTTCTCTATCAGTGCTGCTCTTTGCCCTGGTCTTTAAAGATTATTTGAGACACTGGACAAGAAATTAAGAAAAGCCTTTCCCTATCAAAAAACATCAAAACTCTCCTCAATTTTGTTGATACCAGCCCTCTAACTACAGCTCCTGTTCATAGCAGGCCATGTACGGCCTTTCTTCCTCTTGAAACTTTTTTCTTGTTCTGCCATTAAGTAAGCCTTACCCCCATGTCAGAAGAGTCACTTCCTCTCTGCTCATGTAGTTGCTCATTCAAGCCCCTAATTCCCATTTTTCATCTCCCTGTCCTTTTCTCTCATTTCACCTCCACTGTTATTTTCTATTTCCTTTGTTTGCTCCTGTACGTACAGACCTTGGAAAAGGCGCTCTCTTGACATGATCAGCCTTCTGCCTCCTCCTTCCTGTTGTTTTCTAAACTTTGCTATTCTTCCATGTTGAGTCTCTTCTCCATTCCCCCCATGTGACTTCAAATATCTCCTTTCCACAAGCACTCTCAGGGGTACCAGTGACCTCCTTACAGCCAAGCCAAAAGGGGACCTTTCTCTTTTTACACCTGTAGATCACATCCTCCTTGGACACAGGTTAGCGTTCCTTCTTTCCAGACCTCCTCAACTACTCATTTCCCCTTTCCTTGTCTGCTGCTTAGGCTTCAGTAATTTCTCTTCTGTCCAGCCAGTATCCTGGCACTCCATGGAGTTCTGTCCATCTGCTATGCTCTATTTTACAAATTTTTTCTGCATATTTTAACTACGAACAACTATCTCTGCAGGTGACCCCCCACTCATCTAGCAGTGA
This sequence comes from Aquila chrysaetos chrysaetos, assembly GCF_900496995.4. NCBI lineage: Eukaryota > Metazoa > Chordata > Aves > Accipitriformes > Accipitridae > Aquila > Aquila chrysaetos. The sequence goes on from NC_044012.1 coordinate 38,648,962, forward strand.
GAGAGGAGCTTGTTTTCTGGGACAATTCACCCGTTACAGTCTGTTTGCTGAGATCACCCACAATGGTATTGAGAGGATACATTTTGTTGTAAGGATACCTCTACATTAAGAACAAGATGCAATCAGTCCTTTTCATGCTCTGATTGCCATTAAAATAGTTAGGTTTGGGGTTTGCAAGCAATTACCTGCATTCCTTATATAACATGAATATAGCAAAATTTCAGCAGCAATCTCCCTAGGACGGAGTAGTCACTGGATAATAGGCGGCTGCCTCTCAGCCTGCCTTGCATTTGAGAACAGGGCAGAAAGGTGAACATCTCCATATGCCGTTACAAAACCAGGCTTCCAGTATGGCATAGCAGCCAACAGCTTTTCAACGTTTGCATGACTGTATATCACAAAGTGCGTAACTGAGCGCGCATACTATGCAACCAACTCCACCCGCCAGACACCCAATTTCAGCAAAGCAAGAGCAAATATATTTCAGGTTTCTAGGTAATTCTTCTCTAAAACTGGAAAACAACATGTGATACCTCCACTTAACCAGGTATAAACAAGTCAAACCTACTGCCACCAACACTTTAGCAAAGCCCTCTTACTCCTGTCACACCCCCATGATTTTACTATCTTATTTCTCACTTCTCTGGGCAGAGGAAGCCAAAGCAAGAGATTAACTTTATTAGAAGCCAAAGCAAGAATTATTTTGGGGGTTTAATGGCACATGGACATAGCTTGGAGTCAGGTCCCCCAAAACCACAAGACATTCCCCCCATTATTATGGTGGTGGAGCAGAGCCTACAGGTCTACCTCTTCTTCCAACTGAGAAATGCAGGCATCAGACTCACAAGCAAAATACAGGAGGTAAGACATACGCAAATTGCTTCTGAAATAAAAACAAAGATGCACAAAATGTCCTTATAACAGAGTAGCCTTAGCCCCAGCTGAGTTCCAGGTTAACCAACCCCCAGCGCTCACCAGATGCCTCAAAACTCTTTTTAAGCAGCTGGGCTCTCTCTAGAAAAGAGCAGAGGCTGTATGAACTCGGCACTGCTAAATGACTCCGGTGCTTGAGACAAGAGCAAGCCCCACAGCCTTGGGATCCCAAGAAGATCCAGCAGTCGGCCAGAAAGCAGAGCAGCCTTAAAAATGCATTTATTGCCTGTAGATCTGCACTAGATCACTAGTAACAAGCTTAAATAGGTTTTCAAATCAAAGGTGGTTGATTGCATTTTTCTGTGGTTTTCCTTTTCCTCTTTTTTTTTTTTTTTCTTTAAGTAGCATTTTACAAAATAACCTTCGTCTTTCCTAAATTGTTGTTTCCCGTCTTTCTCTCCTGTTGGTTAAATCTGGGCTGAGGTTTGATTGCTGTAGGACAGAGGTATGTTAGGAAATTTGATGCAAAGGACAAGAAAACAAAAATCAGAGGTATTTGGTCTGAAAAGAGGCTTTGTCCAAGACATAATTCTTGTGTGTTTAAGGACAGAGTAATAGATTTGGAAGGATAAGTCATATATCTTAGGATTTTCTTCCCTGCCCCCTTTGATTGATTAATTCCAGTCTCTTCAGATCTTTGCCTGTTCCCACAAACCTGGAATCTCAGGATTGTTTGATTAAGTCATGGTTACCATGACAATAAAAGTGCCTCTGGCCAGTTTGACCTTTGACTGGATTCAATTCACTGAGAGAAATGGACAGAGACTATAGAAAAAGCTTCAGCTTCATGTCCACTACTGCATAAAACGGGCTCTCCCGCACTTTCAGAGAGTGAGCTGGTCACCCTTTTTAAAATATAAATTGGGCTGGAATGCTCTGGAAAGCATTTCTAAGGTTTTGGTTACTAATTTCTTGATGAATATCACTTCAGATATAAAATGCACCCAATCATACGGTAGGAGACCTATCTTAAAATGTGGTGTTTAGCACAAGAAAAACAAAAGCTGAAACCAGGCTTCACATGCCTGACATACACACACAATTTAAAATCATGTCATATGCATATCCATCAGACATTTTATAGATATTTACAAGTATCTAGCCCTTTGTAAATATGTAGACATGTATAAAAGCAGATTTCAGACTTAAGACTCATTTCTTCTGATCGTGCCCCACCCCCACGCTGCAGGCATTGTGTTGCTGTTGCTCATATAGATAATTATTCCTTTTCAAATACTTTCATTGTAAATCCATTTCAGCAAAAATAAGGGCGGGGGGGGGGGGAGAGAGAGATTTCAAAATTAAACCTGTTATGCGATTTGTAAATGGGGCTGACAGAATGACAGCCGAGTGGCCGTTGCAAGGCAATTCATGCATGCAAGATTGCCAGATCCCTGGTGGGAGAGTACGCGGTGCCCGCGCACGTGTGGGGGCTCCACTTGTGCTCTTCTCCCGGCTGCTTTGCGCTGGGCGGTCCCCTTTATTTTATCGCTTTTCCTTTGCAGAGGAGGGAAATCTTTTCTTTAGTCTAGCTCAGGACAACAATTAAAGACAGCTAAAAAGAGGCCTTGCTTCTGGAGTCGTCGGCTCCCCAAAACGCAGTGGGTCAACATGGTGGCAGACAGAATCAATGGCGCGGGCCATTTGGGAAGAGTGGGCTGCGCTGGGCACGCCACAGATGGAGCAATGAACATCCCTTCCTCGGTATATCCAGCCAAGGTGAATGTTAGCCAACGAAATGGCACGGAGCCAAATAAAAGGAAGAAAAATAAACCCAGGCACTGTAAAAACAGAGCAAAAAAGAGTGTCTGGGCTGAGGTAATAGCTGCTTTGACCTTACTTGGGTAATAGACAATGCTAGTTTAAAAGACAGACTGGAGTGGGCAAGCTGGAACTTAGAAATTAATTTTCCCAGTTTAAGTCTTTTTTTTGTTTGTTTGATTCATTTCTCATTTACTGTCAGGAAGTTCTTCCTTCTTTTCACCTAGTTACCTTGAATTCTGAAGTCATGGGAGGTAACTGAAGGGGATTATTTGAGCCCTCCCACATAGGCTCTTGGATGTAGAAACCTCCTGCTTTCCGTGCTGGCCGACAGGACCGTATTCTGTCAAGTGGCACAACTTCAACAAGTTCAGTAGAGAGCTGTCATTGTTATAGGATTTTCGTTCCCAGATCAAGATTGGAAGAGATATTTCTTTGGGAGGGGATAGGGAATGGAGGATTTTGTCCGGTGCTTTTCTGCCCCCCTCACCCCCTTTTTTGGTGAATGATAGTGGGGAAAATGTCAAGAAATGTATGTAGGAAAATGACCAACCTGAAGAAAATCTCTCCCTACTGGAAAAGCATTCTTGCCTCCAAAAGAAGTCAGAGATAAAATTTTCAAAAGCACCTACCTGACTTTCAAGGAAAATAAACTCCTAGAGATCGTCTGACTTTGGAAAAACATATCTGAATCTTACTTCCATATTTCATAAGTGAAACTCTTTGATTTGGGTGATGATGATTTCACCTCTGAAGGAATAGCAGGCACCCACCTCACTGGCTCCTTCACCATCCCTCGCCGCAAGATGGGAGAACATTATTAATGTAGAATTTGCCTGTTCCATCTCAGCCTTTCCCTCCCCTCATCCTTTTGATGCTGAGTGCTTCCAGTTGTGCCAGTCTGTAAACTCTCGACAGTATTTCATATTTTCCTTCAGTCTCTCTCTCCCTCTCTGTAAGATTTCACCAGCCTATTAGTGTTAGAATGTGAGTGTTTATTAAATCCAGATATCTATTTATCTACTGGTCTATCTTTATGCAATTCATATACATGCATGTCTGCTGAAGCATGGTGCTGGGTATAATGTTCCATTAGAGTGAAATGTTTATGTAAGGAAAACTGAGGAGTTTAGCTATTATAAACCTGGACACTGTCAGTTTACTTACAAGAATATCATATACGGTCCATGGCCAACCTTAAATTGAGACCCTATCACAGCTCTCCTTTCATATCTGTCCCTTTTTGTCTTCACTTGTGGCCCATCACAGACAGATCATGGATTAGTTCAGATGCAACAAGAATCTTAATATTAGTGAGTACTATGATTGTTGGCAAGACATTGTGTCTGTGCAGGGTGAGCATCAGACGATTTCTTTTTGTCCGAGAGGATATCTATTCCTATAACCTCGGAAAATTATCACACAAACTGTTACATCTGTCTCTCCCTCATAAATAAATCTACACACAGCTACTAACTTTTTTTTTTTTTTTTCCTATGGAATAAAAAATTACATGGCAAGCCCCTGGTCCTCATCCATCCAAGGTAAGCAACGATTTGAGGAGGGCTAGGGAAGAAGCAAGGGTTGCTGGATGAACCAGGGCTACTTCCCACAAGGAAAGCAATTTGGAAATACCTGGCTTTTCATACAGGCTAGATTCTCCACTCTGGGAAAACATGCTTTATTTTTAGATCCAGTAAAGAACAGGATGTTAGGTGATCACCAAAGACAGGGACTGCTATGTTTAAAACCCTGCCAGCCAACTGTACTCATCTCCAGAGTAACCCTCAGCATAATCACAAACAACTGGTGTCATTTTAAACATAAGTGTCTGGCCGTGGCTAGCAACGATACTAGCTGAGGAGAGTAAGAACCAGCCTCTTTCCCCTCTCGTCCCTGTTGCCAGAGCCTGCCGATCGCACGGTGGCTCTCGCTCCCGGCAGCGCGATGCTGCTGCCTGCCCGTTCTGCAGCCCAGCTCCCTCCTGCCTCACCCCCCGAAAGGCAGCAGAGCTCTAATGACCTCCCATGCACTCACATCTAGCAGATACGTTTTTGAAAACGGAATCAGACCTCACACATCTACGACCGCTTTAAAAGGCTTCTCACCGCACCTTCTGCTCTCTGTTCTCTACACTCAAGTGGAAGAATTGCACAAATATCCCCCCTCTCCCCGCCCTCTTCACCTAGCTCTTCCCCACAGCAAGAAAAACTTAGCAGAGCCAAAGGAAAGCTAAAGAAACGACTCTGGGTCCCGTCTGCTCGGGGAACAATTTCCATATCTGGCTTTTGCTGCTGCTAGAGGACTGGGTGCAGCTTTGCTATCACTTCTCTCCCTCTGTGTCCTCTGCTTTCCATGGCTCCACGTGGGGAAGGATTTTGTTTGCTGAGTCCAGCCGGTCAACAGGAGAATCTTTCCATCACCACGTCCCAAAGACTGTCCATCCTTCCCTCTACTGAATCAGTCTTGGTTCACCTCTTCTCTCTCTCTTTATTACTTTGTTACTCCCACCCATGAGATTTATGGACTATCTGTTATTGACTGGTGTGGGCTGAGTCATGCGAGGACAAATTTACAGGAATACATTAGCCTGTATGTGTCACAAATGGTGTATGATCAGAGGCTGGAGACAAACACATGCATCGCTGACACGTTATTGGGACTTGTTCAAAATTGCATTGGTTAGTGCGGATACTCAAAATTGTGCAAGAGCGTAACAGGCTTTTTCTCCACGCTAAAATAAACAAACCACCGTGGTAACAAGTCACAATATCACACCTTAGCCTGGTATACCCTCATACCATCTCCGTGACAGAGAACTGAGACGATGTGGTATACCTCTGAACATGTAAATTGATAGCAGAGCCAAAAGGTCTACTCAGTCCTTAGATAAGCCAGTAATACAGAGGAAACTAGTTAGGAGGTTTTTAGCATTCGTTCAGAAAAGCCACAACCAGATAAAAATCATTGCTCTGATATAAACTCAGTCTACAAATTCTTAATTCATCACAGTTTGATAGGGCAGCCCTCACATCGAGAAGTTTTACACCAGATCACGTACCATCTGTCTGTGCCATTTACTTGGTGCTGTGCCAGGTGTAGCACAGCAAAGCCAGCAAAAACTCTGTCGGGCGCTCTGGGTAATTCAGCAGGACCACGACCATGTGGCCGTACCCGATTTGGGTAAAATCTGGGCTGCCAGGAGGTCTGGCAGTGACACCCGAGTTACCTTCCTTTACTTGCTCTGATTGTGACTTCTTTAAATAAATAGTTGCAATAGGTTATTTTGCAAAAGTAAACCGAAATGACAGCTACAATCCGCTTACATTCAACCAGGAGAGCACAATACAATACCCCTTCCTCCATGAGCCCTCTGCTTTGTTACAGTCACCTCCTTTCCAGCAGCCACCTCCGGGGCTCTCTCTGTTCAGCGCCACTCGAACCCAAATGGGTTCTTGGGAAATGGTTTACATTCCCCAAATGAAAAGCTGAGGTACCTGTTGCTTCTTACAGTACTCATCTCTTCCACCAATTATTCCCCCACACTTTCACAGTCATGTTGCCTGCCCTTTGCTACTGTTCAGTCATCTCTTCCCTAATGCCCCTTTGGTGACTAGAAGAAAACAGAATAAGAGGAGATGATTCATACAAACTAAAACGGGGTTTGAACTTCCTTCAGTTCTGCATTTTTTCTGAAACAGAGATGGGGAAACTGCCAGTCCAAAGCAGAGCCTCCTCAACCAGCGCGTTCCCTCACTGCCACCCCAACATTACCCCCATTTTTGGGGGGAGCAAGGAGATTCACTGTTAAGAAACACCTGAGGTGATGAGTTTTCTGTCATTCTGAGGCCAAGGAAAGCCTCCGGCTTGGCTGGGTGCGAGGTGGCAAACTTAATTCTCTTCTCTTAACTGCTTCTTCACGAAATCTACACTGCCTGTTAATCTCCTGCATCCCTGTAGAAAAGTCACGACTGAAGACTCAAGTTGTCAAAACACCACTTGTCTTTTCCACCAACGCTGGTGGAAGCGTGGCTGCGCTCAGCCGGCGCGGAGTTGAGCTAGCTTTTAGAAGGTCCCTGTTTCCAATTTAGCACAGCTCCCAGGAGGTATTACATTTCCTGGTGCAGAGCAGAAAACGCTTTGAGATCCTCAAGCACAAAGCCTTGTTGTTTTATTCATTTGTACTGCTGAGCAAATTCTCTTTTCAAGGCTTCCAGTGGGGAAATTTCCTTCAGTTTCTCCATAGCAGAGTCCAGATTAAAGCTACCTTTACCCTTTTAATGTCTAGAAAGCATGATTCCTTCAAAGACTGGCTTGATTTCCTGTATTCCTGGAAGATCTTTTTAATTGCAAGAAATACTCTGTTCCTAATTACAAAAGCTTTTGAGCTCATCCTCTATTCTGTTGTGTTGTTGGCAAAGACCCTGGAAGAGCTCTCCAACCTGAAACTTCCAAGGAATCTATTAGGAAACCCATCACAGCTTCCAGATAACATGCTGCCAGCTTTATTAAAAGAGCAATGCTCGAGCAGGCTCATACTCGCATTGCAGTCATTCTTGGCACTCCTGCAGTCTCCTCCATCCAAGTATTCTGCGCCGCTCATTCCGCTAGCTGCCTCTTCCTACCATCCCCACAACTAACGCACGCAAGCACCTTCCAGGATCACCTGAAGCACATGTGTTTTACAGCACTTCACAAATTGCACTTTATAAAGACTCTCTGATATCACGCCTGTTTTTCCCAAGAGAGAAACCGAGGCAGGGAGCTGAGCAGAGAAGCAGCAGTCTGAGAGGTCTTTGCACCAGTGGACGAGGGCGGGCTGGCTGCCTCGTGAACCCGCGACAATCTCTGGGACGTTCAACGTGTCTAACACAACTCTGTCCCTAAGCGCTGTGCTGCCGTTAACCGACCAGATCCCAGTGTTTTTCTCAAATTTTCCCCAGATTACAACCAGGGCAAGTTTGCTGCTGCTTCAAAACAATGTTTCTCTGATTACAACCTAGGCTGACAATTATAGTGATTTAAAACCAAACTAATTGTGAAGTACTTTGATCATGCTTAGCACAACTTGTGGTTTGTAGGCTGCAAATAGTTGAAAGGAACCCTTGGGTTCACAATTTCCTTGAATATAAATTTTATTTTGATACATAAGTTATGATTTTAATATTACAATTACCCTTGTGTTTGTTTTCCCCCTCATCCCATTTCTTCTTTGAATATTATTGCCGGTATAATTTTCTCTACCTAAGCTGAATATTTACCACACAATTTGTTTTAGCTTAAACCTAACTTTCCTTATTCATTTGCTTTTATTAAGAAGAATTTTCTAAACTTTTTTTTTTTTTTTTTACTTTGGTCTCAGTCATAAAAGTTTTTGTTTGGTTTGTTGTTGTTGTTGTTCAAAGAACACGGGTTGGCAATACAAATCACTTTCTTGCAGGGCAGGGAGGCGGCAGCAGCTCAACTGACTCCAGACCTGGGTTACTGTGAGGATCTCTGCTGGTATTACAAAAGTCCTACCGGCGATTTGGACCGCCCATGCACAGTTTTTGTTAACGTACTATGGGCAATAAATCCTTCCATTACTCTCTCCTTTCTTTGCATTGTTAAGAGCGTAGGGCATCGGCTTTTGCAACAGTGACAAGCTGCATCAGTTGGCTGCAGCTAAAGCTCCTCTAAAGGCTTCTTGCCGAGCAGCGTACACGCATCTGTATTTCAGTTCGCGTTTGTCTGCAGCATTCCCTGAGCACAACTAACAAGGTAGCGCAGCTACTGACCCTCTTGAGTGAAACGTTACGTTTGCCTCCACCACATTCTGCTGCTTCTGCCCGTTCCTGCGACAAGCCTCCATCCTGGGCCGCTCTGGACTTCTCCCGTCTCCTGCCCAGCGCGTGCTTGCTTTCAATGGGATTTCAGGTATGAGTGGCTGGTTCAAAGGGAGGTGCACATGTTGGCCCCATCCCCGAACTGGCGCCTCTCTGCCTGGGAAACCTGAGAGTTTCTGTCCTTGCTTATGAACCGTGACATCTGCGCATTCCTCGGGCGCTGACCCCCGGGGGCCAGAGGTCACCCCAAGGTCAAGCAGTTTCCTCTTTCACCACCAATAGAGACCTTGACTAGAGGTAAATTATGTTGCAGTTTAAGGAAATAATTTGAAACACTCTTGTAATTATAATAAATTTTGCTGTTTACATTTTAATCTTCAACCCTTTCACCCTCTGGTTCTCTTGTTTAAGGAAAAAAGTGGGGAATTATATATTTAACAGAAAAACTCCTGCCATGGTGGACAGTTGAATAAATAACTGGAGTTCCAAGAACACAACAGCTCCAAGGTCTTTGTCTCCCTTCAGCATGAGCATGCACTTTTGTAAGTGCAAGATCTAAGTAGATCTTCAGATAAGTATGTTCATGCAGTAAGAATGGAAACATAATATTGTGTTAGGAATGTCACGTGATTCCCAATTCTCCATGTTGAGTAACTGTAAAGTTACTTGAAGAAAAATCTCGAGCACCTTGCTCAGGCAAAATTCCAGTTGACTCCAATGAAATCTTGCAGTAAAACAGACTTTGAATCATGGCTATAGAAAGAGCAGCTGTTTTACTGAGCGTACATTGTCATTTGATTATTTTCTCTTGCTGCTCACAAGTGCTGATGGGCTTGGAAAATCTTTCATTCAGAGGAAAAAGCTCAAATAATCACAATAACGTCCTGTTAGTTATCAGCTGGGTACCATGACTCCATCTGACATTTTAAAACAAGACCCTGCACCACTAACCCTGACCATTCCTCATTTACCTGATAGACAAGATCATCTGAAAACTGAATTTGGAGCAACACATGGAAGAAGCAGAGCAATTACAGCAGTAAGGTCTATGGTGATGTTAAGAGCTGCAAGAGCGAACACTTGAGGAAAGCAGAGAAAACAACAAAACTACTTGGCACAAAACATGAATTCTCAGGACTAAAGCATGGGGCTTTCCTTGCAAGGATACCTGAACTTTGTGCCCATCACCACTCTGAATGAGAACGAACCAGAGCTCCCATCTGTAGGTGTCAGGGGTTTTGCAATCCTACCTCACTCCAAGGAGCCTGTTTGCGTGCTACGTAGCAGAAGCACAGCACAGTAAGGCCAAGGGAGCAAACAGAGCAAGTGCGATTGAGAGCAGTGTGCTGTAATCCTTGTTCTATCACAGACGAGATGTGTCTCCTAGGGCAGGCAACTTAACTTCTCTCTGCTTTAGCAATGACACTCGCAAAGCAGATACAACAATCACCTTCATAAAATGCCTTGAGATTTACAATTGCAAGCTGCTACTCTTAGCGATATTGTGTCTGCGTTAGGTATTATTATAGAGTGCCACGCATTTTGAGAGCCTTGGATAACAACAGCTTATGAATAGATAAACTGTGCATTCAAAAAAGAAAAAAGGAAATACAGAGAAATAACACAGGCTAAAGGTACTCACTCACCAGCGTAACAGAGAGGAACCTGCAGCAAGGAACAGTCAGAATAAGAGCGAAGTGCCCTAGACCTGCCAAACTTAAAATCTAACCCCCAGTACAGCGGGGCTTTCTGGGGAGGGAGTTCCTGTAACGGGAGGCTCAGTGCAGCTGGATAAGTGCTAAGGGGGTTTGTTTGCCTGCTGTAATGAATAGCTCACTAACACCAGGTGATCCTAAAGCACGGGCAAGATAAGGCACAGCACTGCTTAATGGAAAGAGAAGAGAAGGAATCACTGACCAATCAATTTTTTTTTTATCTTCGTGTACTTGCTCCTGGGCTGGCTCGGTCTCTGCCCCAGGAAGCTCCTGCCTGCCTGTCGATGCAGTTCTCTGCAGGGGCAGAGCCAAGGGGCAACTTCAGTCGCTCCCTTCCCAGAGCACAGCCCTGTTTGGGGCAGCAGTAGAGCTCTGGCTACCCCACTGCTGACCCCACCCCGCACTTAATTCTGTGAGCTATGCATCTGATGGATGCTGTCCTCAACTGAAATAATCCTGTTCTGGTCTGGAAGGCTAACAGTGGCAGGGAGTAAGAGTGGACCTCTTCTTCTGCAGGAGTATGGGAGGAAGGTGTCTCTTCTCTGCTTGAGAGCACGGGGAACAACAAGACACTGCCCTGAAATGTGGCAAGAGTCTATAGCTGGCGAGTGCCGTCATCCTGTTGGCAGGGCATGATCTAAGCCTCTTCATCCTTTTTTCCTTCGTGGGGAACCCTTTGCCTGACAGCTGGAATAGGGTACCAATATCTTGGTCTCCTGTCTTGGCACAAAAAAGAATCCTCTTGTAGCAAGCACTGAGGACAGTGTCCTGTGCCTTTGAATAGATAACACTCCCTTGAGACACACACGCAGCCTCCAGCTGAGTCAATGAAATCTGTACGCTTGTGTCCAGAACTGGAGTTTCAATCCTCACGGTGATCCACATCAATGATTTCAACAGAAGATGCTGTTGGCTGGAGAGGAACTGGAAACTCTCCAGACCTCAGTTCTGGGCTTTAGTGGAAAGTCTATTTCTTTAGCACTCTGGTGCACTTGTCGTGCTGCACCAACACAGCCTGATAGTGTCATTCTACCTGCATTGGAAGTCAGCAGCAAAAGTGCCGCTGCTTTCGGATGGAAACCGTTCCAAGCTCTTAATCTTACTTAAGTATCCAAATTAGAAATGAATCAGCCTTCCATGTTCTAAGAGTTGAAAACAGAGATATTCTATGTCTTCCTAAAATATGACAAATGAACCATTTCTAAACACAGTGTATAAAACAAGACTGTACAGAAAAGCATTGAGCTGGTACACAGACAGTAAAACAGAAACTCCTTCACACTGGATGTTACTGCTAAATCTGATCAGTTCCCAGATCTGACCTTACTGACAGTCCGTACGGAGTATGGGAAATGAAACTTGGCTTCTGCAGTCCTTGCTTTTCATTCATAATGCTCACCTGTTGCTGAGAGATTTCTTAAAAGCAATCTCCATCTCTCAGTGCAGAGGACCTCCCAGCAATAGCTGGAGTTTGACTACAGGGACTGAGAGAGGTTTCCCCATCCCTAGTTTCTGTAAGTACATTAAACTAGATCAGTATCTCGTTTCGGGAGAAACCTAGGTAGATTACTCTTTTGATGTACTGTGGCCATGCCGATGTTCCTCTGATGACAGGATATCACAGAAATCATGTAGGAGTTTCCGTGGATCCTCCCAAGGAGTAGCAAATATCTGTCATTCCTATCAGTAGTGCTCAGAGACTCGGCAGCAGTGCGGATCCGGAGTCCCACTGCACAGATGTACATCAGTGGAGACAGAGTCTGACTCTACATTGCAATGAAACATTTTATTGTTTAACTTCTATGAGGTTTTAGGAAACAATGTAAAGCAAGGGAAGGCAAGTGAAAACCTGTCATTAAATAGGCTGGACCACATTTTTGTCCAGCCCTCGGCTGAACCCAGAATCCCTCAGTTACTTTCCCCAGAGGAGCCAGTGTCTCAGTCAAATTCTAGAGACAAGTTTCTCTGGGAATTCAGTCACGGGACTCCTGTCCTGCATTAGCTGCAAACCTGAGACGAAAGGGTATAACTGAAATCCAAGAAGCCTGGACTAAGGACATGCCAGATTACGAAAGCATCAAGGTACTGTGATCATTAGCAATCTCAGTGCCATGTGCTAACAATACATATTTACGCAGATCCATGTTCTGAGGATCCTCTAATTTATTCTCCTGTTGACCAAGAGACAATTTATAAGATTCATGCTCAAAACTTCAGCTCCCTCTCCCATTTTCTCTCCAGAGCGCAGAGCTGTATGCCCCTCCGCCCAGCTAACCAGATGGCATAGATATGAGGAGTAGAGATCAAGATGTTTACTTTGCCCAGCAATACGTAAGTACAGGACGGATCAGGGTAAGACTTATCTGTGATTTTATCCTCCCAGAAGAAAGCAAATGTCCTCGTGACAAACTCACAGGAATCCAGTATTACTCCGAGCATTTTCTCTTCCTGCATCCAAACATGGATGATCATGCATGGCCAAGTTGTAGTCACCTCGCAAGAGGGATGTTCTGCCAAGGGGACATGGATGAGGGGACAGGAGGAGAGATGGGGAAGCATTCCCCTGCAGAACCTCTCTGCCCAGCTCGGGTCCAAGGTGCCAATGATGGCTGTCCAGCACAGGAAAGGCAAACCGAGCTTCTCTCCAACGAGTACCCAAATTCTTGCCCTTTCTTAGGAGAAGAGTTTTAGAAACCTGCTCCTTCCTTCAGTGGAGACATTTGAAGTCTTTACTCTCCATGTAATTGTGTGAAAGTTTTTAGGCTGGTCTGGAAGAAATGCTTCCATCCCTCCTTCCTGAGCATCCGTTTTCTTCTCTTACCCACCCTAGTTTTGATTCTTTTCTTACAATTGATTACTGTATCTCTGGCTTTCATTTTAGTGATTAGAAGTCTAACAGAGAGGTTTTTGCACCGCAGGGTTAAAGACTTAATCCAATTTATTCTAGCTACTTTGTCTTTCTTGAAATAGCAAAGTTAGCTATTAAAATATTTTGGTAGATATTCAAGCAAACCCAAAACTCAGCTGGTGCTTAGGTAATCCTGTGGACCACAGGAGAGCATTGTGGAGAAGTGAATGGAGAGGGTAGCTGATTCATCTTTCTAACCTCCCCATTTCTATAAATGTCTGGTACTCAGATGAGAAGCAAAACATGCTGCCTGCTATCAATGTGCTGTCCTGGTCGCCTGTAAAGCAAAAACTGTCGTGTTGGGACAAACTCCTTGCCCGAGCTTTAAAGCAGTCCCGTGAGTGGGAACAGTCGGTCCCAGCCAACAATCGAAGGAAAACCAGAGTGCAGGTTATGCACCCTGGCACAGAGGAGCAGAGCCGACATACCTCATGTTCTCTTCTGTCTGACTCCAAACGGACACTTAGCTCTTTAGCCGAGGCTGCCTGCAACAATAAAAGGGCTCTAACCCGTGTGGTGCTTGGCCAGTATAAACTTTAAGCACTCCCTCCTTTATCGAAAGAGCTAATCTTCTCCTGAATCGGCGCGAGCTATTTGGGCTCTAACGTTTCTCTCACTTACTCTTCCTGCAAGCCACAGAGTTCAGGAACCCACTTCTGCTTCTGTTCAGGCAGCGCCGATTATTCATGTCTCTGTTGCCTGACAACCCTTTTTAGCTCCTGTATCCCCATCAAACGTAGAACTTTTGTTCTGTTGTGTACGACAGTGCCGTCAGGAACCAACGTGTCCTGATGCACTTGACATCTAAAGAAGGAGGGAAGCACAAATTTTCATAGGAACTGAAGAAACCACAGTAGAGAAAGGAAGGATTTCAGTCACATCTCATATACAAGGGTTGCCTTACAATGAGCATGTAAAGCACCTGGCACCAGAAGCCCCCGCCTCATCCGCTGCTGGGAGGCATGGTGGCAATGCAGGAACAGTGGAAATCTCACCAGGACAGATATTTATGCGAGTGACCCGTTCAGCCAGTGAAATCATTTTGAACAACAAGACAGCTTTTTTCAGTCTGAAGAAATAGGTACGTTCACCCCAGCCACTATTTATTTTATAAGTGTCCTGCCTATAATCTTTCTTACCGTCTGCCTTACCGAGAAGCACATTTTGTGTGTCGAACAGTTTCAGAGAGCTAATGGCAAAGTGCACATTACTAGCCCAGCAGTGAAAGCATTTGTAAACATCATCATCATCATCAAAGAGGCCTAGAGCTGCAAAGGCTGTTTTTTGCCTTGTGAGTTTATGTCTGTAAATGACTAATTGGTAAAGTTTTATCTGCAGAAGGTGGTTGGTGGTGGAAGAGATTTACAAGAAAGAAAAGCAGGAAATAATTCATCTTGAGAAGCTGAATCTAATCTAAGATGTTTGTGAAATAAAATGGGCTTCGACAACAGGTCTATTTTCTTTTAAAAAAATATATAAAAATACAATTTTACTTTTCATGCAATGAGAAATGGAAATGCACAGCCAGAGGGTGTAAAAAACTGGAAAACAGGTGAGAGTGAGACTGTATGTCTCTGGCTGTTAGACCACGCAGGAGACACCACGCAGGAGTGTTTTGGGATGGAGGAGTTGAGCACTTGCACCCACTTGCTGCACTTGCCATTAATTTATTAAAAACAAACAAGATACTGGATTTCAAATGAAGCAATAGCTCAACTGTGGAAAATAACCACTTGCATTTTATTGCTTTATGTAGTATAACCCTCCAAAAATTCTTCTTCTTTGAAATAAAACCAAAAAGAAAAAAAAAAAAATGGCCTTGTGGCTGGAGAGCAGTATTTTCCTTTAGGCCATGAAGTTGTTAAAATCATTTCAAATGAGCTTGGTGTTTAGTCTTCACTGCAGGAAACATTGCTCTACCTGTCTGAAATAGCTCTTATCAGGAAAATAATGCTCACTACCTCTGCTGAAAAATCAAGGGGTGACTCTTTAAAACAGTTATATGACCTTTAAAAAGTACACAAAATAAAGGAACAACAAGGATGTTGGAATCCCCATTAGTTAAATGGCCTCCTAGGCTTTCATTGGATTATGGATGTACTTAACTAATAGAAAACATCGCCTAGTCCGATTCCTGTCTTAGAAGCAAAATAGGGATAATTTAGTATCAGGAGTGATTAATGTCATTTACTTACCCGTTTTGTTATAGCTGTTACTGAATTTAAAATGCTACTCACAAATTAAATATTTTACAACCGTTTTGTTCCTAATTGGTTGCAGATCACAGATTTCCTTTAAACATAATGGCTGTTTAGGTGGTGGGGTTTGCAATGCACATTGTTTTTTCACAATCACTTTTGACATTTTGAGAATTTGTTTAATTTTGATTAATTTCAGTTAAATAAGATGAGAGTGTACGATCTCTTTGGAATGGTCTGTTGTTTCAAAGTGTGGTTTAAGTGCGCAACATCCTTTAGCTTATTAATTTGCACACTTTGCCATATACATGTTGGCCTTTAAGAGTCTGAATTAATGTAGCTTAAAGAGATGTTATCTTGATTGTTATTTGGATCAGGATAGTTTAACATACCCTTAATAAAAACAAATACCCTGTCACATAATGAGACTACAGTTTTTAGGGATTTGTTTTGATGATATGTTTTAATGAAATGTTTAATTCAAATGAGAAAGAGTGAAGCAGAGGGTGCACATCCTCTATATGAGCAGCGGAGAAAAGATGGTTACTTTCTTCCAGCAGGCTAACGAATAACAATTTTAGGATGCCAGTGACTTCTGGAAGTTGTACTGAAACCAAGATAGGTCTGCCAAGAGCCAGGTAAGAGCAGTAGACAAACTTTATACTGTATTGGAGTCTACCCCTGTTAGACAAAGCTTATAGGCATACTTGGAAGAAACCTTAATAGTTTGTTTTAAACATTATCAAGGTGTTCTTACTGTGTGATTTGTGGGTTTTTTTGTTGTTTTTTTTTTAAATCACAGTTGATCTACACCTTTCTTCTCTTACATTTTTACATGGGAAAGAGAACAACTGTCTGAGCTGAAACATAATGATGCCTGAAATTTCCATTGCCAGGTCTTAACAGAGCAATTTTTCTCTTAAATTCTTGACTTTTAAAAGGATTTTGGTGGTGTTCACAGCACCGAAGCACCTTCCTTCTAAGCTTAGATCAAAAAAATGTGCTATCTCTGGTTTCTGCCACAAAGTGCAAGTCTTCCCCTTCATTGGTAATATTAAATCAAGTATTTGGAAGAATTGGTGAACTGATTCTGCCATGTAGTCCCTTGCACTTTTCTCTAGTTCACTGTTAATATTGTCCGCACAAAAACCAACTCTTCCTTGATGGCACTGTTAATTCCTCCCAATCTTTCTCTGCCTAGTGGAACTGCCCAGTCATGAAATCCTTCAAAGACCCTCCGACCATTTGCATAGCGGTCCTTTTCTTGCCTTCCTACAGCAGCCTTGCCATGTGACAACATTTGCCCACCTCAAAACGCGTGCAATGTGCTACAGCAACCATGCGCAGGCTACATTTGCCCCTTCCTTTCCAAATTCAAACATTTGCTCCCTGATGATTCAAATATTGATTTAAACAGTCTTTGATGTCCTTTGGGGAAACGCATTTGAATGTTTTAAATGTGGACTCAGTCCACTACAAGGAATGCTCGGAGGATTGAGACAAACAGGGACCCTTTGCACTTTGTTAGCTAATGTCATATTCCCTGCAGCATTTACTAAAATCATTTAGTCACAAAGATAACATTGTGGATAAGGAATATTTTAAAATGTTTTGAAAAGACACTGTTATCTGTTTGATCTTAACAGATGACTTCGACAATCTAAATTCCATCTTCACCAATAGAAAAAGCTCCTATTCTGTAAGAGAGTGTTTATAGTGAACTGTATCTGAATTTGTCCTGGGTTTGGTCACAGGCTCCTAAGAGGTTTGAGCTCTCATTGAAAAATTAGTTCTTCTTCTGGGTTGTTATTTTCCAGGTATAGATTTCAATTAGCATGAAGAAGCTCTCGTTCTCACATAAATGTTCCCAGCTACAAACTGGTAGATTTAACCAGGACTTCCCAGCTTCTAGGTGTATAAACACCAAAATGTCATTGCTATTTTTCCCCCATTGACATGAAAGGCATACATAAACATGCTTAAGAGCTAGCAGTGTTGACTGAAATATTTCTAAAGGGTCTTTTACACCTCAAGCACCCACCACTTTCCTGTGTTTAAATGCACAATGTCTGTGAGATATTAACCAAAGAAATTCTGTAATTGCAAAGATTATTTTTCAGGGCTTCTTAATTAATTTATTTTCATTTACCTCTTGTGCGAACAAAGTCTTGCTTAACTAGTTCGGTACCTTTCATTATAAGTGATGAGGAATGTTAGATTATAATTAAAGGTAGGTGCTCTGCTTGGTTAACCAGAGGTGCCTGGAAACTGGGTGTGAACTAACAAGTGATATTTTAAATATAATTGAACCACTAATCCTTGATGGACTTGAATAATTGGCATACAGCTTGAGAGAAAATAATTTAACAAAATGCCAATATTAATTGTTTTGGATTTGTGAGAAGAGCAAACCACACGAGTTTTAAGGTAAGGGGAAATTAATCTTGAAACAAAGTTTTTAGTAAATGTTGTTTAAAATTAAGCCTCACTGGTGCTAGTGAGCAATACAAAGATTAAATTTAACTTTGGAAGCATTCACTAAGGCTGCAAGCTTAAAACAAAGTTGTATTGGTTAACAGCTAAAAGCAATGGAAATGAGTTTTCAATTCATTTCTAGTATGCAATTCAGTAGCCATGCCAAGCAAAACTGTGAACACTTCTTTCTGCAGTTTTCTATTTCGTTTTGAAAAGACAGTTTATGAGAGAGTCAAACTAAGAGCACAGCCACATGTCCACCCCTCTAAAACGCCCAAATTGAAGCTGAAGCTTCGCTAGCCTTTTGAACTAAACTGGTTTTTTGATAATCAAACCATAATTTCATAATTCCATTTGTATAGATCAGCTCCTTTTAAACACACCAATTGCATCTACACAAGTGTTTACTGGTGGGATTTTAGAGTTAAAAAAGGAAAGGCTGTTTTCAACATTCAGCAGAGAAACAAATAGCTCCGCTAACACTGCGTACAGATTGCACTCACACCTCAAACAACACACAACTATCTTCATGTTTAGCACATATTTAACAGATACCACCATAAGAAAAAGAAAACCTTTATAATGATTTATTTTCATATTAAATTCTTAACTCAGAAGTGAGATGTGACCTTAGATAAATCTCCCATAATACCCTGCTGATTCCTCCCGTTTGGTTAGAGCTAACAGAATCATATTAATTGGCAACTCTGCTGGGGGGGTAAAGAGGTGGGTTTTTTCTTCAGTTACTTTTCTTGAATGTCAAACAGATTAGTGCACTAAAATGTCTGGGAGATAAACATGCTGCAGATATCAAACAAAAGAAATTCCAAAATTGTTTGTGAAGGTGAATTCAGTGAATGAAGGAAATAACTATGCTTTTACCATGCTCTCTGAACTGCAGGTCATACACTTTATTTTGTTTTAGGTTGGTTTTTCTTTTAACTATTTGGAAAAAAACTAAGAGAGAGATTTGGAAAGAAGGAAAGAACTGATCCCAGATTTTGCTTCTGATTAAGTTTTGTGGATTGTCTTTATTTAAGAAAAAATAACCTGAATGTTCTTCTTGACACTAAAACAAAGAATGAGATCCTGAAATGCTTTCAAGTGTAGGTTTTGTCGCTGTAGTGCACTCCTAAAAAAATGCTTAAAATCTTTCACAGCACAACTGTCTCCTCTCCCTGCCTATCTGAAAGAACATTTTAATTGTTTGGTACAACAGAATGATCCCTTTACTTTTGTTCCAAAAATAGTTTAAAGTACAAATCCACAGAATTTTGGAGATGAGCACATCCTAGGTATTTTAGGAAGGCATTTTTATTTTGTAAATATTTTGTTTTAATATGTACCTACAAAACCTTGTACAATGGTGAAAGGATGAACTTCCTGAAATTAGCTAATCCTGAAAAAGACTCTTTCTATTTAAAATTTTGTTTGCTACTAAGAAACCCAGGGTTCTGTAAAAAGAAAATGTCCTGGAAACCTTCTTATTGCATATTCTGGACAAGATAGAAATAAGTGCTGCATATTAGTACGAATTAATTCAAAAAGTTTGTGCAGTTTGCTCTAAATAAAAATAACTACATAAAATTAGGAGGCACTTGAACTATGATTTCAATAAATTTTTATGCTGAACTATCTAGAAGACGTGCTCTTTAATTTTAGTAGTAAGTATTGGATAGAAAAAAATCATTTAAAATACTCTTTGTGGTTTTTTTCCATGTACAGCTCCACTTAAATTATCTCATTCAAAGTCGTGCACTTTTGAACCAGTAAACTCATTCTTAAGTTAGTGTTAAACTGATAAACTAATTTCAAACAAATGTAACTCAGTGCCAACACACAATTTCAACAAGAAGCAGAATTACAACAACAAATACCAAACAAACTATTTGACTGTTTGAGCCTGTGTGAAATCTGAGAAAGGTGGGTTTCTCAAACAATTATTATAGGAACTTTGGGTTGTTTGTTGGTTTGGAGCCTTTTTCTGTCCCATGCAGTGACGTTCCATTTTACTGATGGAACACTTTCAAGCTGGGTTTTATTTTAAAATTTTAGATTGAAATGAAGCTTCAAGGCACAGCTATGAATTTTCTTTTAAATGATGACTAAGAATTACTTGCTTTCTAAGGAGAGAACATAGCTATTCGCTTTTATACCCATGCCAAACCTCTGCAGTATTTCTTTGAGCTAACCTTTATCCCCTTTCTGGACTTGTATTGGTCTCTGCTAGAAAGCAAGTCAGCTGTAATTACTTACAGGTGAGTTATTCCATACTAATGAAATAGCTCTATGAAAACGATGTTATTGAATTGAAATGTAGATGGCAGAAACACATTGATTTATTTTGCATGGATTTTTAAACGCTTAACAATCGCTCGCTCTCCCCTCAGTGCTAAAGAAATCAAGATCCAGCAGACAGAGAAGTGAACACGAAGTTCGCTTGTAAGTTAGACTGGTATCGTTTCTGCACGACTTGGGCGCAGAATGAAAAAGAAACTTGGTTCAATAGTTTCCTAGTAAAATGTCTCAATTTTTTACTTCCAAAAGCCCGGTGCTGGGCACAGCAAGGCACAGCACCCTTGCACTCCTACCTTCCCCCTGACACTAACTGAAAGATGAATTTGTTTACTCTGTTGTGCTTTTTTTAAAAGTGTGAGTAACTCCACCCATAACTCTGCAACTTCCCACTCACCCAGTCCTTTTTAACCTTTTAAGCACTGCTCCTGACCCTCCATCCTCGCTGCCACTGGAGCAGGCATTTTCGAGCCACATCCATTTTTATTGACCAGAACCAGACTGAAACCTCCAGCTCCCAACTGCAGCCCCCTCCAAAAGTGCCCCCAGCAGCTGTAAAAATAGGGGCTCTTTCCACACCAGCCCGCAACTGCCTTGGCCTTGGGTTGGCAAAAGGGAGCCAACTGCCCCTTGCATTTGTCTGCAGGAGGGGATTGCTCTTAAGGGGTTCTTTTCCCCTCTCTCTCTCCTTAGATATATATATATATATTATTTTTTAGCGGGGGAGGGACAGGATTTTGTTTTGTTTTTACAGCAGCCATCCAGAGCCCTGGGTATTGATTTTCGGGCACATGAAAGGGATTTTTTACAGGCCTTCCCTGTGGAAGGGAGCAGCAGTAAAAGGTGATACCACCCACTCCGAAGGAATGCTGTGCATGCAATTAGGAGCAAGCTCCCAGCCAGGGGGTTAGAATTCAAAGCAAGGCAAAAGCTCCCCACCTCCCACAAACAACAAATCCATTAAAACTACCAAAGCCATCAATACTAATCAATGCATCCAGGGGCCATTAACTGTTTCGGTGCTCGGTTCGCCCCCCCCTCCCTTTCTCCCTCGCACTCCTCCCTCCGCAGCCCACTGATGAAATCCGTGTCCGTCCGTCCCCCCCGCTCCCGATTTGGGTCGGTAGCGTTTTGTTTTACCACTTTTCCCCGCTCCCGGAGCCGGTCGGGCACTCCCGGCTCTTCAACCAGCCTCATTAAATATCATTAAGCGCAAAGAGACTTCAAAGGGCTGGGCAGGAGCTGGGCTCCGGCCGCCGGGTAAAACTCCCCGGGGCAGCCCCGACCGCGTCCTCCCCGCCGGCCCCGGGGCAGTCTCGGTACGGGACTGGGTTGGACTGGGCTGGACTGGGGGGAGGCAGAGGCTGCGGCGAGGCAGGGCGGAGGGGTAGCAGCGAAGTGGTTAATCAATACCAGGGGCTGCAGGCAGGGGAGGGGCGGGGTGGAAGGGGGATAAAAAATGCAGAAAGGAAGGAAATGGAGGGAGTGAGAATTAGACTCACTATAAAACCTCCTCATTCTGATTTACAAAAGAGGGAGGGGGGAGAGATGGGGGACGAGGAAGGAGCGCGGGGGGGGGGGAGAAGAAAACGTGAGCCAACAAGCACAATGCCCCTCTTTCCTGTAGCGAGGATGTTTATTGGGGTTTGGGCTAGAGCTGGTTTTAACTACGAGTCCGCAGACGCGGTGGGATCCGAGGGAAAAATCACATCCATGTAAAACCTATGGAATTAAACTGATTTTTGCATTAGCTGTGTCTCTCCTCTTTTTTTCCTTTTTTTTTTTTTTTCCCCTCCCATCCAATCCCTCATTCATAACTTGCATTTAGTGACTGTTTTTCTCATTCATGTTCCCCTCCCTCTCGGACACTGTCAAACCGAGCACAAGAGCCTGCTTTGTAGAGGTTTGATCAGCAGAGATTTGAGCTCTTTGGGCTGGCTGCATTTTGGTCACATTCAATCACTTTTGAAGCTATCGATTGGATATGTTTATGGAAACACGTAAGGTATTTTTGGCCATCTGCTAGCTAGGAAATGATTAAGATTATTTATTTTTAGCAAAAGGAACGAGGAGATTTCTCTGCCTTTCTTATTTTCAGTCCTGCAGATAGGAAAATGTCCTTAAGAAAATATTGCAGTTTTATCACTTTAAAACGATTGTTCTGTCTAAATAAAGATGTGGGTGGGGGGGTGAGGTTGGGTGCGTTTTAAACTTTTAGAAATCGTTTCTGACAGCTTTTAAATTACTAAAACTTCAGAGGATGCCTTTTTGTTGTGAATGGTGCTTTTGTTTATTTTTTTTTTTCACTTTAAAAATCCTTCAACAAACTGCATTTGTTGAAAAACGGTAAGATTCTGGGGAAAAATAAAGAACAATTTAAATTTCAGTGATGTGTAGACACATAGATGTGGATAGAGATACACATATATAGACTGATTTTAAACTGGTTTATTCTAATGTGCCTGAATCAAACCCCATTCAAATAAAACTTTTTTGTAAACTACTTGGGTAAAAATGTGGCGATGGTGAAATCTCACATATTTTAGGGGCAAGTTTTAGGGTCATTCAAATCAGTGTTTGAATAAAGGGTCCATTAATTTTTCAAGTTTGTGTGTTAAAAAAGAAAAGTCAAGGTAGCCATGCTAAATGAGAAGAGAGTTACGATTTTAGATGAGCTCAGAGGTGACTGATTTCCAGCCTCTCTGAAGGAGTGGTAGTGCTTTTTTTTGAAGTTGAGGCAAACCAAAAGTCCAATCTGTTTAAGTTTAAACATTACTAGTCAACGCTGTTCTGTGAACACGTTATGAATCTATTTGTTCCTGTCTCCCATGGAGTTTTATCAATTCGTTTTGAATCCAGCCTTATAGTTTTGTCCACAGGAGCAAATGTTTGCAGCTAGGGAGCTGGGAATAGAAGGTAAAACACAAAAATCAAATCTATCCGTCCTAAATGTAGCAATCTTCCACAAGGATGGATTTTAAAGTTAATTTATAACAGCCTCTGTAAATATCTTTGGAAACTTCTGTGAAATTTTTCTTGCCCTCGTCTCTTCTCTTTGTTTCTGTCTGTCACCCACATTCACAAAGCATATGTATGTTCAAGACCCAATTAAGAAGGTTTTATATGAGTTTGTACATGTGTTTTCACACAGCTGATAACGGTGAAGCATGTTACTGTGCTGTTCGTGTGGGACTACGTTAACCTTGCAGATGGGAAGAGTGTTATGAAAGAAATTGTAATTAATAGCATTAAGAAGGTGATTAAAATAAAAACCGCGTTATTGCAGCAGGGGTCTCATTAAGGAATAGTCATGCCTGTCTGCCACAGATTTAAGAACTTTCAGCCACAAGGCCTTGAACTGAGGCAGCTCCAGTTTAAGCAAACGCAGCGGAGACTCCACCCCCAGTGACATCAGATTGAGTTACACTGCAAAAACACCCCAAGATCTGGAGGGGAAAAAAAAAAAAAAAAAAATCAGCTTTTCTCCCTCCCCTCCTTGATGTTTAAAAATGATAAAAACGCCATTCTTCTCCGGCATTGGACGTTTGCAAGGAGCCCTTCTTTAAAGCAAACTAAGAGCAGAACAAATGTCTTTTCTCAGCCTTCCTTTCCAAAGGGAGGGGAGAGCACGACTGCACATTTGCAGCAAAACAACACACACACACAAAAATCTAAAGAATTCCCCAATGTCCCCCAGCCCCGAAACACGAAAATTAAATCAATCAATTCGGCATTATAGCAGAGCAATCCTCTTTTCACAGAGCAGCAAGGAGCCCCGTGGAAAGGGCTGTGGTACACAGCAACAGATCTGGAGCTGGGGACCAAGGATTGGCGATGGGGACCGTTCATTAACTTTACTTGCAGTTTGGTCAAAATTGAACTTACTAGCCCGTTTGGAGCTTGCTGTAAAGTTACACATTTTTCACGTAAACATCCAAGGCAGTTGCCTTTCTCTAGGATGTGTCATTTCCTGTGTAGCTATAATAATATATTAAGTAAAGGGATAGCAATAAATTTACATATTTACATCTATATAGGTGCTGTGCATAGGAAAGATAGCAGGATGTTGCGTCTCTACAACAGCAGAAATCGGCAGAAAGCGTTTTGTCAAAAAACTTTGGGAAATGACCACACTGAAATAAGAAACATGCTTCAAATATTCTTGGCATTCAAGACAAGGCTGGCAAGGAAAGATTTACGGACAAGTCAGTGTGGGACAGGAAAGCTTCTATGTTTAAAGATTCGGGGAGGTGGATGTCATGCTCAGGACACAGGTCACCAAAAAGAGCTACAAAACCAACTTAGTTCTTACCTGCTCCCCACGGGCTTTATTTTACTCTGAATCGTGCAATGCTAAACATTTAGCAAGGCAGTCATAAGGAGGCTCTCTGGCGACCGATAGCAAGCTGAAGAAATTAACTGCAGGGATATAGGGGCTCACCTTTGCTCCAGGAAGGACATCTTTCCTTTTGCTGCAAGATATCTACTTTTTTTCCAGCAGTAAAGTGTCAAAGCCACAAAGGAAGCGATATAATTAGTGCTGGTACCTACTACAAACTGGGATCTCTGAAGAGAGACCAGTGCAGCTTTTCAAATGTCTACCATTTTGAAATCAGAAAAACATTTTCTAACAGACAGAAGAATCCCTCTTGAATCCCCCCTGGCCCTTTTGAATTCACGCCCTGCCTTACATCAAACGCTTTTTTGCTGATTAACTGCACAATCAGGTCCCTGCAGATCAGGGGAAGAATGGAGAAGAGAAAAGCAACCTCTTTTCCAGAGAACAATACCATTATTTCAGCTCCATTGGACAGGAATGTGTGATTTCACAGCCCACTGCCCTTCTCTCCCATCTCCAAAAACACTGCCAGAGATCCACCGCTCCAAGTCCCCACCCATTAGTACCCAGATCCAGCATTTACAACTTGGGTTCAATGTTTGTGCGTGGGGGGCTACGCACATATATGCATACATATATGGAGAAAATATCCAAATCATAACGAACTCCCAAGCCCAAGAATAGATACAAAGGAAGTTTAGTTTATTTTTAAAAATAGCTAATATCCTTCTTCTTGTATAACGTCAAATTCTAGTTCACACGCACACAAGTTATATTTTGGGGTTGGATTTGGTATGAAGGTAGTTAACAAATGAAAGGAGAAGATATTTTTAAATGGAAATAATTCCACAGTTTAGAGAGAAATACACTTTTTTCAAAGACACATTACTTAATAAAATGCCAGTAAATACAGTTGTTAAAAAAAAAAAAAAAAAAGCCTTTTTACCCACAAAAGTGTATTGCTTTCTCACAGCTTACCCGGCTCCTTTGCTGTTAAGTTTGCCTCATTGGAGTATGAAAACATTTTCATTTTACAAACATCTGTTGAAATCAATTGTTGAAGAGCTGATTCCACAGGAGGAACTATGTATTTTAAAGGGGAAGCAACCGCACGGTTGTGAGTTTGTTAGTTAACAATATGGCAGAAATCTTTTAAAAAGAGACACTCGCCAAGACATTTCCCCTTGAGAGAGACTCTCTCCCAATGACTCCCTCAGTCTTTGTTTATTCGTTTTTCAACCATTCCTGTGTTTTACAATTTGCAGGGCGAGAGAAATACTGGCTTCCCTCCCTAGCCCTTCAACTTCGATAGCGCCTGATTTCAGCTCAACCGCGTGTACCAAAGGAAAACCTCTTGTTGTCATGAAAGTGCACCGAAGTGACCTGGTGGGTTTTAGTCGGTCGCAATTAAATCCCCTGCCTGGCTCAGCCCGCGGAGAGCGCGGCTGCGGGCGGAGCGGGAGGGGAGCGTGGCCGTCCACGCCGCTGCCCGCCGCTCGGGGAGGGAGAGGAGCCGCCTCTCCCGTGGGCACGCACCCACGGAGCCCCCGTCCCCCGCCCCCCCCAAGCAAACGCTCCCCACCTACAGCAATAATGACTCATTCTGAATTTGACAAACGTAGCGATTTGTTTGGCCCGGACGGGGCTTGCGGGAAAGAGGGTCGAGCTTTGAAAGCGAAATAGACATAAAATAGCTGGAACCTCTTGGGCAGAGCAGCCCCCCCCCCCCCCCCCGACCACACCTCTCCGATCCGGGACCGCTGGGGATCAGTTTTGTTCCCCCAACACCAGCACCGCCGAACAAAAGGGAGAAAGAGAGAGAAAATAATATTTGCTCAGGTCCCCCCTCTGTTCGCCTTTGATTTATCTGTTTACAACCGG
The DNA here is from genome assembly GCF_900496995.4 of Aquila chrysaetos chrysaetos. Classification (NCBI taxonomy): domain Eukaryota; kingdom Metazoa; phylum Chordata; class Aves; order Accipitriformes; family Accipitridae; genus Aquila; species Aquila chrysaetos. Next base: position 38,675,292 of record NC_044012.1, read on the forward strand.
GACCCCCTCAGTTGAAACAAAAAATCAATGAAAATGTAGTTGGAGAAAAGGCGGGCAAACTACTGAAAAAAAAAAAAAATTTGTGAATGGAAGAATGTGTTTGTGCATTCATTGTTAAAATAAAGAGCGTGCCGTGACGCGAGCAGCCGGGCGCCAATGGGCGAGGGGATAATATTTTTAAATATCCTCCCCGGGAGCCAATGGCGGAGGCGGTGGCAAAGACTAGCGCAGGGGCGAGCCAATGGCGGGGGAGGTATGCTAATGAGGAGTTGGTCAGGCAGGAGCTGAATGTCAACTAGTCAAAGATGGAGGCTGGAGCGGGGAGGCCATGAGGTTGGTACTGGAGGATTTGCCCACGTTTTGATCGATCAGGGAGCCACGCCGAGGCGCGCCCGGGGCGGCGGCGGCCGGCGGCGCGGGGCGGCGGGAGGCGGCGGCGGCGGCGGGGGGAGGCGGCGGCGGCGGCGGCGCGGGAGGGGGCGGCGGGGGTTGTGCGGAGCCGCGCCGCTCTCGCCGCCTCTTTTGCGCCTCTTTTGGCAACTTTCCCCCCCCGCGGCGCGGGGATCCGTCCCTCCCGCCGCCAGGTACCGCGCAGCGAGCGGGGCCCGCCGGCCCTGCCGCCGCCCGGGGGCCGCATCCGCCTGCCCGGGCGGAAATGGCGGGAGCTGCGGGCCCCGGGGCGGGAGGGGTGGGGGGGGGGCGCGGGGTGACGGCGGGGCGCGCCGCCGCCGCCGCTCTGACAATGGCCCGCAGGGCGAGCGGCGGCGGGCCGGGGGTGCGCCCCCCACCCGGGGCAGCTGCGGGGGGGGGGGGGGAGCCCGGCGGAGAGAGCGGGGCGAGGCGGAGAAGTAGCGGGGGGGGGGGGGGGGCCGGTTGCCGTCGGCGCCCCTCGCCCTCCTCCCGTGCGGGGGCTCCCCGGCGGGGCCGCGCCGCCGGCCGGGCGCTTCCCGGCGAGGTTTATCCCCGCGGAGCTGGGGCGGGAGCCGGGAGCCTTTTCCCTCCCCCCCCCCCCCCCCTTTTTTTTTTTTTTTTTTTTTTTTTTGGTAAGTGCAGCGATTTCCCAAGTGAAGTTCTCGCCGGTCGGTTTGCTGTTCTGGCGTGCGATCGATACGGGGTGTTGAAAGGAGCCGGCGGCCGGAGCCGCTCCGGGCGGCCGCGGGGCCGGCAGTCGAAGCCGGGGGCGGCAGAAGCGGGCAAGCGCCGGCCGTGTCGGCCGACCACGGAGGGGAGAGGAGGGGGGACGGGTGCGGGGGTGCGTCCTCCGGGCGCGAAGTGCTGCAGAAGTACCGGGAGAGGCGATCGCTGGCAGGCTTGGCTGAAAATCTCTAGATAGTGGTGAGCTAATTTTTTTTTTGTTTTGTTTTTGTTCTTTTCCCTCCTCTCTCAAACATTTCACCTATGCAAACGCTTCTGAGAAATTGAGTGGGATCCCACGAATCAAATTCTTTTCGCCGGAGCCGAGCCCGCTCCCTCCCCACCCCCAGCCCCGCGCCGAGGATTGTGTTTCACGGGAGGGTTTGCGTGTGCTGCCCGCGCTCATTGTGCCACGGAGCTCCCCGTAAAAAACGCTACCCCCGTTTTTAAACGTAGCAGAGCTCCTGTCTCTCTGGATACCACGTAGAACTGTTTTGCTAAAAGATCCTGTTTTAAGAACCCCCCTCTTTTTTTGCTCAAAACCCCCAAAGAGCGAGGCAATAAGTCACATGCTATCTCCAGCCAGTATTTATATTGGCTTAATATTTAAATCTCGTAAAACTAATGCTTTGCTTAAATAGTCCAGAGTTTTTGCAATAAACCAGGGTGCGCAGCCCAAAGTGTTTCTTTGGCATTCTTGCACTTTGCCCCAATTCCGCTCCGTTTCCCTCCAGTGTGTGGTCTTCGAGTTGTGTAAGGAAAGCTCGTACCCTCGAACACAAACCTGGTGCTCTGGAATTAAAAAAAACTTCCTAAACTTTAAAGCACATTTTTTTCTTCTAGTTTTCTTTTTCTTTCCTTCCTTCTTTCTCTCTTTTCTTTCTTTCCTTTTTTTTTTTTTTTTTTAACATTTCCAAACTAGCCTAGGTTTCTGGATTAGGGATAAATTATTGTACAAAAAAAAGGAGGAAACCCTAAAATTAAATCAGAAGATAAGAATGATACAGTTTAAGGTTCTAATTGGGTTGGGACGTTTCCAAATCAATTGGCTTTCTGTTAATACTACTCTGAAAATTTGACAACTAGAATTCATTTAGTGCATTTTCTCACTCAGCCCAAACTCCCCCAGACTTGAACTAGTTTAATTCATTTTAGCATTTGGTACGATTCTTACTTGTCTATACAGTTTATGGAAAGTTGTTTTCAAGCTTGGATTTCTTTGCATAGAATTTCTTTGCATTGTTTGAAGTTTGAAATCAAAGTATTTTATCATTTCTCCAGTGATTCTTATTTAACAAATAGTTACATTTTCCAGCTTTAAGTTTGAAATGGTTTAGAGAAACAAATGGTAAACAGTTTGAAGCCTAAAGACTAACAAGTTGACTTTTAAATGTTACTTATTGCTAAAATTATTTGGAATGTCTGATTTGTAATGATTAACTGGTGTTTTCTCCTTACTTCCCATATATTCTTTTTGAAAAAGGAAAAATTACAATAGTAACGATTTCATGATGCAAGTAGATTATTTTTAAAGGTCTCTCACACCTGGGTGGCAGTTGTTTCGAAAGCTTGTTTAGATGCTTGTGTAAAATAGCAAGACTTCCTTACCAATTAAAAATAAAAATAATGTAAGCTACCAGCAAGCATGTATGTGATAAATACCAAATATTTTACCAGACGATTCAGATGAAAGCAATAGAAAGGATATGAACTTCTCCTCCATTGTGTCTTTAAGATAATGTTTAATCCAATTCACTGCACCTACTTTTGTAAAATACTGGGGTGCTGAAACGCAAGGAGGACAATCCCAATTCTGGTCTTATGCTTTCACATGCTCTAATGCAATACACTTACCATTGAGAAGAAAAAAAAAAAAAGTCCCTAAAACAGTCTTAGCTAAATTCTTGCTGAAGTTAATTCAAGATGCAGTTGTGAAATATTAAAATCTAATTTTAAAGAATGACATTGAAACAATGTGGTTGTTGAAGAAACTCCTTTTTTTTGAATGTAACAAATTTGTTTTAGAGTAAATCATGCACAGAAGGCCATCACTTGGAGAAGTTTCTAACTGATTTATCACTTATTTTGGAAAGTCTCTGAAGTATGCTGTTGTCCAGAGCCCTTTTTCTGTTGTACTACTGGCAATTATGATGAGCAGTGCAATATTAAAAGGGCATTGGCTGGCAGAAACATGACCCCCTTTAGCAGCCCACCCTCTTCAGAGTGGGCAAACAACCCTAAAATAGATGCCTCCTCCAGTGTATTTATGCACGTGTGTGAAATAAGGTTTTATACATGTGGGAGTGGTTTTAAATAAGGAGAGAGATTCTGGGTTATACATTTTTATATGTCTTTCTATACAAAGGGGCTGGAATAATTTCAACACATCCCATTTAAAACACAAGCTCCAAACATTTCTGGGAGCTTTCAAGGCATCACATTACCTGCTTTGTTTACCAATAACTTGTGAGTAATTCATTATTAATTTCTACACATTTCCATACAATATCTACATTGGCATTTTATAATGATTTCTTTATAGTTTTTCCCCCTTACAGAAACTTTCCCCTATATGTTTAAGGTGGTCCCTATCAGTGTCTATAGGGATTCAATGCTGTTGATTTGTTTCTAAGAATCTGTGGTGTTTATACTGTGATTTTTGAGTGGTGACACACACAGATACATGTGAGGTTGAAGCACAGACACTAGGTATTTTTGTACACGAGTCTCATCTTTTCTGTAACATTTTCCATAGCAAATCAAATCACTGTGTATTTATACCATTCTATACACACACACACACACACACCCCCCACCCCACCAGCCCTTTTCATCTGTACTGGTCAACCACTATAAAATACACAGCACAATTAAGAAAACTTCTGAAGGCACAGGAAAGGGCTGACACTTTCTGTGATTTATTTAAATTGTGTAGTTCAGATTCATTGACTGACCAATTTGGTTTTTATGGAAACACATATGTTTGGGGATGCTGAATTATGTCCCTTGTTCTTTTATTCTCCATTACTGTAGCAAAATATTTTGTTGTATAAAACCTTTATAACGTACCGTGCCTAGGTATACTGGGCATGTAGCAAAAGACTTGAATGGTTTGTTTAACAAGCCATACTAACAGTGGTCTTTCTCTCTCTCTCTCTCTCTCTTTCTCTCTTTCTGTCATTTTTTTAAACTAACTTTTTGTTGTTGTTTTTTTACCTTGTCTAATTACGGTTGCAAATAAACTTTGTCATGCAGAGTTTTATTGAGGCTAAACATAAAAACGTTATTGTGGTTAACACTGTAATGTAACAGTCCCTTACAAAAGGATGCAGGGACAGCTGTGCAGAACGTGACAGTGGCTGCTGGTATCGCTGGCTCTGACAATGTTGCACTACTGTCTGCACAAATAAAGCAGTGCAATAATATTGTCAAAGCATTTGGTTCCAGTCCTAATACATCCTTTATGATCAGTTACTGTTGCACACCCAGCCCCTGACATTATGGGATTCTGTAGTTATTTAATGCATTTTAGTAGGGAACCAGCCCCCTACTCTGATTCCTTCCCCCCACCACAAATGCTCGAGCAAGCGTTAAAATGTCAAGATCATGTAGAAATTGCCTAAAAAAAATCCCTACCCTTGTGTGTGTTTGTTTGTTTTGTGTTTAGGTTGAGTGGTCTGTATGGAAATTCCTTGGGTTTTGTTCCCCGTTTTGACTGCTTCAGTGTACAAAATGGATTGCCCTTTCTGCCACTAGCGTGGGTTTGTGTGTCCAAGTTGTAAAATAAAAAGCTGGCCTATTCACATTTTAAAGCCCTCTTGTCCTCCTTTAGAGCAATCACCACCTCTAAAAATATCCTGACCAGGTTTGAATATTTTCTTGCTACAGCTTTAAAAATCAGAGTTTTATGAACCTAAGGATGTTATTGTTGTGTATAGAATTCAGTGACTTTAATATATACACATGTATTCACAGGCAATTTAATTTTTGCTTCCTGTTGATGTATTTTTGAAGTTCCATCGTATTTCCCTTTTAGAGGAATTACTGTTAAGATTAAAGCAATATTGATACCTTCATTTTCATTTAAAAAAAAAAAAAGAAAAAAGAAAAAAAAAAAAAAGAGTAGAAGGCACCTAAATAATAATCAATAGGTTTTGAAAGACAGTCTTTCCCTGCACTTCCCAATAGCAACGTGGAGCGAGTCTGAGGGACGCAGGGATGGTGTAGGCCTAGGAACAGGAATACTGCATTCAGAATTGATCTTTAAATAACAATATGTTGGTGACTGTCACTCGCGGTGTAGTTGGAGGCAGATGTGGTATTTTCGCTTGCAGCTGCTAAGAAAGGGGTTTGGAGGGCTGGGGGATGGGACCTTCCTCTCTCTCTTTTTTTTCCTGAAGCCTTGAGCTGTTACCTTGGGAGCAAAGGGTGGGGGTGGGGAGAGCCGTCATATTGGAAATCAAATCTAGGTAAAGGAGCGTTTTCAGATTGCGCTGCACATCCCAAGCCAGGCCGGGGTGTGCTAGTGAGCAAGCCATGGGGAGGCAGAAAATGGAGGACCACATCCTGGGGGTCGGTGTGCGTGTGTCCCATTTTAGAGGGACGAGGGGAAGCTGAATCCTCAATAACGCACTCCACTTCTTCAGTGAACGAGGGAGCAAACAAAAGACACCTTTTCAGTCCCTCTATTTCTGGTGAGGAGCTGAAGCCTGTCTCCCTTTCCCGCCCAGAGGAGAAGGCTAAGCCTCCACGCCTGAACTGGAGGCACGGTGCTGGTGGCGGATGCGGTGCGGCTCCCAGGCCTCGGTGGAGGTAACCTGAGCCGGCATGGCTCCCTTTCTCTAGAGCTTTTCTTTTCATCCATCTCTCTGCATTGTAGCACAGTTGCCATTTTTGTGTGCGCTAAGGAACGGGGAGGCCTGTTTAGCTTTGGCACTTTCCTCCTCCTAATTTTTGATTAATTAAAAAGTAGAGGAGAGTGAAACCTGTAAGGGATCTGCTGCGGGGGGTGTCTTCCCCCCCGCCATCAATAGGAGCGCAAGAGTGACCAGAGTGGAGGCGAGAGGGGCCCTTCGCCGCCCCTGGCCGAGGAGGACGGGCGGGCGGGTGGACCAGCGAGGAGCTGGAAGCCACCCCGGAGCAGGGCAGCGCTTTGTTCTGTGTGTGCGCGCTGGTGGAGCCCATCAGCCAGTGGAAGTAAGTGCTAGCGAAAGCCTTGGTGGGGCTGATGCTGGGCTGTAAGATGGCCTCTCAGACGTGTGAGCCTGCCTTGTTAGGAGGTGGAGAGATCACAGGGGGAATAGATGCATACTTGTTTTCCTGTATAAAGTTATGTCTTTAAAAATAACACGGTCACTACACTTGAAAACCTCCCCTGGGCGCGGGGGGGATTTGAGGCGTGCGATACAGGGAAAGGCCTGTGCGGTGACAAGGGCCATATCCCATTTGCGGAGGGCGAGGGGACACCTTCTGAGGCCTCCTGGCCCCGGCTGGGGCAATGGAGCCCACGGAGGGCCCTTCACCGAGCACCGGCTCTCTGAAAGGCAGGCCCCGGGGATGCGGGGGGCGAGGATGGGGTTCCCTGCAGATTTGGGCCTGGGATGGAGGTTACACATTCCAAACCCTCCCTTCCTCACTCTCTCTTTCTCTCTCTCTTTTTTTTTTTAACCCTGCCTGGCTGAGGAATGTAACAGCACAAAAAAAAAAAAAAAAAAAGGCACTGGAGGAAAGCAAAAAAAAAAAAAAAAAAGAGAGGGGGGATTCGGAAGCAAAGGCCCCTTCAGGAGTCTGTATTTGTGCAAGGGAAACCATTTGCATGTGTGTGGAGATGCCAGAGTTTGTCTCCAGTTGGGTCGGAGGGGGAGGGCGCGGGAGGAATGCGGGGAATCAGGTCGGGCTGCGGGGGGAAGGGCTCCGGCAGAGCCTCCATCCTGTTGTTGCATAAACTTGTTAAAAGAACCCCTCCTCTGTGGAGGCAGCACACATAGGGTATTAGTGTGGTGGAGGAGGCCAGACCTGCGCCCTGGCTACACAACCAATTGGAGCGGAAAGTGAAATCAGATGGTTTAAGTTTTCAGAGGGATTTTTTTTTTTTTTTTTTTTTTTTTCAGGGGGACTTTTTGAGTCATTGCATTGAGTGCTAGATCTGTGTTAAGGTCGCTCCTGCTCTCGCCGCTCTTGGGTGGTTTGGGGAAGGGAGGCAGCCGGGCGGGGGCAGGAGGTGCCGCTTCCCCTCTTGCGGTGCCCCTGGCCCCGGCCGTAGAGACGTGGGCTTGGGGCCCCGTGGAGAAATCGCACCCCTTACCCCTGCAGGCAAGGGGACGGGCGGTTCGTGGGCGGCTGGGGTGTGTGACGAGGGGAGTCTGTCCCCTGCCCCGGGGGAAGAGCTATTTGGGGGACCCCGAGATCAGCCCCACACGTGCTCCTTCCCCAGCCATGGCAACTACAAGACCTTTCACTTGCCCTGCTGTACAGGCCGGGCCAGAAGTGGGATCGGCACTTCCAAGGTGATAGGATTTAGCCCTATTTTGCTCCTGCATTTAGTACCACAAGCCTTTTTTTTTTTTTTTTTTTTTTTTCCATCAGACAGCAGAGCACTGGTAAACACCATGCAGAAAAGCCGTATTGTGGGGTTACAAAGTCTAGGCTGTTTAAGGAGCTCTGTCATTCCTTTTAATGGAGCTCACTGACGCAGATCTGGCTTCTGCCAGCCGAGGAAATGTTGCTGCTGAGAAAAGGGTTATTGAAACCCACAAACTAAATATTATAAGCAAGAATCAAATGGCAGGACGTTCTGGAGTGTAATCCCTCCTGATTTCAGGAGAAGGGGAATGTATTGATAAGTGGCTGTGGGTGACAGAATCCCCAAACTCTGTGGGTGAAACGCACTTGGGAAGGTGGTGTTTTCAGAGAGGATTATCAACCCTTACTCTCTGGAGTCTCTCACACCTGGACAAGTTGACTCTTGCATGGAAGCAAGAATCCCCTTTTTCTCTGGATGGATTTGTACAAGCTTGCTAGATAGACTTAAGGAGCCAGGACTGGAATGCTAAGAATTTTCTCTCTCTCTTCAAAAAAAAAAAAAAAAGACGACAGAGAATTAAAAAGGCAACACTTCCCAGTTTTAAAACAATGATAAAATTATTAAATAGGATGGAAAACTCTAAATCAGCTCTCAGCCTACAGCTGTTTCCAAAGTGTTTGCTCTGACCTTTGGTAATAGTGTCAATTCTGCTGCAGAAAATATATTGTAGACTATATAATGTATTTAATTGCAAGATGGCTTTTAAATGGTCTCCTTTCCTCAGGCGAGCGAAATGGCTGTGACCAGGGAAACAGGGCTGGACTGAAGCTTTGTTGCCCTTCTGTGTTTTGTGAGGTTGCAACTGAGATGAAAATTTAAAAAACCCGCTTGCCCCAAGTGGCATCTTTAACCACTAGAGAAACAAACAAACAAACAGCAACAAAGGGAAGGGGAAATGGCTCCCTAAACTAAACCAGGGAAGACAAGGTCTGCTCTCGCAAGGAGCAGAGGCCTTAGAGCTCCAGAGTCAGCTCACTAGTTTCTTTATCCCAAAGCTTCATCGTAAGGACACTCCAGTCTATTTGTCCGCTACCATCAGAAAAGGGGAACTTAAACATACAGCAATGACTCCACAACAGTGAAAGATTCCCCCCTGCCACTGCCAAAAAAAAAAAAGCTTCCATTATTGAGCAACGTATAAAGTGTTATTTCCATACTAATCTGGGTGACATTTCCATTTAGTTTCTATAACTGTGATTAAAGGCGAGAGAGGTTTCTAAACATATCTAGAGATGCTGAGCCTCCTGGTGTATAAATAGCATGCATTTCATAATCTCTAACCCCCATATACATTCCAGAGAGTCTCCCTGCTATAGGACATAATGCAACCCAGGCTTTGCATATTGTTTGCAAACTGGGAGAATATTATTGGAGATTGAGTCAGTCTTTATTTTTCTTGTCTTGTTAAAAAAAAAAAAAAAAAAAAAAGGAAAGTGTGGGGAGTCTTGTGCCAATACACCACTTGGAGATAAGGAAATTTTTGAGACACATCTAGGCTCTCAGCACAGATCCAGAAACATAATGACAAAGTAACTTAATTGCCTTTGCTTGGAACTTAACTTGTGGCTGACATTTCTAATCACATCCCTTACCCTCTCCTGCCGGTTGTAGCTTCTGCAACTACTGAAATCCTTAAGTTGTGTAGAAATTGTCGAATCGTGCTTCCCCCCCCCACTATTGATACATTAGTAACGTCACTTGATGTGCACATTATATGTTTCCACTGTAAACTTGCCAGTGGGTTTGTCTCCTGGGCCATTGGAGAAGTTAAATTGTGTGTATTAAGTGTAAGTCTTGTTTGAGATAACATCGAGGCTGAAGAGTGGAAAAGACATGGTAAACAATAAACAAAATAGAGACTGGACGGGAATAGATGGAAAGGTAAGGCTGAGCCTAGTTGCGTCTTTTTTTATGTTCTCAGTCTAACTGGATGCCTAGGTTGCAGGGATTGTTGAGAAGCAGTGGTGGGATTAAACGTGAGGTTTTGCCAAGGTAACGAGAATACAGAAGTTTCATAAAACTCATTCTGAGCTGCTTACAGCAATCTCTGTGAACATGGCCTTTTAATTAGTGTGAGCAAAGGTTAATACAAATAAATAATGTGGAAAAAAGATCCCTGTTTGCTTCCAACAAGCATCACAAAGGATGGGGAGAGGGAGGGGTTGGGGCAGATTGGAGATTTTGTTTATCAGTCCATTAGAAAAAACAAACAATTAATGGCACTTCCCCTGTTCCCTTTTCTTTGGCGTGTCCTTGGTTTTCGGCTGCTTTGGGCAAGTCAGGCAACATCAAAGGGGATGCAGGGCTGCCTCACACCAGCATGCCAAACGCCAGGGATCTCTAATGGCAAAGACCAGATCAATGTGGCATGCATAAATTAGCCAAGAATCCATGAATTAGGGGATTGTCTCTCCATTACACTCCTATTTAATCCACTGGAAAGCAGGCTGAGGAAAGAGAAGCTTAAAGTGTCAAAATCATGACCTGGTTTGGGATGGCCTGGGAATGAAGTTTCCTTCCTCTTCCTCTGGACTCTCAAGTGTTCCTACGTGACAGATGCACTGGGGCAGGGTAGCTGGGAGCCAGACTGCAGAGGAAGAGTCTAGTTGGCAAAGCAGCCCTGAAGCTGGAGGTGTCTCAGCCCCTCCCTGGGAATCATTTCTGTGGCTGTTAGTGTGTTCAACACTAAGCCAGCCCCAGCTGAAGATTGCACCTTCCAGCCTAGGACAGAAAAGGTGCTGGGGAGAGGGGAGAGGAGAAGAAAAAGCCAAACAAAACAAGCTAGGGCAAAACACGCGTGCGTCTCCAAACACTGTTTAATCTGCGTGCATTAACGTGAAGTCAGTGCTGGAGAGCCAGCCGTGGAGATCCTGTTTCGCTTTCTAATTTTTGGTGTGTACTTAATCCCATGATTTCCAATGAAGGGAGGGATATTTTAAAACACTGGGCTCTCCAAGTAGGACAGCCCTAGAAAGGAAGTTCTCCGAGGGCTTGATGCCTGTTACTAAGGTTCAAAATACAACTATCAGTTAATCAAATAAATAGCACTTCGCAGCCTCTAACAGCTAGGCAGCTAATTCACTGAGGTTATTAATAAAGGAGAGAAATTTACACAGAAGAACAATGTGAGAACTGGGGATAGAGGTATAGAAACCTGAATAAAACCCACACTGGAGTTAATATGTCCTGGGAGAAAGGGGTAGCGCCCATGCACAGATTCTGCCGGGTCAGAGATTTACTCCATTCCTGCATCCCTACTCTCCCAGGAGCACACGGTGCTGTGATCCATAGGGCAGTGCACTGCTTTCTAACTTTTTACCCCTTCCCCATTTGCAGGCATGGAATGAAGCTCCCTCCAGTCACCTGCCGCAAGACACATTATCCAGCTTCCTAACCTTAAGGATGAGACCCTATCAATATTGCCTCTGCTTTTGTGATCAGGGTAGTAGTGCAATATTGCTTATAGGGTCTTTTCTTTTGAGGGTTATTCTTCACGGAGAGAAGAAAGCCACAGCAGGAAAAAAATAATCCCATGTGCCCATCGAGTTAAGGGAAAAGTTGTGAAATGCCGAGCGTTGTTAGATAGGCAAGTAATTGTGCGGAGATGTTATTTGTGACAAATAATCGTGCTATTGTGGTGACTCAGGTTGCGAGTAATGGGCGTATTTTCGATGCTATCACACAGGATTCAAAACGGCCTCCTGTTTAAAATGCACAAGCGGTGATTGAAACCGGAGAAACCCATCACGGCTCCATTTTAAAATAGTACGAGTCCCGAGATGTTTGAAGGGTGCCTATTTTACATAATGATGTAAACACCCACCTAGGGATGGGAGGAGATACATAGCCACACTTGCCGTTTCTGTGCCTGATCCCAGCCCGAAAACCAGTGCGATGCGAAGCAGAGCACAGCACAAAGAGGCAGAGGCTCTCATCCCAATAACCTCCTCGAAACAAAGCTCATGCCTCTGCCTGGCGAGCACGGCCCGCCAGCTACAGCGCCGGGCTCCGCGGCCGGGCCGGGCCGGGCCCTGCCGCCCCGGGGGCCGTTCCGGGGTCGGGCACTGCCTCCGGCCCTTCCCGAGAGCTGTTCACCGAGGTACGTGGGAACGGAGCAGGGATGGGTGTGTTAAATCTCCTCTCCGCTTTGTGAGGGATCAGCTGGGGGCTGACAGCAGCCGGGACGGCCGAGTGGGTGGCCCTGCCTTCCATTTCAGGTGGTCCCCGCGGTCCCTTTCGGGACCTCAGGGGCCCAGGGAAAGGGATGGTGGGAGGGGACTGGGGGCCGGATCAGGGCGCGGCGGAGCAGCCGCCGCCGCCGCCGCCGCCGCGGGGCTTTCCGAGCCGGTCCCCGGGCGACGCGGGGCCGCTGCGGCGCGTCTGCCCGCGGCGGCCGGGCTGGGCTCGCCTCGCCGCCCCGGGGCCGTGCGGGGGAGGGCCCGGAGCCCTGCGAGGGGACCGTACCCGCTGCCTCCCCGTTGTCCGGCTGAACCTGCCGCTGCCCTCGGTTTAACCCACCCACCCCCCCAGCATCATTCCGGGGGGAGGCGGCCAGCTCGGGGACAAAGCCAGGACACCACCACCACCACCCCCCCCCCCTCCCCGGGCTCTCCCTCCGTGCCCGCAGCCCGGCGGCCGGGCTGCAGGCCGAGGGGCGGCTGCTGGGCCAGCGCTGGGACCACCGGGCGGGCTGCCCCTCTTTCCCTGTTGCACTACTGTCACGGTCGCAGCGAGCAGTGCAATAATGAAAGGGCGTCAGTGCGCCGGGGAGCGGCGAGAGCCGGGGACGAGCCGGTGACAGCGTGCGGGGACGGGACGTCCCGCCGCCCCCCCCCGCCGAGAGCCACCTTAACGGGTGGGGGGGAGGGGGGCTTTGGTTGTGCAACTTTCTTTGTTTAAACACGCAGCGGCGGAGAGCGTGTGCGCAGGGGCAGGGCAAGGTGAGCGGCTCCGCGCACCGCCCTGCCCCGGGCCCGCGGCGACCGCCGGCCCCGGCTGCGCTACCCCCCCACACAGACACAGCCCCCCAGCCCCGGCTGGCCGCGGAACGTGGGGCAGGACACCCCTCCGCTGTACCCGGCCCACACCAAATAAATAAAAGTGACTCCCACGTCCCCTGTCGCTGCCTTTTCTTCCTGGTGGGTTTTCTTGCAGGTCACCAGCCCCTCCCCGCCTCCCCAGCAGCCACACGCAGATAAAAATCCATCCTCGACGGGTTTTTGTCTGGCGATCCGGTTTTTGTGGGGAGAGGTTGAAAACACTAATAGGAGAGCGAGCGTCTTCACTGTGGAGCCTGAAAAACGGGCTCCTGTCATGCCCTAGTGCTGGGTTCAGCAGTAGGGGAACACGGGTAGGGAAGCGAGTGCGTGGGGTGGGAGGGGAAGGGTTTGCAATAATGGAGATGAGAAGAGCCCTCTGCATCTGGGAGCTGTGCTGGGAAGGCCAGGAAATAGCCCTTTGATTATTAGTGGCCGTGGTGAAATGGATACTTCTATAAAAGAGGGCTGGGGAGGGGTATTTCCTTTAGCAAAGGACCTTTCCACTCTGGCCTTTTGAACCTGCCCTTCTCCCTGGCACTGTTTCTGCTTCATCATGACTTTTTGCAGAGGAAGGTGAGTGCAGAAAGCAGGCTGGCTGTAGGAGAGGGATGCAATCTAATCCTGATGAACAGGCTTTTACAGTCTATGCTTAATTTCCTATTTCTTTTGGATTCTCTCTCTCTTCCGTCTCTCACATGCACAAGCAGATATAAAAGCTGAATCCTTCCCCTGCGGTCTTTCTCCCAGGGAAAAGTCAGCCCCCTCCCCAGCTTCACCTTCAGGCTTTGCGCACACAAAATGGCTGCAGCAGCCTGTGGGTGGGCATGGAGAGCTCAGGAAGCTGCTTTTCTTTTTCCCACCCTGCCTGCCCAGGAAGCCCTTCTGCTTTTATTTTCTGTGGCATTTTGCTCTTGCATAGCTCTGTGCAAATCCAAGGGGGTCTCCTATGTGTAAGCTATGCATGGAATGGGAGCTGGGGAGGGAAATGGCCAGTTTGCATGAGAAGGGGACCTGTCGGGCCCCAGTGTTTATTTTTTTGCTGACCTTCTGGGGATATGGTCAGTGAGAGCTGTGACAGCTGCTGGAAGCGGCAGGGGCTTTGAAGATTGTGAAGGTTGTGACCTCGAGGCCCCTTTCCTCTCTCTGTCCCAGGAGCTGCTGAGTCAATCAGGGAAAAGGGGAGGTGAAATGGGGGCTGCTCTTTAGCCATTTTTCAATCGGTGAATGAAACAGGAAAGGACAAATGCAAGAAGAAAAAAGAGCGATTACTTCCACTTTGGTGCGTTACTGAGAAGGGGGAATCTCTCTTTGGCAAAAGATTATAACAATAATGGGAAACCACTGTGCTCCTAAGATCCAGCACCTTGAATAAAGGATTTAACTGGGCAAGGAGCTGATGGCAGATCAATAACAGTAAATTAGGGGGAAAGCCTACAAACTCCTCTTGGTTCAAAGCAAGAGGAAATCCACCTCTCATTTCCACCTGATACCAGCTCTAGATAAAGCAGCGGGAACATGTTCCCAGTTGGCCCACTAGTTCCCACCATCTCCTTGACCCCACACTAACACATCTTCATCTTTGCTGAGCTCAGCTGAACCCTATGGCTGAGGTTGCAGAGGCCACCGAGAACGGCTGCGCCACACATGGCAAAATAAAGGGACAAAGTACATTGTGCGGGACTGTATCCTTGATGTGCGTGCGCTTTCAAATGGCACAAGCTCCCTTGGCAATCCACACTCCTGGGCAGCCCACGAGAGGGCTCTCACTCAGCCCCAGAGCCCTCTCTAAGCCCAGTGAGTGGGGTTTAAGTCTTTTTCACTTTCTGGATAACACGATCCTATGGATCTTTCCTTTTAAAATAGTAATCAGAACAGCAAACAGAGCGCCTGGCTTCGGTTGACCAATACATAACAGAGGCAAAGAAGGCAAACAGCAGGCTTTTCAGTTAGTTTACACAGGGGGCACTTAAATACTGTATTGGTTACATAATACCATTTGGGGGTTGGGGTTTTACACATTCTTCTACTAAATATATCTGTGAGATTTGTTTTAAAGTGATCAACATAAATCCAGCCACAGCTTTGAGGGGAAAACTCCCACAATTAGACCTAATACCACTAGGTAGCTCATAGCATATTTACTAAAAACCAAGGCACAATAGAATTTTTTCCCTAGACCTGCTGGTCAGTACTGCACTCGCTCTGCTGCAGTGGAGGGTGTACACTGCCTCTAGAAGGGCTGCCATAGACAGACACTTCCCTACAGGAAGCATAAGCTGCTGGTTTTTAGGGCCATATCCTGCCACTGCTCCACATCCAGTCCTCAGGATTCATCCTAGCACAGACTGAAGACAGGATATGTTCTGGCAATTATAACAAAGTAAGTGCTAAGAAAGAGGGTGAGGCACATTAAAAAAAAAAAAAAAATCTAAATCCGAGCTGTGATTGATTAGGAAAAAGGTATTCACTGTTAACTCCTCCAGAGAACCCCATTCACATGGGGTACCTGCAAGTATATTCCCTTCCTGATAAGCCCTCCAGTAAGCATCCTGTTCCCATCTAAAGGGAGTAGCAGGTGGCCAAACTGCTCCACTGGCGGCTTGACAATGGCATTATCCACCCTGCTTTTCAGCTGAAGCCTGGCTCAATCTGTACACAACTTCTGAGACTCCAGCTAAACCCTTCCTGGGAACTGCAAGCTTCCCCAGGCAAAGCCTGGATCTAGCAGCCCTGTGTCCTTGCAAAGGACCCATCCCTCTGCTCGGAAGCGAACAGATGGGAAGAAGATTCTCAAAGCATCAGAGCTCTAAAACCATGCTCTTCTCTTTAGTGTGTTGTCACCAGAAGCTCCACGGGCAGAGATCTCTGCCATAAACAGAACAGCGGGTGGGCAGCTAATTGAGAATGGAAGGTTCCTTGGGGCAAACCAAAATAGTCTTTGTGGCACTCCACGGAACTAGGTACGCTGCCTGAGCTCAGCATCAAACATTGACTCGGTAAAAATCCTGCTTACTCACTCACCTGGGAGGTGGGCAAGCCCTTGTCTTGTAAAGGTCCTTAGGTCTTGTAAAGCTCCTTAGACACACAGAGTAATCAGGTGACAATGATAAGCCACTGTGCACAGTGCAAACTCGAATGTACCATTTTGCATGGGTGTAATAAGTCAAATATTTTAAAGAGTCACCCTGCTGCTACTACAACAAACGGCAGACTCCTGCCTCCCTCAAACACTGATCTGCTGAGAAACAACAGCTTTGCCAGGAGTCACTACCTCTTTGCGGGCAGTTTGCCCAATTAAAATCAATGGAGAGTTACACTGAGTGTGAAAGCTACCATCACATAGCGCTGGAAGACAAACTGGTTTGTTCCTCCACTGTGAATCCCCATCATATTTCAGAACAAGTTTAGGGTGATAGCAATCTGGTTTTACACAGCCCACCAGCAGAAAATCCTGTTGCTTGTTTTCCTTTTACAACAGTTACACCTTTATCACATCTCTAAATTATTTTGAAAAATTGAAAAAAAAGGGAGGCTCTGCTCCAAGAGAAGCAGAAAATGAACGGCTTCCCACTGAAGAAAAAGGGGATCTCTCAACAGCCCTAGAGAAGTATGGAGGCCACCTTCACGTGCAAGCTGTTACAGACACCTAGTACCAGCAAAGCTAAGGATTCTTCACTGCCCACCCCCAAATACCAAGTAATTCATGTAGGGCATTTATAGCAGCATTTGGAGCAGGTGAAAGGGTCGTTTTGGTGTTCCCCTGTTGAATCTCTGGCCAAATTCTCTGATCAGAATCGATCCTTTCTTCCCCGTCTTTCCCTCTTCACGAACAGACATCCCCACTGAAAGGTAAGTACTTACAAGAACAAAAAAAATAAAACCCAAACCAACCACCACCAATCCCCGCCCAAACATCTCTCTCTCTCACACGTACAAAAAAAAACCCCAAAAAAACCACGACACACACACACAAAACCACCAAAAAACCAAGCAGGAGAGAATTGAAATAGGGGCGGGGGGAATCAGCATAATATTTAGATCGGGAAAAGCGAAGCCGAACCGTTTTCTATTTGTACCCTGTGTAAGGCAGCCAGCGGGGTAAGGGGTCTTCTTTAAAGCCTCGACCAGCTGAGTGGCTCTTGGCACTACAGCAGGAGAACCCTTCGCAGGTGGGTTAAAGCCAACAGCTTGCCTGCCTCCCCCCTCCGGCGGAGGAGCGCTGAGGGAGGCGGGGGCCGGCGCGGCTCCCCGGGCCGGCGGTGCCGGGAGCGACGCTCTCCCCGGGCTCCGTTCCGCGCCCGCTGCCCCGACGGCAGGGCGAGCATCCGAACGGCCGGCGAGCGGGACGGGCAGCGCCGAGCCGCGCTGCCGCCGGCGTTAAGGAAGGGTTTCCGTGCCGGGGGCTCATCTTCGGTGTTCGGCGATGGCCGGTGCACCGCAAAGCCGGCCGAGCCCGACAGCTGCTGCCGAGTGAAACCGACCTCCGCGAACGGATTGCACGGGGATTTCGGAGGGTCTCTGGCTCGTGGCTCTTGAAAGGACCCCGCTGACAGTCAGCCCCGCCGCTTCGTTCGCACGGCTTCGTCCAAAGGGAAGGCGTCCAAGCCCGAGGAGCTTTCCCCACCGGGCTAGAGGGGTGCAGAGGGCGGCCCCCCCCCTTCCGTCGGGGAAGGCGTGCTCGAAACCACCGCCTTCCCCTCCGTGGGAGGCTGACGCAAAAAAATCACGTCCACCGGCCCTAGCAGAGATGGGGAGCGAGGCTCAGGGCTGTGCAAAGGGCACATCGACTAAAGCCACTTCTCGACATAGACGTCTCGAAATATTTTTATTAACTTGGGGACACACAATAAAATGGATTGGGGGGGGGGGGAGAGACGCAGCAGGAGGGACTGTTCAATAAGTATTGCTCAGGCTACTCACTCACACATTTCCGATTATTTCTGCCTAAAACAGCCCTGAAATCCAAACACATCCTTCGCCGGCTCTTCCCTATTCAATTGTAAACCCTCTGATGCGCAGAAATGCCCCGAGAGACCAGCCTGGAGGGACCCCGCCGCTGCTCCGACCGTGCCGCCGGGAGAGCCCCGCCCGGGCACCCCGGGGGGGGCTCGGGGCGACCCCGCCGCCGCGCTGGGTGTCGTCGCGCTTCCCGCAAAGAAGCGAGCGCCGCGGGTCTCCCACCCGTAGCCGGTCGGTCCTGGAGGCGGAAAGCACCCGGCAGAGAAGGGCTGCGAGGAGTGGGGAACCCCCGCCACCCCGCAGTGCCGAGCAGGGGGCCAGAGCAGCCCCGGCAGGGCACCCAGCCTCCCTCCGGCCGGGCTGCGGCGGCAGCGGCCGTGCCCCGGCTCCTACCTGCGTCCGCTCACCCCGGAGCCCCTGGGCGGCCGGGCAGGGCCACGCAGAAGCTGCTGCCGTCGAGGGACAGGGTGGCCGTCGCCATTTTAACCTGCTTCGAGCAGGCCCACAGGAGAGAGGCAGCGGGTGATCTTCCGCCGCTCTGCGGAGCTGCGGGGGAAGGACATTGGGGAGGGCAGGGGTTCATCTGGACGGCCCAGGGCTTGACACCCAGCCTTCCTGCGGGCTTCCCGGACACCAACCCCGGGTCCCAAGCGCTCCGCTCACAGACAAGGCAAAGAAAACCTGTAATTTTCTCTTCCAGGTGGGACGAAGCGATACCGACACGTTGTTTGGGATCACTCGATTCTGCAGCTACGAACCGAGTGCTGGTCATCAGTCCCAGTCCAGCACCTTAAGCATAGTTCCACCTATTCCTACCAAAAGATCCTTCAACTTTAGCCAACGCTTTACTAGGATGGATCTTTTTTTAGGTTAAGTATTAAGCCATTATTCTTCCGGTGTGAACCATAGTGTTTCTTCAGGCATCAGATATAAGAAAATATGATTAGTGTCAGGGTGGTTTTCTGGCAAGAACGATCTATGCTGGGCAACTTTCCTACGGAGAAGAGCGCAGAAAGCAGCCTGGAAAGAGAGGACCCGTTCTGCGTTATTCTTTTCCCTTCAAAAGCACCTTTTAACGTAGCGTCCCACTCAGCACCAGCCTTCCCAGCGCCGCCCCGTACACACAGCATCCCTTTCCCGGCGAGGCCGGTGCCGCGGCACGCAGCCGGCGCGGAAGCTCCGCTGCCGGTGCTCCGCCGAGGCGTCCCGGCCAGGACCATGCTACGGGGCAGAGCAGGGGCTGCCCCGGCGGGCAGGGAAGGGCTGAGGATGCTGAGGCACCCTCCTCCGGCCAGCTCTCATTGTACATCCTCTCCACGCGTGCGCCCTGCCCCACGCAGCCCCCGCCCGCCTGCCCGGCCCCCTCCCACCGCCCTTCGCCTCCAGGTCCGCGCCCCTGCCCTGCTGGGGACCGCCGGGCTCGGAAACCCTCGTTCTCCGCATATTCACTTTGTTCTGATATTCTTCTCCACGTTGGGGACCCCACTTTCCCGTCCCCGCAGAACACGAGCCGCCATCCCTTAGTGCTGCGGGGGAACACCGCCCAGGCGGGGCTTGCTCCCTGGCAAGGCTTTCGGGCGGCGCTGGGGAGGAAGCTATAAAAGCTGCATTGTGAAACGTCCAGTCTTGGGAGGGTTTTCGGGCTTTTCTCCGCTACCCACCACAGCTCTCCCGGAGGAGGGTGTCCCTTCCACTCCAGCCTGCCACTTCAAAAAAAAAAAAAAAAAAAAAAAAAAAAAAAAAAAAAAATCACAATTACCTCTTCCTTTTTGGGTAGGGAGGAAGGAAGTTATGCTCTCCCAGCTGAGAATTTATACCCTAAGAAGCAAATGCATCTATTCTGCCCGGTCCGGTCGCCCCCCCCGCCTTGCCGAGCAGCATCCCCCCTGCCCTCCAGCGCCCGGCTTTAGCTCCAAGAAAGGCAGCTTTCCTAAGGGGCGACACGAAGCACTTTTACCCCCAGAGCTCAGACCGGGGGGCTCCGAGGCTGCTGGGATTTTTTAGCAAGGTTTCAATTAATCACTCACACTAAACAGCCTCTCATCTCCTGAGGGAAAACAGCGGCCATGTGGGGAGACAGACAAAAATTTCAACATTTTAAGCTATTTTGCCCCGGAAACTGAAGTCTCTAAGCTCGACTGACAGCCACCCTCACCACCGTGGGTTTGTATTGCTGAGGAAACGCAGCACAACATAAACGTTTTTTGCTGTGCAGCTTTATAGAAAATTGCCTCCAGCTCGACAGTAATCATCTCCACACTCGCACCCAGCGAAGGCAGAGGTAGTGTGTTCAAAAGTATAATATTTGCAAGAGAGACAGCAGATGGTGCTCCCTTGGGTGCAATTTCAGAAGAAGCCTCGCATTCTGCACTTTCCGATGTCTGATTTAGCCGCACAGGTTTAATGCTACAACAGCCTTTTTTTGGCGATGGAGTCACAAGCCCAGTATAAGATGTTGCTGTCACGAATCACGAGCCTTCCCGTTTTGAACAAGCGGGGAGGATACAAGTGGAGTAGACCGGTGATTGAACAAGTGCCTATACGATTATTTTATCACACCACACCCCGTGTGCCCGTCGAAGCCAGTAACCGAGCTAGATCAGTCTGTAGTAGGATGGGAACTGCTGGAGGTGCATTAAGGCGTGTTTCCCTCACAGTGTCAGCAGCCGGACAGGGCAGTAAACCCGCTCACAAGCCCTACAGCAACACGGTTAGAGTCTCCATAAGCACGGAGCCCTCCGGACGTCCTCGATGCGGGACAAGCGCTCGGGGCGTCCGGCAGTGCCCGTGTGCCCCTCGGCTCCCTCTCCCGGGCAGGTACTGACGCGCTGCTCTGTTTTCTCGGCACAAGGAGGCACCGCTCTCCTTCATTCCCCCAGCCCAGCGCTTCTGTTTGTAGCCTTTCGGGCTCTTGAGCTACTGGGCTTTAAACTCGCCACCTGGCTAGAGGCAGTCGGATGGAGGCAACGGAGGAACCGGGAAGGGACCCCCGCTCTCCGCCGGCCCACCGGGCTTCAGCCCCGCCACGGCCTTGCGGCAAAGCATCACCGCTCCCAGCCGGCGAGGAGCTCTCTCCCACGGGTGCCGTGTCGCGCAGAGCCCGACCTCCCCCCGCCCCGTTCTCCTGCCGGGAGCCGGGATCTGCCCAGAGCCCCCGGGGCTCCGCCGGGGCCGGTGGCAGGCTGACAGCGGCGCCGGCACACGTGGCTCGGGGCTGCGCACATGAGGTGGGACCTCCCCGCTCCCCCCCCCCGCCCCGCTGCAGCAGGCGAGGCTGAATAAAGAGACGACGACGGTGCCCGGCGGAGCAGGCAGGAGCCGGGGGAGAGGAGAGGGGGTAGAGCGCGGCGTGAGGACAGTTTTGGCTACGGGAAAGCGGGTCTGGGAGGAAGGCTCCTGCCATCACCCGAGGATGGCCGTTAGCAGAGGCTGGCTCGCAAATACTGGTACCCGGGATGGCAGAAGGCTTCTATTCAAGATCATCTTTGCGCTAGACATGAAGGGATATGGGCAGGCGGCTGACGCTGAGAAACCGAAGTTGCACTGCCGGGCGGATTTGCAGAAAAATCTACGGCCGTTTGGCAAATGAACGAAGCCCTCGGCAGTAACTGCGCCGGCAGGGAGGGGAGCTGGACCCGCCAGCCCGCAGTCCCCACCAAGAACGGCTGGCAGGGCACGACGTGGGCGACCCACGCAGCCAGCGGGAGCTGCAGCCCCTCAGAATGACGGGGAGAAGCCGACGGGTGCAGCCTCCCACCGGCTCGCAAACCGATACCGTCTCGGTAGGAGGTGGCAGCTCGGCTTTCATCCTAACGCCAAAGGGAAGCCACGGCAGATGGCACAGGATCGGCTCCAGGGGAAGCGGTCCAGGCAAAAGCCGAGGGGAGCCGGGTTACGCTAGGGACAAGATGTGTTCACGTAAGTATTACCACTGACCTGCAACGTATCTTACACTGGCTAGAAACAGATTGTTTGATTTTAGCTTTTGTTTTCGAGATCTCGCAAAATGCAACGGGGTTGCTGTAGATGACGGCAGGAGAAGAGAGCTCCCTGTTTAACGATCCTTTTGTGTCTTTCCTGCCCCCACTGAAAGAAAAGCGGTATTTAATTTTATGATACAGGTAATTGCCTTAAACGTCTACTGTAAGCAAACAGACTTCAGCCTTGGCCGCGCTTTATCGATCCCATAGAAAGATAGTAAACAGCAACGCCTAAAGCATCGCTTCATAGCCTACGCTAATGTTTTGAACTTCCCTTTCAAATAACCGAGTAGCACACGACTTGGCAGAGCGCACTTAACGCGAGACACGGCCGCGCAGGAGGTCTTTACAGCAGTCGATCGCCTTAGCATTGTAACGCAGGGGAAGCGGATGTTATTTGTTCCCCCACCCCGAAGAATACACATTTGCAGGCGATCAAAGCTACGCTGCTGAAACATTGCTGGGCTGCCAAAGGCTCCCGATTCCCCGGGAGCCGGCCGGCAGCGGCGAGCCGGCTCCGCTCGGGCAGCGGGCGCGGCAGGCGGAGGAGCAGCGCTGACTAGCGGCCGTGCCGCCGCCGCCCGCCCGCCGCTCCCGGCCCGCTCCCTCCGGCTCCGGCAAGGCTTCGGACTTTAAGACGGAGATAAGGAGAAAGAGGCACCTGTCCCTTTTTCCTCAGAACGGCCCTGCTCGCATCTACGCCACCCAAGTTTTTATACAGGTCATCTAAAGGGCTGTTTCCTAGAGAGGACAGAGTAGTCATCTGGATTTAAGTGAGTAGAAGACAAACTTAGTGGTAAGGGCTCTCTGCGGGGCACCTGCAAGCCCAAGGAGCAGTGGGAAGGCGTTTGCAGCCAGCCCGACCTTCCAGCATGCAGGGACCGGGCAGGCAGAGATGGGGCTGAGAAGGCAGCAGCAGCAGAAAAATAACAACATCAGGCACCTATTGTGTTTCACATTTAGCTGCGGTTCGAGTCACACTAGATTCACCCCAGATACTTCAATTTTTAGTACAGCACACACCTCTACTGCTACTCAGTACTCTCAGAAAATGACACTTAGGTAAATAAATACATGACCATCACGAAGATCAAGCAAAGAGCCTTAGGTCCAAGTCCAAGCTCAACAATCCTCCAGACATGCAAAGCCAGCACCTGCACATTATTTTTATAGTTAAAAAAAAAAAGGGAACTAATTAGGCAGCTTTATAGCTTGCACACATTCTGATTAATTTGTAATGTGTTTCCTGAGGGTTTGGTACCCTTGAGATGTCATACAGCTAACACTTCTAACCCTAATGAAGCAGGACACCATTTTCCCAAAGGATTGAAGGCAGCTGAATCCCTCAAACCGCAGCTTGAATCAATATCAGAGCAGTCATAAGAGGATTCCACTGTGAACTTTATGCTAATTTAGCATTACTACAATACCAAATATAGTAAAAAGTTTTTATAATCAGTTCAATTTGCTGCAATTTAAAGAGAAGCGTTGAACCGTGCAACTGCTGAAGTCTACTTTCACATCACTTACTATATTCCCTCCTTGTCTCATACACACCCAAGGTAATTCAGTACTGTCTTCAGAGGAACTGGTTGACCATCTCTCAATCTATTCCCACGCATTGCTGAAATTATTGCAAGTTTGATTAAAGAAACAGATTAGAAGGAGCCTAACCCTGGTTTTCCATCTTTTGCGTAGAGTAAAAATAAGTTATTAGGTATAAATACTCAAGGTCCTGCTAAAGTATTTATAAACACGGGAATACTGAGACACTTAGAATGTCAGTGGGAAGAGGGGAGAAAGTACAGTATTTATTCCTCTAAGTATTTAAAATAACCTTAGGATCCTAAAGTTCATTACTGTTTGTGACTCGCATACATAATAAACACTACATACCCTAAGGTACATTTGAATTGCCTTGTTTCCAACGCAACTCCAAGTAGGTAAGGTTGAACATTTTATTCCTTCTTGAGGAAGCAAGCCATCCCCTGTGCTTCCTACACCACAGAATAGAATCAAGGAGACCATGGGAAGAAAGCACTTCCTTAGCTCTGAGTACTCCTATTTAAGGGTAACTTCTTTTTTTTAAACTGTTTCCTTAAAAAGCTTAATGACACAACCATGGGTGCTGTCTTGTAAGCCCAAACACATGGGTTCCTGAAAGACAGTTGATGAAACAGCCATGTTATGAAGCAATTAATTATCAAAGATATTTGCATGGTGGCCCAGAGCTGGATTCCAGGAAGATGAGTTTGAAGAGAAAACTGCAAAATCAAAAGGGCACAGATAAGAACTCAAAACTAGGAAAGAGGGGCAGGCAGCATCATGGCACTCTGCGTACACAAATCTCTTACAGGCTCTTAGCCAATTCCCCAGCTGCCAGCAGGGAACCTAACCAAAAAGCCAGCAAGCATGCCAATCAGGCAGTCAGGCACCTAGCAAGATGCTGCTGCTGGAAGGAGATATTTCTAAGGTTCAGCCTCTGTCTAGTACAGGTGTGAGACATGGTACATCCACAGTGACAGCTAGTGCTTCAGTGCTGGAGAAGAGAGGCAGGAGAAAAAGAAGGTTCAGCGAAACTAACAGGCTTAAGAATACTGCCAAGTAAGCATCACTGTTACAGGGTTGTTTTGATTATAATTTTTTTCTTTTTTGTTTTGATTTCTAAAAATATCTGCTAATTTAACTTAATAAGAACAGATATACCCAATTAGTATTCCCAAACATAATAAATTAAATGAAAACATTGGTTTATCTTTAGCCCCGACATTCAGAATGAAGAATTAATGAGTAGTACATCTCTTCTAGCACTTTCAAAGAACAAAAACCAGTTCTCATTCATACTGACTGAGAAGTCAAAATGTGTGGCAATTGTTCATATGTTGAGCAGTTAGACAGAGCTTTAAAAAGCTTCAGGAAATAAGTGAACATGTTTGTAGACACACACACTTGCCTCCAAAATTAACATGTCTAAGGAACTCTCTGTCATTTTACATTGAACTAGATATATGCATATGTGTAAAATGCAGTATTTGACAGACTATTTTTTTTTAAGTACAGTTTAAAGTAGGTAGATTGTCTTTAGCAGTTATTCCGACTAAGAACAACTACACATAAGGATCCCCCTAATTCTTTCCCCCAAAGCCTTTCTAGTTTATTAAAGGAAGAGTAACACCACCAGCACACCTTTTCAAAGAGTTCTTGTAGTAGCAGTGAGCAAGAAATTGGAAAGCACCTGTCAGTTATTTGAAAGAATTATTTTCTGCTAGCATCAGAAACTAAAATAAATAGTTTTCACTTAACCTTGAAGTGTATAGAGAATTTTGACAAGAGGTATTATAAAATCTAGTTTATCGCCTTAAAATAAAGGGAAAGATGCAAAACAGTGTTCCCAACTTTCATATCTACATTTCTCAGTATTTCATGTTTTACCCAAGAGTCCCAATACCTTTAGGCAGATAAGTGTCATATGGAAAACAAACAACAACAAAACCAACAATATAAAAACTGGGGTTCCCCAAGTCTCTAGTCCTCAGCTGTGGGGGAAGGACTGAAAAGCTGAATTGTAAGCAGCCAAAGTAAATAAAACCCACCTGAATCAGGTTCTCAAATCTCAGTACTTCACTTTAAAGCATAAAGTATGACATTAAACAGATACTAATGCAAGTCTTGTGAATCTAGAAGTTATACAGAAAGGAAAGCACATTAGCACAAGCCATCACTTTTCACAGCTGTAAGCTTTTGCACTTCCTACATGAACTTAAGACTTTTGTAGTCTGCATTTAGCATGCTATGAGTATCAATAGTTATTTTAGTACTAAATTAGACTTTTCCAAAGTAAGATGTACTTCAACTGGCCTTATTTAAGAGTCTTTCAGCACAACTTTTATAGTGGTAAGAATTAGAAAAAAGAGGAAAAAAAAATCGATTGTGACACATGCGCAAGTGAAATATTAAGGCCAAGTGACTTTTATATTTTGGTCAGAATCAAAAGTGAAGGCAACTCAGTTCACAGGAATATTGTTGAATATATCTTTAAATAAGCCATTCATGGATACATGTGTATAGGGAAGCTTGATTCTTTAGGAACAGAAGGTACAAATTTTGAAACAAACTTCTTTGAAAACAAAGTTTTCAAAACTGAGATCATAGTAGAAAGTAAGCAATAAGAACTAAAGTCAGTTCTTTCTCAGCCTCACCAAACCAATTTGGCTCAAATCCAGAACAGAAAGAGGAAGGTCCAGTGAGATCCCACTCAAGCATAGTGAAGACAACTGATAAATACCTTTGCTAGGGACAGAAACATCCAGGCAGAGATAAACATTGGGTGGGGATAGTACCTGGCACACAGACAGAGATGAGCCACACAGCTCTAGCCCTTCTCAGCCAACTCAGTATTCCACAGGTGCACATGCACATACACTAAGCCCACATGGTTTAGGCGTAAAGCATTTAGCTCTTAGTGACAGACGAGCCATTGCCAAATTTGTTTCTTCCTCCTGCCAAACGCTACCACTCTTTTTGTGTTTACTCATATACCAACTTCAAAAGAAAAGCCCTCCTTTTTAATAAAGGAAAACCAAAGTCAGCTTGTTTATGCAGGTTTGGTTTGCTTTTAAATAGTTATCCTTTATAGCTACAACTTCAATACCAATTAGTCAGGAATATCAGTGAACCTGAAACATTAATCACAAAGAAGTTTACTTCTAATACAAGCCAGCAAAAGCCAGCTACTTCCTTTCCAAAATACCCGTAATCCTTAATACCCACATGCAACTAAGACTCATAGAAAAACAGTCTTACCTTTTTCTTCGAAGAAAAATAATCAGGTGCACAAAACAACTGTTACAGAGGTTCCTTGTTCCATACGCTATGAGGATCTTCACTACTAGTAAACCCCTAAATAAAACCTGAAGCTAGTCTGTACAGCACAACTGCATGAGGCATCACAGAGCACAAAGCACGTATCAGTAGGTATGTTTATAAAGCTTAACTGCAATTGCCTGTTGCACCTTCTCAACACAACACTCCAACACTGCAACATGTGACTGGAGCTGTAAAAGCAGTAAATCAGTTTCCTGCTTCTTTAACTGATTGACTAATTAAGACCATAATTGGTAAACTATTTACACATGGAGACAAGAACATCTGAATTTTGACTTTTCACACTGATTTTGTGAGCTTTTCTGTTTAAAGTGAATAGAAAATGTACGGTACTTTGAATTTTAATCAGTATTTCCAGTAACACCGTGTAACAAACATTCAAGCATTAGTTTTTTTCTCTTTTCACAGAGGGAGAGGAACACAGAAATTCATAACTTGTTCGACGAAGGCTCCTTACTAGTACTCCAGAGCATACCATTCTGTCAAAAATCCAGGACCAAACCATTGTCTAAGATTTTTTCTCTTCTTCTGGATTCACACAAAACAACCCCACATGGCTATATGCCCCACTATTTATTCATCTGGATTCTCATACTGATCTTGCAGAATGACGAGCAAGTACAACAACATAAGTCAAATTCAACTGTTCCTTCGCATCACATGGAATTTTATAAAACTCTAATATTAACTAAACAAACAGTAGCTTTCTGCACCAGTTCATAGAGCAGAGCAGTCTTACCATTTGACAATTAGCAGTATTGCCACTACCAGAAATACGAACTTATTGGAGAAAGAGAATAAATTAAAACTTTGTCTTCTTACTCCAACATACAATACACAATGAAACTCATGAAAGACATTGGAAGCAATTTTCAAATGGACGACATTTTTTTTCTGGAAGGCCGAATAGCTGACTTCAAGCCATTCAAAAGACACCATATTTGAGAACTATTTTTCCCTTTCTAGACTTACTCCATCTCCTCATTAATAACATTCTCTCACTAAGAAGTAGAAATCAGTTTCCAAATATTTAATTATAATTGGAAAAAGATTACAAAATACAAAGTTTTATTGTACTTGGGACTACAGAAATGTATTACTTCAGTTTTTCCATTTCCTTCAAATTAGAGACAAAGGAAGAAGCAAAACAAATGACAACAAAAACTAACAGATGTACAAACTAGTTTCATCAATTAAGCTTGAAATTCAGAAAGGATTTTGCCAAATAAATTTCAATGGCTGAACTTGGCAGATGCCATTCCCCACAGAAGTGCTGCATTCCTAGAATGAACTAATGCCCTTCAGTAATACAGAAAGTCAGTCACTTAGGCAAGGCGGGACTTATAAGAGACCAAGGATTAGCATCTCCGAACATTGGAGTAAGCTGAAACATTTTGGATCCTCTGTCAATTCAGAGCTCATCATGTTTTGCAGGGTCCATACTGGGTTTGATGAAGACTCCCTCCATTGCTTTCCAATAGTTGTGATGATTAGCAGTAGGCATGCCATGAACTTCCCGTTGGCCTCTAATGGGATGACCATACTGTTCCCCTGTTATTGAAAGGAACACCTCAGTTCCTACGTGCTTGAAGCGCACTGCATCCTCCCGCTCCCAGTAAGTCCCACTGCATTGCACAATCCATATATCGAGGTCATCTCCTTCGCCATCATCACCAAAGGCACTTACTTCCTGTTAGAGACACAAACTTCCTGAAGTGAAAATGTAAGCAAACACCTCCAATACAGACACAAAAATATCAACCACAAAGTCAGCAGAGTTGAAAGGCAAGGATGAAGAGGAAAGAAAAAGTGTTGTTGCATTGCTTTGCCAACAGTTATCAAATTTAGAAGCAGTAACTTTCTACCACTACAATCTGAACAAAAAGTGCCAACAAACTCCAACATGTAATCTGAGCAAAAAGTGCCAACAAACCCCAACATACATTACAAATGAAGAGGACTTGAGCACAGAGATCAGAACAATCCTTCTGAGAAAAAATTCAAAAGAAATGACACTAATGCTGATGCAAATTTTCCCCACTCAAACGAGTTTGTAACTGTAGACATTTAGTTTTGTAGTATGACCATCTTCATAGTTACCATTGCAACAGTTTTTTTCAACATGTGTTTTTATCACAACATCCCAACAATTTATCTTATTAAGTAATCATATTCCTTTTTTTACTTAATTATACCAGTCTTACAACTGGGTCAACAACTATTCTGGTTTACACTCTTTCTTCAGATAGACAGCTGAACAGCTCTTTAAAAAAAATAAAGATGACCATTAAAGCAAATGAATTCCTGCTAAAACAAAAGTCAGAGATTAGATTTCATTATGCACCAAAAAAAATTCCAAGCATTTCTAGAAACCAGATAGTCTAAGCTCCAACTGTTTAGGACTCCAGATAGCCTTTAATTCTTAAAAATCTGGTAACTAGAAGTGATGAACAACTTGAAAATAGAACTGCAATAGTTTGTATCTAGCAACCTAAAATTTTAGGGTCATGTTAATTCACGTTTATGTAGTCCAAAAAGTGTAAAAGACAACATACTAGTTGAAAATCCAACTTCTGTTAAGAATATGAAATAAAAGTTTGTGTTCATAACTACATCATATTTCAATACTGTCACAAGTTACAGTCCTATCAACCTCTGGGAAGTCATGCAAACTTTCCTTTCGCTTAGATACTGTGCAAACACATAGCAAAACCAAAGAAACACAATGACAGTTGCTGAAGATTTTTACATTAATGACAATGTTATACAAATTGTCTAAACTGATAAATGAAAGCTGGGAGAAGGTTTTAGAGTCAATCTGTTCTTTAAATCATTTTTCTAAAATGTTACTTTTCCATCACTTCTTTTGTTTTAATAACCAGATCACCTAGATACCCTACACAAAACTGGACCTTATTGCTTCAGCCACTTTACTCATTGTAAAAGACAAACCTTTTTCACAAAGAGTCAGGTTTTCCAATTTTTTAATGGCCTGTCTACATAGCCTGAAGGAAGACTAAAAGGACTACTAAGGACAAACTTCCGACAAGTTTGCATTATTTATTTTAAGTCAGATTTTCAATCTTAAGAAGCGTTTGTCCAAGGACAAGACTGGGACCTAATTACAGTTAGAAATTACACTCTTCTAGATATGTACAATACAATAAATAAATACTATTGCCAGAGCAGATTAATTTTTCCTGTGGAAGGAGGACAGATAAATAGGAATAGTGAATTAAAATAGGGATAGTGAGAAGATGACTGAGACCAATAGATTGGATCGCCAAGGAACTTGGATACAGGAATGCCTAGTGTTATAACACATGATTAGTTGCCTTGCTTTAGAGCAATCTTCACAATGTTGAGGGAGGCACCCAGTCTCCAATGCCTTGAAAGTGCTAAACATTTCAGAACAGTCTTCCCAGTAGCAATGGTGCAGATTAAAAAAAAATAAAATGCAGATTTGTTAAAACTACTATGAAATACCAGTACTGGTGCATATTAAATTTTAGCACTGTCGAGAACTTAAATACATTATTCCAAGATGCAGAAAAGAATATACTTGAACTCTGGATATGCATAGACATACTCTTTCTGGCAGCTGGTATGCAAGCCTGATTCTTCAAAAACATGAAAAACTGGAGACAAGTACTGTCAGTAGCATGCACTATTTATACAAAAGCTTAAGATTTAAAACAACTCACTTGGTTATTGGAGAGCGGTGATGGGAAGTGATGAGTGTGTAAATTTTTTCCTGTGTTAACATGGGTAAGTCGTATAGCTTGCCCACATTTCACTGGTGTTCCGCGTTGGCAGCTGCCATCGCTCTTCCCACGAATCCGCCAGTAACTGTTAGCATCATCTGAAGCTTCAACTCCTGTCACTGACTGTTGCCCACTTCCTGTTTGAATAGAATTAAATGGCAGGAGACTTAACCCACTTCTCCAGCTCAAAAAGTCCTGAAAGAACTAAAGAAATTTGCTTTAATGTTTTCATGCCTTCATGTTTAAGAGATGCTTAACTCCCACAGTCTACTTACTGACTGCAATGGGAATGGAAGTACCATTTCAATCTTTCAGATTGAAGAAGTTAAACATAGCATGTGTTAGTAACTGCAAACTGTCAAAGTTCATGGTGAACACACGAGAAGAAAATCTGACCCATGATGGATACTACTCACACCATCATGCCTTTCTCAAAAATACTACCAAGTCTTCTGTGTCCCCAAACAAACCAGCACCCTCGCTGCCAGAACAGACGCTGGGAAGGTACTGCTGAGGCCCCGGACACAGAACAGGGCTCACCTCAGGGACGCGGGCAATGCATCCCTGTCACATCCCCACTCCAGGACCTGCAGAGTCCAGCCGCAACACCTTTCTGTACCCCAGGCCTCCGCATCCTCCTCTCCCTGCCAGGCTGCCAGGTCTCCGGTGCACCCCACAACCCCATCCCTAGCCTGCTGCTCCCGCTGCACCAGGGACAAGAACCTCAGCAACCTCTAAACCTTCCTCTTCCTCCTTCCCCGCCACCCCTCGCTGCCAGTCCCCCCGCCATTTTCCTGCCCCTCTCACCACCTGTCCCCCCAACGCTTCCCAGCTCCCGCCATTTTCCAGCCCCCCTCACGGCTCCCCGCCCGCCATTTCTCAGCCCCCGGCCCCTCAGCGCCGCGCCCCCCGGCCCGGCCCTGCTCACCGGAGCCGTACTTGACCTCGTGCGAGTGGAGCCGCACGCTGTGGCGGGTGTTGAGCAGCTTCAGCACCGATCCGCAGGTAACAGCGCCCGGCGCCGGCTCCCTGCCGTGACACAGCCCGCGCAGCAGCGTCAGGAGCAGGAACGGGAGCGGGAAGAGGCGGCAGCCGCCCCTCATCGCGCCGCAGCCCGGCCGGCACCGCCGCCACCCCGCCGCCCTCAGCGGAGCGCGCTTCCGCACCGCCTCCGCGGGCCCGGCCAATCGACCCGCGCCAGCACCGCGGCCGGCCAATCCCCGCCCGCCCTCTGCTCGGCCTCGCTCCCGCATTGGGCCACGGCTTAGTGACCTCACCGCCGGGAACCCTACAGCGGGAGGAGCTCATTGGGCCAAGGGAAAAAGGTGACCAATCAGAGCAAGCGGCGTGGCGCCTCCCAGGGAAGGACGCGAAGGAGGACCGCGGCGCTTTTACCTCAGCGACGCCTCAGGCGGGTCCCCGGTGTGGGTCGGGCCCGTGGGCCCCGGGACGGACCCCGTCGGCCGGGCCAGCGCCCACCGGGGCCCGCAGTGCCTCCATCCCCGGGTGCCTTTGCACCCGAGCCCGGAGCATTGTCACCCCCGGCTGCCGGGCGCTCCAGCGGGCGATAGCCCTGAGCACCCCCCCCCCGGGCCAGCGCTGACAGGATTCCTTGTGCAAGGACTGGTCAATCAGTTATCATCGGAGGCAGGGAAGAACAAATGTCTTCACAGTGAGAGCGCTGTCAGACATAAACCAGCTCTAAGGTTACTAGCCAGGTAGGGGTAATGGTAGAGATACAGCCTCAGGGAGCCAGAATTGGCACAAATAGGTCAATCGGCCCATGCTGTTGCATTCAGGCCACTTCTAGCTCAGAGCTGGCGGGTGACACGTTGAGGTCTGCTCCTCCCTGCAGTTCTGGCTCTTACAGTTGTGTAAATATGCACCCGTTTTTTGGATTTACAGACAAATACAAGAATGCTGAAAAACAAAGGAAATTCACAGTAGTGAACTGTCTTGCATAAGAATACACCACTGGTCCAGTCATTTCTGGATTATATTGGAGCTTCTGATGATAGGACATAAATACTATACAAAGAAGAACTAACAATGGTTGCTGTATCATTAAGCTGTAGTGATCACATCTTTGCTTTTGGATTTGGAAGTTCACCTTCTGTGATTCAGTCTCTTTTGTGAAGTTCTAACAAAAAGAGATCATAAACTCTATTCTGTATAAAAGACAACTGCATAAATTAACATACCTACTGTCCTTCATTGCATAGTTTTGCAGACTGAAGAATTCCCCATGCTCCCCCCCCCCAAAAAAAAAAAAAAAATGCTTATCCATAGGAAGCAGCCATGGACAAAGGACACAGGAACTCCTCCATAGCCCATTACCTTTTGCCTCTGAAACTGCTCATTGGATTGACCCATGCATCACATCACAGTCTGGTGTGAGTCTCATGTAACACTCCCAGGAATACAAAGTAATTTAACAGAGCAAAAGCTTTTGACCTTCTTAGCAGCAAGTAAACAGGTAGAAAGGCACTTGGTATTCTGCACGTGCAACAGCAAAGAACAGCAACACTGCACTTTCTATTACAGGATCATTTAGAAAGCACATTAGTGTTGCTGGCTAGCGGAAACATCATAAGATGCTCAGCTGACTATCTCTTCCACCAGTCCTGGATCTGCAAGGCTTTTTGCTACCCACGTGATACTGCTCAACTGAATGGTTAGTTTTCTTTATGCTGGCTTTGGCCCATTTTGTATAGCTATACCTACATCTAAGAAAAACCTCCGACTTAAAACGTCAGGCCTGCATTAAAACCCGAGTACTAAACTCAGTCACATATGTGCACATGTACATACACACACAGACTCGGTGTGTTTTTCTGAGGACTAAAAACTCACTTCCTACTGCCAGAAGTAGAAATGTTTGCTCACAGAAAAGCAAAAGATCACCCATTGATAGTCAAATGCCATATTTCTATGTCATTCTAAGAAGCCTTGCTGTTCTAACTAAGACAAGCGCTCGCATTTGCTGCTGTTGTTATAAATGGGGCAAAACCAGATGTCTGTGGTTGCCATTTTAGCCGTGGAAAATCAATCATATGGGGCTTTAGCTGGCACCTGTCTATCTTTCTGGGAGGTCGCTCAGTCTCGGTGCATTTAGTGCCATTTACATGGTGCTCCCTACAATGCTTTTCAGTTCTACTTTAGAAACATAATTGGGTTAGAACGGTTGCCAACAAAGAACCCCATCAATGCCAAACACCCGTGGCAATTAACAGCCACCTCATTGCTACAGGGCCCGCTATTGTTTCTAGTAGACTGCTGTAAGCTACAGGTGAAATTGCCTCAGAAATTATGCGACGGTGCACACTGGTAATGGAAACATCAGCTTTTTTGATAGGTAACTCATTATGATTCTTGTTTATGCACATGAACAAAACAATTCAACAGTGCTGTAAAAGGGGAGAATGCAAAATGTAACTAGAATGCCTTCTGCCTTCAATCACTTAACCCTGCAGTCCTTGTGCACACTTGATTTTCAAGGATTCTGAAAATGCCTACCATTTCCACTCAGGTGCACCTGTAGGTATAACCTGGCCCTCCCTGAAAAACAGGTTTTAGTGGATTTGGCAGTGCCAAATGCTTTTAGCATACAGGAATGAGAAATCTGTGGCACAAGAAAATTTCAGAGGGCGTATGCTGGCCCAAAGCAACATATTATAGAAAAGGATTTTCCTTCTTTTTATATTGGCCTTTGTTAAACATGCTTTAAGCTTTCTGTTTGCTTTGCATGACAAAAGCAGTGACTGACAACTAAGGTAGCATAGCGGGCAACTCCTGGGCTTGGTCTACATCCCAAAAAGCACTGGTGCATCTTTGGGTATAGACAGCCCTTGATTCATGGAGAATACTGCAGTAACATCGCCTGGATTCTTTCTCAGACTGTCACTAACCTTAGGCAAAATAGATAAGGCACAGTTCTGAAGATATTAGTACCCGATACAAAAATAACTCCACATGAGCTCTTCCATTGACTTTTCTCTGCATCTGGTCCTTTCTCTGATATCAGTAAAGATTAACTGTACTGAAATCAAGGGAGTAACAGTAGAGAATCAGGCCTGTAAACATTCTGTGTTTTTTTCTATCTCCTTCTTTCACCCCACACTGATGAACTGATGGTTATAAACCTCACTTCAGATCAAACATTTGTATCCATTGGCGTGCCTTACAGCAGAGCTCTTCTAACTGTGACCCCTAAGTATAATACAAATAGTAAACAGTAGTAATAACAATAAAATGCTGTCACCCAGGGAGAAATCGAAATGACAAAAAAGATAGCTTGCCAAAAATTTATAGAATTACACAGTTTCTTATCACTCAGCCCAAGTTGTTTAAGGACTAGAGACCCAAAAATCAGCTATTCAGATTTTTGCATTCAGTAGATATAATGTAAGAATAAGCAGAGTAAGTAAACAAGCAGAAGAGAGTTGACAAAAAAAGTATGAACATATACAAATTTAAACTGAAGAATTCTTCATCTGGGGAAGAAGAGTTGATGATTTTTTTATTGCTGTCTTCTGTTTCTAGTCTTTGAGCAAGAGAGGACTTCCTTGAAAATTCTGCAGAGTTCTGGCAATCTGTGTCCAGCAACATTGTCAGCATCTCTCAACTAATCTCCTGACTGATGCTAGTCCTTCAAGATGGGATCTCCCCTCAGGGCTCCAAAAGAATTATTGTGCATTTCCATTCAATCAGCTGAGATTTTCCAGGTGCTGTCAGTGATGCTGAGAGATGACAACAATTGCTGTAAGTGATCTGCCAGCTTAATTTACATGTGCAGTAACATTGCTGAGGAGTTTCCGATGTTCTCATTGGTAACACTTGCTCTTTTGTAGAAAGAATTATTTTCAGATGACAAGGAATACTCATGGTTCTACAGCCGTCTCTTCTTCATTTGTACTACTAGATTTTTTTTCTCTTATAATTCAGCAGTAGCCTGCTTTAGTGAGTCTTCTGTCTCTCGTAGTAGACTTTCAGGGAAGTTTGGAGGCACTGGTTCTGTCATCTCTGGCAGAGGAGTGATAGTTTGGTTAACGGATTTCTTGGTTAATTCTACTTTGCTGATACTCATTTTTTGTTTAGGCAAAATCTTTTTGTCCCCCACTTCTGATGTAAGCTTTTGAGATTTACAAGAACTCTTCAGATTTCCTTGCTTCAGCCCTGTTAATTTGTGCTGATAGCCTTATGCCATTGCCCTTCAGTTTTTTGAAGCCAAACATCATCTCAGGGTGTTCCTTTGTAACAGGAACAAACATAAATCCAAGCTAATCTGAAAGTATTTTTTCACAGTTAGATAAAAATGTGTCTGACTGAATTTTCGACAGGAGAGTCAACAATCTCCTGGTGACTTCTGAAAAACCTGTATCCTCCCAACGTTACTTTTTTTGCTTCCCCACTCTACCCCTTTAGGAAGCAGAGTGCTTAGAAGTAGAGGAAGTGCAAACTATTTCCAGCTGTCAAAAAAAAAAATAATCAAAGACAATGATTAAAATTTTATGCATTAATACTTTATATGTAAAATATACCTTTTTCTTTTTTTTTTTTTCTTAACATGATGACCCGCCCCTGGTATCTTTAATTCATTTTAATAGCTCCTGATCAACATTCGTCAAAATCAGTTTCAGGCTTAACTCTGCTCTTGCTTACACAGTGTAAACTGAAACTGAGGAAGTTATTTTGAATTTGTAGACATGAATCGGAATTGTAGTTTTGATGACTAACTTTCTATTTCAGTGTAAGAATGTAAAAATGCAATGTATGTTATATCATTTCAGGCAGCTTTTGAAATAATTTTGTGCTTAATGGGATTTGAAAAACTTCTAGACATCTATCTGTTTCAATGGTAGGTAAATATTCATGTAATTCTGAAAATTCCACTGAACATCTATGCATCTTTTATAAAAATCTGCCCCTCTCTGACCTCAATAAATAAAGAGATAATTTCCTCTAGGTACCTTTATCACAAAACCCAAGAAATAAGCTCCAGATAGTATAATAACTTCCAGAGAGGGCAAACTGAAGTCCTGAGTTTTGATGCAATCAAACAGTTAATGGAATCAGATAGTCTAGGTTAAGCTATTAATGCCCACAGTTAAACAGTACCTATTTTGGACCCATCATTTAATTGTCTAGTAGAAGGCTTCCCTGTCCCCACTCTTTTTTGACCAGGCATCTTTATATACTTATTCTGCATTAGACACTCTGAAGGAAATGCAGCAAAGAGAAAATAACCCTCTGAAAAACGGGAAGGTGATTAAAATTCACTATCAATGAACAATACGTAGTCTCACTGAAGACCAGAGGCCTGCTATCTGCATCAGGGAGGATGTGAGTTTGGTACTTAACAGTACGCCATAATTTAATGCAAGAGTCAAGTTAATAATAAGGTCATGATGGCAAATTTTGCCTTTCACTAGCACCATGCACCTTGTCAGGTATTGACATTATTTTGTGCTGGTGTAAATTCAGATGATTTCAGAAAAAGGGAGAGGCAAGGTGACGGGTATACCACCTAGCTGGTCTTATCCGGTGCGTGGGGAAGCCTTTTGACTCTTAGCAGATGTACCCTAGAATTTGGGGATTTCAACCCTTTTCAACACAAGATGGAAGAAGCCGTTACATGCAGTAGATTGCAAGTCACAAGTAAGGGGACTAACCACCGGGTTTTGGTGTGTTTATCCAGCGTTATACAATTAGTTTTGAATCAGTTTGGAGCAATGCTCTTTGCTGCTTTCATCTCAGGCAGCAGCGCCTGTGCCCCCCAGGGTTCAGAAGAGCCACCTCTGCGCAGAACCCACCCGCTACAACATCCGCTCCCTGCTGGGGATTTGGGCAAGCAATCTATCTGGCATGCCCCACCATTGTGCACACCCAGATTTGCCCGTCAGCTGCTCTTTCCAGTCACCTTCTAAGCTGGGTGTCGCAGGGAAGGATGGGACCAGAAGCTTCCCTGCCTTCTCCGACAGCTGCGCATCCTACTCTGAGCTCAGGCCCAGCCCTCCAGGGGAGACCCTCTCAGTCGCTGTCAAGCGCGCCCAAGCTGGCAGGGGAGCCCGCACAGTTAAGGACTGCTCAGCAGCTGGGTGGGGAGGGGAAAGGC
The DNA here is from genome assembly GCF_900496995.4 of Aquila chrysaetos chrysaetos. Classification (NCBI taxonomy): domain Eukaryota; kingdom Metazoa; phylum Chordata; class Aves; order Accipitriformes; family Accipitridae; genus Aquila; species Aquila chrysaetos. The sequence continues at coordinate 38,712,749 of NC_044012.1, forward strand.
AACATGCTGCTCTTCTTCGGACTTCTCTTCGCCGTTACCGCCAGCTATACTGGAAGAGAAAACCTCGCCCTCGCCACAAAATGGCGCCCACGTGCCTGGCTGCCTCCTACCCAGACAGCACCGCGCCAAATGCCGGCGGGGAGGGGGAGCAGGCGCTGCGCAAGAGCAACGGCCGCCTCGGCCGCGGGGCACGCCGGGAGTTGTAGTGCGGGCGGGCAGCGGCGGAGGGGGCGGGGTCAGCGGCCGGCGAGCTGTCTGGTACCCTCACGGGCCTGGGTCTGCACCCTGGGTCCGGTGCCCTCATTCATCCCTGCCCCGGCCCCGCACGGCACAGAGGCTTCCTGAAAGACCGAGGAAACCCGCTTTCCTCTCTCACCCAAGGTCTTGTCCGTGGATTTTAGGAAATCCGGGCACTTGCGGTCCAGCTCTCCTCCTAGTTACGTTTCTTCACTTCTATTCAGGTTCGCTCAGCTCAGATGCTGGAAATGACAGCTGATGAACACGTGCCCCTACAGCAGTCTTGCATGTCACCTACCTCAACCTCTGCAAAAGCCCACTCATTTTCTTTTGCTTTCTGCGCTATGCCTCACCGCATTGCCCTCCTCCATCTCCTGCCCTGGCCGACTGACCAGCCAGTTTTGTACCTGGGCCACAGATCATTTTGGGAACTGCAGCCTCGGAGCCACATGCTGCATTGGCTTGTTGCAGGACCTCCACCTCTGCTGCAAAGGACGTTAGAATTGGCCAAGGCATCCCACTGCTACTAAGAGGAGACCAAGACAGGCACCAACAGCGTGAACACGAATGTCTTGTTTCCTCTGAAAACCGACCTCAGTAGAGGGGTGAAAAGGCTTTAATTTAAGCATTTCTACAGAAGCCACTGAACTTCCAAGATTTTGCAAAGCTTTGAGGCTGGGGAAGAGAAGAAAATGTTAACGGCCTTTCATTTAAAAAAACGGTTTTTACTTTGCCTCATTCAAACGCCTTTTACAATTCACACTTTCAACAAAATTGCATGCAAGGAAAAGACAAACCAAGTCCTACTGTGCTACCATTGTAATCCCAAATGAACTAACTCACTGCAGCCAAGGGAACAAGAAAAAGAAAATACATTTTTTATGTCAACGTGTCAACAGACGGCTTGTTGGAACCATTAATTGTTAGGAAATGCTTTTGTGAAATACAGGAAACCTCTAAATCCGCTACTGAATAACTCAAAGTTCAGGGAAAGAAATTCAAGCTCAAAACCAGTGAAGCACTTGAGGATGGAGAGAGCTCCTGCTGGCTTCTGTGACTAAGATAAGGTAAGGCTGTGTTTTGTTTCAGTTAAGCTGGAAGATGCAGTTTGTGCTTAGTAAATGTCCTGGCTTATGCAGCTCCACCAGAAATGCTGGCCAATATTCTCATTCATGTCTTCATTGAAGAGGAGAGACTAGCCAGAGGAAGCCTGCCTTGCCTTTCAGCTCCAGGTTGAATTTGTAAGAGACTTTCCTCCGGACTACATGGGGGTTGGCTGCAAGGGCTATTTTGGCAGCCAGCTGGGGTATGCAGGCTGCAGAGGAAACATTGTGCTGGGATCTGAGGGGGATGTGGCACAGTGGCAAGATTTGCTTGCTGGGGATTTTTTGCTTCCAGTCAGGGGAAGGAGAGCTGGATAAAGAGGAATGAAATCGGAAAAGCAAGCCTCTAGGAACTGCATTCAATATTTAAGAAGGATGTTACTGTTAATAGCATTAAACGCATACTAAGGTTAAGAAGGCTGAGAAGCCAAGCTTTGTCTAAGATTCTTATGCAGTGCCTCTCACCTGTGCAGAGGCAAGAAGCATTGACAGTACTAGAAAGAGGCAGAAAATCCCAGAGTTTGCATTGGCAAAGGCAGGAGGTACTTGTTTTTGATTCATTACATTACTTCAGAGTTGTGCTGACTTCATCTGTTATAGTAATAGCCCTCATCAGTAAGCGAAACCTCGGGGGAATGTGGGCAGGCTGTGAGGTTCATCTCCCAGAAGGCGAAGAAAGTAGTAGTTGCACAAATATCCACTCTGAAAAGCCAAGGGCACTGGAAACCCTTACAGAGCATCAAAAACTTTTCTGTAACAGAGACATACAACTACTAAATGATGGAAATGCTCACAGGAATTGCTAGAATGAAGATTTAGCAAGTTCTGTACAGCATTTTAGCATGATTTGTTTGGAATTTCATTCCACATCGTTTTTCGATGAGAAAGGAGTCACCAAGGGGGTAGAAGGCTGTCTCCAGCTCTCACCATGATTTCCTGTAGTCAGTGCTCATTTACATATCAGGGAAGAGTAAGCTCTAGAAAGTGATGGACAGCTGACATCCGCTCTAGATCCACCAGAATTCTCCATGCTGCCCATTTCAGGGCCTACAGGGACAGCACAGCCTAGGAACCAAATTCTTCCATGAACAACATTGCTACCACCCATTCTACTTTTATTTTCCTCCTTCAAAGTATCAAAATACTCTTACAAACAATCATCCAAATCTTACCCGCCCCTCAAAGTGTCCTCAGGCTAATGGAAACATTTTTTTCTGCTGCAGAGTGATCTGAGGTGGGAGGCAGAGGCCCTCCCAAAGTTCTGTAGCAGTTTGCTACATGGACTGCAATCGATGAGAGCCTAAAGATGAACAGGGCTGCAACCTACCTCGATTCACTGATTCCAAGTTCCTTATGAGGAAACAGACATGGAGAACCACTGGCTACACAGGTGTTCTTGCCCCCAGATACAGATGTTTCATACCTCAGCTCTGGGTGTGAAAGCGGTGGAATGCCCTCTGCTGAACTGTGCTTCTTTGTCTCCACAAACTGATGGTTCTTCCTTTGCTGAGAAGGACAGTTAATGTCTGGTTGCGCCTGCATGTTATCTCCTTGACTTTGGGGCTTGGATACACTGGCTGTCTCTCAGGAATTGAATTTTGCAGAAAGAGGGAACACCTGGCCTTTATGCACAGACAGCCCAGAACTGAGAACAGGGTTGCGGTTGCAATGGAAGAGAGCTAAGTTAGCCCAAATGGGTTTGCCTTAGCCATGAATTAAGCAGCAGGACGGTCGGTCCATTCCCACAGAAACAATCCTTGAAGCCTTTTCCAACCTGTTCCACCCCAGCTGCTCTTCCAAGAAGCCCGTGCTTGGCCTGACAGCTGTTTCATCTCTTCCCCAGCCCTCCTACCTACATATTGGCACAGGTTCAGACACGGAAATCACCATCATCCATGCAAGGGTCCCAGTCCCAGTGCGATCTGGGACAGGTTAACAGCAACCACCAAGACAGCTACCCTGAATCCATGGACATGTCACCCTAGCACTTTCTGAACTATCAATCTCTCCCTGCCCCAAACATCAGTTTGTTGTTTCTTCTGCAGTAGCAGGGGCGGGTGAATATTTTGGGATAACATTACAGAACAAGAAGGAGCGTGTTCTACTTTGATAGAACTTCATCTTCTTCCACAGGTGAAAAACGCAGGCTGATCATCTCTCCCACTCAACATTTCTACGCTGCTCAGTGCTTTCACTTTCATTCTGGTAGATCAAGAACAGCTCTTCTGCAGTAAGAAAAAGCAGCACTTCAATGCCAGGACAAACAGGATTTTTACATGCAGAACTGGCTTACATCCAGCACTGAACGATGGCACGTTAGAGGTTGCCCTTCCTGGAGCTCTCTTCTGTTCTCCCTGCCCTTCCCCAGCCCAGCATCAAGAGCTGTGAGGAATTCCCCACCAGGGTTTACTGAACTGCAGCTCTAAACTCCCACTGCCAGCAAACCAAGGCGGGGGAAAAACGAGCAAGTGGCTACTACGGAGGTCACGGATTGAGGGATTATACATTGATGGCATCGCCGGGATGATTAATTTTGCCCTGAAGCAACCAAAGAGCACGAACTGAACTGCTTATCCCACCCGCGGCTACAGGCGCAGGTCTCGCACCTCGGGAGTCTGGAGCAGAAGACCCCCCCGGTCCTCACACCGCTTAGCGCAGCGACCACCGACAACCGGCGGCACAGCAAAGCGCCTGCCCCCGCGGCAGCCGGGCCGTGCCGTGCCGTGCCGTGCCGGGCCGCTCTGCTCTGCCAGCCGCGGCCGCCGGGGGGCGGAGCGGCCGCCCCGGTGCTCGCAGCGCTGCGGAGACACCGGGCTCTGCGGCGGGGCCGCCGAAAGCCGCGGGTGAGCGCCCGGCTGGGGCTGCTCGGCCCTACCGGGGGAGAAAGGCGGGCGGGGGGGGGGGGGGGGGGATGCGCGGCGGGGCGGCGCGGGCAGAGCTCCGCCGCCGGGGCCAGCATCCCCCCCCCCCCCTCCCCCGCCGCCGCCACCACACACACCCGGGGCAGCGGCGACCGGGACCGCTGCGTGAGCGGCGGCGGCCCTGGGCACGGGAGCGGGCAGGAGCGGAGGTACGCACCGCCGCGGGGGGGCCGGCGGGGTCTCCTCTGCCCCCCCCCCCCCCCCCCCCCCCCGCCGCAGCGGGAGGGCAGGGCCCGGGCCGAGCCGCGGGAGGCCGCTCCTTCCCGGTTCGCCCCCGGGGACACGGGTCTGCCGCGGCACGGCGCTGCGTGGGGCCGGGGAATCGGTGACAACGAGGCATCGCGGCTGCGGAGCCGGCTCAAGGTGCTTCGCACCGGTGGCATTTCACCCGGCACCGCGGGTGCGCAGCGGGGAATGGAATTTGAACCCCCGGCGCGCCCTCGGTCGGCGAAATCAGCCCACGAAGTCCCTGACCTTTTTGTACACTGCGCACCCACAGCCGCACCGAGCGCAGGCGGGCCTTTGCTCCCCCAAGGAGGGGAAGGCTCTGGTGCTCTCACTGCAGGAGCGGGCAGGTATGGTGCGAGCCAGGCGGCCACACGCAAATCCGGCTACTGTGCAAGCTGTGAGACAGCAGCAGGCTGAGGTGGAGCAGGAGGAGTTAGTCGGGCTGAGTCATGATTGGGTTCGCCCCCCTTGAGCCTGTCTTCCTCGTTGCCTGTGATCTGCTGACGTTCCGATTTCCCTCCTTTACTTTTTTGCTAGGGATGACCTCTAAGGATGCTTCAGGTGAAGCTCATAGTAACTGGAGATGACTTTGGCTATTGTCCTCGGAGAAACCAAGGCATCGTGGACTGTTTCCTGGCTGGTGCGGTATCTAACGTGTCCCTTCTAGTCAACGGAAGTGCTGCAGCAGATGCAGCCAAGCTGGCAAGGAGGTAAGCTACTTTCTTTAGCTCCTTTGTGGACAGCCTCCACAGGCCGTCCACGCAAAGCCAAGCCTGTAAAACTTAGTGTTTTGGAGCCCCAGGACAAACACTGTATCCCAGCCCAGGCCGGTATAAGAAAACCGGATTCCAGGCATATTTACTAAGACGCTTCATAGCAAACCCAGTGACCTGCCAGCTGTACCCATAATGGCTCTTTCTCTGCTGGTAGCCACTGCAGTGCACCTTTTTTTCCCCTTGGGATAGAATGCTACTTACACAACTTGACTAGGAGAGTTTGGGTTTGTTGGACTTTCTTTTCCCACACTTCCAAAAGGTGCGCCATCAGAATGAAAGTCCACGCTATATACCCAGAGCAAGCTGCTACCCCTAAAACTATTAGACCATAAAAGCACAAATCTTTAAATCTCATTTATTTTGATGCATTTCAGCCAGGCTGAACACAGGATCAGCCAGGTTCATTGCAGGATCAGGGAACGGTGAGATTCTGCAAGGGCTAAGTTGTTAAGTCTGGGCAGCAGAAAACTTGGTTTTTCCACCCCAGAAACCTTTTAAAAAAGCACCTCAATATTTCTATTAATTCAAGGCTTGATAAATCCATTTATAAAACCTGCATACATAAAGAGAGGGACGATACCCTGTACTTACCACCTTTACTCCTTCATGAACTTTTCAGAGAGGTTGCTGGCACAGTTGTGGCTCTGTAACAAATCAAATGCTATGTGTCATTCTCATAGGCTAGCCCAGCAAATCCTTTAATAGGAAGCATTACTTGTATTTAGAAGGTAAAACCCAGCTAATGCATCGCTCCAGTGTGGGCAGGCACTTGGAAGCAGGAGTATGTTCTGAAAGAGAGAGCAGCAGGGTTCAGAAACAATTCAGGAAAGCAGAAAAGGAAAGGAGCTATACTGGTACTAGAAGAACTGAGACCTTATGCTTCAAATACAGCTGCTGCAGAGGACAGTTGCATGAGAGTCACGCTGTCCTTGTTCTCCTTGAGCATCTCACCCCAGTTTGGCTGTGATTTTAGGGGTACTTGGAAATTGCTTGCAGCTTGTTCCTCCTTTGATGTTGGGTGGTACAGAAAAGCCAGGGTGTGGTGTTAGTGGCAAGCTGGTCTTCTGTTAAAAAGGTTAGAGATTACACATAAACATTGTGAGAGGAACTGCCTCTGAGATGATAAGGGGAGAAGGGGAAGGACACAACACTGTTGAGATGCCTAAAATCCTGTTAGTAAATGAGACAAATGTAAAACAGAGATAAAGCCAGCACTTCTCTCAGACACAGAGGCACCATGAAACCCTTTAAGCCCCAATGCTTGGGTAATGTTGTCAGCTATTTTAGCAGTGGTCTTTAGCAGGCTTTTAAATATAGAATCCACCTGGCCTCATTTCCGTAGGCGGAAAGTAGGCCATGCAATCAGAGGTTTAAAAAACATCTTTGAGTCCAGGTCATGACACTTGTGCTGACAGCCGGTATGGGTGTGAAAAACCAGGTTGGAGGGCAGGTGACAGCAGAAGCTGCAACCTGCTGCTACAATTTCATTCTTTTGGGGAGCTGGTTTTGAATTGTAAATGTGAATGAAATGGATTTGTATTTATTTCTGGCAATATAAGCAGGGTGACTTTGGGAACATCTGTTCAGCACTGAAGATCAACAGCCCAGGTTCTGCAATTCCTCATTTGTGTAACTCTCTGCAGCTGTATTCAGCCTTACCCACACATGGGGGAAGCATTTGCAGGTTTGGGAAAAAGGGTTGGTCACGTTCTGATGCAAGCCCGACTTCAGGTGCTGCTAGTACACATGCACTTAATTGGCACCTCTGCATGTAAACGAAATCTTGTGTCACCCTTAAGATGTTTGTTCCTCTGTTGTAGAGGTTCATGCAAACTCTTTTTAGACACAGATATCTAATAGGTCAGACTTACTAGAAATGTCATTGAGTCCTCCTCATCTTGTGGTGCAAAAATGGGAAAGTATCACTGTTGCTTGACTGCCTTGCCGCTGTTATTCCCTCTTCCCCCTGCTCGGTGTTGTCTCCCATGCCACTGTGAATATTGAGGCTTTGCAACATTTTGTGGTTTATGGGATGAAAGTCTGCCCTGTATTTTCTCCCCATGTTTGTATTCCCCCACAGACACTCAACTAAGCAAGTACAACATATACACACATGCATATGTGCTTAACTCCATCGCAGACATTTCAGCCTTGACCAGTGGGTGTAAGCAGGGAGACTGGATCTATCACCAGCTGAGATAAGAGGTTTGAAGCAAGCAGCTTGCTCTTTCCTGCAGAGCATTCCAGTGTTCTGGGATTTGGTCTTTTGCACACATGGTGCCAGGATTGTCAGAGTGCTGGACTGTTTCTATGGCTTGTGGAGATTATCTGGGTGGTTCTTGATTAACTGTCTGTGACATGGTTGCTCATCACTGCAGCTCTTGGGCTCTCTCTCCTCACCTGGTTTTCAGTTAATTGGACACAGGCAAAGCTAATTAGTAACAAGACAACTTTTCTTGCAGGATAGTCCTCCTTAAGCACCTCATGCTGCTCTGCAACGTTAGGACTCAGCATCTTTCAGAAAGGAACACAGTTCCTCTGGAATTTTATTCTTCCCTTCATTTTCACAATAATTCTGTAGGCTTCTGGGTATACCATCTGTTGCCCTGTGTTTTGATTAGAAGCCTTGGCAGAAATTTGATGGTAGTCAGCAGATCTTTGTATCAGCTCTAACGCAAACTAATTGCAAAACAGCAGAACCATGCAGTAAATAATACACCTTCCCTAACATCTAGGTTCTTGATCTTGGGCTTTTCTCGTTCACTGTCACAACTGGGCTAAAAGAAGGGACCCACTCACTGCAAAAGAGAAGTTTCAGCAGAGGCCTGATTCATCACCAAATGACAAACCTATTGATAGCAACTGCTAGAGCAGTACATAACCAGAACAGCAGGTGGGAGAACAGACTTCCATTGTGGTTTTTTTTTTTTTTTTTCAGTAACTCAAAACTTTTTTTTTTTTTAATGGGGCATAGACTGACTGCAACTTCCTGGTTATCCATATAATATAATCTTGATTTTCTACTTACCAAGCCTCACCTTGAAGTCAGCCAGTCTTCCTGGTGATTATTCCAGAGCCTTTCCCAGAGATTGGAAGGGTTATTTTGTTACCTGAAATTAGTAGGTCCCTTCATTTTTCCTTAGAAACATGGAGATAGCAGAAATAGAGAGACCTAAGATTGTTTGCTGCCATGTTTTCCCCCCTTTTATCAACAGCTCAGTTGTCACTGAGTATTAGGACCCTTTTCCAGATAATTATATCTAAATACTTGATGAAGAGTGACATATTTTAGAACACAACCTCAGTCTTCCTGGTTTTTCTGCAGTTTAAATGCTGAACATCAGCTACACAAAAGCTGAAACCCCCACAACATCTGGGTACATTTAATAGGAGAATCTAACAAAACCACATTTAATTGCTGTCTGTGTTTTCACTTCCTTTCCCATCAACACTAATTGCAAAATGTGTGTGTAAATTGTGACTTAATTCTGACCCTCCCAGTCAACATCTGACTAATCTAGAAGTCTCTCATGCTTTCTCATCACCCTTTTATCTGACTGTTAATCACATAGCAGACAGTTCCACTGCTGAACTGTGTTTGGGTTAGGGGTGGGGCCCAATCTGAGGCTTTGAACTAGAATCTGAGATCATATTAACTTTACTGGCAACAGCACTTTTTGCTGATGTAAGGTCATGGACACAGGAGCTTCAGTTGATACAAAGATGTAATTAAAAGGAAAGTCATGTCCCTAAGCTATATTACAGTACCAGTTCTTAACACTGCAGAGGCTTTGGAGTGTTTCTTCCAGCAGAAATAAGTCCTTAGCAGTAATGGAGCAAGACAAGATGCTATTTGATGAAAGACAGTTAGATCTTAACAGTTTGCTGAAGGGTGAAAGTCAGGGGGGGGAGGGAAGTATGCAAATGCCAAAATGCAAAAACTAAGAGGTGTACTTTTTTGCACAAAGCACAGTCTTGCTTTGGCTTCAGGCACTTGGATGTTTACTGAAGCAGGATGTCTAGATACAGATATTTACATGAGGCTCTTAATTGTGTCACAATTGGGCTGACACCTGATGAACCAGTAATTTCCCGGATAAGGATACAAACAGGATGTTAAAGGTGGGATCTGTTTATCCATCAAGGAAAAGAGTAAGTGCCACGCTTATGCCAGAGCATGCAGCCTTCAGCAAGCCAACTGGGACTGTGCTCGGCGCATCCCGTAATTCCCACAGCCACTGCAACTGTTCCCAGGAATGCAGTAACTGCAAAGGGTCCATGCTGTGGCCAGGCAGAACCCGGGGTGCTGTTAGTCATCCACCAAGCTCAGAAATGTGCAAAGCTGGTGGGCTCTTTAAAGAGTGCCTCAGTATAGTAACAGTCTCCAGGAACCCTTTACTGCTAAGGATGTGAGTGAACAGGGATTGCAGCTGCGCAAAAGCCCATTGCCTCAGCAGAGACATTTGTTCAGAGCGTTCGTGTGGCAAAACAAGCAACTACTTGAAAAGGAAGCATTTAGCTGATTCTATTTCCTCTCTCTATTTGATGACTGGGCTGGGCTTGCTGACTCAGAAATCTTTCCAGACTGAATTCCTTGTTACCCCATGTAGCATTTGTTGTAAGGGTGTCTCCTCCCCACCACCCCCACCTTTACAGGGCATGCTGAGCAGAGAACCACAGAGCCAGGCTGGCTTTAACAGCCAACTTTCTCTCAGTGGAAACAGCTCACTAATGGATTAACCTTAGTGGCTGCAGAAGCTACCGGCCTGAACCTCTTCTCAACAAGCTCACAGACAGCCCAGTCCAATGCTCCTTATGCTATAGGAGTACACACGTGGAGACACTGTCCTTTGGCTTTATCAGGAGTGAATTGAACCCCTGTGCTAAATCCTGCTCTACATCTGTGCATTCTCCAGCACAGTGGGACAGACTTGCAAACACCTAGACATGGGCCTCTCCAAACAGATTGCAGAAGGGTCATTGCTGCTTAAAACAACCATCAAAATGAGTTTAGAGATACCAAGCAGATTCCTCAGCATCATTTTGTTTTGGCAACGCTGGCTGTTACTGCAGTGCTTTTACTGCAGAAACTAAACTGTTGCTTGAAGCTCAATGCCAATCATTTTATTTTGAATTTTGGGTGGGGCAATCAGCAGTTATACTTGACTGGCAAATGTCCCATCTATAAAGGACTTAGGCAGAAGAGTGGGTATGAGGCCAAACCCACAACAGCTGAGCTCTGTTCCCAGTGTGGCATCACATGCTGTATAAGCTGCTTGAGCTGCTGGTCTCCGCTTCAGTATTTCAGCCAATAAAAGAGCAGATACTTTACAGTCTTTGAAAGATGTGTGTAACTATAAAGTATGTTTGTGTAGTAGAAACAATCATCTACTTTCTGAAAAAGGGGCCCTTCCAGGATATTCCCGTAACTTGACTTTTCTCCCTGTCTTTTTTACAATACAGCATGCCTTGGCATTGTTCTTTGGTTGCAGAAGCTACATTTCAGTGGTGAGAGGCACTCAGGAGCAAAAGTCAGTCCAGTGTGTGTAGTACTCAGTAGGAAAAAAGCCTGTTGGTTCAGTCTTAAAGCCCAAGCCTCCAGTCAGGACAGAGCATGACTGGAGCCCTGTCTCCCAAGGCACAGCCCAGCTAATTACTATAATGCTTTAAGTTTTGCTCATGTTTTTATCTCATTGCACTTAGAACTTTAGATACTCATGCAGTGCGTGTCAGGATGGCTAGGAATAAACACCAGGCAGCAGGGCATTTGGTGCTGAATTAGGAGCATCATTTGGCTCATTGCATCCAGAGGAAACACACATATTCTAGCTAGCAGCTAGCACCCTGCTGTGCCCACTGTGTTGTCCTCCTTCCCATATCCTTACAGCTTTCCCAGCATGCCTGCTTCTGTGCATCTCCCACAGATGAATATTTCTGAACAAGTTTCTCCTGTGCTGTGCTCTGAGTTTTGGTTTCAGTCCCTGTACACTAGAGCCATTAAACACTAGCAGTTCCTCTTCAGATGCCTCAGCATGGACAGTCTGTCAAACCAGCCAGGACTAAGTCTAAGAGAAAACTATTAAGATATTCAGCTGGTGTTAGCCAAAGCTCTGAAACATGCTCTAATGTTACAGTCAGAGTCTCCCCTTACAGCGAGAACAAGGCCAGCTCTCTCTGCACTTCCACATTCTGCACATTCCCCTGGTTTCAGCTCAGGCGGAGGAGTGGCTCTAATGTTACGCAGCGCAGTGCCTGGCTCCTTGGTGTCCCACACCTGTTGGAGGGGCTTGCCTTTTCCTGGAAATAGCTTCCCTCACAGCATTTGAGGCATTGCACAATTGGAGGTAGTTCATTCGATGCTCCTGGGAGACAACACTGAGAGGCTCAGCTGTTCATTTCTTGCCCTCCCACAACACATGAGAAGGAGAGCGCTCAACAAAAAAAGTCTTCCATCTGCTGATTCATGGTAACACATGAATCCTTTTTCTTGCAGACAGCAGTGGCTGTGGTACAAATAATGCTATCAGCTGATGCAGTCAGAGCTTCCCAGAGACATGATAAAGAATCTGGGGTGGGCTTCTAAAAAAACCCAAAACTAAACCACAGGCTTGCTCTCTGCCTTTGGGCTCATGCAGGGTACACAGCAGGTCACAGGATGGAGGGGAAGGCCTCCTGCCACAGCACCCCTTCTACACTGCCTCCTGCCCTGCCATCAGCTGCCTGCTTAAGGGCCCCCACTCCCAACGACAGCATCTTCCAGTTCTTGTATTAGCAAGGAGTGAGTGTGCACGTCACGTGCTCAGGGCCCATGTAGGAAAACCAGATGAACATTTATTGTCAATTATACAATCAGGCCCTGCTGCAGAGAAATCACCAAATCAGAAAAGCCAGAGAGGACCTTTCTCTCTGTGAGCTGCTTTGCTCCATTAAGCAAACATTCAAGCTCCCTAAGCACACAGTGGACTGGAAAGACATGAACTCATTTTGTTTCACAGAGCTGTCCATACAACTTGACTCATAACATTTATGTCTTTGAGAAGGAGCAGTATCTAGCAACAGACTACACCATCCGCCTGGAAGCACAAGACATGGAAGAGCCAGGAAAAGAGACTTTCAGTCCTGCAAGGGCCAAAGCCTTAGGACCTAAAGGAGCTAAATGACTTTGACTTGGTCCAATCCATCTACAATCCTTCTGTCTCCAGTAACTTGGTGCTTCACTAGTCACCTTCAGGGCAGCAGACAGAAGGGGAAGATCTGTTTTTTTGCACACTTTGCCTAAATGGAGATTGCTTTTGGTTTCCCCCTTGTGGTACAAGGGCTGTAACAGGGACAGATCATGCCCAGTTTTAGCAGCTCCATGCAGAAGTTCCAGGAAGAATTTAAAGCGTCACAGACTTGTTGCCTTGAAATTAACTCTGCACCATGACTCAGACTGGCAGCACAGAAGGAACATTGCAGTTCTGTCATTTACTTACTGGGTCAGCCAGAGGCCAGGGGTTGTCTTGGAAAAAGTTTCAAAGCATCATTTTGGCCACTGATTCTGAGGATTTCCAGGAGTGCTAATGAAACTCAGCACAAATCTGAGCACTCACAGGTCCTGTTTTTATTGTAGGGGAATCCACAGCACAGATGAAGAAGGAAACACCAACACTCTGCAAAGCCCTGTGGCTGAGAGCCACTCTGCACTAGCTCCATAGTTCCATTTAATTTCTTTTTTCTTTTCCTTTCTTTTTCTTTTTTCTTTTCCTTTCCCCCCCCTTTTCTTTTTAACGTTGCAGAGTGCAACTAGTTAATACATTGTACCCTTGTGATTCCTTAGCAAGGCTCTGCACTTACACTGCCAATCTCCCTGCAGTAATCCTTTGTCTGTGCCAGAGAGATGCTACTTTGTACAGCTTAGCCTTGTCTCCCAGTGAGTGATCATCTGCACCAGTAGACAGAAACCTGGCCACTGTGGGCAATTTCAGCTGCAGCCTCTTGGACCAGGAAACCCTTCAACTCAGACAGCATTTACACTTGTAGCCTATGCTGTTGCCGTAACAGCTGCCTTGGGCACTGTTTATATGTGACTGGATTCTACTTAAGGGCAGCTTTAGAAGTTGTCAAGTAAAACTCAAACATCTCATAAATGTAGTATCTTTAATAGGGTGAACAACTCAAGGGAATACCTAGCAAGGGCCAATAAATTGCTTTAGAAAAGGGTTTCAAGGTCCAGATTTTTCTTTTAGTCACTAGTAACTGCAGGGCAGTTAGTAGTAGCATACAGTTATAGCATTTAGTGCAGTTACAGCATTTTAATGCAGTTATAGCGTTTAGCCTGAGATACCTTGTGGCTGCTCTCTCCACGAGTCAGGGTGGGAGGAGTTGGGGGAGTCTCACACACCGGCCCTTGGCAGACTGCACAGGGTTGCTGTTACCTGGAGATATTCTGCTCTGGTTAGTGTTGTTCTGTGTTCCTTTCTAGAAAAGCAGGAATACAAAGATGTACTCCACTGAGTACAATGCCATTTTTTAGATCAGTTGAGATCTTTCACTGAAATCTCCCCCTTTGGCCACAGTAAGGGAGGTAGAGATGCAAAGCTTAACAGGTATTTCATTTCTGTTACAGATACAACATCCCAATAGGCCTGCATGCCAACCTCTCCGAGGGCTCTCCTGTATGTGAGGTGCTCAAGACAAACTCTTCTCTGCTCAACCAAGATGGATTCTTCCATGGGAAAATGGGATTCAGAACAGCTCTATCAAAAGGTCTCCTGAACATGTCAGAGGTAGGAGAAAGCCACATACAACCACGCAATTTGCTTTCCTGATAGAGATCAGCCTGCACTTATCCCAGCACATAACAGCTGGAGATCTTTCCCAGGTCCCAGCTGTGACTAAGCTTAGAGATGAACCTTGACTGCGTTGCCTGGGCAGCTGGACCTGGCATTCTGGGTCCTGGGCCTAGCTCTGCCAAAGGCTCTGCAGCCTTTGAGAACTCATTCCTCCCTGCTTCAGTGCCTGCGTACACTAATGTCCTGTTAAATGCTTATCTGAGGGGGCAGAACAGGCATTGGAACGGATATTTACAAAAACCCTAGAGATCAGTAAAGGGAAAATGCCAGAGAAGTGCTAAGTAGGCAGTAGGCTTTTCATCACCTTGTGAGAGGCTTTTGTTGTCTAGGGAGATGGCTGGTTTTGTCCCATGAGCAAGGATGAATGTGCTCAGGTGATCAAAACTGCCTATGGGATATGAGCACCCATTTCCCCATTCATTTTAAAGGGAAACGGGTATTCAAACAGCCTATGTGTTTTAGAAAAACCCACTATCAGCAGCATCCACATAAAGACTCCCATGCCTAAGGGAGGTTCTAGGCAACCCAGCGGCATTGCATGTCCATTTTATACATCATAGCACTTTGTGCCTCCCAGGACCGCACCCCGAGTACTGGCCAGCAAGGTCTCCAGCAGCCCCCTCGTGCTCTCCTCATCTCAGCCTGCTGACAGGTTTTGCTCTGACCCTTCTCTGCTGCGCAGGTGAAGCAGGAGCTGAAGGCCCAGGTGGAGCTGTTCCATGAGCTGACAGGTCACCTACCTCCTCACATGGATGGGCACCAGCACATCCACGTCCTCCCAGGTAAGAAGGGAGTCCTCTTCTTCCCAGCGCCGAGCAGGTGAGGGAGTCAGACAGTGAGCTCAGAGGGGACTGACTCCCCTTGCCGTGGCTCCCTGTTTGGGCAATAAACCTCACCTTAAGATACTTGCTCTACAATTGCAGTGTGAATGTTCCCACCTGGGCCCTGGGGACACAGTCCTGCCCCGGGCCCAAATTGGCTGCTTGGTGACCTGGGTCTTCCCATAGCAGCACAAGGGGATTAATGGCACAAATGGCTCAGGTCATAGCTTTTCCTCCAAGGACTGATAATTCACCTCGGCGTCCTAATTCCATGCTCCCACCCACATCGAAGGAGGCAGACCAGGGCCAGCAGCAGACTGGCCAGTTTAAACTGGAATGCTTGAGTTTGCAAAAGCTGTTAGCTCCTTCAGGTGCTACAAGAACTCCATCCTGTCAGTTGTGTTTCTGCACCAATCTCTGTCTGCAGGCCTCAGCATGCTTTACAGAGATGAGCAAGTATCTTTTGTCCCTGTTTTGCAAATAAGGTCACTGTGGTACAGAAATGGAAAACTGAGTGAGCAAAAAAAATCCGGATTTCCCCACTCCAGCACTCAGCTGCCTGCAGATGACATTGCTTTTGGCAATTTACCCTCACAACAAATCTGGCTGTGCAGGGACTTGATGAAGAACTTGTTCCTGACAGTGCAGTCACCTCTGGTGCACTCTAGGACCAGCGTCACTAACTTAGAAGGGGTTGCTGGACTAAATGCTCAGTGCTGGAGGGAAGACAAGGCACCTTATAGCAGATGTTGGGGGAGTAATGTTTCCAGTACAGAAGGGGACTCCCATCCAGATGGAGAAAACCATTTCAGCAGAAGATAAGCCAAATGGGATTCTATTTTCTTAAACATGGAAAGACGTCTCTGTGCTAACAGCTTGCAGGGGACACGATGAGCTGGTTATCTAATTCGTGACTATAGTGTCTCTGTTTTTACTTACAGAAGTCAGGCACGTATTTGCAGAGGTGTTAGAGGAATATGGGATTAAGTACACACGTGTCCCAATAGAGCCAGGCCTTCATAACTGTGACTGGATTCCACCATCCCTGATGGACTTTTATCTGGGAGTAGAAGAAGATTCTTTTAACACCGTGGATGTGTTTACAAGGCATGGAATAAGGTAAGACAGGCATTACTCATCCTTTTTTTAGTAAAGCTTTAGATCTTATCAGTTCCTCATAGCATCTTCTCAGAATGGAACACCACCTTTCTCTTTCCGCTTTGGGGCTTACAAGAAGGTTCAGGAGGAGTACAAAAGTGCTGGGGGCACGAGGGCTTAGTAAGAAGTTTTGCTTGAACAGAGATGACTCACTTCTCACCTGAAAGGGATTGTTCTTCTCAGGGTATGTTTCTCAGCCTTTCTAGTGAAGCTGCACGAGCCTGGCATCTGGGACAGGAGGAGGCTGAAGTGCTGTATCAACACTGGAATTTTAAAAGTATGATCTAGGGAAAGTTTTCAAGAAATAACTTTTCATCTCCCTGGAATAGTGGAGAAAGGGTTTTATGTAGCAGGGAAGAGACTAATTAGAAACAAGCGTTTGTTGTTAAGGGGAGGCATGAAGCTCAGAGAGCTTGCAGTGCCACAGCAGGTGACCACTGCTCTAAGCAAACAATCTTGTCAGTGTTCTGCATCTCAGGGGCCAAACCCAAAAAGCTCAACCCTTCCCCCAATAACATACTTTTCTTAAAGGCTTAGACATGTTGTATGGATTAAAGACATTTCATTTGAGAACCTTGCAGTCACCTGTCCTTTGGGGCAAATTTCATTACTTTCTCAGTCTACTGAAAAAGAAGTTTTTGGTTTGGTTTTTTTTTTTTTTTTTTGGTAACAATTGTTCTGAACGCTTGCAGCAGACTGGCATTTCACCATGCTCTTTCCAGCCAGAGCACACGGACTCTACTCAAACAGCCCATATTTAAGGGAGAGAAGGGCACAGCAACTCACAGAGCAGTTCATCAGGAGACAGTAACCCTCCTTTTAGAGCAGTTTCCCAAGAGGGGCAGTGCAGGGGAGTTTAGTGGAAACCCCGCGTGCTCCAGGGCTCCCCGTGCTACCGAAGGGGCAGGGGTGGTGTTGGTCTACCTCTGAGAAGCTGCTGCTCCGGTGAGCCACCTCTCCAGAGGCGCAAGGAGGAACTCGCGGGGCTGCCCCAGCTGTGGCCACCCCCGCTTGGACACGCACCACGCTCCACCTCGTCTCCTGGTGTTGGGGGAGGCAAGGAGGGACAAACTCTTACAAAATAAACAGGTAACATGAGGAAACCCAGGAAAATAAGAAGAGTGCGGTCAGCTGAAGTCACAGGGAACCCAACTCTGCAACTCAATTTCAGCATCTGTGCAAAGAGGTACCACACTGAGCCCCTGGAGGTCAGTTTATGACACTGGAGAGCGCAAGACTGTGCTTACCACATAGCGATGAGGCATTAGCAAGTTTAGTCAGTTTATAGTTTAAAAAAGTTCAACTTTTTTTCTAAGTCCTGCAAACTCTTCTCAAGAAGAGCTGAGTGTTCAGCTGGGCTCTTCCTTGATTGTGCAGGTAAAGACTCCAGGCTTGGTTTCTTCCAAAAACTTTCTCATTCTGCCCTTGCATACACTTGCACAGCCCTCGTGGGCTTGTACGCGCCATGCTAGAACAACTGAGGTGTGTAGCCAGACTTGAACAAAGAATTGTGATGAAGCTACATAAGAAACCTCCTCTAGCTGGTGTCCTCTTAGCTGCGTGGTCTTTAGCAGTAACATTTTGTCCAGTGTTTTGCCTTTATTACGGCTCTTTGAGACATTCTAGCAGGATGCTTTGTTAGCAGGGTGGTTTTCCATTTTATTTCAGTCACTTTTTTTGTTTCCACTTAGCCAAAGGTTATTATCTAGAGATGGTTATAATTCAGGTTTTAATAGGCATAGCAATGGTAACTTATTTTGATAGTGCGGCATTTCTCAGTTTAGTTCTGCTCTTCCCTTTCATGCCAACAAAGTGCACCTGTAAGCTCACAAATGCCAGACAACCTTGTGCTGTGACAGTACACGTAAATACAGTAACAGCAGCAGTACTGGGGCTTTGCTGGGACTTTCTGTCAGAGTGAAGGACTGCTGCTTTAAATAGTGTCCTGGTTTCAATAGGGAAAGAAGCAGCATTACTGGCTTGTAGTTCTGGTTTTACTTTTGTTTATAGTTAAAAGTCTTAAACCCCCTCCCCCATTTTCTATCTTAATTTTTACGTAAATTTTGATTCCTAATCCACTGTATGTAAGACACTCTTTCCTAACTACCTCGTTGGCTTTAATATCAGCGTTCCCTCCTCTGGCTACAGATGGCCAGACATTTACATAGGTTTGAGCACCATGGGCAAGAACATGTCTGTCAGTAACATCTGGAGCGCCATCGACACTGCCATCGTGGAGTTCACGTCCAAGGCATCCTTGCCCGCACACCCGACGCCACAGAGCAGGACGGTAACGATTGAGCTGATGGTGCATCCAGGGTACCCGAGCGTCCCACCCGTCGGCGGCTGTGGGGATGGACCAGACGATTTCTCACAGTCCTGGGAGCGCCTCCATGAACTCCAGACGTTAATTAAGCCAGAGCTGCAGAGCCATTACAAAACCAGGAACATCCAGCTTTGTTCATTCAAAGATCTTTAGGTAAACAAGCACACATACATACATACATTTATTCATACTCTGAAGATAGGCAGTTGCTAATGTCCCAAGAAGCCAGACCACTGTTACCAGTGTAATACCTCCTGGTACAGCTGACAGGAGCTGCAAACAGCCTGGGAACAGCATTAGGGTGTCCATGGAAGAGCAACACCCTGCGAGCAGCTACCGGCAGTACCCCAGAGCCCTGACTGGCAGTTTTTAGGCCACAGCATCAGCTCTGAACGTGACAAACCTCGCGTCACCCACTTATGCACCATTCCAGCGCAGCATGGCAGCCAAGGCCCAGCCCTCCTCCCAGGGCTCAGTCCCTGCCAACGCGATGGCGAGCAGCACGGAAACACGGTCTGCTGCGAGGCCAAGGAGCACACGAGCACCCCGAGGGTTCTGATCATTTCTCTTTTTGGACTTACCTGCAAAAAAAGAAACGTGCTGGGGAGCAAGCGCTGCTTTGGAGCAACCGCGCGGTGTAGGCTGCCCACGGGAGGCCTGGCAACCTTCAGCATTTGGTTTTCTTAAAGCACTCAGTCGTGGTCCCTTCCCCTCCACTCGTACCTGCCCATCAGAGGTGAGGGGCACGTTACCTTCAGAGCGTTTCTCTGGTCAGAGCAGTGGGATCACAGGTTTTGCATGGTGGTGCCTGCAGCCAGATTCCATGTACGGCCTCAGCCAGCAGTAATTATGGCTCTTCCTCTTTATGTTGCCTCTTGGCACTGAGCCACCATAGGAAAGTAACATCAGCCACAGCCCTTTCAGAGAGGCTTTTCTTTCTTTTTTTTTTTTTGGATGACTTTGCAAGACCAGCAACTGTTGACCCATCTGCTATTTCAGTAACTGCTGCATATGAGAGCTCACCAGCAACTGTTCCTGCACTGCCCACTGCCTCTCATGAAAAATGCATGGGATGGCCGCGTACCAACTATGAGCAAGTCATCAAGTGGAGAAGGTCCTTGTATTTGTCCATTTTTATTCCTGTCATGAAAGCATTCGATCTTCAACAAGCCCTAGTAATACTGGTATGTTTAACTGCATTCTTAACTGTAGCCCCGTCACTCACATATAACTTTCACACAGGAAAAAAATATTTTAGATTGTTTATGCTCATTTTCTGTGCAAAAGTGATCTATTTAATGTAATCATTTCTGTTATTTTTTTATAATATTAAAAATTTCAAGATGATCATCATTCTTTTAAGTGAAAAATAAACTCAGGCCTTTTTCTATTGTAATGCTTCAGGAGGCTTTTGGTTTTAGTTATAGCTGGAGAGCAAAATGAACCCACTCACCTACCTGCTCCTGCTGCCACTGCCTGCGGAGTGCTGAAAGGACGTCTCTTTCTGTCATTAACAGGAACCGCCTGACCTTCCCTATAAAACATCTGTTCTGTACAAACATGAAAAACAACATCAAGGACACTTCAGAAAATATTCTTCCAGGTTCCTTCCTAAATTAATGTCACAATTAATTTGACAAATTTGTTTTTAAAAAAACCCATCCACTGTACTGTGCAAGTGCCCCACCACACAGCCGACTCAGATGAGAGCAGCAGTTACCTTTTGGAATGACTCGATTTCTGAAGCTCGTCCCATCGGTGTTTGACGGCAAAGTTCCTGCTATGTGATAACAGAGAATAAAAAAACCCGGGAGATACTAGACCTGCAGAGAACAGCTGAAGTTCCAGAGCCCAGTTAGACCCGTGAGTGCCATCTAGCGACTGAAGGTCATTTTATTCACATGCAGGGATAAGCCTGATGGCAACACCGGTTACTTAATAGCAGATCTCAGCTTTTTACGTAACTTGACCATATTTTGATGGATATTTTTTAACCTTATTTTTAACATTTAAATTGCTCCATATTCTAACTGATGAATTTTCTCTGATCACAACCATCAGGACATTACACACCTGCTGACTGTTGTATGCATTTTCTGCTTAGCCGAACACTGAAAACACGACAGGCAGTCTTACCTGAGTTAGTTCTGTATTGTGAACAAAAAAGTATTTTTCAAATTCCATGTTTTCAAAAGGACAGCATTAACCCCTCAATTTTCTTTTAAATGCAAGGCAGTTTTAAATGGAGAAATGAATCAAGAACTACTAAAAGACTTCTAAATAGGGAACCCTTCAATTGCATGAAACGTACAGAGATACGGGAGGAAGTTTCTCAGTGGTTCTATGAAAGTTTTAAAGACAACACTGAGTTCAAATTAAACACACGCTCAGACTGCTACCTATGAATATCATTGTAGCAGGATACTTAAGACGAGAAGTCTAACCCCCAAATCTCTCTGAAAATAAGACCATGCCACAAAGCCTTTGAGAGCAATTTTTATTAGGGTAGCAGAATGGAATTGCAGAAAGCCTATACCAGTACTCCTGGGTGTAGTTTCACCAGTATGTTGTTTTTATTTTGGATATTAAACTGCACGTTTAGAATTCAGCATGGCTTAGGGAACCAGAGAGAACAAGAGCTTGATTTCCTGAGTTAACATAGGACTTTGTACTTTGATTTTTTTTTTCCTCCCCAGACTTCAACCATACAGTACAGTATTTGATCTCTGCCTTTTTTCAGAGGGCTGCCTACAAACAAAAGCCATCACTTAGGTTACATATCTCGCAGTTTAGAAATTGAACTATGAAGAACACACCAAGAGAACTGATAGCAATATCTGTCTTCTATGTGACCTTTGCAGATGAAATCGGAATAGCTGGTATAGCGCTGCCATAGGCCTGTGTGAATCGACTGGAGTTCCTTGAATTACCCAGCCCTTCCAGTTCCCTTTCAATGGCATCCAAGTCACACCGATTCAGATAAATGCAGTCTTTGACCTGAGAGGCTTACAACCAGAAAGTACGCTATTTACTAGTAACGAGGGCAGCAAACTAGCACTACAGTTTTGTTTTAAATAAAATTTAGAGAATGGCAAGTTTCCATGCCAACAGACATAATCAAAAGGTACAGTGACTCATGTGATGCAGAAGTTACACACTTCAGTTTGACAGATAATTTGGCATTATTTTATTATGAATCCGAGTGAGCATGAATGAAACAAAATCAGTACCAACTTTCTGCAAATGAAGACACAAAGATGTGAAAATTTGGTAATAGACAGTGCTCTCACAAGCCTGAAAACACTTAGGAAATGCAAGTTTCCGTAAATAAGGTGAATGTGGTTTAACTTTATTTACCTGCCAAAGAATCTGTCTAAGAACACTTAAACATAAAATTTCTTAGCTCCCTAACTTATAAAAAAATTTACTTTCAACAGAGGTGAGGTACTGGGCTGTCATTGTTTACACTAAATCGGAAATGAAAGCCAGATGAGAGGGGTGAATGAGGAAATAGCAAATATACAAGACATTAAAACCAAAAGAGACCTACTGCTTGACACACTAGTTCTGAAAGGTTGCAAAGGCAGAGGCTGTATTGAAACTGAATTTCGGAGTACAGACAACCATCTGGGTGTGAGGGATTTTCTAACTCAACTTCCTGCACATCAAAATGATATGTGCTCCCAGATACCCATGGATTTCTGGAGATAAATCTGTTTGCTCAATAACATACCCAAGTTCGACTGGCGGGGAAGAGACGGCAGTTTGATTGTATGGCAGTTTGACTGAGGAGCTATGATCGTCACACTTTAGACCGGGGAAAAAAGACAGGCAGTCAGGAGAAAAGTAACAGACACAGTAAAGGATGCTCAATTCTGAACAGAAAGGGCTTCCTTCAGCATGCGTAGGTGTGCCCTGGAGCAACGGGAAAACAGCTCTGCCTGATTAAGTTAGAATGATAGAATGATACTTGAAGTACTCATTAAATCATCTAACCTGTGTGTTTTTAAACCGTAGGAACAGTAGTAGCAAAGCGTACTCTATTACGGGTTATTGCTTAATCCTATTCTCATACCATTTTCAGTAAGAACTGTACAGCAATTGGGCTGGGAAGCAGCACGAGCGCCATCCCATAAAACGCAGATGTTTCTTACACATTCTGATGGAAAAATATTCTAAGATGACTAGCAGTGCTGTCAGATTTAGTACTTGAATTCAAAATTAATATTTCCAAAATACCGACTTTTAACTCAAAAACCAGTTTATCACTTTGGTACCTCTTGGTCCCCAATTTCTGAAACTCTTCTAAACTGGTTGCAATGCTGTTCTGTGCACATTTCCCTAGCTACTCTGCATAGGTATGAAGAATAGAAGTGAAAGAAGTTTGTGATCACATTCCACTACTCATTTGCTACAGAATTTTTTTTCCAAAGTTTTCCCGAAGCAGGATATAAGCCATATTTGAATTCAATGACGCACACAAAAACTTGGGTTTCCCCGTTTAATAAACATTTTGTGGTAACATCAGCCAGATTTACATAAAGACCTGGACATTATTTCTGATTGGTTTTGTGGGGTTTGTTTGGTTTTTGTTTTATTATGTTACAAACTGAAGTTAAGGGGAACTTGCAACAAGTCCCACAAAGCACAGTGCAACATTTAAAAAGAAAGTAAACAAAACTGCCAAACACTCAATCATTTTCTGCCAGAACTGGGATATTTTTTCTAAGACATCAGTTTGGGAGGGGGATAAAATTCAATGAAGAATTAAATGAACTCAAGATAGTGGGAACTGCAAGGAAAAATAAGAAATGACAGCCACAACCTTTTCAATTTAAGGGCAGAATATAAGTCTAAGATATTTTTGATAAATTCTGACAAGAAAAAGAAAACAGCATACTTTAAAGTATATTGAAGCAGTGATTTTTAAACAAAGAAAGCAGAACTAGAACATCTTAAATTTTAATCCTTTCTTTACAGGTTACCTAGCCCACTTTTGATTAAGAAAACTGTAGAAAGTTAGTAACAGCCACAAGTTAACACCGAAAGGTGGCACTTGTCAATTTTCCATAGAGTCCTGCTTTACGGGGTGTCTCAAATGCACTGCTCCGATCTTCTATCATACGTTGCTGACATCAATTGTGTCAGATTTTAGTCCACTGGTCGCTTTTCACCATATTTCTTTGTAAACTCTTCAGCGTTCTTACAGAATTTTTTACGGTCCTTAGAGTATTCTTCAGCTAGGTCAGCCCGGAGGGGATGCTCGGGCTGTGGATCATTCACCAGTGCTATGAGGGACTGGATTACTGTCAAAAGAAGTATAAATACCGTCAGAGACTAAAATGGTTAATTTTTAAAAATCAAAAAGTAAGCAAAATTCCCCAGTAAGAAAAGAGCTTTAACTGCATTTAAATACATCCCCATATAAGTCTAGGGTCTTTTCAAAAGCAGAGCATGAATAAGCTACAGCAATATGCCAAGATTTAGTTCAATGACCGTGAATGAACACCAGAAAATCGTATTTGTAAAAAAAAAAAAAAAAAAAAAAAAAAAAAAAAAAATCAACCTGAACAGAGACCAAAATACACTACAAATTATTTCCCATGTAACTGGCATCCTATCTGAAATACTCTCCTATGGCTAAGAAAGAAACTCAGTTTCACAGACAAGTTCATCTAAAAGGGATTGGGTAAAAATGGAATTTCCATCATGAAACATTTTTGTCCTTACACCTGTCACAATGATGCAGTTGTAACCAGGCCTGCTTCTGGAAACCCTTTTTTCAGTTTTTCTATGCCTCTTACTTCCCCTATAAACAGCAGACAATTCTTCCCTCTACTCTAAACTGCCAAATACATCCACTAGTAGAGGTACACCGGGCAAACAAATGGGTAAGAACTGCACGATGCTTTTCACCCTGCTGTTTACAGCCATTACTTCAATGTTCCCCTATCACTTTCAAAGGAAATGTCATTCCTAAAATAACTGAACTGTACTTGACATTTGCGCAGTGAACCTTGCATACTACAACGACACTTATTGCTACGTTTTCCTCATATACAATCTCACGACCATTTAAAGCTAGATAGGTCACAACAATCAGGAGTTCTCATATCCATCCGCTAAAAGGTACATGTGTAACCGGGCAAGTCTACAGAAAGCAGATACACAGAAAAAGCATTTCACTGTACGACAATACTAATGATATTCCACTTGAGGTAAGTTTGGGCTACCCAGAGTAATACAAAGCAGCACCCCAAGAGTTTTTAGAGCAAGTATAACAAAACTCGTTAACTTCATGCATTGCACACTACAGCCAGCTGCCTCCTCCTGAACTCACATAAACCACTGACACCTACACCATCCAGCAGCTGGGAGTTCCGCAACTTGGCTACATGCTGTGCAAAAAGTCAGAGTCTATTGTTTGTTCTGAAACTGCTACTTAGCAGTTTAACTGGATTCTCCCTAAGTTTGCAATGTAAGTGCTTACAATACTTATCACTCCAGTAGATGCTAGAATACCAGAGCGGCTTCTTTCAGAGCATCAATCTTTTCACGCTCATACCCTTTTCCACCCTTACCTGATAGGAATGGGGAACATACCTCAAAACAAATACTCAAAATCCAGAGAAGTATGCCTGTCGCTACATTGCTAAGCAGGAACATTTCTTGCCACAAATCAGAGTTTAAACTGCAACAAACTATCTAAGGAATGTGGAATTGGTATTAGCTTACTTCGCAGAAACTCACCAGTCCTGGACTTATGACAACTGTCATCATATTAATGACTATTTATGAAACTAGCATCAATACTGCACATGACAATCCCTTTTCACTCAGTAAAACATGCTAAAACACTACAGAGGAAGTGTTACTGTGTTAAGGTTATTTAACACACAAGCCCGAGAAAATTAGGAATGTCGTAACAGGAGTTGCCTCAATATCCACAGCCTTTTAAAACGCTAGTGTCAAAACAGTGTTTTAATATTAAGCATAAATTAATAAAAAGTACACCAGTAAGATGCACATTTAGTATGTGAAAGGTGAATTAATGATTTATGATGAACCTAATCTCTCTGCTTTCTTGACACCTGACTGATCAAAACCAATCACTTTGATGCCATACTAATGATGTTGCATTACTTCCTCGAGAAAGGCCCAAGTAGCAAACAGACTGAAGTTTATTTTTCAGTGCGGAAGAGTTCTGGAGAAAAAGGAACAGACACTTAAGCAGGGCTGTAGTAACACGTTGCAAGTTCATACAACTGTGTAGTAACAACAGATGTTGACACTAAAACAACTTCTTGAAGAAAGAAAAGACAAACAAAAGACAAAACAGCAGAAATGGAGAGAGTTGCAATGTTTTGGTACCTAGGGTTTGCTCCAAATTCTGATTTTAGCAGTTTTTATTCACTCTCAGATAAAAAGGGAATTGCTACTTCTCAGGGAGACACTATTTCCTGCATGCAAACAATTGCTTCAACAGTTCCAACTAATGCAACTTGCATTTCAAGCTAGGTAGAGACATGTTGTGCCTTTACTTAAATCTTACGAGCTTTCCCTAGTTAAGACAACTACTAAGGCATTAACAGAAACCTTCTACACATTGCTTCCATTTCGTCTCTTCCAAGGGTCTTTGTCCTGTATAATCCAAAATAAATCAACAACAAATCATAAGATCTTCACTGACCTATTTAAGTTTAACAGGTTCTTTTTGCTGCCACCTCCACTTTCTCCAACATACAACTGCTTGATCTTTTCTGAAACAACTACAGGAATTTGCCTATTTTGTCTTTGGGGCAAGATCATGCAAACTGTAAGTACTTTTATTACCATACAGAAGTACAAAAAAAAAAAGAGACATCTTAAGTACAGCATTGTTTACTATCGGGAACACAGTTCAAGTGAAAACAACCTTAAAGAGGAGCCTGGAAGAAAGAAATACTTTCTCCTACAGAGCAAGATACTCACTGTCACTGAAGCTCTTGGACTGGACTAAACGGCTACTCATTTGAATCAATATTATTAAAAAATACACAGTTTTTGCAAGGATGTTTGCTCTTTCTATATGTACAATAATAAATGCTTAATATCAAACTAATCATCACCTGCCAGAAAACACAAAATTCTCACCCCAACAACTAATGGAAGCAACAATAGCAGAAAAAACCTACTCAGATTGCACTCTCAGTCTGCCACTGAACCTGGTGAAACTTTTTTACTTCAAATATTTAAATTCTTATCCAAAGACACTCTACACAGTAAGCCTCCCAGCAGTGATCGTCTAAGAACTAAGAGTTAATTTGTGTTATGAATTCAGGTTTTGTTTATGACTCCCTAGATTTTTCAAACCATACCTTCAAATCACTGAACCACATAGCAGAGATTATAAAATATACAAAGCCTCAAAGGTTTTAGACCCTTTCTTTCAAACATCCAGGAATGTACTGAACACCTCTGGATTATACAGTCACTGTTTAAAAAGAAACACGAAATAATCCCCAAACTACCACCAGAATTTTTAAGTATGCCAAGGACACTACCTTAATAAACTCTTCAGTCATGAAGAGTTTTGTGGTTTCCTGGAGGTGGAAATGCCACACGTCAGTGTCATTACCTTACGTGCCAATAACAAAATGAGATCCCAAGAGTTGCGTGCTGTGCTCACAACATGTGATTCATGACACAAACCTTACGACAATGAATATACCATAAGAGCAGTGGCCAGCTGACAAGCTGAAACGCTATTAGCTTTAAATTTAAATACAATACAAAGTTTCTCAATATCCAGTTTGTTCTCCACATGGAGTCCTACCTTGGTCAGTTTTGGTTGCTGGCTTCCAGTTTTCAGCACTAATTACTGGCAGACAAACCTGCCCCTTTTCATCGATGTTAGGGTGATAGATCTTTGTTTTAAATGTAATCTTAGGAGGTTTGAATGGGTATTCTGCTGGGAAGTTGATTTCGATTCTGAAGGCTCCTTTATCATACGGAGGATTGTCCTGCAACAAGAAGGCAGAATGTCAAGAATCTGGCACATTCTAATGGACACAATTAAGATAAAGCATGCTCCAGACTTCGATCTATCAAATGACCTCTTTTAAAGACACTTCCTTCCAACACATACTGTCATGTCCACGTGTCAGGAAACATCAAAACCTATTTGGTAAGAGAGAGGTAATACCACCTCTACAACATTTGTATTCACCCTGGAAAAAGCAGATTACCATTGTTCTGAAGTTAGCTGACATTTCCAGAGGTAAGAAAGCATCCCATCCCATTTACTCCAAACTCAAGGTCCTATCTAATAAGTAGTTTTATTCCCAACTTTGTATTTCAAAAAACATTGTAAACCCTTTCTGAGATACAAACAGGAAGCCTGACAAGGAAAATTGCTTTCTCTAAACCTAGTTATTTTACGTGTCTCACATGGTGGTACGAACAGCAAAGCAATTTGATTTGTCAGATTTCCCCATATGTTCCGAGAACATTTTTGTGCTGACTACACAAAAATCTGCTGAGCATTCATTGGTACTAAAGATAGATATTCACTGCGTCTGCTGATGAGAACATTCTGAATTTGTATGCAGTTTTAGCACCCACTCTTATCAGATCATTTTTGAAGGAGCATGATGAGAGAACCATGAAGTACGCAAAGTAGTTCTTCATACTGAAACAGAAAAAACAATGCCCAGAATCTCACTTCCAAAACCTGTTAGGCTATTGATACTGCTTCAAATACTAACTGCAGAAGAAAGGCAGAAGAAAAATAAACCATTGCTACATTAAAAGCTTATGAAAAAGCTTTAAAAAAAAAAAAAAAGCTGCACTGAAAACAGTAACTATGGCATGAAGCCTTTCCAAACACTCTGGGAACAAGAATCAAAGGATGAGAGTTTCCAGTTGGTGTGAAGTATAATCACACACATTCTTCATTAGCAACCAGACCATTCCCTGCAATCAAACCCACTCCAGAAGTTAAAAAAGGTTTACCAATATTTGGGGGTGGGGAGTGTTCTATTAAAATATTGTTCAACAGAAAACATTTAATTTTAGTTTCATCCATATGGAGAAGTCTGGTTGTGTGTTTCTAAGAAATACAGCACAATTTCTGCAGTCAAGGGAAGAGGTAACTAGCGTGGCTTTAAAATCACTTTTTATCCAAGCAATCCGAAAAAGCTTTGGAAGTTTAACAGATAACTGGTGGTGGTGACAACTTAAGCAGTTAGTGCCCTCTCCCCCCATGGCTCACTTGTTCTTGCCTCCACCACATGCTATAATTTGTGACAGTGTTCAGTGAACTGATACGGGAACTGACCTGGCTAAAAAATGTCCATTTTCTGCTTGACTCTCAGTCAGAACAGTTCTTCACTATAACTCAACAATAAATTGAACCAAAAAAGCATACAAATGGTTGCTCACATTTTAAATAGACAAACCACAGAATATTCAAGGAATTAATTTCCAGTTATTTGTTGTATTTATTTTGACACTGACAAGGGAGAGAAGCAGAATTATAAATACTGAAACACAAGCGACAAACACGACTCACATTCACCTGAAGTATTTTTGCTCTGCAAAAATTCATCCATAGCAAGCAGTTTTGATTAAGTGAAATGAAATTCATGGTACACCAACAGTACCTCTTACAAGAACAAAGAGTCTGGGGTAGATAGTCTCATTTTGATGTTGAAATCAAACAAGTAGTGTACCTTTGCAACATACAGTACATAAACTACCTCATTCTACAATTTAGAACAGGAAAGGAAGTTGACAAGCTACCTTCAATTTGCTTCTCAATTGAGCAAACACCCTTAAAAACTAACAGTTGTGCTGAAGAACAAAATATGTTACATACAACAAAAACTTTTAAAGCAGTACCTTTCACAGTAATTCTACATGAACACTGTTAAAAATATTAACCTTTGTATCTTTCACACCTTCATTAAGAAGCTGACCAAAATAATGCCTAGTTATAGAGTTTAATAATCAGAAACTGGTTAATCCTACTAAAGCAGGAGTAATATGTCTTTAAACCCTAAGCAAGAACATTTTCTAAAATGGAAACAGCATGTAAAACTTCAAAAGCAAAAACTGGGGAAAAAAATTAAACTTGCAACCAGCTTGTAATATTACATTTTTAAGCCATCAACTCCAGCTTTGCAATAGCTAAAAAAAATATGCTAAGACTAAAGCATCTTCTATAGCGTATCCTCAAAATAATAAACTATACTACTCTTTGAACACATAAAACACAACACTTTATTAATCAGTATAGGAAGTATAATTTCATGACAAAATTCCCTCTTAACTACACCAGCAGTGAATGTAAGGCTATTTCTTTTGTAACAGTGCATATTATAAACCAAAAGGCAGGTATGAAGCACAGTTCACTGCCTCAATGCTTTAACACTTGTGATGTTGCGAACCTTTGCAAAACAAACACTAAGCTTTTACTCTGGTGAGCAGAAACTGTTAAAAACAGATGCTGTACGGCACATATTGCTAATTTTAACAGGAATAAACAAGTATTTTGGTGTTTTGCTTTATTAGTCATATTTATCAACCTTATACTGCTTCAAAGTATTATCAAAGCAGTAAACTGTTACACATGAACCACAAATATCAGAGTGGCTTATTAAAGCATATTGTTTCTCAGCTCTGTCAGATCTTAATGTCAAATCCTGCTTGCTTTTATTGAAGTGTAAAGACCTAGCCATTATCTTGGCCTGTGAGATCTGAATTAGGGAATGGCCTCCAACTAACAAAGCAGGGGCACTGCTAAAGAGATGTTTCAAAGTCTTCTAATAAAAAGATTTACACTAGTCAGTTGACCTTTCAGGTAGCACCCAAGGAGAAGCAGAACTGATGCCCTAGCGGCACAGCCTCTATTGCTGCAGATTTCAAAGTAGCTCATGTAACGAAGGGAGCATGGGCCATGGCAGTGGAAAATAAAGGAAGTGAAAATCCAAGTGACTTCAACCAAGGAATTCAACATACTACATATCCTGCTTTCCCCTTCATAACAAATCCCCCTCTGTCTGACTAATACAGTGGTTATCTACTTCTATTAATCATTCTCTTAAAAGATTGTAGTGCTTTTAAAAAATAGAAGTGTTTGCAGGGGGCCATTAATTAATGCCTAGATAAAGAGACTCTCTTTTAAAGAGCTCACTTCTGAAAATCCAAACCTTTTCCATGCATCAAACTTTTTCCAATACTCAAATTTTATTCTAGAAATAAATCTAGTTGATTTTTTAAAAAATAATCTATTAAGGAATAAACAAAATATTTCATACCTTAGTTTTTTTTCCTATGAGGATGTAGATTTTGTACTTTAAGCTTAATGTAATAAACTACAGACTTCATTTACTTCCCCCTTCCAACACCTCTCCCAAGTAACCCAGTGCCATCACTGAGTCCACAGCCCTCGCCAGCTGCAGCCATGTGTTGCACCAGGCCTACAATTACGAAGCATCCAGGTAGGTATTGATCAGAGAAGTCTAGAACACCTTCCAATTACGTATGGATTTTTCTTCAGATTAGTTATAAGAAACACCTACTAATGTTATCAAACTTTGATAAAACAAAACACAGAAGACGCTCAAATAAAGTGAGACAGGAAGTTCACACTATTTGCCCAAGATTACACAAGATGTCTGAAGAGAGACAGGAATTAAATCCAGGAGCACACTTCACTGCTCAGAGTATGTTTAAGATGGTGCAGTATAATCTATATAAACTTACGTTGTATTTATAGACAACTAGCTTCTGCACAAACCTACAACTCTGAAAGCCAGGTTTTATAATAATAAGAGATTCTTGCCAGGGTGCAAAAATTATCTAATGGTCACCAGCAGCACTACTAAACCGTGGATTTATGAGATACAAATGATCCTCATTTTATTTTAAACCTCATTAGAATAAGAAGTAGTCTATACTCACAGGAACAATAAGCCCTTGCCAGGTCAATAAATTAGCTTCATCAACCTGGATATTACGGAAGTTTTTCATTCCACATTTGCGGATTTCTTCAAGCTCCTGAAAAGCAAGCAAAGTGTAAGTGTAAGTTAATAACAGTATTAAGCAAGATGCTCCTATTTATTTTTCAAAACGCTTAGAGGTCAGTGTGGATTTATTTAACATTAAAGAAGCTTGGGGTTTTAGCGGTGGCAACTCACACAAATAAGAAATAAAATTTTGCACCTGTGAGAAGTAAAATTCTCTGAGACAAGGTATTAAAGAACCCTTATTTTTTGATGTCAGGAAAGTACAAAAATGCCTTGTTATTAACATAATTACAGACACGAAGAAGTATTTAAATGCATTTAAAAAATGTTTTTATATCTCAAATGCAAAATTAGTGCCTCTGGTAACAGACTATTGATAACTGTGAAGCACAGAAACAAAGTGCATCTTTGGACTTGTGTGAAGGAAAACAGATTTGGAAGAACTATTTCATAACAGTTTTAAAAATGGATAAAGTCACTGAACAGTCCAATTATTTCAACTGAAAACTAACAAATTCCTGCATGACCAACTTAAATTGATGCAAACCCAGAAAAAATAACAATCGAAGCCAAACTAGCCTTATTTAGACAAATCACTTGAGAAGATACAGCTTTATCTCTGTTTTAACAAACAGTATATTAAAAGTTAACAGTATATTATAAGATACCTCTCTTTATAGCTCTATCACTCTTGAACAAGGTATCCTTCTGCACCAGCCAAATCAGTTTTGATCAGTTAGTGATCCAGGTATCACCAAAACAAGTATTTAGGCATTTTTATATTTAAAATGATGTATAAGCCCTGGTGTAGCAACTTTTTCCTGGAGTATTTTGTAAGACCTAAAAAGAAACACCTCAAGGTTCCACTTTTGGTTTTTGCACAACAATTATAGCCCTTTGCTGTTGAATTCAGCAGTTTTATCTTTAAAGAGAATTTCACTGAATTCAAATTCAAAAGCAATCCAACACTGAAATATAATACTTCCCCGGTGCTTTCAAAACTGAAGCACATGCCTGCGTGTCTACATAGGTTAGGAAAAATGTTGCTTATACAGCAACACTGGTGCACTCTGCCAGCATGCAGCTCTTCACTGGGTACTAGCATATTTGCAAAACTAGACTGTATATTATTATGATAAAAACACCAACGCTATACACTGAAAAAACAAAAAAGATCAGTTTCCCTGATACAGATGCTGTACTGTCCATGTTTTGGTTTTTTTTTTCTACAATAGCTCTGTGTTCATCTTAGATCAAACCTTTCTGCATCTGACTGGCAGAGATTTAATACTTGCAGTAATCTCTTGCATAAACTTAGCATCACGATAAAATGCAAGCCCAAAGGGAAAACGAGATTTCCAAATGCACATGAAACAAAAATCACATGACAGCCACACATCAGGAGATGAACATTTACATTCCCACCCACTGCACCTACCAAAGCAAGAGCATACTCGGAACACAGAATTTTAACCTTGGGTATTGAATTGATGCCCAACACAATCTTCACGACACTAAAACCGACTATTTAGTTTAGACCTCTGGATTAATCCCCAAATTCCACTGCTGTTAGA
Organism: Aquila chrysaetos chrysaetos; assembly: GCF_900496995.4. Taxonomy (NCBI): domain Eukaryota; kingdom Metazoa; phylum Chordata; class Aves; order Accipitriformes; family Accipitridae; genus Aquila; species Aquila chrysaetos. The sequence continues at coordinate 38,745,737 of NC_044012.1, forward strand.
GTTATACAATATCACAGACAGTTTGGGCCTTTTTTTTTTTTTAAACAGGGTAAGAGGATTATCCTATTTCCTTAAAGCAGAAAAACATACAAAAACCACACAAAAATAATCCCATGAAGCATATCTATAGGGATACAGAGCAAACCAAAATATTCAAAAGAAAATAACCTTTATTATAGCAGCCATAAGAGATCCTTTACGATCACTGAAACTGCAAATCCACACAGCGCCTTACAGCCGGCTTTGAGTGCTCAGGGCACAAAGCAGCAGGTCAGGGAGGGTCTGACTGACACCAGACTGACTCTTCCCCGACAGGGTCAGGGGAGTAACTCGCTCAGAACAGCGTTTTCAGCAGCTCACTCTCTACGCGTACAGAACGGTGAAGTCCTGGCAAACCACTACTCCACAGCATTTAAGAGGGTTAAATCCCATTCCACATTAGATGTAACACATCAAACACTGGGAACAAAATAAGCTAATTAACCAGTAGGTATTTAAGCATAAACAAACATGCATCACAAGTGCCTTCACTCTAAAACAAGGAAAGGAAAGTGGGTTTAGACAATTTTCTAGTTACTATATTAAAAACGTTATGGGGAAGATTTCTGTCGTATGTATAATGTCCCAGTGGGAGTGCAGCTTCCATGCAGAAGCTTTTAATGCAGGTTCAGATGATAGCATTACACTGCTTCTGGTCCAGAGAACAATTGGCCGGACACAGAAAAAGGGAGAACTATGACTCTATAATTCAGGTATGTTATTAAGCTAATAAGACAAATTAGAAAAGCATGGCTTCGCACTACTAGAAAATTAAACACCTACATTTTATAATTAGATTCAGGTTAAAAAATTGGATGCTGAACGAAGAAATGCAAGAATCCAGTACAGAGATCATTACAAAATTGTAAAACTCTGTATGAAAGCAAAGAAAAGTTTAAAACAAATATGCAAATTGCTGCCCATTTTCCCTCAAGTCCACCACATGAGAGAGGGAATTTAACAGCCTAGAAGACACTAAAGAACTAGCCGAAAATTAATTGGGACATCTTCCTCTTTAAACTGACGCATGAAGCCTTTGCAGGAATTCACTTTCAAAAATCAAAAAAGGGGTAAATTACTACAGTGTTTCGGGACTATACCCTGGGCTGCTTCTGCTGCCTTGGGTCCTGCGGTAGTAACTGACAACCGAAAAACAGGATAGATGGGGATAAACCAGGTAACTCTTTTCCTCACACACAGGCAGGACTGCAAAGGTCATGGACAATCAAGCCTACCTTAGCAGAGAATTTGCCTGAACTACATGCTTAAGAGAGATTCCAATTTATATGAGAAATTACTTTTCTTATAGTAGAAGTGTTTAAGATTTCATATGTCACTCCAAATTAGTCAAGTCCATGTTAGACTTTTGTACAAATAGCTTTTTTTTCATACTACTATCCCCAGAAATACAATGTAATACTATACTTACAAGTCGTGCTTTTAGGGTTTTTGTGTCTAGTGCATCAGGAGTGGTAAGAGATTCACCATTCACAACTGAAGGGTGTGAGGGGGGGTTGCTTTGGTTTTTTTTTCTAGCAACTGCCAAAACCCATAATAAAGATCTAACTGCCTCAGAGCTCCAGAGGCAGACACAACTACGGTATAAATGTACTGTTAAAAAAGTGAATGAGCTACTAAATACTTTCAAACAACACACATTAAAAGTTAATGCTGCATCTAACATGGGCTTGAGCAACTCCAAAGGGACAAAAATTACTTTATGGAGGTAAAAGGATATAATACAAATATTTATTTCAAAATAATATTTAAGAGTCTAGGCAGACAGTAAATAGATTAATTCCTTTTCTTGTCCTCCACCCCTTAATTTTGTCAAGTAACATAATTAAAGGAGCACAGGAGGAGTGTAACTAAAGGTTAGAAGACTGCAGTAAGAATTTCAATGAGTCTTCATTCCCCACTGTTATCAACCTTGCATGTGACCTTGCTGCATTGATTTCCCCATTTGTAAAATAGAAATGTCTTATTTCACGAGGGTCTCTTGAGATGTGATGTTTGTAGTTTGGATATGTTCAGAGAAAGTGTTATACACAGCACATGAAATGGAGAAAACACTTTCAGAGGTGGTATCTGATCTTCAAGTATAATGCTGAAGGTAGTCATAAAAGTACATGCCACCTCCCATATATAATCAAAAAGGATTTAAAATTTTGATTTTTCAATATTGTATAGTCATTTGTGCTGTTCAAAGCAAAAATTAAATTTGAAATAAAAAAGAAAAGTAAGTGGCATCAGCTTAAAATGTAGTCAAGTCTTCTAAAAACCCTGCAACTGAAACTGTTTTGCCCATGGATCTTTCAAGGTTTGGGACTTCTCTAAAAAAACAAGCGCAGTGAAGACAAACACTTGTAAGAGTGCAATCCAAGTATATAGGAATAAGCGTAAGAGCTCATACTGACTTCAGTAAGTTCTGCATCAAGCCCCAAATGCTATTAAATGCACAAAGAAAAAACAAAAGTTTACTGAAATAATGCTAAACCGTAATTCTCTACTGCTTATAACATATGTTTACCTGTTTATAAATACATTCTCTAAAAGAAGTGTGATGAAGTTAACCAGGCTCCAATAGACTGATAAGGAACTGGCCAGTTTTACTTTCCAAATCTCATACAGTACAAAGAAGTGTTAAAACACTTTAAAATAAAATACAATTTTACAAACCCCCCCATAAAACCAACCCAAACCCCAAACAGATTCTATCTCTTGTATAAACTATTATTAAGTTTCCTCTGCAACATTACAACCCTGTATACTCACATGTCTTTATTTACTGAGTAATCCCACTCTTTGGCAAAGTATTTTCATTTGATTAAAAATCCTTTTGTCAGTTCTCAGTTTCAAAAAGGGAAAATGAACCAGTATTCTCACTTCCACGTAAGGACAATCATACATTGCTCAAAACCACATTTCCCTTGTTACTGAGAACCAGTGTTTGGATCAATTCGGTATTTGAAAAACAATTCTGAAGTTGTTTAAAACCCCTTTATTTGGAAGGGCTATGTTATTTACAACACCACAGCATACTGGAGATTGCAGGCCATCTAGAGCAGGTACCTGGGTGTGGCCTCGCGTTTGTATTTTATCACAGAGTTCAACAGTTGCATAAATGTTTGACTACGCAATTACGGAAGCAGAGTAAAAAGAGTGAGATTAAAATAATTCATATGTGAAGTATTATTTACTCTTTAAATCTATTTCCAGTTTTTAATACTAAAGATACTTTTGAACATCTAAAAACCAGGAAACAAAAGCACACATCTTCCAGACGCCTTAGCTCCATCACATTGCCAATCAACACAGAAGGGTGTAGCCCCACACGTGGGACAGGACAGCTTTCTCAAATACTATCCCAAAACCCCTGTTGAAGGTGCATCTCAGTACCACACGTTACTACACCACCAAGTAAGTACTATGACTATCCAGCACCGAAATAGCCTTCCCTTTGCAACTACCCACTACCTCTCCACATAGCATTTAGCTACAGATATCGCATGGAAAACGGCTTGTTTTACATTAGTGGGTGGCAACTGTGAAAAGCATTTCATTGAAATCGCTGGCATGTCTCTTGGAGACTATGTTCCCAATCATACATGTTTGAAGACAATTTGGTTTTTACAAGAACGGGTCATGAAGCAAAGTAGCTCCCTCAAAAGAGAAGCCTTAGCTCCTTTCCTAAAACAATTACTCCATATTTGCCTGTTTTTACCCTGAGAGATCGTCCATAACAACATATCCTTGACAAAGACTGCTTTATTCCCACCTCTCACATTTCACGAGGAGTCAAGATCTGACAACTGTGGCTCTTTGAAGAGGTGTAATGGTGGCTCATAGATCAAAACTCCACCTCAAATGTCATTGGAATATGATTCATTAGCTGTGTTTACTTCACATTTTTGCTAACCTAGGTGAGTTCCTGGAAAGGGCACACCTCCACTGATTGTTTTGTAAATCAGTAGAGAAAACTTCAGTTAAGACTATTTGACAGTATAAAGTTCTGCAAAAATAGGCCTCAAATAAGGTCTCTGGCCTAAGAAATGCGATTTGCTCAAACAGACCCTGAGATAATAAGATCATTTTATTCTTGTTATAACTTGACTTCATGTTTAAAATTGAACTGTACATGTACAACGGCAAAGTTTGTAATACTACTTTCAGAAGGACATTTGCAAACTGAAGATACAAATGGCTTCTGCAATCTGAAAAGGACACCCATTTCCACCTGGAAGGTGGAAACTATACTTATACTCCCAGTTTTCTACAGGCAGACAGTGTGTTATTATGAACTTATAACATCCAGTCTCTTTGAGCCACTGTGATTAATATGAATAACATGATGCATGACACAAGTCCAGGAAAAATGCAGTACTTCAAAATGTTGGCAAGACCTTAAGGAAATGGGAATTGCTTTATTTTATGTGCCCTATAAAAGGTTCAAAGTTTATTCTTGCTTACTAAAGACAAACTTGATAACTGGCTCAAAGAAAAGACAGTTAATGCTTATCCTAAATTATTTTAACCATAATTGAGTGACACACCGAAAACCTCTATTTCCTTTAGCTATAATCACTCATCATTCTATGACCCTGAGGAAGACACACCACAGACTCTTCTGTACTGCAAAACTTCAACAGTGAAAGACTTCTTAAAATGGATCTGTGAATTTGGAACTTAAACAATGATATTGGGTTGATACACATGCGAGTTTGGACCTCCAAAACATCATGCTGCAGCAATCCAGATTACATCATCTGTACAAGAGCTCTACTTTGTTCCTACTGAGATGAATGGCAAAACTCAAAGCCATTTGGGCTGACTCGACTCTCCAAAAGGCACGAAGGTAGCTGCTTATTTAATAACCTTTACAAGTTGTGTGATACAGCGTCTCACAGCTCTTGAACTGGCATAAAAACCACACACCACACGCACAATCCACAAACATCAGGCAATAAAAACGAAAGTAAAAATGTAACAGGGAAGTTATCAATGTCTCCTTCCTTCCTACACCACTCCCTCTGAAAAGCAACTGCCACACCATTTTTCTAGAAAACGAGGAGGTCAGGTTCTCAAAAACACATTTTTACGGCATTTTAGTGAAAGATTAAAGTACTAAACTAATGTTTCAGAAGCATAGTGGAACTGAGGAGGGGGGCTGAAAAGCAAGAGGCACCGCAGACATTACGCACAATTTTTCTTGCCTTTCAGATTTTTACGTTCTATTTAAATTTAAAAAGAAGAAATAATTGGAAATATATTTTTTCCCCCTACCAGAGTAGTATTGATGCGTTTTTGAACAATTCATTTTTTCAGAACAGGCAGAAAAGCTGCCTTACAAAAATATAAAATGAAATGGTTGTTTACAGTCCGAAACTAAGGGGAAACTTATTTGAGTATAAAGCAACAGACATATTGATTATGGTACTAAAGCTGTGACAAAACACAACAGCTATCAAAAATGAAATAAGAAAAATGAATGCCATCTCATCAGGATCCTTAAGGACAATTAAAGGTTTATGCCTACTGATTTAATATACATGAATGACTCTGCACACAATGTATCTACTATTTAATTCTTAATTGTTCCATAGCGCATTTAAAACAACAAAACTAGCCTTATGAAAGCACTGTTGAGCTATCGGTTTCTTCAAAAATAACCAAGTTGTAATGGTTAATTATGTATCTGCACAATTAAGGAAATACAACTTCAAAACCTGCCATCTACACATCCTAGTGAAATCCCAGCCCTATTAGGGATCCACATCCTTGAAGCCAACTGCAAGACTGATATTAAAAGATTAACAGAATCGCCCATGTAGCTGTCAAATCCTAGCGCATGGTTATGTTGCACCCCACAGGGACAGGTTTTTTAATAAGGCTAAAACACCGCCTGACAGTTACAGGGTCTTTCCCCTGCGTTTCACAGAACTAGCCTGTGAAGTTCACTGGTTTACATTACAGGCCCTTTGCATGCAAACACTGTAGGGTATTGCCATAGCATTTTACAGATGACTAAATTTTACACCACTATGTATGCATGTCCTAGGCAAACCCCACTGCATACAGTCTGTGATGTTAATTGGCAATTAGATACAACACATAAACTAAACTTGTATGCTTTGGGGGCAGTGGTTATCATCTTCTTTCTAAGAAGTACCTTACTCCTCAAACAAAACGATGAGAAACAATCCCAAGCAGCATTTTACAATAAACTGTACTCGCTCTCGGTTAAACGCCAACCGAGGCTGAGTTTGCGAGCATCATCCACGCTTCAGAACAAATAGAGTGAAGAGAAAAACATTACCACGTCTGCAGCGAAGGAGGAAACTTCTGAACCCAGGTCCATATTTCAGTGTGATAAACCTCTTACTCATACAAGGAAGTGGTTACTCTCCGAAACAACGAAAACGAAATTATTTCATCCCTGAGCGTTTGGGGAAGGTTCCCTGCCGAGGGAAGAGCGGGGGGGAGCGGAGAACCCCCACCCGCAGGGAGGGAGGGAGGAGAGGCCGCTTCCCCGCCGCCCGGCCGAGCCCTCCCCGCGGGCAGGGCCGGGGACCGCGCCGCGGCTGCGGCACCGCCGGCGGCGGGGCGACCCCTCACGCCGCCCCGGGGATCGCCCCGGCCCCGGGCGGGGGCCGAGGCGTCCCGGCGGCGGCGTTTCCTTCCCCCCCTCCTTTCCCCGGCCTTTCCTCTTTGCTTAGTCACCGCAGGAGCCCCCCGAGGGAGGGGGACGGGGCGGCCCGCGGCGGCCGCCGAGAGCCCCGGCCCGGCCCCGGGCGGCGGCCGGGGACCGGCGGAGCGCTGCCGGAGCCCGGGGCGGCGGCGGAGGAGAGAACGAGGCCCCTCACGGCCGCGGCCTAGGTGCCGGCTGCTCCCGTTCCGGTCGCCCCAGCCCGGGGTGCCACCGAAGGGGAGGGGAGGAGGCCCGCCGGGCCGCGGGCCGCGGAGGCGACCCCCCCCCCCCGCACCCGGAGGGTCGCCGGGGCGGAGAGGGTTGCCCTCCGCCTCCCGCCCGCCGGCCCTTCCCGGCGCGGCTCTAGCTGTTACCTTCATCAGCCTCCTGCTGGCCGCCATCTTGGCTCTGCTGCTGCCGCCCCACAATGCATGGCGGCGGCGGCGGGCAGGGCGCTAAAGCCCTGCGCTTCCTGGGGCGGGCGGGCGGAGCTCGGCTCCGCTCCGGTCCCGCCCCGCCGGCCGGGAGCGGGGGGTAGGCGGCGGCGGCGGCTGCTGCTGGACGGCGGGGGCGGGGGGTGCTCCTCGGCGCGGGGCCCTGCTCCTCTCGGCGGCGCCTGTGAGGGACACGCACGGCCTCGTCCGGCGGGGAGGGAAGGCAGGAACCGCTTCCGCGCCGGCCCGGAGCCCGCCGCGCATCCCTCCCGCGGCCCGGCGAGCGTTACGCGCTGCCCTGGGGGCTGCGGGAGCATACACCCCCCCCCCCCCCCCCCCCGCCTCGAAGGCTGGTTGCCTGCCCGCCTGCCTTCCTCCAGGACCCGGTGATGTCTTTTGTCCGAGTGTATCTGTTAATCGTCGAGCAGTGCTTTAAAATGCTGGTGGTGCGGCTTCGTGTATTTGCTGTGCGTCACCCCACATTGGGTATCGTCTTCCTTGCGGGGAAAGAGACAACAGCCTGGAGTTAGCGGTTTATCAAATAAGCCCGCATTGTGTTCAGCGCCCTTCGCAACCTTCCTTTCTTTGTTTCTTAAAATACTCTGAAAACGGAGGGGAGGGAGTTCCCAGAGGAGGTACCTGACCCACAGAAACCATCCCTGGAGCTGGTGGTCTCTTACGAAACCCACCGCTCAAGCGCGTGTCTGGCCTTACCTTACCATGACCAGTTCGACTCGGCCTCACCCGCAAACTTCCAGCCCGCTGTGCCCTGCCACAATCTCCTAGAGAAAAGCAAGCTGTGGAAGAGGAGATCGTGTCACTGTCAGTATTAATCAAGACTGTAATTTGCCATGTGCTTTCTGGCTCTTTAATGGAGCTCTAATTGTAACTGCTCTCCAGCTCTGATCCTCCCCAGCTGGCCTCTAGCAACCACCCTAGGAGCAGTTCCCATGTCTAACTGTAGGCATCCAGTGTCATTCCAGGTGCCCTAGGGTATCCAAGACACAGGGCTAGCAGATACGGCATGGGATGTAAGTTACTATACGACGTCTAAAATGACACCAGACATCTGTGTCCAGGCACCTGACTGGCTCCCTAAAACATTGTACGTTGACCCAGTCTACTCAGGAGTTACTCCAAGATCTGCTCTGCCAATGTGTGGCCTTATTTCCCCTTTACTGTTCCCTCACGCCAGTTAATATCCTCACTTGATCTAACACTTTTCCTATGGAACAAGTCACCGAAAGAAGTTCTAAGCTCTAAAATAAGCTTTACCGACTCCGACAACCTGAAAAAGGAAGTGTTGTGGTTATTACAAGAGGCTTTCAAAAACTCATAAAAATGCAACAAAAGTTGTTAATTATGAAGCACAGGTTTCTAGTATACAATATTAAAATTATTCCCTGAACAGCTATTTGGTAATCAATATTTTGCATTAATATAGTGCTTATTGCTCCAAAACTCAATTAACATTTGTTAATGAAGTAAGCAGTACAGCACCAACAGGAACCAGCTTAATACTCATCTACTTCATATGTGTATTATTAAATAGTTTGTAAATAATTATAATATTAAACATATTTGAAGATCATGATAACTTTATTCTGTTAGATATGTAAAGACTATTGCGTCCATTTTACTCAAGGAAGATGGAGTCAGAGGAAACTGAAAATGAAAGAGGCAGACCATCCTGTTGAAGTAGCAGAGAGATGTAAAGTAAGCATGTATGCTGGAGAAGTTACACAGATGCCAGGCAGGTACATGTTACGTGAAAACAGAAGCTGCAGAGACTCTCTGAGGATTCTTGTTGTGATACTGAAATGGGATGCTGGTGGTGAAGATTTTAAAATGCTGACATCTGATAAAAGGGCTAGTTCAGATTATATGATCCTGAAACGTAGAAATACCTAGATCTGATACCATGGTAACTTGGAAGAACAGTTCTTACAACTTATTTTCTACCTGTCTACAAATAAGAAAACCAAGCTGCTTCAGATACTATCTTGACTTCTTTATTTCCCAAAACTCTATTCATATCTTCATCTCATCTTTATTTGACTGCATAATTTTCCAAGACCACCGTATGTCTCCAAGTATTCTCTAAACACTTTTTCCCCCAAAATACAGTTATTCAAGCCCTCGCCTATACCTGCACTGAGACACATAGCCGCCACACACAAGAGACAGTAATAGAAGCACCACAGGGAATTCTGAATTTACTATCTGTAATTTTAATCCATGAATTTATAGCTTGTAAAAGAGTGTCAGAAGTATCTGGGATAATTATAAGATAATCCGCATTTCCTTTGACAAGAAAAAAATACCACCCACACTATAACTAACAATAGCCCAGCCAGTTCTTAAGAAATCGTTGCTGAGTATAGCTGTCCTCACAAGTTGCCACTTAATGTTAAAATCCTTTATTACAGCAGGGTGTTTGAGAAGTTTACGCAGAACTAGGCACATTTCATGTACCTGCTGCCAGTATCCTGGATCCTTTCAGTACCTAGTTTTAGATCCGCTCCAGAGCGGATCCTACGGTGCTAACACTGATGCATATCTTGTTTATGAACAAGGGCTCTGCAACTGTACTTACATTGCTGGACCTCGCCTGGATGCCAGTTACTGGCAGTCATGACGTGCTGCCGTACAGTCTTGAAGAAGCAGCAGGAATTTCCTTTCAGAAAGAGTTTCATCAATTATACCTCCTACTTTCCTGTTAGCAACAAGACCCAGGCCACTAGTTATACTGAGTTTTGCAGGTGGTTCTGCATTTTTTAACCTGTGTTAAAATGGTTTGTGGTTTCCAGGTTGTATCCATTATTTTACTTGACAATTAAGAGTGTACAGAATACAGGTTTTAGTGCTTATCCTGCGATATCTTCAAGGGACTGGACCCTACATTTATGCCTGCCCACTCCCAAGGATAACTTTCTATCACATTTCCACTGTTTTAAGGAACGTATCTGTTCAACTTCAAAAAAAGAAATTGTGTAGACAGACTTTCTGAACAGGTAAGCCACAACACAGCCCAACCCTTGAAAACTCTAGAGAAAAATTCTCCTTGCTTCTACTGTTATGAACTGGCCATCTGAAAGAAAACAAAGAGACTCGTGAAAACTGAAGGGGAGGAGGAAAGAATAAGAATAATTTTGTTTCTGTATGTGTCATGGTTTAACCTCAGCCAGCAACTAAGCACTACACAGCTGCTCACTCGCTTCCCCCCGACACCCAGTGGGATGGGGAAGAAAATTGGGAAAAGAAGTAAAACTTGTGGGTTGAGATAAGAACGGTTTAATAGAACAGAAAAGAAGAAGCTAATAACGATGATACTAATAAAATTACAACAGTAACAATAAAAGGATTGGAATATACAAGTGATGCACAGTGCAATTGCTCACCACCTGCCAATCGATGCCCAATTAGTCCCTGAGCGGCGATCCTCCCACCCCCACTCCCCCCAGTTTATATACTGGGCATGATGTCGCATGGTATGGAATACCCCGTTGGCCACTTTGGGTCAGCTGCCCTGGCTGTGTCCCCTCCCAACTTCTTCTGCCCCTCCAGCCTTCTTGCTGGCTGGGCATCAGAAGCTGAAAAATCCTTGACTTTAGACTAAACATTACTTAGCAATGACCGAAAACATCAGTGTTATCAACATTCTTATCATACCTAGCTCAAAAACATAGCACTATACCAGCTACTAGGAAGACAATTAACTCTACCCCAGCTGAAACCAGGACACCTTAGTACCCCCGTATCTTGCTTACAAGAGGGACAGGTCTATACACCTCAAGAAGAATACAACAGAATTAGGGAAGGGAAAGAGAAGGGCCGATGCAATTATCAAGAGGGTGGAATAGTGCTGTATTAAGAAATACTAAAGTGGCTGGGGTTCTTCCACCTGCAGAGGAGAAGGCTGAGAAGAGATATGATCAAGGCTTATGAAATCATAAAGGCAGTGGCTAAGGTGAATAAGAAGTTGTTATTTATCAGATCTTACAATACTAGAACGAAGGTGCCACAGTGAGACTAATTGTGCATCACTAACAGCCAAAAGACAGTACCTTTTTTCACAGCAGGTAATTAATGTCTGGAACTCCCTACCACAGGCTGTAGTAAAGGCAATAGTCAGCAGGTTCAAAAAGAAACTAGTCAAACTGGGTAACAGGTCTATAAACAGATAAAAAAAGAGAATAGGCATGGAATCATCATCTAACATCTCTAATTGATGCCTAGTCATAATTATGGATGCTTGGGAGTACGAGATGAACAGACCGTGGGCTTGCAGGCTGGTCCCTAGAGCATCGTCTACTGCCATGGACAGAGAGAGAGTAGTGGGCTAGATGGACCTTTGTTCTGGTCCAACAGGACACTTCTTCCATTCAGGATTCCTTGGATATGCTGTTTTGCAGAATGTAGACAGAATTAAGATTTCAAACGGATTCTAATTCATTCAAAACACATTAAAGAGATCTGCCTGTAATCCACAAGGGCAAAGTTCATCCTCAGAAGCAACTAAGATAAAAAACTATACACATAACTAATGTCTTAAATCATTATATGCCTCTCCATCGGGACTGTTAAAGCTAAAATGGATTTAAAAAAAAGACATGCTTAATTTATTTTTTGTTGACAATCCTCCATCCTATATTCCTGTAAAATTACCAACAAATTAAATTTTTTATATAGGTTTTCTTGTTCCTTCAGTTTCTTAGATCTCTAATGACAAGCATTTTAAAGTAACTAATTATGTATGATGATTGTTATCTGACATTTGTTCTATCAGGTAAGTATCCACTACAGAATTATAAACTCATTTTCTTCCTCCTGCATTTCGTATGACATGTACTTTAGTAAAGTGATTCTGTCCCATACAGACCCCTTTCCTCTTGAATGCAATATTTCTTAACTGTTTATGAAAAACTAAATACAATAAAAGTCTCCTTTGCCTCCAAGAAAAAAAAAGGGGGGAGAGGAGTTCTGTTGATTTCCTTTGTACTAACAGTAAACATGCAACAGACTCCAGCTCAAGTTAACACTGCACAAGCCCCAGAGGGTTCTCAAGCTCTTTTAGTCCTATGGATATGCCAGCTCATAACTCATTTCTTTCATTCTTAACATTATGAATTGTTTCCCCTTCCATCCGTGATCACGTAACATCTAAAGGTCTGCGTAGGAATTTGCTTATGTAGAAAAGTCATGCGTATCACTATGTTTTTAGCAGTCTTGTAATGAAACACAGCAGCATGAAAGAAAGGGTGAGCTCACACCCAGGCCCCGGTCGGTGCTGCATAAACAGGCACAAAGCAGAGAAAATACAGACAATTGCTCAGCAGGTGAGAGCTCAGCTCAGGCCTCACCTGGGCCCAGCATCTCCACAGTTCCTCAGTGCTATGAAACAATTTGAAAAACATTCTCCCATAACTGCATAACTGTGCTAACAAGATTTTGGTAGAAAAAAAATTTGAAATAGCTTTAATAAAAATCATTGCCAAATTACACTCTGTTTCAACAGCAACTGTTTAAGTGTGCTGCTGGAAACTGATGTACAGATGGCGAGGGGAATGTACAAAGCATCACAGCAACTATACTTTGAACTTTATGCTGCAAGTATGCGAGTTTTCTATTCGTGCTGCATTAGCTTCTATCGGCCTGAACCAGAGACAGGGTCCCATGGTGCTAGAAACTCTGAATATCCCATTGAAAAAGACCATCTCTCACTGAAAAAACCTGAGAAGCCAGTGGTGCATCCCTCTCAGAATAACTCAGGAGACAGGACAGGCGATAAATGCGTGCCGTTTCTTGAAAGACCATTTAATTGCACGTTACGGCAGATGTCTTGGGACCTTCTCTGAACACTGAGGCCAGGCAGGTCCCAGTGCCTAAGGAGTCGCTCCCCTCCCCTGGTTTGGTGGGGTGGGAGGCCTGTTCTGATATAAGGGGTTTAGGTGGCCCTGCTGAGTTGGTTTAGGATACAGTAACAAACACCAGACCAACAGCTTTGCAGATAAATTGTTTATCTCTAAATAACAGTACAGTAACAAATACTAGTTAGTACAGTTATCTGGATTGAAACAAACCCAGTAGTTCATCAGTACTGGGCCACACTTAATATCCAGGCGCACAAAGTCTCCCATACCCATGCACTACCCGGACTTGTTGATGAACCATCGCATCCCCGCTCTGTGCTGGTTCTGTCCCTGGTGGGCACGGGGCCTGGAGACACCATTGCTGAGGGCTGACCCTGGCCAGCAGCTACGCACCTGCACGGCAGCTCCCTCCCTCCCCAGCGGGACGGGGGAGAGAATAGGAAGAGCAAAAGTGAGAAAGCTCTTGGGTCAAGATAAAGACAGTTAAAGGAAAGAGGAAGGAAAAAACATTTTGAAAAATCTGGCCAGCAGCCAGATCAAGCCCCAGTCTTCCCAGTCAGTGCTACAGAAAATACTGCCTTCCCCCCTCCGAAGTGCAGAGCGGCAGAAAACCTGCAAAGGTTTAAAAGATGCTCTCCTCCAGGAGGAAGGGAATAGCATGGAGTTTCTGCCAGAGGCTGTGGTTGAAGACATGGTGCTGCATGGCTTGGGGTCCCTGCCAGAAGTAAGGGCAGGCAGCGGTGGGTCTGTGGGAGAGAACAGTATGCAGGCAGGAGGGCAGCAAGAGGACTGGCTGCTTGGCAGTAGGGACAGCCACCCCCAGAGTGCCCTAAAGGGCCTGGAGAGACTATGCAATGTCCTTCAAAATAAGAACTGCCTTCCAAGGAAGGGAAGCTCTCTGGCAGCGTGGCCGGAGGCAAAGTGGCTCAAGCAGAAGAATGCTAAACTGCTTCCACTACCAAGAAACTGGAAGAAAGATCCAGGCAACGACATGAGACCACTTCCAAGGCAATCAGGTCTTGACTTCTTTCAGATGAGGACACTAAATGAGACACAGGAATCAGTAACGGACAAGTGTTCTTTAATTCTAGAGTCTCCAAGAGAACAACCTGCAAAATTTAGAGTATTCTTAGCTCAACATAGCTGTGACCCTTTTGATGGTCCTAATAAGTACCCTCAAGCAGAGCTTCCTCTAACTACTGGAGAATACGGTTTATATCTTTTGAGACATGGGTGAGGATGGTTTCTTTGAGGGAGAGCTGACTGGTGGGAGAGGAAGACAGGTCCCCTCTACTGTGATAGAAGTTTCAAAGGATAGCATGATGACAACTGAGCCTCCAGAGCCAAGCGAGCTCTTGCAGAATGCAGATCACAAAGCGAGATTTTGCAGCAGAGGCGTTAGCAATGGAGGAAAAAGGGATGGTCTTGACAAAGGAATCTGTGTCATTGTGTTGGCTGATAGACTAGGAGACACAGAGATTCCTCTTAATCATGCAGCAGTACCTTATCCAAGAAATCTCACTCTAATAAAACAATTTGCAAGAAATATTATTATTGGCCAGGAGCCTCCGCTTGTGCTAGCTGTGTAGATACCAAATGTAGTTTATATAGCCAGAATGTGAGATTCAGCTCAGAGACTCAAGCAGTGATTGAAGACTTGGATTTAAAAAAAATCAGACCTACCGAATTCTAGTTCGAAGTCTAACAGAAAAAAGAAATTCAGAGAAGAGGCAGCATACTATCCTAACAGGGAAAGACTTCCAAATAGGTCCAAAATGTTTGAAACTTAGGAGCATCATTCTTATTTCACAGGCCACTTGGATGCCAAGCAGCAATTATTTGCATGCTGTGTACCTTAATGAGAGACTGTGATGCAGCAAAGGCAGAGGTCTACTGGTCTACTTTCCAAAGCTTGCAAGCCAACACTCAGCAAGAAGCAAAAGTGAAAGCGTGGCCTAAAGACATGAAAGGGCACATTAACCAAGCGAAGCAGGAGCAAAATTCAGCAACGATGAGATTTGTTATGCCATCCGCACAACTAACTCATGCTCCACTCGATATTCACGTGGAGCCTGGCCCATCAGTGGATGTTTTGCTTATCAGCTGACAATCACGGACAGTCAATGCTGGAGGATCTTCCAAAGGAATACAATTGCCGTGTATATCAGTGGACAAAGAGAGACAGAAGTTGCATCTCCAACACTGGAAGCATCCTGGTGGTTTATCTGAGAGTTCAGTATTCTGGAAGACACTCCTTTCTTCAACCAATAGAAGAAAACCTCACATAGTTGTTCTCACTAAATTTCATTTTATCTGGACGAAACTTAGGAAATTTGTATTACTTAATTTTAAAAACCTCCAAACTAAACTTTCTTTGACTTTAATTGTTTACACACAAGTGTCTCTTCCCCCGTTAGATGTGTGTATAGTGTGTACCTGTATTTAGAAAACCAAAAAAGTGCACCATTTCCTGTTTCAATTGAATTAAGTAGTTTTTTCATTGACTTCTAAAGTGTAAGATTAACATACTAATTATTTTCTATCTCTAGATCTGAATAGAGACATTTGTACCATAAATACGCGTGTCTTAATTGACAGAGTGACTGCCAAAAACATTCTTCTGCTAAGATATGAATTAAATAAATTTGCACACTATAAGGACTGCATATATGCAAGAAAAAGTTTTCTTTAGCACAGATTTTAAAATAAAGGATTCTGCTCAGCTAGCACTAAGGATCCAATTTTGCAGCAATTCCACCCATACACAGAAGTCTCCCTACACCAAGTTACATCCAGAATCAGTCACCTTTTGTGTACTTTATAATAAAACTGGTTTTGGTTTCTGTAACTGATTAAATAATTTTTCTTGTATAGGTTTGTTTGCTTGAAATGTCACACTGTTTTACTTGTTACCTTTAAATTTTTTTTCATAGATAAATACTTGCCTTATTTCTAGTGTGATTGGCTCTGACTATAAATGCTGTAAACGGTGACTCATAGCTAAATTACATGTGGAATATTTTTAAATAAGTGAATATTCAAATAAAGAATGTTATTTAAATTTAAGTAAGATGATTATTTGTTTAGACCAGTGGAAGGTTTACTGGTGTTTAAAGCATTGTTGGTTTTTGTACCTATCTTGTTGTTTGTCTTAAGATGCAAATTTGTTTACCTTTTGGTTTTTGAAGACATGGATGTTAGAGACAGCTTGTTTTAAGTAAGCCTTTATTACAATAAAGCAATTTCTTGGGGCGTTTTTTTTTTTTTTTTCAGCATTTGCTTTTAAAGACGCCATTTAGTGAAGCATAAACTTGTAAAACATTATTAAAGTTATTTTGCTCTTGCATTGTATTTAGTTCCACAGTTAACTCATGAATGAATCTCTTTGATGAGAAGGGATTTTGCAGACACAGGGTGACAGGTCTAGCGTGGGTTCTACCGATTTCAGTGGAGAAACTGATGTGTACGTCCCAGCTGTGGGCCGATTACATCGCACACATTAACACTGTCCCAGGAACTGTTCTGGCTTTTGTCCTGCCTGTACGAGTACCTAAAAGCTCATCAGTAATTTAGAATATGCTTTTTTAATCTTTTCAATTTGTGAGCCACAGCTCGTTTTACGGGGAGGTTGAGTACAGAAAACTTAAGCTTGCTACTGACATAACACTGCTTTTCTTACTCACTGCTAGATGCCTTACAAGTTGTTCCTCTAACGTAGACGATCCGCCCCGCGGTTAGAAAAGCGAGCATGTCTTCCTAACAGCCACTCATTCTCTAGGCTTCTCTAACGAGGAAGAAAACCCAAAAAGCAAAGGCAAAGGAGAACCGCTTGCTGTGACGGCAGCGCAGGATTGCGAGGGGCCGGCTGGAGGCGTTAGGTGGCAGCAGAGCCCGGGGAACGGGCGCTGCCGCCGGCGCTGCGCCCACCGCCGCGGCCGCCCCCGGGGCTCCCCCGGCGGCTGCGAGAGAGAACTCCCGTCGGAACGCTTGCTCTTCGTCTAGGCGTTACTTTTCGTATTTCGCACGGCTGCGGCGATCTGAGCAGGAATCAGATCTCTGTTTTACGAGGAGTGAGTTTTCTTTCTCGTTTAGTTTACGCACGTCTTCGCCTCCAGTTTGGAAAAGCTTGTTTAAAAGCAAGCCTCAGTTTTGAGCCAAGCTTGACTTTCTAGCGTTCATTCCTCACACGAGCCTATTTAGGAATACTTCATTACAGAATTGTTACTGTACTTAAAAGGGTAGGTTTTTTGGTTTGGTTTTTCGTTTGTTTGGGTTTTTTTTGTTTTCAGTGTGTTGTTTTTTTTTTTTTTTTTTAAATGCCTGCAATGTTACAAAGAAATATCTAAACTTGAACTTAATGGAAGGGCCCAGATTACAAGAGTCCAGGCACTTAAAAGCAAAAAAGTGAAGCTCTTTTTACAGTAAATAAACTCTAGAGAGATTGTTTCCAATACTTAAAATACTTTGATACTTCCCCCTGCTACTTTAAAGTATGTTTCATTGTGGCTGAAAAAAGTTTAAGTCTCACTGCCCTAATTGGGTGGGGAAAAAAAAAAAAAAAAAAAAAAGGTGTAGAGACATCATCTTTTACCACAATAAACTTTACTAAAGATAGTATGAGCTCAAGCAATATAGAAAAAGGGTTGGGGGAACTATCAAAAGGCTGCTTCTCTAGTTGTATAGCTAGAAGTCTAGGAAACAACAGATATAGGAATAATCTGGTGGTCTAGAGCTAGCAAGGGTCCTGAAGATGGGCTTGGTGAAGTCACGAGTGAAGAAAAGGTGGGGCAGTATCAGGGACAGCTTGGAGGTGGCTTCTGTGTCATTTGTGGGGAAGCTGTGGGGACAGTAGGAGCTGACATGTTTAGCGGCACCCGCTGGGAAGGAGAGCGGGCATTGTACAGTTGCTGAAAACCTGGATCAGCCGTAACCTTATGGATCATCAGCCACGAATCAGGTTAGATACCAGCTTGCAGCAGCTAGTAGGAAAGTGAGCTGGGCTCTATTCTGTCGAGAATTAGCTATGAAGTGGGCTGCCTGCCATTGTGGAGAGCACGCAGAGCAGTGCTGAGCCAGGCTGAAACAGAAAGTAATATAGTAATAGATGTAACACTGGACTTTTCTGTGGCATCATAAATATCCCTAAGTACAGTTGTCTTGGATATCACCATCAACATGTGACCTGCAAATTCACTGAAAGATTAGGCAGATGAAGGACAAAGATGATATCATTTGGCAATGGACTTCAAGGGTGTTGAAATGATAACTGGCAGGTCTTGCACCCCAGGAGGTGTTGCTTTTAATTAAAACAACTGAACATTCCTCAAGATGCACAAAGCCAGATTGGTCAAAAGGACTCAAAATACTACAAAAGCAACTGCATGTTCACAGGGAGATGGCATTAGATGACCAATTATTATTTTCATGTCTAATTTCTACATTTAAATAGGCCCATAACCCCACCCCCCCAATATTATATTAAAGGTATATTTCATTCACACCTAGGTTTTAATTTGAAGAACTATTGAGAGGTAATAGAATGAACTGGAATGCTGAACAGTTTTTAATAAATTGGCTTTGAAGAAAGGCATCATCTCTCAGGAACCACACTTCCTGCACAAAATCAGAGAAAATGGCCCAGACTCCTAAGCTGAGGCTTTGCCTATACCTGTGCCCTCAAAACTAGATTCCCTTACTGTACAGGCTGCAAGCTTCTGAGCTTGGGCTCAGGTATGGGTAAAATTCAGCCCTTTGAGCATGCAGGTATGCAAAATGGCTGGTGGATGAGTGGCTCTGCCAGACACAGAGCAGCCCACGAGGTAACCCCATAAAATGGAGCCAGAACACTTGTGCTTGCCCCTCTGCAGGAAATACTCTTTCGGAGCAAAGCTGACACAGGCTGGAGATGCACTGATAGGTGCCCTTCCCAAGCAAGGCTTGCAATACTTCTCTATTCTTAGCTCAGTTACCTCTGTACACATTTGACGGAGCAGACCCTGGGGAGTAACATAACATTAAGCCAAGTCTAGTTTTATTAGATGTCAGTATTTCAAAAACCCTAATGTTATTCTAACCAATGAAAAGCAGGAGCGTCATCCACTTGAAGGGGATATATTTTGCTATGACTTTTACCCCTGACCTTTCCTGCACAGCACATTTCATTCTTGTGACCCAAGCACAACTGGTGCTTGCTATTCAAGCTGTCACATCCATGTAGAAGGAGGAAGCAGGGCTGGCATTAGCAACTTGCTTCTTATTCATTGAGTCAGGCCTGTGACAAGACGACTGATCCCAGAAGTAGGATCCAGTCCCTGAGGCTGGCACATTTAAAGCATGCTAGTTGACAAAAAGATTCATCTGTACTAGGTATGCACCTTCTTCATGGTGTTCTATGGATATGTCTCAACCCCTTATTGCCCATAGGTAAAGATGTGATGAACATGGTTTGGCAGGGAAGGTTTAGATTGAGATCTTCTTACGATAAGGAATGATTTTCTTTAGCGATTTATGTCACTCATTCCCCCACCATATGACCAAAAGCATGTCCCCAGCCAAAATGCTGGCATCCTCCATTATATAATGGGTTCACTTCTGGTTACAGGCTAGGGGACAAATGCCTTCAGCCCATGTCTCCATGGGTGCATGTCCAGTCACAGGAGAGCCCACCCTTTCATGTATTAAGAGAAGAGATTAACGGATATGACAGTTGAACCACAAATGGACTTTTGCCCAGACAACGGAGAAAGCAGTAGAGTGGGTCGGAGGAGTTGTTCTGCTACCTTGGATCTGGCTCCCAGCCATGGCTCTTCACATTCGCTTTTCCAAAAGGACCTTTTCTAAAATAGGTGGAATAACAGTGTTTCTCACTCAGTTGTTGACTGACCCTGCTGCATTCCCCAATTCAGCTACCCTTCAGAAAAACAGAGGAGAAGTGGCAGGAATATCGCTAGTTCAAGAGATGACTATCAACTTCTGGTGTCACTTCTTCCCATAGTTCACAGAACTTCAATTATTAAAAATTTAAGAATACTCTATATTTTAGGTCACCTTCATTTCTAGTTCTTCATCACTGAATGTTGTCATAATTTTCCTTCAGATCATACTAGTAACTTAGTTCAGAAAGCTCCAGCACAACAGGGTTCATAACTGATCTGTGAAACATGAGGACCAAAAAGTTGTCCTAGTTTTTTTTACTAACGCTATTCATCCCAAGATAAGAGCACATGAAGAAAGTTCTTAATGCTTTGAATGATCAAATCACAACGCAGGAAACCCATCTGAATTTTAAAACAAATTCATCACTGATGATCTCTGAAAGGGCTCCCAGGTGACAAGAAACATGGTAAAGACAAAAATTTTTTTTCAGCAGTATTTACATTGCATTCTATATTGCAAAATAGCCCTCCAAATTGTAACAGAAATCACTATTACTTACCTTACCCAAGTAAAGAAAGACAAAGAACCCAGAGACAGTAGTGCTTCCATGGCTTATGGCTTTTAGAAATTACCTGCCAAGTGTGTAATTTTAAAGTGATTGTCTTCCATTAGGGCTACAATAAACAGCATGGTGGAAAATTCAATCTGATTAGCTTTTCTAATGAGCTGCAGGAGGTTGTGGAGGCCAGAGCAGAAGAATCTTAAACATTTCATCACTGATTACAAACCTGCCTCTGAATTAATCAGATAATGAAGTACCTAGATTTGATGAACCTAATGCTGATCGACAAATTATCAGTGATCCTTGTAGATTTTTGGCAGGCTAAATGCCTTTTTTCTAAGATTTCCTAAAGCAGGAGGGTTACAAAAAGCGTGTGCTCCACAAGTAGTTCTTTATGCAATAACCAGTAGATGTAAACTTCATAATTTACACAATTATTTAATTTACTCACAATGTGTTCAAGTTCCTGTTGGGTCTCCAGGAGGCCTGTTGTTATCACAGATGCAATTTAATTGAGACAGCAGCAATTAAAAAGGTGAGCTAAATCCTGAGAACTCTTAACTACAATCTCACTGGAACAAATGGACCTCTTACTCTGGAAATGAGAGCAGAACAGGTTTTAGATATTGCCAACAAACTACGTGCAAGCCTAAATTCCTAAACCCAAACTATCCCTTTTGGTAGAACTAGTCGCCACTGCTGGCATTCAAATTGCACCTGCAGTGACCTCCTGGTGTCCGCTCTGCATTCTTCCCTCCTCCAGCCATTTCTTTTCCCTCCACGTTTCACTCACGTTGCTAGAGTTTAATTACATACTTCCATTTTGCAACAGAAGAACTGGCCGTAGCACCCCAAAGCAGTTGTATCTAGCTGGGCAAGAGAACAAAACAAATAAATGCTGTTTTACACAGCACTATGTTTAAGTTTCAGCAACCCCAGTGCTCCCTGTGAGGGTAACACCTTTGCTGCGTTTGATCGGCCTGGTACCTAGTTCTTGTGAGGCAGAGATCTTTGAGGTACGGGGAGAAATGGTTTCACTTGCTGTTTCTTCTGAGTTTTGGAATGTTCTACTCTTGGGATTTCTTTTCATTTTCTGCTTAGTCACCAACTTAATACTCACTGAAAGATCAAAGCCATTACTGTTAAAATCTAATATACTGCTCTTGGCTACTGCCAGAATCAGGGTATGGACTAGATAGACCTTTGCTCTGATCCAGTATGGCAGGTCTTATGTTCTTATTATGACTTAAAATTTACTTTCCCCAAAGGGATGTGCTTGTAGAAGTCCATCTGTCAAGTGATTCATGAGAAGTGGACATAAAAGAGAACCGAATATGACTAACTGAATACATTAAAAAATTTAAACAAGTATTCCTGGCAAATGAACACTTGAAAGATCTTAAATAAAAACACTAAGAACTTGAATTTGTCACCTCTCTAGTATCTGTTTTGCATTTTAAATGGTTGCACCTTTGATGAAACATTTTTTTAACATTATGTATTGCCCTTTTCTTATAAAAACATATGTGGCTTTTCCTTTCTCTCTCAGTTGTTTTGGATTAAAGAAGAAGAGGCAATTACAGCAATATAAAAGAAAGAGACAGAAGCAATCGCATGGATCAAATTATTATCTCATTGAAATCCAGGGCCCCGTTACTTGCAAGTTCAGTCAGACCAGGATTCATCCTCAGTGCCTGGAACAGTGGCAAATTTGTTTTAATCCTCATGCATCACTCATCTGTGCCCAATATGATTTATCCTGCAATGTTAGGTTTTTGGTATTTGTCTGAAAGGCTTTTAATAAAGATAGCTCTGGAAATCAAAGATACTCTGAATAAAAACGTCAAACTTCTTTTGTAAAGTAAATTTTGTAAGAAGTTTCATTTTTATTTCAATTGCCAACTTCAAATGTTCAGAGTCACTGTGAAAGTAGAGCTGATTGATAGTCTACTTTTGAAAGTACTTTTTACAATGTTTGTTATTGAGGAGTGGGAATAAGCTCAATTTTATGGCAATAAGCATTTTATACATTATTCCCAACATGAGTGTGTATGCTTTCAAGTGGTGGCATGCATGTTTTGTAAATACAATATCTTTATGATTCTGATAGGGCATAATCAGAATAGATAAGCCAAGCCAATAGATATGTGACCGCATCTAGTGGTGTAATGGCATAACACCGACACTCATCTAAAATAATCAAACAATCTCATTTTTCTGTCAACTGCAGACAAAGCATTGCTCACTGTGGTTTTGAGGGTGACAGGTGTCTCTAAAATGCCTTTTTCTAAGCACGATTTTGAACATCAACTGTCTCATTGCTTTGGAGTTTTCATGACAGGCTTAATTTATAATGTTAGAAAACAGGACGCTGGAGCATCAGCAAGCTTTTCAAAACCCCTAAAAGAATAGGTATTCTGCTGGATGCCATCTTAAGTGAAACGGAAAGATGGTAACATCCAAAAATAAACAAAAATGAAAACTGTGAAGTGCTTCCCATCTCACTCTCTGCTGGCGAGGCTTTTCTGGGTATCAAGCCCTACATGTGTAAACTGAAAATAACCCGGAGAACCAAATTAATAAACCTGAGAGTCAAAAAGTGAAAAGTAGTTTAACTGTGTTATTCATGGTAGATTCAGAGTATTACTATTTGTTTACCAAACAGAAACTAATCTGAAAAATTTCTCACTGGAATTTGGACACTTTGGAATTGTTTCTTGGTGTGCTGACTTACCTATTCTCCCCCACATCTCTTTACAGGAATTCAATAATGAATGTGAAACAGCTTTAAAAAAATCCCACAATGAATTGGTTATTTCTCAAGATAAAATACTTAAATAAAGATTTGTGGTGGATGATACCTACTTTCAGAACCTCTGAATTTCCAAAGTATTTTTAATATTGAAACTATGACTAGCATTTTTTCTGTTGTGTCTGATGTCAACTGTTCTTATTCTAGATCAGTTGAGGATATTTGATTAACTTATTTCTAGTTATTTTGGGGTAGTCCATGCAGGCTGAGGCCACTTTCAGGAAGCCTATTAATAAGCTGCTAAGACATCACCAGTTTCAGGAGGCAAAGATATATACAGAAATAGGAGATTGTGCTTATCTTCTGCAAATCATAGAAAGGATTGTGTCTAAATTCAGGCTCAAGGCAGCAGTTTGGGTTTGTTTCTTTGTTTTTGCTTTTTCTCTTCTTTCTTGAGGGGAAAAGCAATGGCAGCTATATGTATTCAAATCTTAGTCTCACCAACTTTTTCCTTTAACTTCAGGGGCGCTAGATTTGGTCATGAAACTCCAGTCTTCCCAACAGTATGATTTAAATAACTATTTTAGTACTAAACAATCAGCATTTTTTCTGCAGACCTCTGTTGATTCTTCCACATATCCCATCCTGTGAATCACAAGTACTTCTGCCTGGACATTTTTCAAAGACTTCTAGAAACGTAGGGCTGGACGGATCCTCAAGATATCAATGACCTGAGCTCTCTGTAAACTATGATCAGTGGTGATTCTTGAGACACAAGAAGGGGTTTTCCATATCCCACCTACCTGTAGAAACAGAGAGCGGGGGAAACAGGGAAATAAAAATAATAGTTAGCTCAGACCTGGAAAATGACTGTTTGGTTTAGTCTAAAAATTTTCCCTCTCTGGGATTCCACATCCTCCCCTGGTAACCTGTTCCACTGCTCAGTGTGCTATCCACACACTCAGAAATTAAGCCCTACTATTTAACTCATACCCCTCGTTGCAGAATAGCCAACTATCTCTTATTCTGTGCTAGTGAACCTATGGAGTGATGACTGACATTTTAAAATATAAACCAAAAACACCCTTCACATTTTTGGAGACTTGTAGCTTCCCTCATTACTTTTCTAAATTTAACGAAGGCAGTTCTTCCAATCTTTCCTCCCAGGTCATGTTTCCTGTACCTCATTGCTTTAGCTGTCCCTCTCTTCCTCTCCCCCGCCACCTCTTTCCCCAGTTTTGCTCTTTTAAACTGCAGAGTCCAGAACTAGATACAGCAATCTGGCTCAAGTCTCACAAGTGCTAAACTGAGCCGAGCAATCACCTTCTATTTCCATATGTGCTTTTTGCAGACACATTCAGTCTGTGATAGATGACAGCTCTTCATGCCATCCAGCTACTTATCCACTACATTCCTGTGCATTTATCTCATGGACAACTGAAGTATTGCCACAAGTAACCAAGAGGAAAAATCATTCTTGATTTTAAAGTTAATTAAATGGCTGAGAGTTAGCAAATCTCCATGTGTCCCAACCCCAAGCAGGCTCAGCATCATTCCAGCTGTGTACTATGGTAAGTGTAAGAAGGCAGTCCAGAGACGTCTGTTTACTAGAGCATTATGATGGGTCAAAGAAAGTTCTTGGCAGGCTACATATGCTCATGGGTCAGATGTTATGCAGTCCTGTTTTATGTCTCATCTTTTATGTATGAAATTCTTGGGAAGTTCTTCAACAACAAAACTTCTGTTGCTCTTCTACATGTTCCAGTGTCTGAAAATCTACAGACTGAAAATCTAGGTGCATGCTTTTGTTTACAGATGCTTGAATTCACACATTTGCTATTGAAACTTACTGCCAGTAATTCCAATCCCTTTAACAAATCTAACATTTCCACATGGCTCCCAAATTCCTGCACCTCCATGTCCTTCAGGGCGCACAGTTAAAATTGGATGGGAAGTCTGTAAATGATGCAGACAGATACTGCATTTATCTGGAAGGTTAAATCTTTAAACAACAGAAGATATGCAGAACACTAACCGATCAATGTATATTCTTTATATGAAGCCAAGAATGCAGGCAAGTCTATAAAGTTGTTTTTCTTTGTAATTTTCTCCATTTTTGCAGAACCCTGTAAAAAGCAACATTGTAAATAGTGGTTGCTGATAGGAGAAAACCCCATTACCAAAGATTGAAACTGTGCAGGAGAAAGAGTAACTTTCAGGTCAGTAATGGATTTTAATGAAATATTTTTAAAATATCCATATGCTTTTAAAGTTGTGAAAACTTTTTTTTTTATTTGCAAGAAAATGAGAAGTTTGCATTTTAAAATACAGAACAGGTATATTAGGTGAGAACAATGCAACATAAGGCCAACTCCAGCAGTCCTTCCTCAGTTCTTACTTGGTCAAACGTTCCATTGATCTCTGAATGAGTGTAAACTGGGCGATGACTTCAGGACATGCTTTACAGATGGTGCTTCATCCAGAGGCTTCAAACACAAACACACTTGTTAAGGTTATTATAGACTATCTTTCAGTAAGAATTTCCTTTGTTAAGGGCCCAACAGTGTCCCTAATAAAATCAGTGGAAATTTTCCTACTGTCTTCAGAGAAAGCATTTTGGGGCATTCAATGGACATTCACAAGCAAAAGCTATTGCTATACAAGTGGGTTAGAACTTGGGTGAGGCTTTAAATGGAGGAAGAATAGAATAGAATAGAATAAACAGAAATAGAATAAACAGAAATAGAATAGAAAAGAAGAAACAGAGATGCTCTTTGGACAATGTGAGAGCAGTTTATAATAATAATAAATGCACGGAGAGGGCCAAATTCACTGCTGTCATCAGCTGCTCTGACTCTCTTGATTTAAATGAATTTCTGTCCTTTTACTCCAACCTGACCAGCCTTCCTGGCCAGATACTTTTGAAAGCTTCCAGAATATCTAGTCACACGACTGAGGACTTGCTAGATTAACTGCTTGTACAAATTTGAGTGACCCAACTGCCACATGTTCACGAATCACTCAGGCCTGCTGGCACCCTGGACCTGTGGCTGCTTTCTCAGTCGTGCAGAACTGTGAAGGCTGCAAGTCAAACCCACTTTAGCTGAGCAAAGCAGCTCGTATGCCATTTTTTGAATATATAGCTCTATAAATTTCAGTATGGCCTTTTGAACTGTATATTACTATAGAACTGTGGGAAACCCCTTTTGGGAGAGAAGTGGCACAGTTGATATTTATCACTACAAAGTCTATTGCAACACACTGTCTCTTTCCTTTGAAATAAAAGCTTTTGAATTACAGATGATCAAATATATTCACACCCCAAGCGAAACCAGAATATTTCTGGCTTTTTGCCAGTATCGGCTTGGGTGTGAAATATTTGACATTTTGCATTAATTTTTTACAGTAATAAAAGCACTTTCTCAGCTAAAATCTCCTTTGCCATCCAGCAAGTGCCACTGGGCTTGCAGCTAGTTTAGACGCATACGAGTAAATCTATAGGTCCCATGACTGGAGAGAACAGTAGTCCTGGGCATTGTGCTACATGACTGCTTATAGATACCACCATGGTACAATCATCGACCACATCTAGAATTTGACAGATTAGCAACAAGCAATACTTTGGAATATATTTTAATAAGGGTAATTACATTAATCTATGCACGTGACCAGGGAAACAAGGCTGCTATACTGTCTGTGTGCAATGTGGCTGAGTTAGCACTGACACAGGCATCCTACCTCAGCATTTCCAAAATCTCTAGCTCTGCAACCTGAATGTTGTATTAACTTATCTTCCTCTTTCATGTATTGACATTTCTTTCCTTTGGGGAAGGAGGCACAAGACTTTAACGAACTGAGAAAGACGTTAACCTTGTAAGAGGGATCAGGCGCAGAGTGAGTTCTGAGTTCGTCTCTAACACCCATGGTCACTTCAGTATAGCTGCTAACGGGGTAAGTATTCCTCTTTCCAGGAAATAAGGAGTCACCCCATTAAACCCTGCTCTTGTACAGTTAGGGGAACAGAGGTTGGCAAATCTGTGAGGACCTGCAGAGCAGAGGCTGACAGATTTCAGGTGGTTGAGCCGCCCAGCTCCTGTTGAGACACAGCGAGCGAACAGATCACACCGCCTCTGCAGGACCTTGGAGATATTCACTGTTTTCTTCCGGAGAAAGTAGAGCTGTCAGTCCCACTTCCAATGTCTCAGCCAAATTGTCTTAGCTGTTTAATTAAATAGAAATAGAGAGGAAGAATAAATATTTCTCTTCCTGCTACAACAGTCACTTCTAGCATTTGATTCATCTCTGAGCAGAGATCTGTCACTTGGAACTTCACGGGACAGAAAAGATGCTGCCACTTGTGGGTCTGCATTTTTAAAAGGGAACATTTCTAGGTATGAGGTTTAGACTCTCACTTCTGGCTCATTTGAAGACAGTCACCCTGGGCCTGATTTCCAAAGGTATCAAGGCCCCTCATGATGCAGACAGGAATCCAAGTCATGTAAGCCTCTAAAGCCATGATCTGAAGAGGAGTTTTGTGCCTAAACTGCTTAGAAAAATTTTTAATCCCTTCTGGACTTCTATCCTCTTCCCATAGGTACTTAAAAGCCATTGTGAATCAGAAACGGTTTCATTCTTCAGATGCTCTCTTTCTTGGAAGGAGTAAATAACTGGGTTTTGCCTCTTTACACAGGAAAAATTGCACCGTGAGACCCAGTCCTACAAGCTCTCCAAATTATGGCAGCTTCCCTTATGGTCAGCGGACACTGGGAACAGCAGGACTGCAGTCTGCAAAAATTTTGCATTTGGAAGCTACCTAACTTCCACCTAACACTGTTTAACAAATACATTTCTACCAAAAAAAAAAAAAAAAGAGTAAAAAGAAAAAAAATCCCTATACCTTAAAAGCGTTTAATTATATGTGAATGGCTCTACATAGGCATCTGCTGGCCAGCAGACTTTCCTGCTCATTTATGATGTTAAGGGTTGGTATACATGACCTAGTGGGCAGGAAATTAGGCACACACACGAAAGTTTCCCTCTTTCTGCCTCACACAGAAACAGGATAAAGAAAACTTGGGGGGGAAGGCGATGGAGTAAGAGAGAATGAGAGACAGAACGATCACAGTTGTCCCAGCTCTCCATCACACAGTTTTTACCAGCTGCCACCTCCAGCCACGGATGTTTTGCACGGGCTGAGGATGCTTCGGGAGAGCTCTGGCCCGTGTGAACACCCATGCGCATGCGACGCGCAAATGAGAACAAAAGGCACTGTGAAGCCCATATACGCTCCACGCTGCCTGAAATGCTGAAAGCCACTTTTAGGAGACAATTTACAGAAAAATAAAAAAGTTTACAAACTGGTTTACGAGACAGTTAAATGGTTCTTGAGGGGGGGTCTTTATAATTGAATTATAAGAACAAAAGAAATCTGAGGAGCAGGCAGAGGCCTTAAGGCCCAACATGCTTGACCTCATTTGGTTTAATTGCACTGCTGGCTCTCTCACTATAACCTTCACTTGGAGAACAGTCTCTGGAAATCATTTAAACTCCTTGCTTCAGTTGCCTTTGTTAGTGATTTAGTCAATAATTTTATTACCTCCTTGGTAAGATAGCTCTGAGTGCCCCAGTCTTTAATTAAAAGCCTCTTAGGTTTGAATCTTTTAGCAGTATGAACATATCTATCCAAGATCTTTATCAGAACCTTCTATAAATTTTATAACTTCCTCCTAGTCATCTTGAAGATGCTGTTTTCCATTGTGAATAAACCCAGCTCCCTTTGCATTGTCAATCTGTCAGGAGCACGGCGCAGAGCTGATGGCAAGCTGAGCTCTGCAGACCTTCTCAAGCAACAGCGGAGTGCCAGCGGGAGGGTGGCCAGGGCTGCGGACGTCATTCGGCAGGGAGATCGAAGAAGTGTCTGCAACCAGGGCCAAATGGGGCCAACAGAGGTACTGCAGCACTGTTGAATCAGGATTTGGTCCCACCCCTGCTACCTTTAATACTATAGCGTGGGTCTAACGGAGCACAGATTTTGCCTTCCTGTGTGCTGCTAGTGGTTATAGCAACGTCAGTGTCACAGTCCCCAAGACTTTTCCCCCTCTTTGTACGTAACAAGTGTTAAATGATGAGCAAGCCCTTCCTGGAAGCCTTAGCTTCAGACTGACTTTTTATATCTGCCCTCCGTTAACTTCTTTATTTTTAATATTTAGGTTATTTCTTTTTAAATCAGCTCCTGTTTTTCAGGAGGGTTTCTGTTCAGCCAGTGAACCCCCAGAATCACAAATTCAGTGCAACATTTTCAACTCCAAGCTATCCAAAGTGAATGCTTGCAAAGCTGGAAACAGTCATTATCCCTCTGAACATGGCTGTAGGGTTCAGCTTCCTGGGAGCAGAGCAGGGCTAATAATGAAATTGGGATCATTAAAACACCAAAACTCCTGGTAACCTGATTCTATCAGGGCTCAGTCCTGCTGTGAGCGGGCTGTGGACGGTGGCCTCCTTGGGAGCACGTTTTGCAAACTTTTGGATCTGATCCTGGCCTGTCTCATGCTCGGAATGCTTGTGCAAAGTGGGTCCACTGTGGTCCCTGAGCAGAGCTGCTCACCACTAACTGTAAGGACGGAGTTAGGCAAAGATACGAGCAGCGTTAAGTGGGTCCATCCTGATGGTCTCAAGTAAGGCTGCCAAGGAGGCTCAAGTTGCAGGAGAATATACTAGGAGGTAGCACTTTTTTCACCTGCCCAGAGTGCTCCCAACCTCATCCCAGCGCAGGATCCACTCAGGCAGACCCGTACTGGGGCTCACGGAGGCTACAGCACGCTGCTTTGGCTCCTCGCCGCCTGCAGGGAACGGGAACGTTCAGCAGCTCCCTGCGAAGGTTCTCCAGGGCTGGAGGAAGGCTCCTTGCACCATCATCCCCACATCAAATTTGAGAGCAATCTGCTGCTTAACATCAGAAGCTTAGCTCTCCCATAAAGAAGC
Source organism: Aquila chrysaetos chrysaetos (assembly GCF_900496995.4). Lineage (NCBI taxonomy): Eukaryota > Metazoa > Chordata > Aves > Accipitriformes > Accipitridae > Aquila > Aquila chrysaetos. The sequence goes on from NC_044012.1 coordinate 38,775,942, forward strand.
ACCTGAGCATTAGTGCCAGCTGTAACACTGTCCTCTAGCCCCAGGCTACGTCACAACCTTTCTGCCTCAGTTACCCTTTCTGCAAAATTAGGGTAGTTGTGCTGGGCACCTCAAGAAGGAGGGGGTTCAGAGAGATTAATAAGCTATTTGTAAAGTGCTTTGAATATGAATACTGCTATGGATAGTAAGCGCTAACTATCAATTATTAAGTGGGAGTCAGGTTTCAGGAGCTTTATAACAGGGAAAGGTTAAGCAAGTGTAATAGCAGAAGACATGTAATGAAGCTCAGTACTGCCCTGTAGCACTGGCTACGAAAAGCTAATATCCACAGTAAAAATTCCAGCTCTGTGGCCTATGCAGAGTATTTTGCTCTGCTGCTATAATGATGACACTTAGAATTAGACCGACATAACCTAGAGAGCTCTGGGGACTCATCATCTCTGAGATTTCACTTAATTATTGGCAAACTCTGTCATTTAGTATCCCGAGCAGGCTGCGCTATGTATAACCAACACATCTAATTTGATTTCATCTTGAATTGCTCCTATGAGTGGTCTTGAATGGAACCGCATCTGGTATCTTGGCAACGTCTCTTCTTCTCTTGGAGAGAGCTGTCCTTGAATCTATAAAATGGATCTCTTTCGGCGGGGGGTGTGTGTGTGCGTGTGCATGTGTGCACGTGTTGGGGGGGATAAACCCTCTGAGAGCACACAAAGGGAGGCTTTGCTTACATGCACGTTTGATGTGTTCAGGTTTTTAATATTTTTTTCCGGATAAATTATACCCATGAATCTTGGTGTAAATCTTTCTGGAGCTAGGGCAGTGGATTTAAGAAGCACTCAGGCTACTTTATCCTTAATTGGAGCTTTCAAGAAGGAATTGGTTGCTGGTCTGTACGGACAAAACATTATTGCTTTCCCCTCTCTGTTGATAGACAATTAGAGGGGAGGGTGGGGGGATCAAGTGTACATTTCAAGGAGAAAAAAATAGTAATCATAAAAGTATAGTCAGAAACCGATTTTTCTGTGTAACTTGATGAGGTTCAGAATTTTGGCATGTGGGACATAAGGATCGCTCAGCTTCCCACTAACTCAGGATTTGTCCATCCAGCCGGCTCTCCCTCCTGGCAGCTGGCTTGTGGAGAAGAAAACTCACGCCAACTTTCATGTACAGCATAGAAATGGGAGACAATTCACAACCCATTACCTTCTTTAGGGTTTTGGGTCTTGTACTTTACCTGGGGATAAGCCCAGGTAAATGAATGAGTGGTTTCCATAGAGAAGATGTGCCTTCCACTGCTCTTATGGGGGAACACGGGGGAAATGTGCAGATAGAGCATATACATTAATGTGTGACACGATTTCAGTAACTTCTCTCAGTTTCTATTACTCCTTGACAAAATGACATTTTCTGAATTATAGGAACTTCCTCTGCCGCTTAAGACTTGTCAACCCCTTTTGCTATAGCAAACCTAAATCACTGGAGTTATTCCAGGTAACTGCAGTATCCTACTTGTCAGTAAGACTCAATCCTGCAAAGCTGAAAGCACAAGGACTTTTTTCTGTTTGTTTCCAGAGATGAAGTATCTTATAACATTTGTAATATAAACAGCTATAGAGAATACTCTCCCTTTGCTTCATAAATTGAACACACTTAGGAGTCACATTTTGGAAGAAGTATGGCTCTTTCAGCTACGAAAAACAGAGGTACATCAGGGAAGCTCAGGATAAAAATGAAGTAACAACTCAGGTTTATTTTTATGCTCTATAACTCAGAAACTATCTGACACTTTTTTCAGTCTTCTCTTGGTCATTCCCAGACTACAAAGTTAAAGTTTTAGTGGGACTAAAATATAGATTGGAAACCTGAACGTTATCAGCTACTTGGTAACTTGTTTAATTACTTGCTTACTTGACAAACTGATATTCATAGAACTTTTTTTTCTACAGGAGGATCCAGTCTTTTCCTATTCAAAAGAAAGCTGTAGTTATTTCTTGATTTAAAGAGAGATCTTTTACCAGAATCCTGGATGGCACAAACTGCCTATGTGCAACAGATATTGTCTATTTACCCTTCACGTTTCTCAATTCTCTTAAGCAGAGTGAAACCACAGTAAAGCATACATTTGTGAATATACTGTGTTTGAGTGGTCAATGTACATTCATCAGCTCTAATAAAATGCTCAGTGCTTCCTGGATGTACAGGATATGAATCAGTTAATGTGAAGAAGATGACCACATAGCATCATCATTACAAAACTGTATTAGCATTCTGCTGCCTGTGGAGCAGCTGTGGTGGTGTGTTACTCCGCACATTTCAACAGACCGAGCCAAAGAGAGGTAGATGAATGCAATCCTCTATGCTCAGGCACATAAGAGTTAATTACGAAAAGGTGTGATCTTTGATTGGTATTTTCTTCTGTAATTACATCCCTCACTTAACAGGGCTTGTTCCTCCCAGTAACAGTATGCTTTTAACTACAGAGTGATAATTGCTATTGTTATTTGCACTGCAGGTTTGGTCAGAGGGAGGAACTTTGTATGACCTTCCAAATAAATAGAGAAAAAAATTATGCTAACATCATGATATTTTGGGTGATTAATAAGGGAAGCAATGTTTGGAATCAGGTAGGGAATTTGGTAGTGTTGCTGGGAGATCTCCAAGTAACCCCACTGAAGTACGGTTCCTGCAGCCTGAGAGCTACACTGCGTGTGACACTTCCAGTTCATGCATTGATTCTACTGCATTTCAACAAAGTTGGAATAACTAGCAAAGAATATGTGTATAAGAATCTATGAAAATAAGTGATGTCAGGATAAAACTAATCAGAACAAAGGGAATTCTGCCTATTTTAAACTATAAGTAGGTCTGGCTTTAATTTTTTTGAAAACTTTTGCTCAACTTGGGCCCTTCTCCAATTTAAAGCATAAAATATAATTTTTGGTTACTTTTAGATTCAAACCATTGTGCTGGCACTGTGCAATGGAACAGGCTTTTTTTTAAAAATTCCAGGGCAGTCCTTTGATTAAAAAAAATTGATGGTTGCCAGACTAGACAATCTCTCAAGGTCTCTGCCAGCCTTATGGTTCTATGATTTGTCATCTGTCTGGAAAAGTCTCTGCTCTCATTCCTATCCATGTAGTTGCACTGTCTTCATTTTACACAAAGGAGTGGTGCTGTAGAGAAGCTGAAGTAGCTTGCCAAGAATCAAAAAAGGGATCAGTGATCAAATCTGTGCAGAAATCAGACTTCATGTTTTCCACTGTATAACCAAAGAGCATGGCCTCTGACAGAACTGCTCAGCTGTCAGATCTACCCCACAGAGCTACCTTCGCTACAGACCTTGGTGCCTGATTCTTCCAGTCAAATGTCAAACCCACAAACAATTGTTTTAATAATTTCTTTAACACTCCTTCATCCTCCTTTCTCCTTCCTGTCTCTCTCTTATCTCCATCTCTTCACTTACACACGACATCCCCTGCACGCCTTCCCAGGCCCCCATCGCTGCTCTGTTCTCCAGGTCAGTGTTCCCATCGCTTCCTTTCCAATGGCTTTTGGGGTCACAGAAGGGGTGAACACATGTGCAGAGGTAAGGAGAACAACTGGAGACAGGTTTGACTTGTGGGAAGGGAGAACGGACCGAAGAAGGGGACCCAGGCTGTGCCGGCCTTACCATAAAGCAGAGCATAAACTGAAGTTTGCGAAAACTCTCATGGGAGAATTTAACACAGAATTACCAGAAAATGCCAATAACGTTTCAGAGTCCTTCCTCCCTGCCATCAGCAGGTATAACACACCAGTGCATGGGACACACTCACAGCCACAAGACTGCAGAGTTCCCGTCCTTACTTAAATCAAACCTGCAATGACCCCTCGGTTTTTGGCTTCCACAGAAAATGAGGATCGTGCAGTCACATTGTCTGTCTGTTCCTTGTCCCAGTAATGTTTGAACTGGATGGCCAGTTTGAAGGAAAACTGTTTCAAAGCTATGAAGTTCCCACGTTTCATGAAAGTGAGTGTCTGGACAGAACATGAAAGCTTTTGCCATAAAAAGTTCCTACGGCTCATAATAAAGATGTGGAAGAGGACGTGTGGTTGCCCATCCTGCTCTGAGTTAGGCTCAAATGTATCTACATTTTCCTCAGTGAATGATTTTTGAGTCTGAATCTGTTCTTGAAAACCTCTAGCAAGGGGATGCCTCAACACCTCCCGGCAAACCCAGAGCTGCCACCTAAGCCTTTGCCTTCCTCCACACACTGCTGCTGCATCAGCTTGGTATGAAAGACAGTTTCAGAGAAATGTAAATAAAGAAGCTTAAAAGGAAATAGAAAAAGGAAAATAATTCTGAGTAACGATGCCAGATATCAGCTCCGTATCCTGAGATAACTGCTTCAAAACACAGCAGCTGTCTACAGAGGCAGGCCCTTTCAAAATTTAAAAGACTATTTGGAGAAACCAGTCCCAGTAGTCCCATAAGCACAGATCAAAACACAGCAGTGCTGGATGTTGCCAATTTGTTGCGGACAATGCTTTGTGTCACTACCCTCATTTAGGAACGCGAGATAGAAAACACAGTCCTAATACCTACTTATCTCCAGTAGCCTCTGCTCCTTGTGTCATTTCATTTTTGGTATAAATCTACTCTACATGCCATATCCTTTTGTGAAAGGCAGGGACCTGAGGCTAAATGTATATAAATATAACCGAGACGCATCCCTTAGCCTTGAATCCAAGCGAGGAAGTATTACTCCATTTTGAAGTGCAGTGAGATAAGAGCACACAGCCAAATGCCACCTCCATTAACAGCCCTGGGAAAAGCATAATGGTGCAGAGAGCACAAAGACACTCGAGCCTGCAGTGCAGCAACCTCCCGCGCACTTGCAGTGCAGAAGACCGAAGCTCTGCAGAATCTCCGCGTGTTGCTAACCCTGTACCATCGCCCCCAGCCCCAGGCCAGCCCCGGGTTCCATTTGGGAACCTAGCAAAGGGCACTCCTAAACAAGCGCCAGGAGAAGATGTCCCAGGCAGCCGGAGCGAAACCGCATTGGGATCTCGCTCTGGCGGTTTGTGGTTCAAAGACTGGCCTGCTCGCTTTCCACTCACGCAGGGGCATTCAGCGGGAGAGGAAATCCTGACAGAAAATGAGTTTTCTGGGAAAAAAGCAGAGACATTCATTGGCATGTTGCTCTCCTAACGTGCGTTTGGTTTGCCAGGGGAAAAAGTGATAGTTTTCCATGTCCTCCAGCTCATGGCTGTGGCTCCAACTGCAGTATTTCCGCCAGGTTTGCTGGCAGTGCCTAAGAGCTAGGGATTGTATTTCAATATTTATTAAAAAGAAAGAATATAGGGAAGGGTAAAAAAAATCTTGTTTTAATGGGAAGGGAGAAAGCAAATGAGGAATGTGCAGTCTGGTCACTTACTGGTTGATCTTCCCCTCCCTCTGCCATCCTGCCAGACCAGCTCATGTTGCCCTTCCAACCATACTGCAGCACAAAGGAGGTTTAAAAATCCATCAGCACTCACAGAAAGAATTGAGCAGTGCCGTTTGGTCACCCTTTGCCTGGACTGCACTGTCCCTCATCAATAGCTTGTGCACTCTGATTGCAAGCTCCACGGGCCATAGCTGCCCCTAAACAATTCGGAAGTACTGAGGGGATTTCATTCTGGCTTTCCCATGTCAGAGCTGTCCTTTTCTCTCCTTTTAACATTGTATTTTATTTACTCTATGCTGAATACTCTGTCCCTGGACCTTCCACCTTTCCTGGAATGTTACTTTAGAATTTTGCCAAACGTGCCGGGGTAGGGCAGAGGCTGGGCAGGGAGGAAGGCAGGCATTGCACCTTCTTCCCAGCACCCACGGCTCTGGAGTGTGCCAGCTCACAATAAATCTTCCTCCTGCTTGCCAACGAGCTAACTGCCTCTCCACACGCAAACATCACAACGAAGATGTAAGAAAGACTTTGTTAAACATTTTGGGAAATAGGTTGCCATTGAGAAGTTCATCCCAAAGATTTGGTGAGGATCGGAGCTGGCAGAAGAGTGTGGGAAAGTGGGTGGAAGACACGCGCTTACTTCTGAACCCAGCCTGAGTAACACCGGAGCTTGGGTCCATGTGTAGGACTGTGCTGCGGGATGAGGATGCATGTACGATCTCCATGCCGCCTTGATGATTTTATGTCTACAAGAATTGCTGAAAAACTTCCCCTCACCCACAAGAGAGAAGTGACAGGTATGAAACAAACCCCAGCTGACTTTGGGGAAATAAAGGCACTAAAAATCAGCTCTACATATGCTCCCTTGGCTTCCGATTTCAGTTAAAATCACCTCTTTCTATTGACAGGTTTGGTTCTTGTTTAAGTGACAGCAATGTCTATTGGGCTGGTAGCTCGGATTGTGGCTCAGCCTCGCTGCACAAAGGCTTGTCCATCTATTGCTGAGTGTTTAAGTTCTCAGGTTTTGAATCCTTGCAGGTGATTCAAGGAAATAAATCTGATTTAGTGACTTTTAAAAAAATTGTTGCTTGTAAGAGACACAGACAGACTGCAAACAAAGGGCTGGCTCTTGCTCCTGTTGAAGGCATGGAGTGGAGGCACCAGAGTTCATTCCTGACTGCTTTAGGTTTTCGGGGACAAAGAATGAAGTAAGAGCCAGCTGTAAGGCCAAAAGCGAGCGCTGACTTGCCGTCAGACCCTTGTGATTACCTCTGAGGGGAGAAACACAGCTCGTAAAAAAAATTATAAGAGGATAACTGCACCTTCTCCTTCATGAAAATGAGCAAATTCCAGAGTGTTTCTTCTTCTGCCTGCTATGCGATTTGCTTCAGCTTCATTTCACGTGCTGTCTCACACAATAGCCTCCAGGGATTCTCAGGGAAAAAGATTTAGCTGCCTTACCTTCCATGCCCAACTCCTGCCTTCCTGCAAGAAAATTATTTGCTGCTTTCCTAACAAACCAGCTTCAGTTGTCACTGTAGTTAAGGTTATGTCAACACTTCTATTATAAACTCCTCTTGTCAGGAATTTACAAGTCGGCTGTAAAAATTCCCTTTGCACTTAATTCTGGCATAGATGAAAAAGCCCCAGGAGCACATTAAAAAAAATCAACATTTACGTATTAGATTTTAACACTTTCCAAGAAATGAAAATTTCAATGTTAATGCAGACACTGTATCATCAGACAAAGACCTAAACCAATGGCTCCAGTCAGCATGCGAATCCTCTACTGAAATAAGTCACCTTGGAGCGCCCTGCACTCCAGCGTTGCAAATATGGAAACGTCACTCTGAGTGCCACCGCAGGAATAAGAACAAAAGTCCCCTGAAAAAACCTCCTTTACTTATATGGCAGTAATTAAAATGCAAGCCATCTTGTTTATTGAGGGATACATCCTGTCTCTCATACCAAGAAGCTGAGTTTAATGCATAAAGGTTTCACAGGAGTTGAGGAAGGATTATTTTTATCTGTCTAAAATATTTATCTCACCTTTATCCTCATCTGAGCCCCTCATAATCACCAGCACATTTAGCTTTTCTGGTGCATTACTGCCGTTTATTTTCATTTCAGAAACAGAACAGTGATACGGAGAGAGGTTAAATGATTTGCCCAAGGTCGCAAAGGACAAGCCTCTGCTCTGGGAAAGGCACTCACGCCCATGCCTGGGATCCACCCGAGCAGATTCTCCATCCTCTCATGGCTTGCTAAGGAGTAACAGCAATTTATCGTCCTTAGTAAGCTCTGAGCCTGCAGTTTCTTCTGTCTTCCCTGGGCTACTACTTGGCAGGATTTAACAGTTACTAGCTTCATCCTCCGCCTCCGCTTCCACCCGTGCTTTTTACGGGTTTAAGAGGAGCCTGAAAAGGTCTGGATTTGGCTCCGGGGAAGTCTAGAGAGCCCATGTATGGGCTCCCCAAATCCTTTGCGTACCGGAAATTTTTCTGCTTACAGGTTGAAACAGAGACAGGCCAGGATTTGCTGTGTACACAGAGGTGTGTGTGCTTTTGCATTTTGTCCAGCCTCATATTGAAACTGAGGAGTACATGGCACTAAGCTAAACTCCGTATGCCTTGAGGAAAAAAAAGGGGAAGGCCAGGAGAAGGAAAAATGAGATACAGAACAGGCATAAGTGGTGTCGAGACAGTCTTTAGCTAATTTTCAAATGCTACAGGAAATCAACAACCAAGAGAAATTATAAATAATCCAGTCAGAACTAGTGCAGCTTCAATAAGACCACATTTTTAAAAGTATGATTACAGCTCTCTAAACTCTTCCACATATTTAATGAATGCAAATATCTACACCCATGCGTATGACTTAGTTTTGCAAAGTTATGCTCATGTTTGCAGCACTGCAAGCCACGTTTTAAACAAAGACTCAGATCTCTATCTTTTACCTTCCTTTAACTGTACTAGTACATGCACGAGGAACGCTGCTTACTCTAGTGACAGCTGAGGAGGACAAGTAGTAATCCTCTGACAATCCAGGTCCAGTTTTGAGCAAAAGATAGTGTAAGTGTGGAAAGAAAAGCACTGAATTCTGTGTAACAGAATCAGGCCCAAGAAGTGCAAAAGGAATTTACAAAGCAAGATTTTCTGTAATATGGTCCATTGGCTTTTGATAATAAAAACCACATTGTAAATGGCCAAGAAATTAATCTTTAAAAGGCAGCTGTAGCCCATGTGTATTAACTATTTTTTCAAAGACATTTCCTCTGGATTTTTGCTCCCTTCTTTAATACATGTTTCCAGCCAGCAGAGATGTTATGCTCTGTGGGTGAAATATAATATGCATTTTTAAAACATTTATAAATATGTATACACCCTATGGATTCACATGGCACTGTAGAAGCTGTGTTCTGGTCTGCCTTGAAATGAAGGCACTCTTTAAAAAATAATTACAAATATACTAAGGTGTACGTTCAACACAATGCATGGGGATTTAGCCACATAAATTTCATTAGCGCTAATGAGAGGTGTGCAGCTAAAGCCCTGCATATCAAGACATCATGCATAAAGAAAAGCTTGTCTAATGATGTATTTACTTATTAAACCAGAACAGCTCTGAAGGGCATGCATGTTTATCTATTTTTATTTATTCCTTTTCAAAAGAAATTAAATGCACACATGCGTGCACATGCGCGCGCACACACACACACATCTATATTCTGTAGAACACAGAATTTCTAAATTTTGATAAATTAATATATTGAAAAATCAATTAAAATGATTCTTCAGCTATTATTATTTTTTGCAACAGGGAAGATTAAAATGTCCCTTGAGGTCGCAAACCAGAAACATGCAAATCACTTGACTATGTGGCATGGCACTTTTGTGCTAGAATAAACAGGTGTGAATAAAGGCGTCGGTGGTATATTTTAGTAGACATGCAGTACTCAAAGCTGGGAAATTCTCAGTTTACCTACCTCGTTTTCTCAGCTCTCACTTTTGTCTTTATAAAACTTCCTCCCTTTTCTCAATAGTAGGGCACGTAGAGGGCACACAGCCTGTGCTAAGGGGAAGCCTTGTTTTTAGTACATGTATGTGGGTCAGAAACTAGGTATTCTTCATCAGTTTTGTTAATTTCTGGACATGAAAAAATGCATTTTATGTTAGTCACACTATCCAAAGCAATTGTTTATTTTCTTCTCTAGATTACAAGTGGGTTCCTTTGCTGAATAGATACAACATGTGTTTGCTGCCAAGTTCAGGGTCCAAAGATGTTGCTCCAATGTATCATTTGAACACTTCGATGCCATCTACTAGATCATTGTGTTATGGGGCCAAGTTAGGGCCAGCAGGGTAAAGGCAATTTATAACCCACATAGTGACATCAATCTAACCTAGCAACCTCCCTAGCAACACTGCCAAAGCATCACAATGTGGCCCCTATAGCTCAGATGATATGAAGATAGTAGCATTGTTAGGGTGGGAGGTTGCCACTTTGGCCTAGCAACAAATAACAGCCTGACCTTGGGATCTATTGAAAGCTGAGAAGCCAAGCAGAACAGAGGGAGAACCACCAAATGAAAACCCACGGGTTCCTGCCTGTTTCTTTTATGTAACCTAAACAAATTCTTCAGAGAAAAATATGGCAATGCTTCCAGACACGCTGCATGCATATATATTCAACATTGCTTTTCCACATGGCTGGTTAAGAGCTGTACAGCTTTTACGCTGTGGTTTGGAAATCATGAAATCTGGGTGCAGAAAAAGGACGAATATAGAAATCACTACAGCCAATTCAGAGTGGTGACAAACAGGTTGCATGTTGCTATTAAAGTGTGCCGATACGTGAGGGCTCACACGCGCAGGTATCGCACACGATAATCCAGGAGCTGCACACACACCAGGGTTTGGGTTCACTCAAGAAATCCAGCTGTAGCTGGCTTATATGCAGCATTTTGTCACTGAAAATAATGAAATGGATATAAATCACATTCCCCCCTCCCTTCTCTTTCTTCTTGTTACCCATTCAAATGAGTCCCCTATAGATGCATGCCATTGTGCCAGTTCTCCACATGCAGCTGCTGAAGCAAGGTAACGTTTCTCTCTCCCGTATACACATCAAGTGTAGGGCATCCTCTAAAGACACTCTGGAGCTATAAGGAGTTGGACCTGACCTGCTTGATGTTTCCAGTTTCTAACGATGATCCCATACTCCTGGTGGTTGCAATTGAATACCACTTACAGCATCTTGACAGTTACAGTGATTCAAAGACAACTGAGAGAAACAAACGGGAAGTATGGAAAAAGTAAGTAAGTAAGTGATGCATTTGTTTCTGTACAGGTGGCCCTGAGTCAGTGTGTGGTGCTGGAGGTTACCTGATGCTGAGCTTCCAGCTACCATTCGGTCTTAAGAAAATATGTAACAGTATTAGCCCAGCAGCTCCTATGTGAATCATAACCCTTGTAATTTCAAAGCTATCCTGTACAGTAACCACTTCTAAGACCAAACAGTGCGGATAATTCACCTCCCCCTCCCTGTTTGCTGGCTTTAAGCTACCAGCTGGCCGGTGCAGAGAAGCTCAAATTGCAGCTGCCTTCACCCTCTTTAGCATTCGAGATAAACAGATGACTTTGGTTTGCAGCAACAAAATATTGCACATATATTTTAAAAAAATGTAATTTCTTTTGCTAAATGAAATACGTTTGCACATATATGTGGTTCTGCATGTGGGTGTGTGTATACACACACATCATATATAATTACATCTATTTAAAAGGGGATTTTTTAGGTTTTTAATGCCTTCCATTTTGTGCCTTGTTTCCCCCTTGTATAACACTTGGTATCACTTTCAGTTTATAACTTCTCTTGAGAGAGTAGCCACAAGCCACAAATAGTCAATTGTCTACTTGCAGCAGACTTTAACAAAGGGACTGATAGAGCTGAACTGGAAATGGTATGTCTATACTGCAGTCACTGCTACAGTAACCACAACCGTAATTTTGGTAACACAAAGTCAGGGGCAATTTATCTTATAAAACCTTAGTGCAAGTTTCATCACAGAATATAGCATCTGTCCATTAGACCTATTTCTATTTTCAGGCAAGACCATGAGAAACTCAAAGACAGTGTGTGAAAGTTTGCTCTTTTGCATGTTTCTTAAATGACAAGCTTTAAGTGCATTGAGAAATAGTGAGGATTGGGAGAAACCTCTCATGTGTTAGTGCCACTTCATCCATTCCATACTTTTTCAAACTGAAACTGGCCAGCTGGATTTTTTTAATACCTTGAATTTCCCATAACAGCCCTTGTTGGAGATGTGGTGTATCTGAATGGTAAAGCAGAAGGGCACAGGAGTAACCGAAGCAGTATGCCTACCTCCCTACGATGCAGGTCTGCTGGGATTCCCACAGACACGAAGAAAAATGAAATTTCAGCTCCCCAAAGGGCTTCCCAGCCACTGCTCTGTCTCCTTCCGCTGCCATCCCTGCAGCACGGTAACTTCCAGACTGTGGAAGAACAGGAGGAGAATGGGAACGTGGATGAATTCTTACAAACTGACCATATGACTTTCTCCATGTATTTCTCACTAAGCATCTTGGTAAACAGCGATAATCTTTCTCAAGCCCTAATGCTGGCCACAGTTTTCCCCTTGGAGAACTGCTCCACATCAGTAAGTGAGCCCTCTCTCCCCCTTTTCCATCTTATTTTCTTCCCCCTTTGAACCACGCTTCCTCAAGAAGGGAAGGGAGTGGGGTGTGAAGTTATTCCTCCACGCAGGGCTGCCAGAGAATGAATGGTCACTAGTGGTTGTGTGTCTTTTCCCTGGCACCATATTTTGCCAATCTGTGGAACATAACGTGTGAAATACACTTGCAAAAAATAACTGAGAAGAAGCTCATTTCCTCTTCCTTCCTCATCACTCAGCACCTCTAAAACTCCAGGCTGAGCTCTCAGCAGTCCTAACCATGGTGTTCGAAAGCTTCAGCTCCAGCTCTGACTGTCCTCTGCCCTCCCACTGCAAGTTCAGCCTAGAGCAAGAGCCTGGTGTAATGAGTAACCCGGGGGAGATTCAACGGGACCCAACACCAGGAAAATGACTTGATTTCTCTGCTTACAAAATTCAGCGTAGTTCATCATTTTCCCAGTTCTGAAACCGAGTAATTAAGGCAAATACCAGAGCCAGTCTCAGCTACTTCAAGAAGGCAGACGACTCTTCCATGAATGTTTCAAGAACCAAGCAATACTTTTAGATGGTAGAGGTTAGGACTGCATTGCATGGATTTCTGTATGTGTGTATATTTAACAATCCTAATAGCCATGTTTTTGAAAAAATAAAATCCATGTTTAAAAATAAATACGCTTATTAAATACTTAAAATTCCTGTCCTTTCCTCTAGAGATCATGCATGCCTAGCATTGAAGCCGGGCCATTGCAACCAAAAGAAATGACTGATTCTGATCAGCAGACCTTGATCTGAGCATCAGGGAGCTGGTGGGGCTGGAGGAGATTACAGCAAACTTGGGGTGTTTGGATCTGGGTTTTGTTCCACCTGTTAAAGGGAGGATGACAGATGTAGAATCTGGGATCCAGCTTACGTAGAGTTTATCTGTATTCAATGTAAATTTAGGTGCCTCTTTGGTGGAAATCAGGGTGAACCTCATACAGAAGCGCTTGGGAAAACACAGGCTCACCCGAACACATTCATTCTTGCACAGGAGGGAAAAAGAAGTGGCTTTGCATTTGCGAGAGGAATGTAGCTATATATAAGGATCTCCAGTGCCTGCGGTTAATGCCAAGGTCAGCTCCAGCTGACACCCGTGCCTGAGGCTGTGGGGGAAGGGATCGCTGTACTCTGCAGCGAAGCCACAAGATGTCAGGAGACTGCTGCTGCGCTGCTGCTGCTGCGCTGCTGCTGCTGCTCTGCTCTGCTGCTGCTCTGCTGCTGCACTGGTGCGCTGGCAGGGCACTCTGCACTGGGGCCTGGGAGCAGCCTGGAAGCTCCTGCCATCGTTTTTCAGGCCAGCTCGCTTCTCCCCGCTGCTATCCTACCTCCTTCCCGTGCCATTCCGTTTCTTGACGAAAAGGCGTGAGCAAGAAAATGAAGAATTCTCTCCCTTTTGATGGCTTTTCCCAAGTCCCTATTTTAGAGCTTGCTAGCTCCCTTGCCGTATAGCTACATGCAGCTTTCCGTATTACATCTCACTTTATATGGTTAATTGTGTTTGTATTCTCCACAGGGTTCTTGGCAGTTACAGCATACTACGAGGTCACTGATTCACCTCAGTGTTTTCAGAAACCCACCTTACAGTCCCCTCATGTAAAACTGAAAACTAGTCATATGTAAGAAAACAGCAGTTTGCAAGAGTGCTCACGATAAAAGGGTAAACAAGATCTTACACAGAACCGTGCCTGGGCTTGAATCGAAACACATAGTGGTATATCTTTGATATAAAGGGATGTTTGTAAGATGCATTTCATCCTCGCTGCACGCGCTCTGCTAGTGAATGCTCACCAGACACTAACCGTGTGCTATGCACAAATCCTGCAGGAACCTGCTGGTGGAATAAATCCTCTTCCCACACTTAAAGTACACCCCTGTGCTAGTTTTTGCATGTCAAGCAGCCAGAGCACAGCTGTGCATGTTTCTAAAGCAGCAATGGCCGTTCCACGTGGTTCAGTTGCAAGTGGTATCTGGGGTGTACACGATTGCTGGGAGGTTGCACCTAATTGCAATTCTTTAAAATATTCCTTCAGATCCAGTTTGGTCTGTAGCCACTATCTATCTGATGGATTGATGGAGCACTGTCCAAGTGACTCCCATTTTGTTGCTGCTGTAAGATCAAACCCAAAATGGTGTCCTAAGGAAACCTGCTGCATCCCTTTCCCTCTCACACCGACATGCTGCCACTTACTTGCCTACACTTGCAGAATGAAACTCTTTTATGGAGAAGTAATTTTTTCCAAGTGCAAAGCTGGCATAAGCGGAGGATATGTGTGGCCAAGATCTGCACAGTGCACAAACTAAACTGGGATTTTCAGGGCCCTGTTCTTCATTGTTATTTTCATACCCTTGCTTCAGCTGTAAGTTATCGCTCATCTGAATCAGTAACTCTGATCCCTCTCTGCATGCAGGTGTAAACAGAAACACAAAGCCACTTACCTGCAGGGAAGAGTCAGTCCCTTATTTTTCCACACTAGAAACTGTATCTCCCTATATGGAAAGTGCTGCAAAAGCTCAATTGCTTTAGACAACTTCCATCTTAAGATACTTTCTAGTGTATGTTATGTCTGATTTCCCAAATGGTTACACCACTTCACACCAGCATATCTCCAGTGGCTTTGGTGAGATCTGCTAACCTACATTACATGACAGCACTGCTGGTGCCATGAAAGGATGAATCAGGGCCACTGAGAGCCTGGAAACTCTGCTGTGAAGCCAAATGTGCTGTGTATTGCCGTCTTTCATGAAACCTGGTGTTCTGCTCAGGAGCCTGTGCAGCAAGAGATTTACTCTTTCTTCAGCACTGCATCACCTGTGTCTACAACTACTTCTTTTCGGGTTACTTTTTCAAGGTGTCGTGAAAAAAAGCATTTAGAAAACACTGCAATTGCCTGCTACTGTTATTAAAATACAAAAAATAATTTTCTGGGTCTCCTGGCTGCTAAGATCAGCTCTGGTCCAGCAGGTACCCCATCCTGTTCACGATCTTATCTTGCTTCTGTACCCAAGTTCCTGAGCTTCTGGATACTAAATGGATGCAATGAAGCCTCTCTTCTGACATTAAGTGGCATCTGCACACCCAGGTCTTGGGTGTTATGCTAAGATCTAAGAAAATCAGAAGACACTAGAGAAAAATGAAAAGTATTAACATTGTTAGGGTGATAGCTCATTTGTCAGAGCAACATCAAGAAATACAACACACACACCAGCATTTCTTGCTCCAGTTTCAAGAAAAGTCATTGCCATGGATGTCGAGGTTGTATGCAGAAATGGATGTTAGATACTTCGAATGCAAAGCATTGGTACTGGCATACAGGATATTTTTATGCATTGAACATTGCAATGTTCAGTTTGGTAGTGACTGGAAATTTTCATTCCACAGATTTTGAGTCGCTATGTGAAATGACATGAAAACCACCAAGTTTATGTTCGCATCAAAAAAAATACAAGCACAGATGGTACCTTGTCTTTCTGACGGTGTCAGCAGTTTGAACAAGGATTAAGCAGGTAAGAAGGGTGAAACGCAGGCCCCGTGGCTGCCACTCGTAGAGCTCCAACTGCTAGAATTGATTTCAACATTATTATGTTTCTTTCTGAACACAGAAACCGTCCCGTCCTGTCCCCTACATGCTCACCCTCTCTGTCGGGCCTGAAGCTCATTAGCGGAGCAGCCCAGGATGCTTGCCTTGTCACTCTGCATTTGGCACCTTGTAACTAGAAAACTTCTGTTTTCAGCTCTGTCAACTTAGCGACCAGCTAGCAAGTCAGGTATGAAAATGAGTTCTTTTGGAAATACAGTGTGGGGATGAGAGAAGGCAGAAAATTAACGAGTGATGAGCACTGAACCCAAGTGGGGAAGGAGGATGTTTACAGGTATGATCCTACAACCCTGTAAATCAAGTTCTCTGTTCAACTTGCTACTGTAACTGTGAATTCTGGCTTGAGCACTGATGTGTGAGAAGGAGTACAAGCTCTGCAGGACAAGGCTGCTAATTCTGAGCTTCTGTGCAGTGGCTCTTACCCTGCATTTGATATCGTAATCAAAGAATCATACTGTAATGAGGGAACAGAGCATGCAAATTCTTTTTCTTGTGTTGTTCTCTACTGCCGCAAATTAAAGGAACATCAGGGAAGCAAGAATTACAGCCCTCTGTCTCTTTTAGGGATGGTGCACACTTGCTTAATGTACAGCTTGACTGTTTTGTCATAGCCACTTCATTTGTATGATTTGCTATGTAGCCCATGGCTCATAACAAAAAAACAGATGGCATTGGTTTTGTCATTGTTACACCAGACTGGGGAAAAGGTGGGGAAAATACTAATGTATTTGGCATTTTAGAGTGAGCATACATCAGGAAATTATGGCACTTTTGTTTTATCTTAACAGCACATTTCTCAAAACTATGCAGAGAAAACCTGCTAGATACCCCTGACACTCTCTTGTATTTTAAAAAGAATTGTAAGAAAGTAAAAATAAATCTAAGACTTGCTAGGTACAATTCTGAAGCATAATCTAATGTGAATTTGTTTTCCGTTATAAATGAAGTATTTGATTCTGTAAATACTGACCCCTGTTTCACCAGGCCAACAGTTTATATTCTGGGATACATTTTAGCTTCTTCCAACAATAACTGCTTGGAGTTTGGTAAATTTACAGTTTTTTACAGAGTCAGGGAAGAAAGATTAAGTCTTAATAATCCTGACAATTAACTAAATTCCTCTATTTCAACTAAGACCTTCCTTCCACTGAGCCAAGTCCTCAGCACACTGCGCTGCACATCTCAGGCACTGCAGTACTTTGTTGTCAGGACTGTCTTTCACTTGCGGAGCTCTTAAAAAATGGATTCCAGCTTGAAGCAAGATTTCTGGTGACTAGTAACTACATGGTGATGGTATCTTGTCTGAACTGAAAACTGAGGGCTGACTACTTGCAGGGCTGCAAGCAGGTAAACAATGACATTAATTTCATTTAAGTTTATTTCTATGCCCAGGATAAGACAAGGGAAAGAGACAGCAGATTTGGACAGCTGAATTAAACTTCCCTATAAACATCTGCAATTATTTTCAAGAAAAATATCCTTGTTACCGAGTAGTATCTAGCCGTCATATATGACACTAAACATTTGAATAAGTGAATTTTCACACTGGCTAGAATGATTTAGCACTTTCTTCCTTTCTGGGAAAGTTTTTTAGCAAAACCAGCAGACTCAGGCTGAGTACTGGCATGATGGATCTTTTTAGAAATAAATGTTAAAAGAACCTGTGTTCCGCAAGTCCAACCCTTTCACAGGGAAACAAGGACAGCAATGTGTGAGGACCGCTACATGGTGTAGTGTGGTTTTGTGCCTCACGTTGGCGGAAAAAACAAGTTGACAGCAGCACAATTTGTAAACCAATTACTGCTTCTGGAATTGATAGTCTCGCGCTGCTAACTGGGGGTCTAACGGAATCAGGTGTTTGACTGCAGCACTGGCCAAACAAGGACAGACAGCAAATTAAGTGCTATCCTGAACAGCAAAGAAAATATTACATTTCTTGCTCTAAATTAGCAACACTGAAGTTTTTATTTAGGCTTCAAAGACTTACATAGAGACCAAAGCAGTATGTTGCTCTGTGGTCACTTTACATTAAAAAGAGTAACAATGCTAGACTGAAAAGAAAACAAAAAGTCACAGAATTTGCTCTTGCATGGAAAAGACCACAAACTCTGGGAGCAATTGCCACTGTGCCATGTGACCGACCTTCCCCTGCCCGTGGATGGTGGATTATCGTCAAAACTATTTGGACATACGCACATGACCTCACAAAAATGTGCACTAGCAAAAATACACTTTTTCTCAAGCCAAAAAAGGGAACAAAATTTTTCGTAAAAGACACCTAAGCCTTGCTCTTGTGCTAGTGATTGGATTAGGTAATGACTAATTAGATGAGGTCATCACTTTCTATGTCATATATATACAGTATTTATGGAGAATTTGCTCATTCTAATTAACAGAGTAGAAATAGTTTCTTGACAAACTTCATTTTCCTGAAACTAAGAGCCTTGAATTTGTTCCACTTTTGATCTTTCTTCGGTGGCTATGTTTGCTTTACATTAAAATAACTTCTAACATTCCCATTAAGGATAATCCCTCCAGCAGCCACAGTATGACATTTCTATATTAATCTTTTAAGCATTTTAGAAAAGCAAGGTTTCATGTTTTAATAATCACAGTGTTTTTCTCCGAGGAGTTGTAAAAATTTATGGGCCCTTTCTATCCTATTTGACTTCTACATCTTTAGAGTTTGGTGCTAATGGCCCATTCAGCCTGCTTACTCTTTGACTCCTTTTTTATTTCTTTTTCATCTTCTTACAAAAGAAAAATTGCTTCCGTGCCTTACGCTGTTGCAGATGCTATTCAAGTAGTAAGTAATTTCAATCCAACTAGCTGAAAAAAACCCACAGTTTGCCCTCATCTCAGAATCACTTGGGGGTCTCCACTGTAGACATGTGCATACAAATCCCTTAATTCTTAATTAAAAACAAAATATAGCCACTTGTTTAAAGCAGCAAAAGCAGAAACAACAATATACATACATGCATTTTTAACAAGTTATCAGCCCATCTTAAAAAAACTACTTTTTCTGCTTTAATATTTTATCCTATTCTTGCTTTTTTAGCAGAAAAATAAAAGTAATAGATTAACTATTTATGTTTATTATAATTTTAAGATGGCCATAAAAGTGGCTCTCCAGTGCTCCTGGAAGCATTCTTGTCCCATATTACTCACACTTTGTTCTATGCAGAGCCAGGAAAGCCATTGCAACTAATAAAGATCCAGCCACGCAATGACAGTAACAAACCAAGCAAATTCCTCACTCTATCACCGAGACCTCTCTCACTGCTCACGGTTTCACCTTCTGAGAGCCAACAAATCTTGGCCCTTTTGGACAAAGTAATTTCCAAAGTGGAGAGAAAACAATATGTCCGCTTTAAGTCAAGATTGCCTCTGTTGATTTCTATTGCTGAAATCCCCGCAGAAGAGGAGATACAGCGTCTCAATTAGGCAAGTCTCAAAGCATTTGTGGTTACAGAGAACAAGGCCAATACTTTCTGTTCCAATGCAAGTGGAAGACACTCAGTGGGATCAATTTCTTGCGAGATGCCTCACTCAAGGAATAGATTGACATGATTCGCACAGACAGCATTATTGTCGGAAATGGGATCTTGCCCCTTACTGAAGCCACCACAAGTCAAGTCTCACCTGACTGCCCTGTAGAGAACCAAGGGGATCAAAAAGTTTTGCAGTGTCTTATATAGCAACAATAAGCTGTTTCTTGATACAGTCTACTGTGGCCCTGCAAAGAGACTGGGACAGAGAGGATAAAGAACAGAGCAGTCAGCAGCACTTCAGAATAAGTTTGATAATGAAGGAGACAGAAGTTTCAGGGGCTGGGAACACCCACCAAGGAAACTGCAGTAACTATAGTGGAGTGGGAAAATGTAGTTTCTGTTGCATATTCAGGACTGTAATCAAAGAGATAAGTGCCAAGAAGATCTGCAGCATCCAGAAATTGTCAGGGTTGTCTTGCCACAGCTTCCTCAGTGATCTTATCCTAAGACAAGTGTTTCATAACAGATTGAATGATAGCTAGGATGCAGGTTTAAGAATAGACAAGGAAGAAGCAACCCTTTTTTGCACCAGAAGACTCCATGCCCTACTTAAAAATAAAGTAAGGGCATGATGGCAACTCAATCACCACCACCAGTCAGCACTGCCTCAATGCCCCCGGCAGCCAGCAGGCAGATGGGTCTTCCCTCGCTACAGCCTCTGTGATTTACTGCATGCACATAAAGCCTGAGTAACATGAGTGCCTCCTGGATGATTTATGGAGGCGTGGGTTGCTCATCTAAGCAGAGGAGTGGGATGCAGAAATGCTTGTGCTCTAACCAGTTTCTGACATGGACTCCTGCAGCCCAAGGCACGTCATGTTGTTTCTCAGCCTCTGGGCAAGTTCTCAATTCCTAAAGCAAATCCCGAGTGTTTTCAGATGTACTGTTTAGATGTGCTGAGAATGGGAAGAACTTGCAGAAGTGCCCAGCTGTTCCACTCCAGCTCCCCTTCCTTCTGTGTATCCAGCTCTCCTCTCATTCAGTCCCTAAGCGAGTACTGCTGAGTCACTTGATATGCGAGAAGGTGCAATGATTTTCTTCAGGAGCCGTCCTTTGCCTCCTGCCTCTGGGAGAGCAAATGCAGCATATCTGTTGTGCTAGATGAAAAGGGCAGTGATGATGTTCATCAGTTTCACAACCACATACTTCTGGTCCTTCACTACTCCAGAATTTTCCTTTAGTCCTTGCTTGCCTGAGCACCTGGAAGAAAGATTTGCCTCTTTGTTTATTTGTACAATTATGAGTGTAAAATTTACTCCTCTGTATCCTTCTCTAGTGTTTGTAAAACCACTGAAAAATGTAATGTCCTAAATGATACATTTTTGCTGTCAAGCTAAAGATATTCTTCAGTGAATACTGTTGATGATATATATTGTTTTGCTCTCTACATCAAGTTCGATCTTTAGCAGACACTTTGGATAAGTAAACTATTACCTGGCAACGTGTCACAGTTTGCAAATGTTACACCAAGGAATGGGGCTATCATCACTATCTAGGACATCGAATTTGTCACCAGGAGTTAAGCAAAGGTTGAAATTATTTTGCTCTGATTCACCCCAGAGTCCTGCTATGGACCTCCTTAGCCTGTGGTACTACATGTGTAGTAGCAGGCGGCCACTGTTGTGTCTTTGGTGTTCAATGATATTCATGGTTCCCTGTCCCTGCACCGTCCTGTCACCCATCATTGGTTAGAACAGGCTAAAAGCTGCTGGAAATGACACTCTGGTCCAAGGGCAATAGAAGAGCACCAGGGACCAGCATCTGGGTTTCTAGTATGTTGCTTTTTACATACACTGTCCTTATGCTAAAACAGTATGAGAACATTGCCAGAGATGTTGTGCCTCTAGAGGAACAAAAGGAAAAACAGAATGCAAGTATTAAAAAGAGGAAGGAGAAGCAGAGGGTCCGCATTCCCATGGATAACCCCTAAACTGGTACTACATCTAGAAATCTGCAAGAAAGCACCACTCAGCCCTCAGTGCTGATCCAGAAAACAATGAAACTAAATCTCCCCAAACATTCATAACCAGTCTTCTGTCTGCTCCTGAAAAAAATCCCAATCTCTTGTTCTTTGTCCTCTGAACTATAGTCACCTTGCATTACACGGTATGAAATGACTAGCCAGGCTTCCCATTGTCATTGGTGTTAATCACAGAAGATGAATATGAACTGACCAATGGTGTTTATAACCCTGTTTAACAATGTCAGGCACTGGGCTGGAGTCTCCTCTCCCTTTCGCCCATATCATTCCAGTGGCTCCACTGTAGTTATTTCTCATTTACACCAGCACCAGTGAAGTCAGACTCAAACAGAAAGACACTTTTAGGACAGAAAAATCCAACAACACTTTTGAAAAATAAAAAGAATCAAATGTATCAGTGAATTTCTTTGTTTTGCAGCACAGGTGCACACAAAAACCACTTTCCATGAGAACAGCATAGTGTATGCTAGAGTAAGAGGGGCTGGCCTCAGAAGCAGATCCCCTGCCAGCATAAAGCAAAACATGTTTCACACCCATGTATTTTCACTAGCACTTGAAAAATCACAGTAAATACAGTCCATAGTGGTACCAAACAAGAAAATGTCTCTCTGGTGGTAGAGGAACTTTCATCTTTGATCACCAGTGCCCTGCTGGCACTGGAACATATTTATTTTTTAGCATTCAGTGACCTTTGATACCAGTAACTACAGAGGGCTGCCAAGCTGCTCATGGGCTCTTCCATGCCAGTCTTTATCTGCTTTGTATACTGGGCAGTTTGAAAATGAACTCTGCTTGTTTGTGAAGAGGCAAGTACGATAGGTAGCAAACCCTACAGGGACTGTGCCCCGAGTCTGTGAGTGTGTACGTGCACGTTATGCATGTGCCTTGTGTGTGACACTGTCGCTGAGGCCACTGATACTCAGTTAATACACACCTAAGTATGTGTTCATGTAATCAAGGGAACTGCAGTTTCTTTCTCTTACACAGTATGAAAAGTGATTATTTGCACAGCCATTGGCTTTAAAGGGCAGTCTTCAGCTGGGCTACAACATACCCTAATATTCTGGTGTCCACTTTGTATGGAAATGAGCCTTCTTATTGTCCTTGTATCTTGTGATTATCTTCTCTGCCACATTAATTAAAAACACTGCCGTGACCTGACCAAACCTGTAGTACTCCCTGGGTTTGTACTTCACCCTGGGCAGTGCCAGCTTTGGGGAGTTTGCATAGCCCAGTTGCTCTACGACAGTTCCATTTTTTTCAGCTAAGTTCCCAGCTGGAGAGGCATGTGTCACCTTCAGCTAGCTGTCCCAGCAATGACACTGCATGCCTTGTGCTCACCTAGATGTACCTAAGTTGGGGAGGGAGGAGAAGGTGGCTTTTAGTTAGACCTCCACCAACTAAATCAAGCTAAAATTACCTATGCCCTTTGCTTAAGTGCCACTGCTTGAGAAGCAATCTCATTATGTGTGGTAAACACGTAAGCTTAAAAGCATTCAGCTAAAACCAATCCTTCTGCTGTCCCCTGGTCACCAACCGGCAACAAAGCTCTACGTCGACACCGAGCTGGCAACCTGTAGAGTTTGCCCTCTATTACATTTTGCTCCTATAAGCACAGCTATTATTGGAACTGCTTACTTGACCATATTGTATGCTTTACCTCCATCTGACAATAATTCATTCTTCCAGCTTGCAACATTAATTACTTATGCATACTGTACACACCACCACTCAAAGTACATACACACAAAGAAAGCAAAAAGATTTTATGTACAGCTGAATTTGGTGGGGGTTTTCCTGCTATTTTTGTCTAATGTGAGGACAAAAAGAGGTTTTTAGGTTACCTATAACTTGAAAGTCAACACCAAAAATATTCAGACATGTAGCATATTAATGAATACTGGCTGGCTCTGTGCATTGCTACAGATAATACAAAATATAGCTCGGTATCTCTATGCTACCCAACAAGCAATAGAAGCAAAACTTCACTTAAATATGTATTTATCGATGGATGTGTGTGTTTGCATGCACACAAATATATGTACTGACATGCAAAGACAAAAAAATAAAAACAGGACCAAAAAAAGCTAGTCAAAGTACACACATGCTTTTGATGATTAACACTTTCCTATCTGTAACATTAGAAACGTAAGACTTCAAGAGATCCTGGCACCTCAGAAATTCCCAGCCACTACCAGCAACATATCGTACATCTCTCATACCCATGGATCAGCATTTGTCTGTAAAGTAGTTGTAGTTTTCAGCTCTCTGCTCTTGTTGGAAAGCTAGTGTCTCTTACGATTACCCTGGGCATCCTGATAGACTAATACCTGTCCTAATACCTGTGATGAGATCCTACACAACAACAGAAGTGACAGTCCAGCAGCGCCTTGTGTAACGTCAGCAGTGCCTTCCTATTGCTACTGAAAGAACCTTGTCTAGGATCTCATTTGTCATTTCTATTACTGCCTCATGTTCTGATGGTTCACAGTCATCCAACTGACAAATTAATGCATCAGGTTTTTTCTTTTTTTTTGTTGTAGTCAGTTTTCTTCCTTCAAGAGAATTATTTTTGCTTCATCCTTCTGCACAGGGTTCTGTATAGTTGACAGAGAGACAGACACGTCCACATAACAGTTCCTCTTATCCTAAATTAAGAATCCAGAAGAGGCAGGATAGACCTCCATTCTCTCGAGCTATCTTCCTGCTTTCATTGGCTGCAGAAGAAGCTCTGATGATCAGCTTGAAGAAGACGTCTAATTTGCCATGGCTAATGGTGAAGTGCATCCCAAATGTATGTTGTTTTTGTATGGAATTGCATCCCATTTCCATTGCTCATTGCTTTCACTGTCTTCCAGCTCACCAGCCGTGATACTCTGATCCTGCTAATGACAGTGCCTCTTGACCGTTCCATCAGAAAATTTCTTTAGCACACTCCATCTTAAATGACAATAGATCATTATAGTGAATATTAAACAAGTTCAGTCTTGAGTCACTAGTAATCTCTCTATCCCAATAGTAATCTATTGGCACCTCTCCTTCAGACAATTCCTTACGCATTTTACTGCTCTTGTACTAATCCCCATCTTCTCCATCTTAATTAATAACTTCCCATGTGGCATCATATCAAATGCTTGACTAAAATCCATATAGATTAGATCTACTACATTTCCCTTTGCTTAGAAAATCGGTTATCTCAGCAAAGAAATAGCTCAGGATACTCGGCAAAATCAGCGTTGTGGTTACATTTTATCCTGTTTATCTTCTCGTTTGCTCTCTCTTTCTTTTTTTTGTGGTTAATTATATTTTCCTTCAAAATTCTTCTGAAAGCCTGAAATGGTCTCAAAATCAATGAGCTCAGTGGCTACTTAGATAACTTTCTAATAATTTTTAAAATAAAAGTATTATATCTACTATTTTCAAATCATGCGAGAACAACCTCCAACTCAAAAATTTATTTCAAATTCTTGCTATCAATCTGGTACTTGTTCCTTTGGAATTCTGGGATGGAAATCACCTGGTCTCCCTTGCTTGAAAATGTTGAGCTCTTTTAGATTTGCTTTCACCTTTATTGTGATAATTTCCATTTCCATCCCCTCATTCTCACTAATCATGCTGGCTTTGCTCCCTTCTTCAACTCCATTCTTCCTCTTAAAAGCTGTGGCAAAGCTTTCATTTAGATTTTGGGTACAAAAGTATTTTTAATCTTTTCCTTGTCCACATACTTCATAGTAACACCAGTTCTTTTCTTGTTCCCTGTTTATTTACATGGCTGAAGAAATGTGTCATTTTTGTTTTAATTTCCTTCTGACATCTATCTCAGAGATATTTTCAGCAAATCTCACTTTCTTCTTAACACACATAGGTAGTGGTTTTGTTCATCAGTTGTTTTCCTTACTTTTTATTGCTCTCCCATAGTCTAGTGAAATTATGCCATTGCACAGACTATATTAACTAACAGGGCAGACGTAGTTAAATACAGATGTTTTGTAGACAGGTACAGAGTGAACATATTAGCAATGAAATTCACAGGCCAACAGAAATCAAAGATCTTGTTATAATGGAAGCAATGTTTTTATCTGATTAGAGTCACAAAACCCCTTGCATCAGCCCTGCGTATGCCAGAATGCCTAGCAAAAAGCTTCAGCTTGTAGCAATAAAAATATTGTATGTTTCTTCTCTTCCAAGGAAATTAAAACTTTCTATCACTAAGAATACAACAGAAGCAGAAGTGTACAAAATAGTACCTTGTACAAGCACTAAACGACTAGCCTAATTTTTCAAACTGTTACCTTCTGTTGTTTATTTTTTTTTCAATTGGGTTTCTAACCCCATGATTTTGAACAGAACCCTTACAATGCAAACCAATGCAGAGCTGAGTGAATCTGTGACCAGCTGCAGCATAAAACGAGCTCTGAATTGGGGACCTTTGTGGCTATTTTTGACACTAAGGATTCAGATTACATGTACAGTTTCTGATTTTCCTTGATTACACGTGAGCTTCCTAAAAGATTGTATTTTCCTTTTCAGCTGTGGAAAAATTATTTGTAGAATTTGTGCACTATCAAGTTTTGAATTAGTAAAAATAGGAACAGGTATGAGAAATTAAGGTATCATTATACAAAGGTCAAAACGTAACGTTCTTTGTGTCCATGCGCCAACTGCAGTCAAAAGACCATAGACTGCAGTGGGGGAACCAAATAATCCAGCTAATTATAAAGAAGGTTTACCAAGGATAGTATATTCATACATAGAACATTTGCAGCTAAGAGAGAAAAGATTTTCAAAACCCATCTTAGCATAAAATTGGAGTCTCCTCCATGGACGCTTCCAAGTCTGTTGGAAAAGACCTTCCAGACACGTATGTGTGACTGTAGAGGGATATTTCTATTGAGGGGACAGTAAAGTAACTTTTTAATTTCATGAGCTATCACCGGCTGCTCTGTTACCATTCAAGCACAATTTTCCTGGGTCACTGCAATGCCTCAGAGGATGCCTGTTTCAGCTCCAATCTGATGTGCTGGTCCTCAGCATTTTCAGTGGCACTGTCAGGACTACCCCCCTGGAGGAGCAATGACTGCAAACCTCTGCTAAGAAACTTACTTTCTTTTTAGGGCTAAATCCTTATTTATTCTTGAGGAGCAGGCTGGCCAGCCCTCGCTTTCACTTTGCTTTCAGACATACACCCTACGCTGGCACTCTCTGCCCTGTACGTTTTGCTTAGTTCCTTGAATTACAGTTTTTCACTTTTCGCTTCAACTTTTCCGCCCAGCTTTACCCATCAGTTTACTACTGTAAACAACTGTTTTGCCTGCTAGATGGCACTGGACATCCACTAGCGTTGGGACTGAAGGCAGGTGGCACTGAAGAGCTGCAAGGGCACATGGCCACCCTTTGGTCGTTCTTCTATTTACTTTCTGCAATGGCATTTTCTTTGCTCAGATTACTTCATTCCTCACCCACAGCACTGGCTTGCCAATACAACAATTCTACCCGTGTCCTCTTCCTGTTTTATGATGAGTATAAACTTGCTGTTAGCACGGCCACAAAGGACTGGAGCCGCTTCTGAACCCATCAGTTGGTCGAAAACGACTAAAAACAAACTGAAGCCCTGAAATTCCTCTCGGTTTCAGCCACTGACTTGATTTGAGTCTATGCATTTTGCAAACAATAACTTATTTTCGGGGATACAATTAATTAAACTTTTTTGCCTGAAAGCAGCATTACAGAGCTCTCTGTGTACAGATACTATGGGCCAATATACAAGGATAATGTGAAATCTGCTTGTTCTTTGGATTCTGTTCTGAATTCTTTGTATACCGTTAGGACAAAGATCTGTTTGTCATAGCTACCTTGGATGTGTTGCATTCAACATATTCATCCACACACTGAGGAGGAAGTTGAAGCTTTTACTTGTGTCTGCAGAGCACCCATGCCCAGAGCACTGCTGCCATCCTGACTGTGCTCTTTTCAAAATAAATTTTAAAAACCCCACAGTCAAACACAATTAGAAAACAAAGTTAATCACAAATATCCAGCTGGAAATAGAAGAGCCTCTTTCTTCAAAGCATCCACTAGCCCAAACCATCCTTCAGAATATGCTCATTACGCCAGTGTCTGTAACCAGAGCACCACCATTACACTTCTACTCCGGTCTTTCACCTGAGAATGCTGTTCTCTGCACCTGAGTAACGCATTTGCTTTTCGCGTACACGGGCACATGTTTCACCCAGTGCCAGATGTGCCCACAGTGGGTGTGATTTCTTGGAACTTGAGGGTGTACCCACTGTTTGGATGGCAAGTTCCCTGGCTGTGGTTGCTTGGAAACATTATAGGTATCATGGCATCTGCCTTGCATGCCTGTAGATGTTTTCCGAGTAGGTGTGGTCATACTTCTACTTGGCTCATCAGATTCTCCACAGATGTCCATGGTTCTAGTGACAGCGCCAGGTCTAGCTTT
Source organism: Aquila chrysaetos chrysaetos (assembly GCF_900496995.4). Classification (NCBI taxonomy): domain Eukaryota; kingdom Metazoa; phylum Chordata; class Aves; order Accipitriformes; family Accipitridae; genus Aquila; species Aquila chrysaetos. Next base: position 38,803,698 of record NC_044012.1, read on the forward strand.
CTCATTAATTCTTTTTCAACCTTATAATTATCATGTGCATATGAAGCTGAATGCAGTGCTGCATCCTACCATATCATTTCTAGATGCCAGACACCTAATTTCTATCTTTTTTTTTTGTCTCCTCTCTGCTGAGAATGCATCTCTCTCTCCATTTCCTTAGGGATGCTCAGAACTGGTCGTCCCCAAACCTAGAGAAGATTAAAATACGAGTAAAGCTTTTCGCAGACTAAATCTTGTGATGGCATTTTAAGATTTTTCTCCACTTCTTCCCAAGCTTCTTCACTCCCTTCACTCTCAAAAGTTATCACCTGCCTAGCAAAGCTGGCAGACAGACTGAAATGCTTGTGCTTCGAGCTATTCTTGTGCAAAGCCTGGCACCTTTGTTCAAATGTCTGATGAAAGCGGGCTTGAACTAAGATGTTGGTCTGTGAACTGGCAGGGGCACACAGACTGTTCTGCTGACTGTTTCTGGGGCAGTAAGCTTCAGCGGAAGGAAGGAAGACTGAGGGCAGATGGTGGCATTGTTGAGGTCTTGAGATGCCACACAAAGATTCACAAAAGCGGGTCTTTCTAAACCCAAATTTTCTAAACTTGCCCGAAATAACTTCGTGATGCATTTTCCCCCTGTTTGGATAACACAGCACAAGGACTTCTGTGTATTTGCCTACCAATTCCTCTGGCACAGCGTGAAGCAAATGGCTACCTACACCTCCCTGGCTATTTGCAAGGGCACTTAGCTTTAAAATACAGCTAAGAGCAGAACCACCAATCTTAAATTAACTTTCCCGGTGGGGGAAGAGTCTTGAATTGATCCTTATCTACTTCACTGGGTCTTGTGCTGACAGTCAGGTTTGCTGTTCTCACCACTGTTGAAGTGTTCTGCTCTTTATTGGGTGTACTGTGAACAAACCACCAGTCCAGACCTTTCTGATACGGCTCTTGTGATTCGCCTTATCTTTATTTGCTCCTCAAACCTCTTTGGTAGGGCTGAAGAAACCATCTCCTGCAAAAACTTTGAACTCTGGATGAGCAACTAGAAAATATCTTTATTATCAGGGAAGGAGAGCTTAGGCTGCAGCTGGGATCCAGCTGAAGTGCACGCAGACTGCAGGGATCTGCACAGGAAGTGGCCGAGAGAGTTGCTGGCACTGAGGCTATTAGGGAATTCTTAGAGATGTGTTAAATGGTAGGCTCAGCTTCACTAATGAATCACCTTGCTCAGGCTACAGAGAGTTTTGGTTATGGGTGGCTGTGAGGGCACAGAAGAAAAGAAAATGTCATCTCACACTTGCAGCTAATACAGCGATTCCTGCATAGGATAGTGGAGGAACTCCTGTACACGATTACAATAAAAATGTTTACATGCATCGCTCCTGTTATTACAGATTAATTAACTACTGAAGGGAGAAAGTGCTACAAAGGTATAATTCAGATTTCTGCACAGTTGTACTTTGTGGCAATGGTCAGTAAAATTAAGATGATATCAGTTCACTTAACATTTTACAAAATAATAGCTTGAGCTTGCAGGCTGTGCACATGCTTAGTGTAAGCATCTGAACAGCCCCCGCTTGCTCGGTGTGATTGCTGATGTGCTTAAAGTTAAGCATGCATGAAAGTCTTTGCAGGACCGGGGATGCAAAACACAAATAACTTTTCCCCTCAATATACTTCCAATAGGTAAATAACTCAAAAAAAAAAAAAAAAAGCACAGAACGAAACTTCAGATTTCTGCGGATTCTATGGGTGCAAAGGCCATGTCTTCATCTGTGCCTTGGATTGTGCAAAATGCACTGTCAGTCCTTAACAAATAGACAGGAGTGATAAAAAGCTAATATGCAAATTGCACTATACACGAGGATGTTTTCTTAATTTGTGTATAAACCTCACTGCAGATTCCAATACATGTACAAGCTGCAATCTATATAATTTCTCCTAACACGCACTTGAGACCTCGTCAGTGATGGGAGAAAGAATCTTACCAAATGCCTTCTTCATTGCTCAAAACCCGGGAGGGAGCAGCACTGTTTGGGTCGCCGGGAGGTAGTGGTCGGGCTCCGGGCTGGGTTTCGGGGTGCGGGTGGCAGGGAAGGGGGGCGGCTCGGGGTGGGGGAAGCCCTGGTCCCTCGGTGGGAATTACCCGGCTCCCCGTCCCTCTCCCAGCCCCGCCGCGGCAACATTTATTGCAAAAGCAGGAAATTGCTTATTACTAAACTAGCTGGCAAGGGAGTGGGAGCCGATGCTGCTCCACACTGGCACAGCACTTGCTTAGCTGCTGCTTTCCCTGCCTCTCCTTGTTCCGCTCTTTCTTCTTCTTCTTCCCCCTCTTTCTCTCCTCTCTCTCTCTCTCTCCTCTTCTTTTTTTCATTTTGGCTTCTATTCAAATGTGGGTCAGGGGTGAGCGGCTCCCAACGTCACAAGCTTGCAAGATGGCGCTGGGAGGAAGGCTGTGAGATGAGGAACAGGCTGGTATAAACCGAGAGGACAGGAGAGGGAGAGGAGGAGGAGGAGGAGAGGGGAAGGGGAAGAAAAGCTGCTGCTCCAGATGCAATAAGAAGGTAACGCGGAGCGGGGCGCGGGCGCGGGCGGGGGCGCGGGGCCGCGCGTCCCGCTCGGGCGGCCGGGCGCTGCCGGGCTCCGCGGTGCAGCCCAGCCCCACTCCCCCGCTCTTTATTTGCAACCCCGGTTATTTGCCCATCCGCACGGGTCCACTCGGGAGAGTCGCCGGGGTGGCGGGGGTGTCCCCTTGTTCCCTGCCCTGCAGCAGCCGTGCCCGGCACCAGCGGTAGTTCCATTGAAAAAAATCCAGATGGTTTTCTTTTCCCTCTTGCCCCCCTCTCTCCCTGCCCCGGGCCCCCTCCCCTCGCTCGCCCGGCGCGCTGCCCCGTTGCTTTCGGGGCCGGGGCGTGCGTACGGTGTATTCGCCACCGTGCCTGTCCGGGGATTGCAAATGTTGGCTATTCGGTTGAAGCGGCTGGAAACTTTCCCCCTCCTCCCGTGCCATTTGTGTGCGTGTGTGCGTGTGTGTGTGTGTGTGTGTGTGCGCGCACGGGTGTGCGCTGCCCCTTCCCCGGCGGCGGTGGGATCGGGGCGGGGGGCCGCAGCTGCTGCCCGCCGGGGCCGGCCGGCGTGGGGGTGACCGGCGGGGCGGGCAGGCAGCCCGGAGGAGCAGCCTTCTCCCCATCCCCACTCGCCCCCTGCAAGTGAGCCGTATTTTTGGGGTGGGTTTTTTTTTGTTTGTTTTTTTTTTTTGTTGTTTTTCCCGAAAGGAGGGAGCGGAGCCTCGGGGTGCCGGGGGGCGTGTTTGTGCTGGGGATCCGGCCGCATTGTGGAGGAGAGGGCAGGGAAGGGGCTCCCGGGACTTGCATCGCCTCCTTCCCCCCCGCGCTCCATCCGCGGGGCTGCAAGGCGACGAGCCAGGCCGGCATCCCCCAACCCCAGCGCCGGCCCCTGCCCCACCGAGCACCCCCTGCCCTACCGGGACCGCGGTGAACTTTTGCCCTGGCTCCCCCCTTCCCCGCCGCCCCCCTCGGCCGTTCGGGATCGCGGAGGGAAGGACCCGCCGGCTCCGCTCGCTCTGCCCGTCGCTGCGGGTCTCTGGCTTTTGTTACGGCACCGTCTCGGACGCAATGGACGGAGCGCAGGATCGCGCACCCTCCCGCGGCCGGGGGCTCGCAGGACCCTGCCCGCCCGGCTTTGTGCCCCCGGAGGAAATGCGCGCTTCCCCGGCCCCGCCAGCCAGGCGCAGAGCTGTCCACCCACTTTAAAAAAAAAAAAAAAAAAAAAAATTAAATCGCACGTCCAGCCTGGCAATATTGTTGCCGAGGCGCGTAACACTGTAATTCAGGGGGCCGGGAGGGCTGATCGCTGCCCGCGGCTGCCCGGTCCCGGGCGAACGGCGCCGCGGAGCTCCGCGGAGCCGGGCCGGGCCGGGCTCTACATCCCCGGGCGCGGCGGTGCCGGTGCCAGCTCGGCGGCGGGGGGAGCCGGGCTTTTTTTTTTTTGGGTTGTTTTTTTTTTTTTTTTTTTTGGTCGCATTTAAAAGCAAAGCCAAGCCGGCGGGGGGAGTGGGGGGGGGGGCAGGCTGCGTGCGCGGCCCCCTGCGCGGTGCGCGGCCCGGGGAGCCCCGCGGGCGCGCAGGGCGGCCCCGGTGCCCGCAAGCGCCCGGCCCGCTCCCGGCCCCTTTTGTATGGGGCGAGAGCCGGCGGGAGAAGTCAATTATTGACTTCTGCTTGGACTGGTCCCAGGTGGAAGTGGGCACCGCGGCGAGCGGGCGGCTCTCGGCGCGCCCCCCGCGCTTCCCCGTTATCGCGGCCGCCAGCCGCGCTCCTCCCGGGGCGCTCCGCGGCCGCTGGCCACCGCGCCCGGCCCCGCCGCCGCCCGGGCGCTGCTTCCCGGCGTATTGACACCCGGGGATTTGGTGGCTCGAAACTTTCTGCGGCGAAATCCGCAGCCTTCGAAAACTCGGGCTGCCTCGGCGCTTCGAGAGGCGGGTAACTTCGCGTTCAGGATCTGCGAGCGGGGCGGGTGTATACCTTTACATCAAATTAATGAATTATATATGAAACTAAGCGTTTTAGCAGACGGTTGCCGAAATCGCCCCGCACGCTACTTAGCTGTTAGAATAAATCTGAGAGAGCAGACAGAAACCCGTGAAGAAGAGCATCAAAATTAACATTCTGCTAATACACTGTCCTTTGACCGAAACTGGTTTAAATTTATTGCGGAATGCTGTTTATATTTGAATGGCTCCCATGTTTTTCCACAAATTAAAGGGGAAAACAATATGCAATAGTCACTTTCATTGGAAAATGTCAGAACTATGAGCAGATGTTTGCTGTGCTTGATAAATACAGTGTATAAACAACTAGTATTTCAAGATGACTTATTACTATTTTTTATGACTCAGAACTATTGTATATACTACAGCAGCTCTGGAGAGAAAGCTGTAAATGACTCCTTAGGATTTCACAGCAAATCTACATGGAGAAAATGACATATGGAAAGAAAATTGACTTATTTCCACAACTGCAAGTGGCCTCCTTTTTGCGCCTTTTCATTAGCAATCTAATCCTAAAAGCATTAGGAGCAATTATTTGCAGTGGTGCCTGACATTCTAGGTCTAATTATTTAAATCAGTTTAACTTTTGATGGTTGACCCATTAGGTCAAATCTGTGTGCCCTTTGTTATATTTATTTAAAAAAAAAAAAAAGGAGGGGAGGGGGGTCTTCAAACTTGCCACCTGCTACTGACATATCATTTTAGCTCTGGAGGAGATCAGCATTAAGAATAAGCAACCTCTTACATTTGTTACTTTCCATTCTAACACGGGTAAGGAAACCCCGCAGAAGTGCCTTGCTCTTTCGCATCTAAAATCCGTTGCTTAATCGCGGCAGACTTGCTTGGCCGCGGGGGTGTAAGCAGGAGGAATGGGAGAATCTGAGGATATAGCAGGTTTTTCTTATGTCATGCTTCCTAATCTACGTGAAATGCAGATGAGATGCACATACATAAAAGGGACGATTTTTCAGCGTTTGGGGGAAAAGCTTCTTCCAAGGATCTGGGAGAGCTCTAAATCTTTAATGCATAAAGAAATAGCTCACGTTAGTATTCACATACGTTGCTGGGCGGAATGACTTATGGATGTGTAGATAGTAATAAGTATCGCAAGATGCTTGAAGCACTTGGTATCACGTGATATGCTGGAGTGTCAGTGCTGAATTGTTTGGCAGAAGCCAATGTGTGACAAGGGGTGGGGGGAGAGAGAAGGAGAGAAAGAGAAGGTGAGAGGCCTTATTCCAGGAGAGTACACGTTCAATTTATTTTGATTAGTCGTTTAAAACAACTAGAACACAACCTAATGCTAATCAGTTTGGCTGCGTAATGGACTGAAACTCCCTAAAACACCCACTGCAACCCCAAATTGGTGGTCACAGCATGAAATTTGAAGTTGTGAACAGCAGATCTTGCAATGAGAGTTCTTGTTTGCTAGCATCTTTACAGCCCATAGTAATTAAGAACTGTCAAACATAAACTCTGTGTTGCGCATTCCTTTGACCTTGTACGTGGCTATTCTTTGAGCTCCTGCTACTGTCTTTGGTGATAGATGTGGGGAAACAGGATAATGTTTGAAAACCGAGGTGCATTTGCCTTCGTATCAGAACTCCTGTTTGTGCTGACTGCAGCATTTAACCGTCTCATCCAGTCTGATGGACATATTGTAGCCTGATAGGCAGAGGTATTGGTATGATGAGGTTGTCATGTCTTCTCTACAGAAAACCAAGTTTCCCCATCCCCTAACCAAATCTGACTGATAAAGTGTACGAACAAAACTGCAGTTTCTGACAACATCCGGGGGAGAACGTTGCCACAAAGCAGCATTTCAGTGCAGCAGCAAATGTGGTCTTGGAGTGGGAGAAAGCAGAATCCCATTTGTGACACAGCCATTATACTGGCTGTATTGTGACAGGTGAAGCTCAATGGGAAGGGGGACCATTTCAGCATCAGCGGACATGCCTACCCTGCTGGGCTTGGAGAAAAATTAACAGGGCTCAGCTGTGGGACTGCAACAACAGAGTGTTGACCCAACCATAAGCAGGAGAATATCTTTTAAAAAATAAAGATGACTTCTCCTTTGGCTTGGTGTGGATTGAACACCAGTCATTAAACCGCTGGGCTGCTTAAACTGGTTTTTATCTTGCTGTAGTATCGGGAGCAAGGACAATGCATTGCAATAGAAATTTCACTCTGCTGCGCAGTAGCTCATTGGCAAAGCAAATGCATTGGTTTGTTTAGGTCTTTTTTAATCGGCGGTGACAGTGTGCTTACTTCTCTCAAAAGCAGCAGAAACAATGTAAAAAAAAAGTGTTCCTGAGAGTTGTATTTTCTTGTTCAGTTAGCATCTCCAGGTTCCAACAGGATGCCAATTTTAAGCTGGGTTTCTTTCCTTGAAGTGTATGCGTATTACAAGCTAGCTGTCCAAACTTGTAAGTTACTCATGCTTCTTGTTTGTAATTCCTGGAAAGAAAATTCACCCTCCAGTGCTGGCTCCCACAAAACAAGGAAGAAATGAAACAGTGAGGTCAATCCTGAATTTTAAGCCGATATAAAATGGGTTGTTACAATAGCTGTAAGGAGGAGACAACAACAGTGCAATAGCTGTACCTGCTGTAAGTGACAGGTGGGAGAAATTTTGTTCTTTTTCATCTGTGTTTGGATGACGGCCCAGTGCTGGCCACAAACTGCAATCCAGGATTAATCCTCACATAGTGTTTTCTTTCTATATATCAGATTTCTCATTTTGTTAATAAGCACAGCCTAGCATGCACTTCAAGTCAGCTGTTCTGGAGTGGAAGCAACAGGGTTTTGCATTATTGAAATGACGGCTCTCATGCTTTCCTAGAGACCGTATTGTTTGACCAGGGCAGGGCGGAGGGTGATCCTTGTAATCACAAATCCTAAACAGGGGTTCTAGTTACTGATTTTACTTAATGGAAAGGGGTGGGGAATCTAGTTTATCCAGGATTACATATGTACTATATCACATTTTCTGATGTGCACACCGCGGATTTGAAGGGGCTAAAGAGTGATCTTTTAAACTGAAAACCTCAAGCAAGTATTCGGAAATGGACCTATTGTGGGAAACTTCCTTCAGCACTGGGTCTTTTGCTAATGTAGACAAGACAAACTGCTGAGCTGTCCTGTAGAAAGCGTCAGAAGACACACGCACTGACAGCTAAGCTGGGAGAGGCAGGGTCCTAGTCTTCACCTGGCAATAAGAAGAGTTTAGAGAAGGGCAAGGAGTTGCCTGCTCAAAACTGTTGTCAGGGGCTGCTCTCCCAGTAAAAACGGCCCTGAAAACAGGGTGTACTTCTTGCTTCTGTTGCTAAATGTTCTGAGAGATCTATGCAGGCACTAGGAACAACTCCCTCTCATTCTTCCAGCTTTAGATACCGGACAGAAAACCTTGCCAATGTTGTCCTCGCCCAGGTTCTGGATGGGAGGTAGAAAGCATTTCATGTCAGTATGCTGGCCTGAGGCATTCGCTGTCCTTCAGTCTCTTGGGTAAAGGAAGAGGGGGTAGCTTTCAATAATATACCAGTTTGCCCTATCTGCTCCCTTCCCCCACTGAACCAAATACTACGAAAGATAAAATTGTCTTCAAATCAGTCTTTTGCCATGAGTTTTAAAAGAGGTACATGACGGGCTGACTGGGGAAGAGGCCTCATGTGGTAAACAACCCTACTCTGCTCTTCATGCTGGGCTAGTCCCATTCATTCCTGGGCTTATTTGAGATGACAGGGGTGTACAGCAGATTCCTTCCCCTAAATGTGTGCTCATTTCCCGTTGTATAAAGAACCATTCAGGGTGTGGATTCAGTTTTCCAGGAGTCATATAAAGACACTGCCATGTAGGACTCCACTTACTGCATTTCCATCTGCTGTCAAGATGCCACCAGCCAGTTTGACAGTTTGGAAATCTTTTCTCTTGTCCGATAAAGAGCAGAATAGAGTAATTTGCATTGCCAATTTTAACTGAGAATTGAAACCAGCTGACAAGAATCCTTATTTTCAAGCTTGTTTGTTTGTCTATGTGGTAGTTACTCTCCAGTGGAAAGACTGGATCTCACTGGTTTGTACCTATTAAAACCTGTCGATGTGCAACTAAAAATAACTTTAAAATGCTAAACCTGAGTATTTTGAAGTGTTAAATAAAAATATTTGGAAAATATTTTCTTATCAAAATATTTGCTGACGACCTCCTGAGGTCCCTTCCTATGTGACTTATTCTGTGATTCTTATTCAGCTCCATTTTAAATGCAAAGCAAAGGAAATGTTCTTTGCGCAAAAGGGAATTGATTATTTTCTAGTTATGCTGCTCTTTTATGAGTTTAGAACTAGGAGGTATTAGTCTCTGACACCTAGTTTTAATTTGGAGGGAAGTAAGCTTTCCTGCCTTTCTGCCCTTCCTCAAATCTCAATTGCTTTCTCCAGTCTGAAAGAACTAGTTATTGAACCAAGACTGAGAAAACCATCCTCTCTGTCCCTTTACAAGAGGGTCCTGATGCAAAAGGTTAGTTAACTGCCCAGGACAGTATGAAACAATAAAGCAGGGGCTTTCTCTGTTTAGGGACTGATTTTCCTACTTTCCTCAAAACTTCACTAGCAAACACCTATATTGAAGATCAACTTTTTTTTAAACAAGACCTATTTAAAAGAAGGTTTGAAATTATGCCAGTGTATAGTGAGACTTGAACTTGTGCTGTTTTTATTTAATGTTGTTTCCACTACCCCTGGAAGGGTGAGGTGCTTTGTTATTCCTAGTTTCTGTTTACACTTACAAAGTATTCAGAATGGTCCTCATGTGGAACTTTTTGCATCAAACTTCTTGTGTCCTTGAAAAAGGCTCTTTGTTCATTTTCTAGGCAGTTCAAATGCTCTTTGATAACGTGATATTAGTGACATGATTATGCCCAGTCTTCAAAGAAAAATGTGGATGTCCTTCTAGGCAGGAAAAATATCTACCAAAGTTGTAGATGGCGGGGAATCTGCTAAAAAATATAAATGTGCGTGCACATCTATGAAGTGTACATAGCCAGAACCGTAGTACCAAAATACTCAATAAAAGGAATTTTGGCATGAGACTGAAAGTTGTCTTGTAATTCTTCAGATGTCAGCAGACTGATGTTTGGCTGAGAGTGTTTTAAAAGTAATGTAATTTACGACTCAAAAAATTTTACCCAGAAAACTTAGTTATAAGTACTTAGTGTTATAAATTGGTGCAGTGGTTGAATGTATGCACGCATTTAATTCTTCTGGGTGAGCTTGTGGTCTAGGGATCTCTGGGTTCAGTTTCTATCACTGATTTAAATTTTCCATGCTATGGTCATGAAGGAAGTTAAGCAACTTAAGTTTTCTTCATCTTTAAAGTATGGAGAATACAATGTCCTTGGTTTGTCTCATATATTTATCTTATAAATGCTCATCATATTTAAAAGTTTGCACAACGGGACCCTGACCTTAGCAAGGGCCTGTAACTGCTGTCATCATACACATAATTCTAATAAAGCTTCAAAATGGTAAAGTTGCCAAAGGACTAACGCTTTAGCATTATGCAAAACCCATGGCGGGGGAGGAAGAATAGAGACGTTTGCCCTCCAGTCCTTCAGAAATGCTACATTTCTTAGTCTCCACTGTAGTTTATCAAACAAGGCTTTCAAAATTGTAATGAAAATTGAAACATGCCAGCTATAAAAATTATTCACTTTTTGGTGCAGCACTGAAAATATTAACAAGACTATATTCCCCCGCAGTGAACACTGGGGTTTTTTGGAAGGTCTGTTTTGCACTGCCAGTCTCTTCCTGGGAATAAATAAATGCCTCTAAATGATCCCCTTCAGGATGCGCGGAGCAGCAGCTTGTACTTTTTTGTCTTTCCTCCCTGGGTTGCATGGTGCAGTGCCAGTGCACCGTGTGACGCAACAGTCTTGGAAATTCTTGGAAAAGCACTTCCGTTTGCTCTAGGTAAAAATTGTGTTGGCAGCAAAACTGACTCTGCTGTTTACAAGCTGGCAGCATTCTTAAGCGAACTCCAAGAAAAGTATTTTAATGTATGCGGTTCTGCATATCCATCCCAGATGCAGAGGTGTTTGAGACTGTTGGCCTGTTATTATGGGTGGTGTGTCTGGAGAAGGAATGTCTTGAGTACTTCCCCAAGTGTGGACCTCTTTTTAGTAGTTGTAGTCAGCTGGCTTATCCCAGTTGTGCTGGGTCTCCCAGTTTCTGGTTGCTACTTATAAGTGATGGGTTTAATTGCCATAGTGATATTCCTTAGCTCCTGAGTGATGAAAAAAATGACCTGAGTGCGGAGAGAGGACTATAAGCCATTATCTTCATTCTGACAATCTCTATTTTGGTGGCTAAAACAAAGACTTGAGTATGAGAATTTGTTTGCCACTGATCTGTTGTTTGATTCTGGAAAAATCATTTAATCTGTCTGTACCTCTCTATCTCTACCTGCGTAAGGGCATGATGTTTTGAAGATGGGCTGAATTTCCATTAGCATTTAATGAACAGTAAATAACAGTAGTAGCCACTATTGTCTAATATTTCACCCTGTTAATTGTGCAAGAGGATTTCAAGCTGAATGCTGTACTAATAATTCAGTGCCTTGCAAGTGGAACCAAATGCAGAGAAAACTAGTACATTTGATAGTGCTGTAGTACTGGAAATCATGCTGTTATTTAAAAGCTGCATGGAGGTGTAACTAGCAACAGAGGACAGTCATGAAAGGAAAATATATTTTAAGGGTCCTGCTGGAACAGTGACCACTGGAATATGGAATTAGAATATCTGCCTATCCAGCAAAGAGATCCTTTCCACCCAAGGATCTCAAAATGCTTTCATAATTAGTAATCTGTGACTTACAGCTGTGTCTCTGGCATCTTCATGTAACATTTTTCGAGATGTTTATATGACTTTCTGAAAGCCGCACAAGGATTCTTCCATAACAGAACAGAAGCCATGGCCATAGCCAGACAAACCAGCTTCCACTCCCAGTAGACGCAAATGACTGATTAAGCACCCCAGTTTCTCTCTTTCACTTGTAATAAATAAACAAAATTTCCCTCTCCCTTCCAAATTTTGAGAGTTCATATGAAATGAGACCTGGGCTACATGACACCAGCAGTACCGTTTCAAAAGACTTATCAGTAGTTTTCTACTTAATACCCAGAGCATCTAATACCATACGCCAGAGGCTTGGGATGTCCCCCATCCTTGAACTGGTTGGACAAGAAAGGGGGAAAGGAGTCCAGGTGAGTCCAAGCAAGTTTCCATGTGCATCTACTCTGCCATTATTCAGAATATTTGCCTATTCGTGCTCGCTTCCTCCGTGGTTGCACATGGACCCATGCTACCTCTGTGTCTGTCTAAAACAGCTTGGATTGTACCCTCACCAAAAAGCAAAAAAAACCCCCAACCCCAAAGCACACCCCCTAAGCCTTCTTGGAGCAAAAGCAAACAAAGCACATCCCCTTTTGAGGTGGAGGGGAAGCTGCTTCATTACAATGGCTTTGACCATCAAAAGTGGTGAGTGGGAGGGTATCTGACAGCGTTAGCTCTGTAGATTGACTGGCTGGGGTCACGTTTTTGTAAGTGAGAAGGTAGCAGCTGTCCTTTGTGGCATGCAGGATGCAGCATTTCAGGGGAACTTGCAGATTTTTTTTCCATAAGATCTGCTCCATGCTGTGCCATGCTGCTGTCCCACCCCTCCCTCTTCTGTGCCTTGCTTGGGAGGGGAGAAGGGGCTGGGTGCCCATCAGGAATGCTTGCACTGGCACGGGGAAAGCAAGTCTGCCTCTCCTAAACTTACACATTACTGGAGACTAATCAGTCGAGTTTGTTGCTTTCATTTTGTTTTCGGTTCCCAGTTTTTTAAATCTTTAGGGAAGAAAGGATAGCAGCATCTCGAGTGAAGTCAGTGTAATGCCAGGGTGTGGGATTTCCACAATTCAGTGCCTATCTTACTATTTTTTAACCAAATGCTTGAAATTAAAGTAGCGGAGACATAGTATGAACGTGGTGGTTTTGCAATAAAATAAAAAAATGAACAGTGCAAACTGGTTGTTGGTCAGATCACAGTCTTCAGGGGAAACTGTCTCTAATAGATGTCATTGTAAGGGTAATGCTGCACTTGGCACCAAAAATTAGATTTAATGCCATAAATGGAGATAAAGCACACTGCAGCTGACAATATACTTCCAGACCATGTCCCTGGCTAAAGAGCTTGCAATGCAAGGCACAAATAGGTGCAGTATAGATAACTGACTGGGGGGGTCAGATTCTGCAAATGCTTACTCAGGCACTTTGCTTGAACTCAGTGTGACTGCCGGAGTAAGAGCTTGCACAATCCAGCCTGAGGAGTGGGGCTGGAGCCTTCTAGCTGTTGGGTAAAACAGAACTGCTTGGGGGGGTTTATTTATTTTTCAAGTGCCTGGTGAGGCGGGCTTTAAGTAAAAGCCCGCTTCCGACCCTGACTTGCATGCCTGTTTATTTGCTGTAATCACCTGTAACCTAGAATTGCAAAACTGTGGATACACTAGTGATGCCTTTGTAAAGTTTCCCTAGCAAAAATTCAACTGGATTTTAAAAGCACATGCTTCTTTCAAAACGCTTAGCTATAAAGTTCAGTCCTGCCAGCCTGGTGGGCTGAGAACATTTCGGAAAAGGTCAGAGGGCCACATCGAATACTATGGGTCCAATTTCCCAGGCTGATTTGTTGCCTGAACCCTTTGAAGGGAGCGGAGCACCTGCAAATCCCCTTCTGGGGATTCCCTTAAAATGTGGGGAAGCCTCCAACAGGTGTGTGGAGCTGGCATGGCCTTGGCCCAAGGTGGGGAGAGGTGTGGCTGGAACGCGTCTGAACCTGCACTTGGGCTGGAGCAGGGAATCAAAGAGGCTGTAAGTGGTAGCTGTTCTCAGCTCCTCTCGTTCCCCTGAGCGTAGGGAAGGGATGCTAACCTTCACCAGGCAGAGTTCAGTAAGCTATTCTCTGCTTTTCTGCAGCCTGTTAGGAAGTAGGCAGTGGGCAAGGGAGTTGCAGCTGCTTGTTCCCCCCCCTCTGAGAGGCAGCGGCTTGGCTGCCGGGGCAGATGCTGACTAATTGTATCAGGAAAGAAGTGGGAGGTGATAGAGCTGATTCAGATCCCTGGTTTAAAAATCCTGAGCCTGGCTGAGTGAATGCCTGATTAATGTATTTTCTTCTCAGATTAATTTGCTCTGAGGTCACAGTTCAGAGGCTCAAGAGAAAACAGGCAAGATATTACGAGTCTTGCTGGATGTGTGTCACACGCTCGCTGCCTAGGTACTCTCTGCGTAAAAGGCTTTGACAAAGTGAAGTCCCAGATGGACTGTGGTACTACCGTGTCAGAGAAGGCTCTGGCTGGGATGCCTGCTTGGGTAGGGGTTTGAATCTTTCTTTTTCTTAGGAGGCAGTTCGTTGGCTGGCATTAAAAAGTTATGGGTCATCGGATCTTCTTCATAAGACCTTTCTGACTTATTTTAAAAACTTAATGTTTAAGGGATAAACAAAGCATTTCTTTTGCTTTCATTGAAAAGAGCGTAAGCACTTCATCTTGAGTAGGAAAGAAAAGCACGATTATTCGTATGAAGTGAGTCTCTACAGTGAATGACTGAACAAAAAAAGTCCAACTGGAAGAGTACATCCATTCTACTGAGGGCAACAGACTTTTCAGTTCCGTTCATCCCCAGAAGTCTTAGAGAAAAATGTTTTCTCCTTCCTGCTTCATCTCAGAGGATTTGGCAGAAAGAAATCTACCTCCTTTCCAATCTAGTTTTTAGAATGTATTTGCTCTTTAAGAACAAGTCAGCACAGTAATCCTGTTTAATGTTAACCGCTATGAAATATGGTGTTAACTTTTTAGCCCTATAGTAGCAGGAAATGGGATTTAAGATTTTTATCCTTGAGTACAGAAGAGTTTAGGAGCAGGATTTAAAAAAAAAAATTCCTTACAATCCTCTCTCTGAGTCTATTTCCATAGACTAATCTTTCAATTCATCTCATTCGTCTATTATGCAATTTGGTGTATGATTTTAACCATGACAGTCATTAAATGCAACGTGACACTTCAGATCCCTGTGCTGGCTTCAACTTTTAGTCCATAGTGTCTGCTTATTTCAATTTATGCTTTGGTTGTCTAACCTGTTGGATTCTTTGCTTCCTCCAGAATCCTCAGTTGTGCACATACTTGCTTTTTCCAACCATTTCTACATATTTGCCATATCACTGTAATCTCTTCATTCTCTGGGCTGTGCCTATTCCTATCTGTTTTCTCTGTCTCTTTCCACACATACTTCGCACCATTTTTTGGGCTGTCCTTTGTAAATATAACAGTATTTTCTTCACTGTAAGCCACTCCAGAACTTCAGAGAGTGACTGAATAGTCTAGGGTTACATCCATGCAAGTGTTGGTGTAGCATCTGTTTGTGTATGAAGACTCTCTTTAGAATAAGATCTGTGTTTCAAAACTCTGCAAACATCCTTCCTATTATAATACTTGAAGGCCACTTGGCACAAATCTTTTTTTTCCTGACTTGTATGAAACTGATATCCCAGTAAATAAGAAAGTATCATTGCAGATGCTTTTACGGACAGGGAAAATGAGAAACATCTACTGTGACTTGCAGAAAAATCTTCTGGCTGTTCTACTGATGATGTCCTTCCACTTCCCTTAGTATACGTTTTAATGTTTGACTAATTCTTCTGGAGCAGAAGAGTCATATGATAAAGTTCTAAGGAATATTCCAAAAAAGACAAACTTGAATGTGTTGTTGCTTTGTCTTACTAGATACCAGTGGTTAGACTGAAGTGTCTAGCTGTACAATTCCCACTTGTTCTTGACCTCAAACCTCCAGCCTGTGCCAAAGTCTTGCTTTCCAGAACTGCATGCCCTGATGTCTAGAGGAAACTTGTGACTGATGGAAGCTTTGATACCAAATGCTCTCAAATCCTACGGAAATCAGTAGGTTGAGGGTGCTCATTGCTAAGATCAGGCCCAACAGCTAAGATGCAATTTGCAGGTCAGATCTCTCCTGCAGCTGGGTCACAGAGCCTTGGAGACAAGCAGTAGATATTCTCATTCCCTGCCAGGGACAGTCTTGAGCTTTCTCATTAGATTGATCATTATTTATTATACACATACATATGCAGTCTTTCTCTAATTTAAATATATGTGAATAATACCAGACACGAGTGTTCCTGTGTGGAATAACTGAACTCAGTTACACTTGGTGTTCAGTTACAACAGGAAAAAAGGGGTTTTGGTACTTAGTGCTGAATAGCAGAGGCCAACTCATCAAGTTTTTCCATTGCAAAAATGCTATGTCTGAATTTCTTAAATAGTGTGTGTCTATAATAGGCCCAGAGACATGACAGCACAAGTGGAGCACATGAAGGGGAAGACACAGGACATGAATTTTTCTGCAGGTTTTAACAAAGCCAGAATCTTCCATGCCCTCTGCTCTGCCACACAGAACAAAAGCCCCAGGGGGGTTGTTTCTAAAGTCATCTGAGAGCTGCCAGCACAAAATGAAAGCCCTAAGGGTTTCTCCAGTTGTTGAAGGGGCATCCACAGCTTATAAATGTGAAAATGCAACTGAGCTGCACTTTGAAAGTGAGAGGACAGTGGCCTGGCACAGTCACTGGGGAGTCACTGAACAGTCAAGACTGACACAATGTGGAACTCATGAACTTGTGCTTAAACAAGTCATTTGTTTAACCAGTATGTGACTTACTGCATGCTGGTGGCTGTTGCTCCCCACATCCCGAATGTTCTTCTACCACCTTCCCTGTGTCTGTGCAAAAGTCAGCTCCCCTTTGGGGACACCTGATGTGGCACAAAGCCTGCTGAAAAATCCCAAAGTCATGCTTCATTTCAGACCTACGCCTGTGGGATGCCTGGCTTTAACAAGTAACATGAGTTTTCCTCTGCTGTCTTCTAAGAGGAACTGCCCACCTCTGTGTCTGGTGGCAAGGGTCTGCACGGCCTGTGTGAGGAGCAGCATGAGTCTGCTCCTGTTTTGGCTCCATCATACAGATATGCGAGCCTTGGACGTGAGTGATGTTGTTGCTTTCCCCAGAGGCCTCAGCATGCAGCTCACCCTGAGCGAGCAGGGCAGAATGCGCTCTAGGAGGGAGCTGGAGGGCAGCGTGGGCAATGCAGGGGTTCTTGCCCCTGGCTGTCTGAATCCTCAGCAGGCAGAGCTGCCGCATGGCCACCGTCACGGACAGTTGCACCTGATGTGTGGGAGTTACTTGGCACCTTGTGGATGTAGTTTCCCATTGATTTTTGGTGGAATTGATTTATAGAGCTATTTAATGGAATTGATTCTTTTTACAACTTTTTTCCCCTCTTAAAGACCAATTGTTTTTCTTGAGTGATGGCTACAAGTTTGTGTTTATGTATTAATATGCTTATGCACCCACAGTCCCAACTGTGCTCTTTCTACTCGCACTGCAAAAGAAAGTCTCAATCTCAAATGCCATCTTAAATTTTAATATTATATTTGATGTATGACCTGGAATAAATTAAACGTGCTAGAACTTGCAAGATGAAATCCTAGTGGTGGGTATAACCACAAAGCAGTGTTCTATTAAGCCAAGGACTGTTGAGAATGTCTGTTGTGGTTGTGTCTGGGTTACGAGTGGCTCCCTTTGGTTTAGTGTAGGTGGATATTTTTATTCTGCCTGGCTTGTGAACAAGGGGATGAAAATTCAGAATTTACCTACAAGAAGCATAAGACTCTGCTGAGTTTTCCTGTACAAGCCCATAGGTAGGAACCGCATTTTTATTCTAAAACTAATATTTTTATTGTACTTAATGTCTTTCATTGATTGTCACTCCAGAGTGGCTTGTATTAAAAAAATATGGTATTCTGTACCTGGAGGAATACTATGAGAAAGAGTGAATATAATAATTCTCTGTTATTGTTTTGCACTTTGCAGGTCAGTTCTGTCAGTAAGTTTAACTTGCAAATTTGTGTTGTGGTTTTGGGTTTCTTTCTTATTTCCTTCCTTTCTGTCTTTCTCCTTTCAAGAAGCACCAAAATAAATTTGGGCAGGATCCTAGCTCTGGGTGGGACTCTGGAGCAGATACTATGCCACCCAAATTTCCGGATCAGAGAGACTTAAACATGCGTGCTGAAGGCTTAGGATTCAGCTAACAACTGCCTGTCAGGATACAATGAAATAAATAATCTCTGAAACAGTCAGCACCCAAGTCATACAAGGTATTAGTAATCCAAAAGTACGTCCCTGAATGGCAATGTGAAACAAACAGGACATCAACCACCACAGTTGTTCTGTGTGATCCCTGTGTGAAATTTAGCTAAGCAATTTGGCAGCTGTATGTAGTACTAACTGGAGCTTCAAGTGGTGGTCTGCTGTAGCCCTAAGCATAGTACATTTGGGTAACCTAGTTATCACCAGAGAAGTGACAGAGATAGAGTCAGCACTAGCCAACATCCTATTTTAATAGAAAGCTCTCAACTTCATGACTGCTTATCAAAACTTCCACCCTTGGCCAGCTATAATCTGTAGCCATCTAAAAACTGTTGAGAATCCAGCAGGGCCCCCTACTGTGCATTTAACTTATACTGTGAGTTTAACAGGATGGCCAAGAATAATATCATTAGTATGCTGAATGTGCAACTGCTGAAGAAGTGGGTTGTACATGCGAACAAAGCTTAGCAGGAAAACTGTAGATGGTACGTGCATGATGCAGAGCAGATAATAGCAGTTTATCCGGTTGTCTTATATCTACAACTCTAAATCCCACATACCATTAATTTTGGAAAAGGACTCCAAATGTAAGCAAATCGCTCTGACCCAGATATTAAACTGGTAAAGGAACTTGAATTCAGATGCAAGACAATATGGGCCCTTTTGCAAAACATGGTATTTAAATGTGGCTTGCTTAGAGAAGCTTCCAAGAACAATCAACCTTCAGCATGTGTCCCAGAAGACAGCAAAGACTTTATTCAACATCTTAGTGATCCTAAATGGCAGTCTTTGAGAAGGAAAACTATATCATTACTTTGTAAATTAAACCTGCAGCAGTTGAATTATACTGTAGTTTTACAGAGGTGTTTTATATACCACAGCCACATTGTAAACTAGATTTTGTTTGCTTGGAATTACACTAGTGATTTGTAGTCTGTCTCTGACAGATGTGTATGTGTCTCTCTCTAACCATCACATGCCCTAAGCAATTATGCAGAGTTAACAAAAACTAGAGAAGGCAACTGCTCTTATCTGTCTTGCCCCATGCCAAGTCTTTGCCTTCCAGTCTCTGCTGGGAAATAGTAGAAATTCCAGGCATTCTTTGGAAGGGAGAGAGTTAAGTTTAAAGAGAAGGGTATCTTGTCTTTCACCACTACTGGGGTGGAAAGATTTTAACTGTGCCTGCTCCCTAGAGGTGCTTCATTATGGGTGTGATGATATGGCCTTGGCATGTCCTTGTGGGATAGGTTGGACATTAAGGATCTGTATTGCCAAGGTTCTTCTGTCATATGGACAGATTCTGGCATCGTGATTCTTAGGACATCAGAAAAAAGCATTTACATGAGACTAAGAGATTTCGTAGTTGGTGTTATGTAGATTGGTCTATAGCAAAGTCTTTTTATAAAAGCATCGTTTGGCTTAGTGACTGCAGACCCCTAAGGCTCTCACTGGGTGCTGTACAAGCACAGGCTCTTCCCGGAAGAATGTCACAGTCTAAACGGACAGTATAGGCAAAAGGTGAGAAAGGAAGCGGAGACACAAAGAGATGCATTAGTCAGCCGAGGTGGTGTGACAGATGGAGAGAACTAGGAGGAGAACCTAAATTCCTTCAGTTCCAGTTTACTTCGCTACCAGAACAGACTACTATTATTATAGCACACTTTTTTGCATCCTTACTCTTCCAACTAAATTAACTTTCCTTGCCTCAAGGACTGACACAGTCCCTGTACAGTCTTCTGGTGTATTTTAGCTATTCCAGAGAACTGGAACAACAAGCACGCAAACAAGTTACTGCACACTGACTGATCATTGCTTACGCTCTGCGTGTGAGGCTTTAGCTCATGGCAGTGAAAGGTAACCAGATAAAACAGCTTTGTGCCCAGGACAAAGCCAGCCACACAAGTAGAAGTTGCTTCTGGATTTGCACAGCTACATCTCAGTCTTGCTAGTTCTGGAGATGCCCAGCTTTTGTTTCAGTCTCTGGGTTCCTGGTGCTGTGCACAAATGGGTGTGAGGCTAGGCAGCGCTAATGCCACATCAGTCTGCCCTAGCTCCATTTTGGGCATGCATGTGCATCCTACCCGGACTGTGAGCTGTAGCCAGCTCTCCCATTAAGCCATGATGGTGTAAGTTGTTCTTGACTGTGTAACTTCAAAAGAGCAACATCTAAGTCCTACCAAACTAAGTCTGACCTCTGGCCACCTACTCTCAGAACATAGAATGGACCCTGTTTTTTATGAGCCTCCTTGAGACAAAGTGGCGGTAAGAGGAAACAAATGCAACTTCCTGCTGCCCTGTCCTCTGCCCTGGCTCCATAGGATGGTTTTATCAGAAAGCTCCTGTTGTTGCCCATTCTAATCTTGCTAGTGTTTTAAATTCCTTGCCAGCCTCCTGCCTTGCTAAGAGTTCGAGGGATTGCATTTCTGTAGTGCTTGGACTCGGAAAGCTACGAGATGGAAACAAATATTCCTGCTCCAGAAGATGGTAAACAGGACCAAACAGTTACTTACTCTTTGTGTGTTGCCTTGGTAAATTTAAAGACTTCCGTGTATTAAATGATGCAATAGCAAATTCCTTACAAAAAATAAAATGCCTGTAATCAGATAATGGTTGCTCTGGTGCGAGCGGTAACATGGCATTGAATATCTCTTGGTTTGACTTCCACAGTTCAGGGGTGAGGGGAACTGGAATGGTGTTTACTGAGCCAATAAACTTCTCACTAAACATAATTCATGGGCTCTAGCTGGCTAATAACCAGGACCTCAATGCTCTAACAGTTGGCCCCATACATTTTAAAACAAAGCTTTATTTGAAGTGAAAACTTTAAGAAAAATAAACTTTAGGATTTAGTGGCCTCTAATATTATCCACCTCCACAGGCCATGAGAGATCTCATAACTAGAGAGTGCATTTTTAAATATTTCTATTGCAGGCTCTTTGACCAATGCTAAAAGACTGCTTGCTCCAGAGATTGCCTCAGCATCACTTTTTGTTTGTTGTTTTCAAACTTCCAGGAATCCATACACTTCTTTTAAAATAGCACTGTGTGGGGATTTTTTTTTCCCAGTTTATGTTTAAAAGGAGTTTCTGCTGACCATTTGAGTGCTCTAGGCAGTCAGCATTTCTTCAGTTATAAGAATAAGGTGAAGAGCTAAAACAAGGCTTACTCTCTTTAAGATGGCATTTTAAAAATTATTTCCATAACCTTTCCTACAGTCCTAGTTTTTCTCTGGAGAGAAGAGATCTTCATCTGAACAGGTTTATTTAAACACATGCTAGACTATGTAGCAGGATTTCCCTTCCTCTCCTCATGAATGAAGACCTGTGCTTCTGCAAATTCACTCAAGGAGCGCTCCTCCTCGGAGCACTACGGAACTTAAGATTTGGATTGGTTTCAGATCTCCATCATTTCCCTGTGTGTAGAAGAGTATTCTTGTGTTCCATGTTTGTTTAGTTTCTCATGAATGAAATTTAAATTCTTAAAGAATCCCTAGCAATTCTCAGAGGGGCGTGTGTGAGTGGTGGTTCTGCTCTCCGGTGCACGTGTAATTTGTACTGGGAGCAAAGTAGTTCATTTTTAAGGACTGGGAATCAGTTAATTTAGACTTCTGCTAATGGTTTTACCTTCTCTGGGAGACCTTGCCACTTTGTGCTTCAGCTTCTTCCTTGGACGGATGAAGAAACAACGCCTGCCTGCCTCCTGTCAGATGCTTTGAAGTCTGTAGATGAAAGATACCATATGAATGCAAAGTACTTGCCAGTTAATGTCAGCAAGTCATTTTGCTTGTACCTTGATGGAAAAAGCTTTATTGTAGGCTTACAATGAATGGATCTGCATATGCACCAGTAGTTCTTTCCCTTTTACTTAAATCTTTTGGAGAATTATATTGACTATCTCTCAGAAAGATAGAGGGAGGTTAAATAACAAGCAATAAAAGATTATCAGAGGAAATTTCTTGTCATGCGATACCTTAAAGATAATACTTAATAATATTTTGAAAAGGAAAGAAAATGACAACTATGCACCCAGTCACAAGGAGTTCCTGCTAAATACTATCTCATTCTCTGTCTTTCAGGGATTATTTTCTGATGCAGAGCTAAGCCTAGTTCCATCAATGCATAGAGAAGTTCTATTATTATACACTGATTTGATAAGATAATATAATTAGTGTCTTGGTCCATTGATGCAGACCTCTAGTGTCCAAAAACAACATTACGTTATTAAATCAATTCTCATATTTGTTACAGTAATAAGTTAAAATAGCATTATTTAGATACCGCTTGTCCAAACTTAGATAAGACATTCAACTATGTCTTTGTTTGCTTACCCACATTCTTTTTCTGCTTTTAAAAAACAGCACAAATTCACTAGGTAGGTGTAGGCTTTGGATTTCCTGGCTTTTATTGTTTGGTGTGGCAAGGTCTTCCCTGTCAGTTATTTGTGTCTTGTCTGTGTGGCTCTGCCTCCCTTGCAGCAGATGGGCAGTAAGGAAATGAGGGCTCCAGTGGATAAATGCAGCAGCAGCAGCAGCAGCTGCTTTCAAGAAGGGTATCCATGTAGCAGGTCACAAGTGAGATAGTGTCTGGGCAGCTAATCTGGACAGATATCTACCAGCAATTTCTACTGACACACAGCCTGGGAGACCTGGAATTGAAGGCTAAACTGGCACGGAGCCAAAGTCAACAGAGAGAAGAATTTTTAGGTAGAAAGGCAGGTCTAAGTTTCCTCAGATTACAGTTGTCTTGGAGAGCTTGGGAGCCTTCTGGCTCCAGAGAAGGAAGAAAGAGGCCTTGCCAAATGCCCATTTCAAGTATAAACGCTATTGCAAGACCTTAGTTCATAGGATGATACAGGTACTTACTATTCTGCTGGAAGTGGGTTGACTTACTCAAAGGTTGCAGAGAATTGGTATTGTAGGTAAATTTTGATGTGTTTTGCTTTTTTTTAGCTCTAGAGGCACAGATCCTATAGGACAATGACTGATTTAGCCTGATGCTGAGGGACCATTGTGTCTAGTGAGATTTTTTTTTTTTTTAAATATTGCATTTTGTATTAACTTGGGCTGCAGACCACAATTCTGCAGACCACAATTCTGCTCTGTCCCCTGATTTTGTAACACATTTACTTGCATGGGAACATCCTGCTTCTGCCATGCATAAGGACTTCCAGGGTGAGAGCCAAGCCCCGCTCAGCTTTGTTCCCAAATTCTGCAGTGGAACACAGAACTCTTTGAGAATGCAAAGGGCCAAGTTGTCCTGCTGTGTGCTCCTGGCGTGCTGCTGGCATGACTGTGCAGGGCCAGGTGGAGAGGGAAGGCTATTTAACGGGGTCGTGCTTTATTGGAACTTGCCATCTAACATTCCTCACTTTCCCCAGTGTGTTCTCCCCCTTCCAGGGTGGAATGCAGTAATTGCCATACCAGAAAGAAGCCATGATCTGTCTGTCTAGTCTGGCATCCTTTCTCCAAGAGAGGCAAACACCAGATGCTTGAGGGAAGGGTACAATAACTCCTAAAACAAACAACTATGGAATAACTTGCCCATAGAGGAAGTTAGTGGTTGGCTTATGCCCTAAGGTGAGAGAGTTTCTAGCCTTTATTTGAGTGTTCTGTGTATCTGGGTATTCTCTATCATGTACAACATACTTGCACTTAAGCCATTCTTGCTGACTCCCTGCCTCTTGAATTGGGGACCAAGGAACTCCTCGGGCCAGCTGCACTGCCACGCACTGTTTGAATGGTCTCCAGTCTTGAACTATTGGAGGGACAGGGATAGCAAGGTGTGATATTGCTCCATAGTATGTCGCTGATATCGTTGCCTGTAGAGCAGCAATCACTCTAGGCAGCTGTCATTCACATTTCCTGTTTATTTTGTTTGCTAGTTTTGATTGTCTGCTGGCTTTTCTTGATTGCCTGTTGTCAGCAGCTCAACCAAGGCCACCAGTGAGGGACCACTGAACCTCTATTGCGAGTCAAGATAAGAACTACTATCTAGTTCCCTCCCTCCTGGTGTTCTCTAGTGGCTAAATCTTTCATCACAAGCTGCACGTATGAACAGCGTGACCTGCCACATAGGAACATTGCTGGTAACTGGTATGAAATAGCCTCCAGCAACTGAAAGCAAGAGGGAGAGAGGCCTGGCTAGAAATGAGAAAGACCTCAAGCGATAACTTCATTCTCTGGTGCTGATGTAGAAGTCAATATTATGCAGGACCTGTGTTCACCTTGGGGACGAGGCAGGGGAGAGTGCTTTTTTAATTATGTATTGCTAATTCTTTCCCAACCAGCCAGCCTGGGATTTCCTTGCATTCTGAGGCAATGCTTTCATCTGTCTCCTGTTTAACAATCTTGACTTGCTTGAGAAGTTGGTTTTCCTTGTGGAAGATTGCACTGGAGAGCCAGAGTGTTGTTTACTTAATATCTATAATAAAAATTCTTTATCCTTTTTTTCCTTCCTCTCCTACTCAAAAAGGGGTGGCTTGGAATGTAGGACGTATTTTGTGGGGGAAGATCTTTCGGGTTCAGCCTATTTAGTAACCACAGTTATCAGACTGCTCTCACTTCAGGTAGTTGTCAGTCTCCCTGAAGGTGGACTTCTATAGTCTATGGTTCTGATGTGCTTCAAGCTCTCCCAGCAGTCCTAGGTAAACTGAAGCAGAGAGGCAAAGTCTCTTTTCCTAAATGGCAGCTAGAAATTTACCCTCACTTGCCATTTCTCCTCTGCAAAATGATTTTTGCTGAGCCCTTTTGATGAAAAAATGTTGTGTCCATGCAATTAGCTGAATTGTGGCGTTGTATGGCCCTTGATGAAGCTGTAAGAGGTCTGTACTGCTTAGGTAAGCTGGAAACATACCCAGTTGCTTACAAACAGCACAACAATCTCACTGCTAAAACTTGAGAACTATCCTCTCTGTTAGGTGGTCAGAGTAGTAGCTCATGGAAATGGTAGAGGCCAGATCTAGATCCAGGTCCATAAAGAGACTGTTGCACAGATGTAGCTGGGATCTTGTGTCTGTCTTTTCTGTATGTGAAGTAAGGCCATGTTTCTTACGTGCTGTTGACTTTTCTCATTTTTTATGATATCAATGTCCTTTTTCCTTCTGATATTTTCATTTTTAAACAACACATATGCTCTGGTAGATTGAAACAACGGCAAATGCAGAGCCAGAGGTAGGGGTTTTTTTAATGCGGCCTGAGATTTGTAGGCATGGATAATTAGAACAATTGATTTTATAATTTCAGTTAGTTTATTTTTAAGTGGGCGGGAAATGAACGTTCTTTAGCATGAAAGCAGGGAGACTTCCTATGCCACATTCAACTCTAGCATAGCATGTAACTTCATCCTTTGTTCAACCCACTAATCCCTGCACGGGCATTCTTAGAATTAAAATGCTCTTAATTCAGTAAAATGAGATAAACCAAATTAAAGTTTCTTTTAATACTGAATGAGGGTGTCTGTACAGAGATATAATATAATATGGTTTAGCTAATTCACTTTAAGTTCACAACTTTAGTTAATCTGAATTAAGTTTCCCAAGTCCTGTGTGTGTGAAGACCTTTCTATTTAGAAAAAGCTGCTCCTGTGGAAAGAGCAATGGACTCAGCCCTGTCCTGAGGCATTCTTGTGTGCAGCTAGCTTTTTCAGAGAGAGAGTTTCTGGGCATTAGCAAATTGTCTACCACATCCTTTTCTCCTCTCAGAACGCCTCTGTGCCACCTCCTAATATTGAGGTTTCTGAACCATTACTCTGAGTAACTTGCTCTGCTTTTATTTGCTGCGCAGCTGAGGAAACAATATTTCAGCAGCTTGCGTCACTTCAGAACAGGGAAAGTTAAACTCATCCTAAAACCAGCCATGAGCATACCCTTTGATTTGAAAGGCCTGTCCAGTGAACGTTCACTGCCCAGGCCAGATACAGAGCAGGAAGCAGAATCTGGGATCTCCCTACAATAGCAAAGGTTTGTGCAGTAAAACCTGACTTGTGTTGCATTTAGATGGGAAAGCCAAACCATTAGCACAACTATCTTTTAGGATCGGAACTTGAGCTCAGAGACTTGCTCCTGGAAATATGGGCTTTTCTGCTTGGAAATGATCTTGTGGTCATGTTACACTTTTCTTATGAAAGGAGAAACTGGTCACATGGTCAAGTATACCCATTTAGGACCTTGACTGCAAGTTTCACCCAGTTCTGTTCATTGGACTGTTCTAATGGGAAATTATTCATAGAATCATTGTATTGTCTCATGGGCTGCCGTTTTTGCCAAAAGATCAGCTGGGGGGGGATCAGTTGGCTTCCTCTAAAATTTTTCAGTTGGAATTTCCAGTACCTTGATCATGGATGTTATGAATAATGGGTAGGAGATAAGAGAGCAAAAACTATTTTCTTTCGCTCCCACTCTGAGTTGGAGTACAGAGGCAGGTAGACACAGGGGAGGTGGTTTTCTAAGGGTCAGTTGATGAATTCATGTTCCTTCCACCTGGCAAAGTCATGCCTAACATGCTGAAGTCTCCAGAAGCCCTGAAAGCATCATGCACTGTGCGTGTGTACTATAAATAAACTTTTAAAAACATAATTTAAAAACACCTCTGGCAAAGTACATGCTTAACTGAAACTCGCCTGGTGAAGGTTGACTCAGGGGTGTAGGAAGGAGATTGGGGAAGGAGCAAGTGGGAGGAAATAAATGGAACCTGCTGTCAGAAAAAAGCCACTTGTTTGTAATTTTCAGGCTGTCCAAGCTCTTGGCATGTCAGCTTTGGGAGATCCCTAGTGACTTTCTGGATATTTGCCCTTGGCATCCATGTGTGTGTGTGAACTCAGAATTCAGGTATTAACAATGCTGCATGAGCAGGTTTAGTCAACCTCCTAGAAAAGGATCAGATGTCTTGGAATTATGGTTGATTCTCCAGTTCTAGGAATCCAAATAGCTCCTGCTGACAGTCTCCAATCAATTAGACAGAATAATTTCAACAAGTCTTTTTAATGAATTTTCATGTGTCCAACCTGCAATTTAGATAGCTGCATCCCTTTATTTCAAATGGACAATACTTTTGATCAGCATAGAACCAGGGGCTGTTTGGGGAGATGGAACCCTGTTAGGGTAAATTCCCCTGTGTAGGTATATAATCTGCACTGCTGCTGTCTCAAAGCAGGGCTGGCTTACTTGCTTGTTTTTTAAAGATGTATGAAAATATGATGCATCTTCGAGCCAGAAAAAGAAGCCTCTTCAGATTGGCCACTAAAGGGTTAAATGCATTGCCCCGTTCTGAGGAAGCCTGTTCCAAGGAAGGCATTGACTGGAATAAGGTTTTGCTGCAGACACACACTGATGTGCTTGCAGCAAAGATTGCAGGCTTATCAGTAAAGATAAACATGCAAGGACTTCCAAAACAGTGTGTCCCTGCCACTTGTTTGGGATACTTTTTCAGAGACCAAGAGAAAATACAAGATCTTCTCCAAGATAGATGCTACTTTGAAGAGGGCAGCCAGCAGACTTTGTAGAAACAGAGGCCATGTATTACTATGTGGTTTGGAACAGGTACAGGAGATATTAGTTTACCTGATTCAAAATAGTACTTGAGACCTTGCAGTATCATGTGGGGTTGGCTCCTTCCACTCAATCATCAGTCTTTTGCCGAGTGTCCAAACGCTGGACAATGCTGGGTTTTGTTGTCCTCACTTAGTTACTTGCCATAGGTAATTTCTGCATGTGGCTTTCTGCTGCGAAGCAATCTCCAGGCTTTACTACCCATTTGCTTGCCATTTCCCACAAATACTTTGAATGTTATTTTATTTTAATCCTGGTCCTGAGAGGAGGGGAATTGAGATAATGTTTCTTTAAAAGAATGGAATAAAAATGCACAGGATCAGCTACAGAATTTCTGGGCACAGAACAGACCTCTTGAGTTGCCTGCAAAAACAGTCACAATGGTAGTATTAGGTATAATTATGGTGTAGCCTTGTAAATAATAGATTTTTCTTTATTTTCCTCTCTTCCTGCTTCTATCACCAAACACTGCAAAGCAGGAGATGCAGAAATCAAGCACCTGGCTTCTTGAGGTCAAATGCCAAAAGTCTGCATTGAAAAATGCAGAAATTATTCCAGATGGGTGAGGACTGGCACTTTCTTTCTGTCCAGGAAAGTCTGTGCCATTCTGAAATCTCAGCCTGGGTCCCTCTGTTTTGCCACCGAGTCTGATTGACACCTACATGTGTGTGGCCCTTTTACACAGGGGTGGACTTAAGTTTGAAAATCCGGACATTTTTGGACTGTGACAACAGTTGGTATGGTGTTTCAATCTGTATTTTAGTTTTTAGAAATTACATATATTATTTAAAAAGGGAGTGTAGCAACTTATTGCAAAAATCAGAGGAGAACAGTTTATAAAAACGATTTAAAAGTTTCTCTCAGTGGAATGAGTCTTTGAATGTGGAAAGAGGGACTTGTACAATTTCAAAAAAATCTCTTAAACTTGCAATGAGATAGATAAAGCTAGCTCTGAGAATGTGAAAATGTGGGCTCCATGTGCTAAAGCTATTTGAAAAGAGGTGTGAGTGAAGGGGCTGAGGTTGGTGTGAACGTCAGACTTCCTGCCTTCTGCACTTTCTGTGTCGCAGCTGTAGCACGTTCATAGTGTGGCACTTCTTTTAAAAGGGACTCTGAACTAACCCAGCCTTTCAGGAAAAGACTAGCTGCAGCCAGAAATTCTGGCCCATCGCAGGATGACAAGAGGAAGAGCTTTGTTACCAGCTTGTGTTTGATCTTAGCTGCTTTTTTTTCCTGCTCTCAGTAGCATGCTAATGATACCTGTGGGAGGTGAAAAATGGGTGAATTCCTGCTAGGGTGCGGACAAGTTCGCAGTTTAGTTCTTGTCCTCTTCTTCCCCTCTGGTAAACATTTTGGGGGCTGTCCCAGATACATAAAAAGGAACTTTTTCATAGAATAATTTTCTGTGTTACATCTGCTGAGGACTCTGAATCAGAAAGGCAGTAAGCAGTTGACTCAGTTTGTTTTGTCTCCTCTCCCCCTTTTCTTATGTTTAAAATTATGAGTATTTATGGGAAATGACTGGCTTGAAAGTCTAGGACAAGTCTGAGCTGCCCATAAGCCATTCCTTTGCTACAGTTCAGTTTTGCCTTGTTTATTTTAAAGCTGAAATACCAAGTGCATCCTGAATTCCCATTCTGTTTCAAGTGACAGAGTTGCCAGTTTCACATTTCTTACATGTGATTCTCTACATATTACCCCACTCTTGGTATCGCAGAATCCAGCAGGGTGGGTAAAGCTGCACCCTGGGTCAGAAGAACAGGGTGATGCTGAAACAGAAGGGTGCCAAACATGGAGGCAAATATGCCCCAGTTTCTGCTGCTGCCCAGGGAGAGGGTCTGCAAGTCTGCGATAAGGAATGGAAAGAGACCAAAAGGGATGGGTGGGCCCCCAAAGGCGGTGATCTGGATGCCAAAATATCTTGCTCCAGCTTTGCAAGGAGCAGCATGCAAGTGCTTCAGAGGGAGGGCTAGCTGTGGTTTGTGGTTTAGGGAGTTGACACAAATAGTCTCTGGACCCTTTTTTATGGGCCTGCGAAGCAGTGTTCTGCCTGGGGAACCGGAGCCTGTCCTCCTTGGTGTAATCCCTTCTTGCTTAGTAGGTTCGAGGCTGTGCGCAGAGCAAGCAGTCACGGCTGTCTGTCAGAAAGGCTCCTAGCTTAAGAAGTAGGGTTTAGCATCCTACATAGTTCATGCTGTTAGAGTTAGATTAGGATGGACATGTCTGTAATTAAACACTTGGGTTTGCGTTTCTGTTTTTAAGCTAGTTGTAAACCAGCAGTAAGTACTGTGGCAGGCAACCTGTGACAATGTTTCTGTGCCCAATAACTGTATGGACTAGGCTATTTTTTACTTCTTTCAGTAAGTGAACTGTGTAGCTTTTTTGTGGACAGAAAATCAGAACAGCGTGTTGACCTTCATTGCTGATCAACTTCAGTTGCACCCAGATGTAACTGAAAGCAGGTCTTACCTGGTTTTACTTTCTCTCAATACATGTAGCTGGTCACATGGAGGGGAAGTGACATACTTCAATAATATGTATAGCACAAATGCCTGGATGGAATAAGAAGAAACAAAGTGTGTTGGAGGGGAAAATGCACTGCAAATCTTTCAAATTCAGTAAGAAAACATTTCTGTAGTTCAAATATTTAATTCTGCATGAAAGGCTGATGCTGAACCTGATAAAAGTCATCCAGATGTAGAGAGATTGCTACCTAGTACTAAAATACCAGCATGCCTACTGACCTGGGCTGTGCTCCTCGTACCTGGCAAAGCACTGGTTACGCTAATCTCCCAGTCCCCTTCCAATTGAGAGTTCTTCTACAGGGATGACCAGAGGGAATCTTAGTGATGCTACAAAGAAGCCTGTTTGCTTAAGAGGGCATATGTACATCTTTTAACAATCTGGTTGTGTACCTCCTTTGTGGGAGGATCCCTGACCTTATACAGAGAGGGACACGTGCTAATTAACTTAATTCTGGGAACAGGAGGTGGTATGACCTTTTCCAAAGTGATTCTTTTGGGCTAGAGTTTACAGAGAGGTATTTGCTAGGACTGATGCCTGGGTTTGCTATAAAAACATTATTCATACGGAGGTGTAAAATTCCCTGGTGTGGCCGGGGGAAGAAATTAACCTCCCATCCCTCTGGTTTGGGTTCATGGTTCCTTGCTTAAAAATTGTTGGTACTTTGGCCAGATTTATGTTATTTAGTATCAAAACACAGTTACGTTTTCTGTCTTTTCTTTTAGCACTGAACACAGCAAGTAGATCCAAGTTATTAGACCACTCTTTTGGCCACCACTCACCGTATGTTGTGAACATCCCACCTTTTATTGGCACCCCAGGAGGAAATTAATTTCTGGGGCTTTTTTTTTTTTTTCTAGCTAGCAGGATGTTGTCTGTCCTGAGCATCTTGCAAATTTCTCCCTCTTTTGCCAAAGAAGTGGTAAGGACTCTTAATGCCATCTCTTTGCTGCACTCCCTCCGAGCAGCTCAGGGACACAATTACAACTACCCCAAAGTGTGCCTAGGCCGTGTGATTTTTTTTCTTGCTACCAGCACTAAGCAATCAGTCCCAGTTGCCCCACTGTAGACAAAACCGGAGGCAGCTACAGCACCGCCTTAGCAGCAACTGCAGAAAGCAGAGCTTATGGAGACATGCCTGAGGTGAGCAGGACAGAGGGCCATCGGTCCGACTCTGTTGAGGAAATGAAGTGCAGCCCCCACAAAGGAGGCAAGTTGCTGAAGACCCCCTGGCTGGCCACGTGCCTGGCTCACAAAGCATGTAGGAAGCCCTGGCTGCTGAGAAGTGGGCAGAAAGCCGGCCATGGGGTCTCACAGCTTGGGAGAGGTAAGAAGGCAGCTGATGAGACTGAATTTTCCTCAGGGAAAGAAAGATCTTTGGTCCCTGCTCCCTGTTGTCTTCTAATGTTTTTTAAAAAACCCCAACAAAGCAACGCTTCCTCATTCCCCACCACCACCCCCAACAACAAGAAAGCACAGATTTGCTGGACCCGAAGAGGAACAAATGTAAGCACCTCTTTGGAAAACACTCCTGAGGCCTGCGGCCATCCCGCATTCCTGAGGAGGCTGCAAGCCTCCTCCCCGGCGTGCCTGCCCAGCAGGGCAGCCAGCTCCGGGGCTCCGGAGGGCATGCTGCAACGCCGTCCCTCTCACCGCACCAACATACCCACTCAGAGCTCGATTAGGGGCTCGGACCTCTCTCAAGCCTGTCCGTAGCCATGTGTTGTGCTGCTCGTGCTCGGGAGATGACTGCTCGGGAGAACAGAAGCAGCATCTTTACTATGCGGTGTTTTCTGCCATATTCATTCAAAGGACAGCTCCATGTCTAAAGTGTTGCCAGACAGATCTATGAACATCGCGAAGCAGACAGCTGCCACGTCCTCATCCTACGTCTTGTCATGGCATTGCCAGTAGAGCAGGAAGTTTTTCAGTAGTGTAACTAGGTAAGGGGTATTTATTTAGATGAAAATGAAGGTAAAATCCCTATTTCCCAGTTGGTTTGACCCCTATTTACAAAGATCTAGTAACACATGTATGTAGAAGAAATATCTACATGAGTGAAAATGTGCCCTGCTAATATTAAAAGGTACACTGTGGAATTTTGCCTAAGGATAAAATGTAATTTTAATTGAAAGCTGCTGTAACTTGATAGGGAATATCCTCAACAGTCTTGAGGATCTACTTTAAAATATAGTTAAACACAGAGCCAACTCCCACCACTCTGTCTCTTAGAGCTACATGTCCTCTTTGATCCATCCATGGTGCTTACGATTCCTAAGAGACACGCATATTGCAGTAGTCAGAGCTCATTAATATTTATATGATACCTTCCATCTGAAGATGTGTGCTTTGCAATTATTAATTAAAACAATTTCACAAACCCCTAAAATTTAGCTCCATTTCATAGCTTACAAAACTGAGAGCCAGAAAGTTTGTGTGTCCTTGCGTGAGACAGAATGGGATTAGGAACGTGGAAGCTTGCCTGCTTGGACTCCTATTGTGCCATATTTCTTTACCTTGCCTTCACTAATAACTTCTAAAAAGGCAGCACAGGTTTCCTTTGGCAATAAGATGCACTATGGGCCTGTACTACCTAGGCAATACCGAGAAGGTGAGTGAAGGGAACCTGCTCTTTCCTTGTGGTTCTTCACACAGTGTTTGCTTGCTTTTTAGAAAGCCTCTTTAAAAATACAACCTGGAAACAGCTTGTCAGCCCTGCAGAAAAGACCCTGAACGCATCTGTACTTGAACATGTTAAGCCCTTCCCCAGCACATGGTATTTTAGTTCCCATGTAAGAGTAGACAGAAGGGATGGTGGGTTATAATCCATGCCAGACGTGGGCTCTCCCCTCTCAGTCCTTCCTGGTGCATATGGAATGAAGGAGCTTGGCTCGGTGTGAGACTGATAACGGGAGGGAGGTCTTGCCATGCGATTAGACCAGCTCACTGTAAACACCTAAGTTGCACAAGTGGCTCAAACTTTGATCTTTTTGTTGTGGAAAAGAAATCTGAGACTGTGAAACCTGCCCTCAGTCACAAACAAGGAGGTGGACATTACTCAAACCCAACTGTGGAAATGTAAATACAGTTAAATGTGATCAAAATGGAAAAAGCACTTCTTTTTCCCCCATCCCTTGCTCCCTGGCGTACAGGGTCTGCTTTTACCAGGGGCTCCTATTCTGACTTGCCTAGCTCTGTTCGTGAGTGCAGGCCCCAGTCCCACACCTGAAACGCCCAAATCCAAATGCTCCCAAGTGCTGTCTGGGATAAGGTTTAAGCCACAGGTGCAATTAAGCTTTTAAGTGGTAAGCCTATTTGGTTAGGGGCACACCTAGAGCCTGCAACAAGCTGAGAGAAAAATGATCAGTCTTTCAAACTGACAGGAGGTTCCTGAAATACTGCTGGAAGGGTTAAGAAGAAGCTGCAACATTCGTAATTCTCCTGGTATTTATTGTAACAACTCTCTGAACAAGTTCTCTGTGGGTGCATCTGGCTGCCCTAGTGAGGTGGGACTTGATTTTAATTACAAATCTGGTAATGGATTATCAAAATGGTGGTGTTGCTAAGGCCCTGGGCACACTTTTCTTAGCCCTCTCTTCTTTTTCCCCACCCCCTCCTTCCCAAATCTGCAAAAAAAAAATCTCCAAAAAATGCAGCAAAAGGAGAAGTTTCACAAGAGTGTAGGCTGTTAGCCTGTGGTCTCTTTCCCTATTGGCGTTTGGAGCTTTGATTAGATTTTTAGAGGAAAAATGTCATAGCAGTTTGTCCAGTAAAATGCTGGTGAATATTTTAAGATGCAAATGTTCATAGGCATTCAATGAGCCTATGAAAAATGCTGGATGTGAGACTTCAGCAATTCCTCGAAATTCTGATTTCTTTGCACTGTGTCATAGCTTTGTTGTTATAATCATTAGGACAACATCAGAGACCTTTGTTTTGCATAGGCTTGAGTTCTTGGGCAAGGATTTTAAAGTGGAACATTAAGACGTGTTAGTGAACATGTTCTAATTAGTCTCTCACCTTGGCTACCACATGCTCAAAGGCTGTGAGCCTTACCTACACTATGCCTCTCAAACGCCTTCAACAATATAGCATTTTATCCTAGTCTAGACAAAGTCTTAAGGGTTACGTTGTCAACTAATCAGTCCTTTTAGTGGGAAAACTGCTTTCCTTCAGGATTGTTTCTCTGCCTGCTTTTTCCTCCTTGCTGTCTCTTTTCTCCTCCTTCCCTCTGCATACCTTCCCTGCAGCAACTCCTGTTCCATCTGCTGTAATGTAAGCATTAACTATTTAATTGCTGATTAGGAAAATCTCATCACGTGGGCTTTGGAACAATATTGGAGTGGGAATAGAGGAGTGGGAGGCAGAGGAAGGATATGTGTGAGTTCCCAGTTCTCTATCACAGGCTGTCCTGGGAGGTCATTAGTCATTGTTGATGCCATGAGGGTGTTTAACATCTCTTCAATCTAATGGGTAGAACGATTGAATGGGATTTGGATGTAACTGAGTCCTAGTCATCTTTTGCTGCTGGACTTGCTATTTGACCTTGAGCGAGCGAGGCCTGGCCTTTCATCCCTTAAGTGGAAAGAGGGCAAGTACTGTAGCTAAGTGCTTTGAGGTTCTTGAATGCAGAAGACATACTCATGCAAAAGACTAGTTGCTTTTCCTGTATAATAGAATACTGTGGGGTTTTGGAATTTTTTTCTTTATGTTTCTGCACCAAGTTGCACAGAGTGAGATGAGAAGCTGGAGGAGATCTGTAGTTCTCCAAGCAGTGAAAGCCCTTTCAGCTCTATGTTCCCAAGCTGCCATATGGGGGCTTTTACCCAACTGACTTATCTCCTTGTGTGATGCAAATTCAGCTGGTGGCCCCCTTCTCTCCCCCTGGCATCAGCTATTCTAAGCATTCTCGCATTATCAGCATTTCAGCTCCTCTTTGCACTTGCAGTACCTAGTTGCCACAGTCAGATGTAGCCTGTAGTATAATATTTGTGAAAATTCAGCAGACTCCTGGGGGACTGTGGGTGATGTGGGGAGAGAAGGTGTGCAGGTGGACTCTGCACCCCACATAGTCAGTCTCTGCTCTGAGGACTTTTCGTGGCTAGTCATAATTGCCAGTTTCTCACTTGGTTTTGCAGGACCCTGAAAGTTGAGTTGGAGATGGCAATTGGATCTTTTCCTTTCTGTCATGAAAGGACTGAAATATTTTGCTAATTGGGGAACTAATGAAATTGCCATTGTAAAAGACAAGAAAATGGCATTCTTAGCAATTAACAAGGGAAAGAATTTTAGTCAGACAGAAACTATCTTCTCATTTGTATGGGGAGTTTATTGTTAGCATATGTTTAATTTCCGTAAGCAATTAATATTTGGAAAGCTTAAAAATTATTTATATACATGTAAAAAACCCTTCTATTTTACTTCAGTCAGGGAGTACGCACTCACACAATGTCTCCTTAAAGACCCCACAAACACCAGAACTGGCATGCTTGATACTTTCGAAGAACAGATGGGTCTACGTGTAGGAGAGCACAGAGAAGAGAGTAAGTGTATATATGGGCAGGGAATGGAAATAAAGGAAAAAAATACCTTTCAGGAAAGGGACAAAAAAGCCAATATACTTCTCATGCTGCCTGCCTTCATCACAAGCAACCCCCACCTCCTCTCCCCCATCCCCACCTCAAAAAAAACCCCCAAACAATTCCATTTAGAAAACATCGTTGCAGATCACGTGGCAGCTGGCAAAGGCTGCTCGCCCTTCTGCCAAAGACAGCTTAGACTCCTGAAACAAAGCAAACTGGGTTGAAATTCTAGGCATTAAAAAACTAAAGCAGCTGCCTCCCTGACATCCTGGGTCGGACTCTGATTTCAGTTTCACTTCTGCTAGATCTTAGGTAATGTCATTGCTACGGTGTAACTGAAATGAGAACTGGGTCTGCTAATCTTGACATTGGGTCACCCATTGGTAATCCATTTGTTATCTCTGTTACATTTGTGGGAGCACACACACCCACTCCCTTTAGACTCCAGTAATTTATTTGGCCTATTTTATGTCTGATTGTCACTTGAAACTGTACCTCTTGCCTGTCAGCAGCTGTAGTTGTTTTGCTAAGTGACTATCTAAAGTGAGACTTCCTTGTGCAAATGTGTATTTTAGACACTGTCACCAGAAATCCAGTGGTTCTCCTCTCTCCCTACCCCTCCCGTCCCCTTCAGCTGTTTAGATTTCAGGACACATGGCTTAAATGAACGTATGCTTGGAGTTTGCAAAATGGCTTGGATGACAGGAGAAATCGGATCACACAATGAGAGTTCAGAACCCAGCCACCAATTGGTACAACAGGAGTCTGCAACTCCCTTACGCTCATTATTGTCTCGGCATAACATCTAGCAATGTGCGTTTCTCACGTCCCCCTCTGAAAAATGGTAACGCAATTGAAATGAGCAGGCGGAGGAATGTCACCACCTCCTTTTGAGTGGCTGGGCTGTCAGCCTCTGTTTTCTGTGGTACCCCCAAGGGCTGTGGGTATCGGGGTGGAGAAGGGCCTGCACACCTTATTGTGCCTTCTTGCTTACGCTGGAGAATCTCCAGCTTATCCTGCCAGTGCAGTGACTG
Source organism: Aquila chrysaetos chrysaetos (assembly GCF_900496995.4). Classification (NCBI taxonomy): domain Eukaryota; kingdom Metazoa; phylum Chordata; class Aves; order Accipitriformes; family Accipitridae; genus Aquila; species Aquila chrysaetos. Next base: position 38,840,177 of record NC_044012.1, read on the forward strand.
CATGTGGAGGAGGGGGAGAGGTTGTGTTGCAACCTCTGAGAAAATTAGTTGTCTCTATTTTATCTTTTGCAGCTGCAGCACTTTTTTTTTTCCCCCTCATCACCCCCCCCCCCCCATGCGAGTGGTATGTCTGAACCATATCCTTCAAAACCAGTTTTCTAAGCAGATTAGATGGGTAGCAGAGACAGCTATGCAATCAGGCAAAAATGTGCACTCAAGCCTTCATTTCGTGCAGTGGCCAGAGCAGTAAGTGTCTACCACCTGGATTCTTTTTCCTTCATTCTCTCCTTTTCCTGTTATTCTGCAGTGCTGTGGTCTGTTGCTGTTGTAGACTGAAACAAAATGCTCATTCTAGTCCTTAATTATATCAAAAATAGGGAGGGGAAGGAAGTTGGGTTCCATGCTAATACTCATTAACATGAAACATAAAGCATGCTCCCTGGCTGGCATGCTTCACCATGCAAAGTGACATTTGCTCCCTGTGAGCGTGTTGAAGGGTAATCTGGGGATTATTCCCAGGTCCTCTAATACCAATCCTCCCCTGACTGGTCTGGAAAACGAGTGTCTAAGTTTACTGCTCCTCTGAATTCAGTATACTCTCCTGGACTGCCGCTGCATGTGAATTTGGTCTCTTGCTGCCCCATACCTTTCATTGCTCCCTATCAGTCTTGTTGCATGCTAGGAATCCGACAATAATGGTTTTCACCTGCTTTGAGATATCATGAGAACTCTTAAGCATTGGTATTGGTTTCATGCCTGGTCTCTTATAGGACAATGACCTGAATTTAGGATTAAGCTCTCCAGACAAGTTTGGAAACCTTATGGCTTGTTCAGTGTGGGTGGAAAATGGGGATAGGTTAGTGGGCTGAGTGGCAGACCTGAGGAAAAGAGAGTTGAGTAAGCTTTGGCTTTTTTACAAGAGAGGAAACAGAGCAAAGTGTCCCAGGAGCCATTTATTGCTCCTCTGGAGGAGAGGAAGGAGCCCAGAGCAAGGCGATCCAGAAATGCTTTTTACTGTGAGTTTGGAGAAACACAGGGGATGAAAAAAGGAGGGAGAGAACTCATGATAAAACTAGAAAAGAGAAGCTGGGGATTGGGGTTTGGGGGAAGAAGAGAGATGGAGAGAAAATAAACCCTTTATTTCCCATACAAGGCAAGGAGAAGGAAAGAAAAGAGAAACTAACCGAAGACTTTTGTGTGCTTTATGGAGTAAGAAAGAAGCTACTAGAAGCGCAGACAAACAAAATTATATTTGAAATATTGATAGAAAACTGTGCTTTAACATGTTGGCACAATACACATGATTATCTTCTGCTGATCCCTGAAAAGTAAAGAATTACTTTGAGAAGAGGAAAAAATTGCAAACAAAAGAAAGACTCAATCTTACTGGCATAAAGGGGGTGAAAAAGTGGGTGGGAAGCTGGTTGGATGTGTCAACCACAAAAGCGGTGAGATATGATCATAGAGAATTCAGGTTTTAAAACACAAGGAAATCATGCAGAGATATTTTTCACACTGACTCGTAAACAGTGTCTTCGGGTGTGCAGCATTGTCAAATTTACCCTTGTTACAGGGGCAACTTACAGTAAGTTCCCACCAAAGCCATATGCCATCTGTTTGAATTACTTAGCGGAAAGGTTTGTCTCCTTATTCCCCTTCTATTAGATGTGACAGATTAATGTCTTTGAGGGCAGATCACTGTTAGGCTAAATCTTTCTCTGGTTATGATTCCTTATAACTATAAAACAGTCACAAGGTTATGGGGTTTAAAAAGAGAGGTTTATTGCAGTTTCCAACACTGAAACTACAGGCTAAGTGTCTCTCCTTTTCCTTTTTTTCTAAAGTAAATCAAAACCATACATGCACTTGCACTCTACCTTCTCTCAGATATACAGACCTAGGGGTAAGAACACACATTACAAGAGAAGCATTATAGAGTCTACAGGAAAACTACTAAAACAGCTCTCTGTGAATACAAACTAATCCTCCCACTGAGTCCTCTCCTCTTGTTTTAAGAGCTGTTTGTTGAGCATGAGTTGGTGGCACCCCTAATGTTTGGGGCAGAACTCAGAGCCTTCAGCAACTCCACCAGCACTTGTTTCTACCCAGCTATCACAGAAGCCGTGTCCATGCCTCGGCTCGAAGCAGCAAGGGATCGACCATTCAGACATCTGTTGCAAAACCTCTAGTTCAATACTTGTCAGACTCTCTCTAAACTAGTTGTTATACTCGGTTGATGAACTCAATCCTACAGTCCTTGGGTCACAACAGGAGCTGTGTAGGAGGCAAAGGGCAGCTGATATTGCTATAATTAAGTTCCCTGCTGGAGAAATCTCTGTAAGAGTGAGCTTCGTTCACTGTATTATTTTTAAGAGTTTGTAAGAATGCTACTGTGGTCAGTAGGAGACTGATTTGAGTTTTTCTTTGGAGTGGCTTTTTCAGGGAAAAGTACAGTTTCTTTAAAATAGAAACATTTTTTTCTAGAAAAGCCCAATTCTAGATTCCTGATCACCTGTAAAATTAATAAACTAGCTTTTTACCAGAAATATTGCATTGACCTGTCTACACTACCTGAATGGGAATAGCTCTTTGCTTTGCTTTTCTTTAACTGGTCTGAAAGGCTTCACTCAGAATTGGCTCAAAACAGTGTTGGATTCCAGGTAGTCCTCAGCTGCTCAGAGAGCTGTTGTCTGATGTACCCATCCTCTTCTGCTGGACTCCAAGGGCCTCGGCCTTCCCATATGGCGTTACAGCTCTCCTGGAGACCGTGCTGTGCCACGAGACACCTCAGTGTGTGCTATGGGATCTGCCCCAGAAGTGAGACCAGGGTTATCAGGCCGCCACACTGCAGTGTCTGAGTCAATGCAGCATTGTGGGAATAAAAGCAGTTCAATAGTGTACTGACTCAGAACAAAATTTCTCGGGTCAGGTCACCAAACCAAAATGAACCAACTTCGGTTTCAGTAATGTAAAAATATTCCATTTCAAATGACACAGAGTGCACTGGTGTTCACAAATAGGTTTCTCTTTTTTTTTTTTTAAACTTGTGAACTTCCGTTTCACAAAGAGTCTCTAATTTCAGTTTTTCTCCCTGAATTGGGATGAAAGCGAATGTTGAAATACTGGAATTTCTTCCTTTCTGGCGAGGAGGCAGCTGATGAGTATGAGCAACCAGTTTCAGGGTTAGGACAGCTGACTCTGAAGACCTGCACACTGGAGGACAGCAGGTGATGGGGGGCAGATAGGTGATGGAGGGGAGGGCAACGCACAGGCAGAAGGAGGGAAGTAGGAGACGGGAATGAGAAGCAGCAATGAAGGTTAGAACAGAAGAATAAGGAGGAGAGAGCAGAAGTTTCCACGCGGCTCCCTGGGCCGTAGGAACTGCTACGTTTTTGTGCTGTGTTATGCTGTCGGCCATGCCTAGCTCAGCACCTTCTGCTTTGCTGACTGACCGGCAGACATGCAAGCTGGTGCTGCACTGAGAGCTCCTGTCAGAGCGAGCTTGAAGCATTTCATAGGGAGGGCAAGAGCTGGGTGAGGTGGAGCTGGAGGTTCACACCAGTGCACAACCAGGCTGTGCTGCGTGGTTTCACTTCTGCTCATTGAGCAGTTGAGTCTTTCCATGCTAATTGAATGGGGGGTGAATGCAGGACCAAAAGATGAGCGTTTCTCAGTTCTCATCCGGGCTCTGAGCAGGGCACTGCAGCCCTTGCAAGTTAGAGAATCTCTCTGCCACTAAGTCTTTTTCTGCAAAGTACAAAGAACGGGAATACCCTTTTCTGGTGTGACTGGGAAGGAGCACTAGTGACTGTTCCTAACGCACCGCAGAGTGTTTTTTATACTGATGCTTTTATTATTTAACAACTTTCTTAACTTTTTAAAAAAAATATACCAAACTGATACACTCCATCCATCAGCAATGCCCTCCAGGAATGAGTAGCTAATTAGAGAGCAGGACTTGTGAAAAGACAAACCTGGGTTATGCACAGAACAGGTTTCTCCAGTATTTATTGCCTACGTTACTGGCCAAGCTTCCTTGTAAGTAATAGTCAAATAATCGGCCTGGGTCCTTTTGTGAATGGTTTGAGTCTGTGTGGTCCTCCTTTGTTAGAGCAGCTCATGGTTTCTGAAAGCTTCTGCACCCCCTGTTCTGAACAGCAGAGCCTGGTGGCACCAGCTGCTTCTGCCTGGAACAAACATTTGCATGTGACATTAAAAAAAAAAAAAGCCAATTTCAAAATGTATTTGCGTTTCCTTATCCCCTCATTTTTCAGCCCTTCTTAAAACTCTGGAAATATTTAAAAGATTAATATATTTAGCTTTTACTACAAGCATCTTTTAAACAAGTAAAGCTTGAAGAGGAAAGAGAAATCTTTCCTTCAGAAATAAAACAGCAGCCAGTGTTTGGAAATATTTTAACAATAGACCATATGGGAGTCCCAAACTATTAAGCTTTATTATTCAGAAGGCGGAAAATGTGGTTTGATATTCAATTGATATACAGCATAAATGAGAGCCGCAAACTCGGCTCCCTTGAGCTGGGATTCAGATGTTCTCTTGAATATAATAACTAACGCTTTGGCCTAGTTCCACAGAATGCATCCAGCCTCCTGATCACAAGCCAAGAAACTGTAGGCTTTTTTTTTTCCCCTTCCCCTCTTTTCTCCAAAGTACTTTCCTCTCCTGCCAGCATGAGCTTTTGGCCTGAATATAAATCTCCTGATATTAGATGCGTATAGAAAATGGGGAGGATGCTAATAGCGCACAGCAGTAGAGCTGTGTGTGTGTGCCTGTGTGTTTGTTTTTCTTCTGCTTTAATGATAAGGTTTTTCCTTTGTGATGTGCTGTCAGGGGATTACGTTGGTCATCCTAGGTGGGAGCTTCTTTGTTCCTGCTTCACTGTTTGTTTCTTAGTGCTGTGGGAGCAGGTGAACATCTTTTGAGGTTACTGTGAAGTGGTGCCAGAGACCATGAGAGTGTGGAATTTGTTGGAGAGAGAGACTGGAAGTGGTTTCAGTTTCTTTTTTTTTTCTTTTTTTTTTTCCTGATTTGACTTGCATATATTTATAATTGCCCTTTCCCCTTTCTATCATGTCTCTCAATTTTCTCTCCTATGGGGAAAAGAACCCATAAAAGTTGCTTATAAAATATTACATACATGGACTAAGATTGCCTATACGCAAAGGAAGACTGGTAGTTACGCAGATACTGTGATCAAGTAATGGCAGGCTGGATCACCTGCTATTTTTTGACACGGGATCCCTGATTCACTCCATGTACAGGATGGACCAGCTTTGTCAGTGTGAATGTGGGAGGTGTGGTACGAATAAGGAGTTGTAGGGACACAAGAAATGGTCGTGCGGGTCTGGCAGTTGAATGCTGCCCTGAAATAGTGAGTTCTGTGCTGTCTTTGTCAGAAAGCTCCTTTAAGATGCCAGTATCATCCTTGGAAATGACTGAACTGTGACCACTGAAACGTTCTGCCCTATGCCCCTCACCAGAACCCGACTTCCTGGGCACAGACCTCAGGTGCGGAAAGTGATGCAGAGGGTGAAGTTTAACAGTCAGGCATACCAAATCAAGTCACACTCTAACAGTTTAGAAGCAACCTTAACAGAGTATGTTTTGTTTCTGTTCCCTTCCAATAACACATGCAACATGAGATGGCTTTGCATATATTTTAAGTTGTAGGTATTCAAGATTTTTCTCAGATTTTTGTGCTGCAGGACTTGGCAAGTGTCTATAAGTAACTCTCCCCCAGTTTTGTGACAGACATCCTCAGCTATGTTGGGTCCTATCTTTTCTAGCCTCTCAGAATCTGAAATCAACCCAAGAACCTTCTCTATGGTCTATGGTTTCCCCTGAGTAGGCTAGGAGACTCCAGCATTAAGCTATCTGGCATTTTTTTCTAGAAGTGCGATGAGCCCAAGGAAAAGACTTTCACTTAACGTGTAAGTCCAGGAAAGCCTGTAATACAGAACACTGTAGAGAATATAAATTATGTACTCCAAATGTGAAGTTCAATTTTGGCTTCTGTCTTTCCTCCATTTCTCTCTTCAGTTGTTCATGATAGCTGAAATTTTCCGTGTTTTTGTCTCAACCCACACACAAGTTTTTTCCTTTGGGGAAAACTGGAGCAAAATCAATTTTAGTGCAATTTTTCAAGCCTCTTTGACTTGCACCTACATCTGTTTGGTGTGGGGGAGTGGAATTTTATCATAAAACGTTTGATTTATTTAATGTATTCAATAAGCATCCAAGATGTGCCAGGTACTTTCTCAGCCCTTTTTGGATGAGAAATCTTGCAAGCTAAGAACTTAATAAACAAAGAAGCTACAGAACTCAAAATTTCCCTGCTGTTAAGGTCTCCATATATCTAAGGAATAAACCAAGTTTAAACAAAGCAGATCCAGAGACTTGTAAAGTACAAAATGTCACATGCAGTACTGATGAGATCTAACATTATAGGACCAACTATTTTTTTATGTATTTCTTGATCCTGTTATCTGCCCAACTTACAACAAACTCAGCTGAGATGTGTCCGCGCAGTAGCTCTACTTTCATTGCAACTATGAGTCTGTTTTCATTGGTGAAGCCATTGCTATGATTGTATGATGCTGTACTAAGGGCTCATCTAAACAGGGTCATTGATTCAGACCAAGGTAAGTTACAAATCTGAGCAGAAGAGCTATTCCCAATTAACTTCATCATCCTAATGAAGAGGGGATTGGGAATAGTTAATAAGGAATAGCTGTTCTGGAATAATCCCTTTTTAAGACAAACCCTTACTCTTTCTATAATTGCATTCTAGGAAGCTATTCTGTACTGAATCAGCATGGGATAGAGTGCCTAGAAGACGTTCAGACCAAGCACAGCTAGCGGTGAGTGGGGCAATATACACTGGGATGCCCTATTGCAACTACTATGAGTGAGCAGAAGAATAGCAAAATTGGTTGCCTGTGCATCTCTCTAGAAGGCAACTGGAAGTATTATATCAAAATCACTGTACAAAGGCCTTTCTCTTAGCAGGGATGAAGTATGAGCTGCCTGTTACTGTCTGAGCATTAACTTTGTGTTATGGAGAGAATGCATGTTTCAACTTGTAACTGATTACAATTTGATTAAATATTGGGGTGTGGAAAGGACTTGTGCGCTTTTTTCCAATGTGTATATTTACATTATTATGTGGGGAGCAATCAATTTATCAAATCCATCTGATTATTTCATAATGGGGAAAGACAATTCGTCAGAGAAAAACTTGTATTGTTTTTAAGGTGGAGAGAAAATTAGTTTAAAAGAAATTTTACACAATCTTTTTTTTGAGGAGAGCCTATACTAACAAACTAATCAAATAAAGGAAAAGCCAATAATTTACAATGCCATGAAATTTTCCTGCAGCATAAAATTTTGCGCTTGACCTTGCCAAGGAGGATGGGCTGGAGTAGAGATGGTGCTCTTGTGCTTTAATGCACTGTAGTTGTGATATAGTTGCTGTTAATTGATAGTTCTCCTGACTTTTGGAATTCCTCCCTTCCCTTAAAAGGCAAGGTGGCAGCCTGGAGTGGAGAAGCTCCAACTGTAGCCCTTTGGATGTTAATCCACCCTGACTTTCTTAAGCCTCCTACTTAAATCATTATCTTAATGAATCACCATTGCTGCTATCTTCAGTGCTACACAGGAACATGCAAATTTTAAACAGCCTGGGGGAAAGACCTTTTTGTCTGTAAAGTGCTCTGATACTTGCATTTAGATGTTGCCATGATAGGTACCTTGGATACTACTTTCTGCCTAACCCCATGGATAGATCATGGGGTATAGTGTATCACCAGCGTATGCCTGCTAGGTGGCTCTCAGGGCTTGCCCCTGAGAGGAGAGGGATATGATTCTGCTACTGACTGTAAGAAGCAGCTGTAGCTCAAGCGGTTGAAGCCAGATAGCTGTGCAGGTTTGTCATTCATCTAACTGCCTGTTGGCTATGCTTTTCTTTAGCTGCAAAATGACAAGGAGTTAAGGGAGTGAGGATGGGGGTCCCCCCTCAGCTCTGCAGCTGCCCTTCTGACTTTGGGGCAAGTTTCTTCACCTCTTCATTTGACTTTTTTCACAGCACAAAGAAATATGCCATGCAAATGTTAATGTATCAACCAAGTTTTCTCCCAAGTAGGTATCAAGAAATTTGATACAGCAGGAAAATTACCAGCATGTTAGAAAATCTTAAGAACATCTGTTTGAGGAAAAACTGAACATAGCGAAGCCACTGCAAAGTATCTCCAAGACTTTCAGCATTATGTTGTCCAAATTTTTCCTTGAAGAGTCAACTTGGCTAGGCATTGAGCTCCGCCCACTTCCAGCTCTCCCAGATGATCTCTTGAGAAATGTTTACTTGTAGATGGTGGGTATGGAGAGAGAGCCATGTATAGCTGTTTCAGATGGCAAATCTTTGCAGTTATTTGCAATACGTATTGAAAGATTTGATTCCTTTATTCATTAAACCAAGAGCTGAGGAAGCTGTTTTATGCAAATGTCCTAGATGATAAGAAGTACTCTTCTCAAATTGCAAAGTAAATTCACCCATTGTCCCCTTTCTGTGGCTTAGAAGAAGAGCCCATTCCCTTACTACAGGTAACTTTTCCTCGCCAGTAACAGTTCTGCTTCTGGAACAATGGCAGGATAAATGAGGAAGATACCAGGTGAACAGAGATCCTCTAGTCTCAACTGGATGAGGACCATATTAACAGAACTGAGCTTAAATGCATTTTCTGCAATAACATTATCCATTGTCAAGTCCTCCTGGGAGAGTTATGCCCACAAGAGGCCAGAACATCTATCTCAAGGAGGGCATCCTCATTCTTCTCAGCTAAATCTTCTCTGAAACCAGTTGAGCTGGAGCTAGTGTTTTTAGACTAAGAAGAAATGCATTTTCTTGGCTCATGCTAAAGCTAAGTAGCATGTTCTCAATTGGTTACCAAAGAAAGGGAATGTGAGCAAACAGTACATGCTGACTTTTTGCAGCTCAAGGCCTGGACAGGAGTCCAGTGAGATACTAACTGCTTCCTTAGACATTTGTGCACATCTTCCCGGAAAGCAGCAAGTGACGTAGCCCTGTAACTCAAACTCTTTTTCCTGCTTGGTGTAGCTCTGAAAAGACTGCCACTTTCTTGTAATAGTGTTTAAGACATTTTTTGTGAACTGCTTTACAATGATAACTTTTTGTACTCATTGTGAGCAGGCTGTTGTGTTTTCCATATTTAAGCTCCTAGCTGGTTCTGATCCCTCGCTGGATGGCAGCATTTTATAATATGGGGGTAAATTAAATGGGGAAGCCATCTATTACATTCAGCCCTTCAAGAACAGTCAGAGTAGGGATTTCAGAAGAAACACCAGAAGTGATTTATATATGTGTGTGTATATATTGTGTGTATATTTCAAAAGAGAAAATTGAGGTGACTAACATTTGAGGCTGAGTGCAAAACTTAAATGCAACTTTTTCTCATTCCAGTCTTGGAAAATAATGGTGATGGGTGTGGGCAGGTCTCTGGCTGACTTTCTGAATTGCCTTTATGTCAGAGCTCCAGCAAGGGATTTGGTGGAATTTCTCATCCTATTGAGTAAAAGTAATGTTCTATCCCACATTAGTTTCCTTAGAAAACAGAAGGAAAGGGACTCTTCTCCGCAGCACGTAACACACCCGGTGTTATTTTTGCAGGCACTGTATGCAAAATGTTCAGAAAATGAGACATCCAGAAGGAAGGTTTAGATTTCAATATGCTGAACTGGCTTACATTATTCGCCTAGCTTTTGCATGCTATCTTATGCTCGTGGGTAGTACTAGAGTTTTGTTGATGTACAGAGCTTGTTATTTCTATAGTTTGCTCATTCCAATTCAGAGATTTGTAACTATGGAAGTAAAATGTGTCTGTGCTATTATTTTGTTAAGCTGTCTTGAGCTACTTTTGTTAACCACATGTTCACAGGAGTCTGTGTTTGCTCAAATTACCTGCTCAGTTTTCTGGTCAGGTATGCTGAGATGCAGTGTTTCAGCTCATAACTTTGTTTTGTGTTATCTTTCTCATGGCATGTTACAACTGTCTCCCAGAAATTCTGAAATTGGGGTCAAACAAACTGCTCTGATGTTTTTCCCAGCATTCGCTAATTTGGCAGTATTTGAGCTGCTACTAAGAAGCATACAGAAACTGCAGCTGAGCACTGTGACTGACAGTGCTGTTGTGAACAAGTGATACACATAGCACTATACAGGTAGATGGGTTTTAATTTATCATACCTATCATTAATTTTAAGGGTTTTTGGAACCATGGTAGTTCAGCTAAGAGAGGGCAGATAAGCCAAGCAATTATAGGGAGCAGCTATATTTGGTGAAGCACATCTCTTGGGATTAGCATGGGTTCATGAGGCAGGGTAGTGAATTGTGCATCACAGTGCCAAGTCTGACTGATCCTTCAGGACAGTCACTCATTATATGGGGACACCTGGGAAATTTCTTAAGACTGGGATATTCGCTGGGATAAGCTTAAGAAAGTTCCCTTGGTTGCTCAGTATAGATTTTAATGCAACAATGCTTGCCCCCGCTTATTGGGGAGAACCATGTACTTTCTGCTTCTCTGGCTTGTGGGACTTCTTACTGGGCATACAGGTGAAAGAAAGTAGCTGTGAGTGGCTGCAAACTGCCATGCTTTTGGGAAGACTTTGGGGGGGGGGGGGGGGGGAAATAGCGGGATTTGAAAGCTGTGAGTTTGACTGGCTTGAATTGGGTAAAAAAAATTGAGAGATCTGTGGCAGCAGTTGTAGGGAGATGAAAAAAATTTTCACCTGTCACCTCATCAGACTACTTAAGAGCACTATCTGATGTGAGTCCCCAAAAAGGTCTTGCAGAGAGACTGATGGCCAACTGCGAGGAAATGCTGCACTCCCTGAAGAATCAGCAAACTCTGGATGTTTACCCAACCTGGTAAACCAAACAGAAACCATCAGTATGCTGCTACGTAAATCCATGGTGTGCCAGTATCTTAAACACTATGCAGTTCTGATTACCACTTCTCAAAGGTAGTGGAGGGCTACGGAAGGTCCAGAGAAGACCATCAAAGATGGGTCTCAAGTCAGTCAAAGGGATTTCTCTTGCCATAGAGAAGAGATGACTTATTACAGAAATTGCAAATGTTTTATACTGTAATGAATGGGGTGGGGAAGGGGAGTAGGGAGTGATTCTTCACGGTTCTTGTGTTAACTAAATTGATTCAAGAGGAGGCACTCTGTCAAGCAGCAGTTACCATGTGAAACTCATTGCCAAAGGGTGTTATGGATAGAAGAAGTCTAAACAGATTGAAAAATCGATGAAGGACGGAGAAGTTCTTATTAAAAGTGATGGCCTGGATGCAACCTCTGGATCAGGAGATCTTTAACAATGGCACAGGGTATAAGAAGGGAAGGCTGCCTGTACTCTGTTTCACTGCTTTTCCTCCCCCACTGCCCCTGCTGCTTTTTGGGGGGGGCGGGGGGAGGAGGGCTATTCTGGCTACTCCTGAAGAGCAGACAGCTAGACCTTTGCTCTTATAATATGGCTATGTTTATAGTACAAAACTAGAAAAGAAACTAGCTACGCTGCAGTGCAGGGAACTAGTTTTGCCTTGCAGCCCACAAGTAATGTAAAGCACACTGAAATGAAGAGAGTTAGGAGCCAAATGCCTCCTAATACCTTAAAAATGTGTGTGTTTATAAAATGCCTCTGTAGCCTGCTTTCTTCGTTAAAATTCTGACTTAACAAAAAGCTGAGCTTGTTAATGAAACTGTGAATCACTACAATGTTGCTAGTTATTTTTCTTACTTTCTGTGTTTAGTGCTATAGTTAGTTGGGTTGCCTGATAATGTACCTAATGAGCTGGCTTAGGCATTTTGACTCTAATAGTAGTGACACCTTGGGCTGGAAGCTGAGGATGGCTGCCCTCCACAGAAAGGACTGGGGAGCATGACAGGGAGGGAAGAAGCAGCAAGTTGGGAAGGAGGCTGAAGAGGAGGGAAGATATTAAAATGTCTTGTATATACACAAAACCAGGAAAGTCTAATACGGAACAGGTCTTATAGTTGTGACTGCAGTGGCAACAGTCATTTGGTATTTGGGAGGTGAAAAAATCAGTTTTACATTTTGCTAGACGGTTGTACTGTAATACAGCAGTGCCTCCTGGCAGGGAAAGCAATGTAATGTAAAGCAATACAGCGTGGAAGAGCAGTTGGAGAGCTGTCAGAAGCTGAGTAGCTTGGAATGCTTCCACGTGAACTTGGGAGCAAGTGAGCTCGCTGCAGCGTGGCATTCCCCTGCCCTGAGGAGGAGTACGGACTGCAGCACGAGCGTGAATAACGCACCTTACAAACAATGCAGCTCAGCTCTTTGGAGGAGGGCTACGAGAGGCTTTTCTGCGAGAGTTTCTTTCTTTTCTTGGGAGATTTCTCTTTCAGCTCACAGAGCCCTTCTGAGTTCACGTGCCAGGCAGCCCTGGGGAAAATGAGTTTGTACCTGTCAGCTGTCATTGCCTGGCACACCTGAATACTCAAGGGCACGGGGCGGCCAAAGGAGTAGCAAAAGTCTGGAGCTCTCTAAAGCACAGGTCTGATCTGATTGGGCAAACAAGGAAGTAATGACTCTTTGTTTTGTTTTTTTTAACAGTTTGTATTTCCAGAGAGCTTTGGTGCATGGCATTGGCTTTTATTCTAGTTTTTAGATGTTGGATATACTTAGCAATCTTACTTGTGGCTTTTAACCCTCCCCCCTCTCGCTGCCCCTAGCATTTTCCTTCCCTTCAAATCCTCTGCCTCACTCAGTGTATTGCTACTATAAATTGCTTGGGATGATGGGTCCTGCTTCTTGGAGCCTCTGGATGCTATTAACAAGTAATTGCTGGAAAAGCTTGTTTAAACATCAAAACCCTACATTATTTTTTAAATTGCCCTTTGAGGTGGCTGAAATGCTACTGAAAGATTACTTTGCTTTAATACTGGACAAGGAACTTTATTAGGTAAGGGAAATAGTGTTCTTACTAAACTATTTCTGAGGTACCAAGTCATCTTCCTTTTAAAGAAGGGATGTGTAGTTTTACTCCCCCTGCTCGCTTCTCCCCCCACATCAGCAAACTGATGTTTATAGCAAGGAGCAAAGAGGTTTTACTGGCTTTATCCCTTCAACGCATCCAGACTTTGTTTTTTCAAAAACCTGTAAGAATGGAACGATTCATTTTGCATGTTTGCTATCTAGCCACAACTGCTAAATTATCCAGGGAGAGTCTATCAACATCCAAGCTACATATATGAGAGTTGTCCAGCATGATGTAGGACCAGGGCACTGTGTCTAATATACTACTACTTTTCCTGTTGTAATCACATCAGCCAGATTACTGGATGCTTAACCTGTGGTCATGGATGAGCTTGAACAGGATCCTCCACCATTCAGAAACCAGTAGCTACACGCATGATGCACCTCTCCTGGTTAAGGTTGCTTTAAGATTGGCTGAAGTGCAGCAACTCTTGCTCAAAATGTAACTGAGGTGTGTCCTGTCAGTGGCAATATGAGTCACCGTTAACCTACTAGCAACCAATGGATAATCAGGTGAAATTTTACATTTATTTCACATGCTGAAAACTGTTAGGCAAGCCTCCTCATAGGATGAGTGTCTCCCGACTTTAAGAACAAATGGTTCATTTTGCTCTGACGTTCATGCAGCCACAGGGACAGAGTAAATGTATTGACTTTTTATTCCTTTCTACTCTTTCATGTAAGTGTACACACATTATTACAAGAAAGGAGCATGTGAGCTAATAGCTGTGCCTCATCACTTAATGAAGCATTTGCTTTAAAGAAATGACACGGACCTTCTGTGGAGGCTGTAGAAGCAGTAGCTAGGCTGCCTAGGTCTGAGCCCCAGCAGGCAAAAGGAAAGACTTCATTTCAGGTTTCCTAAGCTTGACAGGCAGCCAGGGCTGTGCTAGCAATTACGGTGTGAATTTTATAAATGGAAGTGCTACCTTGGGAAGGAATAAACAAATAAGGAACTTAGTGCAGAAATGGTTTGAGAAATGTCATCGATTGTGAAGACAAACATGAATTGGGAAGTAGCATGGGAGGGTTTCATGAATACCTCTTTCTTCTGCACTTTTCACATAAAATTGTGTCTGATCAGGTGAAGCTCTGACTTCTGTTCCTCTGCCATCTTCCTGATTGCAAATTAAGCTTTATCTTTTTACATTTGGCATGTGTATTAAGGTTTTTTGGGGAAAAAAATTATTTCTCTCCAATATAAACTGCTAAACAGAATGTGGACAGACACAATCTCAGCCTCTCAGTACGTATGCCACAGAAAGGGAAGCAGAATGCATATTGTAGGAAATTGATATGTGCCTCTTGCTTTCATGGTGTGCAAGGGTTTCTTTTTCCCCATTGTTGTTTATTTCCATTTGTGTTTTAGTAGTCTTTGTGTTATGAATTTGTGGAATATTGAGCAAGAGTCAAGTGCATCGTAGATGTGGTGGCTAAAGGCTACTGAATTGAACAATCTTTTTAATACCTAGGAAGAAATACCTGCTTGAAATTACAATAGCTGCCTTAAACAATTTTCATAGATCTTAGTGAGTTTGGGTCTGTCTTTATTCGGGCACTACTCGTCTTCTGCCAAAGGTTTAAGGAAAGACAGAACGCTCAACTGCAGAAAGTCTGTCCCTAAGCATGAGGAACAGGAGTCTGTAAGAAAGTACTGGGCTTTTGATAGATGTAGCTGCTTTTGCAGGGAGACCTTGAGGCCATTTTTGCCAATTTTTTTTCTTTTTTTTTTTTTAAATTTGAGTTTATTTAATGCAGTAGAGGATTTCAGTTGAGAAAACAGTGAAAGCTTAAGAAGCTTAAGATGCTTGTTTTCCTTTTCCAAGCTGGTGAATAAGAACTAGATATAATGGGAGGCAAATATCTGGTAGCTCTAGATTTTGAAGCACAAGGCAATGAGAATTCAGCTTTAAATCATCAGCTACAGCTCACTTCTCTTTTTATTAAAGAGTTTATTTTAAATGTTGAACATGTTTGGACCTAAATGTTTAGTATGCTTGATAAGAAAATGAAGTCAGAAAATTCTCAATGGATGGTTACTTTTTGAATTTTCAGGCAGTATGATTCAAATGAGAAAAATAAAATGTCTATTAAAAGTCATTGGCTGTTTATTAAAATAACAAAAGGAGGAAAAAATGTCAGCTGGATAAATACCTGTAAAATAGAATAAATGTTTCAACTGGAGATGGTGCAGCTCACTGGTTAGCAAAAAATAATACCAAATTGAGAGCAGACTATATTTAGTTGCAAATCAATACGGCTTAGTAGTTACCAGCCACTGGTCATCCTTTATGAAAATAACTAGAGTGTAAATGTAAAACAAGATTAAAATTGGTAGCTTTAAATTACTTTGATTTAAATCCACCCTTCCTCTACCATTGCCTATCTGAATAAATAAATAAATAGAAGCACATTTAGCTGCTGGCATGGCATTGCCATGGCTTTTCCTGTACTTGCTATGACGTGATACACAGATAAAGGAAACTCCCTCTGTGTGTTCATATATAAAGTCACTAACATAACACTTGGTCCCTTTTTTTCCCCTCCCCTTCCTCTGCCTCTCATCTCCATTATCCTCCCCCAAAATTTAAATGGGCAAGTGAATTTCGAATTTGTCATGTTTTACATACTTCTCAAGGTGTGTGAGCTGCCTCTGAAGACAAGTGCACCTGGGCTCCTATTTTCCTGTATATTTGTATATTTCTGTATATTTGATACAATCTGCAAGAGAGCCCTAAAGAAGTTTTTCTTATTTTACTCCTAGTCATGTGTTTGGTACTGTAACTTCCGAAAATTAAATTAATTGTGACCTTAGAGGCAGACAGTCCAACAGCAAAATAGCTTGTAATTTATTTGAACTCTGAAATTCCACTGGTTAAAATTGTGTAAAACTTTCCAATAATTTGTTTATATATTATTTTAAGAAAAAACCACCTTAATTATGAGTCTGGTTCCTCAATAAAAAAGGATAGCTATCTGGCTAATCATTGCTATGTACTAGATCACTAATTTTTTTCTTAATGGCAGTAGAATTTTGCCATTTTCCCCCATAAAACTACTTCAATTATATAATGAATGTATTTGATTTAAGGGGACGCTCTCTAGGATTTTATACCCCAAGACAGGCATGTCACGAAATAGCTGGAGGTTGGTGAAGAACCTCAGTTGGATTAAATGCTTGCAAGTACGGACAAGAGTGGGAGTTGAGCATTTAGACGGAGGCCTGTAAAGAGTTCTGTTCTCAGCTACTCCGATTTGAGATGAGTTATTTTGTTTTGCTCTCACCTAGAAATTCAGACTTTCTGAGTCGTTAAAGAAATTGGGTGCGCTGCTATCTCCCTATGGGAACACACAGCTCGCTCTGGGTATACGGAGAGGTTGCTCAGGAGACCTGGTTTTCCCAAAGTCTGAAACTTGTTTGTGGAAAAATGAAGAGAATGATTGCACTCCTGTACTAAATGTGGGGATTTTCTTTAAATGGGTTCTTAAATAATTGTTTCTGCATTAGATGTGTCACTAAGGTTTCTGAAGTGCACATCCTGTATATTGCACAGTTATGAAATACAGCTGGGCCTTCATTTGTCTGTCGGGGACACAGACCTGCTCTTGTGATTTGGTTTCAAGTTGCTCGAGAAAGACGTGACAATGTATATTCTAAGATCTCATGACAAATGTGTAAAGTTCAGTGCTCTTAGCAGGCTGGCTGCTAACTGGCCAGGAGGTCACTAACGCTGCTGCTGGCAAAGAATAAAGAAAACATAAAGATGCTAAATCTTGGTTATGGAGGACTGTTCAACATTTAAACTTCTGGTGTCTGAGAACATGGCGTGGCATTTGCAACAGATGTTTGCTTGATAATCAAAGACCCAGTGTAATAAATTGTTGGTTAAAGAGTAAGAGTTCACCTGGCAGTTAATGCTGATTTTTATCGCTATGGACTTGAGACCTCTTGAAAATGAGAAATGCCAGTAGTAAGAAGTGTACATGTTCCTAGGGGTAGATGGATTTGGGGGCTTTGGGGTCCTGCTCATTTGTTTGAGAATGAAGTATCATGGAATGGCCTTATTCTGCACTCATTTGATCAGAGATGGCCAGTGAGATGAACAGATGACTGGGATGTAGATATGTGAGAATTTCTCTTTGCTTCTGACTTGCGCTGGACTGATGAGTTGGGGTTCATTGAACCCACTGTATCACTCAGCCCTCGAGCGGTTATAAAGCAGAGGTGGACTGAAACAGTTCTACCTACGCCACTTCAGAAGAACATTTAGCTTGGCACTGCCTTCATCCCTGACGGCTGCTTGTGATGCCTGGAGCTATTTACTGTAGGGATGAGCAGACAAACCTGATGTGTGCTCAAACCTGGAAATCTGAATTAATTAACCAGTGAAATAACTTACGGATGTGGTAGATTCCTCATAAATTAGACTTTTCATCAAGATTGGTGCGTGCGTGCTCACTCGTGTACTCTCTCTCCTAAAAACTGCTGCAAGAATCGCTCACTGAAAAATGAAGGCACTTGTGCTATTAAGGAGGAATAAGACAGAAGGATTCTACAGGGCCCTGTGGTCCTCCACCTCTGAGGCCATGCATGCTGGTCAGCAGCTTCTCGCATCCATCGGTGCTCCGGCTCCCTGTTAAGTACTACAAGATGCCTTTCGTGAGATGGGTGGCATGGGAGCAGTTCTTCATCATGCTGAAGAACACCTTTGTATTGTGATGCAGAGCTATAGCTCTACCAAGTAGCTCTTCTCTTTTTATTATCTGTGCCAGTCACAAAGATATGATGGAAAAAACGCTATTAATGCATTTGCTGCCCTGAAAATTTTCTTGTTGGCTCTTTCAGCTGCTTAGGCCAGCAGCTAGTATCCTCCAAGGCTTAGTGAAGAATTAGGTTGAAATTGCCAAGGGGTGTCTCCTCCTGCACTGACTTAGAGATGTATGAGGCTCACTCTCCTTTGTCCTTCCTTCATCCTGCACTAGCCATATCTGCCTTGTGCCCTGTCAGCATTTTCTGCTTGGGAATGGCTGAGTGGACTTTGCTCTGTTAGCCGTGCATCTTTTTTTATTTAACGGAGATCTTCAGAGTGTCTATTTGGCATAAATCAGTTGAGAATTTGCTGGTAATAAACGCAGAGGAGGGAAAGAAAAGAATACTTGGAGTCCTCCGTTCGCTTTCTCTTGGCAGTGCCTCATTCCTGCTCTTGGAGGAGGTCTTTTGCTTGTCCCTGAATTGGTTCAGCCCCCAAAGCACAAATGCTCTGAAGCTGCCGTCGCAGGGTTGCTGTCTGTCTCCAGAAAGTCATGTGGCAAGGGGCTCTGCATGCTATGGAGAGCAGCTCCCCCCGTGCAAGGAGTTACAGGATACCGCTGGGGGTAGCTACAGCTGGTATGCACTGGTACTAATATAATCCCGCAGGACTGTATCCATGAGACACAAGTGTGACATGTGAGGTATTTAGGGAGACACACCTGTTCTAGGCACAGGCCCGGGTATTGCATGCCTTGGAAATGGAAGGTTTTGGTGGAGCAGGAAAGACTCTCGTTTCATCCACAGGAGGGCTTTGCTTTCTTCTTTCTTCCCAGTTTCACATTATTTTATAATTCCCTAATATTATGCAATCACGTGGCCTGAAACAGCACCGGGCTGTTTCAAAGGCCAGTCTAGTGTTTGCATTTGAACTTTTTTTACCTTAGTGTGTGATTCTACAGTGATTAGCAGGAGAGAACAGCTTCTGGGCTGAGTGATGGTTTGGGTGTAACTGCTCCCAAGAAAGGGCAGAGAATTTGGAGAATGTCATCTATGTGTGGGGCTGGGTTTTTCAGTCCTTTAGATAATTTAGATTTTATGTTGTGTTTACCTGTATTTTTATTATAAGGCCTCTGTCTTGCAATTTGCAGCAGTAAATCACATAACAGTGGTGTCATCTTACCAAATTTTGTACAAAAATATTTTGTCCCTTTGGTTTGAAATCTCTGAGCGTCTTTCCCTCTCTCCTTCCTGTCTGCCCCCCCATCCCAAAATTTGTTGTGAAATGGCTACTTTCCATACAGAGGAAAAAGCAAGCAAATGCAAAATAAATTTCATAGTGTGTAGTATAAAGAAATTAACTTGCTTAGATTTTTATCTCTTTTTCAAGTTAATCTGACACTTGTTTGGCAGAAGATAAATTTTTTTGCCATTGAAAAGGGGTTGTATTAAGATGGAGGGAAAAATCGCAGGGTCTGTCATATGACTTGATTCCATCTGTCTGTCTTGTCTTTCAAGTAGAATGGAAAATTTTCTCTAAACTTCTTTTTTATGTGCCTTTTTTTGATGTTAATGTGGAATCTCCTAGTTTGCCTTGGTCTCACTCCACATGCCCATTCTTTCCATGGATTCCTGCTCTTGGTGAGCAGTTCTTGTTGGTTTGGGACAGCTTCCAGGATTGGGGCCAAGATTTCTCCTGTACCTGATAGACTGTTGTGTGAAAATATTAGCAACTGGACAGTCTTTCCCTCCCATCTTTATTTTAAATAGAATTTGCCAATAAACATTCAGGATGCCTTTTTTTTTTTGTTGAACTAATAATGGCTGGTGGAAATAAGGAAGAGAAGATGAGGGGCGTGTTTTACTCTAGGACCTGGTTAGTTTGGGCAGTTAGGTATTTAGGGGGAAAGGTGATTATTATTCCCTTCTATAAAAGCTCTGAATTCTGCGTGGGGTGGACTGGAATAACCAGACCCTGAGGGGACAACAGATTTTCCTTCTCGGAAATGAAATGTTGTTGGCAGGGGAGAAGATCCTGGGAATGGAGATTCCTTGGCTCCAGCCTCACCTGGCCCATGGGGTAGGCTTACTGTGAGCAGGTTATTGACCCTTATGGCAAGGAGTTATAAATCCAAATCTTGTTAATCCTAACCTGAAAGATGGCTGCAGTGGAAAGAGCCTCGTTGCCTGCATGGGTGAGCAGAGGTGCTGACCAAAACCCACAGTCCTCTTTAGTCCCTGTACGCTGGCACTCACAGTTTGACCAGCCCCAAAGCCTCAAATTATTTTCCTTCCTTGTGGGCAGACACATTTTTGTACATATGAATGTGAAAATACCTTTGATTATGAAACTAAGAAGCAGAATATCTCATTGTAAGGGAAGCATCATCCTCTTCTAGCTGTGGTGCCTTCCAGGCTGGCTTTGTATCTCTGCACATCACCACATTTTGCTGCACAGACACAGCCTAAGGTAGACATGGCCGCACTATCCTTGGTAGCTGGTAATGGTGGGCTCTCTCCCGCGTCTGTCCCTACTGGATTCTCCCAGAGTTAATTGATTTCCAACCAAAAACTGAAGAGATTTATTCTGGCTTGTTTATGGGGTTTATTTGGGGGGGTGGGGGATGTTGTGTTTAGTGGGGTTTTTTGTTCCTTAACTGCACCCTGCAAAATGTCCCAGCTGAGTTGTTTCCAAATACTGGCATCTCTAGGGAAGGGGTTATAAATTGCTAATTTAAAGCCTGCAACAGGATAATTAACTAACCAGTTTGATGTAAATGGCTTAATGGGGCTTTACTAGCCCCTTTGAACTTAAAGTAGCACTAAAAAGTAAACTGTAAATACCTTCAAGGAAAGTACTGGCATGCTTGAATGCGGGGCTCCTTGGTTGTAAGGAGCAAGCCTGCTCGACTTGCCAGGAATCCAGTGGCCTGTGTGACCGCAAACATGTCAAGGGGGTGAGGGGACCAAGCAGGCACCCCTTGGGGAAGGCTCTGCAACTACCCTAGTTCTTCAGGAAGCATATAAACTCTGATATATCAGGCTTTCAAACCTGCCCTGCCTGCTTTGGAAAATTTAAATCACAACCTCAGTTTAAATACAACTGTAATGAATTTCATCAGGATTGAAGGAAAAAAAAACCCAACAAAAACCCTGAGGGGGAGGCAGCCACTAGAGTCCACCCTAATTTTCCTGGAGTTGTATTTGCATTAAGGTCTTTTGGCAAGTCCAGGCAGAAACACTTATTACACTTTGTTTCAGAAGACCTCGTTACCCACTGAATCTGCTGAGACAACGTACTGCAGCCCTGCAGCAGATTCCAGTTTCTGATGCGTTTGGGGGACTTTCGGAAGAACCTCTAAACTTTCATTCTTGTTGGGCTGTTACAAAATTCCAAGGGAGAAAGTTAACAATTATTAAGCATCTAGAAATGGAGATCATTACAGAGAGGAAGCATCTCGCATAGTTAGGCATTGATTTCACTTCTGACTATGCAAACTGGGGTGTCGGAGAGGAGAATTTCAGGCCCAAAGGCAGGCAGGAGTGTTTCCTTCTGTCCCTCCCTCTGTGGGAGAGAAGCTCTTCCTGGTCCGAGTGCTGCTCTGCTCCATCTTCTCATTGCACATGCACCACGCAGTGTCAGAAATAATTCGCAAGAACTTTTTCTTCATCGTTCCTCTGTCTCATCACCATCTTTCACCTATTGCCAGCAGCCTTCCTGGGTCCTGGAGGATGTTTTGGAGTTTGAAGCGCAATCCTCAATTACTACTGTGACCTCTGACACATGGGATTTAGCTTTACAGCCAGCTTTGATGAGCGTTCCTGGTCCTTGGCTGTGCTCTGCTGCCTGCTCTGTTGCACTACCCCTGCAGACCATGAGGCTGTAAGGCTGAGCCAGTCCAGGGCTGATGCAGGAAGAGGGCAAGACCTAACCTTTTCAGTGGTGGCCCTGACTTGGATGGGCTAAAACAGATCGTGATGCCTCATCATCTGCAATGATGGATCTATTTCTCTGTGGTTTGGTTTTTGGAGTTTTTTTGGTGTGTGGTTGGTTTTGGTTTTTTTTTCTTCCAGATGGAAAAATAATGGGAAATAATGTACCACTGGCAATGTTAATGCTGGCTTTAAGAAAAAGAAGCATAAAAGCACTGAAGTCTGTTGTAGAGGGCAATGATGCAGAAGTGCTACATCTTATTTTAAAAACCATGCCTGACAGGATTCAGTCCTGCACTCTAATTCTTCAGGTGTCTATGGGCCCACTGTATGCAAAGATCAAAATGCTCTACTGCGGCCTTTAGAAGAAGAGGTAATAACATGGCACTTCTTCGCTCCTACATGTTGACTGAAGAAGTTGGCACCATGGCACTACCTGCTTGCTGTGTGTGGGTGGGAGCACAGTGCAGGATTAATTTCGGGTTGATTGTGTTGGCAGGGATCTGTCAGCAGAGCTTGCCCAGCTGCCTGTACTACGCTGTAGCTGTTAATCCTTCACTTTTATGAGCACTAACCTAGATCACATATTTTAAAAAAATTAAAAATGCATGCGCTATTAGAGAGAGAGATATTTGCAAGCAGAAGAGCTCTATACACATGCAGTGTTGACGGCTGGAGACTCCCTTCAAGGAACGCCAGAACACCTTAGCGTGCCAGCTTTGATATCTTGGCATCTGACTGGGAAATGCAAATGCTCAATCTTAATCCATCATTCCCACATGCTGACACGTATCCAAGGGGAACTTCTATGAATGTTGTTGTTATTCCCATATAATTTCAGCTGTTTCTTTGCTTCCCAGCACCACCCCACCATGTGTCCGAGTGCAGTGTCTTCAAGGCCTTTTATCCCAGATCTTTTGGATTTGTTTCTCTCATGAGGAGGCAAAAGGGCATTAGTGTGCGGGTACAGCTGAGGAACAAACCCTGTGTGTGGAGGAGGTGGGGTTGTTTTTATGAGGCTCTTCTCTTTCTAATCCCCCCCTGCAACAAACCCTTCTGCAGATTTTTAGATTCCTCACTAAGTCCTTTAAATAATATGACAAATTAAAAACCAAAGGAACATAAATGCTTTTTCATACTTCCAGGAAAATAAAAATTAAGTTAAAGAAAAAAGTGGATTGTAATATCCTTTCTTTCACATGAGAGGAGGTCAGACTTGGGACTCCTCTCTGAAGTTCTGGTGTAATTTACATACCTTCTAATAACCATACTTTTGTCTTTTATAATTAAAGTTTTATACAAATAATAATAAAAAATACATATGAAGAAAGCTAGCATGGCTAAGAATTTCTACCGTGCCATTCATCCCATTGAAAGACCCAAACTCATTGGTCATTTTTGGGCACCTCAGTAAATTTCAGGACAGTTGTTAGTCCTGCCTGAAGCTTTGCATATCTCTCAGTGACCCAGTCTCTTCTGGGGGGAAGAAGTAATATTTGCAAGATGACAAAGCAGAATTTATTTTCTCAGCAATTTCACTATTTGTTATGAATAACTGTCTTTAAAAAAACCCCACAATAATCCTTCCACTACACCTTTTGTTTTGAAACCCACCAAACCTGACACCCATATTTGATTTGTTGGCTCAAGAATAACAGAGAAAATGTGAGCCGTAAACCCTGGCCCAGCACTCTCGATGGCTACTGCTAGAGAAAGAACAAGTTATGCGTAACAGTGCTTTCCTGACCTTTCCTGTTTTTCAAAACATGAAAAATTTCATCAGCACTTTTTTTCTGGCTATTGCAAATAACAGAAAGTTGTGTGAAAATTAGAACATAATGAAGACAAATTTCAGAGTGGTGTCTGCTGCAGGTCTTGGGTGTGTTTGCTGAATTGCCTCCTGCTTAGAGAGCAGCTGGAAAATCCAAGTCCTTTCCCAACATGTCAAAACCAACTTTTTCAAAGGATGCAGTAGCTGTGCCAAAGCACCTTGCCTATTTGTAAGCAGATGCATACTATTAGGACTATCTCTGCCTGGGCCAGGATTCTCACATGCAGCTGGCTGTATTAAATCAATTTGATGAATTACTATATACTTGTTAATTTTTTTACAGGCAGGTCTCTGCTATTTCTTGTCTTCACAAGATTAAACGGGCTTTTACAATACATACCCTGTTATAAGACTTTAATTGCCTGGAATGGGTCTGTGTGTGCAATGGCTGGTCCTGGAAGGGTCTGGGGATTTGGGATTATTGTCAGGCTTCTTACGCTGAGATAGCAGAGAAAAAAGGTGCGTGCGTGAAAGCCATGTTAGCATCCATGATGGAGAATACCTTATGGTAAGAAGGGTGCCACCTATGCCACTTATTCAGGTTCTTTACAGGAGTTGACTATTGTTTGGTTTTGGATTTTGGGGTGGTTTTCCTGCTGTTAAAACATTCTTTGAGTGAGGTGCCTGACAAGAAAATGCCTGGAGAATGGAATAGATTAACCCTAGATGGACAGACTTGATGGGTCAGAGAAAGCTGGATGGCATCAGAACATCCCTAAGGCTGATGAGGCATATCTCTTCTCAAGTTCATGAGCCTCGGGATGTGCATGTTTTGGAGCACCTGCACTGTGCCATGACAATGCTACAATTTATTCAGCCCTTCTCTGTGACAGAGCTGCATGTGGGTGAATAATGTGCAGCCAAGGGCCAGGGACTGAAAGCAGCTAGATACTAGACACAGGTGTTTGGGAATGCACAATCCCAAGAGAGAGGTTTTAGTCCAAATGTATCCTCACTAAACATACGTTTTGAATCCTCTGGGAGTCTCTTGATGCTGTTATATTAGTGGGCTCTGCTGGAAATGGTAAGGATATAAGAATTTTATTTTTTCCTTCCAGTCCAAGGTGTAGTATCAATGTTTGTTGTGGCTGTTAGCAGTAGTTTGTACATGTATTAGTCCTTTGGCCAGATTCTGATCTTATTTATGTAGCTATAAAACCGCTCTGTTGTTTCATCTGTGTAACGGAGGTTTCAGTCTCTCTGGCTGTTTTGGGTTTTCTGTTTTGATTCTGTTTGGGTTTTTGTTTTTTCATTAACCGCTTTCCTTGCTGAGAGGGGAGAGCTCTATGGGAAGTGACCCAGCAAACTTTTAAAATAGCCTTTTAGTGTGTTTTTTTGTTTTGTTTTGTTTTTAACTCTTGCTCAAGCTTTTAAGTATGTGAATTGTCTCTGTGAATTCTCATCGGAGTGTCTATGAAACCTGCCAGCCAAGCCTAAATCTTGCAGGAGGTGTGGCCACATTTGTGTTCTCAGAGCTCTCTGGCACAGACACCTGGTACACCTGTGTCTCCTGCTAGTTTCAGTACTGTCACAACTTCACCCCTCATGCCTGTTTCTCTGGTACCTCCTGTTTTTCCCAAGGTTATCTTCTATAAATAGAATCTGCTCCAGCTTTTCACTCCCCCACACCCATCTTAAGGAGAATAATTACCAATGAGATGGTTTTAATAGTGCTGAAAGAAGGAGGGTGATCCATTCTGCTGTGCTCTTTGAGGCTTTTTTCTGACAGGAAATAAATGCACAAATTGCTTAGCAATTTCCTTAGGTGACAAATGTAAAGTGAGTAGCTTTTGAAATACTTAAGCTTGAGTATTTAAACATTTGATAAACTATAGATTATCTGAAGAATAAAATTGTAATTGTTTTGGCACCCACAGAATTCCATGCAAAGGTCTCACTCTGAGTATAAAATATAGTCATTTCCTTAATTGTTGTTAGACTGGTGGAGGTAACCGTGGTATCTAGTGTTCACCTGTCCAGAAACCAAACCATGCTCAACCCAGGCTAGCAGAGATGCTTTGGATGATGCAGCTGTCAGCACATGATACAGCAGCCAGAAGACACAAACATTTAGAGCATTCATAAACCAGAAAAATTTCTCTAAAATGAAAAAAATAACTAAATGAAAGCATGTAAGGGTTTGAGGTGATGATGCTGAATTTACTGTCCTTTAAACTACGCCTGCAGCAGCCCAGAGCTTAATGCCGTGTAAAAGAAGAGAAATGAAAGACAAGCTGTCTCTATAGGCTACATGATGCAACTGGTGAGCAATTGCTCAGATAGCGGGATGCTCTGAGTGCGATAAGTGCCTACAGATAGAAATGCTGTGTAAAGGAATCATTGCTGGCACACTGATACACGCTGGCAAATTAGACTGTATTTGGTGGAAGGATAAGAATCTACTACAGCTCTTTAAAATCAATCTTGTTGTGATCACCTCATGATAAAAAATTAATTTCTCCAGTGTAAATAAAAGCATAGCACATTTCCCAAATAACCTCTTAAAGTAAAAACAGATTGGTGCATAAGAGTAAACCAAGTTGGAACCACCAGTCAAACTACAGTATTACCACCCAGAGCTCACAATGAAATGGGAATGGCGGTACTTTTTCAGGTTTTACAGCCACTTCTTTGCTCGACTTTGACAATTATTTATTACCACTAATATTGTGCTTTGTAAACTTATACTGTGCTTTATGAAGTAAGACATGTTTCCTATTTTAAAGATCTTATAATCTTGTGGGCTGATAAGGGGTGTGGATTATCCCTTGGATGTTCATAAATAGCATTAGCACTAAGAGTTTTATTAGTGCTGGGTCCTTTCAAGCCTGTGGCTCTTTCGTTTTCTCAACAACACTTTCCTAGTCAAGTGCTGAAATAAGGATTTTGACACCTTGATCTTCCAGGCTGGAACAGTGTGGGCATTCTTTTGTTCTGCTTGTAGTGAAAGAGCAAAACCCAGGCGGAGTCCCAGTGCAGTGACTGTTGCTCTGCATGGGTTTAATCCACTGCCTTTGCTTGCCTCTCTCTCTGAGACTACAAATCTGGAGTTTGGGTGATGGCAGCAGAGAGCAAGCCTGGGAGGTTTGTGTGTGTGTGTGCGCGTGCACGCGCGTGTTTTAAATAAACAAACAATGGAACAGCAACTTCAACAAATTGTGAGTGGTGCTAATTTGTTATAATGCTGTCTTGCCTTCTGGCAGTGTTGATTTAGGAGAAGCTGAGCAGACTGGAACGGATGCGGGGAGCCTCTGGTTCTTTTGCTCAGGGGTGTGTATATGGTTCAGTATAAAATGCTTCTAGGGGTCCTGTCCTGAGGAGCTTTCAGATTACAGGGTAAAGCACATGCAC
The DNA here is from genome assembly GCF_900496995.4 of Aquila chrysaetos chrysaetos. Lineage (NCBI taxonomy): Eukaryota > Metazoa > Chordata > Aves > Accipitriformes > Accipitridae > Aquila > Aquila chrysaetos. Next base: position 38,867,138 of record NC_044012.1, read on the forward strand.
AGACTGCCAATCCCCTTTTCAAAACCAAATCTTGGGCAAAAGTACCTTCCCCTCTGCCTTGCTCTTCCCCTTCCACTTTTTTTAAATGGAGAGATGTTTTAAGTCTTGATTCATGACAAGAGCCTATAATTTGTGTGTTTTGAGGACTGCCAGAAAATCCTTGACCTTGACAAGAATAGTGTATAGGGAAGGAAAGAAGGAAGATCCTGTGCTTTGGATTGTAGCAAAGTTTTCAACACCCTATGACCTTGCTGGGCTGCCTTTTATAACACACCTGGGGCTGTAATCCCAAGAGCTGAGAAACTGTCTGACAGAGAAGGCTGGCCAAATGTGCATGAGATATCTGCAGCCCTGGACCACTGTTGTGCAGTGCTGCAGGATAAGGATGGCAGGATGGGAGCCTTGCTGTGAAAAGGTGGATTTTGGAAGCATATGTAGAGTGACCTTGCAGCCTGTCAGCTGAGTTCAAAGAAAGTCTGAAGTCTCAGGTGAAGACAGGGGAATAAAACAGTCAAACTGAGAAGTAGTCGTTGAAGAGAGGCAGCCAAGGAAATGAAGAATTTTGAAAATGAGTAAACCCTGTTTTCCCCTCAGGTTATCTTCAGCTTGGACAGATTTGGATGCAATGCAGACAATTTGCAAAACTTTGAGCCTGTTAGGCCTTCTGCTTTTACAAGCAACAGTGGCTTTCTGGCATCCTCTCATTTGCCAGGCTCAGAGTTGCACAAACACTTTCTGGTGGTTGCAAAGAACCAAATATATGAGGGTTCAGGGTGATCAGTTAAGCATTTGATTTGGAGGGATGTTTGGCAGGCAGTACAGTCTGGATACTGCCAGGACCAACTCTTAAACAGTGGTTTGCTTGAAGACTTCACTGAAGTCAGGCTTAGAGACAAAGATTTCTCTGGGAAGTACAGGGCTGAGTACACGGTCAGATTTTGGAAAAAAAAAAGAAAAAAAAATGGTGGATAAAGTGCAAAAGGTGCTGTATTTAAGGCATTGTTTATTTATGTTAAGGAGAACTGTTACTGCTGCATCTGTAGGTATGGATACGGGAATGAGAGTTGGGTTTGTAGAGTCGAAGAAAATGAGACAGCAAAGTTTGTTTCTGTGCTCACTGGTATCTGGCATGTGGTGAGAGGGATGACATTTTGGTCAAAGGCTGTTACTACCCGTGCCCTTCCTGCACCCCTCAACATGGAGCTCAATGTTAACTATTGCAACAAGTTCATGATATTAGCACTACTCTGTATGCAGATGCTCCTGTGCAGACTGCTTCTCTCTGCAGAAAAGTTTGCTGAGTCCACACAAGAAATAAAAATAAGCAGGCCAATTGGGAGGCTCTTTATCAAACCTTCTCCCATTTCTCCCAGTACTCCGAGGCCTTGCTTGCTCTAACAAACCCTGTAACTAAGGGGTCTGAGTCACAGTCCCTAGTGGATTTAACACTCCCAGCTGTCTGCCTCATCCCTGTCCTGGAGATCCCTCCCCAGTTGCAGGGACAATTGAAAGGGCCACGCATTTGCTCCAGTATTGCTGCATGTCACAACCTGGCTATCAGCTTGTACCTGTGGTGACTCAGAGCCCTAAAGCAGTGCTGCAACTTGGAGGGTGCTGTAAGACAGTCTCGATTGGAAAAGGGTCACGATGTTCCTTCTTCTCCACCGTGCTGTGTGCTTTTGCCCTCTCGCCCCCACAGAAATGCTCAGCAATGAAGCTGCCACCCTGTGCACCCCCTGCCAACTGTGGCCTAGCATACTGAAGGACAGGCTTTAGGACCAGAAGCATCTTCTCCCTCTATGTAATTCATAGGGTTGTTGATTCTGCCTAACACTCTCTAGGATTAGTTGGGACGTAGCAACAATCCTTTAGTCATGTCCTAAATTCTTGCATTGTAAAGGGAGAATTCTGTACATCAAGGCTCAAAGGTAGCTGGGAAACAGAGGAATTTTGAATACCAAAGGGGCCTTAACTGGTGGATGGGTAGAGGGTATCCCTCCTCTGCAATAAGGAGTCGTTAGATTAGCATAAGGCATCAGAGCTGCCTTTACTACTTGCAACGCAGGTACAGTTGGAACTGAGCTTGCTCAGTTGTTGTAGGGCTGCAGAAGAGCCCGACATCTATTGCTGCTCACTAGCTTCTGAGGCTTTATTTGTTTTGTGCCACTGCTGTGTTCCTGAGATCAACTGTGCTCTGCAGATATGCAGGAATTTTTAGTGCCTGGCTCTGCTTGACAAGATCTGCAAGGACCATGCCTCTCCTCTTCTCCTCCCACTAAAGCGTTTGGGTAGTCTTAGGCTCCTTCATGTCAGCAGTGAAAATAAATGTATAATATACAAGGGCTCTGTTTAGGAATTGGCAGGAAGCTTCATTTCTGACTGCAGTGTGATGTTCTAACAGTAGGAAACACCTTTGGTTTAGGCAGTTCTCTGCTAATCTCTGCCCTAGAGGGGAAATACAACTAGGGAGAAGAGCTTCTTGCTTCACAGTAGCAAGAAACAAATTGCTGTAATCTGGCTGTAAATCTGCATTTGAGCTGCTGTCCAAGAAATACCTTTATGCAGCATTCAGCCTCTCTTAAGCTGAGTATTGCTGGTATTGCAGAGTGTTTTGCAGAGTCCTGATGCTGGCAGATGCAGCCTGTAGTATGTTGCTTGTATGCAGTCTAGAGTGTGTGATCTCTTGGAGATGGGGGAGCTCCAAATCCCTGGGGCTCTGGCCCATTATGCTTAAAGGTGCACGCTACTTAAATGTGGGTTGGCCCGTTCATGCTGGCAGTGGTCCGTTCAGACTAGTTCAGCAAATGCTCTTGGCTCAGCATAGCCCAGGTCAGTAAGCAAACACTCGCTTACATTCCACTTCTTCATTGTATTGACAAGATTTAAAAATCTTCAGTCTATAGCAGTCAAAACAGGGTGACCTGAATACAAAGGACCTATTAGTTTAGTGTGATTTAGTTACAGAATTGTAGGGGAAAGAATGCAGGTGGGAATGATGGGAACACTGACCTGGGCCTGAGCCCAGCAGATGTCCGGGAAGAACGAACTATCTCCTTACATTCAATGTCCTTTTCACAAAGACACTTCCTATTTCCCAGGCCTGTGTCCTCCTTTACGTTCTCTCTCATCCAACTACATTAATTATTGTAAGTCTTTTTCATTTGGCCTTTTATCTTTTAAGGTTGAAATGATAATCAATATTCTTCTAACTTTTTAAATGTAAGAATTCTATCTCCAGCAGCACAGCTGGAGACATGCACCCATCAATGTGACAAGAGCTATGCAAAGTGTCACTTTGCCATGAAGGTCTAAAACCCTATTTTAAATCCCTGCGAGGCTGCAGGTTTATTTCTGTTCTGGTTTTTCGTGGGTTTTTTGGTTTGGGGTTTTTTTTTTTTTTCACTGGGGCGGCATCACCACTTGTAGAGAGGGACCTGTGCTTAGCATGTACCCTGAGACTATCCTCCTTGATAATCCTGCCAGAGCTGATTACAGGAACTCTGGGTGAAGGAGGATACACACTGCAGAGGATACCCTAGGCTTGACAAGCTGAGTGTATCTGTGGGATGTGCCTTTCCCTGACATGGAAAAGATGTTGTTGCTTTTTCCTTTGGGTAAGGAAGGGTGGAATTATAGATCTTAAGTTTTGTGACTCTCGTACCAGCTGCAGTTCACCATGAATCAACTTGATCTCCAGTCTCCAAGAATGTAGATTAAATTATCAGTGAAGAATCATTCTAAATAGGAGAGGGTACACAGTATTTTCTTTTCCCATCTTGTACCACAGACGTAACAAAAGCCAAAGGACCCAGCCTGGTCTCAATGCCATAACATCTCTAGAAGATCAGGGTTTCAAAGGCTTGGGAAGGGGGACAGGGAAATGGGGACAACACAGAGGATCAGCATTGACGTGTTCCTTCCTTTGCCTGTACCATGTGGGGAACCAGACCATGAAGCTCTGGCACCAGGCTTTTCTCATTGTAGAGGCATTTCTAAATGGTGATACTTAGTTGCCTCAATTTCTGGGCAGAAGGAAGCTGGTGCAGACATCTGGGATCTGCTGTTCTTGGATATATATGGACTGGTCCCCTTTAGGCTCAGTGCTGTTGGGAGTCCTGAGTGGAGGTGGCCAGAGAGAGTCATCAAGAAACTTGCAGAGGCCTTCTGCTCTGTTTCCGTCGCAGTTCAGCAGTCCTGGGGAGATGGGTGGAGGGGAGGTTGTTCTAGTAGTTACATATTTAAGGCAGGTGGCCGTTTTAAAATGTACATTTCAATTTTGATTGCAGTTTTTTAATTGCATTTAACAGCGTCCCTGCTGGTTCTCCATTCTGCATCCGTGCAGCCACGTTCTATTGATGGCCTGTTGTGATTTCAATGGAACATCATGGGATGTACCTGGCACGTCGGGCAGCACTGGATGGAGGTGCCTTTAGCCCAATGTACCTGGCATGGTAAGCGGCAACCAAGTGGTTAATCTGCATTCTACTGCTCATAGCCTCAGCTTGTATAGCAAGGTGTTCCTGCTTGCACTGACTGGAAATCACTTTGCTCTCCTGATGTTAGTGCTTTCATGCACACAGGGCCCCTATCCTTTTCACCCATGGAGATTCCCCTTCGCTGGGCAGTTTACCATGCAGTAGAGAAGGGCCTAGCCGTGTCAGGCTCTCCTTGTTATTCTAGAACAGGAAAGAGAAGGGACTGGGAAATCATCTGACTCTTTTTTCTTCTCTCCTTTTTGGGCCAGGAGCTGGTAGCAGTTGAGCATGTATTGCCCACGTACCTAATGTCCAAACGTTGCCGCACAGAGGTACCAAACAGGTGCTTGTGTCCATAAGCAAAGCTATACTGTTTCTGTGGGAGTCCTGCGAGAGCTGCTTCAGAGAGCCAGGAGGGCAGTTCTGCCTGGCACTAATTGGAATGTAACAAACTAAACAAGGGCCACTAAGTTTGCTGATGTGGTATCCTCTGCGAAATGATCCTCCATTCTCCTTCTCCTTTCCATGTCCACACCTGCAACACCAGCTGCACATCCTGCTCTGTCCTGCATGTCGCTTTCTCTCCCTTCCCCAGCTCTGCAGACCTCTCCCCGAGTAACTCGACACTTTGGTCTTACCTATTTTGAAGTGAGAGATATTGCTGTGAGAAAAACAAGGGTGCTGCATCCTGTTTTCTGCCTGAGCCCACCTCACAGAGCTTTTGCTGCTCCACTGCCAATGATGAAAATGCATGTTCTTGCCTCTGCTGCTGCGTTCTGCTGTCTGCCCGCTCACAGGGGCTGGGGATAGGGAACCATTTGGGCTAACACAGTTCCTGCATTCCTCCTTATGCCTCTGCTGCTCTGCAATGTGAATACCTTTACAAGGCATCGGCTAATGACCTGCCAACTGCAGCTCCTGGGGGGAAGGTTAGTGGCCATGAAAGCTCAGTTCACTTATACCTCAGGAGAGTCCTGGAAATAGGTTCTGTTGGGATGTGGGGAAGAGGAAGACCAGATGAGCCAGTGAGCAACAAGAAAGCCCTCTTCCCAGTGGGGTCTTCAAGTGCTCTAAAAAACTTAGTTCATCTGAAACTGAAGGGTGCAGAAGTCATCTGTTTCAGTTTCACCCAGATCCAGTAGCAACTGGACACAGCATTTTCAATGTCAGAAGTAAATTGGTGGGAAAGAGCAATGTAGGAAACAATTGATTTAATTTTGTCTTGTTCTTCTCCATGCTCACTGCTGCAGTCCCTGCTCAGTGCAGCACAACTGCTTGGGAAGATGGAGAAATAAGTAAGCAGGCCACTATCTTTTCCTAAGTATATTATAACATGCACAGTAGGCTAACGCTTTAACAGCATCTAATTTGATACATCACATCTAATCTGTTTGTTGGTTTTTATCTGCAGTACTGTTAGTTCACTGTTCAGGTGCTCGGTGTCTAGCCTTCTCATCCATCCACAAATCCTCTACGTGAAATGAGTGATTCCTTAGATCTGTTTTTGATTGATTCTTTGCTTCACTGGTGTTGCTTCTTAAAAGGTAAACAATATTCATATGCTGCAATCTATAACTCAGAGATGAAATCAAATATCATCTCCTGCCAGAGGTTGCTAAGATAACACATTTAGCATTCATTCAGCAATTACTCTCAGGAAGAGATTTAGTGATATGAAAGAGAATCAAATCTGTAGTGAATATGTAGATTTTATACTATTTAAAGGGGTGAAGAGACTCCTCTCTTCCTGTACTTTGGCAATCTAATTTTCTGTGACATCCAGAGTCTTTGTGGAAATTGAGAGAAAATTAAGTTTTTCCTGCTTTGTAGTGAGAGCAGCACAGCTCCTGGAGCAGTCTGTGTGTTCTGCACAATCTTCATGCCCATGGGATCACAGTGTGCCCCAGGCTGGGCACAGCAGCTTGCAGTTACCCAGCTCCTTGGGCAATACTGCTTATGAAGACGCTATTGGCTCTTAGCTTGCGAAGCTTTGTTTGATGTGTGGCATCTGCTTGCAGCATTACTGTATTCTGTGATTTGTGCCCTGTATTTTTCATGTCTTTGCATGTGCTGTGTCTCAGTGTCATGGATATGGTGGAGGTAGTGGAGAGCCTCAGCCTTGTTTCATTCCCTACTTGCACATGAACATTTGAGCAGGTTCATTGCTCTGAAAACTTTGTCTTGAATGACTAGGAAGCAACCTGAATCTGAAAAAAGACCATCTCTAATGTCCAAAGTCTTCTGTGATCCTGTTTTAAATGCAAAGGAGTGAAATTTTGCACACCAAATTCCATTATAAAAGACTGTAGCCCCAGTGAGACATCTACATATTCTTGAGGGGTTTGGTTTTTTTACTAGAAATGCATCTGAGCCTTTTCTGAGCCGGGGCTCCTCTGAACTGGGAGTACGTTTTTTTTATCATTTTGCAGAAAACAGAAAAGGAAGGGTTCTTAAAAATGATACTGAGATACAAGAAATATAAACCACTGTGATTTTTCAGGGCTTTTGGGGGCTTTTATTGTCGTAATTGGTGGTGGTAGTGTTATCCAAATGTTCAGGGTTTGTTAAGAGCCAGTCTCTGCAAACTAATGGATAGCAAGGCCTTTGTAAGGCTGCACCTGCCATTTGTTTGGGAAGATCTGCTAACTTTTATACCGGACTTAACCTCGTAGCTGTCTTTGGTCCCATGCTTTCAGCTAGAAGTGAGATCTTAGGAATGCCATAGATTAAGGAATAATGCCTGCTTCTCTTTTGCTAACAAGTTTTCCAACGCACCCCTCTTCCCCCACCTCTGAAATGCATCATTGCTAAAGAAGGGTTTGTAACTGGTCAGCTCTGGAAAATATCTGGAATGGATTTATTTTTGTTCAGGACTGCACAAGATACACAAGCCAGGTTGATGCTATAAAGCTTTTGTCAACAAAGGTATGTCAGTCAAAACTGTGTTCTCTGACCCATGTTGCTGTCCTGGTAAAAGCCCTCGGTGGGCAATTCTGGCAAAATTTTAAACATGGGGCTCTAAACTTGGCTGAAGGTTTTGCTGCCTTGTTCCATTACATTCATTTTGTTGGGGTTGCTAAATCCAGGTTAGACTTCAGCTAACAAATTCAGATTTGATAGGCAGTGTTATAGTGCTTAAACCTGATCACTGCTTTTAAAATCTACTAAAGGTAAAAACCTACCTCATACTTACGCCCGACTGAACATGAATACTTCTTTAAAATTTGACATGTGAGATAAATAGAGGTTATTTAAATAACTTGCACTATGCTAATTTTTACGCTGCAGAATATACTGAGGTTTAATAATAACATTATCTTCCTCATGAAGGTCAGTAAAAAGCAAAACTATAATTCTACCCCTGTTTCCAGGGCTTTCCCTGCAGGCTCATTACCCAGTTTCAGTATCATTTAAGGCAGAAAGAAAAAAAAAGAGTAAAAACTTAAAAATATTTCCCATTAGTAGTTGCAGCAAGCCTTGACTCTTTGCAAAGGCTTAGACAAACATGTATACAAAGATTTCTAGACCTCTGCTTCAAGTGCCACATGAACGGGAAATAAGCTCGCTTTTACTTCTTTTTTTTTTTTTTTATTAGTCTGTTTAGGCAAAAAACATTGGCTGTGCTGTTTCCTTTCCTTTCCCATATTTGTCCTTTACGGAACACTTAAACATCTTTTCGAGGGATTTTGTGTGCTACATGCATGGAAAAGCATCATTATGTTTGTAGTGAAAATAGGGTAGTAGTAGGCTGTCTCTTGCTATTCTTGAGCAGGATGCATTTATACACATAGATGCTGTGTTATGTTGCAAGCCATGTTTTTGTCCTTCCCTATCAATATATCTCGGTGACCCAGAAGTAAGTGCTTTTACTGGCCTGGCTAGATAAAAGTGGGTATTTGGTGCCTCTGTGCTGTTGCTTCTTCCCCTTAATCAGCAATTCTGGAAGCAAGCCACTAGAACCAGACACATTGCCTGCGTGCTGCAACTCTGATGTAACTAATTACAGCAAAACTTGTTTTTAAAGTGCTCAACACTGTTCAGTGGTGGTAATCCCTGTCTCTATTACATTTTTGTGATGCTGCAGGCTGAGCTTCTATGACAGAAACACTATAGATGGAGAAGAAATGACTGGCTAGCACCGTGGCAAGCCTGTCTTTCCGCCTTTTGGCTGCCACCTTTTCTAAAGGCAGCCACCACTGGGAACAACATTAATGTGCAAGAATGTACAGTTCTGAATCCACCGTCACCTTGGGTTCCCATCCATTGCCGAAACAAGACAGAACAGAAAAGCAGAGCAGCCATTTTAGCTGTGGGTCAAGGTGATCAGCCACTGAGATCTGTGTGGGTTCTGAATTAGGTGCTGGTGCACTGAACAGGGGCCACAAAATTCTACCAAATGCATAACCAAGTACCAGGCTGACCAGCTAACCAAGTGAAGAAATGTGTCCTGTGGAAGAAGGGAGGCACCTGCTTGGCAGATCTGTTGGTAAAAGTGCAAGTACCAGGCTAGTCAGGCAGCAACATTGGAGGAAGAATTGCATTCGTTTACTTTTTGGTAGCTTTTTTTCATAAAGCAAAATCTTTTTGTTATGCAGAAACGGATGATGTAAATTTACCACCTTTCTGCCAAATTAAATCTTTCTATTTGTCACCAGTTAGTGAGAATCAGGTTTGAGGGAGGTTATTTTTAATATTGACAGTATCACTCCTTATTTCTTTTTCTTGTGTACACATACTTAACACAGAGGGAAGACAATGCAGTCTAATGCTTCATCATTTGCAATCTGATGGGACAGAATGTGGTAATGGGATTCACAAGCAATAAAAGCATTAACTGATGATGATTTTAAAAGAAAATTTAAGCTCTTCATTTCTATGAACTTATGGCCTGTTCCTCCTTCAATAAGAGAAATCTGTTTCAATAATATGATGAACTGGGACAGGAAGGAAGGAAGTGGAAGGCTAAAGGTGTCTGTTGTATGTTTGGTATTTAATTCCTACATTTGAACCTCAGAAACTATTTTAAATCAACTCTAACAGATAAATGCCCATTACAAGTAGTAGTTGGCACTTTCAAATAAAAAAAATCAAGAAAAAAAGTTTAAAAATTTATCTTGGATTCCTGAATACAGCCCCAGATTTAAATTCTAGCTTCTATGTATTGTAGTATCTACCAAACATGTAATTGCAATGAGTTCTGATATGCCTCAAACTAGATATTTCCTACAGCCCATACTACTGGGAAAACCAATATAAATATCTAAACTAAAATACATAGTGAATACTGTTTGTGAAATACATGAACTACACAGAGGTAACCACAATTTTCTTCTCTTCCCGGTACTTCAGGGTAGAGAGGCTGGCTTGAGATAGGTTACTTGACTCTATCAGTTTAAACAAAATTCCTTCAAAACTAAAGGCAGGGCAGAATTAACTTAAGAAAACAGTTTCCGATTGTTGAAGACATTTGCTGGCATTTTGCTAGCTCAGCATCCTGAATTTCAGCGAGTTCAGGGTTGATTCTAGCCCTTCATGTCAATGGATTGGGATATGGACATTGCCAGGGGGGTTGGTTTTTAAAGCAGCCTTTCATACTCTTAAGGAGATTTCCCATTCACACCTCAGTGTGATTAATTCCATCTTCAATGGATTTAGTTGCTACATGTCATTTTCTCAACCCCAGAGCAGCTGGGTGTTGTAGGATTTCAACATGTAAGAGCCAGGAAACAAACTACATGTTAAAGCAGGGAAGCTACAGCTTATGCTAATTATTTTACATGCTCAGATATGCAAATGGAAGTGAAGTAGATGCTTCTTTTTTCTTCCTTTTTTCCTTGCTCCTCATCCTCCCTTCAGATTTGTGTCAGGAGAGGGAAACAGCTTTCCCCTGTACCTAAATACTGTTTTCCCACTGGTATCTTTTTAGTAGTAATTCCAGCCAACGACGATTGCTTTTGTAAAAAGATATTTACAAATCTGATTTTTGAAAGACTTGAATCAAATCTTAGCATGAGAAATACTTCTCTCTGTATTCCAAGCAGGATCACAGCTTGCAGGGCTGAATGTACCCAGAGATCCTTAGTCAGTGTCAAGCCTAACATAGACAAGAGCGTGTTAAGCCAGTCTGTTAAATGTAGACTTGTTCGAGTGGAAACAGCAGGTTCACACCTCTCATCTTCCTGTTTTGCAGGTGGTAAGGTGAAGGTGAAAGGAAGAGAAGGTGGAGATGGAACTGCCAAATCATGCCAAACAACTGCTACTGCAGCTGAACCAGCAACGAGCCAAAGGTTTCCTCTGTGATGTGATCATTGTGGTAGAAAATGCCCTGTTTCGTGCCCATAAGAACATCCTGGCAGCCAGCAGCATGTATTTCAAATCCCTTGTCCTGCATGACAACCTGATTAACTTAGATACGGACATGGTGAACCCCACCGTGTTCCGGCAGATCTTGGACTTTATTTATACTGGTAAGCTCTTAACGACTGACCAGCCCGGTGAACAGAACTTTAATGCTCTCCTCACCGCAGCAAGCTACCTCCAACTGCACGACCTGGCAGCTCTCTGCAGAAAGAAGCTGAAGCGGAACGGCAAGTCCTTTGCTGGCAAGGCCGGTGGCCTTGGTGTCGGGAGATCTGCCAGGAGTCAGAGACTTTCCACTGCTTCGGTCATCCAAGCTCGCTATTCAGGGTCAAACGAGGGGCTGAAGGGCTCGCACTCAAAGGAGCTGTCAAAGGGAAAGCTCTCCGATGACGAGGTCTTCATCAGCAGCTCCAACCAAGAGAACTGTCACTCCTTAAGCAGGGGAGCCAGTAAGAACGGCGGTGGGGGCAGCAGTGCGAATGGAAGCACCGGCGACCAGGAGCTAGGCCTTGACCTGTCCAAAAAAAGCCCGTCACTCCCTGTTGCAGCCTCCCACGATGACACGCAGCACAGCGAAAGCCAGCATGGCTCTCCCCAATCTGCCTCAGCCCCCGCAGCCAACAGTGCCTCATCGTTCGACGAGTCTGGAGTCGGAGCCCCTCACAGCATGGCGGACAGCAGCGACCCCATGGAGATGGATCTGAGCGAAGAGTGCCACCACTCATTGACAGAGAGCAGCCAGCGCAAGGGCCTCCGGCACTCGTCCCGCAAGAAGGAGTGGATCAAGAAAGACAACGCCTTTGACCGAAAGGAGGGGGGCAAAGACAGGGACGAGGGCGAAGGGCTGCCCAACGGCATCCTGCTGGGGCCCTTGTCCAAGTCTGTGGAGCGGAGTCTGGCCGGGGCCTACAGCGCAGACCTACCCTACCCGTGTAAGGAGGAGGTGGAAAACGGTAAGGAGAACAGCGATGACAGCGGCCAGAGCGAGAGTGAGAGCGGCGGGCATACTAGTGCCAACTATGTCTACCGGCAGGAGGGGTTTGAGCCAGTAGCCTACGGTGACAACCTGTATGTCTGTATCCCCTGTGGCAAAGGCTTCCCCAGCTCCGAGCAGCTCAATGCCCACGTGGAGACGCACACCGAGGAAGACCTTTACATCAAGGAGGAAGGCACATACAGTGGCAAGGATGAAGCTGAGGATTTGTCCAACCCCAACCAGTCCTATGCCGCGGAGTCCCGACCCTTCAAGTGTTCAGTGTGTGAGAAGAGCTACAAGGATCCAGCCACGCTGCGGCAGCATGAGAAGACTCACTGGCTGACTCGGCCCTTCCCTTGCAATATCTGCGGCAAGATGTTCACGCAGCGGGGCACCATGACACGGCACATGCGCAGCCACTTAGGGCTCAAGCCCTTTGCTTGCGAGGAATGCGGGATGCGCTTTACCCGGCAGTACCGACTGACAGAGCATATGCGTGTCCACTCAGGAGAAAAACCTTACGAATGTCAACTGTGTGGTGGGAAATTCACCCAGCAGCGCAATCTGATCAGCCACCTGCGAATGCATACCTCTCCCACATAAGCCAAAGACTCCAGAATGAGCTTCGAGCCCATCCGCAGTGATTTACCTTTCTGTAGACTTGCTGCTTAAAAAAAAAAGAAAAAAACAGACAAAAAAGGGGGCAACTCCCCATACTCTGTTCAGTCATGGGAGGCCTAAACAAATGTAGCTTTAACATTTTAAAAAAAAAAGTTCCTTTTTTCCCTTTTTTTAAAAAAAGAAAGGTCCACAGCCAAGCTGATGCATTTAGTCCAACTCTCCCTCCAAATCTTGGTGATCAGGCAAGAAATGCCACTTCTTTTTGCGCACGTCGACTTCATTGCCGTATTGATTATCTGGAGCAGGTAGGGGGACCATGGGGAACTTTGAGCCTCTGCTGGCTCACCCCTCCCTGCCTCTTCCCTTCATGTCACTGTCACCCTACTCACCTCCCCTCTTAAAACCAAACTCAGTAGGGGCATTTCTTGCCACTAAAAAGAAAATAAAGTACACCTTTTCAGTGGCCTAAGTAGCTGTGAAATAACACAGCATTGCATTCACAAGTGCAGAAGCTGTGTCTGTGGACCATCTCACAGGGTTGGCATCCCCTTCAGATACTGTGGGAAAGCCATAGCAGTGGTGGAACCCACCACCGTTCCCCTGGGCTGGCGATGGTGGGGAGAGCAGTCTACCCAGGTGCGCACCAGCCCAAGTACTTCACTTAAAGAAATGGCGATGCCTCCCTCGCCAACCCTTCCTCTTTTGGTTTTGATCTTTATCCTTGGCACATGTAACCACATGCCACCTTTTGCCACAAAACACACAAACCTCTTCTGCCTTACCCATGACTGAACAGGGACCGGATGCCCTGGGAATTTCTTTCAGTGAGCAGGGGGTCGTCTTTACTTTTCTAGTAGTTTCGTATGAATATTCTTTGCTTAGAGGTACTTGTTTTATTAAAGGAAAAACCATTGTAACGTTTATGTGAATGTTTGAACTGGAAGGTCTGAGGTTAATTCTAGGGTGGGTGGGTGGGGAGGGGGTTTGATGTAGGCTGGACTTGCTACAAGTTCCTTAGGTACTTTTTTTATTATTTTTTATTTTATTTTTTGTGTGTGTGTATGTTTTTAGCTTTCCTCCCTCACTAAAGAGCGAGTCTGTGTGGACAGACTTGTTACCTTTGCTACCTCTTGAATTCATGAGAACAATAAGATGGTTAGTGAAAGATTAGGCATTTTTTTCTCTTATTGTAAGTAATTAAATGTATAAAAGTAGAAGCTAAATTAAAGTTAAGGGATTTTTACCACCCTGTCCTTCCATCAAAAGTCAGCTAGAGAAATGTTAAAGCAAAGCTTGGCCAAAGACAAAGCAAAAAATACGTTGAGCCAGAGGCTGTGCTGGCTGCTTGGACTGGCTCATTCGCAGTCTCTTGGCTGTTTGTAGTCACTTTTAGATAAAAGAAGAAAACTTCTCTGAGCTTTTTGGGCCCATTCCAGCTTTGTTTATTGAATCTGGATACTAAGGGGAGCGGAAAATGTCCCCCTCATCTTCCACTCCCCCAGCACATCTGGGTCAGTCTGTAAACACCTGGCAGGACAGAGGGTGAGGGCATAGCAGCCTATAATTTACTAGAATCCAGAGTGCAATAAGGTGGGGGAGAGGAGGAAAAAGCAAACCAAAGTGTTTCATATCCTCCCTTTTAGACAATTTAACACACGCACACAAAAAAAAAAGAAAAATGAAAAGAAAAAGAAACAAAATGTTCTTGCAACATCTGCATAAGACATCACAGCCAACAGCTGCTATTGGTTTAGGAGAGAAGACAGAGAACTTAGCCCACCGATTCTTGGCCCCCTTGACTTTGTTGGCGTGACCTTGTGGAAAGCTATGGCTTATTTCAAGCCTCCCGTGACTGTGGTGGTAAAAATTCACAGCCAGTAGAATCATCCCTTCTGAATTGAGTAAGGTTTACACTTGTGTTTTTTCATTTGATTTTTTTTTTCCACTCAAACCAGTATAGTCTCTATGCGTAAGGTTTACCAAACCTCACGTTTTGTCTTTTTTAAAGAAAACAAAACCAATTTTTTTAAGTTTCGACCAAAAAAGAAAAAAGAAAAAAAAAAGAAAAATGTGAGCATGTTTGACTACAACAAAGAAATATAAGCTTCATTTTCTATTGGGTTTTTTTTTTTGTTTGGTTGTTTTTTTGTTGTTTTTTTTTGTTTTTGTTTTTGTTTTGTTTTGTTTTGTTAAGGTAGACTAGTCCATAAGAAGTTTTTGGGTCAATTGTATGAACTGAGGAAACTGGAATCCAGGCTCCAAGCAATAGACAACCCAAAGGCGCTGAGCCTTGGCCTGGTGTCACATTACAGGGAACACGCTTGCCCCTCTCGCCCACTGCGCTCCAGTGTGCTTCTCCCAGTGCCATTGTCTGCTCGCTCCCGGATGCCTGTGAGCTGTGGAGCATGAGATGGGAGCACGGACTTTTGTTTTTTTCTAATTGTGCTGAGATGCGCTGTTTTCTCTTGGGAGGGTTAGGTGGGTTTTTAGTGTCTTTAGCACTTCCACATTTTGAATATACATTGAATTATTTTCTCCTTGATTCCTTGCCAAATCCCCTTGAGAAGGTCCCCAAAGTAGTCTTTGGGGAGGACAGGAAAGGCCTTGCCATCTACCTTTTTCTCAGAGCAAGTCTCAGCAGGGCCCAGGGACAGCCGTGCAAGATTAGTTCCTAGGCACTTTCACCCTGCCTTTACCTTCGCTCCGACCATCCTAAAGCTGAGCTGAATCCCACGCTGGCTTAGGCTGCAGCCGGAGCAGGCTCCCCTTGCTGCCAGCTGGCTAAGGACCCATCAAGTCCAGATTTTCAAAACAATTTTTAGCTCCCGTAGCGAGAAGGGCACGGCCAGGGATGAGCCCTGTCCCCCGCTGTGGGTTTTGGATGCGGGTTTCCCCCATTCACTTGCGGCCCTGCAGTTTGCCGAGATGGGTCCGCCACCACCGTGGCACGCGGCCAGCGATGGGGACGGCAGGTGGGTGTCTGTGCAGAAGCCACCCTTGGGACAACAGCTCAAGCTGTGACCGACTGAGCCAAGCCATGGAGCAGCCCAAGGCACAGGGAAGCAGTAAGCTCCTCAGCAGGCAAATAACCTGCTCCCCCTCACTTAATTCCATTTTTACAAGCATGTGTGTGGGTGATGTAGCCTCTCCCTCCCCAGGCCCCTCTTCATCTGTTTCTTAAGCCTTGAGAATCATGTTGAAGTTTCAGGACCCAATGCTATTTTTAAGAATTTTTTTCGGAGCGTCTTTTTTTTTTTACTTTATCCCCTCCCCAGCACTTAAACAATACGACATAAAGTCTGTGTACAGCAAGAGTATTGTACAAAAGGAAATTTTGTTCTTTTTTCAAGTAGCTGTGTAAAGTTGTGTTCCATAGATTGAGTATAAACAACATTTTCCAAATTGTGACAGTAATAATGAATAACTAATAATACTCAAAACTTCAGGGACTGTTTCAGGCCTGCTTGGGGCCTAAACACTCAACTGCATTTGTACGACATAGTATTGTATCAAACATTTTTCTGTATTTTAATGAGAAAGCAAAACACTAGTTTCATATTTAAGATTTTAAGAGTTTTAGGGTGGGGGGGAGGGAGTTGCATTTTTGGTTTTTTTTATTTTATTTTAATTTTTTTTTAAATACACAAAGAGCCTCAAGAGGAATAAAACAATTTAAAAACAAACAAAAAAAAAAAACAAAAAGAAAAAAAAAAAGAGGCCAGGCAGCTTAAGTATATGCTTTAGTCACTTAGTTCCAGAATGTTTTCGGAATAACAGGAAAAAAAAAAGATAAAATAGCAAAAGTTGTATAAAAGAATAAAGAAGCTCATACCCAAATTCACAAAACTATTTTTTAAACCAAAGCACATTTGAATGAGTATGGAACCTCACTTGGCTCAGAAAAGTACTAATATATTTATCTCATTGTTTACATAAACTTTTACAGTTTCAGACCTCAACAGATCTAGGGGCCAGTCAAAATTAATCTTTGCTTTTTCCATTGGTTTGTCTCTGAAGGCTACGCAGCGTTCCCCAGCTTGGGAGGGGAGATCTGTGTCCCAGCCTGCATTCCAGCACTGCTCGGGGTGGGTGGGGAGAGGGAGGGCAATTAGAAATATGGCACGCAGATTTTTTTTTTTTTGTCTTCAACCCATAAGAGATGTTGCTGGGAGCGAGACCCAGGCACTATTGTGGAGGCATTCCAGCCTACCTCTTCCTCAGAGGAGTCTGAGGGTACCAAGAGGGTAGAGAGAAATGCAATAAGCTCTAGAGTTAGAGAAGGATGTTGTCAGAAGATGGTAGGAGCTGCTGTACCCAGCACATCTCCTTAACGTTAGCCATGGGGAGCTGGGCTGAGCTGCTTTCCAATCCTTTACTGCAAAACCTCCAAAAACAAATACCTGGAAAAAACCCCCGAAGCCCAGCTCTGTGCATCTGGGGACTAGCAGGAGCCACAAAGATCACAGAAGACACCAAAGAGCTCTTGACACGCAGCTTCTGTGAGGCTTTGCGGCTGCTGACACGGAAGAGTACGCACAACTCCGAACCGCCCCTCTGCTGCGGGCAGAGGTGGCTGATCTCCCTGCGGTGACTTGGGTAGCTTTAACCGTCCGGTGTGAGGGTGAGAGCGCGGGCGCCTAGCTGCCGCCTCCTGTTCAGGGCTGTGCTGGGGCCTGAGCTGTGCTCTTCGGACCATCTGAGCCACCTTTTAATTAAACAGCTGGATTGATTCACTCCAGACCTTAGAGTCATGCACAAAGAGCCCAACCAAAACTCCTAAGGCTTTCTAGGTGAAAACCTAAGCTTGATTTGCATGTTAGAACAGTCTAAAGATGACCAATGAAGATGGTTTGCTAAAATACCGCTGAAGCCAAAAAAAAAAAAAAAAAGTTTTTAAAAAAAGCTCCCCATCATTAGTCTTGACCCTTTGTAGCTTTTACCTTCTACACCAAAGCCACCTCAAACATTTGAGGGGGGGCTGATGGAAAATGAAATATTAATTTTGCCTGGTCTTAATATCTAACAAAGATGGTGCAAACACTATTTGACAGTGTTGTTTTTGTATCAATATGTATGTGCAGTAATGAATGTATTTATTTCTCAGATTCTGTATGCACAGTTTTGCAATGTAATTCAGAAAGTTGCAAACACAAAGATGTGTCCGCAGGGTCTTCTCTACAGGATTTCAAAAAAATGAAAAAAATATATTAAAAAAAAGAATCTCAGAGACTCTCAGCATAGCCATAAACCATAACCTGTGAAGACAATACAAAGACTGGACTTTTGTAGCTTTGCATAGAAGAGGAATTTATGTTTTGCTGTATTTAAATGTTTCCATTTACAGTGTCACTCTTTTAAGATTCCTGTTTTGGTTTTTGTTTTTTTTTTCCTCTCTCTCATGTGTGTGGAAAGCATTGTTTTCAAGCAGTGCAGGTTCAAAGTCTGGGTTAGCAGTATTTTACCGTGTCGCTTCAGTTCTGAAAAGCAGGAGTATGGGTCTTGACCAGGGAAACATCCAGTGCACTCGGTGAAACAAAACGAATTCTGAGGTGACTGCTGGCAAAATCCGGAGAAGGTAGAAGTCATCAGAGGAATGGTTGTGTGCTTCCGATTGCAGCTTGTGACTGAGAGAAGTCTATTGTCCTGCCTGAAGGACAGGACGTAGCTCCTTTACTAAAGTCCCCCTCATGCCTCGCTTACTGTTTACTGTGGTAGCAATAAGGATCTCAAAAGTGCAGAGTCAATGCCTCAGGTAGCTAGAGGAAGCTTCGTGCCAAACCCAACAGCCTCTGTGCCATCTTGTCATGGGCCTTGCAAACTATACTGAAGCATCAGATGCCCTATAGCATAAGGTGGTTAGAGTCCCTGGGAAAAGCTGTACTTTACAAAGCCTCTTTTTCCAGTATTGGTGGAGTTAGCAGTTATGGACATGCTACAGCCTTAAAAATTAGCATGAAGAAAGGATGTTTGTTGATTTCTGGATATTTGCCAAATTCAGAAACCTTTCCAATCTGCTGTGCTGGAGTTAAGCGAAAAGCAAATAAAAAAACAAAGAGATAAAACCTCCCTACATTTTAAATGGGTTTGAGAGGCTCTAGATAGTAAACATCTAGCTCTCCCCAGACAGCAGAAATGCTCATCATTGAGATGGCATGTTTGAATAAACATTTGTTTAAGCAAGAGTTTAAAATCTAAATGAGCTCTGAGCTGTAATTCTGGAATAATTAAATAGACTTCTAGCATTTTGTCTTAGTTTTTGTTTAAACTTAGTGATTTGCTCAACATCAGCAAAGTCTCTCCATTTATCGTAAAACCCCTTCTTTTCATAAGCTTACTCTTGCACTCCAGAACTGGCCATATTCTTGAAAAAGAAAATTTTGGGGTTCCTTTCAATAGCTGAAAGTAGCTTGTTGCAATGTTTTAAGTCCCATGGTAGTTTATTGTCCTGACTTTAGTGCAGGAGATGAGCAGGCAAGCAGTAGCTGATTCTCAGCCCCTTTCTACTCCTCATATTTTGCATTTTTTCAGAGTAGGGTAAGAAATTTCGCCTTTGATGATTTCCCATTAGACTCACTAAATTTGCTGCTTTCCTTGCAAAAGGAAAAGATTTGGGATCCCTTGTGAGGCAGTTTCTGCTCTGCTGTAAGGCTCCTAGCTGGACCTCCTAGTCAGGAAGGCTTCTTCATTTCAGCCCTGATTCATCTCTGTGCCGCAACAGAATTGCTATTTATTCTGCTTTCCTTGTTTTAACTAACTGGACTCAAAAATACTGAAACATAAGTTTAGAGCTAGAAATGCATTTTTTGTTCAGTTGTCTCCTGTCACCATCCTCTTCTTGCCCTCCTTCCCCAATTTTCCTAAGCATTTTGAAGCCCAGTGTTGAACACATAGGGATCAATGGATCAGTGTTTTTTGAACAGAGCAGACCCTGTGGGATGCAGTAGGGAAGGTCTAAAACAGAATACTTCATGCTACATTTGTTGGCAGTTAGGGGACACACTTCATAGCGCTTGCTTTCCCTGAGGAGTGGGACGTTTTTTAAACTTTCTCATTCACAAGTTATCAATCGAAGCACCTAGCACAACTGTTGCTCTAACTTCCACGGGAGTTTTGACTGGCTGGGGATAACTTTTCTGTGAGGAGAGGATCCTGTTCTGGCTGACTGGATATTTTTCCCCATTTTATTTTAACATTTTAAATACAACTGAAAAAGAGATTTTGCATCTCTTTCTTTTTTTTTTTTTTTAATTTTAAGCCTTAACTGTCAGTCAGTCTAGGAGCCCTGGATGTTTCCTGGGGAGGGGGAGAGGAAGGGAAGGCAAGGGCAAGGCCGACATTCCTGCAGCAATGTTCTGTTCATTTCCTTCAAGAGCTTGAATTCAGGTCAGAGCCACACATAGTTGTGGCTTCAACTCAAGTGTCATATAAAAAGATACAGAAATTATAATATGATCTCAGCATTCAGAAATTTGCAGTCTTAATGTACAGTGATGAGAAACTGTTATTTTATGATCTTTTCATTAAAAGCTTGATTGAAAAATTACATCTTTTGCTCTAGAGTTTACCTTGTTCCTTTAGCTGACTTTCCCCATGTTTTCTCCTCCCTCATTTATGCTTGCACAGGGGTCTGAACCAGCTACTTCACAAAGCAGACCCCCCCACACACATACATAGCCTGAAGAGCCACACACAACTTCTCATTTTATGCACCTATGCACTTTGCTCATAAGCCAAAATCTGATGCTCGTTAGAATATAAGAAAGGATTAACTGCATGGGCCAGTCTGGTGTAGGGTAAATGTGCAGGCAGTGGATAATGGAGGAATCACCATTTCACCGTTTTTGTTGTGACCCTGAGCAAGTTGAGGCTGTTTTTGAAAAGTTACCCCTGCTTTGTCCTAACCACAGTTTGAAAGCAGTGTTTGTTGGAGACAGGAGATGGTAGGTGGACCTGCTGATCCATAGATTCCATCAGTCTGTTTGGGCTGTAAGTCTCACTCCCTGGGCACATCCCTGAGGACCAGAGAAGCAGCTGAGGCAGAAAAGTTTCCTAAGAGATATTATGGTTCTCTATGCACCTGTGGTGCAGGTAAAAAGGGGAAATGCTTCCAGGGAAGATGGCTGTAAGTAATAACAACAGCACCCACTGCAGATTTCAACCTCTCCAAATGTTAAGATCCTGACTTTTTAACTTGGGCAGGTTAAGTGTGACCCTAGCAAAATTAATTAATATTGCCTTGGCCTGGGTTCTTAACGGTGTTTTCTGGTTCCCAGGCCAGCTTTTTGGATCTAAGGATCCTTCAATAAAATACCTATTTAATGGAGACAAATTAAGCATCTTCACCATAATGCAAGAGCCAAGCCTAGTATTTTGCAACACTTCCCTTTGTCACACTACTCATCACCACAGTTTTGCTGTTTCTCCCAGAGCCTGTTGGAATGCCTTATGCAGCAGAGTAACCCTGGCGTTAAATTAATGTATTTCTTTTTTCTTCTTCCCTTTTTTTTTTAAACACAATGCTGACTATATTTTAAAGTGACTGACTGAAGGAGCTTCAAGTTTAGTCAGTTTTCTGACAGGTTGCAAAGTCAGCAGCACTGGTAAGAAAATCATTTTTATTTGTCCTTGGAGATGTGTTTTACCCAGCAAGGTTAAAGAGAAGGACAAAAATGAACAGAAAAACAGATGAAGAGCTACAGAAAACCAGAGGCTGTTTTTCAACAGTTCAGATGTGGTAATGAGCCTGTACTCTTCTTCCAGCTACCAATGACTTTTCTTTTCCTTTTTTTTCCTATTATTTCTAATTTATTCTGGAAGTTTTTGCTTCCTGGCACCCATTTCTCTGTGGTGTAAGTGGTTTCCAGCATAGTTAATAGATTGCATGTTCTATTTTACTTTCTTTGCCATGGTCAGCTCCTTTTCATCTCATAAGATCCTGTGACAACTATACAAAACTCTTCATATAATAACTCACAACTGAAATGCAGCTGCCTCTGCGGTGGAACACTGAAATATGTACAACTGAAGTGCAGAGCGCAGGATGTAAAGGATACCAGATATGTCTGGAATGCCTGGGAATTTGTACTTTCTTCCCTCTGCTTTCATTGCCCCATTTATTGGGAGGACTTCTTTTCTCGCAAACCCACACTTGCTTTCTCTCCACTATCCTTCTCCCTCTTGAAGAGCAAACAGACATCGGGTCAAACCTTTGAATGATAGGTTTGGGTTTTGCTTTTCTGCAGGAAATATAATTTCATCAAAATTGGAACTTTTCTACAGGAACAAAACTTATAATTTTTTTAAATGAAATTTTGTTTCAGCCACTGTTGAGGTCCCCTATGGACCCTGCTGAGTAGATACAGATGCAGAATGTTTGTTTCATGAGAACTCTGATGACTGATATCACATTAAGAAGTTAAAAGGGAAGGACAGTTTTTTTAAGAAGCGTAATTTCAGGTCAGTGAAAGCCAAAAGACTAGCACCTCACTTTGCAAATTATTTCTAAAATATGCCTTCATCCTGTTTTGTATTGAAAATAAACTGCGAAGCACAGGAGGTTTTATCTGCAAGTAATGACAAATTTTCAACAGCTCTAAGAATGCTGAAGCTGTTACCATTAATTTTGTGTATCTGTCTGGATTTTGTTTGTCTGGATGCACTACAAAGTTGCCCAGTTTTAAACAAATTGATTTTGTGTGAACTTGTGCAAAGCCTGCTGTGTACCAAGTTTAGCGTGACCTGGCTTAAATCAGTAATAGCTAAAGCTAGTGCATATGCCTTAGCAAAACTCATTGTTCTTTGTCTTGTTCTTTTCTTGCGCAGTGGGAGCCACCTCCTGCAGCCCCCTGTAAGCTGCACCTTGAGAATCCAACTGAGGGCGTTCCCACAGGAGAGGCTGGCTGCCGTCAGCAGAGCCATTAAGTCCCTCACTCCTTCCATGTGGTGTATATATAGCCTTCAGCTCCCAACTCAGGACTTCCTTTATGGCAGGAAGCAAACTGCCTAAAACGCAAATAACGCAATGGTTGCATCCAGTTGGGAGCCTAGCCCCTGGACTGCAAATGTAATGCTGCTTTCATCTATCTCTACGCATTACTGTTTGCCTCAGGTCACAGTGTGCTTCTGGTAACACTACTGTTTCTTGGTGTTAATTTCATTAAGACTATGTTCTTCCAGCATCTGAAGCCAACGCCCATCCTACCCCTCACCCTGAGGTACCTGGATTACAAAACCTGGCGTAGAGGGCCAAAAATACTCCAAAGTTTGCTATTTGGACCAAAATGGCTTCCCTCTAGAACTCCTCTGGGTGCTGCTCTTGCCTCAATTCTGCAGTTTCCTCCCTCCTACCGGTCACCACACCACGTCTTACTTCTTTCCCTTCATGGGCTCTGTAGCAGTGGTCGGTTTTGGTTTTTTTTTTCCTCTGCAGTTATGCTGTCTTAGTGATGAACACTATTGGAAACTGCTGCAGAGCAAGGTCTGAATCCATATGTTTCACTCAGCAGGTTGAGCCAGTTATAAGAAAGCATGATCTCCCTGCAATTACAGTGCACCCATAGCTCCAATACTACAGAGTGAGAAACATTCATCATACTGTCTTCTGCTGTTCCAGGTGCTAAGAAGAGAGGCCAATGTAGCTGGTATGTATCAGCCTAGGAGGTGATTGATGGTCCCGCCTAATTTCTTTGCTTTCTGCCTTCTCACCATTTTGCCCCTTACCTTAGTTCCTTGCTTAGTTACAGAGAGCACTCAGCAGGAGAGGGTAATTTTTTTGATAATTTGGCTCTGAAGCAAAGGCCTAATTCTCCCTCTCTGTTCTTGTCCATCCTCTCTTTCTTGTACACAATAATTAGATTTTTAAAAACCAAACAGCATCCCACATCCCTTGCCTCTGGATTCAGCTCAGCTGGTTCATTTACTTTTGGTTAGAGATTTTGAATTTGATAAAAATCAAGAACTCTTCCAGAAGCCTGACTTGAAGCAAGGAGCACTTAAGGCTAGTAAAAACATGACGTAGCCTTCCCTTGATTTCAGAGGACGGTGGTGGCAGAGCAGATGCTAGCTCTAGGACTTTTTGGTCAGCCTCCCTGCACAGCATGTGTGTGCATTGTCTAGTTGTTTGGTTTGCACCTACTCCCCAGTACGGGTGCTGAGGATTCAGATGCAGGAACCTGGCCAGACTACATAACCACATCCCCTGGCTGTGGCCGCACAGTGAGCACTTTATGAGCACTAGGCAGGAATTGAGCTCCACACCTGGGCAGATGCTGCTTCTCTGTAGCTCTACAGATCTGTGTGCCTTTACAGTAATGGGCCTGGCCATTCAAATGTCACCTGGGACTGGCCAGACAGATCTGACCACAGCACAGTGGAGAGCGCAGCATCACCAGATGTCACTTATCAGCCTCCCAGGCATCTGTAAAACGTGCAAAACTAAGCTCTGGGTTTCTAGCCTTGTCACCAGAGGCTCTCGCTACCCCCATCGCCTGGCAGCAGCCTCCTGCCAACTCCAGCTGGTCCCCTTGCCACAATAGCAGCCAAAGGCCAGCCAAGGAAGATTGCACAACCAGGCCTTGATCTGTATTTTCCACTGCTCAGCCAGCAAACCCCTCCTTTTTTCCAGCACAGCTGTTTTCCATCTCTGCTCAGGAAACATGCTCTGTTTTTGATTCCTGGGTCTTGCTTTATGAAGCAATCATGGGCAGGCTGTCTGGGTGGAACGGGTCGCAAAGTGGCTGTGGG
The DNA here is from genome assembly GCF_900496995.4 of Aquila chrysaetos chrysaetos. NCBI lineage: Eukaryota > Metazoa > Chordata > Aves > Accipitriformes > Accipitridae > Aquila > Aquila chrysaetos. Next base: position 38,891,312 of record NC_044012.1, read on the forward strand.
ATAACTCTGGATTCTGAACGCCAACACAGAACAAAGGGGAGCTTTGCCAAGGCTCAGGTGAGCCTGGGGTCAGCACACAGACAGGCTACTGACGCAAGCACGAACGCAGGGTTTTCTTTCTCTGGGCCGTGGTGTTTGAAATCCCCCCTCCCTTTTCCTCTCCTGCCCGCTTGCCACAGCCTTTTCCTGGTCAGATCCACATTTCAGTAACAACAGCAGGTCCATGGGTGATAGTGTCATTTTTTGCCACATCTTACTCGTGCAAAACTCCTAGACCAAGGTGCCTGTCTCTCCTTAAGCCACCAGCCTTGTATGGGTAGGTTAATAAACTGCAAGTATGTCCCCTTCTAGGTGTTCTGGTTGATGGTATCACGACATGCAGCTGCGACTTGGTAACTTGTAGCCCTGCCATTAAAGACACTAAGCCCACAGCGCAAGCGGAGGATGGTGGGGTGGCAGACAGTGGGTGGAAGCCCAGGATGAAGCGCAGACCCGGATGTGCTCCACTCAGGAACACCAGCAGCCAGAAACACCCTGGCATTGCACTTTTTGGCTCTCTCCCCAAAACACTGGAAATTAGCCAGCTCCCTAGTCATATCAACCTGGAAATTAGCTAGCTTCCTCAAGGGTTAAGGCATTAATGTTAACACCATCTATATTAACTAAAAATAATATGTGTGCAAAAAGGTCTGAGTTACAGCTGTTACAGGAGTCATACCTTGGCTTTTCTAAGTCCTTTACATGTGAAGTGTGGTCCTTTACAGCAAAGGCCTATAAAGTGTCTTTTAGGCTGGAATGGGTAGAAGGGGCAGTTATGATGAACAGCCTTGGAGCTCACAAAGATGTGCTCTGGAGCAGGCTTTGAGACCACCAAGGGCAGAACAAATGGTGGAGGAGGCTGATCACTTTTTCTCTTTTTTTTTTCCCCAGAGGGGCAGAGCTAAAAACCAGCTGGGCACCATCATCAAACTGCCTGGCTGTGCATCTAGGTAGAGGCAACAGACAGAAAAAGAGAAGGGAAGTAGAGTTCCGCCTCCTTTTCTTTTACAAATTTACACTTGATCAGCTCCTGGCCACTCTAACTGCTTTAAGAGTGTCCACACAAAGGACTTACTGCCATAAGAGGAAGGATTCAAAAATCACTTAATTGAATCATTGCTGTCATCACATAAGCCACAGCCTGCAGCAGCAGCAGCAGCAATTGACGTGTGGGCAGCAACTAGAGAATCTTCCACTACAGCTACTTCTTTGCTTTTAGTGGGAAACTTTGTTTCAGGGCTGGGAGTGCAGGTGGGAACTAGAAAAGGGGAAGGAAAGCAAGCACGCTTGCATGTCTCTAGCAGTGCATTGCAGTTCTGCCCAACAGACATACGTAGCCTGCTCTTCCAGTCTTAGGTCTCTTCTGAGCAGAGCATGCCACTCACACCAGATTGTGCAATAGTAGTTTAGGATGTGTACAAACACTGGCAGGAGGGAGATATGTCAGTCCTTGGTGTAAACTCTGACCTAACCTGGCTTTAAGCCACTGATCACAGCGGTGAAGTGTATATATGCCAGGGCTTGTCACACACTCACAGTGCACTCTACGCTTCCCAACAAGGTCTGTCAGGCTCCTCCTGTGCTTTGCTTTATATGTGTACACACAACAGTTTGTAAGCGCTTTGTCCTGCCTCTTTCCTTTGCAGGCAGCAAAGGTGAGAGGGATCTCCATTATTTTAGAGAGCATTTAGCTTAATCTCCTGAACTCCTTACAAGATGGGTACCTTCCAAACCTCCTGACCACTGTGAATACTTTCTACAGAGACGCATTAACCTCCCTTGATTTGGTTGGAGAGCCTGCCTACTCTCATTACACTTTTGCCCTGCACAGTAGTCTTCTGGAAACTATCATACTACAGATGACCTCTGACCACAAAGTCCAGTTCTGGGTCCATATCAAAACTGTAATACAAGTAAAACAACAATTTTCAGATGGATCACCCTTTCTGTTGGCATTAAGTAGCCCAATAGTGGCTCATGCATGGTCTGTGGGACACATCCTCCTAGCAGCATGGCCCTTTCACACCCTAGGAACCAGTGAAGCAACATTCTTGAGCAACAAAGGGAAGCACAACACAGTGGCACATAAAATGAACTTGTTAAACTTCTTCCACTGCCATGTTCTTTCTGCTGGCCTCTGATTTAACCTTATCTCCAATGCCAGTACCTTGCCTTTACCTTCATTCCCATTTTGTTAAGTAATTTTTACAGTTCCATTTTCTTTTGCACAGGGCACAGTTAAAGTTAAAGAAGCTTAGGGAAAATAAAGACTTGCTTTGTTTTGATGCCAAAGGTAATTTTTTTTTTATTTCTTTTTTTCCCTTTTCTTTCCAGTTTTTTTAGTCTAAACAAGAGATAACATACCTTTTGAAAAGCAGCTTTCCTGGGGTTGCTTCTGCCCTGAAAACATATACACCTGGAAATTCCAGTGCTTGAGAGGAGCTGTAGAAGATCAGTCCATAAATGTTTTTGCTGCACTTGGGGAGCTAGAAGATGGGCTGGATTGCATGCTCAGTGGCTTCAGTTTTCCCTAGAAATGACAGTACACAAAAGCATCAGCACTGAAACATAAAAGCAGACTAAAAGATGAGGCTTCTTTCCCTTTAACAAGATCTTGTGAACAGCCTTCCTCAACACCTCAGTAGAGCTGACTCTACTGAGATATTCAGAAATGTGATGCTTTGACAACCTGATCTCAAATTATGCAGTATACCGGTATAGGTAAGATATCTCTTAATACTGCAAGAACAACAGTGCCAGAAGCACAAAGCAAAGCTTCTCCAAGCCTTCTTAACAAATGGACCTAGTCCTAAAATTTCTGTATTGGCTGGTTCTACCTGCCTCTTTAAGCCTGGAGAAAGGATAAAATTAAAGTGCATTTCTTTTATATGAAGCAAAGCCTGGCACTGTCTGCTGCTGGAGAGCACCAAGATCTTCAGACAGCTTTGAGGTGCTTGCAGGGAGGATCTGTGAACACACACAAAAATATGTGCGAGTGAACTATGAAGCCTGTTACAAAAGCCAGAGAGGTTTAAGCTGTGCTGCCCTTCAAAGGAGGTCTGTTCAGAGCAGAATTAGGTAACATCTCATCTAAACCACCACTGCCTATGTCACTTAAGCTGATGGAACTGAATGTGTATTAACCATGCAGTAGGAGGGAAAATTTCAGAAAGGGTCCTTTACATCTACAAGCCTTTGATCATTCATTTAGCCTTTTGTTCCTTGGTACCTGCTACAGCCAAAGCACTCCATCAGGCAGCCGAGGGGATGGCTGTTTTAGAAGTGTGCATAGCAATAAGGAGAGTTAGCAAAGCTATGTCAGGTTGCTCTAGGCCTTATCCAATTGAGTCTGAAAATCTCCAAAGATGGAGCTTTCATACACTTGCTGGGCTATCTGTTCCAGTGCTTAACCCACTCTCACTGTGAAATCGTTTTCTGTATATCCAATTGGATAGGTAATTCACTAGGCTGAGGGGTTTGTCTAAAATGCCAGCATTATACTTTCCTACCTAACTTGACGTGTGGAGGCTCCAGACCATCAGGAAAATCACACAGTGACAGCACTACAAAGGGAGCCTGCAATGTAATTATGTACGGGCACACAGGCTGGAGGGGCCCAGGGGTCTGGAGATGATAAAAGACATGGTAACTGGCTGGGCCTTGTCTTTGTTTCTCAAGGCCTGTGCCAGCTGTGCTGCCAACCATGTGTGCTGTGCACATTAGGTAATGGTCTGGAAAAGCCTTCCCTCTAGAGGCATGTTCTGTGTTCATGGTGTTTGCTGCTATGCAGCCAGCCAGCTCTCCTTCCTCTTGCTTAGTTTTGTGAGCCTGGGACTGTGGAGGAGTTAGCCCATGTAAGGGCTGCAAGGAGCGGTCATCCTCTTGTTCAACTCTTCAACTTGTTAAGGAGTGGCACTGTGCAATGCTGAAGGCAGAAGCAGGGCACAGATGTGTGGTATGACACAGAGCGAGAGAGTGCCCGAGGAGATCCGTAACGCTGAAAGCAACAGATGCCCGTCTTTGTCTCTTAGGCAAGCTGAGACTCAGTGACTTTATGTGCTTTTACAATTTAAGGTAGAAGGAAATCCGTATTTAGAAAGTGGCAATAGGAGGAATTCAGCTAATGCCACCATATCTGCATCCACTCTGCTTTAAAGAGTACACAGGGGCCTGCTTTTCTCTGACAAATGGGTGAAGGGAGAGGCCAGGGACTGGACATGTATTCAGTTTACTCTCTTGGCTTTGAAAGGCTTAGTTATAGTAGGGCTAAGAGCCAAATGCAACTCTGTCTTGAGCCGTTCCTTCTCCTCCCCCACTAAAGAATGATCTTTAAGCTCTGGACCCTCATCTCCACCCAAAATGACTGCCCTGATTTATTTTATGCTTTTTTGTTGTTTCCTTTTAAATCACTCCTAAGCTAAGCTTTTGTTTGCCAAGTTTTCAGCCTGGAGCAAATTTTTACAGTCGAATTATAACCTCCTCTCCTTCCCCTTGAAGAAGAGGTGTTTTTCTGGATATGCTGCTGTCCCACCCATTACTCACCTTGCTGCTGGGAGGCAGGAGAGATGGCAAGCTTTTTAAATATCAGCATCTCGAAGTTCAGTGTCACAGGCATGGGCACACATCTGTTTAAACCATTTCCCTCATATCTTGGCTCAAAATCCTTGGCTGAGACATCTCATGGCAGTAGACGTGTCCAGGGAGCTGAGAGGGAGGGAATAAAGGAGACAAAGTGGTTAGGTTTCTCAGAAAGGGAATGGTTGTGGGCTGGAATATAAAGAAATGCCAGGACTGCAGAGTCTGCTCTCTCAGCACGTTACAGGGTTTTGACTCTTCAGGGCAGCGTGAAACTAACCCACACTTGAGAAGCCCCCTCTAAAGCACAGGCTGCAAAAAAGAGAAGGCAGCTGAGGCCAGTGCCTTCCACTGAAGGGACAAATGGGACACAGTCTGAAAAGGTACTATGACCTGGAGCCTCAGAGGGACTTGGACACTTCTCTTCCTCAGGGATTTCAGTTTCCCCACTTAGAACCCAGTGAAAGCTTGAAAATCCCTGCTCAGCTGCCAATGAATTCCCAATGCCGATTTTGAAGCCAGGAAGGTTCTGGAGAAGACATTTCAAAGCAAGCAACTTCATCTCCCCAACCGCCTGCTTTACCAGTGGGATCCAGTCCCTTGTGCTTACTCAGAGCATGCCTAAAAATGTTATCTGTGGTCTGGGACAGGGTGTGGGAGGGCACAAATAGCAGGGGAATAAGACATATTTGGTAGGGAATTCCCCGTGGATGTGTCAGTTCAGCACTGAAAGTCATTCACTGGATTAGAGATGTTTCTTGTACAGGAACTGGTACCCAAATTACTCTGCATTATGACCTTTTATAATTTTTATCAACTTATTTCCCCTCCTCCCACAAGATCAGTTAACAAGCAGTGGTTGCCTCTCTCACTCCAGGGAGTTTGCCTGCCTTCCCACCACACTCCCTCTCCTAAGGAATTGCTCCATGTTAGGAGCCGCCATAGTGTATAATGACATTTTTGCACATGCTGACTATTAGCAGCAAGTTATATGATTGCTAGGCTTTAAACTGCTCAGTGCACAGGTCTTCTAGAAGGGCTACCAACTGTGAAGGAGAACAACCAGCATTCAGCACAACAAAAAGGCCAATTCTGGTATTAAGCTTCTCTGCAAAGAGGGGAGCTGGACCCAGGACTAACTCCGAACTTGGTGACATCATCAGATGTGAAAAGCCACAGGAGATGGTGCATCTCACATTCTGAGAAGGTCCAAGGGTAAGAAAACCATAGGGTAAAATGGATCTCTGTTGCTTTCCCCTGTGAGTTAGATTCTAAGTGAGGCAAAGTAAGAGGAGCCTTTTCCTACAGGCAAGCTCTCAGCTGCATATTAACTCCCACTGTCCAGGGAGTCACAGAAACTGAGGACAGAAAGGGACCTTCTGGTCCATCCATCTGCTTGCTCCAAGGCAGGTCAGCACAGTCTGCGATCCTTGATTGAAATTTTTATATTGTGTTTTAAATATTCCCTTCATAGACCCCACAGCCACCTCTGCAGTGTATTCCAGGGCTTCAATAGCTTTACTGCTATGAAGATTTTTTTCCTAATGTCTTGCTGTAGTTAAAAACCTTGACATTTTGTCCTATATGCCCTGGATATGGAGAACAAATTATACACATTCTCCTTGTATTACTTGTATTGTCCCTCCAGCCCTTTACTACTTCATGATATTATCACATTTCTCCTTCGTTCTTCTTGTTTAAGAGCCTCAGGCTCTCTCAGCTCTCCTCTTCTAGACCTCCTAGATCCTCTTCTCATACCTTAAGGCAAATGCCATGCTTGCTATTTTAGCAGAGAATGGCATAGCCCCACACTTTGGGGGCAGGGATTGAAGTGTAGCTACGTGCCAGATTGTCTCAAATAATTGAGCAGACTTAAAAACTTCTTTCCACTGGCTTTGCTGCAGTTCAAATAGCTGTTCATCCCTTTCTCCAGTTGTGATTATCAATTAGTCTGCAGGCTATGTTCCAGCACAGCCTGGAAAAAAACAACTTTAAAAAACAAAAAATATGGAGACCTGTTTTTAACTGGGATATTTCCAGAGATCTATGAGAACTTCTGAAGCTAGTTTCACCTCCCAAGCCAGCTTATCGCAACTACCCTCTAACAGGTATTTTGCAAGTGTAGTTACAGAATCACAGAATCGCTGAGGTTGGAGGCACCTCTGGAGATCACCGAGTCCAACCCCCTTTCTCAAGGCAAAGTCAACTATAGCAGGTTGCCCAGGACATGTCCAGTTGGGTTTTGAATTATCTCTGAGGCTGGAGACACCACAGCCTCTCTGGGCAACCTGTTCCTATGTTCAAACAACCTTACAGTAAAAATCACTAAGAAGAGTCTGGCTTCGTCCTCTTTATTCCCTCCCATCAAGTATTTACACACATCAGCTAATCATATCCAAGTCCAAAACCTGCTCTTTTCTCTCCTCCACACATCTTTTTCCCATTAATACTTGCTCTGGTCAGTAAAGCAGGTTCCAGTTTTAGGCAGCTGCCAGGGTGACACACACAGCTAACAACTGCTCAGGTGTGCCCAAGTGTTTGTTTTCTCCTGTTCTGATCATATCTACATGACCAAACCTTGTTGTACTTCACGGTGACGAAGAAACAAGGATGCAGCCACCATAGGTATCAAAGCCAGCATCAGAAGACAGGGATGAAGAACAGCTCTACTCATCTTCTGTATCACAATCTTGACATTCATTAAAAAAAGCCCACACCACTGCCATCATGTCTAAAAGCCTGCAGGGTGATAAAGACTTAAAAGCCCATGTGTAAAGAGTCTTGTGATGCCTGCGTGAATCTGCAGGCAGCCTGAGAAGCATGAAGAGCTGTCACTTATCTCAACATAAGATAACTAAGAACCACAGTTCTAGAAAGGGTAGGAAAGGGTAAGAGAGCAGCAGCCCAGTATCTTTCCCAAAATACTGGATTTCCTACCCAGCCTCCAAACTACTATCCCAGCTTTTCCAGGGAAGGAGTACAGTAGGGTGGAGATAGAGAAAGAAACTCTGCTCCTCCCTCCGCTCTCAGTGGTGTGCCAAGATCCCAAATTGCACTAATCTGACCTTGCCAGACTTTTCAAGGAAACAATTACATGGGTCTCTGCCCTTGGGACTTCATATTCAAAGTCTCCAACCCTTCGAAGATGTATGCACTTGCTTGGCTTATAGTTGCTCACATCAATATGATATGAATGAGTTACAGGCAAAGAAGAAAGGCTGGGACATGCATACTCTTGCAAGGGTTGTTGGAGAGCAGAAAATGATCACAAACCTTTCCCTCTCCACCAGGTGAAAAACTTCACAGACCGTGGACACTTGCAACCTTGTCTAAAGCCTGATATTTCCCCTCAATAATGATCGAATCAAGCAGAATTCTTCTGGTATTAATCAGATGAGCAGGGGAGCACTTTGTGGTTAATATTATCAATGGGGATGTCAGGAAGGCTCTGACAGGATTACCCTTGGAATTTGCCATTTATTAACTAGGCCATTAGCTAAAATGGCACAGCTGGGGTGGGGCTGGTTTTGCTTTTCACATGGGAGATGGCTTGTTTGAGGGTGGGGAAGCTGAGGGTGGTGGAGTTCTGTCTCCATCTGATTCAGAGATCTCGAACAGCTGCCCTGGCAGCCCTGAGATATCTTTCCCCATCTGTGCGTCTTTCTTTGCTTTCATCATCTCTTCCCATTATTGGGAAACCATCACAAATCAAGCTGCAGACGGAGCTAGGAGAGCTTGCACCACCAAGCGTAGGCTTGTGGTCCTGACCTGGGGAGTAGGGGAATGAAACCCCGCTGTTACAGGCTGTTCTGCTCGGGAAGGCCAGAGATAAACGCTCCAAACCCTTGGCCCAGGGCACCAGGAAGGAGAAACTGGGTTTAGAAATAGAGGCATATTAGACTTGCAGAAGCAGCTGGGATACAAAGTAGGCACATGCAAAAAGTTTAGGCAAGTAAGGGAAACAAACCAAAAAATTTGTTTTCTCTCCTTGAAATTTAGTGCTGCTGTTTGCCCAACACAGGCAGATGGATAAACATGGTCAGGTAATGGAAGAATACTATCAGACATTAAAGAGGAAACAAATGGAAAAATATAGCTGCAACACCCTTCCCCTCCAAGCAGGTTTCTATCCCAAATTCCAGAGGTGCCAGGCGTCATTTGCGTGCTCCAGACAACTTTACATGGGCTATAGCTGGAGGGAACTTTTGCAACCTTCAGTCTCAAAGATCACTGCACCAGAGAAGAGATGGACAGAGGCACCCTGCACCAAAAGTGGCTGGGCCATGAAGCAATGGGCCACAGAGTGAAAGAAACTCCCCCAACACTTCACAGGACATCTTTATTCATTCCTTATTCAGGCAGGAGTGGGGAAATAAAATAAGACCTCTATTCAGTGCTATTTTTCTGGGTAGCACACCTCAGGAAAGACGGCAGGTGTTCCCTCTGCACTACTAGATCTGCAGGATGAATCCCACACGATGGCACTGGTTCCCTCACAGAAAAGGGGTCTCTAGTCCTCGGGGGCAGGTGGAGCACAGAGCTCCAGAGCAGAGATTCTGGGGAGAGGACCACAGGCGCTCCTCAAAACAGACGTGAGTCAGCATCTGGGGAGTCTAAGGTGAATGTAGCCCTGACAGTGGCCAGGCTTGAAAGCTGCCTCTAAATAGCATCTCCTGCTACCACTGCCAGAGACAAAACCCTTGGCTGGATGGAACCAGCCCATTGGTGTAGCCCAGCAGGGCAATTTTTACGTTCTTACAAACCCCAGAATCACAAAGGCATTGACTGAGAGCTTTTAGCACCTCTCAGAGTTTGTGCACTGGAGTACCTGTCATTGCATTCAGACACCCCACAGCATTTATTTGTCATAGGTAAGTCAGTGGAGTAACTGGACTCAGCATGGACCAGAACTGGGCCCTCACAGAGCATTTAGATAGAGGAAAAAAACATTGCTCTTCTCAGAGCACTGAATATAGAAAGGCAAAACCCAGTGCTCATTTCTAAATCCTGTCCTGCCTGGTCAGCTAAAGAAAGAATTAGCACTAGCATCCAAAATGCTGCAGGAACAAAAGCACATCCAACCCATATGGTCTCCTCTGCTTTGATACACACAGAGAACATATTTATGTAATTCCATCCACTCTCACTTGAAATGTGGCACTTATGCATAGAAAGACCTGCAAAAGGACACCCTTGAAATCTCAGTAAAATTTATAAAATGGATTTCCTATATCATAAAGCAAGATCTTGCATCAACCCTTTACCATTTATTCAGCACGAATAGAATTAACTGAAAATTCAACAGCTACTCCATAACTTCTCACATTGGCTATGGAAAAACCTATCAACTCATGCTTCAAAGTCCAGGTGTGAAATTCCTATTTCTCAATTTGTTCCAGCAATTGCTCTGATGAGGGAACATCCCAGAAAAGGTATTTCTTCACCAGGTACATTGCAGAAGTCTGGCTCCAAACCCAAATTCCCTATACCAATGTCATCTTCTTCACCTTAAGCACATCACTTAGTCTTCATTTAGAAAGAAGGTTATGGGTTCTTCTTGAGGCAGCTTGCTCCAAAGAGGTCCACCCAAAAGATAAATGAAAAGCCAAAAAAATGTCAACATAAAATAGAGACTGAACCTAGCAAAACTGCTGCTGATATTTGGGAGCAGAAACCACATGCCTCTTGCCTGAACAATTTCCAAACCATAAATGATGTTTAATGTGGAAAAAGTCATAAATGTACAAAAGTTACTTCTAAAACCAAAAACACAGAGTTTCTTACTTACGGCTTTGATGAATGAAGTGTTTTGTATTCTGGTGTCACGCTTGGCCCTCTACAGAGCCTTTCTGCTAGGTGGAAATTAATGGCACTGCATGTCAGCATGTCCACTGGCTTTGCAGCAGACTGACGAGTGCCCTTCAAGATCCTAACACAGGCAATTTCTGTTGACTGGTCAGCAAGATGGAATATGTTCTCCTTCCACCAGCAGTATATCACAAGAAAGGGTTAAACGATACTAAGTGGACTTTACAAGTTACTGTGCATTATGTTCTTTTGCGCTCTCAGTTCCTACCTGTCTTTCAGCTACTGTCCAATTTAGCAAGAGACAATGTGTGAATAAATCATGCACAAACCAGAAGTGGCTTGCATAAAGCAAAGCAATTTAAGGTATTTCAAAAGGACACAGGAGTTAAGGAAATGATGCTCCATTCTCCTCTCTGTTACTGTTGATTTGCAGACATTTCCAAGTACGTTCCAAAACTATATTTAAAATTAAGCTTTTAAAGTAAACAGTTTGCACTGGGCGCCAAGATTGCTTTAATGCCAAAATAGAAAACTTTGTCTGTCTGGCACATGCATCACTTTCCAAGCAGGAAATCCAACAAAGCGTTTAATACAACAGACATCATTTGATAGTCTCAACTAAGACGCCCACTTGGCACTGGCAGTAACCAGTCTTCCATCAACTACATCCAAAAATTATGCTTGCCTAACTCGTTATCATGCTAAACATTAATGGGAGTATCTTCCTCTTTTGAAGTCCGTTGGAACTGGAAACGTAGGCTGAAAACGCCTGGTACACAACCATGCAGAACATCTGAGAACCACCCTTCCGAGATGGAAGCAGACAGAATAACATTGGAAAGCCAAGCTTCCCAGCCTTTTCTGTACTGTGAGTCACATCATGCACACACAGTGCTGGGGAATCCCTATGGGAGCTACAGCCATGGGGAACACAGGGAAGCAAAGCTAATAACTATTTTATGGAAGAGGCTTGCTGGAAGAGGTCAGCAAGCCCATAGCTGCTCTGTCAGCTCTCTGAAGGCAACTAGTGGCTAGTCAGCAGACCACAGTTTTGAGTGCTGCTATCTGAGCTGTTTTCTTTTTTTCCCTACCACTAGTTACTTTTCACATTATGTAATTCCAAACTTTTGTACAAGGATCTTTTTCTCTTCCTGCATTGGTGAGAGGTGTGGGGTCTTCACCTGGTGTGAAAGAGAACTATATTAATCCTTCTCTTGCAAACAGCTGTGTCACTTAGAAAAAGCAGTGATGGGTAACATAAAAGCTGCTACAAACATACACATATTTTTGCTTACAAACATATGCATGACACCAGATCCTCAGGACAAACAGTCTTACTATCAACACTTGAAGATTCATAGTTTTCCTAGGCAAAAGTGGTCTGTTGAAAGAAATTCATAGCTGAAAATACTACATCATCATATGATTTGTTTAAGCACACTCCTCAGTGATCTTCTGAAGCCTTGCCCCTACTCAGAGAAAAGGCATGCTACCTACCAATGGATCTTTCTGAGCAGTTTCCAATAGGTGTTTTCATAATTTCTAACAATCAGTGACTCAGTTTTCCTTTTTTCCTCCTGCATCTCACTCAGTGAATTAAACAGGCTGTCAGTGGCTCAAGGCCAAGTCTGGCCCTCTCGCTCTGACAGCACACTTTAATTTTGCTGTTCAAGCACTTCTTCCGGGACAGGTGCCCAGTAAGTGCTTTAGAAACCAGTGTTTATTATTCACGAGAGGAAGAATTTCAGGAAAAATACCATTATAACATCCATGACAGCGTTTTCTTAATCACTCTTGTTACAGCCATGCACTTTTGGCATGCCAGCCTTCTGAAATGCATCTCTTTTGGGGTTCAACCCACTCTAGGTTGCCGTTTTCTGTGCACCTGGAGTGAACATTGCCTCAGGTCTGGTAGCATCCAGATCCATGGCAGTGTTCTCCCTGGGACACTGGGAAGCAGTGATTAACAGGCTCCTTAAAGCCAAGTAGTAGAACTAAAGTATGTCAGAGGAAATATATTTCTTAATTTACCCACTGTAGCATACATGGTCTTCCCAAAGGCTGGAACTGGAAGGACCCAAATCCTTTGTGTCTCAGCAGACACCTAATTCCTGAACAGGCGACAGAGTTGAGTGTCCCCCCTAACAGTTCATGAAGTTCTCTCTCTCTCTTTTTCACTGTCAGTATATTTTGCTATTTGACTTCTAAGAAGTTTTCTCCCCAACATAAGCAACTTCTACATCATATTAGTGGCTGGTGCAGCTAGGTCAGAGTCTGTACATAGAGCAGTCATATACTAGATGCAGAAGGAATTAGCCTGAGTTCCACATGAATGACGAGGCATTCTTTGTCAGTGGTAGTTTTGTTTTACTCTCGAGCTCTACCAAATGCTGCTCCTGCTTCCTATCTGTTTGCAATGTGCCTATGTCTTCAGAGCTTTTGTACAATCCTCAGCAATCAAGGCATTGTTCCCGTGCTCCAACCTGATGCTTGCTTGTAATTACCTTTCCCGTTTTTGCTATCCTTTTCCCAAAAGGCTGGGGCACTTTTTCATCTTTGCTTTTTCTCAGCTATCATATGTGCTTTCCTCACACCTGTTCAAAATTCACCACCATAACAATCCAACATGCCACCACTGTCTGTGTCACAGCAACAATCTCTGAGCAGTCACTCCTAGAGCTGCTATGGAAACACAAGCATTGCTGAAAGAGTTTTCTGGGCAGCTCATAGCTCCTCACCTGCAGCCTGGGGGCACACCACCTGAAGCTGCTATCACAGTGTCCTTTTTCCTGTCTCATTAAGGGCAGAAGGTAAATTGCAATCCTTTATTCCTCAGCGTGGAGCACAGAAGTAACAACCCAAATAAATTCCTTTTTTTCCAATATGCTCATTTCTTTTGGAGACTACTTCCAAACTTGATTTTAAAAATGGTTAGGAATGAAGAATACAGTGGTACATTATTCAAATGGATGAAGATCCTCACCATTGTAATGCTACGCCCTCTTTCTCACCTAAATTTACTGAGCTTCAGCTTTTAACCACTGAATGCTAACGCTTTTTTTTTTCTGTCCTCGTTGGACAACTCCATTATTAAAGCTGCACTCTCTAAACACGTACCAAGAAATTACAGTCAGACCTCCCTTCTTTTCAGTAAATTAAACATATTGCTAAACGGGGTGCTAAAATTTATTCTGAGTTATCAAATGCAGAAGTCTCCAGCTCAAAACACACAGACCAAGGGACAACAAGTGCTGATACAACTTTGAGTCAATGGAAACATTGAGATTATTTCCACCAGCATTGGTGAGAGCACAGCCAGGTTATAATGCAATAGAGACACTCCTGAACCCCAAATTCCTCTAAAGAAGGAAATGGTCCTTAGACCAGGCTTGAAGTTTTCTAGTGAAGAGACACAAAAGTTGGTCCTGTTGCCACACAGACTTTGTTTGGTGACTAAGTATGCCTGAGTATCTTGTTAACATGCCCTACGATCTTGAAAGCTGACCCTTTGCAATAAGAAGTGTGACAAAGAAACAAGCTCTTGAATGGGGAAAAAAAAAGGCTGTATGGCCCAAGCACTGTAACCCGAATAAAGGTGCTTTCTAAAGGAACAAAAATGCTTGTACACAGGTGCCAGCTACAATTGCTGCTCCTTGAGTCAGTGGGTAAAGTGCAAGACAGCAACACTGTTGGGAATTGGGCAGCATGGGAGTTTGAAGCAAAGAGGCCGGTCTGCTTATCCTCTCGATGTCACAACAGTTCCTGAAAATTTCTGAGTTCCAGGAGAGCTGCCCGACTTCCTCTGAGCTGCTGCCTCCGAGCTGCATTCGCAACACTGGCGGCCTGTGTATTTCAGGAATGTGAAAAACTGGCACAGTGAGGTCTATGATTCAGCCAAGATGATGTGTTGGGACATGACTGAAGTTAATTAAAAGGAGCTTAAGACAGACAGACAAAAAAAAGAGTTTGCAAGACTTCTTAAAGAGCCAATTAATTATTATTTGTGGCTGCACACGCCAGCTGGGCCACAACATGGAATCTCCCCAGCCCGTACCACTCACCTCAGAGCCTTTATACAATGCCAAAGAAAACCCATATGCAGGTCAGCCTTCAGGAGCTCTGGGCCAAACTCCCTGCACTGGAGCTGGGTAGAACTTTATTGAAATCAGCAGAATGGCATTGTTTACACCCATAGATTTATGCTAGGTCTTAATGGTGGACACAGAAGCAAGAAATGAACAATGTCTTGGTTGACATGTAAAAAAGCATGGGCTACTGCAGAGCGGGATGACCCAGTGACAATTGTCTTTGTGTGCATGGACTGGAAAGGGAAGGACTGGCTCTATCTGGAGTCAGAGTAGGGGAAGACAGAATAAATGTGAATAATTTCATCCTTTCTACTGCATGATAGTGATAAATTCCGGAGCTGCTTGAGGCACCCACACTAAAAGAAGCATAGTTTCGCAGAACACACTTCCAGACTAGGTTCCTACGAGGAATTCATTGCCTCCTTAGCAATTCCCTAAGAGTCTAAATTCCTCTAAATTCCCAAAGACTAAATTCTGAGTCACAAGTCTATGGCCCCAAACCCTTCATTACCTGCCCAAGGACAGCAAAGCAACATTCACATGCATGAGCAACCTTTTCGCTTCCAATTCTTCTACACATTCACCTAGCACTGCCCCATAGAGACAGCTGAACAAAGACAGGAGTGGGTCTTGCCATAGACCAGTCTGGCTGGGAACTCGGCGCCATATGCACTGCACAAAGCCAGAGTAGTCAGAGCCACCGACAGGCTGAGCAGGCTGCCTGACCCATGCTTACCAAAACTTGCACTTTTCCTGCTCAAGAGGAACAGACCCACTACGCCCTGTCAGTAACCGACATGTATGTTTAACAGGAGGCTGCAAATTTTAACAAAGGGGACTTTTTACTTTGGCTCCCTGTCATTTCAGTGGCTTATGGCGATTACAGCTTACAAGGCTCCTGTGTGCGTATGACTGGCACGGCTGCTCCCCCGGCCGGGGTGAGGAGCCTCCTACCGCTGCAGGCCCCACACCTGCTCGCACAGCCCTACCTGCACGTATACCTTGGCAGCCCCTGTGGCATTTGCTGGGGTGGGGGTGGGAAGACCATGGTGTCATTTACACACAGGTTGAGCAAACCAGGTGCAATCAGTTTGGGTTTGGCTGAAGAATCCTCCACCCTTCTCAAGCTATTTAACCCCTGCAGTGCCAAACCCTTATGCACACCCAGGGCAATGAGAGCATTAGTCTACAGAGAAGAAATCTTTAGGTCGATCATCATTCCCAGATTCCCAAAGGTGCCACAGGAGGGACAGGTCATATTAAAGATTCATTGCCTAAAGACAGATAGCCAGTGCTCCAGCTACTGTACTCTGAAAATTATTTTAACCAAAGCAATGAAAACACATAGTAAATATCATAAAACCAGTTGTCATCTGAAAATGGTTTCCTTGCCCTTCTGCTACCCGGCCTTGGACAAGCTGAAATGATGCTTGAAAACCCTTTGAAGAGCGCAGCATCGGGACCAATGTGTTGCAGGTGCAACAGGCAAGAAGACGGCAACCTACCCACTCCTCTCCAGAGGCTGCAGTAGCTCTTCTGGTGCTGCCCTGGTGAGTGCAGAAGGCCAGCGCAGGGAGCCTTAGGAACAGTTCCCTGCTTCAGCGTTGAGACTCAGTGTTCGGTTAGCCACCATGCAGGTTATGTTCAGTGAGTGACCTGAAGGGGCATATCTTCTACACAGCTTTGAAAATAAAGCACCTACTGCACACAGCAGTATATACACTGGAGCATAAGTATATAAACTGTGGCACTTCTGAGCAGCACATCCCCCAAAAGCAGTTCACATGTAGCTCAGATGACTTACAGCAAGAGGGCTGTAGTGGTACAAGGACAGCTGGGCAACCCAAGCCTTCAGTACTGGGAAGCAGTGCAGCAATACCACTGCACCATCCTTGGACACAGTTGCATGTTCAGTCCAACTCTATCCCACAGTAGAGACGCAAGACCCGTGGGACCCATGGTCTGAAAATCGCTCCCTGGAACATCCACCTTTTGCCTTCCCATCCACTGAGCTCTCTGGTTTGTGGGGTATACAACTTGCAGCTCTCTGACACAGGAAGGTTTTGGTCTGCAGTTTGTACGGGCTGGACAATCACCCATCCCTGAGCTCAGGCGTCTGTAAAGTCAACTAAGGGCTGCTTACGCCCAGTCTGCTACGTTGCTCAAAATTAATAATATCATGACAAAACCTTAAGATGGAAACCCCTGTGGGAAATCGGTGACTGCAGATCACTCAGGCTGAGGGGGACATGTTTGCAGAAAGGCCTGGAACAGCAAATTTTGAGTTTCTATCTCCAGTTGTTCTTCTAACCCTTTCACAAAGGGTTGAAGAAACAGGGGAGGGACCTGGGGGGAAGTCCCGACTGAAAGTAGCTTAACACCTTGCTGGATCCTCGCCAAACACAGTTTCAAATTAACAACTCCAAACTACCAGGAAAAATGCTTCTTTCAACACCCGGGGGGTCAGTGTGACACCCAAGCACAGGCGCAAGGCAGAGCTCAGATCTGACACAAAAAGACAGGGTTGCTCACCTCTCTCGGGGGCTGAAGCCCGGAGAAAGGGGCACTGCTTCCAGGACGGGACAAAGCCTGCAAACCCCACAACAAAGGCCACTTTTCAGCAGCACATAAAAGGAGGAGGGCCTGGCTCTGCCCCTCCAGCCAGACCCCACCCCTCGCAGCGTGGAGGCCTTCGCCCCAGCGCCAGCCAAATCTAATCAAGTCTGACATACAAGACAACGCGGACAGCCGCTCGCCTTAGGCACCCCCCTCCTCTCCTCCTCACCCACAGGCCTCCCTCCCTCCCGACCCACAGGAGCGCTGCCTTGCTGGAAGAGCTCACGCTAGCCCCACTGCACCATCTCTGCCTCCTACGGCAGCCTGTCCCTCAGCCCAGCTCCCGGCCGTCACCCACCTCTGGTCAGGCACGCGGCAGCCCACGGCCCGGCCAGCCCCTGGGAGGATGAGGTGAACCCCCTTTCCTCCCACCAGCCTGGAGGGCCCCCATGACCTTCGCTGCACCAATGCAAGAGCTCTGCTCGTGCCGGGGGAGAAGCGGCCCGTGGCCCTGCTGTAGTGGGGCGTGAGCCCTTCCCTGCTTGCAGCCACGACCGAGGTTCCCTTTCCCTAACACCCTCCATTACCAGCACCCATCAGCGGGTTCTATGTACCTGGGGGAGTTTTCGCCGCCCAGTCCTTACAGTTTAAAGCACAGCCCAGTGTTGATTAAAGCGCACAGGAACTGGGCCAGATCCTCAACCACACAAGTTGCCCTTCAGATAGGAGAAAAAGCCCCAAAGCTTTAAAAGAGTTCATTTAAGCATTGCTGGGACAAACAAGCAAGTGCTGAAGGTAGAAAGCAGCTCAAAGCAGTCAGACCTGTCTCATAATAGCAGGGAAGGCTGAATATTTCCTAAAATTGCCCCTCCTGCATTACCTACGCCACTCCTCAGGTCAGGGCTCAGTATGCTCCAGAGCGGATGAGAATCTAGCAAGGAAAGCTGAATAAGCATTGCTTGAAAGGGAGGAGGCAGGAATTCACCAAAGTGAAGAGGAGGAGGAGGAGAGAGCACAGGCTGTTTTTAGAAGTACTGGCACCACCTCAGTCTGCAGTGGCCAGGAAACTGGTTGGAAGCCCCACAACTTGAGCAAGACGCCCAGACCTGGGAGCCAGAAGAGGAAGGGACTTGGCAGAAATTCCCCTGCAAAGCAAGGAATCATTTCTGCAGCAGAATATTCAGCTTGGCCTCACTGCAAACAAACCCTGCCAGATACCTGATCATGCCACCAGTATATTAGCACTCTGCTCCCCTGCTCTAATACAGCCATGAATCTTCTTCATCCACTTCTATCTTCCATTTGATCTTTTTTAGACAGCTTCCCTCTAACCCCGGTCTTCCTGCACTGCCCTGGGGCCATCACAGTGCTCTCTGCACCAAGAGCAGCCCTGTCCCATCCCCCGGCTTCCAGCTGCCCACCCTCATTCCTCCCACACTTGCCCTTTGGGCACTGTTGTCCCACCCCCTCCTTTGAGAGGCTACGGCTCATAGCACATGGAAGGGTGAAAACCACGGCTCTAGTCTTCCTAGGGTTAAAGACAAAGAGGCCAAGCATCAAAAGGCCAGCTCAGGGAAATTTTGGCATCATACAGGAAGCTGAAATAACCTGGTTGATGCATTGCTAAACTTACTGCTTCAGTTTATCTTTACTCTTCCTCTCCAGGACTAGCTCTGTGTAGCACACCCCATGGCGCAGTGTGGTATAAAGCCCAGGGCAGCTGGAATGTTTGCAAGGAAACAGAGCAGATAGGGTAATATAGCACTGCATTTATTTTCTTGCTTGCAACACAGAAGGAGAGCGAGAGACTCAATACTACGCAGCTGGAGCACCTGACACCCTCAATATTGCAATGGAGTTAAAATGCACCTATCTATACTGCAGAAAGTTGTCTGTATCAAGGGTTGGTGGTGCCAGCATAAACCTATAGGCAAAGTCTGAGTCTCGAAGTTTACACCCATGCCAGCTAGAACTTCAAGAAAATACCACATCAAATACATATGGACACCTAAAAGTTTCACTGTGCAAATGACAGCCATGTCCTATTTTCTGAATGTGTTTGTCCCTTTTGAAATCATAAAAAATGAAGCAGAACAATTTTAACTGTTAAAGACATTTTCCAGGGCACAACAGTACACTGAATAATTTCCCTTCACTATATTCCATGGAAACAAAAATAACCCTTTTAGAAAGACTATAATCAGCTGGTTAGAGCACATATATCTCTCTCCCTAACAGACACAGAAAAGACAAATCTACACTTGAGTTGCAGTCTTGTTTTAACACGTCATCTAATAAGACTCTCAATACTAGTCTAGCTATGAATATCTGTTGCTAGAGGAATAAAATCCTAGCTGAAAGTCTAGAGCTAAAACATAACTACCCTAGAAACGTCTTGTTAATGAACAAATGACTGTGTAAAACATACACTGGCATTCACAATTGTATTTTAATTATCCTCTGTGTTGAAAAGAAGCATAAACATATCCAAATCCACTTGGGGAATGCTAAAAAATGAGACAGAAGAAAGCAAAGTTCACTTTGGATCTGATACTTGCCACACCAGGTTTGAAGTTACATAGGAACACCAGCCCCTCCAGCAACAGTTCTGGTTCCAGACCTTTTGTCCAATGAATCCTGCTGCAGACGGGACCCTGCATTCTTCCCCTTTTAGAATAAATGCTTGCACAGGGAAGGCCTTGTGCCCACACAGCAAAGTGGGTGACACCAGCAGGCATGGAGGGAAGTATAGAAAATGGTTTTGATCATGGCTAAAGGGGATGACTGATAAGCAGAAAAGTACAAATTTTGTTCTTGGTTACTTTAAATTAGAATAAGTCTGTGTCTTTGGGTCCATGCCTAGTTTTTGCAAGCTAGCTGGATTCCCATCCTGCCCTTCCTTCCACATGCTCATTCTGGCCATGAGTTTAAGGCTCCTGAAAGGCACCAGATGTTGGGGGGGGTTTGTTTGTTTGAACTCCCCTTGCAAAAACAACAATAAAAGGAGGGAAGAAGATTGGATGACTTCAGATTTGCTTTCCAGCAGAGTATGACTAAGGCAGGGAGGTAGCTTGGTAAATACACTCAGGGGGGACTATGGGGAGGGACACAAAACGTACAGAGGAACTCAATAGAAAAGAAGCAAGAGGGATAGACGTTTCCAATCATTAGCAGAGTGAAGAAAATGAAGACAAAATGGGTGATCAGGAGAAAGTTTTTGTGGACACAGCCTGGGAGAGCCAGGAGTTTAATCTCCAGGCACAGTCTAATACAGACCCAGCAGACTGTCAGCTGAAGTAATAGGTGAGAAAAACAAGGGCAGGAGACAGACTAGAGAACAGGGGTAGTTTGGTGGTGAGCCGTCCAAACATTGTGCTAGACCCTATTTTGGTTAGTTGCTGTTGTGTTACTAGAGATTTCGCACTGTCTTTCTAGCATTCAGGAACCACCTTCTCCAGGAAACTTGCCGTACCTGCATGGAAGAGCACTGTGATCAAGGCAAGCCACAAACAGCTATTGGGAGGTATAACAGAAAAGATGTAAGGATGAGTATGGGGAGAGAAAGTGTTTAAGAAATCCAAATTGATCCCGGTTTGTGGGACAGGGACAATCTGAGGAGGAAAGGATAATATAGACAAAAGGAAGGCCCTGGAAGGAGAGAACACAAGTTCTTTGAACTGAAATTCTGCTTTACTTTAAAACACACACATTGCAACAGAGATGCGCACACGCACGCACACGCACAAACAAGTCAAGTATCCACATGAACACAGTTGGTTCTGGATATTCCTTCTTTCTTTAATTGGTCCCAGGTGAGGCATCAACAATCACATCTGGAAATTTTTATACAAATGGCAGGAAAGCCAATGACTCGGGTCACAAATATTTCACGCTCTCTCTTTGCCAGAAACACAGGACAAATGTGGTTTACATCTGCCTCCCTATAAATACACACACTCACACTTGCAAGATTCTCTGCTATGGCAAATACTTCTGCATGTAAAAGCAGAGCTGGTCAGTGTGCCTCCCATCCCACCCAACGTGGATTGGGCCAGAAAGAGAAACTGGATGCTGCGTGACACCTGCAGTCCAGGTCAGGCTTATCATTGGGATAAGGATCAAGAGATGGCAAAGACATCCTTACTGACTGTAGAAGCAAAACACAGAATCAAATTACATGGATGAGCACTTTTAAAAGCTGCTGCAGCCCCAGCCTTCCAGACCCAGACTCTCCATGAGACCACAGGAGAGGCTGTGTCAGGCATACCCAGTTTCTGCCTGACATGCAAACTCAGCTTAGTTTTCAAAAGCTCACCTTTCAAGGAAAAAAAGCCACCAGTCCTCCCTTAATCCCCTACTCTTCCAGCCTCAGCTGCTAACAGGCTTGCTGAAAGGCAGTGGTGGCAGTAGCTACCACCTGAGTTTATCCACTTGTAGTCAAGAAGAGACTGTACTAGTTTCTTGTATGTGATGCACCAATTCAAGCAGAGCACTGCCTGACTTAACTAGTTCTACCCAGTGTGCACTGGTGCTGTAAAATGCTATACAAATTCAACACATCTCAGTAGTAAGGACCTATCTCTTGGGCATCAGAGTCTGAACTCAGATCAAGTGCTAACAGTAGCACTGTTTCCCAGCAGTGATACTGTGCTCAGCTTCATTTTGGGAGTAAGCCTCAGAACAGATGATACCCTCAACACTGTTGCTGTTTGAGCATTACAGTTGCAAAAGATGGACACAGCTTCATTACCATCTCTGTCAACAGTGTTCTCAGGAATGCAGAGATGTACTTCTCTTCAGTACTAGCTAATTCTTAGAAGAACCACAAGGTCTTTGGTTCTTTGGTCTTCTGAGATGTACTCCTAGTGTAGATGATGCTGTTAGTCCTCTAGTGTAGATACTGATTTAGAAGAACTGAGAGACCCGCTGGGTACAACGGAGTGTGCAAGGAAGTCAGAGTCAGGCAGGAACAGCTTACACACTCCTAATGAGCCAGCTCTGATCCTATCTATGGCAGCTTTGTGTTGCTCCAGGGGTAAAGAGACTGCAGAGGTGACTTAACTAGATGTCAGAGAGAATCTCCCAACACCACCAAAGCAACCCATTTGGCATTTTTTCTTTCCCTCTGCCTGCCCTTGTCATAGTGGATGTGGCAGTAGCTATTTACAGAGCTCTGCCAACCTCTGGGTAGCAGGGTATGACAAGGGCCATTGCACTGCACCACTAGAGCAGCCCAGAGTCTGCAGCTGTAAACTCCAGGATGATGAAGCTGCTTAGCAGACTTAGATCAAAATATTTTTCCCTCACTAAGGAGACTACCTAAAGCTAAAGACACAGCTTTACCTACCTCTGAATGCCCACTGTTATGCTTCATGCCGTCAGAATTTGTAATGGACAAAAGAGTCAACAGCACCCAGCTACTGCATCTCTTGCATTTGGTTTTTTTTCCCTCATCTAGAGCTTTAAAGCAAATTGTAAAGTTCCATGTATGTTCAAGCAAGAGTTGATCACTCAGGCAGAACAGCACAGCAAGATACACATTCCCTTAAAGTCAGTGGAATTCTAAAGGCAAAGCACTTAAAATTGACAAAAGGTAATTATTTTTTATTCAATGTTTAATTAACACATCCAATTTGTCCCACTTGCAAGAGAGAGCTGAAGAGCTTACTAATTTTGTGGGTTTTTTTTAAAGGATTAAAGAAATTTGATTAAAGATACCATCTTCCAATCATTTGTTCATTAGCTCTATAGAGCCCTCCATCAGCCAGGTTAAAATGTGTGATGCTGCTGGTACCTGTCCTATCCTCACAAGTAAAGAACAGGTACAGCCTTCACAGGTACCTTGTTAGCCTTATTAATTTTGGAGTTTTCCTTGGGAAGCCCTACAAGGGTCAGTGCTGGAAACAAGATCACTGAACTAAGCAATGAATGTGTAATGGATGGCTCACACCGTTCTCTTCTGGTACTTTGAGAGCTTTCCTGAAGCCCACACCAGGCTGGCCAGCATCCATGCAGGATGGAGGTAATACACAGGACTAAGAGAAACTGAACCAAGTAGAAGCACAAACGCTTGGAGTCCTCATTCTGAGTGCTGACAGACACTGCCGCGCTCTGATTTATTCTCTGTAGCCTTTTTAAGGGCACACATTGAAATGACCTCCCCACGTGTCTCCACCAGCGCTCATCTGGTATGCCACAGGTGTGAGGCTGTTGCTGCTCTTAACATCTTTTAAATGTTCCACCAGATGAAGAGATGAATTCCCTTTGTTCCTCGGAGATGGAGTTTCTTTCATTTCCTGCATAAGGATGCAGTCCACACTTCTAGTAGAGGGAACAGATGATGTAGGCCTAGAGGGTAAGGGTGCATTTGCATGGGATAGGTTATCAGGTGTTTTTGCACAATTAATCATTTATGCCCATTGGGCTGTACATGTCTGGTAACAGCAGTACTTTGCTGAGGGTGTGCTCGGTTTCACAAGAGCTCAAGAGAAGAAAACCACCCTTTCAAATCCCTCTGCTCTCAGCCCATGGACAGACTCCCCTTAAAACCAAAGCTGAATGAAAGAACCCTGATTTGGCTTATTTGCATATGTGATTATGTAAATCAACCTACTGCTTCTTATCCCATGGCAGCAGATCTGCCATACTAGGCTGCAGAAGAGCCTCCAGGTCTGTGCCACAGTGGAGAAGAAGATTGGATTATAGAAAGGGACATATGCGTGAAAACAGGTCCTAGCTGCATATTCACAGTTCATCAGGAGGCACATGGGAAAAGTGGGACTTAACCCTTCACTGTCAGGGAGGCAGGGAAGAGGAAAATGGTGCAACAACTATGGTGAATGCTTAGATATAATGCAGCAGCCTTTATCTGAACATGTTTAAGGATAAACACTCAGACAGTAGCCTGCTGTATGCAAAAGAGTTAATGATCTCAAGCCACCAGAAATCAAAATGGGGAGAGATTTCCAGCCCCAGGATCATCACAAGAAAAGCCGTCTCATTCACGTATCTCTGTCACCTTGTGATGTGTGCACACTATCTGCTTGTTGCTCACCAGCATGCACAGTACCTACCTCCTGAGATATATGTTCTGTATTACCACACAGCATCCCACTGCTGTCTAGACTGTTATCTGTCTCCACACCTCCAGCCTTCCAGCTGCCACCCTACAGATGCAGCATCCAAACCAACGCTAGCTGCACTGCCCAGGTGCCCAGGACATGCCACAGCCCTATACGCCTTGCTCTTTTATTATGGATCTGATTGCCTAACACCCCACTACCTCCCAGGGGCAGCCGGGGTGTTCACAAAGCAGCTTCTTATCACTGGGAGGCTCGACAGGCCCTGTCAGTGCAGCAGCACTGCTAGGGTTAATGCACCCCAGTCCAACATATCTAAGCATCTGTGGAAGTGGAACATTTTTAATGCTATGAGGAAACTGCTGTGTGGATGTGGACAACAGAAGCAAAGAGACCGGGCCATCTCCATCAAGAGGAAATAGAAGCAGTGGTCAGGGATGCATGGAAAGTGCAGAGTAGTCACAAGACATATTTTGCAAGCTCTAAATAATCTCTTACTAGGGCTAATAAGGCACGTCTCACCAAAAAAGCACGAAAAGTAACAAAAAGGAAAAAGAATTGGCACTTCTGGAGAATACGGCTGATATGAACCAGCTATCTCCCAAAGGCTGATTTTAAACTGACTACAGGAGTAAGTGACAATAACTTTAGGGTTCCAAGAAATGTCCCAAAGCAAAACTAAACATGCATCTGGACTTGTCTTTGTTCTAAGATTTGAATGGTTTTGGCCAGGAGTCACTCAACTTTTAAAGCCAACTTTGCCCAATCTAAAGTTTCCAAAGCAGGGCAAATAAAGTGGCAGGGTTTTCTTTGGAAGGATTTTGCATGTGTGACACAAACTCTAAGCAAAAGGTGTTGGGGGGTGAGGGTTGGTTTTGTTTTGTTAATCCTGTCAAGACTAGCAACACAAGGGGGGATTTTAGCAATACTGTAGGTTGACCCAGACCAATAACATCTCTTCAAATGATGCTGTTTTTACCTACCCTGGGTCAGCCACCCTAACCTACCCTTTGTGAATATATGAAAAAGCACGCTGACATGCAGTAGCTGACACTGGCTAACTCTGTTTCATTTTCCTACTGCAAGCAGGACCGAGGTGAGAACAAATGGTGCCAAGTCAAAACCAAACTTAGTAAAATGGCAGTGTTACACACAGCCCTGGCAGTCCCAGAGAGCCTCACTTCAAATATCTGCAGTTTGAAATGTAAATGAATAATATAAAATTCCTTCACTTACAGGATTCCTCATCTTCCTAAGATCCTCCCAACCATCAGTTTTGATGCCCCTCAAAGGCAAGATCAAATGCAGGAAGCTGGGGCATCTGGACTGTATCTGTGCTCTAATCCCGCAGTTTAGATGCCTGCTTCCTCTTCTGTGGTGGCAGTCCCTCTGCAAATCATGCTCAGAATCAGGGGAACAACCAACCATGAGTTTCTTTTCACCATCTTCAGAGTTAGGGGTTTAGCTGTGGGGTTTCTTGCACCCCAGCTGCACTGCTTTAGCCATGGTATTATACTGACTTTGCGGTCAGAAGGATGACACCATAGGAACAACATCCATCTAGCTCTAGCAAAAAAATATTCTGGCAACTTGCAAGACAATTACTAAGCTTCCACTCAGTTGTGTTTGTTTCCTCACAGTGGAATTCAGGGTATGTGGTGGTGGAGTCCAAACAGCCCTAGAAGCTTGTACATGACTGCCAGTCATGGTCACTCCAGAGAAGAGAGATAAAGCAATAGAAAGGAAGGAAACCAGCTGAGGGAAGGAGCATGCATACGGACAAACCCATCCCACTGAGCACTGCAAGGAGGAGCAGGGTGCCGAGTTCAACGCATCCTCAGGGACAGAGCTTGGAAGCAATGGGAAGGACTCTTGAATGTGCTCAACAGCAGCAGTATGAGCCAGCTGCTGGCAAGGACTATCAATGGCAGCATTGGCATGTTACGTTTTTCTCCCCTTTTTTGAATGCTCCTAGCGGGCTTGTACCACTCCAATGTACCAAACCCATACATACACCAAACCCCTTCTCTTCGCTCCCGTCAAGGCTGGCATGGGCCTATGCTGTTACCTGTACCTGAGAAGGCCTGGGAGCAGCTCCCTACAATCCCACTGATCTCTTGCAGTTAGGAACTGACAAAAAGGTGGGAATGCAACTGTACCCTGCAGAGACAGCCTGGCACATTTAAGCTGCACCAGCTGGAAAAGTGACTGCTGAATACTGGAAACTGCTTTATCCATGGGGTTAGTCTAAGGCAGCTGTTGTCAAACTGACCAAGAGCTTCATGCCCTAATAGTAGGGCATTCTCTACCCTCCACTCCTCCATGTGCCCCTCCCCAGAAGTTCTGTGGCACCAGATAAAACAGCCCAAGGTCAGAGCATGCTCTGAATGGCGGCTGTTGTAGCACCCACAGTGCCCTGTCCCTAGCCTGAGCGAGAGCATCACTGACATGAGGCATCCAGCCCCAGCCAGCCGGAGAGGTCTCCAGCAATGTCTTCCCATTCCCGGCTGGCTGTCTCCCATGTGGCGACGCATAGCACTATTCACCCGACTATTGGCCCAGCCCAGAACTGTTTTTATTAGAAAACACTAAGGCAAGCCTTTCCAAGCCTCAGAAGAATCATCTTGTAAAGATCTGGGCTTGAGATGCCAAATGATTGCTGCTTTGGCGGAGTCTGCACATTCATTTTTTATTGGTCACAAACGCTTTCCAGATGCTGGCATGCTGGCTGCAGATTGCAACTCTGGGGACTTGGCTCCCAGCCCCAGTCACTTTGTTAAACTCTTGACCTGCTGTGGGTTAAAAGAAGTGGGGAATGGGACTGAGTCACCATGAGGGCATTGCTAAGAGAGAGTGCGCAGCACTACACAGCAGAGACCCATTTCAGCAGCTTTCTGTGCTCAGCTGGCATGGAAAACATTTAAGGTGGTCCACAGCAATCCAGCTCAGCTGCCAAAGCTGGTGAGAGCTGCAGCGTAACACCAGTCCGGAGTTTAGGAGCAGGGACAGAGAGGCTGCCCTGCAGCTGGATTTTCCACACTGCAGCCCATACACTTTCCATCTTTTTTTCCTCTGCACAAGTGGATTTCCCATCCCTGCTCCAATACTAAAGAATCCTCTGAGCCAAAGCCATGTGCAACATCAGACTGAAAGCTGAAGCCAGGAAACCTTCCTTGGGTTCAGGTTTCATGACAAGCCTGAAGCTTGTTCATCAAGGAGGTTTGCAAACCTTTGGGGAAAAAAAAGACTTTCTGGATTCTCAGTTGTTACAGGATGTCCCAAATAAGGGGGAAAAAAAAAAAAAAGAGAAGTGAACAAGCAGAAGGAAACACAATTTTGATAGAGGTGTTTGATATTTTTCTGAATAGAAAAATTTCCCTTTAAAAAACATAGGTATTAAAAATCATTGGGATTTTTCTCCCTCTCAACAGGGGAATTTTTTTTAAATAATATTTTGCAGTTTTTGATAGATTCCTCAACTGAAATTCTTCTGCAGTTGATGACTTCCTTTAATCTCAGTTATCAAGAAGAAAGACTTCTCTCAAAACCTCAGTTCAAACAGAACACTTTGAGCTGAAACAAAATTTGTCATTCTGCTTTGAAATATCCAGCCAAAAGCAGTGTTTCGGAGAATGTATTTCCATTCAGAACGTCTGGACAGAAAGGAAAACAGTTCTTGAGGAGATCTATTGACTTGAGCTTTGGTGCACAGTTTCCCCCTCCCCTGTGTGGGCAGCCCATGGGTGGGGGGGGAGCGGTGCTCAAGGAGCTGAGTCCCTCGGCATGTCCTCTGCCCAGGACATCACCTCAAGGCTCTCACCCCTGCTCTCCTATCCACTCCCTTAACAAAATACTGCCTAAACCACAGCCCTGACAAGCTCCTGGTCTCTCCGCTGAGGCAGATGACGAACTATGCTGCACTGGATGCCAGGCAGCACAGTGGACTGGACGCTGGTGCAAGAATGCAGACGAAGGCTGGAGACCTGCAGAAATGAATCAGCTCCTCCAGCACTCACGCAATGATGTGGTGGCGAAAATGGCCGTTAACGCCTGGTCACTCATCTGCTACTGCTTCAGCAGGGGGAAACTGCTAGTTGAGGTCTGCTTGCTCCCCTCCACCCTAGCAGCTGGGGATGGAGATTTTTCAAGACACAAACAGAAGCAGGATGCTGGCTGTCTCACTGCTCTGGTTGTTAACGTCTACCTAACCTTCCTTCAGACCTCTGCGGGAGCTCGATGTCACCCACGGGCCATTCGTTAGAACAGGCAGGGCCTCAGGGTCTTGAGCAAAAAAGGGAAGAGTGAGCTAGCCAGCCCTTCTGCTCAAGCCTTCAACAGCCACCCAAGGAAGAGAAGCCACAGGCAGAGGTTTCAGCAGAAGCTGGGATCTGCCTCTTTGTACACATCCTGCTCAACAGAGGCCTGCCCACAGCTTTCCTGCCCATGTTTGCAAGCAATGCATGATCCCTTCAGCATTACTTGTGCATACAGAAAGCTCTGCAGTCCTGAGGGAGTATTGGGGGAAGGTTTTATCCCATGGAGCTGGTCCAGTGATGCTAATTAAATCATCACATTAGAACTGGGGACTTTCTTGAGTAAGTGTTACCGCTTGAGCTGAATCGCACCTCAGATCACGGCCAGGTGTGCTGCCTAGACTCCAGAGAGCCCTGCCAAACTCATTTCACTTGTGATGCTAAGGCCAGTTCCAGCGCAGTCTCCAGAGATTAATAAAATAGTGGAGCAATCCAGTGTAAACCTGAAACCTTTTAGATTCAGCCAAGTGGAAATCCAGCCTGACTCCCCATCCAAAAACAAACAACTGAGAAAAAGAGAGAAAGTTTTACATAATAATCTATCCAATGTTACAGCAGACAGGGTTTCTCTGAGGACATTATGTAATGTCTCGTAAGGGCTTTAAGCTGAATTATCAGGTGACTTGCACAATTACTAAAGAGAAAAACAGAATCACAGGTGAGCAGTGGGTGTGAGAATACGCATCTGCCTGTTATACATTAGCAGCAGGAGAAGTGATTCAGATTCAATGAGATGTCATTGGAGATAGGCTCATGCTACAGACCTCAGATTTGGAGTTGACAGGCTGCAAAACCTACAGCTGTTTAGATCTGACATTCTGGTCCAGGCCTGTCTTCTCCAGCACTAGGGAGGACCACTCCGCAATCCTTTGTAGAGAGACAGACTCCCCAAGGTGAGTTTTCCTGTCTCCTTGTACCTTCAGGCCTTTACACCGGGAACCACTGTTCTGGGACTGATCGTTTGTGCCACAAGGACACAAGAGAGAGCTCTTGGCTATCTCCGCTCCCACAGTCCAAGGATGGGAAGGATGAAAACACTCCAGATGAATTCACACTGCGTAGATGCTGACGTTTACTTACATGCTATTCTCTCCCCCACTCCTTCCACTCACTGAGAGCTGCAGGGGCACAGGAGGAAGGACATGTGCAAACACAGCCAGTACATCAGATAATATAACCCCTTGTGCCAGCTTACCGAGTTCTGTCTTAAACTCAGCTCACAGCAAGAAATAAATAAATAAATAACCAGCAAAAAGCATCGCGTTTTGCTGGGAGTCTGCCCCAGGATCTTTCTCCTCTGATGGCTAGGAACCTTCTAATTACCAGCCTAAAGTTACTACTGGCTAGATTATAGCCATCTGTTCCTGTGCCAGTGTTGCCTTTAGTTTAAGTGGTTGTTCTCCCTCCCTGGCATTTACCTCCCCTTTTCCTCTTGTCCTGGTGTACTTACAGAATTTCCTTCAGCCTTCACTTTGCCAGACTAAAATTTTTATTGAGGGAAGATTTATCTAATGGGTTATACATTTGCTTTTGCCATACATTGGTCTGTATTTGTCCAG
This sequence comes from Aquila chrysaetos chrysaetos, assembly GCF_900496995.4. Classification (NCBI taxonomy): domain Eukaryota; kingdom Metazoa; phylum Chordata; class Aves; order Accipitriformes; family Accipitridae; genus Aquila; species Aquila chrysaetos. The sequence continues at coordinate 38,921,329 of NC_044012.1, forward strand.
CTTCAATGTATGAGTGGAGCAGCTTTGCTTTCAGATCAGCACTGTCCTTTTAGCATAAGGTATCTTATGCATCCATTAAGTGTGTAAGTGTTCTACTGCTATGCAGAGCGCTTTGCAACAGAATATGTACTCACATGAAGACAAATCTACAAAGTGCTATCAGCATGGTAGCAATTATTGAAGCAACAGGTAGGTATTAGCACACAGAAGGCAAAAGAAGAATAAGGTGGATGGTATTGAGAGATGTTTGAAAGAGAAAAGGCACTTGGCAGAATGAAGAAGAATTAACTTCCAGACAAGTGGAGAGACCTAGTATTGCTCTTCAGCAAGCCCCCAGGCAACAAACTAATGATGGACTGCAGTAGAACACTTTCCCTAAAGAAGAGGAAAAACCAAGTATTTTTATATTAAAACGTCTTTTCTGTAGACAGTTCTAGTAATATCAGAGTAATTCTGCACATGGAATCATAAAATTATACCACAGGAAACTTAAATCCTTAATAATCCCCCACTTGCACCATAATCAAATTGCTAGTATCATAACCCTACTGTGGTAAAACCAGCCAGACCAGCAAAGGAGAATGCCTCTTGGGTGAGTACATGCAAGTCTCACATGATGTTGGGATGAGATAGGACAGCTTTGTCCTGTCTGCTTTTGGGTTCCATAATGCTTTTCAGTGTAGCAATATAGCTTATATGCATACTGTCCTCTCTTCTGGGAGTGCAACCCGGAGATATATATGTGAACCCAAGCCAGTGTATGCAGCTGGCTTAAATACATCTGTGAACTGCATTCCCCGCAGAAATTGCCTTAGACTCCATTTTTTGGCCAAATTATTGCTAACATTTTGAAGTAGTTTCTACTAGAGACATTTTTAAGGCTGGATTTTGTACATGGGTGTAAATCAAACAATTCATTGACAGAATTATTCCAGATATCACTGGGGCAGCTGATATAAAATCTCAGCATTTCATGCCCCTCCCAAATTCTGCTGTGAAGTCTTGTTGGTTAACTAACTTTTGTATTTTACCCAAGAGGCAGCTGTATTAGACTAGAGAGTGAATAACTCTCTGAGTTAATCCATTACACTGTGTTGCTTCCTGCAGAGAGACCAGTGCTACACAAGACCATAGCCTATTATAATTGAAGGTAAGTGCAACTGATTAGGTAGAATTCTAGGAGATACGGTCAGTCATCCAGGAAGCTTTAAAATACATTCATATCTCTTTTAAATGCATCTAGTGCTACATTTTATAGATTCAAAGACTTTTACTAACCACTGCAGCAAGCCACCAGCAACACCTACTGTTTAAATGATGGGTGTCCTACCAGCAGCTCTTCTGCTCCCCCTAGCACTTGTTCCTATTATTGCAGATTATTTATTGAATTTCCAAGTACTACTGATTTGACAATGTTCTGATTGCAAAGCTGTGTTTCACCCTCCCAGATGAAACCTGTGGGAAGGGAGGATGGGTGAAAGGAGAGTCATGAGAGGATTCCCCTGAATCCTGGGAGAAGCTGGTTTCAGCTCACCCCTACACGTACTAGCCTTCCCTACTCCTGCACTCGCAAGGAGTTGCAGAGCTTGCTTCTTCCAGGGTCCACCGCAGGCCAAAAAGCTCATTCCTTTTGCTCCCGTTCTGGAATCTCATCCTTGTTGCGCTCCTCTTTGGAGTGGGCAAAAGGTATGGCTCCAGTGTTTGTGCCTGGATTTGCACTCTCAGACTTACCTACACCTGCATATGAACCCATACACAATACATAGCAAGAGTAAGCAATTCATAGCAGATGTCCCTAAAATTCTTCCACTCTGAATTCTGCTACGTATTATTATTATTATTATCATCATCATCATCACCTTAACAGGTTTGCAGGACATACCACTGCTAACTCACAGATCCAGTGGATCTCCAACCTCACCTCTGGTGCCTCTCTACAAATGGACCATAGCTGCCTTTAGCAGCCACTCCGACACAGCACCTCCCTAGACCAAGGGGAACTTCCAGCACAGAGCTCCTCCGTGTGCACAGCATGCTGCCTCTGGATCAGGGCATTCGCAACACCGACATCAGCACCTTGCATCAGGAGTCTCGTTGCTCACTCATGTCTTCTATGACTCACCGTCTATTCTCACGTTTGCATCTGGTTCTTTGTAAGCATTTCATCAGTAATAAACAAATATATGTATGCAGCCATACTCAAATACCCCAAACCTGCATCTGATATCATGATGCTGACAGGCATCAAGAAGGGAACAGTGGGTTTGGGGTCCCTTATCAAGGGGCAAACATTGATGTTGATATAGCTAGCCTCATCCTTAACTAAAATGAGAACAGGCTCCAAGGAGAAGAGGAGAAAGATAGTCTGCTAGGGGACAATATTTCAAAAGAAAACTCAAAAATCTCCTACAGACACACCATTTAGGTTCCCTGGGGTTAAAGCAGGAGAAGGCTCCCCAGAACACACCCTAGGGTTAGGGAGATAGGAGCATGACTAATTCTAGTGCATCATACCTCCCTCCCTCTGGAAAATAAGGAATAAACATTAACTGTTAGGGAGCAGCTAGCAGTTTGGGACTGGGACTTCACCTCCAGGAATTTCTTACTCTCATCTCTTTGCTGACTGGGAAACAAATTTCTCTCTTAAACATTTCCTGCTTGCTTTCTCTATCACTCCCTTCTTCTGAAAGTGTAAAACGAGTCAATTGGATAGCAAATCAAGAAAGAAAAAGAAGATATCTTTATTAGAAGCTGGAGAGAGTAAATATCTCCCTTCAGTTGCAGGGATTGGCACGGATTCCTACCCATAAAGATAAGCCTCCACAGCCGTAGCTGTAGGAGGTTAGATCTTCCTCCAAGCACGATAGGCCTCAAACCAGTAGATAGCACAAAGAGAACAGGGATTTCCCCAATATTGGTACATACTATGTTAAGTTCCACCTTCAGGCAATATATAACGGATGAATTATAAACCCTTGAAATCTAGTTTTCTAGTACAAACATTGGTAGATCCTTGAAACAGTCATATTGATATAACAATTACACCGGATAGCGTTGTTTACTAACTGCAATAATACACTGTAATAAACTATAATCTACCTTGATATTATAATACTGTACTATGATTACAGCTAAAACAAATATTATGCTGAACTAATGCAATTAATTTAGCATATATAAAAAAACTTAGCTTAATTTCAAGTTTCACAATTGCAGAAAGTGCCAAAACAAATTGAAGTCCACAGGCAGAACAAAAGGAAACAGAAGGTTATGTGACCAGCAGTCTTCAAAGAGAAAAAGGGAAAAGACTGGCAAAGGGAATCACTTTACAGAATTTGAAGGAAAAGAATGTTGGGAGGGTTATAAAACAACATGGTTAAAAAGGTCACAAAAATGTTTGACTTCCCTTTCCTATATAGAATTAACAAAATAAGCAAACTGCACACGTGCAGTGACAAATGATTTGGTCACATTCGTTTAATACATATACATCTGAAGAATACACTAAGTAAACCTCCAAAATAGAACTACGCTGTGGCTCCTGCTGTAATAGCAAGCAGCATTGCAGCTGTACTACAGTCTGCCATGTCCTGTGGAGGAATGTTCAGACTATTCCATGACCTCTTCTAATGTCCTTTGGATCTTCAAGAAACATGGTGAGAAAGTTTACAGAGCCATGATAAAGTCCCTCACACCTAGATAGATCATCACTAAGGTGCCCTGGTTGACAGTCATTACTAACAGTGCTTCATAACTGTCACAGGTTGTATAGTTTTGAAACAGTCACGTGGTAGGTATGTTAAAGGAGGAAGATAAATCCATATTCAGGTAGAAATGAAAAGAAAACATTTCCATTCACTAACCCTAAAATGCATGCACATGTCCACAAACACACTCGTGCACACATCCCCTACTTTATCATAATGCTTTCCAAACACAGCGGTGCTGCACAGTGCATCACGGCTTTAGGATGACTGCTCTGAACACTTTAGGATGAGGATTCTTTTTTCCACTCTCCAACCTAACAAAAGAGTAACATCTTTTTGGCTTTTGCCCCTGCCTGATTTTGTTTAATGACAGTCAATTCTAATGTTTGCAGTTAGATGTACAGCAGACTTCAAAATAGTGTTGAGTTCTTCTGGTAATCTAATAATTGCAGTGAGCAGGCTGGACAGGTCTTCCTGACCTACAGAAAAGACTGAATATGCCATCTCTTGGTTCCACTCCTAACCCTTCAACAGCCTTTTCATTTGCTTATTTCAGTGCTGGATCCACCCTGTACATGAAAGGCTCAGCAAACCATCATGCAAACTAGCAGAGGTTTGTGCAGAAGCCTTACATGCAGGCTGAGCTACAGTTAACGTGGTTTTGGTTAACCCCACAAAACCAACATCTCCAACTTCTCAAGAAGAGCAATGACTCTTCCTCTACCGCCCTACACTGTCATAGTTGAAATGAAGCTGTAAACAATTTTCATCCATCCCAACCTCACCCTATTCAGCACAGATGTATGTGAAACACTGATGGTTCAAGTTGTAAGACTGAAAATCAGGGTGTTCGTTTTGGAACTGGTGGGCACATATACACTTAGCCTGGGATATCATAAGCACAGTTTGCCCTGAAATCACTTAGTAAACATTCATGCCTGAGTGACCCTCCCATTGCTTTCTGCTGCCATTCAAAGCACTGTATTATTACACGTGTGGAAGTGTCATTGGACCACAAACTCTGCATCCTTCCTTTGGAGTGAGAGGAGCAGGGTAGGTCTACCAGTGCTGAGCTTCAAGCTGCTGCAGGTAGATTTCTACCATCAAAGTGGTTCTGGTATCTCTGCATTACATTGTAGTCACTCTAATTTAAGAAGAGAGGAAGAAAAAAAAAATATTGGAGACTGATGTTTTATGAAAGTTAAGATTCTCCCCCTCTGCATGATACCATCTCCCACATCAGAGAAAGCCCAATAGCCGTGGGCTTCCCATCCAGCTCTGGCTCCTAAATGGCAAAGCTGCAAACAAACTCTAAATTAGGTAATGACTTCAGGTAAAAGCAGAATTACCAAACACTTGTCAAGCAGCCAATTCAAAGCAGCAAGACCTGAGGAGGAGGCTGAAAGTTTGATGGCTTTGCTGGCTTGATTGGTTGCCACAATGCCCAGGATGACCGATGACACTTTCTTGGGCAGGAGCCATCTCCTGCAGGGCCCACACCCTGAGCAGAGGCTGCTCTCCTTCAGAGCAGCTGGCTCCTGCAATGGGTTCACTGCCTAGATGTTTGCTCCTTCCCAACTTCTGAAACAGGTCCTACTTGTAGGGGGAGGGGGGGGCTTGGTGTGTCTCTGGTATTTATAATTACACATTTATTGAGTTTGTGCAATCCAAACTCCAGCTTCAGGCCAAAAGTTCATTGCTAGAGGGGTTCAATAAAGAATTTCCTCCTGAGAATGGAGCATTACATCACTTGCCAAGTGTGTCAGGCGGTTTTCCAGCCTCCTGTTGGGTCACACCCATTTTGACTACTCTAGTGGCTGGATAGTGTACATGCCTGGCCATATCCTTAAGCTCCATTGGATTAATCGTGTCTGTACACTCCAGACATCATAAAACCGAATAAGGTTGTCATACAGCCCTTCTGTCACAGGCCTCTGGACCCCAGAACAGCTGAAGCAAGTCAACATATAAGGACAAAATTGGGTTTCCAAGGAGCAGACAGCCAACTGTTGAATATTTTGCATGTATATCCCTAAAATATCAGACTGTTCTTTGCAAGTCTCATCACACAGGCAATTTTTCTGACGGAATGCTTAATAATCTCAGGGACACACTGCTTATCACGCTAGAGACAGTGTGTACATTACAAAAAGTGATGGTTCCTGCCCCAAAGAGTTCACAGTCTCTGTTCAGCATATCATGTTCCTTTCGTATTATTCTTTAGCATCGTGAAGAGCTGAATACTTGATAGTGTATTATCGTCTCACACTTAAGGAAATACAAATACTAGTCCTTCCGTATGCCATTAAAGGATCATTGCCTGTCTCTCCATATACAAAACACATGCCTGAAGACCCTGAAGTTAAGTAAACAGTTCACCTCTAATGCTCTTATGTGATATTGCACCATGCTGCCATGATAATTAACAGAATAATGCTAGTGCAAACAGATAAACCAGAACTCTTCCACAGGCAGTTTTAGTTTATTATGGAGTCTGATACCACTGTTGGTAGTAAACCAGGGGAATGAGGCTAATTTTGTTATCACTATCAAGGTTCATGTGAGTATAAATGCTCTTCCTTAGCCTTTATGTATCAGGTCCCTCAATGACCTTACTGCATTAAGCTTTGCAATGCGATAAACAATTTTGCAGATGGAGAAACTGAGGCAAAAAGTCAGAGGCCTCTCAGAGGTTCACACAGTGAGTGAAAACTGAAACCAAGACGACCTAACTGTTGCTAGTCTATAAACTTCATTTGCTGACCACCAGACTAAATGTCCTCCACCTCAGATGGGAGCACAGGCATACGGGCTGACTATGAGAAGCAAGTTACAGGAAGACATGGATTTTAGTAGAAGAACAGACTGGAGTGGAGGGATTAACGTGATTTAATGGGTCACTTGGGGAGGAGAATTGGCAAACATAAATACAGTCCTATTCAGTGCAATTTAACTAGCAGATAAACCAGGCCCTAACTGTAGACAGATACCTACACTGCAGTAGATACCAGGTCCCTTCTCTCCCAAAGAAACTAAACCAGCTCTGTGCCCACCAGCCACGGAACTCTGGCACTCAAAAATGCGCAAACACACAAATATGATTTCAGGATATACAAACAGCACAGTCTGTTTCTTTTCCAAGCCAAGGCTACCAGAATCAGCATAACGTCCCCAGCTCCAACCCTGATGCAAGAGCACCCTCAATTCCCACTGACCAGGGTGGAAATCGCACATACTAAGAACCTTGCAGTATGAGGCTCTTTGTTAAGGATTACTCTAACACCAAGGCCTTCAATCAACGCAAGGATCTTCTGCAGTTCCAAAGTTCCTGGAGCCAAAAGCCTGGAATAACACAGTTTTTTGATTCCCCATGTTGCACAGCCTGAAGCCAGTCTTGTGTCTGGGATCACGGCCAGTGGAGTTTCTGAATGTTTTTCAGGTCCTACCAGAGGTTTTGAGCTCAGCAGAGCCCCACAACAGGCACACATCTCCTTGTGATTTGAGACTGGCTTACTGTGGCTGAGGCAGACAGCATTACCTGCCATGTCAGCCCCCTAACACAGGGCATGTCAGCCATGTCAGGCATCCATCTGGTCTAAAGAAAAAGATCACTGAAATGTTCTGTCAATCTTTAAACGTACTCACTATGGCACAGCCTAGCTGGAGAACCCCCTGAAATCCAAGGTAACGTTTTCAGAGACAGACATGTATGCAAACTCAGGAGAGAAACAGGGGCTGGAAGGAGCCTCCAAATATAAATCACACCGTTGCTGACCAGTAATTGTGCCAGACCACCTTAAATGGACACTGTGCCCATCTGCTCTTCCCCTCTCCTCCCCCACACCTCCTCCCTCAGGGTTGTAAACCATCCTGCAATATTTAAAGTAGCATTGTTCACCTCCCTTCTGAAGCCCCTGGACCATTTGAGTGGCTATATATTCTCTCTGTGCTGTTTGTTATTCCTGAGGACATGCACATTGCTGAACATACTAATAAAAATTTCATAAAAGAGGTTGCCAAAGGGGTGTGTATAAGGGGATTTGTAAAGCTCGCTCACACACATGCACTCTCACTCTCCATTCACCATTAAGAAAGGGCTGCAGCAGGCAAAAGCAAGTACCTCTGTACCACAAAAAGAAACGGCTCTGCTCCTGAATGGGATCAGGCAGTCTTAGGTAACAGAGCAAAGATATGTATCATCCAGTAATTCAATAAAAGCAAACACAGAAGCGTGTTCCTTTGCAATCCCCAGCAAGTTAAGTGAAAGGCAAGAGGAACTAGCAAGAAAATGCCTGCACAAGGCATGCCAGTATAATAGTGCTGTGTGTGCATGTTGGTGTACTGTCTACTTACTCATCCACAGTGAGCCTGCTTGTACCTTTCCTGAGTGCAGATTAAAAGGACAAGGAGTCACACTGACTAGAAATGTATTTGGGAGGAGCGCTCTCTTTTTATTTCCCACCCTTTTATTTTTTTATAGCTTTAGTGCCAGACTGTTGGCTCTAGAGACTGAAATCTCAGCTATCCTTTGCATGCTGCGAGTAACATGAGCAGCCCATCTCAGCCACGTGCTGCCATCTTCATGGGATGAATCTGCGTGGGACTGCTGGGCTCCTCTCTGGGGGTATCTCCCGAGACTGCCAATACCAGCCTGGTCTCTCCACAGATTCTGGGATGTCTGACACCTTCCAAGTTCAGTTCCTTAAGGTGACCAACCACACTAAGGTCTCTGTAGCCTCTTACTGCTAAGTACTTTAGCTTAGGATTGTTGATCTTCATTTATAATGCTCGTTGTCTGCAGCCTGGGACTCTGGCAGAGTAGCACTGGGGCTGGTACTTGAAAATTTTAAAAAGAGCTAAATAATAATTTGAAGCACTGAGCAAAACCATTAGCCTCACAGACTGTCTTGCCTCAAAGCTAATCATATGACTGGAGGCATCTAGGAAAGCTAAGGTGCTAAGGAATGCTTTCTGGTGATCTGTTTGATTCCTTTTTCCCTTTGCATCTTTCCCTAGGTGATCAATGCTCTGCTTAACACTCACTTTCAACAACTCTGGATTGTTAGCTCAGATTTTCTGGGGAGGACATGGGATTTTAAGCATCTCTTACAAGTCTTTAAACTGGTCTGTGTGCAGTATTCGGCAGACGCTGTGCTCCACCTCTGAGTGACTTCTGTGTCGGTGAAGTCACACGCATTTTATTGAGCTGTATCTCTGCCTCCTGGATGGAAAACACAGTATAAATGTATGTCATTATAATCAAATACAACCAGAAAAGAAACAAAATCCCCACAAGATCCGCAAATGCATGTTTTGACGGCACTAAAAAGGTAAAGCATTTATAGAATTGTAAATAAATGACCTAGTGAAGTCAGGGTCTTTGTTAAGCCAGACATTAGGAAATTATTGCAACGCAGGTTATTGCCCTCAGCGAGTAACAGCCCATGTGGAATGGTTATGGCAGAGCATTCAGTTACACATTAGGGATGTTTTTATTATAACACATATTTACAGGCTTCATGATCTGTCTTGTAAATATATATTAAGGAAATGTAAGCAGTCAGCTTTCAGTGCTGCGCCTTAAATATTTGCCAGTTTTACCTCGGGTAAACGGGGACAGTCTCACAGGATGGAGAGCTTGCTTTGTAGTTACCACAATAGGAAACACCCAGAAAGGGCAGCGGGTATTTAAGCGAGCAGCAAGCTTAAAGGAACCGACTGTCTTCACACTTAGGAAAGAGGACTTAAGCAAAGGAAGACAGATGTTCCAGTGATGAGGCCTACTTCGTTCTTTGAAATACATTTATACAGATGTGGGCATTTGGGTGGGCTGGTGATTGGGTGCCTGAACCTCCAAGGATTCTTATGTAACACCAGGATGCTATTTCTGCTCAGTTTTCCACGCAAGTCTCATGCACGATCTACTGCTGTACCATAGCAAGCATTAAGAATTATTACACAGGCAAACAGATGCACACTGCATGAAGTGCCTTGGCCACAATTTTACTAATGTGCAAGAATATATTCACTGAGAAGAACAAATTCTTTTCCAGATTACAATCTGTATGTGCTGAATATTCCATATCCATTCACCAGCCCAGCAAGCTCCACGTGTGTATATTTAAACACAAAATGTACAGATGTTCACTGTAATTTGCCTCGCTGAACATCATGTCTATTTAATCAATTTTGAAGGTCAAATATATTTTAATATTTTGGCAAATGCCTTTGGAACCAACTTAATTAAACACCGCAGTTAAATTGGGCAGTAAGTTTTCCTCAAAAATGCTTACAACAACTAGCCTGAACAATTAGCTACAGGCTTGGACCGATGCAGCTGGAGAACTGGAGCTGGGGTGACTGTGCTCTGCCAGACCTGTGCTGGCTCTGAGCAAGATCAGCGTGGGTGCCTCCACTACGCTCCTGGCAGCACACTACACAACCAGTGACAAGGAGCGACAGCAGAAGGCACCAAGGCAGAGCACGGCAAAAGTAGTAAAAGCTGGAAAATTTAAAAAGTGAACCAGAGAGGAAGCTCAGCAATGCCCTAAACCTAAGGGCAGCTCATCTACAAAATGTCTGAGAATGACTGTCAAGAGCATTGCACAAGTATTAAGGTGAATGAAGTAGTAGTGCTCCCAGGAAGGGTGCCAAGAGCTGGGACTGGAACTCAGTTGTTCTTAGAAGATACCACCTTCCTGTGAAATATATACATCAAAAATATATGCTCATCTCAAGGTATACATATGTAACAGTGCAGATGCACTGCTTCGCTACATGAGTGCTCAAGCAAGACACCTTTTGCATGTCAGCAGGAGTTTATGCAGGGTTTTCACGTGACATGTACATCTTATTTTCACACGTCAGCTCAACAGCATGCATGAACACCAGATTGCAGGCACATGTGCACATGCATGTGTTCTTGTGAAATAGTCTGGCAAGTATGCAAGCTTTAGGAAAATGTTCTGTCAGGCATTATGTTGACAGATGTAGATGCAATGCTTCTTCCAACTTACAGAAACCAGCCCAGACATCGTCTTTCCATACGCAAAGCCAAAACTGGAGTGTTAAAAATTCAGCATTGACATCACATCCAATATTTTAATTGTTATCACTTGACCCTTTGGTCCATGCTTGTTCAAGGCAGCTTCTTTTTTATTAATATCTCAGCACACTGTGTGACACAACTTGAGTGTGTCCTAATTTAATTTTAATTAGTGCCGACTTTTGCTTTCCTCACTAATGAAACAGTGCTCATTACGAAGTGTAATTGAAGACCCCTAGAGGGAGGGGCGCCTGGAGACCTCATTGTGTTGGTACCCGGCATCCTGCCCAATAAAATTCCCTTCTGAACGAAAGCAGTTTTATCATTAATTCATACTGCAGGGGGGCTAACTAGCTGCCAGCCGCTGAGTTCATACTGCTCTTAGGAAGAGCCCAAAGCCTGTTTGTTTTCTCCAAAGAAACAATTCCAATTTTCTAATGACTAAAATACTTAGATCGTAAATCCTTCGGTCTCGTTGTTAAAAGTATCTTTGAACATCGGCTGTTATGAAAGTATGCCTCTTCATTAGAAGCAGACTATTCATGAACTTTTTTGTGTGTGCTTTTAATTGAGCTTGAATGATACAAATATTGAGTTGTGGTTAACTCCATTTAAAAAAAAAAAAAAAAAGGAGAGAGAGAGAAGGAAATGTGCTCTGTTTACAAGCACTCTAAGATGACCCGGGCAATCGCAGTAAGAAACAAATAAGCTCAGAGAGCAGGCCAGGCAGGTGGTTAAGTGACCATCTTTGGATGCGCACATGGACTGCCACAAGGAAAGAGGTCTGCGTGCCCAGAGCACCCCCAGACTCTCAGTTTCTTTGCTCCATAGGTGTGTAATCGTGGTAACTGCAGAGAAAGATTCTTCAGACGACTGCATGTACATCGTTCACGGCAGACTCAGGACATTTTGTAATTTTGGCTTCAAAAGTTTCCCCTCTCAGTTACTGGACTGAACATAGAACTGCCATTGCACTCTCTCTGAGTAATGACAGAGTATTTACAGGGATTTGTTCAGAAACAGTTACTGCACTTTAGATTCACCTTCTGCTTCATTCCAAGCCAAGATTGGAGCACATCAAGCCTCTACAGCAGGACAGGACAGAGCAAAATGGGGCCTCCAAGTTTATCAGAGCTATCACCATACCAAACACTGGAAATGGTAGAGTTCTGGCACCAATGGGGGTCTTAAATGTGGGTGGTCGGCACCATGTCTTGCAAGAGCTGAGGGTGCATGTGCCAACAGACACACAAATCTGTCCAGGAAGGGGATACAGATTTACAGACAAAAATGATCTAAATTTGCACTAAAACTTTCACTTCACCAGTATGTGATTACGTTTTACCTATCATGCACTGGGATTAGAGACACTTATCTAGTGTTAACCCAAGTAGTATTTGTGTGAAAAAGGCATCTCCCACAAACAGGGTAACTGAAAAATGCACAGCCTTTTTGCCAGCACAGATCATAAGAAATTGCTGATTGTGATTTTCACCAAAACCAGCAGCAAAAATTTTACCTAGAGCAGCGGGGACTCAAAGGTCTTTTCCCTCTCTGGTTGTAAACACCACTACAGCTTGTATTCTAATAAATATCTGAAATGATGGCAAAATGACCTCTTTTGGTTTCTAACCCTACAACTCTTCTCAGAGCAAAGGCCTCCCAGTTTAGCCTGGTGCACACATGCTGATTTGTAACACTCCCTGCCATCCCATTCCAGAGTAATAACTGCCAAAAAAGGTGACTGCCAAATTCGTGATGCCCAAGTTGTATGCACAAGCATTCTCTAGGCTGAGATACAGCTTAGTATCACTGAGAACCTGGCCAGAGTGTATAGCGTGCTCAAAACACAAAGGAAAATGGCACGTTTACACAAATCCAGTTCATCTCCCTAACCTCAAATTAATGACTTTTCATTAACTTTCCTGAGATGACCCTGTATAAAGCAACAGCAGAATAAAAAGATCCATGGACAGTCGTGAATTCACATGACTCCATTTCCAGTGTAGTTTGGAAGCTGAACCACAATTTAATTGCATCTCATAACAGAAAAATCTCTGTGCTCATGTGTCCATTATAAGCTTGGACTTTGGTGATAAGAAAGTTGGGGGAGACTCAGGGAAGGGATTTTGCCTACTGACTCACAGCACCCATCACCAGCAAAACACCATTAGCGAAACTCAGTCACTTTAATAATGAAGTGTCTGATAGACACCGCTGCTGTGGTTCTGCTATTAATCTTGTCCTGACGCTGTTACATTAGGGGATGTAAACTATCTTTTCTCTCCACTCATTATGGAAACTGTGCAATTCATATCCTCCCAGGAGTGCTCCAATTAGCCAAGCCTGCATCACACTCAGCTTTCCATCAACTTGCTGTGTTATGCTGCGCTAGAAAAGCTAACCGCCTACCACAGGCACACACAGAAACAGCCTGCGGTAGCATATCGCTGCTGACTCTTCAGATACATTCTCTCTAAAGCTGCAGGTTTTGGTCTCATCAGCAATTCCTGAATCTTTATACAAGAAAAGTGAATCCAACAATAAAATATTTTTAAGTAGCTAAGAGACACACATGATTCTTGATCGTACCAGAACTAAGGGGGAAGGCAAAGGCTGTGTGTGACCTTAACCAGGCTACTTTTACCTATCGAGCAAGATTTTGTACTGTCCAGCACTACTGCTGAAAGACACTCTACAGTCTGAGTAACGCCCTCTTCCTTTCGTGGCACAGTCAATTAGCAAATAGTTAACTCGGTGTTTTGCACCTCTACCATATTTTGGCGGGTTTTTAGCTCACCTCTTGGGCTTTCCTAACTTGCACTTCAAAGTACACCTACCCCAGCCCTTGTGTTTTACATGAACAAGTGGGTTCTAAGAAGAGATTAGACTTGGTTTTGCTTTGTTTTGCTGCTTCTAGTTTAAAAGCAAATGATTTCTGCAATGTTTCTATAGTTAGTTTCATTTTGGATAGCAAGCACAAAATTATTGTGGCTCTCATAGGTGAGATCAAGTAGAGGTTATGGATTTTGCTTCACCAGTGAACTCTCCTCTCCATGGGAACTAAAGCCTGTTTCACCAGAGGATGGTTACAGTGGCTAGAAATGTCTCAGTCTGTGGTCACACCTCTTGTTCTGCACAGAGCAGCCAAATGATGTTGCTAATTCCTTAGCCTAAACTCTGCCACTGCCCTTCTGATCTGCTAGCATAACTATATTTGCAGTTGCTCTCTCTAACTCAATGCTGCTTGTTGAGGAGCTGGCCTGGGCAGGGCAGAGGCTTATTGCTGCTTCCTGTAGCTCAACTACAGCTACAGTAGGACATACAAATGTAACCCACGGCTCCTGGCTGCTCTTGGTTATTGCCATCGCTTTAGGCTGTTTGGGGGACAGCAGAAGGAAGTATATATAGTATTTAAGATTTCAACCTTCAGAAGTTAGTTTCAAGCTATCCTGAAAGTAGGAAGAAACAACTGCTCATGCAAAGCGATGCAGAGCTGTTGATTACACAGAGTCTGCACCCCTAGGCACTGAGCATCCCAGTCACTTCAGCACACCGACCCTGGAGCTGGGTCAGTGTCAGCCACACACCCCACTTCACCAGTGCACCCTGCAGCACAGCTGGGGAAGCAGAAAGGATGCTCCAAAGGATGCTGCAGAGACTCAGCAGCCCACAGACATTATTGAACATATATCCTCTGGTGTGCGTACTCCAGAAAGATAGCAAGAGGGGGGTTATATTTTTATTTATTTATTTGAAAGAGCCTCCCTGCAACATTTAACTTTTTAAGCAAGTTCTAATCCTGATACCACTTCACATATCCCAGCCATGCAGCCTTCCCGAATGGCTACTGACAGAGCCCAGCTCTGAGATTTTTTTTTTTTAGGGAATAGCTATTACTAGCATTTTCTAAGCTCTCTGCTCTCCTTAGTTTGAAATGCAAAGTATGCATATGTGCATTAGCAAAATGGCACACTCCACTGTGTGGGACTGAACCACTCTGGAGGTGACATTGGGCAGGGGTTACATGTGTATGGAGCAGCCAGCTGATGTGTGAATCCATTACTGTTATCAGCAATGCATTCAAATGACCTACTTTTTAACACTGTCACAACTGCCCGACAGAAGAATTCAGTAAACTGCTGGCATGCAATTCTCTATCTAGAGTGACAGAATAATAACCCATACAGATACATAGCAGGCTAATCCTCTTCAGGTATAGCTACATTTTTCTATGCAAAGCTATCAAAGAAAGGTAGAAGAAGCCAAGAAAGACCTTTTTAATCTTCTGAGTGCTCTTTTCCAGCACGGAGTCACCAGGTCACCATACAAGATGGTGCTGTAAATGGCAAGTGCCAGAGATCCCAGGTTCTCATACAAGCTGAGGATGCAGAAACTCATTCAGCAGCACCTAAGTGGCACAGACAGTTTATCACCGTTCCCCTCTTTGCTATTCATTGTGCCTTTACATTTCTATGAATGAACTTTCTGCATAAACAGCAACTGTCTTGTTCTCAAGTCAGCACAGCCTGCTGAAAAACATACTACAGAGCTCGATTCTTACAAGGAGACATTATTATTTGTCCTTACATTCCTTACATGTTCCTATTCGGGACTGAAAGAATGAAGTTGCATTTCACCTGCAGAAATGTTTAAATGCAGCCACATGCTTTTAAGCATATCTTGACATTATGCCTGTAATGCAACTCTCCTATTTTAACTGAATCCATTTTAAAATATTAAATAGTAGCTTTTTGTTATTTTAAAAGCAGAACAATTGTACTGACTACAGAAGGATGATAATAAAACAGTAGTCCTATTACAAGTGTGTTGCAAATGCTTTAAGAATATGCTGCAAAGACAACTATAAATCTTCAGCATTTGCCAGAGACGGGTTTAAGTAATGAAGTAACTCAAATGAAACAATCCCACTGACTTCAGCAGGGCCAAGTTTTCAGTCCAGGTCTTATTGAGATTGGGTCCTGTACACATCACACACAGCTGAGCCAGAGCTACAGACAATCCTGATCATCTTCCAGCCACATCTGAAGAAACGCAACTCCTGCCTTCTGTTCTAAAAGTATGAGAAACAGGCACTCGGGAGACTGTCACTGAGGAGGGCTGATCTAACCCACCCTTAGGTTACCAAGGAACTGAGTGCCTGGCAGAGATACAGCACCTCTGGACATAAGTCAAAAAGGGTATGAAAATACAAGAGGAGGAGCTGACTCAAAAATCTGCTTTTCCTAAGGAATATTGTGCCCGGAAACACCTCCTCTCGTCTGTCCCCAGCATTTTGAGGAACAGGAGGCTTTTGGAAATCAAAATCAGTCTGTTCACTACTCATTTGGGAGCCAGGGCAGGGACACAAACTGCAGCACTCTGGCTGCAATGATGGTAAGATGATGATTACTTTGCCTCTCCATTCTCTTAAACGTGTCTGGTATGAGTAGGATGGATTACAGCCACAGAGGGTTGAGACACCTTTGGCCAATAAGCACTAATCTGGGGGGGGGGAATCAAAACATTTCTTCTTTAGAGAAAAAAAAGAAAAAGATGACTGAAGCAAGCATTTAATATGTAGGATACTGTAAAGTCCTATGTCCTCATATATCCCTTGAAGGCTGTAGGCACATAAAGGTATCTATGTACTACTTACATCAACAAGCATCTTTAATGTCATGAAGCAGGCACAAAAACCTAGTAGAGATAACAGCAGCAGCAAAAAACAAATGTTTAGGTCCAGCATAATAAATACAAATATTCAAACAGACACAATGAAGACGTTCAACCATGTTTGTGCACACATGCATCTTCACTGCCTGCCCCCCCCCTTAACAGAAAACCCTCTCTTCTCCATTTGTCCTTTTCTCGCTCTTGTTCTTGGGATTGCAAACATAGCCTAGCAAATGGCCATTTCAGGCCAGAGCACCCCTCTACGGTGTGATGTTTTACTCCTTAAAGGTGTTAAAACATAACGCATGCAAGAAGGGGTTCAGCTCACATGGGAACAGGGCACTGAGACTTGCAAACGCTGGTGAAGGAGAAAAAGGGGCTTTCCAGTCCTGCATACCCCTGCAGTTACAAGCAAGAGGCTGGTAGTGTGGGAAAGCTTGTCACTCTCTGTAATTATGCACAGAATATGTCAGGTACTAGCAGTACAACAGCACCAACTTGCTTTGAGTTGGTTATCTGAGTGCAAGACCCTGTTGCTACGACTGCAGTAGAAAAGCAAACTGGCTGAAGTCAGGTTAGATTACTCCAAGTTCAGAAACAGCCCTCCAGATTCTTCATCTATCAGACATAAGAGCAGCTTCCTTCTATAACCAGAGCATACAAAGCCCCAAACCCTGCAAACCACTGGCACCACATGAAAGCTTTGTACACAGCCTGCTAAACAGCCTCCTCAACACAGTGAACTCAGACTGTAGTGTCCATGAACAGTTTTTTTTCACCTGCACTAGGAGCAGGGGTTGTATTTTTTTGCCTGTTGATGCTCAGAGTGGGCCAGCCTAGCCCCTGCAGCTGCCAGCCAGAGCCCCGACACTGGCCACTCCTCACACTTGTTCATGCCAGACCAGAAGCTGCTACTGCAGGAAGAGGTGGCAGAGATGCTACATTGCTGACACGTGTGCTCCTGAAGCATGCTGTATTTGATTCCCTGCATATAAAGGGTCTGTTTCGCAGGCTGGCTGTTATCTGCTCCTCCAGACAGCTGTCCATGAACCAAAGTTTGGGAGTCTGTCTTGACCGTGCTGATCAAATCTGAATTAGCAACCTAAGGTTGCAAGGCCAATTACAAAGGGATTTTTCCACTGGGTTTCTTAAAATTAAATCACAAGCAAAAAAATGCAGCTTAGTCCTTCAAAAGCTGCAATTTGCTAAGGCCCTGAGGGTGTTTTGGCAAACTCTTCACAACTTCACTCAAATATTATCTACCTCTCTGTGCTGCCAAATTTCAAGATAAACTTCTGTTCCACAGACCCCCTAATGTCAGTATGAGCGTGGTAGCAAGACTGCAGTCTGCACACCTAGGTATGCAAACCAGGTCAGACAGCTCAGTTCTTCCTATCAAGGCCACTGGGACTGCTCAGGTCAGGAGTAGGAAGAAGACAAGACACTTTTCGTGAGTTGATGGAGGCTGAGGAGCTGGGGTAAGTACGTGCCCAGAGTTCAATGTTCAAATGATATAAAGCTTGCTTGCCTTTCAGAGCTCTGCCATTTCACCATGCAGTTCTTGTCCTCGGCACTCACTAATGTTAGTTCCAAACTAAAGAGCACTTCTTTGTGTTCTGCATAACAAGGACGTCCCTTTACCAGATGAGAGATATGCCCTTGTGCTTTCACTTACAAAGTTTTCCATACAACCCCGTTATTCCTGTGATTCTGGGACTTGTTTTATGGCAGGAACTTCAGTGCTTCCTATGCGCCTGTCATCCACCTGGGACCCTGGAAATGCGAAAGCCTCAGAAAACTCTGGAAATATAATTCTTTACTGTATAATTCTGATCTTTCACAACACACATTTTCTCTAAACTTTCTCTTCCCAGAAGCATCACACGCTTTCCAGTTTCATGCTACTTCTACTTAAGTTCCATTGTGCGACCTCAAATTTTTGTAGGTAATCAGGATTAGCTCAAAATTCATTAATGCCTTCACTATTATAAATAACTATGTCATCCAAAGTGTTTTTATTTTCCTTTCCAAATCTAACTCTCATTTCAAAATACGTCATTTAAATTCAATTTCTGTAAGTTGCATGCTGAACTCCTTATGCCTCTAGTATTATTATCTAATGAATCTGCATTGGTTTTGCACCAAATCCACATAGGAATATGTTAATAAGCTTCACATACAAGCATTTCAGCTCTCAAATTCCCCTTTGTGTTCCCTTTTACTTTTATAGTGACTATAATCACTCTACGTGAAAAGGAGAGCCCCGGTTCACACAGTGGGACTTGCTCTGGCACAAGCCAGCTTTGGAGATGATATGAGTACAGACCAAGAGACAGCTTTGAAGATGACATAAAACATTAAGGCTGTATTAGAAGTAGCTGTATCTTCTTATTGGTAAATCCCACTCCTTTTTTCTTGATAAATGAGGGCTGCTTCCTTCTATGAAATGGTCACTGCACAACAAAACAGTGGCAGAACAGCTGTGAGCCTCCTCTGATTATGCCCCCTAACTTGTCTTAAATGTCTCTTTTAAAGCAAAGAGGGAGGAGACAAACATATCCAGAACTTTACACCAAAGAGGGAGGAGACAAACATATCCAGACCTTTACACATTCTCTAAACACGTGTGTAATGTGCAACCCCAAGACATATGCACGCACTCACCTATGACAGCAACATTCAGAAACCCCGTGTTTATTCTCTCCACATTCTCTCCTATTTCCAAACGACGGAAGATTTAAAGTTTCTAATTTTTTCCTTTCCCTTGATGAAGGATTTTCACTTTCTTAACCCCCCAGGGAGGCAGAGTCACAGAAACAGCAGCAGGGCATTGTAAATCTTTGAAACTAATAATTATTAAACACATAAATCTACTTAATGCATAGAGCCCCCAAACACACTGACTGGATAATATGAGAGACCGACCCGCACATAGCAAAAGGGCCTTACCATCTTTCCAGACATGAGGCTGGAACTATATTTCAGTGACAAGGCTTCATTTGCCAGAACCCTGGAAACCCTGGGCTTCCAGCTTTTCATTCCACGCTACCAGCAGCTCAGCTGGAGTCCCTGGCAGGAAGCTGTAAGCAGAAGCTGGAAACCAGACCTTCTGAGTTGTTTCAGTGACCACAACTCCCCATCCATGCCAAGCCCTTAGCAATTTTGGGCCCCTGAACAGGAAACAAGGGAACTGCCATGCCCAAGGCAATAGCAGAGACACCCGACTCGGGGCTCTACAGACTCCCTGCTGCAAGCTTGGATCAGATGGTGCCAATGCTGGTCTCGTGCACTAGTGCTCAGAGGGCTCTGGCTGAAGGAAGTCTCCTCCCTCAGCTTCACAGCACCTGGTTCCCTCTCAATCCTTCAGGACCTAAGACAAAGCTGTGCTAACCTGCTTGATTTTGTACCAGGCCAAAGCGGGTACTTCCCTCTCACAAAAAAAAAAATGGCCTGGGTGCCAAGCATGAGATTTAGGACAGGTGGGTTTGAGATACAGAGTTTGCCTCCACCAATACTCTGGGAAAACGGGGAACAAGTGCCACATCCTCTGACAGGAAGCAGCTTCTGTGCTAGGCACAACAATGTGGTAATGTGGCCAAAGAACAAGCACCCTGCAGCAGCCATGAGAGAATTAGTCTCATTCACTGCCGACCTGAGGCTAGAAGGAAGGGTCGCAGACCTTTACAAGTTGTATCTTCCCATTATGGTTCCCTTTTTCAGTCCCCAAGCCCACTGCTTCTGCACATTTAACTACAGTAGCCTTTTGCCAGGGAATGCAGTTGTCGCCTTTCTAATTTATCTGTCTTCGCTAGCAGTTTTTTGGCCTCCAGCAGGCAGCAACAGATTTCAGCAAGCACCTTTGCCTTGCAGTTTTCAAAATGGTATCTGGTGTGATGCAGCAACTGTTCTCTATGCCAGAAAGCTTGGAAGTAGCATCTCTGCATATCTCCTCCTCTTTCCCCACCCCCCAAAACAAAGGAAAAAGCAAAAGCCTGCTTTGAGGAACAACCCTCCTATTGACTTTGATAGGATGTAAATAGATCTGCAAGACTCTAGCTGGAGACGGGGATGAGGTAAGAAAGAGTCTCACACGAACCAATTCAGTATCTGAACGCTGGGGGCATGTCCTGCCTGTGACTCGCTTATTTTGCCGTAAAAAAAATTAAAATTAAAGTGTGATCACTCTGTGCCTGTTGTCAGTTATGACTTAAGCTACTGCCAGGTTCTCATCAGGTCTGTGACCACCACACTTGCAAAACAACAAATCTCATTACAGACTTTGCTTTTCTCTTCATACATCAATCCACATCCACTCCATTCATGTTCCAGGTACGCAAGTTCAGAGCAGAGTTGTTGTTAAATGGACTTTCCTAAAAACCAAACATCTTTGTTTCATAAGAAAAAGTTTGGTATCTACTTAGAAAAAAAGTGTTGGATTCTGATTTTACAGTAGGAATTACTGGTGAATTTACAAATATATTTTACTATTTGGCTCACGAAGAAAAATTAAGATTGAGATGCATTAAGAAATGTGATACCTGTCTCTATCATCAGCATGTTCCAAATGATCCTAGGGGAAAAAAAAAAAATTCTAATGTGTAAAATTTAGTGTGCCTTAGTATTTGTCTAATTTTGACCACAAGTACTATGACATCTCTATAATAGTAACAAATCTGTACCCCTACAACATAGAGTTAGGTATTTTTGGATGGTTTTCCATTCCTTCCTTTATTTGGATTCCTTTAAAAGTTTTATCTCAATTCTGAATTCCCTGGGTATGCACACTTCTGGAATGATACATATTGCAATGTTTTACTCTTCAATTACTGATATATTGTCTCAACTTCAGCTCCATTTTAGCACAAACTTTTCCTGCGATTATGATTCTGAATGTAGATCCAAATTTTGCATCTGAGGACTGTCACTTGCTATTTGCAATAAAGAGAAATATCAAGAACATAAGATGCTCTAAGCAGAACTGCACTTAGAAAAAAGCTACCCATGGGACTTTGGTAAATCTTAAAAAAACAGTGTAGGAATGTGACAGTGAGGTCTAGGATATCAAAATTCAAATATGTTTGATGCAGAATTTGAGCAGAAGATTGAACAAGATGACCTTCAGCGGCTTCCTCTAACTCAAAGTATTCTATGATTTATGAGAATATCTTCTCGTTTGGCCATTAGAGAATTTGTTCTGTCTATTATTTATTTCTCTGCCTATCACTCTTCTCATCTCAGCAGATGGAAACCAATGAAATGTTCCATGTTGTTCTGAATCCCACCACTGGAGAAGTTCTAGATGGTCTGGAGCGGGCGCTCCTGTGTCTGTAATGGAAACATGCTGACTGCAACCGACTGCACTTTGAACAGGCAGATCAAACGCTGTGAGTGACAGGTTGAGAAAATGAAACAATCATCTCCACATTTTGTTGTAGGATTTTTTTCCAAGAAAATATGAAAGTGAAATGTGGTGGACAGGTCCAAGGAGACTGAATTTAATCCGCTTTTGAAGTTGTTTGTGGATGGCAAGAAAAAATGTGAAAAGCATTTTTGGACAGATCTCCTTCTATTTTGCAAGCTAATGGAATTTGCTGAAACAAGACCACCAGCTGCTTTGCTTATAATAGTTTGCACTAAATTTCAATACATTCATTTCCTTCTAATAGGTGCTGACTCTATTCCATACTGAAGATGGGCCTCGTCCAGTGCTCCAGATGCAAACACCACTTTACCCTAATGGCACTCAAAATTGGAGGTTACATTTTTCAATACAGAAAGTTCGATGAATGATACAAACCCCTCAAATCAATGACTTCTACCTTCTGAGTGTGCGCAATGAGATCTTGATTGGAATTCTGAAAAATAAATCATGAATTTCCTGTGTAGGAATGGGCAAGATAAGAAAAAAAAATTATTTTTTTTTTAAAGCATTTCTAATGTCTATTTTTAAGCAAACATTTCTTGGAAGTTTGAAAATGTTCAGATCCTTCTTTCCAAACCATCCATTACTTATCAGCTGGTTTCCTGAGAAAACAAGTCTTACACAATCCTGCTCTATGTGTAAGTACATGTTTGTGCAAGTCTCCCCATTAATAATGGTGTGATTTGTTAATATTTATTATGATACCATACACTACATATTGTTTATTAGTTATAACTCATTGGCCAATGTCAACTAAATTTGACAGATATGGAGATCTCAAAGATACTCAAATCTGGTTTTAGCAAAAACTGGTTTTGCTAATTCTGCAGTTTTGCACATAATTACTCTGCATTTTTTACATATCTCTCTTTTCTGATTCAAGTCAAGACTGTCCACGAAAATACCTAGAACTGATGGGACTGTCAGCCTACTACTCTCTGTTGAGCTAGGGAGGCTAGCTAAGTTCTTATGCAAACGTAGCTTGACTAACCACAATTTTGATGTCCATCCTCTTCTACTAATGAGTCCAGAAGAAAGCAGTGAAAATGATGAGAGCTTAAGCAAATCTGTTTTACAAGCAAAAATTACAGGAATTGATGTTGTTCAGTTTATACTCTTGAGGAATAAGAAAACCCTATGGAGAAATATGACAGAAGTACTCACACACAGAAAAGGATGTGGCAATGGGAGGAGGCAATCTATTCTCCAAGTCCATGGTGGATGCGATAAAAATGGATGCAAAATGAACCAAGGACAGTCCAGGTGAGACACCAAGAAGCCATCTCTTGTGGTAAGGAATAATGAAGCAATAGGACTGGACTGTCTGGGAGGCTGCAGAAGCTCTGTCCCTGGAGAGCTCTAAGAACAGGCTGGACATCTCCCAGGAGTGGCACTGGGAAAGCTGAGCCTGCCCTGAGTCAGAAGAATAACTTTGATTCTCTTTTGAGAACCCTTCCAGCTCAATTTGTCTACGCTTCTGTAAGCAGCAGAGTGGGTTGGGAAAAGGAAAGAAAGGGAAGAAAGGAAGAAATAGAATAGTAAAGGCATTTAGAGAAGGAGAAGCAGGCCGAAGACTAGAAAATGAGATACATTATATGAGTCTAAGCAGCTTTTGTTTACTGCTGGAGAGACAACTGAACAAGAATACTCCCTCATGCCACACGCAACCACAGTCGCAGCCAGCAAGCCTATTCCAGTGCGGGATATGGAGCCCAGAGCTATCCATCATCCTCTTCGTTGCCCTCCAGCTTTATACCAAAAGCTTCATCTGCCTGTACAGTACAGGGATACCCTGAGAATCTCTGTCATCCTTTATCTGAAATGGGTCACTGTGTCCCAAAGTCACCCTTCCTAGGCTCTGAGCTGGTCTCCCAGCAAGCTGTGAGCAAACTCCCCAGAGAATGTCATTGGAGTCTCCAGCTATAACACACGGAGAAAGTAAAGACACAATTTGGGACCTACAGAAACTGAGTTTAGGTTCCAGTTCTGCCACCCGTCACTTGCAGCACCATAGAATCATTTAGGTTGGAAAAGACCTTTAAGATCATCAAGTCCAACCTCAAACCTAACACTGCCAAGTCCACCACTAAACCATGTCCCTAAGTGTCACATCTACACACATGTCTTTTAAATACCTCCAGGGATGGTGACTCAACCGCTTCCCCGGGCAGCCTGTTCCAATGCTTGACAACCCTTTTGGTGAAGAAATTTTTCCGAATATCCAATCTAAACCTCCCCTGGCACAACTTGAGGCCATGACTATGCTGTAACCGCTCTGCACTCTAGGCCCCCATCGGGAACCTGGGCACAATATTTCTCGGTGTGAAGAATAGGTGATGTGAGCCCAAACTCACAAACCTCTGGAGATGCCTTTGGGACTCCTGGAGTGAAAGGCCTCTGTAAATGCTCCAGGAGCACGTTTTGCACATCAAGATGCTGCCACCTAATGGCAAGAGAGGACGAGCAGCACCTGGGTAAATCGCCGACTGCCATTTGCAAGCTTGCAAAGGCCTGGGTTTTCTTTGCAGACGTAGATGCCTTGAATTTAGCCTAACTCTGCCGGAAATCCTATTCACTCTCCCCCCACTGCTGCACCTTCTAGTGGGCACACGGATCCCTGAATACCATCCTCCCCACACTGTTATTTACTAGTCACACAGTAAGTCATCGTTATTGCCTCCAACTCTGTCCCTTCCACGCATCCTAGCCAGTAAAACTTCCCCTGCCGTGTCACATACACATTAAATATCCATCCCTGTGATCCACGCATGATCGATCTCCCAGTCCCACATTACAGTCATGATTAACCTTCTCCCACTACGTCACATATTCAATACACCTCCTTTGCCTCCTTCACTCAGACAAAATGAATCTCCTTAGTATTGTCAATAATAATTTTCTTTATATCCTGCATAACAACATGAGGCAACCTGACAGAGCACTCAGGCAATAATTCAATCTTAGCTTCCCGCCGACGTTCATTAAACTGAATATAACTTCACCAGAGCTGCCACTGAATTATACCCTCATATCCTTGTGGGAATTGTATATTATTCCCTGGGGAATAGCAGCAATGCAGCTGAAGATGAAATAATTCGTTTTAAAAACCCCAGGATTGTATCTGATAGCACATTATTTCTTCATCTCATTACTCATTTTGCATATTAGTAATTAGCAGAGGTTATTTCCTCCATTCCCCCCACCTTTTTGTTTCATTTCATGTCTGATAACATTAATCCATGGGAGATAAGATGCTGCAAGATTTTAATACAGCTGAAATGACTAAGATCTTCACTAGAGGCAGGCAAACCCTGCCTGCCCAAAATTCAAATTCATTTTGGCAAAACCCCAAAACCATTCCTCAACACTCCCCCTGTATTTTGGCCTCTGTCCCTTCCCCTAGAGAACGAGCCTCCCCTGGCCCTGCTGTGCAGCTGGATGGTGCAAAGCTCAGGTGGTCTCTGTGCTGACATTGTGGTGCTGCTCTGACTGCTGCATCTCCGGCCTGAATTTCCCTTGCTTGCTTTTGAAGAGAGTCTTATGATTCACCCAACCCTAACAATAAGCACAAGATTTTTCCCAGTCCACAGTGGTTTCTTGTGAGGGTTTTGGAAGCTATTCTGTGCTGCTGCTGTGCCGGGGATGGGGAGAGTTTGTGATGTGCCACAGAGGCTGTACCGGTACACAATTTAAAAAAAAAAATTTAAAAATCCAAAGAAATGCAACTGAAGTTGTCTTATGCCTTGTGCCACTTCCGCTAGTCTCCCTGGCCTTGGAGGAGTTTCCTTTAGCCAGCACATGTGACCCCATTTCCTACAACAGGACTATGTTGCCTTCAGCAAGATGGCCACCGGTCATAAAGCAACTAGGAACCACTCTCTAACATGCAGGCATCAGCCCCGATCACAGAACTGTTTCCCAATCTCCTCCAAAGCAAATGGGGCTAAAGAGCCCGTCGATGGCTCTGCCGGGCGGTGAACAGCAACCACCAGGCTCAGCCTTTCACTTCTTTTCCATGGGCTGTCTGTTCCTGTGGTATTTGGGGATGGAGCCCAAATATTCCCCCCACGTCACTCTCCCACTCCTGCACACGTTGCCTGCTGTTAAACCTTATCCTGCTGAATACCATGTGTTTGATATTAATTACATGTCCAAGCCCCATGAAAGTCATTGAAATTTAATGAGATGCAGGGATGGAACCACTGAGCCAATGGCATTCATTAAGCGTTGCCATGGAGATCAGTTTGCCAGGCTTGACCCACATTAAGTGCCACTGGTCACCTCCCAAACAGACAAAAACATGAAATTAAAAAAAAAATTGGAGCCAATTCCTGAGGGGTCTGAGCACTATGGGCTCTGACGGCCTTCAGTCAGTGCAGCTGGGGCTCAGCAGAGTTCAGCGCATGGCCCATGGCTCTGTCAGGGAATGGGCTCTAACAGAAGTCAGGAGGTGCTCCTGAGTGGCATCTGCAGAAAGGAGGAAAAAACCCACAAACTCACTGACACAAAGAAGCCAGGGAGTTCTTTATACTTCCCTTCCACCCCTACAAGTGGTGCAGTTGAACAGGGCTGTCACTTGAAACACATTTTGTGCTCTGTTTCCAAAATGATGCTGTTTCTAGCAAATATTGGTATTGTGGCTCTGAGTCCAGGGAGACGGGGTGAGAGAGCGAGAGATGGGGGTGGGGGGGAGAAAAGAGGTTGTAACTCAGCATGGAAATACTAAGATGGAGAAATTTTAAAAGAGAAAGCTTCAGTGAGATCGAAGGATGCTCTACGAAACGGGACCTGCACAGGGGTTGGGGAAAGCTAATGTTACTTCCTGGCTCAGCCAGAGTCTCTGCACAGCCTTGGCCAAATAGCTTACTTGCTATCTCCCCCATTCTCCCTCTGCAAAATCAAGGTCACAACATGTCCTTCTTCCTACCCTTGTCTACTGAGATAGAAACCAAATCAAAGCAGAAAGTGTCCTGCCTGTGTGCTTTTCTTGTGCTTAGTGAAAGGGGCAGCCTGACCTCAGACAGTTCTTTGTAGTCTCTCAGTATAAATAATAATAACAAACCAGAATTAATTAACCAGCTCACCAATCTGTCTACTTTCAAGCCCACCAGTAATCTGTAAGAATCAGACTAAGATACAGCTGCAGGAGTAGCTGGGTGGTGGTGGTGGTGGGGCAGCAGGGGAAGGCAGCAGAAGGCCAGCTGTGCAGTGGTGCACACACAGCTCTGACACCCAGGCAGTGTCTTTATGTCCCAAGTAAATCCGGTGCCATTACAGAGCAGCCCCTTACACAGAGCTTGCTGCAGGTGACACAGTACAGCAGCAGCAGAGCTGCCTCCGATTCCCAAACATCTTTTAATATTTTATTTTTCAACCTTGGTGCAAGCACTTACATACCAGCAAACACACACAACTGTCACATCCCAAGTTCTAAAAGGGAACCTACAAGAACATGGTAGTTTAAGCCAGGCTTCTCTGAAATGAAAAATGCCCTCATCACAAAGGCGAAAATGTAAGTTACAATTTATAAGGCAACTAACCCCTAAGCGCAGAGGCCATCCTTTGAAGCACAACCCAAAAAACCAGAGAGAAATTGCAACAAACTTATCTGAGTACATCTGGTTCACCTAACCCATCTGCAGCCCTGGGAAAGAACCCCATTGCCAAAAATGGCTGAAACCTTATCCTTACAGCCTACGGGGGTTCAGATAATTATATCTGACATGAAAACTTGTAGCACATACAAAAAAACTGGAGGGGGAAGAAAAGGTCAACTGTATAAAGATGCAATCACTGTGGAAGGGGCCAAGTTACAGCATGGTGAGCTGTTTAAACAGCCAAGATAAATAAGATACAATTAGGGTTACATTGGCTCACCCTTTTGAGATCCCATATGTGGGTCTATGAACCTTAAAAAAAAAAGGGCCAAGTTATCAGGACTGGCTGCTTATTTAACTTGGCCCATTTCAAGGCTCAGCCTGTTCTAACTTCATCCCATTTTTGCAGCAAACATCCCATTTCCAATATTTTTGTACTTGTCAAGCGCTTTCTGATCACATCTCTCTTCTTTTTATTGTTTTCATTAAAAAGAGAAAAGTGCTGAGAAAGGGAAGCGAATCTGAACCCAGGGCCTCCTACACCAAAGTCAGCAAACCTTATCCCTTTGTGCCAGCCAGCCTAGGGTCTTTGGTCAAAAATGAAAGCACAAGAATTTCCAGCGTGTTTAATTACCAACCACAGGGAGCCTGGTACAGCCCCACAAATGGAATAACAACAGATTGAAGCTGGCAAAGGAAAATCAACTGAAAATATTTTGTGGAAGGGCCACAGAGTTGAAGCCCACTTCTGGAAGGATGCAGAATTTCATGGGAACACGATGTCGGCATTCACAGCCTGGCTCCTGCAGAGCTCCTCAGACTCACACCTTGGGATCAGCATTCCCCAGCCTCTGCAGAGGTTCAGAGACAAATCGAGTATTTTTACATAGCTGCCACACTGAAAGGGGCTTGTGTGCAGCAGTAAGGTTAATACAGAACACTTGTTATAGCTCTGTCCTTTTCAATGCACTTTATAAACAGTTAGAAACTCTAGTTATGTATTAACATAGTTGTTACCAATCACGGTATTTGAGATGCTTCCTGCTACCTTAGTATTTATTACCAACGCCACCACTGAAACAGACAGGAGACTGACTCCATCGCCTACTTTAGCACCTATATGCCACTCCACCAGTGCATTAGGAACAATTTCTGCAAATCTTTGAAGTGTCTTCTTCATTCATGTATGAAAGAGTACCTGGTTACATGACGGTGGGAGGACCACGGTGACAACCATTTAGGGCACAGATCACAGAGCAGGAGGGAGGCCATAGCAATACAATGCAAATGTGTGAGCTATACCCTAGCCACAGGGAGCAGAGGAAATAATCAGTGGTGCAAATCTTTTGTTCAGCATCTCGGATTTAACAAGTCTGTTAATGTAGTGCACATAGCAATGGGATGAGATTTCCTTCCTACATGCACACAGTAAGTCTGCCATGAGCAGCCCCAAAACAACTTTAGCAACATGCTACTGTGGACCCCAGGAGGGTATGTAACACCACAGGTGTTCTCATTTTGGTAACTCAAATCCACTGAATTGCTCAAGTTCCAACAGCTCTCCAACACTTTCATACACAACAGAATAGACAAACTCATTGGAAAAATGTATTCAAGAGTAGTTCATCTTACCGCAGCACGAAGAGCTATGGGATGTGAACCCAGACAACTTCACAGTGTGGCTGGTAATGAATAAAGCAGCACAGTCAGCTAACCTGCAGTTTGCAGTGTGCCTATCTACAACAGGCCAAGGAGGATGCTAAGGCAAAAAAAAGCCATTAATTCTGCAGCAAAGACATACTGTAAAAGGCAGACTGATATGTATGAAGCACTGTATGCAGAATCACACCATGAATGCGCTGGCCCTGTCACTGTCACAGCAGTGCTCTGCAGGACAGCACAGCCCCTCTGCTGGCTGTCAGTTTGGCAAGCACCTGCAAATATTACCGCCAGAATTGGAGCCCCACAACAACATTGCTTGGTTTTCCATGCAGGGTTCCAAATCATTGAAACTGGGTGAAAGTACTGCTAAATGAACATTTTGTTCATTGCACACTGTCTTTCAGCAGGGTTCATTAATTTATAAAGTTATCTATGTTTTATGGAAGAGCAGATCTGCCTCTTTCTCTAGCATTCACTGTCACCTGTTCCACTCTGTGGAGTCTTGCTCCTTTACCAGATTTGTGTCTCTGCACCTGATTTCAAGAAGCTGCCTGGTGACTAGGTAAGAGCTTTGCCCTGCCTGTAAAAACGTGTTGTTTTAACACACAGTGGCTTTCCTTCTGGGTGAAGGGCAAAATTCTCATTCCCTGTGCACCAAAGCGACCCCCAGAAGACAAGTGGGAGTTTGCTCTCAGTAAAGCATGGATAGTAAAGACAGACAGGCTGGGAAAGGCTCATGGAGCATTTCAGAAAAAAAGCGTGACTAAGGCACTAGCTGTCAAACTCTCTGTGCCAAGCTCTAAGAGGCCTCAGCCTTGGACTAGAGCTAGATATGCACATCTGCTGAACTCCTCTGTACCTGGCACGTCTTCCTGGGCCACAGGCACGCTCAGACAGGCTGCCTTACTGCAGCACAGGGCCAAACACTGTCCACTTCCCTTGAGCTGGGGGCATCTGCTCACCCAGTTCATCCCACAGCCCAGCAGGACAGAAGTGCCCATGAGTTTTTAATGGCAGTGCCAGGTTCAAGTGTCCCCTGTGACAACAGGTACTGCCCATTGATCTGGGAGGAGAAAAGCAGAGATAAAGGAGCTGAAAAGGTCTGAGCCAGAGAGCAGCGTACAATGAGGCACCCCAGGCCGCTGGAGGCCCTCCAGGGCCATCTGGCCCTAACTGCAGCACCAGCCTCCCCCTCCCTCCCACCACATGCTCCCCCCCTCCTTCTCTGGCAAAAAGGCTGGCTCCTTCCAGTTGTGGGGAGGGGCAATTGCCATATGGGCTTGTGGCTGGGAGACTGGATGGACACCCAATATGGCAGACAGATGAAGGCGGAGATAAAGCCAAGCATGCCGGGGAAAAACATACACCCTCCCCACCTCCTTGCCTCCTCTGCCAGATATTTGGGAACCAACATCTCTGCCCTGTTTCATTAAACAGAGAAGACCTACCCTATTGTCAGCTGTCCCTGCTCCATGCCAGACAGGCATTTTTCTTCTGTTATGCTCCCCCCTCCTGCCCAGCACTCCCCAGAGCCACCGGCACAGGGACAGGGATGCAGCTCAGACCAACCAGAACAGAAGTACCCAGAGGAACCCAGCCATGCAGCCCCTCTTCCCCTCTCCGTTCATCACTGTCAAGCTGCAATAATTGAACATTTGCATCCCCAATTTCACACAGCCATCCCCCCAACTCCCTGCAAATTAGCAGTCCACCTATATTTACAGAACAACATGTCTGCTAGATATCTGCTTGTGGTGAATGCTGCAGAGGGGGGGCGGAGGGAAGGGGGAGCAGAAGAACTTGATGTTTCTGTCCTGCTGGTGCCTGACAAAAAGTTCTGACCCTGAGGCTACCAGCAATACTGGGCTTCATTCTTTATGTTCCTCCATCCCATCCCACAGTGTAACACATCCAAGTGGTGCTACTGCTGTTGTTGGGAGTTTGTTCTGTTTGTTTGCATCGCTTACACTTTTATCTCCTTCCCCTGTGAGCCCTCATGGAGGTGTCTCCATTTAGTATGCAGGCCTGGTTGGCCAGTTGCCATAGCAATCCATTGCAGTCCTCATAATATTGCAGGAAGCAAGATCAAAAAAGCAGGATTGTAATAAAGAAAAAAAAAAAAAAGGAAAGAAGGAGGAAAGGCATCTCTCCCACTCCTCTTCTGCCCCACCACACACACAGGCACTTTGCAAGACCACATCATTTTAGGACTGGAGTGAAAGATGAACACAGTTTCAACAGCCACACTGCCAAAAAGCCAGATACCCACAGGGAAGAAAACAGGCATCACTCATTTAGAAGTGCGGCAGTATGCTCAGTGTGCACGCAGCCTCCATTCCCTAGAACACTTTATACATCACCACTTCTTCCTCTGCTAAATTATGTACTATTTGCCTGCAGACAAGGCTTTACCTAGCACCCCCTTAGCCACACAGAGACACAACTCCTTTGCTCTAAGGACAGCTAATGTCTAAGCAGTATGTTTATTCATATTGTCCACCTCTGCTCAAGAGGGAGCAGCTCACAAGCTAGAGTTTGCAAAGGCTGATGTTGGCCCTCAGTGACTGGAGGCCAAGCGAAACAATCTTCTCCCTTTATTTCACTACAGCAATCTCATTTGCTGTTTTTCCTGGATGTGCTTGCTATGCCCGTTCGAATTAAGTCTATACTGCTGTACAAATAAGAAGTAACCCAGCCCTTTACACAGTGGCCTCCCAGATATATCAGCCAAATCACTATCATGTACAGCTAAGTCCCAGACAAAAAAGCCTTCGCTATGAGGGAGTTCAGCACAGGAACATAACAAACACACACCAAAACATCTGATTTGACAAGAGTTCCAAAACAAAGATTAGCATGCCTGGCCTTGGGGATGCTGCAGCTGATGCTTATGTCAGCAGAAAAGCTGTGTCAGTGCCTTTTGGTGACTGCTCTGACATGTGCTGCTAACCACATGCATGCTATGGATTTGTGAGGTTATGAGGTACCTAAATGAAAAGAGAATACAGCCAGTGCTACCTGAAAAACAGACCTGGGCTCATCACCAAGACCAGGCTCTCAGCCCTGCCTCCCCTGAGCCCAGAGCCTTCACCCTTGCCTTCCTTCACCTATCTTTCTCCTCCATTTTGAACATTGTGATTTACCTGCAAAAAAATATTAAAAGGAGGTTTTTTTTTTTAATTTCACATTGTATGAGCAGCTTTAGGAAGCAAGTGGAGGAAGACTCCATCCCCAGTGGAGAGCACGTGGCTAACGGGTAGATTTAATTTATATGAAGCACACCGCTCTCTCGTAAGCCCTGCTTGGCATATTAAACTGGTGTCTTACATCTCCTTCCAGTGCCAGAAATATTCATTTCCCACATCACAAAGACCCATCCATGAATAATAATATTAATAATTAAGCGCCTGACTCTAGGGCTATACTTTGAGCATCATAACACTCTAATCATTTGCTTATCCCATGATAATTACACTCCTCCATCCTATTTCTATGCTCTGCCTTATTAGTTAACCATTTATTTGCTAGGGTGTTTCTTGAGACTCCACCCAAGTTTTCAGACCCCAAGTCTCACCTTCCTAGCAAACTGATGAGGTATGTGCTCCAGATTCAAAATTATTTCTTTTAAAAATGAAAGCTATTTGTGCCACCATGAAAAGCAAGGAAAAAAAAAATCTAATAACTGCTACTACTTTTTAACCGCAGCATAGAAACAGCACTTTGGACTCCTTCCTTGGAGTCTAAGCAGCAGCATTCCCAAAGAGAGCAGTCCCAAGGTTCTGTGGACAACCGTCATTCCCACCAGGCTCACAAAGAGGGGTGGGTCAGCAATACAGGGCAGTACAGATGTCCCAGCAACCTGTGTTAGTACAGAAAGAGCCACACTCATTTCAGTTCCTTCCCAAACTGAGGCGAAGTAACCAAAGCAGTGGGAAGGGAGGAGGATGAATCTCTGCCACATAGACCCAGGCAGATAATTCCAGGTAAGCTTGCTCAGCACTAGTGAGGAACTAGAAGCAATACAGCTGTATTAATATGGCATTCTGCCTGGACTAATTAGGTTTTCTGAGAAGCATGGTCTATCTTGCACAGGCTTACCTGAAAAGGCCATTTTGTAAAGGGGTTGCTTAGTTCAGTGTTGTTTTTTTCAAGTCCATTCCTATAAAAATTATGGTCCCAGTTCTGCCATCTTTCCCATGCCATGTATAAGTACACTAGCTACCGCACCGATTTCAACCAAACGTACAGTTACATACAACTCAGGACAAGAAAAGGCTTACTGACTGCTTTCACACACACTCCTTTGCTGTGGTACTTACCTTCCATGTTTTCCCCACCAAAGCCTGCAACTGCAGCACAGAAATCCAAGAGTCTCAACCATCTCCTTATCCATCTCCAATTCCCGCAAAGCCCAGCCACAAATCTGCCCCATGGAGGAAGTAGTCTCTGGACAGGCAAAGACTCCTTACATTTAATCTCACAGCACACTAAGGCATCATTTCTGAAGGAGCTTCAGAAAGAGAGAAGGTTCATTAAAAGCAAGTGGATAGCAGTCTGCAAGGCCATCAGTAAGAAGAAAACAACAGCAGAGAAGCCAGAACAAAATGGGCAATAATAACGAGTACTTCAAAAGCAGAATATATCAAGAAGTTTAGCGTCAGCAAAGAGGGCTTAAGAAAATAACATGAAAGCAGCAAGACCACAAAAAAAGTTCTGATAAGACAAAAAGGCTGGTGTGTCAGGAAAGATCTCTAATGTTGGAAAAAACTACTTTTGTAATTGTTTCCAGCTCCACACAACAAACACAAAAAACACAAACCCTGGCTCTTATGGCTGAATTAAATCAGAGACTGGTGGTATGGCTTGTTTCTTTTGTCTGTTAAATAAAGTACCAAACGAAACCTGTTTCTTGCTGATGTTCTCCCAAACCCGGGGAGTAAGAACACATCCAAAGATGATGGGATTCTACACGCTTACTTGGGTAGAACTTTAATTGATCAAAGAGTTACTAGTTACATATGGATGAAGACAAGTCAGATCCTGCAAACTCCAGTGATATAAATAACCTCTTCTGCAAAGCCTATTGAAATCAAGAACAGCTGAAAAGACTGGACGCCAATGCAGAATGATGCATTTGAAGAGACCATGCTTTGGCCAGCAATGAAGCAAAGCGACAGAGGGAAGAAAAACTGATTTTTCAAGAAGACATGAAAATAAGAGAGGCCAGTTTTATAAAACTGTGACCTATCAGACTCCAGCACTGACACTAACAGACAAGTATCAGAGCAACTTCTAATCAGATTTCAGTGCCTTGAGGTACTGACATACACAGAGCTACCTCCCAGAAATTATTAACCCTGTTCATTGGTGTCATCTAGAGCACATTAGGTTTTGTGAAGGAAGCAAATGCCCATACAGCTTGTGGTTCCCCACATCTCTAAAAGCAAGTCACACAACACAACTGCTCCTGTCTGGAGCTTTGCCTGGGGCTCACTCTGCACTAGAAAGCTGCACCGCTTTGTTGTACCAGGATACCTACAAACCTCCCCAGCCAGGCAGACCTTGTCTTAAAGGCATTCTATGCAGATTTCACTATTCCTATAGGGAAAATGGGACAGCCACCTCTCGCAGCACTGCCCAGAGCACAGTGATATGCAGAGGCATGTTAGCCTTTTTTCCTCCTTTGCAACACCACCATGCTGCCCCTCCCCTCTTCTTTTTAGTCAAACAGCTGCACACTAAATGCCTGGAAGGACCTCGCAGGGGCTGCTGTTTCACACAGAAGCAAAACACCACCCATCAGCTGCAGCAAGTCAGAGCCCAGAGGCAGCAGCCGAGCGGGTGCTCACTGGAAGGAGCTGATGGCTGAATCTTGCCTTCCTGCAAGGCAATCCCTCCTGGCTCCTCCTGAGTTCAGACAGTATCCTCATCTCCTCCTGCTTGGCTTGGAATATGGCCTCCTAATAACCTGTATGTCACTATACCTGCCTGTGTACTATGACTTTTTACCACTGCAAGCACACCAGCAAAAAGTTATACTGCCTAACCACAACTAGTTAAATTATTAAAATTTCAAGTCAAGCCTAAGTCAAACTATTTAAAAAAAAACCCAAACAAAACCACCCCCCCCCAAACCAGAAATAGATACTTCAAATCATTGCTTTAACAGAGTAACACAGCCTTATCTGATGGTTTATGCAAACATACTAACACCAGAATACTTGCAATACTTCCTGGAATACTTTACTTATCTGGAATATTTGCTAACAATTTGCCACAACTGTTGACTTTGAGTGTTCTTTGTTGGAGTTCATTATCTGTCTACTGTGACTAATTGTCTAGATCGCGTTTCTGGATTTGCTGCTTGACTAGACACCTCCCAGAATCAAAATCAGCCTTCATAGTAGCTATTGACTATTTCAACATGAGTACTTGCATATGTCCATAGTTAATGTAAGTATCTACAAGAGTCTCCTTTCCCCAACATCTCTATGAACTAAACTATGTTGGTCAGAGTGACCAGGGGAAGCCAAGACAGGAAGTCAGAGATATCACGGGGATTATATTTTGATAATTCATACCAGATTCTGCAATGAAACTGGGATGGGGCAATGAAAATCATCAACTATCCATCAGTGGCTTTTGTCAGCAGCCATTCAGCTCTATTGGCACAGGACAGTCCCCCCACTAGTTATCTCGGGCTTCTTGTCTCATTTAAGCTGTGCACTAAAACAATGTTTTACATTGTTTAAACACAAAACAAAGTATATACATTTGCATAAATGATACACAAGCAAACCTGCCCCATTGCATCCAGGAGAAGGCAAACTTGAACTAACAAGACCAGCACCTGACAGCCATGAGGACCTGAGGCTAAAACCCAACTGTTGCTTTATACTTTTAATTGCCTGGTAATATGCGTTCATTGCATCAGTCTGCTGTCTTGCTGTGCACGCAAGACTGCAAGAGCTTCAGGGCAGAGGCCATAATTTTTTTTATATTTATACAGTGCCTACAACAACAATACAGTAGCAACTGGAAATCAAATAATTAAGTTGTTATAGTAATAATGACAGAGCTGAGAAGCAGTGATTCTGGCTGTGTCAAAGCTGCAGAAATCCATTTAACACTCACACAGCTCTTCTAACCTTCCTGGCCTATTACAGAACCTAGCTCTTGAGGGCAGAAAATTGGGAGATAAACTAATGCACCGAGGGCTATCAGTCCTAGTATGTCAGTACACAGCTGCTAGTCAAGGTGATATGATGGGGACAGTCAACGAAGCAAATGAGCCCAACTGCTTCAAAATGCCTACTCCGAATGCTGGGGGTTAAATCCCTCTAACCTACAGAGAGTAGAATTGAGCACAAGAAAGATGAATGGCATTTCTTTTCATGAATGGGGAAACTGGTAACAATAACCTCTCAGACCTGCAAGCTAAGTCAGCCTTGGCACACTCATCACTGCCATTGCACAACACAACAGCTTTCCTCTCAATGAAGTTAAAGCCTCAACACTTCCTTTGGAAGCTGCTTCTACTCAGACAGTTAATTAAAATCAACAGCACAGGGCTCCATGTAGCTGTCTTCCAGAAACCGGAGCGTAAACACAATCAGTTTTCAGACCAAAAAGATGAATGGTCAGTGAGGCAAATTCAGCCACATGTTCAACTCTGACTCTTCACTACTGGTGCATCAACTCCATTAATAAAAGATCCTTCAGTCTAAGTTACCACAAGACTGCGACTCCATCACTTCCAGCGGGACACAGGCCAGAGAGGACAGAGCCTGTAATCTATCTATTGGTAATTTTTAAGCAGAGCACAGTCCAAATTCATAGGTAATGCAGAGATGAGAGGAAAGAGTAAGAGCTTATTTTTGTTGTTTCTATTAGCTAATATTGTCAATAAAAGTAGCCATATATTGTCCGGTATGCTAGAAATTCTTTGAACATTTATGTTTACTTTTATTTAAGCAACAACTGCTATGAACTGATTACACTCTCAGTTAATGACAGGCGCAACAGGTGGGTGGAACAGAAGAAGGAGACAAGGCAATGAATAAAATGAGAACATTTTGCATTCTAAGCAGTTACCACATTTCTCTACACCGCAAGAGTGAAGGGACCCTTTCTGCAGTGTTCACCTGTGGGACCTCTTCATTGTTTGTATGACAACACCCACAGCCACGTTAGAGAACCACCGCTGCAACGCTTGGCACTGCAAGAGATTTGGACTCATACCCAGACAGGATATGGTGTTTTAAAACAAACCAGATAGGGCACCGAACACCGATCACATTTGCACCTGGCCTAAAGACTCCAGCCAAAGACTAAAGCCCTACCTACCTCGTTAGATGTCACGCTAACACGCTATAGTCCTTGGCTCTGAAATCTTAAAATTTCACCAGACGAGTAGGGAACAAGGCATGCAGTTGAGGAGCTAAAGACAATAGAACAGACCAGAAACAGGACTGGGAAAGAGCTCAAGCCTCTTCTGTACTAGCTCAGGGTTTCACCAAGACACCACACTGTCACTGCTTTATCCACGTTTTGCCTTGCAGAGAACAAGGGCAAGACTGTACTGTCACTGCTTGCCTGCACTCTTTTCTCCAACCAGTCCAGCCTGTGTTTTGTCAATGAGTGCCTCTAGCAAATGGGAAAAGGGAGCAAGTCCTCCCATGTATGAAGCACCAGGAAAAAATAAGTATCAATTATCAGGTTTGTGACTGTCATTTCGATAGCTGGTCACCTATGTGAGGACCAAGTTCCCAGGAAGAATCAGCAGCTGATGCAACCCTGAAACCCAAAGAACAAAAGATCACAAGGTTCAAAGAAAGATCCTGTCCTGAAGGGGTCAGATACAGGACCCAGTAGCCATCCAGTTAACTCTGGCACATGCATTATTTATGGGATCATTAGTAAGTCAATGGCTGCTGGCCACCCTGGCCTACCCACAGTGCAAACAGCCCTAAAGCACAATGCAGCCAGACACATACAACCCATGTGCAGAAGTGGCTCTGGGCAGGTGACAAGACCCTGGACCCAGGTTTAGCAGGGGGCTTTGCTCTTTCCTCCGTGAGCCCCAGCCTCCCACGCAGCCACTTACACTGCCAATGATGGCATCCACTTCCAAGGCCAAGAGAGGCACTAGTCCCTGGCTCCTTCCACTCAGGGAGGCAAAGCACATTGCAGAGCTTCAGGGCAACAGTGGGCAAAGGTTGCTTCCCTTTGCAAGGAGAAATCTCTGTCCCACACCCCTACCATGAGTCTCCCTGCAACATTTGCTGTGCAAGGCAACTGCAAGCTCAGGTGGGACGTGTGAAAACAAAATTGCTGTTCTTCCTTGGAGGAACAAGCATCAAAATCCTGCAGCCTGCCAGCGTGGCTGCAGGTGAAGCTGCCTTACCACTGCCACTCAGAGCTGTTTTAGCAGCTGTGAATTTAACAAGAGTAGTATTAAAATAACTACGCTTATTTATAAAAGCAGGCAGGCTAAGTGACATTTCTATCACAGAGCACACACTACCAGGAGATTCCCTGACGCTGCAGCAAACCAATGTAATCTGCATTATGATGCACTATTCTCTCCGCAGCACGTACAAGACAGCTGTGCTCTACTGGTATAACAGCAGGGTTTGATTCTCCTCCCCCTAGAGCTGGGGGAAGTTTTGTTACAGGCTTTGGCGGTATGAGATCAAGTGCTAAATCCATGAGTAACCACTAATGTTACTTGCATTCACTTGCCTGTTCATCTTGTATAATCGGCGTTATATATCTTGTGCATCATGCTGTCTCTGCAACATCCTGCAGCACGCTGTTCTTCCTCACAGCGCAGTCTAAAATGAGGGCATTCTCTTTGGAGGATGTTGCATAAAACTGCATTATAACATCATTTCCATTTTACACTGTATGGCTGATATTTTCAAACACTTAAATATGGGACCACTGAAGTCAATGAAAGGCTCACATTGCAGTTATTTAGACTCCTTCAAAAATCTCAGCAACGTATTGGAATCTCTTCTATCGATTCCTCTCCTACCCATTACAAAGGCTGCTGCTGTACAGTATTGTATGTATTAACAAACATAACAAAACAATGAGGTCAGATGCCCTTAATCACACCAGTTTAAATCCAGAGTTACTTTGATAAAATCAATTGGATTATTGATATTTACGATGGTATACAGGGAGCAGAATTTGACCCCTAATCTCTGTCACATGGGTTCCTGCCCTGCAGCAAACTGGAGGTCCTAGTACTGTGTTCAGATGCCATCAGTGTAATCTGCAGCAACTGCTCTGCATCTAGCAAATTAGTATAACAAACAATGAGCAGTAAAAACAATTAAACACTGAGCAGTAAAAACAATTAATGCTTATATCCAAGGCATGCACTGTCCTCTATAGCAATAAAACATGCACCGAACCTCTGCAGTATATTGCACAAACTAGCTGTACATGTCAACAGAAGCCTCAAACTCAAGATACCCTCCGTGCA
The DNA here is from genome assembly GCF_900496995.4 of Aquila chrysaetos chrysaetos. Classification (NCBI taxonomy): domain Eukaryota; kingdom Metazoa; phylum Chordata; class Aves; order Accipitriformes; family Accipitridae; genus Aquila; species Aquila chrysaetos. Next base: position 38,960,933 of record NC_044012.1, read on the forward strand.
GTCCGATACCACCAGCTTTATTCTGCCTGACTCTCAACATTCACTGGGCCCGATTTTGCCCTTCTCATCTACGGTATGAGTGTGATGGTATGCTCACTTCTCCCTAGCTGGACAATCAGAGTCATTCTGGAATAAACTGGTACCCACAGCTGCAGAATCAGATCTGCTGATATGAACGGAAGTCGTGGAACCCATTCTTCTACTTTTTGTGCCCCTTTCTAGTAGTGTTATGAACTGAGTTTTCTGAAATGTTCCTTGAATGTACATAGGTCTCATCTGTACCAAAACACTTTTTTTTTTTTTTTTACAATTACTATAGATTGTGAAAGATAATGATTTCTTGCCTTTTTCCACATAAAATAATTTATCAAAAACTCTAGTCTTTTTTTCACTATGACTTAAGAGGGAAAAAATGGTAAATCGAAGCCATAAAGAAAAAAAAAGTACATTCTAATAAAGATACTAAGCTCTACCCTAGAGGCCTGTGGATTCTGACTGTGCCCATACCAGTATAAAGATGGCAGCAGCACGTGTTCAATTAGAACATACTTTAAAGCTATTCTATGCCGCGGTCAAAAGGCATACATGGTGTAAATCATAATCCCAAAGACTGACACTAAAATTGCCTTAGATGTCTCACAACTGGATATAGCTTAGCTTTTACATATTAATTTAGCTGAAAAAGCCCTGCTTTTCTAGTTTTCAAACTGCAAGCAAGGTGCAGGGAGGATGACTTTTATGCAGGTAGGTGGGCTCTTTTTCCATCCTGGACCACTGCTGAGTTAAAGGTTTATAAATCACAGCAAGCTTGCCGCTATCACTATTAGAAAATGATGCCATCTTAAAATAGCACAAAGGCAGGTCTCAAAGAAAATAGCATAGTTTCCTTCCATATACTCGCCTGTGTATGTGCCATTCTCATGTTACACAGACGGACAGAACACTACTATTATAGCATTGCTGTATCTACAGATACAAATGCTGTACCTAAATGCTGATACCACTTGGCTACAGTGCCTCCATTGTAACTGTCTCCTTTTCAGCCCTTGCTCATCATAAATTAATTACTTCCTAAAGGAGAATATGTTCATTTAGCTTGTATGCGAGAGACCTGTGCTTTGAAAGAAATCCTTCTACAAGAGATTTAGGTGCTGGGGAAGGCTGCTCTGGGCCAGTGCAGATTTGTTGCGCTGACTATTGGAGAAGAAAAGCTTCCAGATACTCAAGTACTTATCACAAAACATGACAAATTAACATCAACATTCAAACAAGTTCAGAAAAATAATTTCCCCTTCAAGCACGCTCAGCTTTCCTTCCCATTCCAAATTCAACACAGGCGAGTGCCAGGTGGGACGGCCGCAGGCAGGCAGCCAACACAGCACAGCTCCACCCGTGTGAACAGCAGCACCTTCACCCCGCTTCGGAGTGACTGAAATTCTCTTCAGCAGGTCAGGATTTCATGCACTCTGGGATTTCAGTGCTTCATAAACTGTAATTTTTTTTGCTTGTTTTCCTTTCTGTTAAACAATCCCTTGCATGTAAATGTGGGGAGATTCACAGCAGGCAAATTACAGAACAACCTGCCCAGGGGGAAAGCTCCTTCCTAGTGGGCACAAGTCAGAGGTTTATGCCTTAACATACGGGGTTCTTGTAGCTTTACCATTTTATTTCACTTTATCCTTTTTAATTCAACTGTTGAGGATCTCAGCATTTAGAGACAATGAGGGGGTCTCAAGATCATGAATACAGGTTCAGCATTCAATTAATTTCCACAGGGAGTTCGATGCCCAGCTTGTTCTTTGTGCCTTGGAAAATTCTTCTCTTTAGTTCTTTGGATCCTGAACTCCTGGCCCGGTGCTACCTTTTAGCAACATGTTCTGCAGCATGGGACAGAACATTTTCTTTAGCCGTTTTAAAAATGTTGCCTTTCAAAGTTATCCAACATCTCTTCCCTCTTCTACTGTAAAATGCAGAAAGGGGAGTTCCTTACCATCATCATACTAGTCCTCATTTCACATGCTTCTAGAATAACTCTCCATTATTACCCCCCTCTCCAACCTAAATAATCTCTCTTTTTGTGTGGAAGCTGCCTCACATTTCTAAGAATAATCACTTCTCCCTGAACACTTTCTATTTTTATAATGCTTTTGTGAACGCAGAATGACTGAGAATGGACCCAGAGCCACAGGTGAAGGCTGGAGAGGAAATGTCCAGATCTTAACCAGGAGCAGCTCTGACTACTGAGGCCGCTGACAGTCTAGATCAACCTTTTCCAGGTTGCAGATCCTAAAAATTTCTCAGTGGCTGTCCTAGGCTTTGTATAGCAAATCTAAGCACACTGACAACAGGCTCACTTTCCTTCAGCGCTCTTAGAAGAGCCTCCGGGAGCCTCCAGCCTGCAGATTATAAATCACTAAATCAATTGCCTTAAAAAAAGGTGCAAGTTTCTCATTCAGCTCAACAAGGTGTTAACACTACAGTGCAGCAACTGCAAGATGCGTCAGCACTCCTAACCAGCCTGACAGAATGATGACCAACAGAAACATCAGACAATTTTGCAATTGTACAAGGATTTGGGGAATATAGCTGGTGTCAACATCTGTATTTTTCAGCCTGGCCTCTGACACTGGAGTCCTAATTCAGAGCAAGGAGTTTAGTGAAATTCTGTTTCTCTTCCTATGGCCCTGATTAGCATTAATAGATGTATTTTTTTATGCAAATGCATGACATTTGAAGGTAAAAACTCTGATCTATATAATAATTACATACACTTTTTGAAAAAAGGTTTTTAAAGACCTATAATTACGAGATAAAAGAGGGATCATATAACTATTATAGCTGATGTCCTACATAAGTTAAAATGGGTATTGTAGCTAAGATAAGAAAAGGTTTGTCTTTTAAAGTTCTGATTCAGCAAGATGCTTAAGCATGTAAGTAATTTTAAACATATAAATAAAGCGGGTTGAGAAATATCAGTTGCTTTGCTAAAGAAAATTCTGGGGGAGTTTCTCATTGCCATTAAAATATTTTATTTCACTAACCATAAACCAGATCTTTAAAAAAAGCATTTTCAAAACTAAAAAGTTTCTTCCCCAAAACCTAAATTCCTATTTTCATTTTTCGCTTCAAAAGGGAAGAGACAGAGCGGAAAGTTTCAGTGAATAAAAATTCAGCGCAAAAATCTATTTTCCCATTTGTTCCCCGCAAGCTCTTCTGTGAGTGCGAAGTTTAACTACGCTTAAATGTTCTGCTGAAACAAAGGCTAGACAGGGTTTCCTCAGATAGGCATGTTAGGGCTGGTCCCTGTAGTCTCTGCTCTGACACTGTAAGCTGGCTACCCGTCTGCAGTGCAGCAACCCCAAGGCACTCGGTGATTGCTGAATGCTGCAGCCCAGCCCCTGCGCTGGGTCCCAGCTGCTGTTCACCTCCAATTCATTTGTGCCTGACCTAACCCGCGCTGCGGCGCAGGGGCTTGCTCTCTTCACTGGTGAGCGCCGTGAGCTAATATCCCCTGTTAGATGTCACACAGATGAATAGGAGGCAGACAAGGGGAGCACGCTAGGCCCCAGCCCAGCCGTGAGTAACTTACATTTGCCTAGAAGAATGGGTAAATCCACGGGCAAATCATCAAGTAGTATCTTAGCGAGAAGAGAACGATGATGAGATGTGCTAAAGGAAACGGACAGTGTGACCCACGTCGCTCCCATCGGCCCTGATGAGCCTCTCTCTTTACCGGGTCACCACAACCGGGGCACCAGGCATTCACAGAGTGATCAGGGTGGAAGGGATTTGGCCGGTCGCTCGTCTTCCCTTCCTGGATTCACACCTACCAGGTTGCTTGGCTTTGCTGTGAACTCAAACAGGGAATTGGGCAATCCCCTCCTCAAGAAGCAGCTAGGGAAGGAATATGAAAAATGTACACAAAATTAATCCAGGCCAGTGACAACCTGAGGATGGGGGGGAGGGAGAAGGATTTATTCATTTTCATGACAATAGCCACAGAGAAAAGAAATGGTCTCCTGCCTCTCCCCAGGGACTTGAATTGAATTCCCAGGGCTGCCAATCAGATCAAGAATTTAACAGCATTTATTCTGTGGGGAGGCTGTCTGGAGCCAGCACGTCAGCATCTGGATGATGCCCTGAGCCTGCACATGCAGAGCAGCCAGAATCATGAATCTGCCTGGCTGGCCATGCAATGAGAGATTCTGGACACATGCACAGAAAAGTGGTTTCTCTCATTTATGGCAACATAAAGCTGGAGAGTCAGGGAAGGCTGTATTATTTCACTAAAACTCAAATGGTAGGACACAAGCTTCAGACCAGAAATCACTGGCATTTGGACATACAGTGTTGCTGTAGGCCCCACTCCCACAAACCAGGATCTTAACTCAGACTCAATGACTGGCAACGGACTGGTTTAAGTGGTTCCCATTTGGAACAGTGGTTTTGCACCAGTGCAGGCAGGGAAAGAGACCCAGCATGTTACAAGGCTGGCTTTATTTCTGGGATGGTTTGCAAAGAGTTAAATTGCAGCTTATGTGACTTTTAGCCCACTGCTTGCAAAATTAATTCATGTTTCAGACTGTAGAGAACGTGAACCATTCAGAGTGCCAGGGGGATGATAAGCTCTTAGAGTCAATTACTGCACAGATGTGTCCCAGTTCAGTTGCCACTTATTTTAGTAATAATTCCACATATATATTTCTATATATTTAGCCTATACAGGTTAGTTGCAAAGTAGTCTGTAATGTACAATAGTTTTCTCCTAAATATCCCTGAGTAAGTATATTTATTACTACAAAGTTTGCACAGCTGTTTCTACAGAAACAAACAGGACCATATGGATATTTCTGTCACTAGCAGTTCAATCTTTCCCTCGCTCCAGTTTCATTTCTTCCACTGTTGTTAAATGCTCAGCGAGAAAAAAATCACAGCGCAAAGAATGCCAACTCCCCTTTTGTTCTTTCCTGGAGCATTTCTAGCAGTGACATTTTCAGATGTTGCTTAAAGCATGGCACAGCTAATGCAAGACGCCATATTCTACTGAAAATCCTGGAAAGGTTTCCTGCCCGTAAGAGACTGTTCCCAATTTCCTCAGAAACTGGAGAGCCGAAGGAAAGGATCTCCCACTGCAGAGACAAGAACTAGCCTCAGACTGCAAAGTGTTCCAGCAGGATTTCAGGAGACAATTAACTATCAAGAACTGGCAAGTACAGCACACAGTGAATTACACAGACGTATTGCAAAGGTATCATTGGCATTGCCCCATCTTTCCAGTGCACCATCACTGAACCAGAATATAAGAAAACTTCATATTCCATCTGATGCAGGAAAATTTTCAGCTACTACCAAGGACTCCAACGCAGTAGCACTAGTGATGACAATGGATGCCATAACTTATTATGTTGCATATTTCCCTATATTAAGCTCAAATTATTTTGATAACATCTATAAATGGGTGCATGCCATCCATTGGAAATTCCTCATCTTTTTTTTTTAAGGAAAGAATGTTTCTGTATAGAAATAAGAGTTGGGGGCGGGGGGGGGGGGGGGTTTCATTGAGAGCACCACGGAAAAGGTTATGCAAATAACTGCAAGAAAGGCAGGCTGTATTTTAGTGCAACTTACAGACTGATCCAAACTGAGAACTCTATATTATTGTTATTCACCCATTTAAAGTCTTATTTTCACTTCAGTTTCCATAGAAACCTGTTGTCCTAAATCTGCAGCACTTATAGCCTTTTAGTGTCATGGGTTCTTTCTTTACAGCTCTAATTACACCATCATCCACGAGGGGAAATGGCTGGGATGCTTTTCCCACCACAGAAACATTCAGGAAGTGCTGCTCTGTAGACAGAGGGAATATAAAACCTAATCATAAACCTTCAGACATCGTCCTTTTTTGGACAATTCCCCTATGTCACAGCTGTATGTTTTATTGTTTGGGTTTTGAACATGGGCCATGGCAGAAACAAGGATGGAATTTGTAGAGAAAAAAAGAATTTTAAGATTTGGGTTAGCTTTTGCCTTTCCTCTGTCTTTTCTGGTCTATGGTAAAGAATAATTAAATATGGCTAAAGAAACTGGGAAAATACTTCTAAATTAACTACTCTGGTGTCACATGGATATTAAATACATAAGCTTGAACAAGGCTGTCAAGGCATATGGTCCAGAAAGACCTCCCACCGCCAAAGGAATGAAGCTCATGTGCCCTTTTATTCATTTAATTCAGCTCTCAGGTCTGCATATAATTTTCTTCTCAGCATATGAGGGGTTAAGGTTCCCACCTATGCATTCCAGATAGACTCAGTAAGACTTTTTCAGTGTGCTAATACAAAACACACAGAGACCTTTGTCTTCCTACATGCTGGTAAAATGCCTGTTGTGCTATGCAGATTATTATTGTTATTATTATTTCTGGCGCTGTCACTTCTAGCTATGGTGCTTCAAAGCAATGATATTAAAAACATAAAGGCAGGCAGCCCTTTGGAAGTGAGGAATTGCAACAGCAACGTCAAGAACTTTTTATAGCACCCCTTATTGAAACATCTGGAGGAAGTATCATCTAATGGTTAGTGAAGACAGCTAAAAAGCCAGGACTCCTATGTTCTGTTTCTAGGTCTGTCACTGCCACTGACTTCACATAACCTTGGGCAAGCACCTTAAAAGTTATATAAAAGTGGTACCTACTCTAGTTTGCTTCTTTATGACAGGTAAAGAAGTCCTCTAAGATTTGCTGAAACTTTCCTTCATAAGCAATAACAAAAGATGTGCCTACATGCAGTTTTCTGCTATCGCTCCAGTGGTACAAAGGTGTTTAAGGACACAGCCAGTCATCATCACCCAGAACCAGCACTTACCTCCCCCAGCTGCTCACTTACTCCTCCCATTTCTTCTGTCCTTACAGAGGTTGTGTTTCCACCCATTTGCCAAAGGAACACTTCTTATGAGCACTCCCTAATTTTCTTCAGGCAGAGCCAACAGGTTTGCTGTGGCCAACAAGTGAAACTGCTTAAGACAGACACTCAACTTTGCCTGGGGCTCTTCCGGTGATCAGTGTAGAGAGTGACATCAGTTGGTGACTGTAGCATCTTTTACTAGCACAGCTGAATCTGGAGGACAACGTTTGCCTCTAATCTAACTGTGATGCAAGTGAAGTGTTTTCTTTAGGGGAAAAGAATAATGTTCATGAATTAACATCTGCATTTATTAATATACCCTCATATCTGCATAATTTTATGTAGCCTAGAGGCTGTCCCAGTGCTTTTGACAAAGAACCCTACTCCTTACCAGTATGATTTATGCAGATATGGAAGTGGCGTACAGACTAAGTTTTGAAGCCTGGTATTCCCCTGTTTTCCTGGTAGACACATGCCTCCTTGCTCCACTCCCAAGAATGCTTAAATTAAGGTCAATTGGACATCCCACAGACAAGCTTTCTCATGGATTAGTCCATGATGATTGATATAGTGAGACACAAAGCAGTTACTTGAAGTATTACCAGGTACTTCTAGTAAATTTGAAAAAGGAGATGATGACGAAGAAGAAGAATATTTGCTGTTCTCTTAGATAGTCTTAAATCAGATTTGAAACTGGAAGAAAATATTTAAACCGAATTCTGCCCTTTAACTAACCTTAAAAACCCAAGCCCTCTCCCGCTCTTTGCAAACCCTAAAAAGTCTTCTTGGTAAACCTCAGTAATAGTGTCTCCAACACGTAGGTTACTGTGCAGATACAGAACTTCCGCCATGGTCTTTCCAACAAGGTCTTTTGACATTATTTACTCTGCATAAAGCATATCTGATAAAATTAAAATCAGAGGCCCATAAAACCAGAGTCTTTCTAGCGGACATCTTATCTAGGAGCAGTTTGGACTGCTCTGCCAAACAGCACCACACAAGTCCAGAGGACACCATGAGCGATAGCTGGAGGACTGAAGCTCTTCTTTCTTTTTTTGTATTTAGGACGTGCTCCATGCTCTGGGTGTGCCTGCTTCAAGTGAGAGGTGTGCCTTATTAGAAGAGGAGAAAAAAGACGACCTGTGGCTTTCCTGACATCAAAAATAATAGTGTCATGTATGGGGCAACTGCAGTGTTGTTTAATGCCTTCATAATGATCAGAAAAATACCTGAATATCCAAATCTACTTCACCTGGCATTTCAACTAAAATGATTTAAAAAAAAAAAGTTGTTGAGACGATAATCCAGAGGTGGTAGGTGGAGAAGACACAGAACACAACACTGTCTTCTTGCTACATTCACAACACAGTGTGGTCCTCACACCTTACAGTCTCCCTATCACCACACAGATCTCAAGCCAAAACAGCAGGAACACAAAAATCGTGACATCCTGACCATACACACACTCCTGAGAGCAAATGTAGCAAAAGAAACATCACGAATGTTTATTTGGCTATGGGAATCACTCTTTTTGTCATTGCTGTGCTCTTGCCATAATTTCTGTGAATAATGAAGCTTCAAAGATGCTTTCTATAATTGTCTGCATCAGACACTTACCCAAGTCTTTACAGAAACAGAACAACAAAACTAATCCCAGCAAAATCTGCACCATAACTATTTTCATGGTTAGGGAATGTAAAACATTAGTCATTTAACCACAAACAGTGACCACAGTTACAAAGTGCAGGCAGCTGTTTAAAAGACAGCCTATGACAACCCAAAAAGCTCATTCCCCACCCTTCAAAACGGCACAGAAATCCAACAACTTCTGAATAATAAGCAAATTCAAGAAGAAAATTCCATAAAGACTAGGCCTACAATCGTCAGGTAAATTTCTTTTTGTTTGGTATCCTACATCCTGACACTCTCCAGAAGCAAGAGGCTGCCATGATTTACCAATATTTCCTGAACACAGTGTGCTTCCAAGCCAAACCAGAGGTCATGCTAACGCCACCAGCTAAGGCTTTTAATCCCCAAGAGCCGTGTGCAGTCTGATACAACTTTGCCCTCATCAAACTGTTACCTGTTCCAAGTGTTTGCAGATGTTTTCCAGCTGTGTCAGAGGCTGCCATTATGACTTTGTTGTTAACGACACTTGAAAGGTTTCCTTTAAAAATAGTTCAGGCCCACTTAAGCTACAAGTATTGGGGGTGAGGTAGAATGCAGGCTCAGCGTTCACAGCCTGCTCTGCCAGCTGTCGCCATGCAAAACAAGGGCAGCTCTCACATGTGATGAGCAGGATGTGGGAGCAAAATCACTGCTTGGGCACTGGCAGCCTTTGCAAAGCTATTTCCAAACTACGCCTTGGGAGAAAAAGAGGTCACCAAATTGCTTGTTTCCAACTAGCATATGCTTCAACATTGAAGCAGCCTGTGCCATGGGGTACATGCGGGTGTGTTATACAGGGACATGGCACTGGCTGGAAACTACTCAGGAACAAAAGGAGAAAACATGCATGTTCTCAGTGTTGGGAAAAGCAGGAATGTGGCAGTAACTGTTCATGCAGGAGAGGTTATACACAAACCAGCCACTACAGAAACAGCCATTAGCTCATCCTGTAGGGAAAGGTAGGGGCAGGGGGAATCCCTTGTTTCTTGTTGCTGGGGTGACCATTGACAACAACACTGTTCTCCTCAGGGCCAGTGAGCCCCTTTTTCACCCATGCTGGGTGGGAAGACTAATTACAGAATTAACATAAGCGTGGGAGACTCCTCTCTGCTCCCTCAGTCAACACCTCAGACTGAGCCTGTGCTCTGCACTGGCAGGAACACTCATCCTCACAGATCTTTGTACTGTATTCATTGCCTATGTCTACAAAGGTTCAGCCATCCTTTTATTTGGTCCCATTTCCCAATATGACATACTGTGGAGAATGCAACCGTGGACGGGTGTTAGGGCATACAGGAGGGGCTGTGCTGTGTGTTAGAAGCGTGTGTGAAAATGTCTGAGCTCACAACAGCTCCAAGATAGAGTTTTTCCTTCAGCGTTCTAGTTAATTATGGCTTACCTCACTTCTCCCCACCAGAAATCCCCTTTGTCCTTTCCACTAGCGTGCTACTAAGTGTGTCGCGCTCAGCACTGACAGGTGACAAATGAAGCGCAAGTTGGTTCACCACACTGACCCTTCTTGGCAGGGTTTACCGGACTGGGCCTGACCTTTTCTTGCAGGCTAAGCAAATCTCCCTTCTCTGATATTCTGCTCACAGGGTGCTGCTTTGTGGCGAAGCACCGGAATAGAAGCTCCTCACTTCCCATTATGGGGTTAGAAGGAGTCCTCTCCTGGCACCTCAGTCAAAATCATCGGGAAAGAGCAGATACAGCAGAATGTGAGGAATATTCTTTTGATAAGTGAACTATAATAGTAAGATTTTTTTCTAGCCACAGGAGAAAGGGGCTGAAGGGAAATTGGAGCATTGCAGCAATGCCACCCATCCCCTCCCAGCGATGGTACTGTATCTCTCGTAAAATACTGAATTTTCTGTACAGCTTTCAGCAAACACAAGTTTTCCAAATGAACTGGTCAGCAATAGCCTGCTTTCGTGACAACTTGCAAAGAAGGGAGCAGGAGGGGTGATCTGTGCCCAGTACAAAAACAAACCACAAAGACATCCCATGCAGCAAACGCACACAAAGCTGAGCTCTGCACATCAGAACACTCCCCAGAGGAGTCAAAGAATCAAAGCAAAGGAGCAGTGATACAAATAGCCTGACTTTTCAAACACATCACAGACCAGAAACAAGTCCCTCTCAACCCCAGGGACCAAGACAGAAAAGATCTAATAAAGAATTCAAATGCCATAATCACATAATCCAATAAGCTACAGTTAAATCAAAACACCTCTTTAGCAAACATCCGTGAGTGGGAGAGGAAACAGCTCCGAAGTGCTAGGCATGGATGGCTCACTTCACTTCTCCCTGTTAACACATCACCTCCTGCCAGTGGGACAGATCCAAAGGTTTGTTCTTGGTATCAAATTCCCATATGGGAAAATGGAAAAGGGAGAACAACATCTCAACAAAAAGAAACAGCACAGATCAACCAGTTGCTGAGAGCTGAGAAGTACAGAATGCGTGCTGGACTGACTTGCCATGGAGGAAGCTAGTTAAGATATCTGTGTGGGAAAGATGAGAAAGGGTAGAGGTTGGGAAAGAAAAAGGGAAGAAAAACATCCTCTCCAGACTGCTGCCAAGGTAAGTCCCTTTCTGTATCCTCCCATGGTACTTCACCCCTTGTTTTCATTTTATTCTGGATACCTTCCTTCCTCTCTTTCAGTCCCATATGATCTCTTCTCCCTTGTCATCTCTGAATCTCTCCCACTTGTACTATCTGGGACTTCTTCAGTCATTCTGCCCAAGTACCTGCTCCCCCTGGTTTGTCTCTTCCACCATCTCCCTACCAAGTCTGCCAAGTGGGGAAATGACCTTTAGTCTTCCATTGTACAGCAGTGGCAGCTGCACTGGGTACTACAAGTCTGAGGCAAGATGACCCTGATGCTCCCGTACAGCTATCTGCTTGGTTATACATGCCATAGAAAGAAGATCTCCCTTTGACATTGGTATTGGTATCAGCCAGGAACACTGTCTCTCCTCTGACATGCTAGGTAGGACTATCCCCTTCTCCTTCCAAGCTCAGACATGTGGACAGGAGCAGATTAGGGGGAAATTATGACCTCGCTCGAGGAAAACAGATCCAGGCTTACAATCCTTCCTTTCCCAGCCACCCCATCCCTGGCCTAACCTGAATAATCAAGGAGAACAAGTTTTGCTGACATATGCATCCCTTAGGTATTTGCCTTTATACCAGCTCCCGAGTACAGTCAGTGAGCAGAAGGCAGTAAATCTCTCTGAAACACAGCAGGGGATGGCAGCACCAGAAAGGGTCATTTCCTCTTGCAGAGACTAGAGCAGGCAAGTACCATTCAATGGGTACAAAGGGAAAGGAAGAGGGGCCCTCAGCTCCTCTGATATGTTTGTATATACAGATGCTTTTGCAGAATCCTAATATTATCCAGTGAATCTGTACATAAGTAGTAGAATTAACATTTGGAAATACATCAACCTTGTGCTGGCAGAATTCCACCCTTATGACTTTCCTTCCTGTGCAGTCTCCTGTTGTTAGCCGCTCTTCTACTGTAAAGCCATGTGCTAATCCCTGTTTTTTCCTGAGAGCATAATATTCCCATGAGATACCTTATAATGTCCTTTGCTGAAATCTAGCTAGACAACACCTGCTGATGATCCAAGACAGTTAAGTGTTCTTATTAAAGAAATACATTAAATTAGCTGTAGAAATGAGGGCAGAATAGAACTGGTTGACTCAAATGTTGCTGCAGACCCTTAGAACGTGACATGTATGCTCACACCAGCAGCAGTTTTGGACCTGATGCCTCAATTTTCGCGGCAAGTGCAAAGTGTAGGCACCTGCACAAAATGCTGGCAAGGCATGAGGAGGAATGCTGGAGTCCAGTGAAAAAGCACTTTTTCTTTTCTGTAACTAATCATTATGGAGGGGAGCACAGCTCAATGCAGCCATTACAATTCTAAGAGTGGGAATTAACTTATTGGAAAAGGTTGGGCAGTAACTCAGGCAGATGACCCCCATCTGGAATAAAGCCAGAAAGGGTCATCAACTCTTTTGAACTCCTTGCTTTATGCAATATGAAATCACTTACTGTTGATGCAAAACATGACAGTACTTGCATAGGTTATTCAAGAAAAATCCATTACCTTGATGTGCCACATACGTATCTCTGCAACAGGGCAGTGTGCGTGAGCACGTTCACACCAGTTGTACAGTGAATTTCAGAAAGAGGGATACAGCAGAAATGGGAAGGAAATGGTGAACTGTTGTATATGATCTTTTACATGGTGAGTTATCAGTTGATTTATGTAGCAAGAGTCCCACAGAGTTAGTTCATGATAAATTCATGAGCCATGTGCTTTTGATCGCACAGTGCTCTTCTCATGTCTTTCTGTTTCCAGCTCCCTCTTTATCCATGTTCTGGAGACAGTATTCTACCTCACAGGGTAAATTGATGCTATAGACAATAAGGACTAGTCTGCATCAGTTGCTTCTTCTGATATGCCACATTCTGAAAGGGAAGAGATGCCTTAAGAAGTCAGAAGTCTGGGAGATAGCAGTGCAAGCAGGCTGATTGGAAGGGTTAAGTCTCTCCTAATACACTCAAGCATGTATACCCATACGTGAAAGAAAGGGCTAACAGGGACCAGTTCTCAATCAGCTGGCCCAAGACAAAGATGCTCTGTACTGTACATGCACAACTAAAGCACTCCCAGGTTCACAAGTCATTTCGTGGATGGGTGACTTTCCCTGCTAAGCCGGGTGAGATAAAAACTCTTTCAGGGAAAAGACAATATGAGAGAAACAGTCTATAGATTTAAAAAGTGCATCAGTTCCTTGTTTAGGCCTTAGATGTCATAAATTCTGCAGTCTGAACTCATCCCCCGATATAGCTATACTGCATGAGCATGACTACGCCTAAGGAGTAAGTGGAGACACTGCAGTCAGCATGGAGCTCAGCACAGGTTAACCACCAGATACCTAACCAGCCTTTTGGAAAGGTTGTGCAGCCCACACACTGGTACTATATTGCTTTGAACATGCACCTTTCAGATCAGCATTAAGGATGACTCAGAGCATGTTGTGGCATTCCCTGTTCTCAGCCTCAATTCTGCTCTCACTGAAGCCAGCAGTAATCTTGATGAGCATTGCACGTGAGGCCATGGAAGTAGGGAAGATAACCCTTCTCAAACCCCGTACTGCTTTATAGTTTGCAACTGCTCAGTACCCAGAAACAATGTTCCAAAGCTAGTTTTAGGGCACAAAGGCATCCCTGGGTTATCTTTATTGGGACACCTACATAGTAGGAAGAGCCAGGATGGCATTACTACAGTGCCATGACAGTAACAAACAGTCACATGACAAAGTGATGCAACCTAGAGAGCAGCCCAGACTGGCATATCTACAAATCAAAATCTGCTTCTGCACCTTGGCAAATAGTGACCTGTGGGAAATTGCTGCTTTTCAGCACAGGCAGAGCGTGATGGGAAGGAGAACAGAGTCTTGGGAAGATCTCTGGCATTTGAACCAACTGCTATGGTCTGAAGAACTGTGATGAGGGCACATTCCAGAGTCACAAGGCTGTGTCCACCACAGGGTAGGAAGCACTGGCTTGGAGAAAGCAACCATACTGGAGCACGCATGCTCTAGTGAGAGAGTAACCAGACCAGATACATCACAGAATGATCTATGTCTCATTTTCCCCATCTGTAAGACTTTAGAGACAAGAGACGCACAGACAAGAGAGGAACTGCATGAGTTAAGGACTGTGTGCTTAGCTTGGACATTCTTGCTGGGACGGATATGCCAACCAGGAGATATTTCTTTACCTCAAACACCCAGTGCACCACCATTTGCTAAAGAGAGGTCCTCTGGTGTCCAGATACTCAGCTCTGACTATGCGTGGTACAAGAACCCCTGTCCTTTTAAACATCCCCAGTAACTGTGGCACTTTGGGAGACACAATAATTTGCATAATTGCCAATTCAGCCTCTAATAATGTACAATGCGCTCATTAACCCAATTAACCCCACACAGCACAACAACCATCACAAACAACACAACTGATGTGGTGGAGGGGAATGACCGCTTGACAGCCCTGCCACATCCCAGTGTGCTGACACGATACTTGCAAAGGCTGAAGGTAACTCCCAGCGGCAGGACCCCCACCCAGCTTGGAGATGGGGCACGCTGCCACCTGAGCTGGTGTGTTAGCCATGTGCTCAGCTTTCTTCAGCCCTGTCTCAGGGCAATAGAGGAGTTTCTCCTCCCACAAGGTTTTGCCTGGAATGGGCTGGTACATTTAATTAAGCGCTATGTATCAACACCCCCATATGCACACCCCACTTCTCCACCCCCCTCTCCCTGGAAGAGTCTCAGGTGGGATTCACTCGCCTGCTTTTGCTGCTGCTTAATTCAGTCAGGCTGGTAAATAATTCAGCAGGCACTCAGCCAACAAACAAACAGGCAGGCAGCACAAATGGCCAGACAGGGAGATGGAAGAATGAGAGACAGAAAGAAAAACCAAATGGGAGATTGACAGCCTTTGCTGGAGCTCCTTTTCTACAGGCAGGACTTCAAGCAAGAAGCCGTGCCTACTTCTTCATTCCCCACAGTTACACTCTCATCCCCTAAAGAAGCAGGGAGTCTGTCTCTCTGATGCTGCCATGACCTACTGACAACTCACTGGTTGGGCCCCCCATGAATGGACCCCCAGCCTTTTGCTTCACTTTTAGGGAGAACTTTAGTGCCCTGCTTAAGCTCTTCAGCTTTTCTCTACACAATGGACACCGGCAGCTCTTGGGCTAGATCTGGGCATGCGGGAGTCTGCATCATTGACTCAAGTCTGTTTAGGCCTCTGTTTTCCCAGCTGTAAAAAAGAAGATGAAAATCCTTCCCCACTAGGGTCTCAGCAGGCCCAACAAACAGGAGCAACGCTAGGAGCCCAACAGTTCTTCTGATGAAATGCCAGGCCTTGGCACTTCCAGTCCAAGGGTCACAAAGCAATTTCAACATGAGGCTCTTCATATCACCCTGTGTTACAGACAGGCAAACAGACCCAGGCTGTTTTGCTGACCTTCCCAACATAACGCAGCCCATCAAGTGACATGGCTGAGAAGAGCTTCTCCTTTTGGCAACTCTGTGCACGACTCACACCATTTAGGTTATCTGCACGAGCAAGCTGTGGGACTCTTACATCCATGCAGAAAGCTAACTTTGCAGGAGCTGGTTGGAGAGTGGATGCGGTATGGTGTTAAAACAGCACCAGTGAAATTTGGCTAGCAAAGAAGACACTAACTCCTGATTTTAGCTGGAGGACCCAGCACAAGGCCAAGCTGTTACCCACTCTGCTATCCTGTGCAGAGATGTGGGAACAAACAATCAGGCACAGGCAGCAGAACAGAGGGAAAACCACGTTGATTCTCACAAATGTCTCCCCTCTTCTCCAAACTACAACAGTTCTCCAACTCTCCATCAGCTTCCTGGGTTGCTTCTCTATCACATCAGCACACAGAAAGTGAGCAGGCAGCAAGCACTAACTTGTAGAGTATCAGTTCTCAGGCAAGAGATTCCCTACCCCCAGCCAAACAGAAAGCTACAAGCATTACAGGAATCTGCACCAAAGAGGCTTGCTGCAGTGACATTTCATCCTGTTAAACAGTCCCATTTGACCTCCCAGACATTCTGCAGGAGAGTCGGCTTTTCAGAAGGTGTCCAGGCCCGTAAGTAAAAGTCAGTCACAGAATAAATCACAAAACCACATCTACAAGCACTGATGATGCTTCAGTAACATTGCTGTTTACTGCAAGGCATAAGGTTCTTCATAGTTCAACGTGTACAATGGAAACCAGCCCAGAGCTTTAGAGTTTCCTCACTCCAGTGTCTGTGCTGGAGGTTGTCAATCCTCCACCACTGGGGAAAGCTACCTTGAATATTGTAAGCCTGGCAGATCAGGGGCAGGAGTGGGGCTAAGAGGTACAGGAATTATTCTTTTCCCCGTCCATACTCTGCACGTGGCAGCGGAGGAAGAAAGGTCAAGAGTTAGAAGGAACACCTACAGAATGGTCTCAACATTCACAGAGACCATGGCCCATTAATTCTGGAGCAGAGCTGCACAGAGCCCTAGAGGGTGCTTGTGGCAGCTCCACTCAGCTCCCTCACACGTCTGCTCCAGAAGTACTTTGCAGGTGAAGGAAAGAAGGTGTGCCTGTAGTATATTTGCCTTTTGGAACAACAGAAGCTCACACAGGACTTCAGGAAAACATTGAGAGTAGCGTAACTTTAGACAACATAGTGCTGAGTGCTAGATATAGCTGCATCTTCTGTCTTTGGACACAACAAGAAATCTCTGCAGTATGACACACTGCTCAGAAAGTAGTAATTTCCTTTAAGCAATAAAGGCTTTCAATGCAAAAAAAAATTTTACAATTAATTTTGGAAGGCTTATCATGGATGAAAGTTACCTGACACTGCCAGGAGAAGTATCACGTGAGACTCACTGAGCTACTTTCTTGCCCTTGTGATAATTCAGTGAACACACCTGAACACCACTCCTGCTGTTCCAGACTTGGACAGGAACAACCTGATGCAGACAACACATCCATAATACAATTCGCACTCTAGGCTATGAGTACCCACTTGTTTTACTTCTATTACCTATCCATATCTGTTGCCTCCCCTGATCTGTCCTAATGTCTGTTTTACACAGCACTTGTGGCAGAGAACGTTGGGCTGAACTATCACGGTGTAAAAAGGAAAGAATTTGCCTATTATTTCTCCTGCCTAGAGTCCTGCCCCTCCCACCAAACAATGCTTAATCATGTGAAGGGTCATAAGAACTAAGTGTCTAAAGTGTGAATAAAAATATGCAATCTCTCATTAAAATCAGCTACAGTGTTGCAGCCTTGCAAGATAACAAGTGTACCTGTATTTCAAAAAGGCCCTCAGGGTTTTCTGGAGAGCTAGAGACTCAAATGCTGTAAGCTGGTAAATTAATTTAGATGTTAATTAAATATAGGAATAGTGATACTGCTGTTCCATGATAGGCTATGAACAGAGTTTTTGTAAAACTAATCTTTTAGAATTCTCTGACTGCATCAGTGAATATAGCAAAAGAGATAGTATCATCAAGAATCAGAAATATAAATTCCAGCCTTAATAAAAGCTGACTTCCACAAAAAACATATTCCAACCAGAGCAAAGCTTCGGAATGATTCAAGGTAAACACTCCACTATTCTGCCTACAAAAACAAAAAGTAAACCAAAACATTTGTAGTGGGGTTTTCTGTGATGTTTAACCTTACAATAGTAACGAAGCTTTTATGAATGTTATTTTGAAAGAGTTTTCTACACACATAACAACAAATTAGCATAAGGTAACGATATTAATATGGCTGGTTTGTTTTAGCTAGCCATGTGAGCATCCTATGAAAATATCAAGGTATGAATTAATACCTCAGGAAACTCCCATGCACTACAAGTTTGCCAATATAAAATACAAACCTCCAAACACTATTGGGAGTCACAGTCTTACCAAAAAGACCTGTCTCTCAAACTGCCAGGATCCCTCTAGGCCACCGACTAGTGTGGGACACAAGGACAACAGGCGTTTGGGCGTAGCTTACACACAACGTGCTCACTAGGTGAATGCCCTCACTCTGTGCTGACTTCTTGCTACAAGATATTTAACCAGATTGCATGTGAGGATTGTCACTGTGGTGGTAGTGGAAAGACATGAATTTCAAAGGAGGTGACAGAGCATTGTACAAACACCTCTTAGATTATCAATTCCCTGAATCAATCCTTGGAGCCACATTACATGGTAGTTGCCAAACTTCGGGATGCAGAAGTACCCTTTGCAAGAAGACATGCAGGTTGGTTTATTAACATGCTTCATATGAACATCCTCTGAGTCTCATTGACAGGGATGAAAAAAGCTATGGAAGGGTGACTTGAGTAGGCGTACATACACAGTAGTTACAGGAGAAAAAAACTTTTGCAGGCTATGGAATAACTAAGCATTTCCTCTGCCAAAAAAGAGAAAGAAGTAGCAAGCAACAGCCACTGCTCGATGAACAGCTGCAGAGCTGTACCTGCTAGGCCCTGTGCAATTTAAAGAGTGAGACCCCAGAAAGACACTCCAGGAGAAACAGATACCTACTGCTGGTGGGTAACGAGTCAGTCAGTTGACCAAAGCAAAGCGCTCCTGGAGGCAGGGCTGCCCCTGTAGCGGCTGAGCCACCGTTACACTATGGTGAGCTGTTAAGCCAGGTGTGGCAGCAGCATGGCAAGGCTGACTCCTTGTCAAGTGTTTAGTTACCTACCACCCACAGTGACAACGGGTTAAAAGGGAAGCGGGGTTACTGCTGACCAGCTCTGGATACTGCTTTTGGGTTCGTGCCCAGACCCACCTTGGGTGCGCAATGAAGTCACGTGAAACCTTACAGCAGTTCTCAGCAGGGTCGTGCAAACCCCTTCTAGTTTTGGCTCAGGCAGGCTCATATTCCCTGAACCTCGGTCTGAGATTTTGTTTCAAATACACACAGGCCCTCCAAGCATAACCACAGCCAAGATCAGCCTGGTTGCAAGTCAAACGTTCAGATGGTTTCCACCCCAAATCGTAAATCCCACCCTGTCACCTGGAACTGAGCCCATTCTGCTCAAACCTCAGCCTACATTTGGGGGAAACTTGACCCTGGTTCACTGAAAGGTTTGCAAATCTAGCCCGTGTTCTGGGTTTGTAACAAACCCTCCCAAACAGGCGAAATGCCCTTGGTTTTAGGGTTCATCTGGACCTTGTTGCCAGAGTCATGGTGTCATCTAGTGGTGACCGCTTGTATGGGCAGACACACAGTACCCACCTCCACTTCCCAAACACCCCCTCAGAGTGTAGTGCAATTGCAGGTCCAGTGAATAATTTTCTCCCAAAGTACATCAACTTTTTGAGAGGCAGAACAGCCCCAATATTTCAGCAAAAGCCACTCGCACCTCGAAGAGAGCTTTTTGCAAAGGATCCCTAATAAAGTGAAGGGCAAGCTTTGCTTTTCCTATCACTTCTATGCAGTTAGTAGACACAATCTCCTGGGAAAAGGTGAAACCACAGGAACTTTGAGGGATAGCAATCAGCAGCAGGGTCTGTTGTAAACAAGTTTTAAATTCGAGACTCATACTCAGGGTAAAAGTTGCATCTGCTGAAATGTCACTTTTACCTATACTGTTACCAATAACGCTCAAAAATCCAAGTAATAGATATTAGAGGAAAAAGGACTCCAATTTCAATTTGTACTTTGAGAGCTCCCTTGCACAGGCACATAAATGTGCTCAGTTCTCAAGAAATGGCAGCTGACTTTTGGATTCCCAATTTACATCCTATTGGGTTCAAGTTCCCTAAGAATTCAGCAGCCAAAGCAGCTCCCAAATTCAAAGCACATCTTTTGCAAGAAATCAAGCTCCCTACGCCTCACTTCAAGCATTCCTAAAGGGATTTGGTCCACCATATATCCCATGCGACAGGGTTATGGCAACATGAATTCCTGCTCCTCAGTGAAGCTGCGAACTGGTGTACCTGCTCTTAAGCCTGCTCTGGTTTTTAAGGAATCTTCAGTGAGATTAAAGCTTAGGAGTTTTACTTCCTATCATTTGAGATGAAGCAGGAACACAAACATGATTGGTTTTCCAGGCTCAGCTGATGGGTAGGAACTCAGTTACCATCAGCCCTGTTCCCATAGCCTCAGGCATTGCACTGAGTCACTTGTCCCACAAGCTGATAAGAGCTACATCTCGAAGGAAAGAAAGCTCTCTTCAAATTGGAAGAAAGATCACAGTGTCAGCAGAGAGGCAGGGAAAAAACTAATTTCAGCATTGTCCTGGAAACCAACTGGGTTTTCAGGTTCCTGAGGTCTTTCTGAGGTTTCATCACAGATCCAGCTCAGGTGTTTCCTTGGCAGGTTTGTCTTCTTACCTGGAGCTTAATCCCTCTCTCTGATCTAGTCATGCTGTCTGCAAGCTAATAAACTTGAAATTACTGTATATCTGTGTGCACCTCTGTTTGAGCTCTGATCTGTGGCACAACCACAGCTATATCTGGACTTGCTTCTTTCTTTATTTTCTGGGGTTGCAGCCTAAAGGCCAGGCTTGATGCTAAACACATTGAAATTCAAATCTCAGTTTACACACAGGGTAAGAGGGACAAAGCAATTTTCAGAGCCCAGGTTTCTGTTGGGATCCATCCCTAGACAGTGCTTTTTAAGTTTAGTAACAGCACAGACCAGGGCTATCTTCATGGCAGAGTATTCCAAACACCTGATCTCACCTTTGTCACAGACAGCATGGGGAAGACTATTAACTACTACTTGCCTGGACTCAAAATGACCATAAGAATTATTTGTAATCAGTGAGCTCTTTATAGCTGCACCAAAGTGTCTTCTTCTCTTGGACCTGTCGTCTTCCCCCATCCTACCGTCTGTGGTCTGCTTATTCTGCAAGGCTTAAAGGCTTCACAGTGCCATCTACCCACTATGTCTACTGCAAAGGTGAAGCCCAAGGCGAATTGCTCAAAGGTAAGAGAGAATATTAAACTACTGTTACATGGGGAGGTTTTTATTTTTTAGTAAGTACTCATGAACCTTAAAATAATGGACAACTTGCATCAGAGGCTGCGTATAGAGTACCTTTCACCCCAAAGGAGCTTTCCAAAAATGTACATGCACACAACCACAGAAACGTAGCCACCTCTGGAGCTGAATACAGCTGCTGCTTATCCAACACAGTGGAATAACAAGGAGAACTACTGCACTGTCCATGACAAACCACCGTTTTTTTGGTAAATGCACTATGGATTTCTGCATGCTTGCTATACCAGAGGAGACCCATATATTTAAAGGCTTCACCTGAGACAACAACGCAGAGTCAGCAAAACACATTTCCTTTATGTCCCTTGGAAGGTCAAAAACCTCCCCAGCAGAATATGGCGGAATACAAACTGCCAGGCTCTTGAGCAATTTCATATCTGATACTCAAGTACTCGCTAGCTCTACCAGTCAGTCCCTGCCGTGACAGATATGTCACAACTAAAGGTCATGGCAAGGTTTTTCCTGCCAGACTTGCTCACCTTACAGGAAAGGCAGATGGCAGATTTGTTTCTCCTCAATTGCTCGGCCCACGTGTCCCAGGCACCATCGCTTATTTCGGAGTGCCCTCTGCCGCCCAGCCCACAGAGCTGCGAGGCTGCAGTTAATGAGGCCGAGAAAATTAGCAGGACCTCAGTTAAGGACAGACAGCAGTCAGCACCATTCAGCCTCCCATGCAGCTCAGAGTCCCCGTGCTAGAGCTGAGACCTGAGCTCAGCATCTGGCTCTAATTACCAGAGATTTAAAGGCAACAGGTTTGGAAAGCACTGCCACCTTCCAGGGCTGCATAGACAACTGATTTTCAGGTCTGTTTTCCAGGACAACTGTGCCTCAGCTCACCTCCCACACCTCACAAAGCTCTTACCCAGTTCTTTTCACCCGAGATCTGGCACAGAAGAGGCAGCAGATGCGCCTTGCACTGGCACTGCTGGGATCTCTCCTTTGCAGCCATGGGAGGCAGCTTTACCCTTCACTTCTACCCTGCCCAAGTCATCTGAGTGATGAGTAACTCCTGCCTCCAAAAGAAAACGGGAAAGCTGACTTTCATCCTGCCCTAGCCCAAGATGTGGAACCAGGAATCTCTGTGTGGGTCACGGGGCCTCAGAAACTGTTTCTGTGCAGTTTTCAATCTAGGTTGTAAGAGATCAGATATTCTAGAAGGTTCTACTAACTTACAACTTCTAATACTTGGCAAAATGGTTTAGTCACAGCTTCAAAAATCCTTACCCTACCCTTACCAATACTCTTTCTGTCCAAGCTGGTGCAGGCAGCCAGGCCTGACAATGAGATTCAAGTTTCTGCCTCTCAATGCCACAACATAGTATGTTCCTGCAATCTGTTACTTACCTAGGTTAATAAAGTTCTTTTAAGCACAACATCCATAAGTAGCTTTATTAGCTCACTCACTCATGTACAATCAGCTACCACACAGGCACAGCACTGTCCTGCACACAAAACAGCTTTGCAACACATACAGGATTCTCTGTGCAATGAGGTCAGGTATTGCAAAGCTGCTAGGTCTGTGCTCCAAAGAGTAATGTGAAGCTCTCAGCAAGGAAATGATTTGCACATGTGCATGCAAAGATGTACACATACAGTCTTCATCTCTATGCTAACAACAAGCATCTTAAAAAAGCTTAGAGGCGGCAGTCAAAATATAACTCACCAAGTGTTGCACTGGGGAAGAGAACTACATGATAGCAATATATGATTTTATCTCTCATCTTTTTGTTTTCCAGAGGCATATTCCTCTCTGCGAGGTATCACTCCTATACCTCTACAAGGATGAAATTCCATGATTCGCCCCATCTTATGTCAGGATCAACGTTACTACCCCACATGTTCACTCCTAATCAATACACGCAGCTGGGACTACCTCTTAGATTTGCTACAATTCAGAATTTTTTTTTGCCTCCCACAGCAAAACACAGTTTGTTTTGCCAGACTTGTCACTGCAAAGCTGAGACAACTTGCTTAAGAACAGCCAAAGACACATTCCTAGCTCTGTATCTGTTGCCAATGAGGGGGTTTTAATTCCCAAAGGTGTGTGTCGGGTGTCAGGGTATGCAACACAGTCTTTGTGTGGGCACTTACACCCACATTCCCAACAATCACTCCCAATTCCCTTCCCCTTTCGGCAGCCGTGCCTCCCTTGGGAAGAGATACCTGAATGCAGTCAGGTAGGTAACTTCTCCCTTCAGCAAACTGCCAGCCCTTGTTGCCTGCCTGCATGATTACTGTGATTGCTTATCTATGTCACTGTGTCATCCTCCCTGTTCTGCTCTCCCCAGGCAGGCAGCAGAGCCACGCATAACGTTCATAAACCTTAACACAAGCATGTTCGCAGTTTCTTGCTGCTACAGTAAGCACTGAGGCTAACCATGGCCGTGTTGACCCTGGAGAGGGACACGTTAGAATAACAAGACTCACAGCAACACTAACACTGCTATTAGGCAACTGATACTGTACCAGAAATAAACACAAAGGCATCGCCTGGAACTACAAAGCTCTAGTAATAGGGCTGCTGCAGCTGAAACGGCCCATCAGAAGAACAATCGTTTTGGGGAGGTTGTGCTATTTACTAAGCCAGCTGATGCCAGGACTGAGTGTTATCAGAGCTCATCTGCTTTTGCCAGCTAAGTAGCTTATCTAATGAATACACTATGTCACCTTACAAATCTTGCTTCTTCAGGATTATAACTCCTGTGACCTCCCAAATGCAGAATCCTTACAAAAGCAGATGAGGCACAAAAAAACCTCAAACCAACCAACCTACCACTGACATTCCGCAGGGAACAGCCTGGGGTAGGCATCCTTTGCACCAGGACAAGAAACTGCAGCAGCACCTCCAAACATTTCAAGGTGTTTTCAGTAACAAGGTTCTGTCAGAGGGCCTTTACCTAGAAATAACTCCTGTGCACGCTGTCTTTGAGTGTGCCACATGCTGCCCAGCAGATTTTAGTCCTTGTTAGGTGGGACGAGCAAAAATGCCATGTCTTAACACCAAACAGCACAGGCACAATATTTTTCATGGGGTCAAACAATTACTAATCATGCTTTTAAGCTGTATCTACATTCAGGACAAATTCTTTTGTTTACTGCTCTTTTTTTTTTTTTTTTTTTGACAGCATTCATGTGGAAGCAAGGGGAAAGGATGGACATATTTATGGTGAAAAGGAAAAAAAAGTCTAATCTAAACTGTTCTGTTGGCCACAATCCCTTCCCCCCTCTTCGGCATTTTCCAGAGGACTCTAGCTCCTCTTCCCGTTTGCTCATTTCATTGGCTCCTCCACGGAGTTGCCATTCTCTGCCCATATCAACCCTGATGCTATGCAGCATGTGCTGGGTGTCCGCAGGGGGTACCACGACCCTGCGCACCAGCCAGAACATCACACAGGCACATTGCGCTAATGGAGGTGGATTGCTGCGCTTCAGTCTCTAACACACATAATGAGATTAGCATTTGAATAGTGCTGATCAAGTTACCAGTAGCACTGAACCCTGGGTCCATCAGATGCAAATGAATCACCATAAATTTTGCTCCCTTCTTAAGGGCTCTTTATATGCACGGCCAACACAGAAAGAACTGCAGTGGGTATAGCCAAGGAAGACTGTCTCTCACCATGACCTAGAATTTCTGAGAGTGGAGAAACCATAGGTGCATCTTTCCTTAGATAAAACTTTTTTTTTTAATAAAAAAGAGCATTTCCCCCCCCCCTCTTTTCGATGTCTCTTCTCTGCCAGGGGTGTGGAGGCAATCAGGACATATTCTGGCGTAAGGTTCGGGGACAAAAACTTTCAGAATACCGTTGTGTAGGTCTTAATTCTATCTATCTGTTCTTAATTACCTGAGCGACTTCTGAAAGTCCTGCCAGCCTCCTTGCGTAAAGGACGTATCTTTCCCTGTTGGGAGGATGAAGGTGAAATAAGTCTATGCTGTCTCCAACTGCATTGATTCAGTATGTCCAAAGTGCTTGCAATATTCTGGAACATCTTAGTATTTTCATCTCCTCAGTCTCCCTGGAGAAAGATACAGAACATGTCCCATTTAGGAAGAATCATCTTTACATTTAATCATACAAGGCAGTACCCTAAAGTGCCTAATCCCCTCTGTATCTCAATGGATGCTCAATTATAGGGGAGTTTTCTCCCACCTCTGTGCTGTGGGCAGGAACCCTGAGAGGAGGGGAACCAGGCACAGTCAACTTGTGAAATCTGCAGATGTCAGCAGGTGAGCTTTGGCACACAGCATCACCAGAAACCACAGTGAGAAAAGAAGTTGCAAGAGCTCATCATTCCTACCTAACATGGAGTTTTAACACATTCGCAACATTTCTGCAAGCTTCATAGCAGAAGAAACAATACAACTAAGATATCTCAAATGCAGTCATACAGTTTTTAAGAGCATACTGCAAACCAGCTTGCTCTTGCGACAACTCCAGTTGACCTCTACACGCATTTGGCTCCAGCTGCTTTCATTTCTCTGGACAAACTTGACAGAAGAAACTAAGACCATGTCAGCTCTCCAGCCAGCACGACTGAAGTATGTAAAATAAGTGAGCACTATGAAGAACGCTCAAACTCATTCACTTCCCGATACAAAACCCTGGACAACTTTAATTGCACTCTAGCAAATTCTACACAACCTATGCTAGAACACACAGAAATTGCTACGTGGGTTGAGATTTGCGACTGGGAATGACTTTCTGAAGTCCAGCACTAGCAGAGCTCCATTTATTATTCCTAATATTATTATTCACCCGCTGATAGTCACTTCTAGCCACAGATATTTCTAACAATATTACTACAAGCATTTGTTAGGAAGTTTACACCTAATAGCGTTCATTTATCCTGTACTCATTCAAGAGAGTAACTTCGGATGCCATCTCCATTTATGCTAGCTCTTAATTGATCTTCTCATCATAATGCTGCTTGAGACACTCATTTGGGTTTTCATTTCACACGGTACATTTATTTTGAGGTGCAGGAAAAGAAAGGAAAATACATGCACATAAGCATTAACTTGAATTAGCAAAATATTAGAACTCCTCACCACCTCCCCCGAGAAGCAGCCTTCACATCTCAACACTCCACCCGCTCCCTGTTACAGGAAAGGTGTGAGGAAGTATAACACATTTGTAGTGTCAATCAGCTCCTTTTCCTATGGAGCCTGGATAGGTAAAACTAGCCGCAGGCACAGAGCACAAAAAGCACTCCATGTCCCAGTTGCTTGTATAATAAAACTGAATTAAATCAGTAATTAAAGCAGTTCTTGCACACCACTCCCTAGTGAACCTCAAAATGTTTTTAGAAAGCCAGTGGCACCTCCCCATTTTACTAATGAAAAAAGGGGCTCAGAGCCCACCTTGCTGTGAGCCACCCACCACACAGGCAACAGGCAGCGGCACAAGACCCATTTTGACACCTGTGGCAAAAGCCTGAGCCATTTTTGAATGCAACAGGCAGGCTGCAGCCCTGGGAAAAGGGCTGGGAAAGGGACAGGCCCTTCATGACACCACGCACAAAGACCCCACCTCACAGGCAGAGCCAAAGCACGCTGCCCTTGCTGCCCTCTCTCCTGCCCCGGCCTCCCTGAGCTGTAAGCACAGCAGCGCATCACCCTGCCACCATCTCAGCCCCTTTCTCTGGCAGGGACCTCCTTAGCCAGCCTGGCTTTGGGCTGGCTGCCCCCCTAAGCGGCTCCAGCTGCCCTGGGCCAAGAGCACACGCTGGGAGGTCCCTCAGCAAAGCAGAAACTCACCCTGGGAGATTTACGTGCTGGCTCAAAGGTACTCAAAAGGGCACGCTACCAAGGGGAAGACGTGGGCGCAGCCACATCATCGGCCCTGCAGGGCAGGCGCCCACCCATCCCCTCACACACAGCCTACCCTGCTCCCTGCAAGGCTCGGCCTGCCGCCACGGCCCAGCTCCCAGGTAAACCCAGGAGCGAGGCCAAGGCAACTACAGCCCAGCGCCCTTCCCTCTTGGAGGCCCGGTCCCTTGTGTGAACAACCACCTGCTCATGGAGGCTGGGCGCTCCTCACGACACCCTCACCCCTCAGGGACAGGGCCCCCTCACGACACAGCCCTGCCTCAGGGCTGAACCCGCCTCAGACACCTCCGCACCTCAGCGTTGAGGCCCCTCGGGGGGAAGCTTCTCCTCAGAGCTGGACCCTGCTTCAGCACTGCCTCGCCTCAGGGCTGCGCTTTCCTCAGCGTGGAGCCCATCAGGGCGCAGCTTCTCCTCAGCCTTGAGCCCCCCCTCAGGGCATGGCTTCTCCTCAGCGTGGAGCCCCCCTCAGGGCACGGCTTCTCCTCAGCCTTGAGCCCCCCTCAGGGCGCGGCTTCTCCTCAGCGTGGAGCCCCTCAGGGCACGGCTTCTCCTCAGCCTTGAGCCCCCCCTCAGGGCACGGCTTCTCCTCAGCCTTGAGCCCCCCCTCAGGGCACAGCTTCTCCTCAGTCTGGAGCCCCCCTCAGGGCACGGCTTCTCCTTAGCCTTGAGCCCCCCTCAGGGCACAGCTTCTCCTCAGTCTGGAGCCCCCCTCAGGGCACGGCTTCTCCTTAGCCTTGAGCCCCCCCTCAGGGCACAGCTTCTCCTCAGTCTGGAGCCCCCCTCAGGGCACGGCTTCTCCTCAGCCTTGAGCCCCCCCTCAGGGCACAGCTTCTCCTCAGTCTGGAGCCCCCCTCAGGGCACGGCTTCTCCTCAGCCTTGAGCCCCCCTCAGGGCACGGCTTCTCCTCAGTCTGGAGCCCCCCTCAGGGCACGGCTTCTCCTCAGTCTGGAGCCCCCCTCAGGGCACGGCTTCTCCTCAGCCTTGAGCCCCCCTCAGGGCACGGCTTCTCCTCAGTCTGGAGCCCCCCTCAGGGCACGGCTTCTCCTCAGTCTGGAGCCCCCCTCAGGGCATGGCTTCTCCTTAGCCTTGAGCCCCCCCTCAGGGCACAGCTTCTCCTTAGCCTTGAGCCCCCCTCAGGGCACGGCTTCTCCTCAGTCTGGAGCCCCCCTCAGGGCACGGCTTCTCCTCAGCCTTGAGCCCCCCCTCAGGGCGTGGCTTCTCCTCAGCCTTGAGCCCCCCCTCAGGGCACGGCTTCTCCTCAGTGTGGAGCCCCCCTCAGGGCACAGGCCCCCTCAGGTGCTGCCCATCACCTCGTCAGCCACAGCTGACCCCGAGGGCCCCTTTCCCCCTCCCACTGCCCCAGGTCCTGGCAGCCCCTGCCCAGAGCAGGCGTGGACTGGACATCCAGTGAAAAAAAAAACAAAAATCCCCTGAAGATGGGACCAAGTTTTCAAGAGCACATTCCAGAATGACAAGCACGTATAAACGGAAGGAAGAGCCCAAAGACGCATGGCCCAGCTCAGGGTAGGGCTCCTTTGTAAGCAGCACAGCGGGACCTTTGCCTTGGTCCGACATTTCAGCTTCTTGGTCCATGAGTTGTGCACAAAACATTTATGAATAAAAAATGTCATTTAAAATGGACACGAAGCTGAAGAAGAAATCTGATTTCTCCATTAGAAAGAGGTCACAATATAATGAACGCTACACCCATGTGGAGAACGATGCTGTGTATAAACTAAAACTCAGTGCATGGCAAAAGAGTTGGAACAGACACAAAGTCTAAGGTCTTTTATTACGTTTCATAGATTAAATATATCTTCAGTAGAGTCTCTTTTTTAAAACACACAAAAGGAAAAAATACATTCTTCATGTACATAGGAAATACTGACCACGTAGCAGGGACCATGTACAGTGCAAAGTATGAACACAGCTACACAGACATCACCACCTTGGATGATTATCAGGCTTTTTCTACAGTAAAATTAGAACAAGTTAACATTTTTGCTTCCACAGAGAAATCCATACCCTTCCCTTCCATGGCATTTTGTGGGATTGTGCAGGAAAGGGATTTTTTTACTTTTTAAACGTATTATAAAATCCTTGCATTGCATGAAAAATTACCAAACTCCACAAGCTTTACCTCTTTCATACACATTCATAATCGTAGTACAATTTTTACTGTGATTGCAGCCCAACTCCAAAAATCCAGGGAAAAACAGAAATATATATAACCTGGTCAAGAGAAAGGAATGAATCAGACTGATTGTTGCAATGTCCAGGAAACATGTAACCACATGTACACACACATACACAAAAGATGGAAGATAGCGAGGTGCGATTGAGCATCTCCTATTTATTACAAGTTTGGAGTGAGGGCATGGGGTTGCACGTTTCACTTCAGCAGTGAATCTCTTCTAGTGTCTCTCAGTATGGGATGTCATTTTGGTAGTACTGGATCATGTCATATGTCCTACTCCTACAGAAGAAAAGCAAAGCCAGAGGTAAGTTTAAAAAAACACTGCACTCATTGACACAGAAACAAACATCAAGATCCCACAGAAACAAAACACGGGTGAAGCAAATCAGCTGCTAATCAAAACTAGCCCTAAATGCTTTGAAGGCATTGTGAAGGCCCAGTTACTGTTATGAACAGCACAAAACATCCTGCTCTTGTTTAAACTAGGTAAAAAAAGTACTTCCATGCTTCTCAGTGTGGCAACACCAACAGCAGCTTGGATCCTGTGTTTGGATAAGACAGAAGCACCTCACATTGCATTGGCAGTATGTTTTAGGAGAAGCAAATGCACAATGAACAAAGCAAGATCATCAGGGCTGCGTGGAGACAGGATTATGTGGAAATAAAAGTAATCTTAATTAAGGAGAATGCTAATAATGAAAATAAAAGTGCAGGGGAAATAACAACATTAATAGCAGCATCTCTGATGAGTGACTGATCAAACAAATCTAAGCCTTGTTACAGATAACTCAATTATCCATGGGCAGAGCTTATTCAGGTCACAGACTAACCATGCCACAGGTACAGAAGCTTAAGCTTGCCAGAACTAAGCTGGCTCTGGGCATTCACACAGCAGTGTGACTGCCTTCATAACCCCCAATATAAATCTAAGATTCTGAGCAGATGCACCAGCAGGCACTAGAAAATCCAATTCAGTTCTAGCAGGACTACATCTGAGCCAGTGAACCTTACTGGTCTTAAGCTGACTCCATATGGAACTACACAAGAGTTTGTATTAGACTTTCCAATATATCCCACAAAGTCTTTATCATCTGGGATAATAATAAAACATGCACTTAAGATGTTTAAGTATTAAATTCATTTGACTTAAAGTATTAAATGTAATAAAATTATGTTTTTACATGTCATTTCCTTTCAAAAGTTTTGCACAAGATACCAAACTATTTGTATACTTGAACGGAAAA
Organism: Aquila chrysaetos chrysaetos; assembly: GCF_900496995.4. Taxonomy (NCBI): domain Eukaryota; kingdom Metazoa; phylum Chordata; class Aves; order Accipitriformes; family Accipitridae; genus Aquila; species Aquila chrysaetos. The sequence goes on from NC_044012.1 coordinate 38,991,374, forward strand.
AACCTACAGTTGATTGGCTAGCTGGTGATTAAGTTGACTTTTAAATTGCTAATTATCTGATAGAACTGATTATTCCATTCAGTGTACTGAATAGTAGATGACAAATAAACATGGCCCAGCTACAAAGACATTCAGAAACCACACTGCCAGTGTCCTCTAGTTGAGGCATTTTCCCTAGCCAGTATTATATAATAACTAACATATGGTCTAGCAAAATGATTAATGTGTTAATGTAGTATCAAGTCATCAAGAAAAAATTAGTAGAAAGATTAGAACGCATTTCTAGAGAAGAGTCAAATACACTTTTGCACAGAATAGCAGCTTTGAATTTCAGGAGGATATTCAGGCAACTTGATGCCTACAAGCAATCATAAAAAGATTTTGGAAAGTCACTGTAGTCCTGTTTCACTTCCATGCTTACTCAGACCAATGGACAATGCATACTGTTTTTTAAGAAACCTTCTCCTTACAAAAGGGAACAAGCTTCAAGATCAATCCCTCTTCATTCTGACCATAAGGCATGCTATTCCTGTTGCCATTCAATACCATTGTTTACTATTTATCCCTTTATTTGTAGAGGTGACCCTACCCTATATAAAAGGGGGTATCACAACTAGACATACAACCCTAATAATACAGTTGGCCATGCTCTAACATAGGAGCCAAAATGCTTAACTTTGGGGCCAAAAATTCACTCCCAACAGAAAACCTTCTATTCTTCAGACTAGCCAGCCTTGCCATTTGACCAGCCTGGGCTTAAGCCTTCCTTCCAAGTGTAAAAGGGAGGAGATGCAGCATATTCAGAAGCAAAGCTGCTATCCTGCATTATCTAAATATCAACACTCGAAAATGTTTGGTATCTGACTGATAAAACTCTACTTTTTAGCTCTGCTCAAAGCTTGATGACCTTTCTTTAGCCATAGGGAGAAGACATGCAGAGATGCCAAACCTGTTGCTGAGGAAACAATTCTGGATGATCTTGATGATGAAAGTTGCAGCCTCCCGTTCAGTCATGTTGGGGCTGAACCTGTGTCTATACGCAGAAAATCACAAAAAAGCAAGAGTAAAATTAGTGAGCAAGAGTAAAATTTCCTTTGAGCATGATACAAATGTGTCTTTGCACAAGCTTAGCCAGGTGGTGATTTCACTTGCTGCAAGTACCTACTTCTTGTGAGACTACCTCGTACAAATTATGTAATGTTTTAATAAGCACTTGCCGTTAGCGGAGACAGAGGCTGTGAACTTTTCATCAGTCTAGTGGTAATTCTAGGAACAGCAGATCCCTCTTCCTAGGTAGCTGCTGCTTTTAAAATATCTTTGTACCTAATAGTGCCCTTGAGCTGCAGCCCGTCATACTTTATGAATCTGGGCTTATCTTTAGGAAATTGTAGGAAGTTATATGCAGGAAGTGCTGAGCTAACTCTGCTCACTCTGGAGGCATAAGCCTGAAGGCCTGTTTAAAGTGTCACATTAGAATTTGTATTTGCCTAAGCTGCTGGATGTTACAACATAGATCCATTCAGTACTGCATTATCTGTAGAACAAATTTTAAGATGCTGTTCTTCAGAGTCCAACACCATTTCAGAGGACGTCAGACCCTGCAACACATTACCTCTCAACTAAAGCAGATGTTTCCTTTACAGTCTATTTTGCTAGTCCTACAAACTTCAAGATAATGCACATACTTGCACTTGAACTTAATTCTATGAAAAGACCTCTGGAATTCCTACTTTCTGAGATATTCTATAAACAAAAGTCACCATTTTTACAATGTTAAGGCATTTAAGATATTTGAGTAGCATGACACCTATACTCACTGCATAAGTTGTGGCAATATACATTCTGTGAAGAACATATGAACATTTTCCAGTTCATACATATGCTGACTTACTTCAACAGCTTGATTGTCTGCCCTCGGAAACAGGGCAGCCCTGTATCCAACATTAACGTAACCAGTGAGACGACAGCATCCATGTAAGGCCTAGAGAAAAACAGGACAAAAAGGTTACAGCACTCAAGCTTCTGCAGCCTTAGTAGGGCAAGCTGAGAAGTTCAACAAGCTGGATCACACCTTTTTCTGTAATTAAATTAACACATACAATCCTCTTATATTTGCTGGTGGACCTACACCGTTGCTTGCAATCTGTCACTTTAAATTTCATTCCTTGATGTTGGACTACCAGATACTCAGAATGCTGCACGATGAACAATCTCAAGGAGGATTACACAAAGCAATGCTTTAGTAAACAACATTGCTTTGGCATCAGAAAGGTGAATCAGTACAAAAGGCTAAAACCAGCAATACCACAGTAACAGATTATCTTCTAATTCCTAATTATGTAATTCTTTGCTACATCAGCCCAGCTTCCCTTCTCCTTCCTCTCCTCCTACTCAGAACATTTATTACCTACCAAGCTATTACTCTACTACTTGGGTGACATTTTTGCCCTGACACAAAACTTTCTCCAGACTGCTCCCCCTCAAGGAACCAAATTGATATTGACTCCAAGACAGCCCCTTCTGGGGCCACTAGCTGAAGAAACTTTGATTCTGTAAGGTACTATCAATAATACTTCATACTCGTGATAAAATGAGCTTTTATCTAGACTCTAATGTACTGTCCTCCTCCCACCCACATGCAACATCATCTTGATAGATTTATTAGTGCTCCTGCATGTTAAAGCAAACCCTGTTTGCTTGGTATGGAGCAAGTTAACGTTGCAAATCTTTACTGTGACTGGCTGGCAATCACAGCTGAAGAGCTGAGCCGCCAAAACCCCTGCATATTTTACAACAGAAAATGGTAGCACTTTTTCACATCTCCTACCTAATTAACTCTAGCTGAAATGGTCATTAATGTGATTGTCCTATTTGGGAAAACAAAGAAAGATTTTGATTCTCCTGTAGTTTCTTACTGCAAAGTTTTAACAGCATACTAAACCGTGTGAGGAAATGTGTGTAACTTTAATAAATGTGTGTCATTTATAAATTGAATATAATATATAAAATTTTCAAATATAATATAAGAACAGAAAAAACCCACAAAGTTAGGCTGTAAAATTGCAGGACTATTAAATTGTTTCAAAGTTTGCAAGATGTACTAGGACAGTCTGACAGGCTCAGACCCCCTACAGACAAATATTTATTATTATTTATCTTCTCATCTGGTTTTAGACAGGCAAGCACTTCCACTTTTGAGCAGTTAAGAACACCTTACCTGACTGCCAGATAGCCTCTGACACACATCTCCATAAACCATTTGAATGGAGTTGCCTCCATTTTTCCTCCCATTATCATCACCATCTCATCAGTCAGCTTAATGTCAGGCTCCCAGCCCAGATTTCCACCAGGTGAGCTTTCAAACATGAATCCAAAATCTGTGCACAAAAGATAACCCACCTCATAAACTTTGTTGGTTAACTGTGCAGTGTCAAAGCTGACAGAAGAAAGGAGAGGTGGACTTCACATATTAGTACCTACTTTTTCTACCAACATTTCAACTCCAACTGGAAAAAAGCTTTGGTGACGTGTAAGAACACCAACAAAAGAATCATCACAATGACATTAAACTAGATGTAAGAATGATGACATCAAATAAACTCCTTGCTGAAACGTCTGCAGTTCCAGAAAAGCAAAGCTAAAGCAGAAGTTACAGCCTCACACAATTATGTGTTTACTTGTTGGATTTAATTCATACCCATACAGTGATGAAAGGAACCCAAAGATACATTTATATATTTATACATATATACGCACACATATATGTGTGTATGCATGCATAAGTACATACACATGCATAATCCATACATATATGCGTATACACTTCCCTGAAGTTGGTAGAACTTTGCAAAGCTAAATTTACACAGAAGCAGCCAAAACAAATATACATACAATACTGAACAGGCATGAAAAAATCCCATGTATATTTACAAACTATGTAATCAGTATATAGATTGATCTCAAAAGGGAAATGGCTTATTGTCTTCTATGAGCAATATTTTACAGCAGAAAGAAAAGGTAACTACTGAAATTCAAATGTGGACATGACTGACCAATATGAATGATGTGTCCCTTTTTGTCCAGCATGATGTTGCCATTATGCCTGTCTTTAATCTGGAGCAGAAACAGGAGAAGACTATATGCAGCCATACTGCGGATGAAATTATAGCGAGCCTGTACAAACAAGAAGTTAAAACAAATCAGAACATAGAAAATTTAATAGCTCTCCATCCCAGGAGCAGATACAGCTGAACAAAGTATTTTTCTTTTTTCCATTCATGATTAGTTTGAAGCAATGTCCAATGATATTCTCCATACATCTACAGCTCAATAACTTCTTTAGCTAACTCACTCATAGTTAAAAATAGATTATCAGCATCAGAAACCAGATACAGCATTATGGTAGTCATTATCCAATTATTTGTCATTATTCTTATAGCTAGAATATTTCTCAGTTGAGATTTTGCTGTGCTTGCCAACTGGTATTTTACCTTCTGGAATGCAAGGGTAGACTCATCTCCATATTGCCTTGTAAAGTAATCATACATCCCAAAGTCTGTCTGCCTGCCCAGCTGGTCACGGGATGTGCAGTCAGGAATGCATTCAATAACACCGCACTGAAGGGAAAGAAGAGAAACAGGTCTGTGAAGCACGCTCCCAACATATATTTTGTTCGTGGCTCTTGGCAGTCATACAGGTCCCCAGGGAAACATGGGGAAGCCTATGGATCACTGAATACAGAATTTCTAGTTTATTCATAAAAAAAGCATATCCAGTTTTTTAGGATTTCCATGCAACCTAAGACAAGCTCTGTGACTTTCCACTGACTTGCACAATGTAGTCCCAAAAATCAAACAACAAACATGAATAACCACAAGCAGCAAAATTTCAGAGCCAAAAGCTTTAGAAATGCAGGAAGCAGGAGAGGAAAGACTCTTTTTGTCGCTGGTACTCCAAATATTTGGCGTAAGTGATGTGGGCAGTATTTCCTTCCAGCGTGGAATTTTTATGTGGGCTGGAAGAGAGACTTTTTAAATTAGGAACTATTTTCTACAGCAGTACAGTTAATTGCCCACTTACCCCAGGAGCTGTGGCCACCACTCTGTATGGAAACACAAAAAGATCCAGGCCTACCAGCTGAAATATGTTCTTGAAGAGATCGATGATTTGTAAAGCTAACATGTCCTGTTATACAAGAAAAAAATTGCACAAGCATTACAGGGGTTATGGATCATAAGTTAGATTACAAAAATGCTCTGAAGAACTCTGAAGTGAACATTAAGTTACCCCAGCAGGTCTGCAGATGTGTGCTTGTGCATGCACTGTGGCTCTGGGGGAAATCAACAAGGGAAAAGATAAATGCTGTTTAAGTGGGTAGCAAGCAACACTGAAGATTTAACTGCTGACCTAAGAACAACAAACTTTTCCATCACTCTTTGATAAGAGGGCTACTACTAACTCCAAGGGTAATAGCTAGCATTCCCTCTTAATTAAAACCAATCAAGCTTCAATGTACAAGATACCACCTTGGAAACTACTGCTATGTTACCAACAGTTCAATCGAAAAATAAACGCTGAAAAAGAACTTTAAGTCATGGTAAACTGTCTTGAAATAATGGCCTTTGTTTCCAAACCAGAATTTCTCTAGTGGTACAACACAGCTCTCTCCCTCAGTCCCTAACTAGTGGAGATTCTCAAAATTCCTAAGAAAAATATTTCTATACTAAAATTATTTTCTTCTTATATATTATCACCTACAAATCTTCTATAACTGCAAAGCCCGATAGCTTTGTACCTGTCTGCAGTCATCGCCCACTTTAAAGATAGCTGCCTGCCAACAGATTTTCTTACTGTCCACCCCTTCTTCTGCGCTTTCATCTATGGAATCAGAACGACAACGCAGACCTGCAAGAAGATTACAAAGCAAAACCCAGACACAGACTTTAATTAGTAACTTTCTATCATGTCAAGCCCTCTGCACTCAAACCCACATTTCACTGCAGGCAGGTGCACTACAGATATTTCTGCCTTGCAAGGCGAATACCGTAAGATAGTTCCCTTTGTCTACTGGAACTGGAACATATCAAAAGAGTGCTCGTGGTTTACCTGATAAATGCCTGAATTGCATTGAGCTACAGCCTCTCTCAAAATTTATTATGAGAAAAAACTGCCAAAACCTGGAGTTTGCTACAGTCTAAAAAACACAGAAAGGCTATCAATTTATATGTCAGTCTAAAGTCACTGTTAAAATTTCTTCAAGATACCTATGTGGCTTGCTTCCTGGGACTTAAAAAAAATTGCAAAAAAATGGATGTAAGTTTTCAGAATTTTCTTCTCTCTTCCTTTGAGACAGTTTCATTTCTGAGCAGAACCATTGCAGATAAAGTTCAACATAGAAGTAATTTTACACAGCAGTATAGGTCACTAAAAGCAGGCAATTTTAAAGGAATTGCTGACTCTTAATTAGTAGTGTCAGTGATTAAGATGCAGTTACTAACCTTCTTTTTCAAGCTCACTAACTCCACATCGTTTCACTTTAAATTTGGCCAGGTAGGGTGCTTTTGCTGCACTAAATTGTAATAAAAACAAAGATGATGATGAGTGAAAGTTAGCTAAACAAGAATTTCTAGAAAAATACCTAAATATAATGAATTAACTTAATGGGAGAACATAACAAGAGCATGGTACCTCTGCATAGGAGTTCCTGATTTGTAATCAATGTCCAGAACAATAGCTTCAGGATTGCTGGGCAAGTAACAGCCTGCAAAATGGAGCGGACAGCTGAGAACAAATCCACTGGCTAGTGCGACAATGCAACTTGGAGAATAACTGATGTTAGTGTCTATAACTTTAGCACATCTAAAACTGGAGATTACAGTCTGTGAGCTATGAAGGACGCAGTAAGTATCCTTTACATTAGTGAGTGATTGCCAGAAACTAAAAGAATACAGTTTTGAACTAATACCGCAGAATCTGCACCACAGAAACGTACAGACAGGACTTCTCTTACAATAGTCCCTAATAAGATGTGGCAGCATGTCCCAGTGCGCTAGCGAGGGCCCTTAGCAACCAACACATGGTAGGAGAATTGAGACCTGTTAGACAGAAATCAGTAAAAGCTTTCCAAACTCCATTTTAAAGAGAAGATTCAGATTGGGAAAACATATGTTCAAGATTTGAAAGGACCCTCAGACAATGACATTTCAAGGGAATGCCTGATGGGAGAAAAAGGAGAACCAAAGGAACTGGACACACTTCATTCTTGAGATAACATAACTTCTCAAAAGTGCCTCATATTTTTAGAAAAGAAGGTGGTCCAAAGAAAAAGAGCTTATTTATCTTCCCTCTTCAGACATACATTTCTACTTTTATCCATGATGTGCGTTATCTGACTTGCTCTTGGGCAAGTTTTTATGCACCATATAGAAATAACTGGGTGGGTAAAAATATTTGAATTGTTTCAAGACAGGAACAATCCAACTGTAACAGAAGAACAGCCACCAGCACCAAAACTGAGAGATGCCACTTGTGGAGATTCCAAGATTTGCTTGCAGAAAATACAGTATTCATGTTGAATGCAAAAAGCCCACTATATTAGGTGATTAAATCACATCTTACCAGGCTGCACTTTCACCTCAGATAGAGCACTCAAACAAGCTTTTTTTCTTTCATCTCCCTTAGGGAATGGCCTAGAAAGATGAATGATATTTTATTTATCCGCATACTATATATTACTCTATGCGCTAGCCTCAAATTTGTTTCGAACTTACACAAACTTCACTAAAAATATTTCTTCCTGTAATGACAAAGATCACTTACTTCACCACTTCTAGAGAACTTAGAGGCTCAATACCTAACCAGAACATTTTCTATCTTAATGAAGGTTATAGTCTTTGCTTTGTAGATTTAACATTGATTTGACATACAGGTTGTTGACAAACCCAAACAGCGTAAGAGATGTGAATGAAATATATGAAGGCTCCTCCTTATACAGAAATTTGAGCAAAATTATACCTTTGTAAGCACTGCAGTTGTTATACCAATATAATTTTCCCTTGTGGAACTTATTCTAGAATAAGAACATTGTTAACTGCAAAAGGACAAGCCAGCAAAATGCCTATGCAATTACATGCCTAATTTGTTCACATACTTAGCATGACTGCAGGTGTCAACTGGATAATTGCTAACACGGTTAACGATTAGTACGTACAATTACCTATTTTGCACAGGCACTTGTGTTAGCCATCTATTGAAGTCAGTCACACAATTGCATGCTCACCTGGTGTAGCAGGATGCAACTGAAAGGTATTACTTATGCTCTAGTTTTAAGCAGTACAGCAGATTACTGAAGCAGCAACATAACACTTAAGATAATGAAATCATCACAGATGATACATTTATTCCTTTATGCCATCTACAAAACAAACAGCATCTCCTCTATGTTGTCTTAACATTGGAGATGCACAAAAAACAGATTCATTTTAAGGCTGGTGTGCAAAATGCAATGCTTGCAAAGCACAATTATTATCAGTTGCTTAATTATGACTTCATACTAACAAACAGTGGATTGATTTCATTCTAAATAAAGATATTCAGATCCTAACCCTGCCTTTTAACTCATCCTACTGGGCAAAAACATCTTAACATACATGTAGAAGTCACCTAATATTTGACTGTTTCTGTGATTTAAGTGTCCTTTAGCCTGATGCCCTTACACTGGTAGTTTGTAAAGCTTCGTTTTAGAGGAGGTATGTTCCAGGACTACATTTTATATGACGTTCAAATACTTTCATATACCAGAGAATATTTTAAAAATATTCAATGAAACCACACTTACAGACTTAGAGCTTGTGCGCTGAGCTGCTGCCATCCACTGGCAAGCTTTATAAAAGTTAAATTACTGCAGTCTTTACAGTCAACAGTGAGAATCTCTCTATGAGCAGAACTTCCAGTTTTAAGAGATCAACAATCCAATGTTTATGACATTAAATCTTTCTCCCTAACCACAATTTAGAAATGAAGGACAAAGACTTATATATGCAAAAAGAACAATCATATTTGTATTACACTGCACAATGAAATCTCTTCCAGAAGAAGAAAATAAAATTTAATGGAGTTCTAGCAGAAGGCAAACCATTTACCTATCCTTGTGGTTTTTTGGGTTTGTGGTGGTTTTTCTGTTTTGTTTTGTTTGTTTTTAAACTCCACACAAAATGCTGATAACAAGTTATAATATGCAAAATTGACAGTCAATCTGGTAGACCTAAACAGAGAAGTGCTGTTTTTCCTGCCTGAATCACGGTCTGCTTACTGCTCAGGAGAACACTGGCAGCATATCCAAAAAGCCAAATTAATGATGCAGGTGACAACTAGACTGAGGGGATTTCAACTAGGACAAGCGCACCGATTGCTTTACCAATTCCATTCCTATATCAGTGCACTTTTCTATGGAACGTCATTCCACTATCACCAACCACAATGTATTTGATAAAATCAGATTAAAAACTAAACTTCAAGTTTAGAATCATCTGCTTCCAAAGTAAAAAGTTACAGCTGTTTCAGAAGGACTGCTAGCTCAAAGCACAAGCACTGAGATCAGGGCAGATACGAATTATCCCTAAAAGTCAAACTAAAATGAGCCTTTGCATCCTACTACAACTCTTACATTTAAGAAAAAAATTCATTTCTTATCATATAAATAATTAATTCTTTTTTCCTGAAAACACTATCTCAATACCCCTAAAAGTGACTCGGCCTCTTAATCAGGACACTGCTAATTAGCAGAACAGCGAGCCCGCAAAAAGCACAATTCTGAAGTACGGCACTTACTTGATAATGGCTGAAACGTTGGTGATTTTATTAAAGAAATCAAATTCCCGTTGGTAGAACTCCTTGGCTGGACCAGATAATGAGCCAGTTATCTCCTCTACGAGCTGCTCTAGAAGTTCCCCAATGTCAGCTGCACGTGAAAAAGGAAGTATTTGTGTCAGCAGCTTATTTCAGAAAGTCAAATGATAAGGGTGATAGAAACAGCCACCTTCAGATGGTATTCAAAACAAGGTACTGATGCAAACATTGCCGCATCTCTTTTAATGCATTCTGTCAGGTAGAACACTTCTACAGAATGGGCCCTACCTCTACAAATGAAAGAGAAGTTCCTAGCTAAAAGGATTCCTCCTGCCAAGAGAGAAGCAGGAAAGAGATTTAGTCTGAACTGAGACAAGGAAAGGAGTCAAGCTAGATTATATTTTAAAGCACTCACGATCTTTTTGGTGTCCTTCCTCATCCAGGTAGATATTAGTTTTCATGTTCCAGATGAATTGGTGAGCCAAGAGCTGGGATTTGGCAGCTGCCCACAGGATGTATTCTCTAACGTAACCCATCTGCAACCATATCCAGTCCAGTAAGGATCAAAGATCATTACAACTCTAGCAGACTCGATACTACTGCTTCTAACAGCTATTATTCAAACTCAAAAATATTTAATGGATGGAAAGAAGACCTCTGCAATCTCATTCACATCGCTAAAAAGACCTTTGAAGAATGACAGTGTATTTTAACAGGAAGTGAACTGACTAAACTGTTTTCAGCTTTATTACTGACCTATTCCGTTATTCTAATCAACCTTCTTCCCAATTCTGTGCCATCTTCTATCTGTTTTATTTGGATTTCAAATCTCTTTGAACTTATGGCATCTCCCAGTATGTGTACAAGGCACAGTGCAATAGAGACATTGGTCTTGCTTGGCATCACTAAATGCTCCTGTAATACCAGAAATCTAGACCAGAAATCAGTGTCATATGGACTGCACATTTTGGTGGCAAGAACTGCACATGCTGTCACAGTTCCACAGAAATTCTAGAAAGTAAGAACAAACCTACAAAAGAAGTTGAAGTGTACAAGGGAATCCTACTCATTCCAGAAGCTGCATTCCCTTTCCTCTACTTGCAGCTGCTTCTGTAGTCTGTCGATATTTCTACATTTGACTTATATTAACAGACAAGATGTCTGACGTTCATGCTCTGCATGGCAGAGGATACTTAAATCTATGCAAAGTTCTCAAAGAATAAATACAGTCACCTACACTACTGGCTGGGGATGTCTTCACCTGAAAATAATACACTGACCAGAGTTCACATACCTTGTGGGCAGGTAACAATGACCTCACACTAATGAACTCTGAACTTGGTCGTCAAGCTTTACTTCCGGCTTCTGCAAGATGAAGCTAAAATGCGATTTCATACACATGATGGAGCACAAGACATCCCTAGATGTCTTCTCTGATTAACTCCACAGCAAAATGATTAAGGATAGTGATTTAATTTCATTACTCTTGTCTCATGCAGACCTTCAAAAGCTTTATTCAGACAGAGTCCTCATCTGGGGTTTCCCATAATAAAATCTCTTTCCTGACAGATGAGCTATACAGCCTCTGGTTTCACAAGTTTACCTGTTCATAAAAGAGGTGAATCTAAAGCCAGCCAGCCTCTAGAGACAATAATTTTTCTTCTATGTATTAGAGATATAGGACAATAACAAGCAACATTAGTTTAAGCTTAAATTTTGTCTGATTTGCAGTTTTAAGTCTAAAAGCTGCTTTAAAAATCTGTTTTGTTCATATGCAGCTGTTTCATATCCTCACCTTGTCATACCGAAGTGCCTGCACAATCTGTGGAATGTAGAATAAAATGGCATCCTGAAAGAGAAAAGATGGCAGGTTTTTTATTGTTATTGTTTTAGTAGTTGGAAGGGAAGACAGGTCACATGCACAAAGAAAAACTCTCTTTAGTTAGGTGATGAGCAAAATACCACTGCCTCTGTATTTTAAACTATATATATGCCACCTCCTCAAATCAAAGTATTTTTCTATCCACTTACTCCCTTCAGAAATATCATTAATAATCATGTATTTTACAATCCTAATACAAGTCTGACAAGTGTTAAAAATCCAGCCTTCTGCTGCTTTAGAAGAAACACCTTTCCACTGAGAAAAGATTTGAAAGGAACAATTTGAGAAGAGCAGCCTGAAGAATTCAGCTTAGTGTGATTTATGACAAAAATGTTGCAAGTACATGAGCCAGTATTATGTGGGACAATCAACTTTAAATTTTCACCCCGATATATTCACATTCTGCAATGTGGTGTGCCCACTTAGCATACACGTCTCTCCACGGTACTAAAATAAAGCCTGTGGCCACAATGACTAAGGCCATAACTTTACTGGGGGAGTTGAGGCTCTCTTGAAATTCATCTTACCGGAGGAAAAGATCGCAGGACTTTAACCCCATACTGAGCTGTTAGAGGATGAGGTGGATACATGCTTGAAAAATAGGAAAGGCCAGTTGGTGGATCTGTTGGTGCCCAGCACAGAACGTGGCTGAGCTCAGGTGCATCAGCATCAATTGTATGCCAGGTAACCAGGTACTGAAAAAGCAGGTCAGACACATTAGGAGTTTATAGCACCCAGTAATGTCTGGGTAATACGTATCAGACAGTAATCTAATCAGTATCTAGCTTCCTATAGCAGGGGAAGTGAAACATGCTACATTTTTTTTTACAAAACCACAGCTATTTTATCTAAAGCATTTTTTTTCCATGGAAATCTAACTATTGGAATCGCCTCACCTCCCAGATCACCAGATGAAGTTAGTGAAGTCAAGTTACTAAAAGCACAATACAGGAGTTCTAGCATAGGGAGAAAGAAGAAGGATGAGCCCTTTTGAGTCAAAGAAGGTTCAGTTTTCCTGTCATCTATTTTACAGGTGATGTACAGAATGCAGCTCTGACAAGACTGTCCCTCACATGACTAGAGTGCTTCACTGCAGATCAGCCTGAGTCTCCTCCATTTTAAGAGGCTTGGCCTCTTGACACACAGAACAGGTTAAGCTTGAAATAATTTCAGCAGCACTCACCAGTGGTCTTTTTACATATTAAGCAAAAGGAACAGAAATGGTAGCTGTGCTGCAAGTGATGAGTTTTGAGACATTTTGTGTATGGCGAGAATATACCCAAGAGCAAGATGTACCATTAGCTAACTAGCCACCTACTCATGACTGTGATTCTTGCCTCAGCACCCTATTTCCACAGCTGTTCTGTCATTCTCTCCTACAGAGCTACGGTTAGCACTAGAACATACACTGTGTTAAATAAAGACTGTATTTTCCAATATATCTGGATGAACAGACATACTGGGGCCCTGTAACGGTATAAATATTCACAAGTACCTTTATTGCTTCAGGAACATCACTAACAGCTCCTGGGTCCAACCGAACCAGACGGGTCACTTCTGTTCCAATAGCTTCAGTGTTCTTAAATCTAAGTATAACCAGGAATTCAATAACATTGTTAGAAAATTTTGACAGCCTTTTCTATTTAAGTGAAGACAAGGACAGCAAAAGGCAGAAAAATATATGCTTAATAAACAAATAGTCCAACCATGAAATAATGCACACTGAGGGACCAATATGCTGTCAAAAGAGGATTCATGAACAACTGGTCCTTATCCAATGCTTTTGTATAAACCACTAGTATGTTAGCCCACTATCGGATTCTTGGCTGAAATATACTGTTTGGGATTCTACAGAAACCAGCGTGCAGAACTCTACTTGGCAAAAACTATCACTGTTGTAAGGGGGAAAGAATTTCCTCTCCCTTCCGGAGCCAACTATGCTAATTCTCCTGTAATTCTTATTAAAGTGCAAGCCAATATATAGCTAGAACACTTCATTCAAAGATACTTTAAGCACTGTTTAAATGCTATGCCTGCTAAAGGGTTAAATGCTATTAAAAACCAAACATGTTTTTTTCTGAACAAAACATATCTAAGTGTTAGCAAAGAATGGGTGGCAGGAAAGGAAGCTGGACTCCACTAGAGCCTGAGCCAAATGAGTCTATTAAGTAATCTAGCTCTTTTCATTTCAAAGGTCTCAACCAGCTGTGAAAGTATGCAAGGGGTCTGTAAACAGGAACAAGTGCCATCAGTACTTACAGTGTAAGTACTTGCTCAGCTTCTAAGGCAGCAGGAATTACATCAGTTCTTTTTTTTGAAGTATCTCACCTGGTGGGCAGCTGTACAGCAAGATGAGGAGAAATGCTCCAAGCCAGATTTACATTATCCTTCCATTGCTTCTCACTAAGACTGATATACTTAGACCTCCAGTTTGCTACACTGCTCTCTCCGGTTTGATCCAACTCTAGCTCAGGGGAAGACAGTGGGTTGTACCATGTGATTAAGCGTTCAATCTCAGTAGCCTGAGGGAAACAGAAAAAAAATAATGTGCTTTCTGGAAGAAGAATCACTCCCAACTTCATACTTTAGTGTATGCATCCTGCAACAACAACAGGGTCTTAGAAATTCATGCAGTTTCCCCATTCTTCTGATGACCCACCAGCAATGAGAGTAGTAATGTTCTTCGTTTCATGTAGTACTTGTGTAGCTGCGTACCTCTGTTAGTCTTCTTAGACATTCCTTGAGAAAAGGATAAAAAGTTTTCAGTGGCTTTTGTTCAGTATGTTAAATGGTGCTTTCAAACTGTCTACATCTGGCAACATGAACACTTAAGAACTGAATAACCATAGGACACTTGTAAATTTAGATCAGAGTGACTTCAGAAAGTCAGCATTGCAGCTACTCATTGTACAGTTGTTCTCTGAACATATGAAGTACAACAGGCTACAGGGATATCAATTTAGCCAGTATTGCATTCACTTTAGAAACATGACAGCCTACTAAAAAGAAAGAACACATAGTTTACAACTGTACAAAAACGCAGCCCACAATCTAATGTCACTCTGCTGCCCCCAAAAAGCACTAGGGGCATGTTTGCACAAAGCAAGCAATTTCCTTACAGGATTTCAATAAATCTTGACCTCCAGACTTATTTCTTCTGTGCTACAGAACTGAGCATTCTATCAAAAAACCCAAGTAATTTCAAAACTTTGCTGCTTGCTACCAGTGAGACTTTTTCTGCCCCCTCTCCAAAGTTTGGTACTGGTAATTAAATACCCTGCCAGAAGAACAAGAGCCCAATATTAAAGGTAAATATTGACTTTAAGCAATATCTGCATATAAAATATGCTGTCAAGATGGCTGCAATGAGCTGGTTGCAATCAAAAAGATACCTGATTTTTTAGATATGGTTGACATGCCACTGGATAAAGGGTAAGTATTTATCCATCCTTGTGTAGCCTGTTGCCGAGATCCAACATTGATATCCAGGTTGCTCCTGGTGTCTTGATTATCTAACAACGAGAGCACAGGTCTGATGTAGAATCCAATCAAAGAAACGACAGGCTTTTGAAATGGCATATAAAGGAACTCACCAGGCGGCACGAGTTGGCTGGCTGTAAGATACTTCTTGTCTGAGAACATCGCTGTCCAAAACTTGATCAATATGCTGATATCCTCACGAAGTCTCTTTTCACCTTGTGTAGGGAACTTTGAGGGACAGCTTAAAGAAATCACAGAAATAATGTGAAGTTGAATGTATTAGAAAAAACCAAAACCCCCACAAATCTAATCAAGTCGTATTTCTTATTCTGACCAGAATCTACAAGGATGAGACTACACATCACTACATTTTATCCTCATTGCTTTATTTTGCCTGACTGAAGAGTACAAACTTCCTATTATAACTGAAAATTAAGCAGCAGCCTGTCAGCATCTTGGATTCATCTGAAATTTAATATTATGACTGACCGACCTCCTCACATTCAGACACTTCTATCAATTATATTGTTTCCTGTTGTGCCCATGTCAAACATTGAAATCATCAGATTCCGTATGGGTATATTTTCAAAACAGTGAAACTATATTTCAGCCACAAACTCTGTAACAGCAATTCTTTATATTTTACAAATCTAGGTACAGTTTTGAGCATTGAATAAACTCCAAAATAAGGAAAGAAAGAACAGAAACATTCCTGAAGGCACTACTTTATAAACCACACATAAAAACTGGAACTTACATCTAAACCTCTTTGAGATGGTTTATGAACTACAGAAAAGCACAAGGAAAAGAAAAGTTTCTGCTAAAATGGGTGAAAAAGGAAAGGAAGAAGTTAAATCACTAGAAGAGAAAGACAGCTGCTGCTTTGAAGTATCATGAAAGGTTGAGGAAATCACACAGACACTTTCAGTGAGTAGTTGCAAATAAAAAAGTACCTGAAATAATCAAAGGCAGTTGAATAAATCTTTTCTCTCAAAACGTTTCGAATAGTTGCATTTGGAACCACATCAGCATGCAGCAAAGACAACCCCAGAGTCAGTAACCTAATAAGCAAAATAGTTGGAGAATGAAAATTTTGTCATTCCCAAAATGGTGACCAATGCAACACCATACAAGCCACAGCTACAGCTGTAACTCCATTCAAATCATTGAAAAGTGACTGTTTCAGAGCTCTTGGCAAACTGTTGTCTTTATCATTAGTCTGGTCCTAAAGCTGTGACTACTGAACCATAGAAAGTTGAATCCTTCGAGTCACAAAAGTGAAAACAATTGGTGGAGCAAAATTATCCCCAACTGATACATTGACTGGATCCATGATGCTGGCAATTCACTATATGAAATTATCCCATTAAGTTTTCTGAAGCACCAAAAATTACTTTCAAGCTAAAGTTAGCTACTTCTACTTTGAAAACAGAGCTCAGACTCTACATCATTCCAGGCTTTTAGAGGAATTTTCACCACTTGAAGCCAAGGACAAGTTACACATTCAGTGTTTAGGTTTTTTTTCTCCCACCCCTCTATAACCTTATTTCTTCCACCAAAGAAAAAAACAAAACAAAACTACTCACTTAAATCGGGGTCCAATTGCTGCCACATGCCGATTCAAACTGCCTTTTGCCCCTCCGATGTTCAATGAAAGAGACCGCTGGAGCAGGCTGGAGAAAATCTCTATTTGGTCAGAACTGCAGTATTTGGCTATTTCAAACCTCTGCACCAAAAACTGAGAAAGAGAGAAAGACATGCCATACTTCCTTTGCCCTTTTTTATCTCAACCCCCCCCAGTCTTTTCTGTTTCAAACATCTTTCTCCCCCTCAATTATTATGCTCATCCTAACAGAGTGTGTCTCCTGGCTTTGAGGCAGAAGGACTACCATCACGACTCTACTCCCTTTCTGAATTGTGAGAACAAATAGTGCAGAGTAGCTTAATCACAGCATCACTGCAACACCGCCATACGTGGGATGTTCAGAAGAAATACACACCTCTATCCAGATGTAATGTGGAGTCACCTCTGGTGGACAAGGCCTCGGCTGGCTCTCTTCTGAGGCTGCTAATGGATCTGCTTCTTTCTGCTCAGCAGAAAACAGGCCAACTTTCTGCTCCACTGTCATTTGCCAGGCTCCTGCCATTTCCCGCATGAACTACAAAAAGGAAGATACGTGTTTCTTGTTTCAAGAGCATCTTCTTACATGGGAAGCACAATGCTTCTCCACAGCACACACAAGAATCTAATACATCAATTAAAATTCACTGCAACGTTAACGGAGAGGCAGAGACAGGTCTACACATCCCACCTGAAATAAAATGTTTCTTTGACATCCTAAATTACAAAGGGAAGAAAGACTCCTCCAGATGTTCAGCTAGTAACAGAAAGACTAAGGGCAACAGCAGACAAGCACTGTATTTTACTGAGGAGACTGAACTGTTAGACCAGCCGGTGCCGTCCATCCTCACGCTCTACTGAAGGTTACTGCCTCCAACACCAGGAGAGCAGAGACAAGCATACGCCAGGTTCTCATGTACTGCAGGACACAGTTTGGCCCATGAGCACATTCAGCTGATGAAGCAAGCACACAACATAAAGATGGCACATAATTCACTTTTGCTGAACCTGCTTTAAGGAGCAGCATCCTCTGGTAGAAAGGAGGTCCAGCAACCAAGGGTGCTTATCCAATCTCCTCAACAAGATACAAAGAAACTCCCCAGAAATGCAAGGAAAAAATGAAACTGATGCTTAAGAAGTTAAACACTGAAACGTGCACGTAAACTGATCTACGTAAATTTTGACTGATGACATCTCCAGCAAGTGAAACACTTAGTGCTCAAACAACAGGAGCAATTACCAGAGGCAGCTTTCTCAGCTGTGTGGGGGCTGTCACTACACCACACTGAGTTGCTTTATTACTATTAGATTCATCCCCACCTCACAAAATACAGCTGGTCTAGCCTATTACAGGATTAGGACACTTGCAAGCCTATTTTTTTATGCAAGGGTGTAATGCCAGATACCAGAGGTTCTGACTGATGCACAGGGACATCGATTTCTATTTGTTTTAAAACACTATTCTATAAATTGTGGTAGTTCAGAACCTTATTTGTAAACTGCTCAGGCATCTCAGCAGCAAAGTAAATCACACAGCTGAGATCCTAACAGATTTACTTCACTGTATCATTCCTGCTGCTGAGAAAGATCCGCTTCCCACAGTTCACTTTGCGAGGGTGCTCAGACTTCCAACAATACATGAACAGAGACTACCTGGCAAGCTAAAGTGATTAACAATGCATTTAACATCCTTACTTGACACAGATTCACAATAGCTGTGAACCCCTCAAGATTTTCTCTCTTCCCCCTTGCAGGGACAGAGAAAGAGTTGTTAAATAGCTTCCTACCGGCACTTCGATTCCATTCTTGGCAGCAAGCAGCCACTCCCAGCAAGCAATTGCTGTTTCCATGCCATGTTCATTGAACATTCGCAAGGGTCCCCAACACAGATGATGAAGGAGCTGGGGATCACAGTCTGAAAACAAACATTCACTCAGATTTCTCCAACAGAATAAATAAACGCTTTTCACATCAGCATGAAATTGGTGTGCACAGTATGCAATAATCAATTCCCAATAAATAGCTTCTAGTTTAAGAAGGCCCCAATATAGGCCTCATTGAAAAAACTCAAAACACAGTTTTGCTTCAAGTTGATGCACACTGGGTTTGTATATGGATCATTTCTGTAGTTTATTATTCTTTGCATTCACAGCCAGAAAGCAGAACTCCATTTGTTTTTCAATACCTTTGCTGCTTATTAGCAGTGCAGTCAACTTAAACATGGCCTGGGTGTAGAATTCAGTGTGGCCTGATTCAAGAGCATCATTCAGCTCTTTAACCATCAGTTTATTCAGGTCAGATGTTCGTCCTGTAGCATTTGAGAACTGAATCATTCCAGAAACCTGTAAAATACAAGGGGTTTTTCAACAGACAACAGTGTTTTTAGGAGTCTAGTTTGGTATTGGTCATGTGCTGATTAAGGAACTCCACAAACAGAGACATCTTTCGCTACTACTTAGCTAAATCTTTAGCTTTATCTGCAATCTAAGAACGTTCTGCAAGACCAACAGTAAAATGATCTGTTTAATAACCTAGGAAAATTATACCCTTTATCTTGAAGGTGCTTAAAATAACATAGAACCATACAATAGTTTAGGTTGGAAGGACATCATCCCCTGAAAAGCCTTGCCAGAGCTCGTGGACACTCCACACTCATGAGAAATCCTGTACTTACCTCTCCTGCATAGCGGTTGCGCAAGTTAAGAGAAGCCATGAAGTTGGAGTAGTCCTTCTTCACACAAGTTGGTCTTTCAGTTAGCTGGGTTGCCTATGACCAGACCACATCTAGCTGTTTATACTGCTCATATCCAACCACTTGTCTTTTTTTCTATTTATACATTCACATATGTTTTAAGTTTAGTTTTCTTTATGCTAATAAACAGAATAGTATCATGACTACTAGGTATAACAGTACCCAGACTGATAAAAATGAAATAAGGAACATGTGCATTAATTCCATGTATACAGTTTGAAATATATATGTATTTGTATATACTTTTTGAAAGAGAAAAAAAAGCATAAAAAGGGTAGAATCTCTGGGACTGCTGCTCCCTTTTCATGAACAGGTAAGGAAGAAGACAGAAGAGTAGATGTGATCTTGGTTCTGCTCTCTCCATGCAACAGCTTGTTGAACTGACAGTATGCAGAGAGAGTATTTTGCTCCTGTCTTTAAGAACTGTACTAGTAATCCACGTTTCCCTTTGCAGAAG
Source organism: Aquila chrysaetos chrysaetos (assembly GCF_900496995.4). NCBI lineage: Eukaryota > Metazoa > Chordata > Aves > Accipitriformes > Accipitridae > Aquila > Aquila chrysaetos. The sequence continues at coordinate 39,011,412 of NC_044012.1, forward strand.
CACTCAGGAATTTGCCACTCAGAGGCTTCTCCTCAAAAACAAACAAAAGAATAATTCCTTATACTGTAAAATGAATTTTTTATATTGAGGATTTAATACTAAAATACAAGGCCAGCAAAACCATCAGAAATTCAACACTCCTGCAATGCTTTGCTTCAGTACTGCTAATGGCTAGCTTGACTCAGCAATGGATAAACTTTTGAGAACTATTCCTATTACGTCTTGCATATAAAATTTGCATACTATCATCTTTGCATTAGCAATGTCCAGTCCATAGACTAAAGCAGGAGGAAAAACAAACTGCTAGCAATCTGAAGGAGCTTTTGTCACTTGGTTGACATGCAGGAGGGCCCTAATAAAAAACACATACTGTTAACTTATTAAGAAAATGACAAAGCTGTTTCTCTTATTACCTTTCCAGTTGTAAAGTTTCTACTTTCTTCCAGCATAGTCTTTATTATATCAAGATTTTTCACCTTGTCCCTTTCGGGAACTATGTGACTACGCTCCTGAGTCCTGGGACTTCTTTATCGTAACTACATTTAGTGACTAGCACTGTCTAGAAGGATGACTGTAACGGAGGACCAAAAGGATATCCTACTAAAGCTGGGTTTGGAGGCAGTTTCAGAGCTGCTGCTAGAAAAAAAGCTGGCTGATGATACAACAGATTATACTGGATGTTTCTCCAGGAGATCAGAAATTATAACAACAAATGAGAAAAAATTAACTGTAAAAAACTATATATAAACTGCATGAAATCTTCAATGCAAAAGCGTGTTTTGAGTGAACCTATATAAAACTCAGAGCAAATGGGTGTCACCCAACACTCACCTACACTACTATTCTAGAAAGCAGCTCATTTCAGTCTTACACAAAGATATTACTTTCAAATCATTCAAAATAATCTATAGAAAACTCTTGAACAACATTAGATACAGTTTTATTTTCTTGCTTGTTACCATCTTACTTTTCAGTATTTTACAGAACATGATTGGAAGATACCTTGATTTGAGATGGAAAGAAATAAGGTGTCTTTCTGAGTAATGTTCAAGTGCTATGACAAAGGTGATTTAGAAAATCTGTATTATGTGGCTACACTGAATGTTATAAAATTAACATGATAGCTATACACATGCACAAACAAAAAAACAAGAATTGTGCCCAATACTCACGCCCAGAGTGGTATTCTGTCTGTTGTAGCCTGCAAAGTGCAAAACACTTTCTGTAGCCATAGCCAGTCCTGTGTGCTGGGACAAACCTGATACCCAGTTCTGATGTTTGTTTAGGTACTCCTGACAAAAAACAAACAAACAAACAAACAAAACCAAAAAGCGTTTGTTGGAAAACTACTGTGTTTTTCAAAACAAGGCAGCTCATAAGCAAGTGTTGCATCATTGCAAACTACCAGAAAACTTACACACATACTTGACAATAAATAGACTGTCTCTACTCCCTTTTAGGCATTGCTCCCCTGGCAATAAGAGACTCTGAATGTCCTCCTAAATATGCTAAGAGTAAGACTCATTCCATTTTGTAAAAGGATAAAGTGATCAAGATAGATACTTGAAGGCTGAGGTCTTATTTAAAAAGAATCACTTTTCACAAAGAGAACCTTACAGAAGGAAATGCTTTGGACTCGATGGAAGAAGGGAATATAGTTATCCTTTTACATAAGGACAGAATTCCTTGAGGTTTTTTTAGGGAAGGAAGTATAAACTTCAGGTAGAGTTGCAGTGTCCAAGATCTTTGCCAGGCATTGGAACAGGCTGCCCAGAGAAGTGGTGGAGTCACCATCCCTGGACATGTTCAAAAAACACATAGACATGGCACTTCAGGACATGGTTTAGTGGGCATGGTGGTGTTGGGTTGATGGTTGGACTCGATGATCTTAAAGGTCTTTTCCAACCTAAATGATTCTATGATCTTGAGCCTCCCCAGAAATTCTGTTATCAGCACTAAGTTAGACACCTCTAGGCAGAATACTAGTCTAACCCGGACTATGCAGTTTCTTCAACTACTCACCAAGGATTAACAGAAACCTGCATTTTACTACAGCGACACTTTTTGTTTACATAAAAGGTATTGTATTTATTTTATTAGTACATCATAAATAGTCTTTTGTAATCTTTGCTTGTGGTCTTGTGACTGCTTTCTACTGAACTCTGCCACATATAAGTGTTTACTACGCCCACGCTCAAATTAAAAGTCTGTAGTTTACAATGGTCTCATATATTAGCAGTGTTCCTTTGTATTTAAAAAAAACCCCAAAACATAAAGACAGAAAAAGACATCCTCCAAGAGGGAAACAAGAAAAAAGTTTTACATCCTAATCATACATTTTGGTCCAGCTGATATTTTCCGCTAATGCACCAGTATTAAACAAACTTCGCTAGGCAGATGATTCTATTACACCAAATTCTGACCTCTGAAGTAAATCCAGGATGATCAACTGTTTACAAACCTGTTATTTTCAAGATACTCAGGTTTGGACTACATTGAAAGTCACATCAGATCAAAAATTCTAATTATTCTCTGCCAATGCTGTAAAGGAAAACTTAGAGCAACAGAAAAATTTAAAATGATGCTTGGATAGTCTGAACAAAAATAAAAAACACCACATAATTTAATTCTCATTTTGAAGATGTTCAAAGATCAAATTCTTTCACAGAAGCAGGCTCATTACCTGTAGATGAGATTTTGTAACTGAGGGAGCCCATTTCATTGCTTCTTGCAGAATCATCCCACAGCGTGCAGCAAAATCCTTGACTATACTCTAGAATCAGAAAGCATCAATACAATCAGTAAAATACAGGACATTTAACAAGAGGCACTGCTTTTAATAGTCTAATAAGTAACATCGGGAGCAAGGCAGGTTGCAGCAACATGATACAGTTAAGATTTTCTGTAACAATTAAATGTACCCTTGGTAAGCAAAGAACTGTCATGGTTCAAGTAAAAAAAAATAGTAAGATTCAGAAAAACATAAATACCAAATGTCATATTGTATTAGAAAAACCTTACCTAGGGCAGTATTTTTAAGAAAGGACAATTCAGCGTAGCTCACTAATTTATCTCCTTGGCATAAAAAAAACAGGCATTATTTTGTTGTTTGATAAATCAAGAAGGACCACCTACCTCTCTGGCTTCATGTGTGTCAGGGACAGTTATTCTATATGGAGCATCAGGAATGTCATAGTATGGTTGGTCCTTATGAATGTCCTAAACAAAAACAAGTATCAATTCTCAATAAGATAAAATTCATCATCAGTTAATTTGAACAGTACAGGTAACAGTCTCCTCAAACAAGAAGTCTGATTTACCAAACCTTTTTGCTAATACTTGCTCTCAAAGTCAATCTGAACAGTTCTAAGAAATGTTTTTTATTCCAGTTTGGTTTTCAGTATAAATAATTTTAAAAATCCAAAGCCCTCTCCTCAACATTAAGTACAAAAATAAAACTCTATAAAGCATTTCCTCCTTAAAAAAATATGAATATGTAATAAATCCAAGGAATATGGATACACATACACAGACTGGAATGAATATAATCTGACAACCATAATTCATTAAAAAAACACAAACCAAAAAAAACCACCACCAAACTTTTATTTCAAATGAGACAGTTTAACACTTACAACCCACAATGGGTAATCCTGTGTTTTACTCTTGATGCTAAATTTGACTTTCTGAACTACATTTGACAAAAAAATCTCTATCACTAGTTTTGCTACCTATGAAACAGGGGTGCGAATGCACTCCTTACTTTGCAGAACCAATTTTAAGATTTTTATCAATCTTGGTGATGATAGCAAAAACAAATTAAGAACTCAAGTAAGTATCAAATAAATGCAAAACAAAGCAAAAAATTCAGTTCTACTAAAGAAATATGGAAATATACATTTTATTTCCCTAATAGCATCACTAAAAAAAGGAACTTACTGCACTAAGAGACAGTGACAGTGTCTGCAGAATATCTAGCATAGTCTTCAGCACAGTTCCACTCCACAGCAAGTGAGGAAATCTAGAGCAAGACAGGATTCAGAAACATAATAACCATGGATAGCCGAGGAAGGAAATTATTTTAGCAAGAAATGGAGCTGCTCAAAGAGCTAGCTATATACATCACTAGGTAAGCTCATACTCAACATAAGTCACAAAGCTTGCCATGGCTCACAACAGCCTCGCTCAATACAGAGTCAAAAGCTCTCTAAAAGCAAGCTAAGGAGAGCTATTTCATAGGAATTGAGATTGCATTTATTTCACGGCCACTTTGGTTTGCTCCATCCATGGGAATACTAAGCAGACACAGACATTTTAAGCAGGGGTTTCAGAGGCCAGGTCAAAAAAACTACTGAATGTTATTTTTCAAGGAGATGCTTCAGCAGAAGTACCAGCCAAGAAATCCACTTGACTGTTGTCATCAACTGCATAAGTAATGACTAAGCAGTCAATGTGAAAAGAGAACAGAAAATGAAATCTACACTCACTTATCTACCAGACCAGATAAGTATTTGTCTGCAACTCTCCTGATCCTCTTGTGAATGTGGTTAAAATTCACCAGCAAGAACTGAGCATGCCTCTCCAGCTCTTCTTCGTTCTCCTTAGTTTTAGGCTAAAAAGCATACCAAAGAGAAGACTGAAGCTCTTAAGGAAAAAGACAAGCACACTTTTATAAACCAAAATGAAAATATTTATACAAATTTAAAATTTTAGTTTCCATGTAACCTACTTTATCAGCCATCATTGTCAGGAAAGCTTCAAACACCTTATCAGCAACAGCTATCACACACTGCATCATGCCTGAGGAATTGAGAGAAGTGACAGGTTTGATTATCAGAATTACGTTTGCTTTATAAACCATGTTTAACAGTTAAAAAGTGTTTATGTTTACTCAGCCAACACTGCACCAAGCTGTTTCAAAACAAAACCAGCATTCCTGGCAAGAATAAAGCAACAGCAATCTAGTGAACATGATTAATTTTGTTATATAGTTGCTTGATTTGTTTTAGTTTTGCATGCCTGGAGGTAACTTCCTAGTATCTCAAGTTGCAAGATAACCTAGGCAGGTAATCTTACCAGATTTGTCTTTTTGAATTGCTTTATCCTCAAAATAGCAAAACATGACTTGGAACCGATCTTGGTCAGTTGAACGCAACACCCTAGGAAAAGAAGAGTTTTGTGGGTTGGGTTGTTTTGGGGTTTTGTTTTAGGTTTTTTTCCTTTTTCTTTTAAACATCCTCAACACAAATCCATGTACTTTAATGTCACAGTACACAACACACACATATGGTAATTGTTCATTTCATGATAATTTTAAGTCTCTAGTAAGTGTGATATTGCTATTTGTTTCTACATTGAACTAACAGGGCTTGGATCATAAAATGCTGGTTTGTCACTGAGACAATAATTTTCACACCTCAGGAGTGGGAAACCTTATGATGATGCGCTTACACAATCACCACAAACATATAAACACGGTACAATCTTTGGCATTTCTATAGGCTTTGCATCTGTTGAATTTGCATGTGATGGAAATATCACTGATTAAAAAAATTGTTTCTAAAATACAGCCCAGATGTTTCTGGAAATGATTGTCCCTGTTGTCAGTTATTATCAAGGTAAAAATGCGATGGAGAAGTTTCTTCCTACTTTCCTCACTGCTAGACCTCCACCTCAGCTTTCAGCTACACACTTCTTTGAATAGCAGTAATAAAAACACTTTTAAAGGAAAAAAAAATAGTCTTGTGAATTCAGTATGTTTGATTAGTACAACCTAATACATACTACTGAAATAAAAAAAGTACACTACAAAAAAATTTTCTCAGCTCCTACATTACACTAATCTCACAGAATAGGCAAGTGTCTACACTGTCCTTCAGAGGTGCAAGCACAAGACTCTGTGCAGAGGATACATTATGCTTGCTTGCAAAACATTCTTTTAAAGAACCCTTTTGTCCACCTTCTATTAGTTCTTATACAGAGAAGATCCCATTTTTGGGGCCCTACTATATTATTCCATCCTTTTTATCTACCCTGGAGGCTTTTTTGCACAGATGAATTCCCAGTCTTGAAATCTTCAACAGAACTAATGTGACTCGAAACACTGATTCTCATTTATCTTAGGGTCTGGCAATTCTGACTTGAACATACACCTTTTTTTTTTTAATTCATCAGTGAAAAAAGTATATATATACCTCATATACTCTAGGCGGTAAACAGAAAGAAGATAGGTAGACATGGCAAAGTCCAACTTATTGATCAACGCTGACACTTCTGGAGGAGGATCCAAGAGATTTATTATGGTACTCCGCAATTCATTTAATTCAGCCTAGAGATGAATACATGAAGTTATCTGAAGTGGGAGTACTATATTAGTTTGTGTTCTGAAAACATTTACTTTCAGCTATTACTTTTTAACCTTTGCAAACAACATGCCAGGATGTCTTTGTCTGCAGACTAAGACCAACCTGCTCTGACTCAGCAAGCCACGATTCTTCAAATACAGAATTAAACACTGGAGTCAAGCTCCCTGCTGAAATAACTGCTAGTTTCCATGCAGTTATACCAATGAAGAAATACAGCTCCTACACTAAATGCATGTAATTTTGATCAACATCAACCTTGCCCAGCTTCTTAAACTTCATGGGTCTGTTGTCACAGACGCCACAGAACTACATATCTAGGCACAATACAGATTTCTGTATTATCTGGGAGCCAAAGACATTTCATAAGCTGCAACTCTTCAACCCACTTCACGCTGCTACCACAGAGTCCTCAGGTAAAATCTATCCTGCAAACACTAGGGACAGAGAAGTATCCCAGTACCAAGCCAGCAGATAAAAAGCAAAAAAGCTCACTTAACATGTCTTTGAACACTTCTTTGAAAGACTGACTGTGTTGTTTCCTTCCAAAGTTTGTTGGTTTAGTTTTTTAAACACTGCAAGTTTTGTCTGTCTGATACAAAATGGATAAAAAAACCTATTAAAAGGCTTCCATCTCCACAAAGACTTGGTTTCTACACCTAATCAAAATAGTGTAGCTACCACCCTGAACACTTGTAATAACACTCAATAAAACTAAACGCAAGTCACTTATGTACACTGTTGTCATATTTTTCACTAAAAGAAGGCAGGTTGAATGGGTATTGTGCTATTTCAATAAATCATGGTTACTATATCATTTAACACTGACAGACATTATGGAAGGTGATAATAGAAGAAATTAATTCTTACAGAAGTCACAGTATCATTCTTCATGGCAGAATTGTACTGAAGAACAGATCGAAGTGGTTCTTTGCTGGGAAATGTGAGTAAGGGAGACTTGGTGGCAATTTCACACACACCTTCATACCATTCTTCCGGCCAGAGACCTGCAGCACAAGTATAAAGAGGAAGGTGGGGTGAGGGAGAAAAACAGTATTAGGATTCACAAAGTTAACTAGCATTATCAAGCTTTGTAATACTTCCTAGGGCCAATTTTTCATGCACTTAAGCACAAACACTCACCACAGGTGATCCACGTTCCAAACATAGTAAACACGTTTAGGTAATTCCAAGTGAAATTTCTCAATGGGTAAGAAGTTTCTACTTGATTATTGTTGTACCCTATGTGTCTGATCTTCCATTTCAGGAACTTAGCTATCAAAACTCATACTTAACTAAGGCGAACTGCTGTATTAGCTTAGAAAAAGAAAACCTAAGTACAAGAACAAGTTGCACTGTGCTCAATCTCACAGCAAAACAGAGCAAAGATGTAAAGAAATCCTACCAGAGAACTGACATGTAAGCTGTTTGCTTTGTAATGTCTTTATGCCTCTAATTTTATTTCAGCCTACAGTGAACAGTTTGCAGTTACACTTAGATTCAACAAGAGTTTAAATGCGAGCAGCAACGTTGCGCGCTCAGAATTTACACTACCTGATCCTTCCACAGCAAATCCCATCAGCACCGAATACAACCAGAAGTCACGGAAGAGCTTTTGCAACCTGGGCTTGGCCTCCTTGATGGGTGGCAAGCGTCTAGTGAGCTACCAAAGAAATAAAAATTAACATTAGAAAATGGTGGGAGTTACAATAACTTAATTCCATGCTAAGGAATCAATTCACGTACCTTCTTTACTATGATTTATGAAGGTGATATTCTTTGTCACCTATGAAAACTACTATTACATTACTATTGTTATACTGAAGAAAATTAGATCTTGTTAGAATATCTGAAATGCTAACATTTGAGATGCCTGAAGTAAGAATTTCCTTTGTTTTACACAGGAATAATACCATGCTGATATGTATTCTCTTCAGAGGTTACTGTAATATTAGCATACTATCAACTGCAGAGAGGAAGAGACCACATGGTCCTTTAAACTGTGTTGAAGACAATGCCATGCCCCTTTGCTTCAGTGCAAAGGAACTCAAAACCAAATAAATATTAGCGAAACATACTTCTGGTTGCTATTGTTTATTGGCTTTGTGGAAATACATTGAGGCACCAATTGGGGATCTTTCATTGTTTGCACCCACGCACACAATGACATCAGTTCTGGAGAATTTACTATCTAAACAAGCAAGTAAAAGAGCATTATTTTCAACACATTTATTAAAATTCTCTGCTACTTTTTGCACAAACAGCTGCTACCACTAGAGGAGCACAGTTTATACTCCCAGCCAGCATGATACATAATTTCAGATAAATTTATGTAACAAAGCTCATCGTGTGTTATCTTAAAAAGTGTTAGCAGCACAGGCAGTGTTTAAAAAATGAAAGAAATGGCCCATTAAACTGTGAGCTTTAATCAATATGACTGTGTATTATTATTGTAAACTTTATTAAGAAAATGCTAGATTCTAACCTAGCTTGAAGAAGTTTTCTCTAACTGTATAATAATTCCCTTGAGGTAAGACAGCCAGCAGTATTTCAGTGAAACCTTATATAAAGCTCACTTTGGATACATTTGTAAATTATGAGGCAGATTGTTCCTTTTAGAAAAAAAAAAACCAAAATGAAAAAATCCCTCTATTATAGTAAAATTAATCTGAGTTTAAGCTGGTAAATGGCACTATGGTAAAAAGTTGCTTGTGCAACGCAAATGTTTGCACCAATATAACACTGACTGAAGAAGCCTGACCATCACAACCACAGCAGCCTCAACCATATTTGCAGTAATATGCCCCCTCATTTCAGCACAAAATAGCAGCAACATGGCTTTTACTAGTCACTAACAGTCAAGTTTATGTGCACGCTTGACTTTCAAACTTTACATACACGCCAATTTTTGCTCAGAGATCTTCCTCAAAAGTGAACAAGTACCTGCAAAGCCATAAAAGTAGTTCAACAAACAACATACAATTCAGCAGAGATCACTAGGCAAGGGAGGGATTTTGGCTGACGAAGTAAGTTTAGCAGTGTTTGGTTTAGAGAATGTTTACTTTGGGAGATACACAAAAAACTAGCGTCAAAGTTCAGATTTAAACCCTGCTATTCCCCTTACTTGAGCTATTCAACACATCCTTTCCGTACAGTGGCTTAAAGGTAAGCTTCATTTACATCTTCTGTTATTTTAGGTAGATCTGACCAAAGACATATATATTGCAGAGTGGGGGAATGTTTTGCTTGTTTAAGTGCAGCTAAGCAATAACTGAACATTGGTGAAGACGAGAATGTAAGTTGGGAACTACAGACAGCAAATTCTTCTATGCCAAAAGCAGAAAACATTTATCAATGGTTACTGGACAGAGTATGTTGGCCCTAAGGGCCTGATTTCTGGGGGCGGGGAAAAAAAGTCATGAATTTATGAAGAAACAAGAAGAAAAAGTGACTCAAGTCATTAAGTCACAATGTAAAAACCATTTAAAAAGCACCTTCTGTGGATCCTTCCTTGTTGCAAAAGAATTCATTTTCTTTATGGGATAATCACCTTTAATGCTTTTAGGATTTCAGTTCAGGGGGAGAGTTTCAAAAATTAAACAGTTAGTTCAGTTACTTCAGTCCTGCTACAACATGTCTGAAAATATCTTCCTTCAAGCACTGGTTTTATTCACAGATGTACAGGTATGTATATCTACATATTTTACTTCTACAGAACAGCTCTTTGGACTACTTGCTAATTTAAAAAACATTCTAATCAACATCATAGTAACATTTTTATTTTAACAGTGCAGTCCCACTAATGGTATTTAGCACAAATACACATCTTTCTACAGGTTTGTTGCCAAATCCCTAGATCTCCTTTATTCCATCAAATTTCAGCTTTGCTCTTCCAAAAACACTCTCATAAAACTCCATTTTTTTGTTGTAGCTACAGATTGTCTGTTTTTCAAATTCTTCAGTACATCTCAGCCTTCTGGTATGCTCCTTCAGTGGATGCCTAGTCCCTCCTCCTACCAAGCTCAAATCTTCAAACTTATCTTCACGTCATATTTTTAGCATACGCTAGTAACACAGTTAGTACACATTTTAAGTGCTACGGATTTATAAATAAGGAGCCCTGCATATTTTAGGTAATGTGTTTGTTACTGCTGAAACATGCCAATAATGACAACTTCCATGGGAGGAGGAGGTCAACCAATTCTTTGGCAGGCTGGAGGCATTATGTAAGCAAAACTGATTACCAGTAAAACAGATATCCATCTAATTAAGCTCTGTTCCACTAAAAAAACCTGCTGTTGAATAAGGTAACTATAGACCTTCTGCTGTGGCAGAATTCAGCGTGGACCTAAAATTAGGGAATAGATAACTAAAATTCAATTACCCTATGCTCTCTCAGCTGTGTTATGTTGTCTTCCAGGTTTTGACCTGTCAGAATGAAGTTCCTATTTCATTTGCTTGCCCTTGCTCTCATCATAACCTCCACATTTTGTGGAGTCAAGGACTTCACTGAGCATTTTGAAAGCCTTAAAGATGAACAGCCACAGGAAAACGGGACCTATGATATGCCAAACTTACCACCGGAGTTCCACAGAGAAAACACTATCACTAATGACTTGATTCCTGAAGAGGAAGAGGAAGAGGACTATCTAGATCTCGACAAGATACTGGGTGAAGATGACTACAGTGACATTATTGATGCTGGCCCATACATGGTTTCTGAAATTCAGCAAGGAAATATTCTTGAACTATTCCAAGGCAAAACCAGAATCCAGCGCCTCAATATCCTCAATGCAAACTTTGGCTTCAACCTTTACCGCAGTGTGGCAGACAAAGCCAACTCTTCAGATAACATCCTCATGGCTCCTGTTGGCATTTCCACTGCGATGGCTATGATTTCTCTGGGTCTAAAGGGTCAAACTCAGCAGGAAGTATTATCTGTTCTTGGCTTTCAAGACTTCGTTAATGCCAGCACCAAATACGAGCTCATGACTGTTCATAATCTCTTCCGCAAACTCACTCATCGGCTATTCAGGCGCAATTTTGGTTATACACTGAGGTCAGTCAACGATCTTTACATTCAGAAGGACTTTTCTATTCTGAATGATTTCAGAAACAATATGAAGACATACTACTTTGCTGATGCCCAACCAGCTGATTTTTCAGATCCCAACTTCATAACTAAAACCAATGAACGCATCTTGAAGCTGACCAAAGGATTAATAAAGGAAGCTCTTGTGAATGTAAACCCTACAACACTGATGATGATTCTTAACTGTCTTTACTTTAAAGGTAAGAATCTGTTATTTCAATCTTAGCAATGGATTTTCTCAGTTCGCAATTCACTTCACTTGCATACTTCATTAGAAATCCCAGACTGAACTTAAATCTAGTTTACAGTTCAAAAAAGCCTATCAACTCCCTCATTAAGAAGAATGTCTATTATTAGCTCATTTTCACATGTTTCTGTAGCACACTGACGTTCCAGTCACACCCTGAAGTTAGTGGGTATTGTATAAATACAGCAAATACTTATTACATCCAAAACCTTATAGTCTAAAAGTGAGACTGAAAAAGCAACATATGAATGCAGAATAGCTTCAGAAAGCATAAGTTTTGTAGGAGTCTCAGATGGTGAGGTTATTAATTCATGTGCAAGTTATTAGTCACATTCAGTCCTGCTTCAAGTTATCGGCTTCATTGAAATGGTACAAGTTGATTTCAGTTAAAACACTTAACATTTGTGAAGTATTCAGGATTCATAGGAATGACTATAAACTATTTCAGCTTAAAGTATGTATATTTTTATATGATCAGATATTTTTTTTATATGATCAGAGCATGATCCTTGTCAACAAGCCTATACAGGGGACTGAAGAGAATAACAAAACCAGTATTCTTCTACAGCTAAAAACAAACGCATTCACCACTTGCAATACTTCAGTTCATTCAGTATGAACTGTCTGCTGATGTGGGCTGCTACATGTATCACTACAGGCTGAACAGTTAAAGAGGCTTGAAATAAAGACTGTACAATAATTCTTACTATAAATCCTTATTTTCAATTTCTTTACACTTAAACTAAGAGCCTGTGGTGTGATTTTCAACATTAGTTATCTGCCTCAGGTTGAAAGTTTGATAATTTTTCAATAAAATTTTAAAATGGTATTAAATGAGCAAGAGGTGGGAGGTGCCAATGAAAGAGGGACTAAGGAAAAAAAGGAAATCTGTTACTGACTGTTTAAGATTAAAATCAGATGAAGGTGACTTAAAACACTGGTAAGGAAAGACAAATTAGCACAAAAGAATATCAGTGTTTGTAAGTACAACGTACTCCTTTCCATAACTTACAAAGGAATTTCTTTTTCCCAACTATGTCTCTGCTTCCAGGAAACAAATGCTCAAGGGCTCTCTTACACCTGCCTTCTCAGCATTTGATTATAGGAACTTATGGGAACGCCATTCCTATAAGTTTATTAAATGTACCTTTTCCCACTCACTTGCAAGGTGTTCCTTCTTTGCATAATGCCACTTGCCTCTTCAAAAGATCTGAAGCAGTCATTAGCATAAGATCCAAATAAACCCCTATTCTGAAGTATGATCCAAAAGGGACTTATTTGTGTCCTTAAGTACATCTGATTATCATATCATATATTAAATACATGGCTTTACTGTCCATTAGACCATCCTAAGAGAAGGATTATGCAAAGTAAAACAGATACATAATTTTTTCACAATTTGGTCAAATTTAAAATACCTTTTTGTTTTACTCTGAAATTATTAAAGACTTTTGCTATCTCAAAATAACAAAAACAACACCAAAAATGCGATAGCTTTAGTATTGGAACTCTTGAGTCATCACGACCAAAAAGACTTTTGGCTTTTTCTTCTCGCCATGGAGTCCTGTTAGTCCAAATTGCCTTGTCTGCTGAAGGGTGTAATTTCTAACACTCAAAACCAAAAAAAATCAATTCTATATTGCTGTCTTCCATTCTTTCATCTTACAGTGACAGTCTCCTGGTAATTCCATTCTGAGTGGAACTGAACATTTAAAAAGCAAGTTCTGCTCCTGCTTTCCTAGTTTCCCCATGAGTCCTTCTGGACATGCTAGTTTTTGTCCGCATCTTTCTATTTACAATATTTACACTGTCTGTGCCATTGCAGACAAGCTCTGTTAAGCCCTCAGAGCTAAGAAACCTATGAGTAGTCTCAGCTACACAGAAATGCTCAGTACAAGTGATACTGGGTAATGGGATACTTGCCAAACCATGAAGTCTCAAGCTCCTTTTATATTAAATACTATCAAGAAACTATTGGAAACTCTTCGCATTGGTAAGAAGCAAGTTTTGTGTTGTATAGGTGTCCAGTCTACCTCCAGCTGAGATCTACCCTCCATTCTGCAGAGGTCCGAACAATCATTTATGAGCTTCCTATCAAGTAGGAGCTGGTTATTTTAGCCATGGTAGATCACAGCAGCTTTTGATAATTGACAAATTTTGACAAATCCAAAATTGCTCCTATGAGATTCTAGTCACGAATGCAAGAGAGAAGTCAATCATGGAGACAACTTCTGCCACCACAGATGGATCTAAAAGACATCTTGGTGGGAAGATTCAAACCAGGAAGTCACAAAAGTCAAAGTGGCAACTGCTTTCAGCTGTCCCCAGAAGACCACATGCCTCCTGCTGGAGAACAGTATTTTACTCCAAGACAAAGACATCTGCAAAAGTGAAGTCAAGAAAAAAGTTCCCCAGCCCCTCTCTTTTACTAGGAAGAGCTGATAAACATCTCCCGTTCCTCAGGTGATCACAGTGCTGCTGAAGCTCCCCTGACCCACAGCAGCTTTGTGTCTTTAGCTAGCTAGAGTCCTATACCTGTGAATTCTGCTCCCTGAAGAACAGACAGATGTTAATTTTTCCTGAGAAGTGAGACAATTTGTTTGGGAATAGCATAATCCATTTTATATCCCATTCCCTTCAGAATATTAACCACAGTCTGCTCACTTCTCAAACTGCTCCCCATCAGCCCAACATACAAAGAAACTATTAGAATGAAAGTTGGACTTAAGGCTTTTTTTCTTACTTCACAGTCAATTTGGCAAAGTCAGATTAAGGATCTCAGCATCACTTGCAACCTTTTAAAAAGAAAGTTACCGATTAAGGTTAAATTTGTAGTCTCCACACAGTTACAGCCGTGCTCCCCAGCTACTTGCTTGCCAACAGTGACCTAAAATCCAGAGTTTTAACAGGAAATACCAGTAACCCTATTTCCACTATAAAATCCTAGCTTTGTCTGCCCGTTAAGAAAAAAAATGTTTTTTTCCAGAGCCTCAGTTCTGACAACAGATCAATAGGAACACCACTTTAAAAAAGCACCTTCTTTTACACAGTCGATAAATATTTGGGGTACCCAAACAATCTTCACTTAGCAAGATTCAAACCCTGATGGCAAAGCTTTCAGGGCTGCAAAATATGTTGAATTGTATTCTTTGGGCATAAACCTGTCAGATGACAGGCTCACGTAGGTGTGCTGAAATCCCATCAAACTGGGTCATAAAATTAAGCAGTCAACACCCAAACTCTTCAGGATGTCTTACGACAGAAAGTTCAATGGCTTGAATGAACTAAGTCAAGGTAATACCTTCAGCATAATATCTTTTATGCAAAATGAAAACAGTCATTACTTAGTTTGGCATTTCTGATGCTTGAAACAGTCTGGTTTCAAGTATCAGATCTCTCAGAAAATACAGCTGTCAGTTGTTTCACTAGGTGCAAACCCTGTCAAATATTTTCCATCTGTTTGAACTTTGTAATTTCTAGGCTTCTTGGGGAAAAAAATAGTACACACCAAGCCCTTTCAAATTTCCAGTTTGTGTTTACCTGCTTTTGTAATTCAGAACATTCAAATCAGACAAATGTTAAGTTAGAAAGAAAGCCAGGAATTTTAAAGTAACTTTAAAACTTGTCTTCTTATTCAGGCTTAATTGAAATAAAAAATCTCCTACAGTAATTCCCAATTCACATGAATTAAAACTTAATGTAAACTGTTATTCTGGGAATATTTTATTAAACAAGGATCTTGGGTTTATTTATCTGTCTTCTGCATTGTATTAACAGGAACTTGGGAGAATAAGTTTCCAGTGGAAATGACAACAAAGAGAAGTTTCCGACTGAATGAGAAGCAAACAATAAAGGTTCCTATGATGCAGACGAAAGGGAACTTCCTAGCTGCTGCAGACCCTGAGCTAGACTGCAGTGTGATCCAGCTCCCGTTCGTGGGGAATATCAGTATGCTGATTGTACTTCCACACAAACTCTCTGGCATGAAAGCCCTAGAAAAGCAGATAACACCTCATGTGGTGGAAAAATGGCAGAAGAGCATGACAAACAGGTATCTGCTGAAATGTACATCTTGCTAAAGTCTTAATGTATTTTCTTGATGAGATTGGCAAGGGTAAGTAAAGAGCACAGAAGATAACATATGATATTTTGATTAAAAACATTAAACCTAAACAAAACCCCCCCAAAGATGGATTTACTGAATCAAAAATAAGGACCAGTGATATCTCAAAATTTAAATGCTGTCAAGAAATCAAAGATGATTGAGGTGGCAAATTCTAATGGGAGTTCCCAAATCCTTTCTATTAAGTAGTTAATGGTGTAGATTTAAAGAAAAAGTTATTACTGATAAAGTTTACAATGAGGAGGAAAAACAGGAGTATGATAACAACAGGCTATTTATGCAGAGTAATCTCAATCATATGGAAAGCAGCCTACATTCATTTCAGCACTATGCATTTCAACATATCTGTTGTGTAAAGGGACACATTCAGTAATCAACAATGGACATCACTATTACGGGAGAGAGAAAAAAATCAGATAGCCTCTCTTGTGCAAGATGACAGACTAGGTGATACCTGTCTTCAGACTTGATAAAAAGATAAAAAGAACTGATTTGATGTGCTATTCAGGAAGCCAACCTATTTCTATTGTATACATTAACTGACAAACCTCCAGTTTAGTACTCCAGAAAATCTGACAGTTCAACATTTATTACAAGCATATCCAACCATGTACTGAACTGCTCAAGGCTATGTACCTTACACACACAAATAATGTAAATCATCGTTAAGTGAAATATTAAATTACAAACTAACAGTTTTGGGAGGGGAATTAATTTTTTAAAACACAGCTTAAAAGTAATGATGCCCAAGTTTTGAAAGTAAAAGGACAGTAAACAGTCCTGCATATTTCTGTGTCCTGCTTGCTGAAGACAGCAAAAAACCCAAACCACAACAGATATGTAAAGCAAAGGAGTCATGCAAATATGTATCTCCTTAATGATTTTTCATTTTTGTTTTTATTTTTACTAGAACAAGAGAAGTGGTTCTGCCTAAATTTAAGCTGGAGAAGAGTTATAACTTGATTGGTTATCTGAGATCCATGGGAATAGAAGAACTCTTCAATGAAAAAGGCAACTACTCTGGTATATCAGATGAGAAAGTCACCATTGACAGGGTATTTACTCCTCTTTTCATTTCCTTTCTGATTAAACTATATCACCTGAAAACATGGCAACACAGTAAAAATAATTCACAGCCAGCTAAAATACTTCCTCTCATCTTTCTTAGAGGACATAGGGATATGGGTTTCTCTGCATGTCTTTGACTATTTGTATAATGAGGAACATGTTTAATCAGACGTCAAAGGCACTGAAAGCATTGTGGTCAGTCAGGAACAGGCTTATTCACAAACCAAAACCAAAGGATTGCTGCCGCGTAGGAGTTACCAGCAAGAGCGTCACAAGGGAGCCATGTGCAGGACATGGAGAGGGGGAAGGCTGTGAGCACATCATTTGAGTACTTACAAGATCCTCAATTTCTTTTTTGTTTTCCTTTTTTTGTTTGTTTAAACAGTTCAATCATCAAGGCACGATAACTGTGAACGAGGAAGGCACAGAGGCTGGAGCAATAACCAACGTTGGGTTCATGCCTCTTTCTGCTCAGATTCGCTTTATTGTCGACCGCCCCTTTTTGTTTCTGATCTATGAACATCGTACCAGTTGCCTCCTGTTCATGGGTAGAGTTGTCAACCCAGCCAAGTCTTAAAAGCAGGGAAGACCTTCAACATGCTGTTACACATGGGCTATATAATTACACATTAATATACCAGTATCATAAAGGAATTTTTATTGTCATATTAGCTAATACAAAAGCCACTGGTATCACAAGAAAATACATTATCTACAGGTAGTTTCACATGAATGGACTCATAGCAGTAGATAATTTGACTGCAATTTAAAATGGTTAGTGGCACGTATCGATACAAGTGTATTAAAAAAAATAAATCACAAAGTAACTTACATGTGTTCTACTTCAGTGTATAAAAATGTAACCAATAAAATATTTAGACTATCTGGATTCTTGAAGTTTAGCTCTAAATTTGTGCTAGGATGCCTATTCATAATAAATAGGAATAAGGAAATCCTGAATACCTGATCAGTCTTAGAAGCCCAAGTCTCTCCTGGGTATTTTACATAATCTAACCTGAAAAAGATTAAGTGTCTACATTCTTTCTTTTGCTTGCATTATTTAACATTCAGCAGACCTACACACCATGAACCTTATGGACCCATGTACAAAATAAGAGGAGATAAAAATGTCTTGGAGGAATGAAATACTAATGGATCCACTACTTTTCCCCAACCTAACTTGTATGGTTTCAATACAGTTCTCTCATCTTCACCAGTACAAGCAGTATCGGAATTAGCCAAGCAGGTAAATTATATAAAGATCCTTAGAATACCTTTTATAGTGAAAGCAGCTAGCAAAATGCTCTTTTCACCAGCCCAATATCACCTAATCCTCTCTACAAAAAAGTGTGATTTATAGCAGTCACAACATTTGTTAAGAATTCAAATACACTCTCCATACTTGATTCAGTGGACAAAACCTTTCAAGTCAAACTAAGACTGCAAACTTTCTGAATCATTCTGTTAACATGAATGCTGTACAAAGCCTGTTTCACGTTTAAAAAAAGTGAAA
Source organism: Aquila chrysaetos chrysaetos (assembly GCF_900496995.4). NCBI lineage: Eukaryota > Metazoa > Chordata > Aves > Accipitriformes > Accipitridae > Aquila > Aquila chrysaetos. The sequence goes on from NC_044012.1 coordinate 39,029,817, forward strand.
ATTTACCTGAAGTCTGTAGCATATTACTACCTACCCAGTACAAGGAACAGAGTTGCATCTTACATTCAAGTTATTAAAGCCAATGAACATACTCACCTTTGCATACCTTCCTTTGCATCATACCTTTTAAAAAGAGGTACCTCACAAGCCAGTGATGGTATTTTTATTACTATTTGCTGTATCAAATATTGTATCCATCTAAATATATTCATATTATAAATTTGTTTTATGTTAGCAAAAATATGCAAATTAAGCTATAAACCAACAGTTGTTTTAAGGATTAGGAATTCTCTTAAAAAGGTGTTTTCCAATCTTCAGTTTAACTTAATTGATTTCATTTTGCTTTTATATAGTGACATTTGTAATTTTGCATCTACTACAATTATTTGCACCCCCCCTAGAACTTTTTAACGTGACAGCCAGTGAAATATTGGTATTAGATGATCAAGAGCTGATGTCGAATAGGAAGCTCAGATGTTTCTCTATTCATGTCTCATACTGTGCTTGCTTACAAGCCCAGTAAGTGGGGGAAAATTTTCAGTATTGAAGGTTCACAACAGAAATTATTAACATTCATATACACATTTTACTGTTTTATCGACATTAAAAAAACTTAAATATTCATGCTCCAGATTTAACTAGTTTATCAATGATTAAAGGAGTTGGAGCATCAAAGTATGGGGGTTTTGAGACCTAAGTAACAGGAATTATTCAAGAGAAAGAACTCAAGCAGAAAAGCAAATCAGCTACTGCTCAAAACTCATGATCTTCATACATTGTGCAAGAAAGTCAAATATTTGCTTCAACAACCATAATGTAACCATTAACTCTTGCTTCAGATTCTGGCACTATCTGACTCCATTTAAAGGTCACATTGGTTAAGAAAAATGCAGTTATCACCAGCTATTCAGAACAAATATATCATCAATAAAAATTTGAAACAGAAAAGTACTTTCATAACTTTTATATCAAGTCTCTAACAAGTACTAATCTTTTCTCAATATGCAAGGAATGATCTTGCTTTCACTCAAATCGGTGCTGGCATTACTAACAGCTGAAAAATACTACCCACTGGAACGTACCTCTCAACACAGGACTAGCTAGTTCATGCAAAAACTGAGCACCTATTCCATAACAGCAATCCAAGACATTTATAAACACTTTTCTGTAAAGCTATGATCTGGCCCTTGGGATCACTGGTGAATTCAGGAAGAGCCTATGCTGGAAACTCGTGGAAAAGACAGGGGAAGGAAAGAAACAATTCTTTGATCTTTAACCAGTGCTAATTTTAGGCTCCTCTCTTTGAAAAGCTTCTGTAAAGAGGTCTGTGAGGGCAGAGTATGAAATGAATGATTTTTTCTGTTTGTTAATGGATGTGCAGTATGAGCAAATTACAAGCAGGCATGCCTACTGCAAGTATGTAATGCATTTTCCCCTTCTGTCCCACTAGCTGTGCAGGAAAAGCTTCACAGAAGAATTCAAGCTCAGGAGGGGAAAAAGTGACATGATCATTTTTTGTTCTCCATTAAGGTTAAGTTTGTCTATGGATCTTTTAGACATTTTTTGTAGAAGCTACAGCAGTTAGGCAACTAGTGCTACTGACTTGGAAACCCAGCTTGGACATACCAAATTTTCTGTTGGAGATCTAGAATGGTTGCACACCAATTTTTGACTGAAATAGTAGTTACACTTTGTTAAAAAAAATCCTTTTGCCCCAGAAAAAGTTGTCATCTGAGACTAAAACCAGATATACATCAAAATAAATGAGTCTGGAATGGACATCAGTGTACTTGCCCATTTCCTAAAATGCTTTCAGCATGACAACCAATTCTAGTTTCAGAAGACATAGGACACTTCCTCCCCTTCCTCAATGATTCTTTTTTTCTTTTCCTTTTAAGAAGCAGAATTCACTGTGCTGCCAAACTAAGATGTATTTTTAACTCTGTTTCTATTAACTTTTGTTTTTCACTTTTATCCTCAGGCCACACATACATGCTGTTTATTACATTGCATACCAAACACTATTCAAAGAAATATCCCCTGTGGTATTATTTAGCTCATGAATCTCTTGAATTCATGACTAGCAACGATCTAACTCTCAACCACAAAAAATTAATTATTTTAAGAGACATGTCATTATTAAACAAATGTTTCCCCCCCTCTTTGAGCAAGAAATATTATTTTACAATACTTGGATTGTATTTCTCTTGGATGCTTACTTCTGCATTAGTTGTTGATCAAACCATTTGACCATGAAATAGCACCGGTATTTGATATATGTGAGAAAAATTATCCTGTTTGCAACAACCCAATCATTGGTTACTCACCACAGCAATAACAGGAATAAGCACACCCAGATTCCCTGCACTACTGGAGGCCTGGAAAACAAAAAGGATGTTATCAAAACATCTACAAAAGCATTTCTGAAATACCTGCTACAAGACCTATTTCAAGCATCAAACATTCCTACTGTCTATGCAAATGAAAACATACATTGCCAATTACAGCTCTGTATCTTGCAAATAGATGTGCACAAGGTGACCAAGAGAGCACCCCAGACATCCAAAGGACTGGGACATCCAGGAGTCTTTCAACAAAGCTTTTCAGGTGGCTGCTCATAGACTGGGATGTCCCTCATTGAAAGGATGTTTTCCATTTTATAATGGATCTTGAGCACAGGGTCTTCTATATTTGGAAGTCAGACACTATGCCTTGACCTAAAGGGCAGGAAATATTCATTGATACCATGTCTACTCTGACATCCAACAACTGCAAGAAAAATGCTCACATTAAACGGGTGGCCACAGACAAGTGTCAAATGTTTACCAAAAGTCTATTTTTACTACCAAAATGAAGCAAAAAATAACAAGTCTGTAAAAAGACACCATATTCAAGAACTTATTTAAGCAGGGTGAGCAGCCTTTTCCACTGAAATGCAAGAAGCGTAAGGGAAAATAAAAATTCCTTTGACTTATTAGGACATTTTTAATTGCACTCTATGCAACAAGTGTGTTTGCTCTTGGCTAAATACAGTGTTTAAAAACTGAAAACATTCATTGTACACAGCACATTGTCCCACACCTTCTCTGATAAGACAAACAATGATAGCCCAGATACCGTGCTCAGAGACATCTCCTCTCTAAAGTCCTTCCCCACCTCCCATATCCCACCACCTTGGATCTGGGAGGGAGAGAACTCTCCAGCTTCCTCCATACAAAAGAAAGACCAGGTACAGAGACCACTGGTCCCACAGGGAGGAGGCAAGGCAGACTTGCTAACAGGGTAAAGCTTTGCATAAAGTAGAATAAACTAAAAGGAAGCAAAAAAAAAAAAAAAAAAAAAAAAAAAAAAAAAGGAGGAAAAGTGGGGAGAGGGCACCAAATAGCCTTCAGATGAAACAATAATGATCCAACCCAACTAAAACACATTTTAGTTATCTTCCCTGTAGTGTCCAAGATAAAGCAAAACAAAAGATGGACACTTAAATATTTTGAAGTGAAAAAAAGAACACCACTCAAGTCACTCTAAGGGCTTGGAGGAACTGGAAAAAAACACTATTTTTTTTTGCTAGCATCACGACAGTCCACTGCACGTGACAAACTGCTGCAGAGTCAGAGTAGATATGCAAGCTAACTAAGATAGCCAGAACCCAGGACATGACGCCAACAGACAGAACTGCAGAAAACCCACTTCTATACTAGCATTTTTGTTATAAAAATAGATTATCGGCCTCTTTATGATAATATATGGCACTGAAGATGAAGGATCTTCCATCCCTGGGTGTACTCAGGGGACATTCCTGTTAACTACCAGCAACGGTGGGGGGGGGGGGGAAGGAAAAAGAAAAAAAAAGTTATTTTTCTTCCCCTCACAGAAGCCACTTTTGCATGGTTGAAAGATGTGGTTTAAAAGAGAACCAATAGGCTACTGAAGCCTTTTAATGGTCAGCAAGAACATTTAAGTCCATTATAACAGAGAACATAAGCAATCAATCTGACAACTATTAAAGAAAAAAACTGCTTTTGTTTGGGAGCACAGCATGTGCAGTGTTTTACCTACTTTAACTCTTCTTGAAAATCAAGTAACCCAGTCTTCAAAATACCTTTCTTAACTTTTACTCTACATTGAATAAAGAGTGGTCTAGTAAAAATTGCTATCAGTATCTTCATAGGAAAAGAAACACTGCCTCCTAGCTCAAATCCATGTTAAATCAATCATGTATTTTTCAGTTTGCAGGCAAATTTAAGTCAGTGCAGCAGTTTGTCTCCCATAGTGATTCCAAAACTGAAACAGTGGAAAAATATCCCTGAAAGGAGGAGGGTGGAAACTAACTTAGAAGTGTCATTTTAGAGCAATTTTTACAATCTGGTTTTCGCCATTTCAGCTTACTTATCCATGGTTAAAAGAACCTATGAAACCCATGGAGAGAGATTTTCCACCACAGACTTCATGAAAAGCAGATTCTAGACGTGTCCTAGTCCCTAGTCCCCTTTTAGAAGAGTTGGCATTCCTGATTAAATGCAGTCTATCTTCAAAGCAAACAGATTCATTTCAGAGGGATTTACCAAGAGGCTTCACCCATTCCATAAAAGGATAAAGACAAAACTTAGCACTACTAAGCAGCATGCACAGGAGGAGGGAAAAAAGAGGTTAAAAAGACAAAAAAACCAAAAACATTGTTCCCCTTAGTACTAGGAAAATGTGCCTATTTCAAAAGGAAGTGTTACTATCTGCTCTAAAAAGCAGGGAACAGCTCCCAAACCGCATCTCCAAGAAAAGCTTAAATTTCCACTGTGAACACATTTGAATTATTAACATACAGGTGTATTTTTTAATATATAAAATCACTATCAAACACCATGAGTTTTTAAAAGTTGTCCTAAGGAAGTGCTTAGAATGCCAAGAGGTTCCAGCATTTGAACAGTAAGGAGGAACGTAACCAGAAGGCGGCTCTGATTTTTGATGAGTAGGAAGCAACCACACTTTGCTTTTCAAATGATAATATAAATCTCAAGAGTAGAAGTCAAGGTTAAAGCTTGTTTATGAGTATATTTTAGAGCAAAGATGAGAGGTATTGTGGGAAAGGCTGAGATTTTAGTTTGCTGTTTAAATAGAATAGGCACATCGAGTACTCTGGATACTTTATTGAAATGGGAAGAAAAGCTAGCGTGAAATGAGGTGAAAAAGAAAATAGAGAATTAGAATTCTAGAATAGAAAATTAGAATAGAGAAATAGAATAAGAAAAAAACAGAGAATTCTGAATTAATAAAGTAATCTGCATATAAAATGCTCCTGCAGAAATTTAGCTAGCATTTAAAGACATGCTTCTTCTGGACCCCCTCACAGACTTTTAAAGGACAGTATGTATTAAATTTTACAAATCACAATTAAAAGCTGCGTTTAAGAAGAACTCTATTTTACAACAAAACCACTCAAATTTACTGTTCTGCAAAGTATTCCTACCATACAAATCAGTCTAAGAGACAAGTCTCCTCTTTCTTAGGAAAGCTTTTTGAATAAACTTGCTCTCTAAATAAAGCGCTCCTAAAAATCAGCAGAGATTTTTATTAAATCTTTAATTTTCACTTCACTGCACTGTTTCCATTATAAGCCTAGACAGATAGGCTTGCATCAACTTGGATCTTGGAAAAAATCAAGACGCGTGCACTCATAACAGCAACTCAGGATTAATCAGAATGACATCATCTGGCTTCTTCAAGCTGGAGGTTGGACTAGGTGACTTCCTGAGGTCCCTTCCAACCTGAGTTTTCCTATGATCCTATGACACCACTAAAATTAGAAGTAGAATTCTGTCACATCTAAAGACATTTCAAGAATTAGTAAGAGGATTTCAGTAATCAGCATTCTGTATTTCTCTTTGAAGCTCTACCTCTAACAGCTGAAGACTCCAGACAGTTTACTTAGCCTCACACAAAATCAAACTCAGCTGAACCATAGGTATACCACTGCTTTATCTCAGATATATACACAGATTATTTAGGTGTTCGAAAGGCATTACAGATCTGCACTCATATTCCATGATCAGAACACATTCTTAGGTTTAAGGAAGCGTGATTTTTTTCTCTGTGTGTGTAAGGGCATGGTTTTGGTTCAAAAGACACACAGAAGACTATGTTTAGTAGTGCCATCTGTATAAATGCACAGCTGCATACTATTAAAAAACAGTGAATATCTGACCTTTAGTGCCGGTCCTTTTTCACTTGCTCTCTCACTAGCTCTCTTTCCTTCTAGCCCAAGCTGAACAAACAGTTCCAGCAAGTTCATCAGTAGTTCATCCACAAGGTGTTCTCCTTGAATATTAGCAGCGATGTTAGCTAGGGCATTAATGACTGCTAAGGAACAGTGTCTGAGAAGAAAGAACAGTTATAAACAAGCAGTTCCTCAGAGTTTTATATTTTCAGTGCTTTCTTCATAATGCTTATAGTAACTCTTGTAATAAGGCTACTGACATTTTCTTCACTCAGGTTTTTTTGGGGGGGGGGAGTATTTTTTGTTTTTATGAATAGTGGCACATCACTTTATTGATAATTGAAATGCAACCAGAATTAAGTGAAAAATTATTTGTAAACTTTGCCTCTGGAAGACATTTCATTTTTGATGCTACCATGGCCAAAGAAAATTACTTTCCTGTAGCAGATATGGCTACAGACAAGAAGCAGCAAAGGGCTGTGCTTCTGGATTAGAAAAGCTCTTGAGCAGAATCAGAGCTAGTATCAGTTATTGATAAAGTTGAGATTGCTTTGGGTCAGACAGTATGTTAAAACATATTGACAGGAATAGTCTTCTCGGTTACTCACATACTACATTAAAATATATCCAACCTACCCCAACTACCAACGAAGTCAGTCAAAATCTTTAATTATAACAGGGACTAAAATGCATACTTGCATACCAAGAACTAAATTGTTAATGGTTTGCATTTAATCCCTAACAAGTATGGGAACCACATTAAAAAAAAAACCCAAAACACACACACACAAAAAACCCAATGGAACTTCATTAGCTTTTCTAGGCTAAAAGATTAATTACTCTAGTTAGAAATAATGTAAGTCATCAATGTTAATTATCATTTACAAACTCCGGCGGGGGGGACAGGGACAGCAGGGAAAGAGTGTGAAATCAGTACTACCTGTAGTGAAAAACATTTTTAGGAATCTCCACATTATGAAGTGCTACTCTTTTCAAACTAATATATTACTTTTTAACATCAAAGAAAAAAGAACAGTACTATTTATAACCTCATTATAAAACTTAAACTGGGAAAAAGTGAAAATCCCTGATGTACCATAAAGGATATTTGATATAGTATTCATACATTTAAGGGACACAGCTAAGTGTTACCTGTATCCATGATCCTTATAATCTTTTGTGGCAGAGTAAACAACTGAGCTTGCTTTAACACTGATTTGCTGAAACAGATTCCACACCTCCTGGTAAATATATTGCTGTAAAAAAAAAACAAAAAAACAAACAAAAACCCAAATCACTAAGTAGAGCTTATTGAATACAATCTCCTTAAAGAACAACCCTGTAAAATACACTAAGTATTATGAAGTTCTTCAGATAGGTATCTAGTCATAGTCTGAGCAACAGTTTCAGCTTCCATAAAGCACAAAGTGGAAGTGCTTTCATTAGTGGTTGTAATTGCTCAAATTACACAAAATGTATTAAGTTCTTTAACTCCACCTTCCTGATGGAAAACTTTTTTCAGGCTTCTGAGTTCTGGCCATTAATTGCTTGCTCAGAGACAAAAATTACATTTGGAAATGGTAAGTCAGTTAATCCTTGTATGACTGAAGAAGGCTATCTGTACTGCTATGAAAAAATATAACGTGCACCTATTCAGGACATAGGCCAAGTTTATAAACTACTTAATAACTTTTGAAAACACTGAGTTTGGTGTTTTTTTATAGGTTTTTGCGTTTTTTTTTTAAAAAAACACTTTTATTATTTTCTATGGTGACTAATCTTCCTTATAGGGACAGCATCTTACACATTATTAATTAGCTCTTGTTTTCTGATGTTACAGAGACATGAGGATTGTACAAGCACATACCTGTGGTAAAGAAAGAAAAAACTTCTGCAAATGCTGTTTCTAAAATACATTTCCTCTTAACTAAAGGAGAGGGATCATGAACTGGCACTCTCTTGGCCAGTTCTTTCCTTACATTTCCAGTGATGACCAAGCAGCCCAGCTGATCAATGATAAGTACATCAAGATGAGAAGGTGGCTGGCAAAACTTCTGCTGTAAGATCTGTAGGATGGGTTCCATCATTTTTGGGGTGTCCCTCAGTGCTACTGCAATGTGCCCTAGAGCACGAATTGTGTGGTCAGGAATCAAATGAGCCTCCCTGTTACAAAAACAAACAAAAAAAACCCAAAACCATACATGTAACTGTTCAACAGTTATCAAGACCTCCAAGCATGGCTAGATTTCATGTAAGAAACGGTTCATATACTAAATTTAAACATCACTAACACCTTTAATAATGCCACTCCATATACCCATCTACTCCCAACATTAACATTAGAGATATACTTGCACAAGTTGGTTTTCAAAATAAAAAACAAAAAAAACCCCCACCACAAATGCACTATCCAAGAAACCCGCACTAATCCATGAACAAACTGTTCTAGAAACAACAGTGAAAAGAGTTAGAAGTCATCTGCAAAACATTAAGACATGACAGTCAGACCAGGTATGATAGGACCTCCCCTTGGAGGTTTCTTGTTGGGTCTTTTAAAAATGAAGCAAGTCAAATGCCACAAGTGACAAGCTGTGTCAAGCCATAAAAGATAGCTGAAGCCTGAAGGATACAACAGAGAGAGTATCACTCAATCTAGGACTCAAAATTGGCTAATACTCACCAAAGATTTGCTGATTCAATCAGATAAAAACAAATCCATACCTCTCGGTATGAAAACAAGGGCTCAGCTCTGCAAAGATTTGCATGGGAAGATCCTGACCCCACACACAAGCTCACTAATCTCAGAAACACTTAATTCTAAAATAATGCTGCCTGTGCTTATAACTTAGAATAAGCTTCAGGTTCACTGAGTGAAGGAAAAAATTGGTTTGATGACTAACAACTTACTTATCACTCTCTTGAGAGATGTACAGACGGTTAGATAAACTGGCAAGAAAGGCCTCAACAATCACCGAATCTATAGTCAAGCCAGCTTTCAGGCACCTGGAATAACAACGAACAGAAAACTTCTTAGAACAGCCAGAGGAAAAAAAAAAGGCATGAATTAAATATTTCACATTTTACGACTGTAAACGCACACCAGGTATAAGGGAAAAAAGTTTATACTGAAGTATTAGAACTCATTGCCTAGGAACACTGCAGATTTATTTTTAAAGATGAGTGGAGTTTCTACTGCTGCTTTCTCCAGCAACAATAAAGATGGGGATATGCAGTAAGGTAAATTCAGAATCCACTGCTTTAGAAACTTCAATCCCTTGTCTCTAGTGACCAACTATTTGTCTTCCCTCCAGCTTTCTGTAGCTGTCTAGAAGGGAAGAATAATCATTACACTGCCCACATTTGAGTGCGTAATAATCATCCTGTTACAGGAGGCTCACTCAATATGATAATCCAAACAGAAAACAAAAACCCTGCTGAGTATCACAATGGTGGCTAGCATGAATTACATATGTGAGAAGCAAAACAGTGAGACTGAATTATTACTTTACAATTAGGACATAAACAAAACCAAGTGATGTCTGAAAAAAAATAAAGTCACGATCAAAAAAGGCAAAAAGCCTTTATAGCAGCACAGAGCAGCACCTTCTAAACAGTCACAATACTTTTCCGCTAGGGTAATAGAACACATGTTCCAACACATGGTGGAAATCTCTCTCTTACCTGCAGATGTTGTCTATGGCAATGTCACGCAGCTGCTCATACATGGATGGTTGACTTTTCTTGCCAGGCATTACATTTAGAGTGGACTCTGAATGCTCGTTGGTTACGCTAATTTTGATGTCATTACCACCTACTAAGAACACAGAGCATGGAAATCAACACCATTTGAAATAGCTTTTTTCCCAAGATGAGAGCACACAGGCAGAACAGTATCTGGTGAGTGCAAAACAGCCTACTTTACAGCTCAGAGTTGAGCTGAAGAACTTTGGCAGTGCATGTGTTGTCACTAGCTATGCAAGATTCTACTGCATTTAACTATTCCTAAATAATTATTCCTAAATTTAGTCACCTTCAGTTCTCATTTTACCTGTTCTGCTTTAGCATTATGATACTGCTTTTGCATTAGCAAGCGATTTAAATTGAATATTTTATTTTTGGAAATCATAACTTGTTATTACAATTTAAAAACAACAACAAAAACCCTGCCAAATGCCATCAAGATGGTCAAGGGGCTGGAGCACAGGACCTGTATGGAGAGTCTGAGGAACACAGCCTTGTTCAGCCTGGAGAAGAGGCAGCTTTGGACAGACCTAATAGCTGCCTTCCAAAGCATGAAGTAGGTTACTGAGAAAACAGAAGCAGGCTTCATGGGAGAATGAGACAGAACAGCCACAACTTGAAACAAGGGAGGATCCTACTGGATATGTGATTCCTGCCCCCACTATGAGCATAATTATGCATTGACCCAGGTTGTAGAATCTCTGTCCTTGGAGGTTTCTGAAGGCCCATGTGGAGAAAGCCCTAAGCAAACTGCTCTGAATTGAGTGCAGAAGGCTGACACACATAATTCAACCTTCAATACTGCAGTATGACGCTACACTTGTTGGTGATCTCACATAGGACAAAAGTGCTTGAGGTAAGACTATCTTAGTTTCAGCAGAAGAGGCAGAGCAGTATTGCTGCTAGGATAAAATGTAGTTCTATATATACTGCTTGCCCTTAGATACACTTCTACCAGAATTTGATTTGCATTCCTCCTCTCTACCTCCCCGCGCCCCCCCCCCCAAAAAAAAAAAAAAAAAAAAAATCACAAATGCATCTCCATTTCCCCCTACAGCTGTATCACCATGAAATATCCAAAAGCATCAAAGAGCCATACAAGTTGGAAAACAACCATGAGCATATCCTTTGGAACATGGACTTTTTTCCTTTACCTGTGTGATACTGGCTATGATACTTGTAAAGTTTCACAAGCACTGGGGAAGGTATCACAAGAAAGTCCCTCAAGGACGGATTGACAGAATGAACCACAACAGGGAACCTCTCACACAAACGGCCTAGACCCTAAAAAAGAGAAGGAAAAAAAAAAAAAAGGAACATAGCTTTAGAATATAACAGCACAATTTTTATTTCAACTGTAAGCCTGCAACTTCAGCTCAATAAAAAAAAAACAAACAAAAACCCAAACCAAAACAAACCATACATAGTTCTGAGAGATTCAATTTTTAACAGAAAATTTAGACATCTCAAGCCTGTAATTCTTTTAGGTTATCCTAGAGTGCTCCATGCCTTGCTTTCTTCCACGATGACTTCACAGGAGTTACATGAAATGAACTTCACACTCTAAAAATAAAGTTACTGGACAAGTTCCAGCATTTAGAGAATCCTGATTATTTACTATGTGGTGGAAAACACCACATTTGTAAGACAATGAATAAGTGCCCGATAAGAAGACACAAAAATTAGAATAACCAAGCCTTAGTCTTACAACTCAGTGATCTGCCAGTCCCAGTATTTTAACTCTTTATGTAATGGACTAAGCAGCTAAATATTTCAGAAATTAAATACTGGTTAAAAAAACATCATGAATATTATTCTTCAAGAAGTAGTTGAGCTTAGAAAATTCTGAAAGCTCTACTCTATTGCAGTTCTAGTTTCCACACCAGACCTCTAACATCCAAATGCAGAACACATTGATAGAAAGCAATACAAACAGCAGATAAAAAAGTGCTCCTCAAGCAACCTGTAAAACTCTCCAAACTCTCACTCACTGATACAGCAATGTCAAATACTGTAAAGACAGACCTGCAAACAGCAAATTAGCAGTGGCAAGTGAGCAATGATGACTTTGCTTGAGGTTTTTGACTGCAGTTTCTCTGATAACTTGATGCAAAGGTTTTCTGCACCTTAAACAAAAAATCCAACAGAAAAATGTATGTTTATCAGACTTGTTATTAGGCCACAGTCAACCCAATGCTTACTGGAATTTCTAAAACAGTGCAGGAAATACATCAGCTTCACTGTCCTCATACTACAATTCCTCGAAGAGATTTAGTGCTGCTTCTGCAAAAAACAGTTTTGGAAACTTAGTATCTGCACCAAACAGCTCTGTCAAACACTACGAATGAAAGAATTACAGTACTTAAAGTTGATTTTGAGCGTACTTCACGTTTGACAGAAATTAAGTATTGTAAGGTCCAAAGGAAAAAATCCTTCACATATTCAGAGGATGTGTAAGAATTATGCAACAAGAAAGAAAATTGAGACAATTGAGAAAAAGTGAGAAAGAGCTTCCCAATCCTGTTAGCAACGAAGAAAAAACATTTTCTTTCAAAGAATGACTGAGAAACATTTAAGACACCAAGAGCAATAATTAAAAACATAAAATAGACTAGAAAATAAGCAGCTGCATGTAATGCAGCAATTATACCATCTTTTCTAGATATGCCAATAGGATGTTTCTGTTTCCATTTCTGTGAAGAGATGTCTAACTACCTAGCCAACTCATTTCACAACTTTTTGATGGAAATTTTACTCTTGTATTCTAATAGCAAAGAGCATTTCACTGAAATTTATTTTATATTTCTCTGAGCACCATCTACTCTCAGAGAACTTGTAAGTATTTTTGCAACTTAAAAAAAAAAGACAGACATTCCAGAGACTGAAGAGCATTTTTTACCTTGCTCATCTTTCACAGCCCACACCATGAGATCCACACAGGCAGCATTAGCCTGACAACGCAGTTTTAAAGGACTCAGTTCATTGTGTAGTCGATCCACATCATGAAGGATTTTCTGAAGTTCTGATTGACTGCTGTTGAATTGCTCTAGCACAAAATCGTGGATTTCCTTCACAAATGAGTTGGGAAGGTCTAAAGAAATAAAAGGAAACAGCATTATACTAGCAGGATGGGAGTCAGTGTATCAGAATGACAGCATATAAAAGATGCATTGCTACATTATAAATGGAATTATTTCCTAAAGTTTATCCCCTACCTAAAAGATAAATTTCATAGCAAAGTCTACCAGTAAGCAGACAATTGAAATGCCACCTATTAATCCTTTTAGTGGTGCTCAAAATATTTTTTTTTCTATTTCCATAGCATCTTTTTTTATATGGAAGCATTTCAAAATACAAATTTTATAGCATACATGGACTTCCCAGGAAATGCAAACCCCAACGTTCAAGCACTCAATACAATGCAGACAATGCTTTGGGTCCTAAACACAATGAAAGATAAATTATAAAAAATACAAATACTATACCTTTCATATAGTATAATGTGTCTCTCAGCATTTTAAACTGAGCAAGATAAAGAGGGTCACTGAATGTTTTATAATAGAGATCTGTACTAGCAGCCGTCTGAAAGAGAAAAGAAGCAACTTGGTAGATTCAAAATTAAGTATTTTCAATTATATGGATAAATAAATCTTATTCTGATCACATAATTGTTTTCCTCCACAACGTAAACAAGCATTTAAAATGGGTACCAGAAGTAACCTCACAGCCTTCCTCCCTACTTTTATCAAAAGTACAGCCATTCAGTGCATTAAATAAGACTCAGTCACTCTTTCAATTTGAAGAACACATATATGATCTAACAGCGGTGTTAAAAAAAACAAACAAAAAAAACCAAGAGGAGGATTCAAACCTATCATTTTACTGAGATAGCAAAAAGAGAAACTGCAGCTGTCTCCACTTAGGCCTACAATTCAAATATGGCAGTATTTGAAGGAAGGCTGGAGAGAACAGCAAAGTCATTTTCCCACACAAATGAACACATACTCTGTTCAACACAGCTTTACGCTCCCACGGAGATGAGGCTAACTCCATAAAACATAGTGGAGGCTATTACAGAACTGCACCCAGGCAAGGGGAGAACAAGGACTCACAGACCTACAGAAATGAGTATGCTACCTTTGAAAGTGAAGGTCCACAAACTGTAACACTATTAAACTTGTAGAAATGACATCTAAAAGACCAGCAACCATTTCCAAGCCAGAAAGAGAAAACAACCAACAACACAAAAAAATACCACGTAATATGAAATAAAGACCTTAGACTACAGTAAACCAGTTTGGGGCAACCAATGCTATAATTTAGTAGGATAACAGAGCTAAAGTAAGAAAATGGTTCATTTTTTAAGAGAATTAACTATTTCCTTCTATGTCAGTGAAAAACATTCCTCTTTCACTCCCCCATTTTCACACAGTCCAAGGCTAGATTTAAACCACTGAAAGAACAGTGCAAATAGGAAATTGTATCATTTTGCAAAGAGAAGGCGTATCTTACATAGGTGAAAGACTAATTTTCCAAGTATTAATTATTAAGGCAAAAAAATAAAGTATTCGAGTCATTAGAAAAGGAATTTAAAAACATACCTCTGCAACTTCAGCTACAACTGCATCTAAGGTCTTTAGCAAAGAATCCCCAACGATCTGTTTTACCTACAGAGGAAAAAAAATAAAAAATTAAAAAAGGATGTTTCCTGTTGATGACTCTAGATAGGAAGACAACACAATTTTGCCCATGCACAGAAAACACAAGTCACTTGACTGCAAATTGTCAGATGAAATTAAGGCTACAAGAACTTCTGGCTGCAACAAGAATAAATATATTTGAGCCTCTGTGTGCTGTTCCAAAATAGCTGGTGCAGGAAGCAGACAGGGCCAGTAGTTTTTGTCACTTGCATGAATTCCCAGCAAATAAACACTTCTAGAAAAGGGTCTCAATCTCACAGCAAAAAAAAAAAAAAATCTTCTATTTCAGCAACTAGCAGTACATGAATTACCTCAGATCAAGTGGTCTGCAAGAGTCAAACAGGAAGAATCTGACAGAAACTTATTTGCTTTTACAAATTCTTCATGGTTCATATGAAAGTGTTGTAGAAATACTATTAAATCGTGACATTAAGTGCCATAAAAATAACATTACACAAAGCTTGAGAGACAAACACTATCTTCTTATATGCAATTCTAAAAGCTTAAACTTAAACTGCATCTATTTCCAGCATGAATATCTAGAATGCATTCTCACTGTAGCCTCCATAAGAACCCATCACATACCATGTTCAACAGCTGGCGAAGCATATCCAGTGGGATGTTAAACTCTTTATTGTTAATGCCATTGAAGAGAGGAGAAACTGAAAAGCTGGAGCTGATTGTAGAGAAATAATAATCAGGATCCAGTGCACTCCCATCAGGAAGATATGAACCTTATCAGAAAAAAAAATAGAAATAAAAGTTTAGGGAGAGAGAGGATACATAAACTTTGTTTAATGGTAATGTTTAGTTACTACTGAAGAGTTATTTCCAACACAGGTACAGTCTTTAACTTGCAAGCTATCAAGAGGTGCATTTCAGCTAATCTACTGGTAAATCAAGACAGAAAACTATGATGAAAAAGTTCATTTCAAGTTTACAGTCACAATGGAAGAATTCGATTCAATGACTTGTGTTCATGTCAGGGACGCTGCTGACAATAAGTCTTCCCATACTACTGACGTACATTTACCTGAAAACATTTGTAAATGCCATTTTGCTCAAAAGCATAGAGGTACAAAGAACAGGTTAAGTCAAAACTATCTTGCAAGGTTTTCCCCTATATTAGATCAAATGAACACGTGGCACAGCTTTCATCTTAGAAGAGGCACCAATTCACTACTGCAATTTGAAGGTAAAGAGAAATCAAACTATTTTTCAGATTCAAGTATTCTATTGAGCAAACAACTTTCTAAGCACACTGCTCTAGGTACTGTTTCCACTTTAGAAATTATGTATCTGCCTTTTTAAAGTACACAGCTGGCTGTGCTAAAGTACTGGTCTCGTGATTAATTTGATTTCAAGCAACACTTATTTATTGGCAACAACTGTTAGCCTTGGCCAGAACAAAAACAAGGCCATTACTCATCTCCTTCAGAAAACAAACACAAACTATATTATTGGAAATAATACAAGGGCTGCCTGTATCTGAAGTATCTAGTAGAAGTCAGTATTGAAAATAAAATCCTGATTAGAATAACCATAACTCTGCTAGAGACAGTTAAAATTATTCTGAAATTTTTACAAAGTTGTCCACTATGCACCTATAGTTTTGATTAAGATGATTTTTGTTCCACTACTATCACCTCTCTCTAACCTGCAGCCTTTTTTTTTTTTTTTTTTTTAAATTCAAAACACGAAGACCATAAAATTGAAGTAAAATTGAAGTAGTATATAGGTCAGTTCAACAGGGTAGACAGACAACAAACAGGTCTCTTCCTACTTGGCAATTTAAGAATGATATTTGAATTACCCTGCAATCCCGTGATATGATTGAGGAAGACAGATACCTCTACAAATAGTAACATGAAGGAAAAAGAAAAGTAATGTGGAAGAAATTAATTCAAGCCAGGGCTCTGGAGAGGAGAATGACCCAGAAACAGAAAATGCCCAAACTGTTAAAAACCTCAAAGGGCCACACAAAACCAGAGACACCATCTGAGGTGTCTCAGATGCACAGCTAGTTCTCCACTTGACTCATGAAAGTTTATTTTTAAGCCCTGCTTTGACGCAGAACTCACAGCTAGAGCTCTACCAAAACCCAATGGTTAAGCTTGCATATTAACTCATGAAAATTTTTCACATTTCTGCCTTTTATGTTACAGTAATTAACACACATTAGTGAGCACTCAGTTTCAGTGTCTTCTTTATTACTTCTCACTTCAGCAAATTACTAGGTCTTATACAATGACCCATATCACGTTTACTTCAAATGGAGCACTTGTTCTATATTTATGCAATGTGCCACAAAGGTCCCAAAATTCCAGACCCTAGTCCAAAAATTTAGTTGTCTAGTGAAGCTCAATATTAACACTTGTTCCTCAAAGTTACTCAGGCTAATCTCCTGAAATATTTTTAGCCTAGCGGAATTAAGCTCTTCAGTACTAGGCAGAGCCTAGCAGTCAGGACATCATGTCTCTCTGAGAAGCCTGCCAGAAACAATTGAGCCTGGAAACCACTGGTGTTAATAGTAACTTCCTACTGTTTTTATACCCCAAAACTTTTCAGAATCCCAGCAGGTGTGTGTCAGAAAAAGGGGCCAAAAGATTTTGGTATTCAATTCCTATAAATAGCAACAAAACCCCCAAATCACACACTGTTCCTTTGCAAAATAATTTACCTTCAAAGTAATGAATTGCAGATCCTCCAGGAGAGCTGGGAGGGGGAACTCCACGTTCAGGACTAACCTGAAACATGATACAAAAGCCATAATTTAAAAAACTGTTTACAAAACATTAAAAAAAAATCTTCCAGAGAACGGTTCATACACTTTATAATGAAAAACAGCTTCAAGCAAAACTAGCAGGAACTCCATATTGCCAGGCCTAACAGCAAAATTCCAGCCAAAACCAGGAAGTTAAAAAAGCTAGTTCAGTGCTTTTGACTAAAGGGAAGTGATCAGAATGATGACTCCTGTACTGCATGTAACTATGCTAATAACAATCTGTGGTTTCAAAACTGGCATCTGAATCCATTCTTTCCCTAAGACAACAAACACCCGCAGCTCCTGGTGAAACCAGTGAGAGCCTATGTATCCTGAGCACTTCTGAAAACTTTAGCTATTAAGTGCCAGCTTCCCAAAGTCTTAGATATACATTACAATGCTTTTTCATGAGAATAACACAAGAAACGGGATTTGTCAATTGTTCCATGTGAAAACTTAGTACAGTTGTTAGTTTAACTGTCACTGATTGTTCTGTAGCTCAGAAACTACAAAATTATTTTGAAACTCAGTTGTGAAACCAAAATAAAGATCTCTGTATCTGGTCAAACAATGTATTAAAAGACTGTCTGCATATTCAGCCTTAATGCTGTCTTAACTCCACCAAGACCATGAAATCATCTAAGCACTGACTCCAACAGAGAGCAAGTCATACAAACCTGTGAGATGCTAGATACACTGCTAGCCTTTCTCTTTAGTGTTCCTTCTTGACAAACTGTGAGTAGAGAACTGGGAAGAATTGATCTGAAATCATTAAAGGATCGTCGGCGAATTCCTTCAAGCTCCTCTGGAACTCTCAGGGAATGCGGGGGAATTTTTGGAAAAAGCTTTGAAAGGAGAGCCTCTTCTGAATTGCTGTAGCGACCAAAGGCTCGAGAAATTCCTATCAGACAGGGCACTGCATACTTGCATAAATATTCTAGAAAAGAAAAACACATATAACAGTATATTAACAGTAACTTAGAACTTCCTCTTCACAGTTTTGCTACCGCTTCACTAAACTGTTTCAGCCTATTGTGCTTTACAGACTTATTCATGCAAGTAGAGGAAAAACCATTAAGGTATCACAAATTAATACACTTCTGCTTCCATATTTACCAGTCAGCAACAAACAGAATAAATATGTGCTAAGGAAGTTGAAAGAAAAAGCTGCTCACTTTTCAGAAATGATCCTGATAATTAGAAAACACAAGAGAAGTTCAGAGGACAGGAGTTACAAATATAGTAACAATTTTAATAGTACCTTTATCATGCATTTGCGGGGTCTGGCACATTCCCAACAGGAACTGCATTACTTGTAGAATTGCATCCAAAATCTTAAGTAATCAAAACAGACATACAAAAATATCTTTTGGTAAAGACATATCGTTATCTTATACTAGATCACTACAACAAATGAAACTTGCAAATATTAATGTAAGCACCTCTGTAACCAAGATTTTTTCAATGCTGTGTGACTAAAAAAGTAGGTTGCTCTCACTCAGCTTACAGAGCTTCTTTTGTAAAGTCTGCAGTTAGCTGGCAGGTACTAGCAGAATAAAATTGCAACAGTCCTAATCTCAGTATCAAAACTTCAATTCTAAACCTCTGGGCTCAGCAACTGACATCCTCTGACACTCAGAAGTAAGAGCAGACTTATGAATATCTTCTACATGCTTGACTATTAATTAACACAAGCAAAATAATGCAACAGTATATGTTAAAGCAAAAAAATCCCTTTGCAAGAAACGAAGCAGCTGCGGTGTACTCTTCTCTAGACACTTGTCAGTACTGCACCATTGGAGAACTGGGTACTACATCAGCACAAACTTAAAATAAACTCTACCTGCTCTCTGAGAGATGCATCCCTGTAAGCAACGTCTGATAACAATGTTACCAAGCAGAAGCTGAAGTTTTCTGCCACTGGAAGCAAGCCTGCAAAGTAACAGACAGAAATTAAGCCACTTAAGCATTGTTAGAGAGAACCAACATAGCAAGAGCAAATAATAATAAAGCAAGAAGACGTTAAGTTGATTCCCATGTCATACAGTTCTGAGACAGACTGTAGAAAAATATAGTATTACATACAAAATTTAAAAGTATGCTCTAACCATCGTAATTTCACCATGAAATGTTAAAAGAATAATTTTAATAATTAAAAAATTCTCCAGGCTTTCAAGTAATTGAAAAAAATTAGATTATATAGTATTATATAAAAGTATTCTTACATTAATTTTAAGATCTATTAAGGGAGAAGAAATGGTTTACATAGCTACTAAGCATCAAAGCTAAAAGTAGAGTGTACAAATCTCAGGTTCACCTCTGCTGCTCTAACTACTACACAGTCTTCTCCAATTTAGTAACAAAATATATTGAGCATAGAATTATTTGGAAAGTGCAATTTATCACAAAGCAGTCAAGCAAGAAAGCTGGGAGCGATTCAACTTCCTCTTTGCTTCTAAATAAAATCAATATGAAAGGCTGTTGAGTCAGGAGCTAAGAACCTAGCAGGACCTAGCACCTCCCCTTGTACCATGTCCTGAATAACCTTTGTTATTTCTATTTCTCAGCTGGCATTCCATGAGAATGATCAAAAAACCCAAACATCACCTCTGCCTTTCCGTGCATTGCTTTCTTCTATCCATTGGACTTTGGGAAGACCCTTCAGAAGTCGGAGGAGGTAAGGAACCACGTTATCTTTGTGCTAGAGAGGAAAATACTGTATTTAAAATGGAGAAGAAAAGCTGAACCATTATCACCTCAAGATATTTGAGAGATATGGAAAGACTACGTTAGCCGCACACAGAACTCGCTTCTAATAATTACGCCACAGGATTCCTGAATATTGCAAAATTGATTTCAACACAGGCAAATGACAGTAAACCAATTCACTGCTACAAATACAATCTAATGCCAATTCTAGGCAACAGTTCATTCTTTGTAGAAGTTGGAGAAAAAGTTTCCAGAACAGTAATTGACCCCAAACAATTTATTAGTTTACAGCAAGGTCACAAAATAATTTTAAGGCAGCTAGAAATTCAGTGCCAGTCCCAATTCAGTACATGTGATCCATCCCGTGGCCTTATGCAAGTCACTTAACACATCTGTTTAAGACCTCAGCTTCCTAATCTGCAAATCAAAGGATAGCACTTTCCTTCCTCAGAGTTGGATTAATTAATACTAACTGTTGGTTTTGAAAACATCATAAAAATGCTAAGAAATATGAATACAGCTGCCTTATTTAAACTTCGTACTACAAAAACCACAAAAAGGACAACATTAATAATATGCACACAAGCTCTATCGTAGCAAATAGATACTAAGTAGGAGGAAGTTCAGGCCTGATGCAAACCCTAGCAACATTAAATGACTTAAAGTGAGGTCTAATGACTTTGGACCTAGGACTCTGTATATCCTTCCTTTCCTCTGCATGAAACAATACTATGCCCAGAGTTCGAAGGGAAGAGAACCAGCTTGTCATAAACAGGCTGACAGACACAAAAGGGATGCTTGTGTACAATGCAGCCTATGTGCACTGTTTGCCTTTTTATCCTGGCTAGTGCCAGGCATGAAAAGGCCTATTACAAACCTGATGTTCAGGGGTATGTTGGAACATACCCACCATTCAGAAGCATGTGGGGAAGAACACGCAATGACACATATGGTTTGAGCAAATCCTCCTGAATAGCCTTTCCTTTCTCTCCTTAAGCTACGATGACCAAAAAACACGACAGCAGGTTGTCTGTGGCAGTGCCACAACTGCTGTCTATCCCACTCGTCAGTACTGTCCTTGTGCTCTCCTGCCTGCATCCATCTGTTATCTCTGATCTTTTTATTTTATTTTTATGAAGAGTAAATACCAACTTTTCATTCATTGAACAACTAAATTTGAATTAATCCAAAACCTTTCAAGTTAAATAAAGTTAGCCTACGCGGGAAAAGTACCTGAAGGTCAGATTCAATTAGAAAGATTCCTAAAGCAATAACAGCATCTCTGCGACGTTCATCTAACTGGAAAATCCCATGGAAATCCACTGGACACATACAGAGCAGTTTTTGTACCTGAAAAACAGCAAAGGGAAAGAACAGCAGAACAAGACCAAAAGTGTCAGAACAATCCAAGGGAGCAACAGTACATGTGTTAAAACTGACTTTCAAAAATCCACCAGTAGACCTCAGGAAAGCAATGCAAATAGCTCCCAGCTTCTCTCTTATGGAGCAGAGCTAGCTGTCATGTCCATGCCTTAGAGCACCCCAAGCAACAGGCCTGCATAGCACTAATACAATTGCAGATATTTTCACAGCAGAGAAACGAGCTGACAGGCTGTGGTTTTCAAGACTCATTCAGACCTCCTGTGTTTGAAGTGGACAGTAGTCCTTCCATCTTCTGGAAGACAGATGGCCACATTACTCTCCTTTAGTCATCAATCTTAATGAAAGCATCTAAGGGCTAGGAAAGAGGGATGAATGACAGAAACTAGAAAAAGACAGAAAAATTTCAAGTAGATGTCAAACATTTTTACCACAACACGGGTCAATTTAAAAGTTTTCTTCAATACTTGATCAAGCTGTTTGTTTGTTTTCACGTCTCAAGAGAATTTCTGAAACTCTTCAGAGCATCACATTTGCAGAGATCATTCCTGCATCCCTGGTACAAAAAAGCTTTCCTTCCACTGATTCATTGGGCATTTTGGATGTGCAAGAAATATGCAGCAGGCACATATATCATATTTACTCAATTGCTATAAACAAAAACCAGGTGGATGGAACTTTGGTTACAGCTGCACCAATGCCGCCTTCATATATGGCAGTGAACAATAAACTGTCACCTAGCAGAGTATGACTTTTGCTCAAATCCTTTTAACGTAACAGATTAAGTTTCCAGAACTATTATTTTCTCACTACTTACCTATTACTTCACTCCATACCCAGCAAACACACATCTAAAGAATATATCAACTCTCCCAAATACTTTGTTTTCCTATGGAACTGTTAAGAAAGGGAAAATTCAACAAGGATATCGTCTTTTCTAAAAATCTCCTTGATTTTAATATTATCTAAAAAGGACTCTCACAATAAATACCTATGTTTGAATGACCTATGTTTGAATGTCAAGTTACTTCCTATTTAGACAACTCTTTAAACAGCCTGCCTTGAAATTTCTAAACAGAAACACTATTTCCCTAGAGGATTAGAAGAATTTACTGGATGCTCAGTGGAATTTTAAGATTCTGGTCCGTAAACTGCCAGATCTCGTAATTACAAGACATGTAACACAACACAAATAATCCTCTTGCTCAACATAAAATACAGCAGAGGAAATAGAAACTCTGGAAAATAACTTCTGCTGCATGTGTCCCACATCAGGTTAATATGTGCAATAACGTGAGTGAGTAACTTTCACTAGATATGAACTATTAATATCACTTAACTCCTACTGTAGTCTCTCAAACTAAAAAAAATAACAAAAGGGAAGAAAATAAATGCCTGGATATGAGTGAACCAACAGCCAGGCTTAAAAAAATTATTCACAGTTGGCTGTCAGACCAATGGTAGATTTCCAGAACAGAACCAAGAAAAGAAGCCTGCAACAGCTGGCCAAGAACAAGCACTATAGTTTTCATCAGCACAGAGCTGTGCTTTTCAACAATTTAGTCATCGTTCGTTATTGCATAAGGCAATTTAGAAGTTCAATCACTTTGTGCTCCGAGAAGCCAACTCCCAAAACACCAGGCTGTCCCTCTCTCCTCCCCGCAGCAGCGCAACGCTTGACCACACCAGCCGCTCCACGCCAGCAGTGGAGACCCACGAGGGGAACTGCCAGACCCAGATCCCCTTGCCTGGTTTTACATTCAGTAGAGGTTTATCTCAACCAGGCCGATTTTACCTTAAGCTGATTGCATCGCTTGGATTTAACCAGATACGTGGAGTAAAGCAACCAGCCCTAATTAGGCTGAGACTAATTACGCCTGTGAGACCCTGTTCCACAAACTCCGGGGACACGCAGCTGCTGCGAGGACCCGCGCTGCTCGCAAGGACACGAGGGGCTGCTCTGAGGGCACCGGCCGTGGGTGCTGCCGCGGACACCTCCCGCCGCCACCGTGTTTTTGGGTGAAGGTGGGCCCTGGGAGCGCTCCGTGGGCCCAGCAGCCCCCCCCCTGCACACGGGGCCGCTGCTGGCGGGCCGAGCCCGTTCCCGTTCCCACGGCCGCGGGACAGCCCCCACCCGAGGAGAGCTGCGTCCTCCCGGGCACGGGCGGGCACGCCAGGCCCGGCGTCCCACGGGCGCGGCCACAGACCCGCGGGAGCAGGGCAGAAACCCACCCGCGGGCAGGCGCGTCACGGGCCCCCACGCGTGACAGGGCCAAGCGAGGCGGCCCGGGGACCCGCCACCCTCCCCACCCACGCGGCACGACTATTCTCCACAGGAAGGGCCCCGTGCCCCCTTCCTTGCCACGGCACCCCTGATGCCGACCCTTCCACGCAGCTCCCACTCGCGTGACGCCCCTCCGCCCCGCACACACGCGACTGCCAGGCGTGACAACCCCGCAGCCCCCCCCGCGTGACACTCCCACCGGTCCCCACAGACGCAGCCCCCCCCCCCCCCCCCCACGCGTGGCGGCCCCTCCACACACACACGCGCAAGACGCCCCTCACCTTCTCCAACGGCGCCGGGCTCTGCACCGCCAGCGACCGCGCCAGCGACAGCACCGTGTTGAAGTAGAAGCCGCGCGCGGTGCCCGCGCTGCTCCCCCGCCCCGAGCCCGCGGAAGGAGCCGCGGCCGCCGCAGTGGTGGTCGCCGCGGCCGCCGCCGCCGCCGTCGCAGCAGCCGCCGCTGCAGCCGCCACTGCCGCGGCCGCCATGTTGTGAGGGAATGCAAGGGGCCGCCCGCCAGCCCGCCCTGCCCCGCCCCATCTCGCGAGACCACCGCCTCCCGGCGGGATCCCGAAACACCAATCACACCACGAAAATGGCGGCGCCCGCAGCGGCTTCACTGCCGGTGGGTTCCCCGCCCCGCCCCTCGCCTGTGACCCGCCCTCCCCGCCGCGCCGCCCGCCCCCAGGCCCCGCTTTACAAATGGGCGCGCCCGGCTCCCCTACTTCCCCCCCCCCGCTGTCGCAGTGGTCCCTCCTAGTAACCGTGTATCCCTTAGCAGCGCTCTGGTGCGCTCGCCCCGCCCCGGGGCGGGGTGGCGGCCTGTGGGCGGAAGGAGCGGAGCGGGCCGCGGCCTGGGGTGGGGGCTCGGCGGCGGGGCAGGCCAGGCCCGGCCCGGCTCGGCTCGGTTCGCTCTCTGAGGAGCGAGGGCTGGGGGGGCCGCCTCCCTGAGGCGCTCACTCCGCGGACGCTTTCCTTCGCGACCCGCTGTCGGCGGCACCATGTCGGCCCTCCCGAGGAGCTACAACCCCTTCGCCGAGGAGGAGGAGGAGGAGGCGGCGGTGACATGGCCGGCGAGGGGTAGCGGGGAGGCGGGCGGCGCCGAGCGGCAGCGGTACCTGCAGCAGGAGGTGCTGCGTCGCTCCGCCGCCACTGCCGACAGCACCGCCCGCTCCCTCTCGCTCCTCTACGAGTCCGAGCGGATCGGCGTGGCCGCCTCCGAGGTGGGTCGCGGCCCCGCGGGGCAGCGTCGCTCGGGGGACGGGGTGGGGGCGAACCGGGAACGGGGCCGTCTCCCCCCTGGGGCGGTTCGGTTGCGGTGTGCCGCCCCGCGCCTGCCGCCTCCTCCTCCGGCTGAAACCGCGGGGCGGGGGGGGGGGGGGGGGGGGGCTGGTCTCCCTTTTTCCCCCGAAAGTCTCCCAGAACATCTCTTGTTGGAGTTATTCGGTGTTTCAGAGACAACACAGCTGTCCGTGTTACTGCACACTGATTTTCTGGGTGGAGGCGGTCTGTTTTGTGAGGAAAAAATCCCAGTTAGACCCCCGCTAAATGTGTAGCACTGAGACTAGGACTCAGCTGTGCCTTCAGCTGCTTGTTACAATTCTTACTAAGCCTTATTAATGGCATTTATGGCTATCTTTATCTGACTGAAAAGTTTTCAGCAGTTCTGTTGATTAAATGAAGAGCCTGCCCTGTTGTTTGTGATGTGCTCGCTTCATCCCGATTAATCACTTCCTTCATTCTTCTGGCCTTGTTTCAGAAAAGAGTTTATACCCGGAGACATCGCTCATAAAGGTCTTGTCCATTGTGTCACCTGTTAATGGGATGTTTCCTTGCACGTTAGTAATGTGGCTGCCTAAATTAACCCAAGAGCATCCACCAGCTGCAGTAGTTCTTGGTGGCACTTCTGCGAACTTGCAGACTCGTGATTTGTTTGTCCAGAAAAGCACAAATGAGGAATCAAGAATTTAGGCTTAACACAGGGCTCCTTGTAAAACTTGAATTGTATGTGTTTGCTGCTTTATTGGGGGGGGGGGGGGGGAATATTCAACTAGAATTCCTCAAAGTTTAGAGAGAATATGTACACAAGTTCTTTATTTTGCACTAGTGTTAGATGCAGGCAACTTTCTTGCCAGAATTAATCTTTGGATTACTTTGGAACAGTGTTTGTGCTGCTGCAAAATTTCTAAATCCCGCGCTGTTAGTATTAGCTAAAGATTATTCCTGCTAATTATTTCATACTTGAAAAAATTCTATTTATGTTTATTTCCTTTGGTTATTCTGTTTCTAAATTTTGAGGAACATCCCAGTAATATGAAAACAGTATCCCTTACCAATGAAGGTGTCATTCACAACTAGAAATAGTTCTACTTGCTCATTTCCCTGCCATAAACCTTTGCATTTTCACTAAATCACCCATCTGGTGCCATACTTGTTCCATCAAGAAGAGATACAAATGTCAACCTGACAGAAGGACAATACAGAAAATTCCTGGGTGCTCTTTGTAGTAGGTGTCAGGAACCTGGCATTGCTTAGTGATAAGGATTTTATAGCTGGTTAATGCTATGGCTCAACTGAAATGCCCTGGAGGAAGAGGAATGAGTGAAAAAGCTGTATCACTTTAGAAATAATCTACAGGGATGAAGGAACTATGGTTTTGTTCTTTATAGTGTCTATCAAATACGTTTGATATTTCAGTTTATCTTGGCTTTACTAGCTTCTCTTTTTTTCTGTCAATACCTGTTAGGAGCTTGTACGTCAAGGAGAGGCCCTGAAGCGTACAGAACAGATGGTAGATAAAATGGACCAGGACTTGAGGACTAGTCAAAGGCACATAAATAGCATTAAGAGTGTTTGGGGGGGCTTGGTAAACTACTTCAAAGCCAAACCTCCAGAGAGCAAGCCAGAGCAGAATGGAACCCCTGAATATTATGCTAACAGTAGGTAAGTAAAGTAAACATTTTACTTGGGACTTATCTCCCACAGCGTGTCTGAAATGTCACCAGAAAATCAGAACTTAAAAGATCTGTTGATTCTGTCAAGTAAACTCCTGAGACTGTGTCTAGCTCCCTTTTTCCTTTAACTCTGAGAAAAGGATTTTTACTTTTGTTTATATTTGTAGTGGTAAGAGTAACTTCATATTTCTGGGAAATTAATCAAACAATTACACAAAATTACACAAGTAATTCTTCAGAGTGTTCTGAATTATCATGCTTACTTCAGTCTTATCAGGGAATCATGATTTGTAGCATTGACATGCTTCCAGTTAAATATTGTGTGTATTTCTCTAGCTTCTACTAAAAGATGTAAATAAAAATTAATTGCTGTGAAATAACTGTGTCTTACAGTACTTGTCTCTCTTCAGCTGAGAAATTTATGTAAAGCCTGGTAATGCTGCATGGATTGATTTCTTCCTTCCCTTCCCCCTCCATCCTCCACTAGAGGAAAGGAGTAGGTTGCCTCCAAGATGGAGGATACAGTTTTGGTTTTGGTATCAAAGTTTCCGTACACTATTTTCAGCACTAAAGCAACCAGTTCTGCTTTCACTGAAGACAAATGCTAGTAGTTCATTTTAAAGGAACATTTTGGATCAGGTCTAAGAAATTTGCTCTTGCAAAATTTGATACCTGTTCTTCTTTAACAGATTCAGAATGAGGCCTGTGGTCCATAAGAATGTTTTCTTTTTATTCTCTTTATTACTAGATTAAAAGAAGCAATGATGTCTAGTAAAGAACAAGAGTCAAAATACCAGGAAAGTCATCCAAATTTAAGGAAGCTAGATAATTCAGGTTTGTTAACTTTATTTTACATTGAATGTCTATCATCAACATGGGGCAAACTTGCACAGTGGTGAAGGCAGAGACCCTTCAGCTGGCCCAACTGCTGACTTACGTTGCTGCCTAATGTAACCTAGCCTTCATGGCTTTGAATTCTAGGGAATTGTTTCCCCTAAAATTCTTCATACCCATACTGAAGACGTGCAATTTTTTTATTTGGATACGGGTTTTATTTAGCCCTCCCGGGGGGGGATTTATGCTATATCCACTAAAGACTTTAAAAGCATCCAGTGCTTATATTTGCACAGAGGAGACTATAGCCAAGAATCCACACAATGTGCAGGCAGCCTTGTCCTATGTTTGCCAAAATTTTAATTTATATATTCAGAGTTTCTTCTTTTTAACAGTCATTTGTCATAGTTTTCAGATATGTTTTCCCTGTTATTTCAAACATGGACTATAACCTTCATACTGAAGTCATTACTTGATTCACGCAAGGGAGCGTACGGGGTTTGGTCTTGTTCCCCGTTCTCACAATGCGTTAACTTCTGTGATGACTTTTATGTACAAAGTAACTGTTCCTTTTTAAAGTGAAGTTCAATTACTTATTTTAGTAAGAGTGAGAAAGCAGCAGGATATCTTTATAGTTGTAGTTCTGTAAGTAAAGAAATGCTTTTTGGTACCATTAAACTCCATTCCGCTCCATATAATATTAAAAGTCTGTCCAGTAGAGGGCAGAAATAACTCTCTGGTGGCTTGACCTGGGGGAATGCTAACTGCTGGTAGAAGTTACTAACCTACCTGCTTTGTTGGTTGGATGGCTGTTTTTTTTCTTTTTTCTGTCAACTACCTAGTAGAACTACAAAAGGCAGCCCAAAAAAGAATAATTGTAGCTTAACTGTTCATCTTGAGGTGTGCCCTATAGATCATGGTGGTGGACTACTTTTGATACTCCTGCTAACAGGTTATGTGATTACATGGCAGTTGTGGTCAGACTAATTTTTAATAGCCCTTCTAAAACTTTAAAGCCTCTTCTTCCTAGCTTTTTTTATTATATAATATTCTG
The DNA here is from genome assembly GCF_900496995.4 of Aquila chrysaetos chrysaetos. Classification (NCBI taxonomy): domain Eukaryota; kingdom Metazoa; phylum Chordata; class Aves; order Accipitriformes; family Accipitridae; genus Aquila; species Aquila chrysaetos. Next base: position 39,058,448 of record NC_044012.1, read on the forward strand.
TATTTTATACTCTTAACAGACAATGATTTCAGCAAAGCAGATTTTGTTTCTTCAGTGCAAAGGGATTCCTACCCAAAGAACCAACACCTGCGAGCTTATCACCAGAAAATTGACAACAACTTAGGTAAGTGAAAAAATTGAAGCTGTTTGATGTAATACAATTTTCAATTTTGGGGTCTTAAGCCAGAGTAAATTACTAAGTAATATATTGCCAACAAACACTTTTTTGTTTAGTTCATGTGTGAAATTTGATGATAATTAAAAAAAAAAAATGTGCTTGTATTCTGCATTTCAAAACTGTCTACATGGCAGAATCCAAAGTTTGATTGAGACATACATTATTTGAATGGTAGAATGCTGTGGGATGTCTGTGGGTCAACTACTTGCAAATATTAGTAATAAATCTGAGTTAGAAATGCATTTCATGTGAAACCAGCCAGAAACAAACTGGCTAGGATGCCTGGACTAGTATAAATCTACTGTGGAAACTGATATGCTATTGGCATCAATACTTCAACTCTTCTGCAACATGCTTGTGCTTTAGAAATAGTTAGATCTTGAACTGTCCCTGAGCAAAGAGACCGGGGGAAAAAAAACCATACCAAAAGCATGAGTCCTCTTAGGTCGTACATTGACAATAAGGAAAACACTCTTACCAAATGTGAATATGCTAGCACCTCTCTGTCATTTGAATGAGGAAATAGTGCTGAAGTATCCCGTAACACTTGCATTCAGGATAGGAAAATGTTTCTTTGAATCATCCTGTAAATTGACTGGAATATCACTGGGACAAGCAGGCTTATCCATCCATTCTGAAAAATCTTAGTAAGCAGGTACTAGTAATATTAATAAGGAAATACTGCTTCAAATTGACATTCAGATTATACCAGTATGGATACTTACTACCTCTTTTTCTAAAGCTTACCACTTGCATTGAAAGATGCATTCAACTTAGCGAACTGACAGTTAAACTCACATATTAAATTGTACATTAGTTTGGACCCAAAGAATTTACAACTGTGCGCAGGTTTTGAAATAAATGTTTTGCAGAAAATAGAATAATCAAAAGGCACTAAATATTTAATTTGTGAATTTGTTGCATTTCTTTTATTACTTCCCAAAACCATTCAGTTGACTTTGTCTTCCTTTGTTCTGTAGCATGTATACAAAGTGCCTCTTTGCTTACATGTGTCACTGTTCAGCTGACCTAGAAAGAAAAGATAGGAAGGAATAGATCAAAGAGAAATAGTCAAGCAGAAGAGTTAGTGGAAGTGCATTTGTTCTACTCCCAAGCAGTGCAAAACTTACTAGCCTCAAAAGCATTTATACTGATCAATCATGCAATAAAATAGTTTCCTTGTAGGCAAATTAGAAAATCTGGAAATGGGATTTTTCCATCTATGTGAAATAACTAAGTGCTTAAATCCACAGTGTATTGATGATATCTCTGCATGAAGTTTAAAGAAAAACAACTGAGGTAGTGTGTATACTGAGCTGAGAAAAGATGTTACCCAAATTTCTGTAAAATAAGTTTTTTAAAAAAAAAAGTGAAAAGTACATTACAGGCTATGTTGTTTTATAAAGATCCAATTTGGTTTTAAGCATTTGTAGTTAACTTGTAATGGGGAAAAAAGGAGGACATGATTATTTCTGGTAGTAATGCGGTAGATGTATTAAAATATCAGTGCTTCCACTATTGGAGAAGAACACTCACACTTCAGCAGTTGTAACTTAACATTTTCTAACCCAGGGTTTTGGAGAAGAGGGAATCCTGAATAGTTTCCATTTAAACATTATACTTTATACTGTTTTGATTCCTTATGGTCCTTTTCTTTGTTGACAGATGAGATGTCTTCTGGGTTGAGTCGTCTGAAAAACCTAGCTCTTGGTCTGCAGACAGAAATAGATGAGCAAGATGATATGCTGGATCGGCTAACAAAAAAAGTAGAGACACTGGACGTCAATATTAAAAGCACTGATAAAAAAGTCCGACAACTTTAAGGGGTTTTTAAAATTTTTTTTTGTCCGGCATCAGTTCTTCTTGGATATCTTAGCTCAACCAATCTCTTAAAAAAATCTTGGGCAGTAGCTGTTTCTCTTTTTTCTGATATGTTATTGATTTTGTTGTCATTAAAATTGCATAATCTTAAGTGCAGCATAATACCTTAAATTTCTTCCTAATGTACACAGGAAAAGTGCAGGTTGAGTAAAATCTCTCAGCACTTGGTAAATGCTTTTGTGCTGGATGCCCTGCTCAATTGTATAACTGTGTGTCATGTGCGTGGAGGAATTTTCAATGTACAAAGCTTCAGTGTCCTTGGCCTGGGAGCTGTGATGAGAGAAGTAACTGCACTTTGCCTCTGTTTTGGGGAGGGGGCAGGGGGAACAGAATGTGCTGCTTTGTTCAGAACAAATGTTGCTAATTCTGTTTACCTACAGCTATTTTAAATTCTGAAAAAAAATGCCGATTTCCAGCTGTAAAAATAATTTGAAGTGACTGTTCTCTGGCACTTCTGGGGCTTAAGGAACGAACTGTTCTGTGGAAGTTGTAAAATATCAAGGGTGTCGTGCAGTAATGATAATATCTTGTGCGTGTTCCCTTTCCTAAGATGACTTTTGCCAAATGGTGGATCCACGAACTGTGGTTCTTATGTTTGGGTCACTAAATGCTATCACCTTTACAGTATTTTCAGTAGAGATCTCTAAGGGTATCTTACGGTCTGCAAGAAATGTTGATTGACAGTGACCCAAAAAATTTGGTTTACAAAATCAGGACTTAAAGCTATGTGCTCTTAAAGATTCTTTTGTAGAAATTGTCACCATCTGCTTTTTTTTTTCCTGCTCTTTCTCAGCTTATTCAGTTAGGTGGTTATTTGAAAAATAGCTTCCATTTTAGAAATGGAGAGTTGGTCTGATGTTGCACAAACAGATCATAGGAGGTTGTTCTTTAACATTCATTTCAAATGTGATTAGGGATTGAGCAGATGCTGTGTTTTCCTAGGCAATGTGACTGTTTTTAAGAAACTCAGCTATGGTTCACATACTTCTGCATTGGCTTAGCAGGTATGAAAATTTCCTGCAAATGAAGAAAAGCTCAAAAATGTTTTTGAGTCTTCCAGATACAAGGTGGGCCTTCCAATTTGTTTTACTCGTTTGTAAGTATCACTGTAGAACAAAATAATTACAATTCTGCTCCAGCTTGAAGACATGACAATGAGAACTTGCTGTCTTGAAAACAAATGTTATTTTGGTTTGGAGAGGCCAAGGGCCCTGTGTCAGTATTGCAACACTTGCTATCACAAATGACAATGAGTGGCTAAGAAGAGATAGTTACTTTTATGAGCTGGTGCCACATTATCTTAGGAATTAAATGAAGACCTTGGTGTTTAGGGCTATCGAGCTTGTATCCTTCATGAACATCACGTTCACACCCTCCCTTTTCCTTTTTTTTTTTTTCCAAGGGATTTGTTACCTTGAGCTCACTTGCTACAAAGTGCGCCCAGTCATTAAGGAGATAAAAGAAATCTTGAGCCTTTCTTGTTTTACTGTCTCCTGAAAGTTCACTTGTAGAAAAATAAATCACTAAAAAAGCTACACTTCTTGGACATAGTATTATTTAAAAAAATATTATTCCTGGGATTACTAGCAAAGTAGAGTTGTGAATTAGATTTAAGGTGAGCCTTTTTCCCCTTATATTACTGATGTCATTGATTTCAGTCCCTAAAAAAAAAAAAAGTGTTTTCCAGGGATGTAAAACTTCAAGAACTTTTTGAGTACCTTTTAATTGCTTTTTAATTTTCACTTTGTGTCATTTATGCTTGTTTGCAACTATTAAAAAACCTTATTAATGTATCATCCAACTCTTTGGGTGTATACCATGAGTAATTCTCTCTTATTCTGTTAAAATATTTGAGTGACACAATTTGATGTCTCAAGATGGTTGATACATTTATTTAGCAAATAATGATACAGTCATTAGTTTTCAAAATGAAAACTTCCTCAGTGAAGGAAGATTGAAATTTTGATTATAAATCAAAATTTTGATTATAAATCAAAATTTAGTTTCTTATTTGACTTTTTCCTTTTAATAAAAAGGGTGAAAAGACTTGTCTTATCCCAGTGCTGGTTGACAGAAACACTTGCGTCTTAGAAAGGATGTATAAATTCTCTCCAGAACATTGCATGGTAATTAACACTCCTTTTAATGTGAAATCTGCCTTCACCTGTATGCAGCCATTTCATAACTAAATTTTTTCCAAAGTAAGACTTCAGTAACTAGGATGTGAACTGAAAATTTCTCCACTAAGTTATGACTAATGAAGGAAAAAAATGTAGCTGGATGATCTAGTTGTGTTACATGTAATAAGAAATGTGGAGGTTGAATCCAAGCAAAAATTTTTGTTTATTTAAGAGTGAAGTGTGCTGCCTTTCTGATGTAAGCTATTCCATTTTTCTGATTTATTTCACAAAATGAACTCAAGTTTTTGGTCAACTCTTTAGTTGTATTAACCTTATGAAATGTTTACTGCATCCTGGATATCTTTGATGCCTTTAAAAACACAGGCAGGGAAGGGGAATAAAAAAAATAAATCCCTCTTTCTGCTTTGAGAACCTCGTGATCCAAGCAGACTAGAAAACCAGGATCTCAGCCATGTGGAAGTTACACAGAGGTCTAACTTCTCATCTCTTCTAACAATCCTATTCACTGTCTCAGTAATGTATGTCTTTGCTTAGGCTTTCCTGCTTTATTTATTATTTTTTGGTTTGGTTTTTTTCAGTGGCCTTGTTTTAAAGGATTATTTCCCACATTGGATTTCTTTTGTGGGGAAGAAAGACTGTGCATGGGTATAAATGAACTTCTGCTACAAACTGAATTCCCTTTCTCAGTTTTCCTATGGATGCTTTATGCTGATAAAGAACTTAAGTCTAACTGACATGAGGAGACAAAACTATTTTGTAATAGTGATGAATTTTTTTGCTTGTTAGAATAAAATAACTTTCCATCCTGCAGAAAGGGGAAATTTAAATGAAAAAAACCCACAATTTTTGCCTTTCCAGGAGATGTCATTTTGCATGTGTTATGAAGGATGTGTTTCAGTAGCTTTTCTTACGATTTCCTGAGATAGTTTTATTTCTTCTTGGATACTGCTGAAAAACTTACCTTGTGTAGGGTATAGGAATTCCAGAAGAAATTTAATATACGCTCAAGTGCTAACTTGGTAAGTTAAATGATTTTGTCTAAATACTCATGTTGGCATAGAAATTGGAGTCCTTCCAGCAAAATAGCTCGGGTTAATTTTACTCTTATTGGCTTGAGTAGAAGTTTAATATTAAGGTCAGAAGAAGATAGCAAAAACAAAAACCATTTTATGTCATCTTTATCAAAGGCGATTTTCTTGCATCTCAAAGTTTGCTAATAAATTTTGAAGAGGTTTTAAACACCGGGAAGTAGCATACCCTTCATAATATAAATATAAGAACACGTACTCTAAAAACAGCAAGGAAAAAAAAAGTGGGAATAAGCAGTATCAGACTACTAGATTCCTAGGTGTATTTGATTTTTAAATTTCCTGAGCATTGAATTAAATATTGTAACAAATGATGCATAGGTGAATTTTACTCTGTACTACAAAGATTTGTTGCTGTACTGAACTCTGTTTGCCTGCTGAAATTGTTGGGACACTATATGGTGTCAGGGTTTTCTTTAACGTGTGAAATTTATCTGGAATACTTTGCTGCCTAGTAGTTTTTGTGAAGTGGTATCATTTGTTAAATGGTGAAATAGAAGATACTTTCCAATCACTCTGCCTTCTGAACAAACAGATTTTTGTAGGCATTTTTACAAGCATAACATTGTATGGAAGATATGTGTTTAATTTTGCCTTTGAAATATATAGGGCTTAATTTTCAAAATCACAGTTAGTTATTATTTGTGTCTATGGCTTTTTAAAATAGTACTGTAATTCTATGCTACCCAGGTATAACACTTTTTATACAAGTCAAATTGAAATACATTTTCTTTTATTTAAATGCTAAACTGGACTGTAGTAGTTCAGCAGTTTAGGAGATTGAATGAAATAAGTGTTGAATGATAAGACGGTCAATAAAGGTGCTTATTGCTAATGGAGAGTTTTTGCATTTATTTCCCAAAATTCTTTGATTACAATTTCATTGGCACTTCTTTTCCATCATAACATCTGTTAAAATGCTGGATCTACTCTGTTAAGTTTGTGCCCGAACAGAAATAAGTTTGCAGCTGGTGGGTTTTGTTTTCTGAGAATAAAAAGAGGGTATTACATTGCTACTTGACTGTTGAGTAGATTCTTTTAGATCTTGAAAGAGGAACGCAAACAGGCATTTATTTTTGCAAAACTTCAACTTCTGATGATAAAATAACTCAAGATGTTGCTTGAAAAGTAATCTTGCCATAATGCTTGGTATTATCAGGAATATCATAAACTGGATGTATGCATGAACAAGGCAGGTGGAACAGGAGTAAGGCAAAAAAAATATGTACCATCTTGAAAACTTAAAACCAACAGGATGCAATACTCCTGTGTGGTCCCAAATTTGGTGATGGCAGAAAACTTCAGAATGTCCTGACCTTTGGTTAGGTTCTTACCTGTATAGGAAGGGAGGAACCTGGCTTCTGAAATTTTTTTTGTAGTAGTTTAATTTCATAAGCAGAGATTCAAAAGTGCTATTACAAAAGCTCTCAAAAGGGAAAGTCAATATGCTAGAGAGAGATTGACAGGGTTTTTTTAAATCTGGAACCTTAGTTTTCTGCACTTGTGCTAACAAAAGGGAATTGAGAGTTCTGCCATCTCTTGCACTTCATTGTTGCGTATAGAAAAATCAAAATAATGCGAAGAGCACAGTGGAAGATGGTAGAGAATGGAGCAGTGCAGTGGATTCTGGATCTCTGCAAGGAATATTATTAGCTTGCTCTGCTTGCATGGAGAATCTGTTTCTGAGTCTTAGGAGAGTATTTCACACAAATCTGTTTGTTTATGGCTGGTCAGGCATTTCAACCCTTTTATGTTTTCTCAAGGACCTCCTTGCTTACAATGTAGTCCCTGCCTTTCTGGGAAATGAGAGAGGAAAGGGGAGGGAGGTAAAAGATGCTCATGCAAGTATGTAAAACCAGGCAGAGCAGGTGCTGTTGGAGTGGAGGACCCCCATGCTTCTGCCTGCCTCTTCCCCTTTTTCCTGCTTCTGAAAAGAGGTTTGGTTTTAGGAGGGAGTTCTGCAATTTTCATTTTGTTTTGGTAGGTGGTTGGTTGGTTTGTTTGCTTCCAAATAAATTTATTACATATTCCCAAAATGGGAAAATATGAAGAACAACTGCATTGGGGCCAGAACTGAAGGCTTGGTAAGGCTCACTTGAAAGAAAGCAGGGAGGTGCCCCCAGAATAAACAGACTGCCAAATCGGGAAGATCGCTGAATGCTAAGCAGGGTTTTCTAAATACAGTGACTTTGGAGCCCTGCCTCGGCTATAAAAAGTCTAGATGGATTGTGACTTTGCTGTTGGTGAGGCAGAACCTTCTAGAAAATGGGCTTCCAGCTATAGCTGTAGATGTTTTTGGGAAAACAATGGACCTCCTTGGCATCTTCATTCTAGATGATCCTTCTTTTTCCTCCATGTTAATTGTAATCTGTTCTGTTAAAGGATAGCAGTTGTTTGCCAATGGTGAGCTCTGCCTGCAGTTCAGCACTCTAAAAAGCTGCTAGAATTTCTATTGCTTGGAAGAAAACTTTGCCCAGCTCCAGTGTATCTCACAGCCTTCCAGGGTCAGCAAGAGTATGAAGTGTGCCACCAAGGCCATGTTGTATGTGTTAACCTTTCAGCGTAGAAAGAAGACAATACAGTTTGGAATGTGTATGTCAGGGGCTGACAGTGCTAGAGAGTGGGACACCCTGCCCCCAGAAGTTTGTAATTTAAGAACAGGCATGTTAGAGCTATTGGGAGAAATTACACAGTTTAATTATTTCCTTTGGTTTTACTCAACAAACTTTCTTACTGACATTAACTATTTTGTAAAATAGGTAAAGGCTAGGCTCTTTATTCCTGACTTTTAGTCTCTCCCTACGTTCAATCAACTTATTAATCAAACAGTTTGCTTTGTTTCACTGAACATTTCGTATGTCTTTCCTAATTTCTTCCTTGCTCTTTCATCTTTTAAATTTACCCACTCTCCATCCTATGGGAAAGAAATAGCTAACGGAAGAGCTTTTCTTCAATATGCTCTCATCAGTGTATTAATTTTGCCGGTCCTGAGTTCAGATTATGTAGGTACTAAAATCTGACTTGCTTGCCCTAAGATTTGAGCCCCAGATTTCTCTTAGAATTTCTGTGCAACCCCAATGTTTGTTTGCATCTGTTGTTTGTTGGCTAGATGGTGTTAACTGGCTAGCATGTTTGGGTGCCTTTGAAGAAAAATTCCTGCCGGAATTCCTTTGCGTGAAGCAACTGAAAAGGGTGGTGATGCAGTCTGCTCTTGACTTCCAGTAAGATCCACAGGAATGTCAGTACTAAGTTACTGCATACCAACACTCATAACATCAGGTCTTGATAGCCTTAACTTTATTGCCCTATTTGTGTCTGGATTGGCCAATCTGTTTACATCTCTGCCCACTGGTCCTCTTGGATGATGATGACAGGATGTTTCTTCCCTCTTTGAGTGAAGTCTAGGCAGAGAGGCAGTATGATATAAATAGTAAGGTTACAAAATTGTCATGTAAGAAAGCAAAGGTTAAAACCTGATTGCATCCACCTGCCCATGGAGAAGGCTTTGCGAGGGAGGGACAGCATCAGCCTGTATTTTTCCTCCTGGAATAATGCATGCAGGATGACCAGGACTGAATGTTTGAGGACTTGTTACTTGTAATTTTACTTTTGTGGAAAGCCAAGAACTCTTAAAAAGCAGGAATTGGATGGAGACTGAGACAATTCCAGATTGAAAGTTCCACAGCCTTCTACCCAGAAAATAATTTAGGCTGCTAACACCACTGCAGAGGAGACCTGCAAGTCATTTTATCTGCTTCATCGTACATTGTTGTGTTATAGGCTGTTGACATTTCTGATATTTATTTTTATTCCCAAAGCTGCATGTAGCAATATAGTATAGATAGGAGCTAGCAGCATTTGTGGGTGCTAATCCTCGGTCTCTGCCTTTGGGATTCTCCCTACCTCACCATGTGTGCTCAGAATGGCAACACAAGCACAGTCAGTGACAATGCAGCAGCCTGCTTTGCTATGGCCAGCCTGCCGGCTGCCACCTCCCACCTCTCCTCCACATGCTCCTTGTTCAGTTGTGACTGAGCCAGATGGAAAATATTAATCAGAACATACTGTATCGTGATATGGAGAGAAGGATGTTCTTTCCTAAATGACATAGTTGCAGTAATTCAGTGATGGGTTAATTTTTGTCGGTACATGTTTAGCAAGATCTAATGAAATAAAACTGAACTGCAACATTAAGCAAAGTGCAGGTGGGAAAACTAGCTTGTCAGGAAAACTGTTACCAATGCACCAACCTTATTAAGCCACAGAACAACTCTAGCATGCCATAAACTGGGATTTGTTGCACAGCAAAAGTAGCCTTGTTCTCAAAAGACATAAAAATGGCCTTCTAGATACAGAAGTGCTTTAGTGGGTCTGCTTTCTTCCTCTCCTAATTAGGTGGCAGAGTCTTCCCAGTTGAGCAAAAATATCACGGGGAACCTTTGTGCTGAATTATAGTAGAAAACATTAAACAGATTCCTTTGCTTTTTATGCCCATGCTTCCTCTTAATGCTCACTTGTATCAGTCGGGAATATCCTCCCATACCAGCACTGTTTTCAGAAGTCCATATAAGTTGTAGTCTAGCTCCTCTATCTGATCTTTCACCACTACTGACTTTGAAACATTTTTATTTTCCCTAGCCATATCCCTCAGTAATTTCATGTGCCATCCAGCAAATGCATTCATTATTGAAATTTGTGTGATTTAATAATTTCCTGGCACAAGAATTCCAAAACGTGGGAGGAAAAATGGAGAAGGATTTTTCCATCTCCAGGTGTTTATTTTATTTCCCGAATCCTTGCTCTTGACTCTTTTGAATGGCTTTTTGTTGAGCTGCATTTCAGCTGCTTGTCCAGCACAATGTCTGAGACAGTATGGTCAGACTGTCATCCTTGCAGCTGAAGGTGGTGGGAAGGAAGCTCATTCTTAGGAATCTGATGTACCTGACTGCTCTAGCATTTCTAGCTTCAAATTTCTAGAGCTGTTTTCCTTTCTGCAATCTCTATAAGCTAAATAAACACTTTTTTCAATTGCCTGCTTTACTAATCAGTGTTTGAAATGCAATATTGAGGCCTTATTCCCCACTCAAGCTAACATGCACTATGCTGGGTTTACAGTGGCAGCCTGCCAGAAGCCTGAGGGCTTCACCTGTGCCCAAGTGAGGCAAGATGAAAAGCACAACCAAAGCAGCTCTTCACTGTGGGATACAGCAGCACATTGCCGGTTTCCATGTATCAATGGACACCAGCAGCTACTGGCAATGACAGAGCAGTGGGGTTTGGGTGTATTAGAAGGCAAGAAGCTAAAGCCTTAATTCAAGAATGTACTTACTTAAGAAATAGGTGTGTATTTATGTTGAGCATTGCATTAAAACCATTAAGCTTCCTTATATCTTTGCAGTTAGGCACATGTAGATGTATTGCTGAGTCTGGCTGCGTTAATGATCAGTGTGAATCTCCAGGGAATGTCTCTGCTTCCCCAGGTGCCTCAAGTGTCAGGGTTATGAAGCCAATTCCTGTAAGAACAATTTTCATTTGGTATTTGAGAGAATCATTAATTCCGACTTACATTTCCTTGGAGTAGTGATAAATAATGGAATTAGATAACATTTGAAGAGACATTTGTTAAGCCTCTACAACCTTGTTACATACCTGCCCAAAAGTACTTAAACAGTTTTAAGAAAAGGAAGAGAACTTCTGATGACAGTCGCAGGTGCTCTGTTGTTTAATTGTTCACTCATCTGTAGGCCATGTAGTATAACATAATGTAGTTTTATTTTGACTCTCATCAACTGCTTTGCTGTTTTAGTACCTCTGTCTGTAGTATGGAGTGACTGGAAGATTGCCAAGTAAAGGAAAGTCTATGTGTGAACAGCCGGGAGGGATAATATGTAAATCTGGTGGAAAGAGGCAATTAAAGGCAGTGTTGAGATATAATGGAAAATAGACAATATTGAGCCTCATCGGAAATATCAACATAAACAGCAGCTACTGTACAATGTCTCTGAAGTGAACTTTGCTGCTTTAAATAACTGCATTCTACAGAAAACAGATGGATTCTGAAATCTGTGAGCAGACTTCCAGAAAACAGTTTGGTCTTCAGTAACATGTCCATGTTGATGTTCAGCATATACTCCTGGCACAAGGGGACAAAAGGCTGCTTCTCCCTGCTGTTGTATTTACATAATACAGAGAGGAGCTGGAAAGTTGGATTACATGCAAGCCAAATATAGCTGAAAATAATACTGCATGTCGTATGTAACTATGAATGGAGATGAATAGAGAGGAAGTGGTATCTGAGATATGCAGTATAATAAATGCTGCCTTGTTGCTTTGTAATCCAACAGCTGAGGAGGTTAACACACCAGTGAAACAAATCAGGAAGCCCTGACTAACCAGAGGGACCACGCCGATAGCTTACCACAGTCTTGGTATCACCAGCAAATCCAACTGCACCATTTTTTCACAAGAGTGGGTCGACTGGGAAGGGACAGACCATTCTGAAATGTTTAACTATATTACAAATGACGATGGATTCAGGCTGTGTTTTAATCCCATGGCCTATATTTGACAATCCTTGTTTTGGAATAAATGATCAAAAAGCTCAACGCAGTTTCCTGTATTCTACCAGACATTTATACAGCCATTTGTTCACTCGTTTTCTGAATGAGTATGATCAGTCACAGCCCAGACATAGCAAATCAAGCTCCTGTTTGTGGACACAAGCTTGCCAATATGCATTAACTGAACATAGTTCTTGCATCAGGCAACATATCATGTGCTGTCTCCCTCACATTCTGAGCTAGAAGAGGAACATACAGATACATAAGGTTATTTCTTAACACTAAACTAGTTTCTTTCAATTCTTTAGTTTTCCTCTTCCAGCACAACCAAAGAAACAAAAGAAGAGCTGCTTATTAATCTTAACAGTTATGTTTCAGTCTTCACGGAATGGAAATGGATAGAAACACACAAAGACGACTCACTTCTGATGTGCTCTGACTACAGAGCCTCACTTGATCCAGAATTTTAAACGTGTTCACACTAGACTCTGGTTGAGTTGGAGCAAATGACTTGTGGAGAGCTACGATGGAAGAGGGAAAATTCTGACACTGGGACTAGAAATCATTCCTTTGCTTCCTGGATGCAGTATTGTGTGGTGCAGAAAGAGGCAGGCAAATAAATCTACTGCGTAACTGTACCTCCACACATTCTTTTTGAAATTAGTACTTTATTATATCACATTTTTCCGCAATGAGGGCCAAAAATCCACAAAGAAATGTGACCACAAAATGCTAAATAAATGGTTTAACTAGCACTTTGTATGCTTCCCCTTTCATTTTTATGTTTGCTAAAGATATTCTACATATCTGGAACAGCACAGTTTGCCAAAATTTGATGTCACTTTTTTATGTTGCAGGGCATCTCTCAGGCCTTTAGAAAAGCAGGAAGTACCAAGTACTCTTTAAATTCAGGAAGATCCTTCTAAAAATATAGGTATTTCTAAAAAGATTAACTACACTCTAAAAAGATAGGATTGTAAATTCCCTCTGGTGCTTGTTAAGGCTGTCTCTGCACAAGAGGTTTTCTCCCTTTATTTAACATCCCTCATACAAGTAGCATCAGTTACACTGAAAGCACTGGCATAAAGGGGCACAGTAGTCTTAATCTTGTGTCATCTAAATTCATTCTAGCAACAGGGTAGCAAAAGTGCTTATATATTGCTTCTGCGAGCACTGGTAGGAATTTTTTTAAAGGTAATTTAGACAGGTCATTATGAGGACTTTGAGCATGTAAGTCTGTGCTTACCTACATTTTATTCTAGCTCGGCCATCTTGCTTGTTATTTTCTCAAAAATCTAAAAGGTAGCAAACTTGTATGGTTGTTGAACCTCTCTGGGAAACAGCTTTGTATTATGTTTGTGTCCTGAAAATTCTAGTTAAGACTGAAGTTCCAGAAAAGCCAGTCGGTTACATTCAGGTTATATATGTCATTAAGAACCATTAAATGCAGAGAACTTCTATTAAAACCTGTTCCACAAACAATTCAAGACAGAGGAAGCCTAGAATGAGTAAGAAAATTAGGGTGACTTTTATCTTCAGCTTCCTGAAATCCTACAAGCCAACAGAAAAAAACTAGGGCCTTTGTGTTACATAAAATAGCATTACATGGTCTAATAAAAACCTGGTTTTGAAGGGGAGAACATAGTTCAGGAAATAATGGTGTTTTCAGGAGGGGATTTCTGAACCTATCTTTAAAGTTAATGCAGACGAAGGTACAGATTCATACAAAAGCAGGAATTTGGGCATAAAGAAAGGGAACAAAAATATTTTATGAACAATAAAACTAATTCGAGAAGGTGCAGACCTTGGTCAAAGATTTTTTTTTTTTCCATGATTTGGGTTTGACTGCTTCATAGATTTGCCAGTAAGGGCTGAAATCCCACTTCAGCTATTCCTTCTAAATAAAAGCCTCTTTCCACTCTCTGGCTGCCTATTTTCACGAACCTTGCAGAAATCTAGCATGTTTGAGCTTATTCCTCTCCATCACATATGGCTAAATTTGGCTAATGGTCTCAAAACTTCCTATGGTGGGGACAAGGAAACAGGCAAACATGGGGAAAGCATAGTCATAAAAAACTTGTTTCCTTCTGGGGATGGCGGCAATTCATAGCTTATGAATTTAGAGAGTGCTTCTTTCCAGGATTAAGAGAAGGGGAAATATATTGTAAAGGCCCTACAGAAAATTAAAAGTCTGTTCACTATCTGCATGGTTTACTACTATACTCTAAAATGTAATGGGGTTTCCGCTTTTCTTGGCTTTATTCTATTTCCTGGATAATATAATAACGTTAAGAAAATGAACACTGAGGTTTTCCTGTCAAGGGTCTATTTCAAAGGAAATAGCTAAAAGGCCTAACAGTCAGTATATTCAGCATTTCCCAAATCACCCTATTAATCTGCAATTAGAAAACATTGGCTCATTCAGTCTTGCTGTAGGACAGAGGTAATAACCAGAAGACCCCTTCAGGTCCTTTCCAGCCTTTTATTCTCGTATCCTATTTATGCACACTTACTAGTTATGCTCCTAAATGGTATTTAACCACTCAGACCATTTAGGCTAAGATTTTACTTGGTCTATTTGTAAGTGTAGCTTGGTTTCTGTCATTCCAGAACTAGTGAAATTAGCAATAGATGCACACTTGATTCATATTGGCTACCTCATTTCTTCCCATTAGTTACATTTTCAAAGAAAGCATTCACCCTCTATCCACTTGATGGATGAGAGAAAACACTCTGGAGGAATTCAGCTTCTAAAAAGGTTGACGTAGCAAGCAGCCCTGACCCATCTGTCATGATTTTGAAGACAGACGTTGATTCCCATGCCCTTTATTCGGCTTTGCGTCACTGACCAGTAGACCTCTGTTTTTACAAGGCTGGGCTGGAGGAGTTGCAATTTCAGCTAATATATCACCGTGCAAGTAATTCAGCATCTGTGCTGCAAACCCTGGAGAACGCAAGTGTCCAGAGAAGAACCAAATGACTGTATGAATGCACAGAGAGCATGAATGTCAACACACGGCACAAAGACAGACAGAAATGGCTTCTTTAAATGGAAATGCTTCTGAGAGGAACGATGGGCATATTGTCTGCAAGTTACAAGTAAATTATGTATCATCATGGCATTAGCTCTGTGGGGAATCTGAAGGCCTCCAGCCTGCACTGCTACTGCCTCTAGTCACTTCTGTTCATTTTGACATTAAATGCTATGAGAATCTGTCACCTCCAGCAGAGCTTTCCATGCACAGGGAATACAGGATGGGGCTTCACATACCAAACTAAATTCATGAAGTGACCTTTATCAAGAACATGTCAGGAGTTAAATCCACCATAACAGGGGATTTCCTTTAAATGCTAGGTGTGTACAACAACATTCTCCTGCCAGAGAAAGAACTAGAGGGAATTTAAACATTAAACAGTTAGACATTAAACAACTCTGCAACAAAGTCTTTACATTTCAAGTAATTTCTTCAAAAACATTACAATTTTTACCAGTCTGCTCTCAGGAGCTTGCGCAATGACTTACAAAAACCACAGAAGAAACTCATCCAGAGCCTCAGAGTGCTTTGTATGACCCAGAGTTATGCATTCAATAAGAAGAACAGATGGGAAAAGGAGAATTGAATTACAGGGGAAAAGAACATTATTTGAATGGAATTTTGAACTAAAATGGAGAATGACTGCAGGACATGTACAACGAGTCAGTTCTGGATGGGAGATGATGAGAGGAGTCAGTTCTTGACTCAGCAGTGAGGAGCCTGTTGAAAGGAGAGAGAGGAGACAGACGGGAGGAAAAGGGAGGGCTCCACTGTCTCCAGGAGACAAGCTGGAAAGAAGTCCAAGGAGTGAGGGTGTGGTTTGAAAAACAAGGAGTACAATTTCAAACTGGATCCTGAAGCAAACAGGGCTGTCAGTGAGCGCCTTGGGATGCATGAAATGTCAATTTTCTCTGTGAGAGACCAAATCAGAACTTTTGGAGTTGTGACCCTCTGTCGTTGCTGCACCACAACATCTTTGTGCTGCAACTGCTGATACAGCGTTCCTAAGGTTTGCATTTATCTGTTAGGCAAAACATTGACACTCAGTCGGTGCCAGTCAGCATACAGCTGGGAACAGATGCAGATAAAACATTCTGCGTTCAATGCTGTGTCACGCACATGAGCTCTCCAGTAGTTTGTAGTGGTCAGCTGCAAGGACGTGCAAGTCCAACCTGCAGACTCCGGGTCACTTAAAGTTTTACTTGTTCACACTCAGGCAGGTCTCCCGCTGTCAGCAAGTGGACGCTCTCTCATATAGGCCAGAATATATGCCAGTGCCATTTTATTTTTTTAATCAAAACAGTAAAGTGGCAGACATTTGCAAATTGAACACTTCTGTATTTAAACTGTGATTTGAACTGATGTTGTGGAGCAAGACTCCAAGAGGAACACTTAAGAGAAATGCACACTGCTTCTCCAGTGAGACTTCCTTGGCTGATTCTGTGGGAAGAAGACTAGGAACATCCACAATACATACAACATTTTTCCATATAAATAACAGCCTCTCCAAGGCAAAAATGCAGCTCTTCTCAGGGCTGTTTTCAAAGACTGAAAGAGAGCATCAGGCTGCCGTCCATAGGAGGAGCCAGAAAACAGAACATCTGGAGGAGAGCAACCTCTGAAAAAATAGAGAAACATTTACTAGGAGCTTTTCCATTTGCGTTGTTAAAGGATTGCTAGGGATTACATCCTTCTCAGCTGCTAAGTGCTGGGGCTCTGCCTTTTATAAAGGAGGAAGAGAGTAGCAGCTAATCAGAGGGGTGCTAGCACAGCAAAGAATTAGAGACTTGAGACCCTCTATATTTCCTTTTGATAGACTATAGACTGTAGGAGAAATACCTTAAATAAGGCCAGTACTGCCTTTCCATTGAGAGATCCCAAACTAAATATAGAAAACAAGGTCGAAAGACTCAGTTAAAACATCCATGTACACAGCTGACTGTACAGAGGTCAGTTTCTTTAGCTATGGAAGCTCAGCTAGTTGCAAAGTGGAGACAAGATGGCAAAATACTCTTCCCATTTTTTTGATTCGTGTCAAAATTTCAAACACTATCAGCTAGCTCTTCAGAGCTGATCACACTTGCAAAGAATCTAACGCTTGTTCCCAGCAACGCCAGGTGTTAAAAAGAACAGATATTTAAACACAGAACAGCATAAAGAAGGTACAAATGAGAAAGACATCAGCAGACGAAGTATGGCAAAGCACTTTAACATAAAGTGAGATGCTTTTTTTACTACGGAAATTATGGGATGTTGTAATTAGGATTTGGCCAGCTGGGAGTGGGCATGAAGCATTATATTATTAAAACTGGATTGAGGAAATATAACAGACCTTTAATTTTAATTATACTTTAAAAGAGCCTTGATTTCCTTAGCCAGTGATCTCTCTAGTTCATGTCCGCAGTTTAGTGCCAGACTACTAAGAGTGACTGCACACAGTACACAGTGATTTTTGTGCATTTCTAAGTCTTGCTAATAAAGATGTCTCAGAGACAAACTTGTTTCCTTCCTTTGTCACAATTTTCTTTAAAATATAAATAATACAAAAATGTATAACCTATAACTATTCACATTACTTAAGAGGTCCTACTTCATTTTTTAAATAAATGATGAAAGTCTGTGGCTCGCCTTTTTTTTTTAAACAGAGCTAGTTAGCTATAAATTAGAAAGCAAAAGCTAGCAATTGGAGCTCTGGATATAAATAATTAGCATCCATAAAGCGACTGTGAGGGAGGGCAGTTGACAGAAGCAAACACAGAACAATTTCATTATACCAAAATGGGCTGGTGACAGATCATGTCCTGATGTCCCACTGATGGTCTTGTCTCTGCAGCACTGTTGACTTGCCCTCATTTAGAAGTTGATACAGCTAATCCACCATAAAGAAACTGCTACTAACCAACCTGTGGAGTAGATGCTACTCAAACCCCGTTTGAGACCATCTGAAGAAAAGTTGTCTCCACCTCAGCTCCATTTTTGCTTGCTTTTGAGAGAACAGACCTTGGTGCCTAACCCCAATCGCGAGTCCTCTGGGGACAGCTACAGATCCCAGATTTCCTGAGGGATGGGGCAGTTGCAGCACCTCAGTCCCAGCACCTTCTGCCACCTGTTCAATGAGCTGTTCAGGATTTCCTCAGTCCAGCTGTAGACCTTCGGATCTCCCGTATGTGGCAAAGAGGTCCCCATGGCTGCAGCCTGCAATCGTGCGCACCACTAGGAACCAAGGTGTCTCAGCAGAGCCATGCCTACGATTCCTTTGGAAACCTAACCCAGTTTTGGCAATTCCCAGCTCCATGTATTAAAAATGAATGAGGTTAAGTAAAAATAATGAGGTTTAAAATTGTAATATATTTGGAATTGTTTTAATCTGCCTTCTGGTTTTGAGTCTTCAGGGGTCCCTTGTTCAGCTTTTCTTTGCAAACCACAGCATGAGAAACTAATTTATAAAAAATTAAATCAGAGATTCTCCTGTAATCTTGTGCTTCCCAGAGCTGGGCTCTCTGGGAAAAGCGAACACCACGATGCTCTGGATAAAACTGCTGGAGCTAGCAACACCGCAGCAGTTTCCATCTCAAAGGATTACTGTAATTTAGGAGAAACATAATAGCAGTAACGTTACCTTCACCTCCCTCATCTGATGCTAATGGGCTGACTAGGAGTGAGGGTAGAAAAAACCAGGTGTATACCTCTTGCATGTTGGACCCTTCACTTCTTGGTTATTCAGTAACTTTCCGATTTACGATGTCAACTCTCCGGGCAAGGAACCCTACTTCCATTTAGAAATTCAACAGGGCAGAACAGCAGGATGGCTTTTCAAACATACCTGATAACTGGTCATAAAACTCCTCACCTACCTTCGGGCACGGCAGTAGGTGGCAAAGCCCATGTGGCGCTACCATCTCTCGGTGGGCCGAGGGCAGTGGGCAGCCATGCCGTCTGACCGAGCCGGACCCAAGCATCCGCTGAGCCCCTCGGGGCTCCCAGGGGCCGCTGAGAAGCTGTGGCTGCCCTGGCCCTTATGCCCCGAGCCAGGGGCCATGACTGTGAAAGGCCGCGCATCCCTCTGCTCCCCTGCGGCCAGGACGAGCCGGTGTCCACCCCGAGGAGGAGGACAGCCGCTCTTTGCCACAACCAGCCACGACGGCGGGTGCTGGGGCAGGCCGCGGGGCCCGACCGTCAAGGAAGGAGCGGGCCTGCTCCCGCCCTTCAGTGCCCACCAAGGGCCACAGCCGGGCGGCGGGGCAGCGCCTGCGAGCCCCTTGCCTTTCTCCTCACCCGCGGCGGGAGCCCCGGAGCCCCTCAGAGGAGCATCATCACCCCCGGCACCTCCGCCCCTGCCGTGGGGAAGGGCGGGAGGAGGTCTCGGTGGGGCGGAGGGGGGGGGGGGGGTCCGTGTGAGGCGGGCGGCGGGACAGGGCCGTGAGGGGCCGCAGCGCCCACCCACCGCCCGCCGCTGCCGCGGGGAGCCGGGGAGGGGGTCGGGTCACGTGAGTGCGTGTGGCAGCGGCGGAAGGATACCTGGGGCTCTGAGAGCCCCTCCCGCCCCTCTCCGCTGCCCGCAGCCGGGGCGGGGGGAGCCCCCCCCCCCTTTCCTCGGAGCCCCCTCCCCAGCCCTGCCACTCAGCGGGAGCGGGGGGGGGGGGGGCGGGGGGGGGGGGGGAGGGCGGGCGAGGGGCGGGGGCTATGGGGCGGGGGAAGGAGCTCTGCGGGAGGGACTATTTGAGGAGACCCTGGCAGGCTGGTGAGGTGCGGAGTGATCCCGGCGCCGGAGTGAGCGGCCCCGAGCTGAGGCAGAAAAGGGAGGCGAACCCGCTGGGGCGCCATCCCAGCGAGGGCACTGCGCCTGCGCCGCCTCCCCCTCCCCTCCTCCTCCCCGCCGCCGTGTGGGGTGCAGCAGCGCCTGCCCTGCTGCCACCGCCGGCCCCTGCCCCGCGCCCCTGCCCCGGGGAGCTCGCCCCCCCCCCCCTCCCCCCCCCTTCCCTCCCCAGCCATGGCCCAGATACTGCCCATTCGCTTCCAGGAGCATTTCCAGGTGAGCGGAGGGGGGGGGCGGTGGGGAGCACAGGGACGGGGCTCCCCCTCCTCTGCCTCACCCCGTCCCTCAGAGAGGGGGGGGGGGGGGCGCGGCCTATCCGGGGCTGGGGGCGCGCTGAGGGGACGTTGGGGAGCGGGGGGGACGGGGACCGGGCCGCGGGACCCCTTCCCGCCGCCGCTGTGGCGGGGGACCCTCTCGCCTTTCCTCTCGGCCGGTGCGGGGCCGCCGTCCCGGCTGGGCGCCGCGGGAAGGCGCGCGGGGCCGAGCCCGCTCCCGGTGCGGGCTCCCCGGCTGCCGCCTCCGTCCGTCCGTCCGTTCGTCCATCCCCTGGGCTGCCTCTCCGCGGCGTGCGGAGCGGCCGCGATTTGTGCAGAGTCACTCGCCGCCTGAGGGACCTCCCGCTCCGGGGAGGGGGAGGCGCCGGAGCCGGGCTGCTCGCCCCGGGGACCGCGGGGGCTCCCCCGTCTCAGCTTAGGTGGGCGCTTTATTCTTGGAGAGGGATCGAGGTTTTTCTCTCTTGCCTAAACGACCGTCAGCCTCCGGATCGCGGAGGTTCGTGGGAGCCTCTTTCTGTGCAGCTGCGAACTGGGAGGAAATTGGTGAGATGAGGTGCAAGAAACCATTTGAACTTGGAAGCCGCACAGCCTCTGTCCCTCCTTCCAAACATAACAATATTTTTAAAAACCCCTCCCTGAAAATGACATAGTTCTGTTCTTAATAGCCTGTGAAAACCATGATGCCAGCGTTGGAAAAGATCCATGACTAATGGATGCAGTACCGACAAACCGGTTTATCTGTTTCCTTGTGAACTGGTGGTGAGGGAGGGTTGTAAATGGAGTGAGAGAACAGCAGTCTCTGAACATGCAGTTTGAGGCAGGAATTAAAGGAATTTGCTAAATGAATGAGAGAACAGGAAGTGGACTTGGCAAGTCATCCTTCTGTCTCTGTACCGCCCCTTCTGTCAAATCAGGCATCCATTTCAAATTATGAACTGGGTATCATCCATCGGTGTGGACTTTGTGCCACTTCAAGCATGTCAGCTTGGGAAATGGTTATTGCCACTTTAGCTCCCTTTGGGAAGTGTTTTTCTGCTTGACTGGAAGAACTGTCTTGGTCGCTCCGGAAGGAGTCCTATCCTGAAAAACAGTGATAGGGCTAGCGAACTCCAGAAATATCTGATCTCTGTGCCCAAGGGAGCAGACACACCTGTCTCTTCAGAGTTGTCATGGGTTAAGAGAGTTTAACATAGTGAAGAAGAATTATACTGTCACTTCCCCTCCTTCCCTGCCAATGTCCACTATAGCAGTGTCTGTAGTAACCTCAAATGAATTCCTAAGAGCTACAGTACAGCTGTCTGAGGAAGAAACTTGGGGTCAAAGTGGTTTTGACATCAGACTCTTCTTAGAAAGAAGCATATAGTTCTTACAATTTAAAACTAGCAAATGTGACCAATCCTGCTGATTGTGTTTGGTCTATACAATAATGGTGAGAGAACATCACAGCTAATGTGTCATAGGTATAATGTGCTGCTTTGCACATCAAATGACTCTTTCTGTGATAGCTAGTGTTGTGTTGTGTGTCTTGCAACTCTGCCAATATTAACGTTGTGGTACTTCTCTTGGGGGTGGGGGGGGCTAGCAAATTTTCAGGGGATTTGTACTGAAGTCATATTCTATTTTTTGCTACCACCTGCTTTTGCTCTTAAATAATTTGATCTTGGCAAAAGGACTAAACCTCTGCTTGAGGGATTTTTCCCCAGCGTGGAGGCTGTATAGAGGAGTAGGGGAAACCTTGGGACCCCTGCTGCTAACATGTAGGACCAAACTCTTTTTCAGGATTCACTCTCTCCCGCTTCTCCCCCCAATTTGAGTGCAGTAGCTCCAAAGCAGTACTCTACTAAAGAGTAACTGAGATTAGTAGTAGCTGGGAGTAGGAATGCAGCCAGCCTCCTTGGTGCTGCTTCTGCAGTTGTCTCTACATGGTGGGGGGGGAATCAGAGGGAATGTGGGAACTGGTAGTGTTTGCTCTGGCTGGATATTTGCAGTACAGTTTTATCAGCTCTAACTTTAAATTGTGTTGTAAACATTGAGAGTCATGAATAAATGATACATGGTGCTTATTGTTGACTGGTAGGGAATTCATTAAAATATCAGGCCTTCAGTCCTTTCATAGTGCTTCACTGTTACCCATATTTAGCTTTATCAGCTTAATATCTCTCCCCCCTGCCATGTTACTTCCAAGAAATTGGCTTGGCTACAGTTAAGTTGTTGTATTTAAAATTAGTGTAACAGATCTAATATGCTGCTTTATGATGTTAAATCAAAAAAAGTTACAATTCCTTATTGTGCTGTGTTTCAGTGATCCTATGTGAAATCTTTCTGTACATTATGTCAATCTGTGTATTGTTTATACCTGTAGTCATTTTAACTAATATGGCTTTAAGTGGTTAGAATAGCTGTTAACACTGGAATTACTCGATTCCAAATTCAGCCTGTTGCTGATGAAACATTTCACTTAAGTTCAGAGTATTCCTGAGATAGTTGTATGTACTTCACAAAAAGAACTGAAGCATGTGGAAAGTGCTCTCCAGAGAAACTAAACATAAGTTGCAGTGCTAAATACTGAACTCTTCTCTCCCACTCTCTCTGGCTGGAAGTAGATAAATGATAGTGTGAAGTGAAACAGTGATCTTGGTCCACGTAAAATTGGAGGAGTACTAGGGTTCAGCAGACTGTTTACATTCCTTTTGAAGCTCATTTTGCTTTATGTTGATAATCCTTCTGACTGAACTGTAGCTCCAAACCTGTGCGGGAGGAGTGGCTGCCAGTCACAGTGCACATGAATATACAAGCTATAATAACTTCATATTTAAAGTCCTGTGTGAGCTTGAAAGATGGAGAATAGCTGCAGTAAAAGAAAGATATCCAGGTCTTGATGTGGTAGTAGTCAAGCTGAGAATGAACTCAGGTCTTACTGTTCATTTAGTGCCATTTAATGCAATTGAATGGTTGTTTTCAGATGTGAATTCAATAGCTATGAGTCCTCACAAATTCATAAAGAACTTGCATCTTGCTCATTCTTCCCACAGACGATATCGTAGTTAAGTCCCATGGTGAGAGAGGTAAGATAAGGACTTACATTTTTATCTGTCTCGTTGCTCACCAGCTGCATCAGTACAAACTATGGCAGCCCTGCTATAGTGAAGTACTAGTACGCACTACTTAAGCTACACTGATTTAATCAGGTTCTTAACTCCAATGCTTCTGTTGGAGTAGTGAATTTTAAACTGTTTACCAGATTGAACTCTTCCAAGGGGATTGTGGAGTTTACAATGGAAATGCTGTAAAAGACTAAATATACTGGTACATGGACTGGAAGCAATACTGCTGGAATTCAGTGTACAGAGTGTTCTTGATCTAAAATTAAACTTTTCTTTTACTTAGTCATTGGTTTGCTCTTAAGAGCTTGGCTTTGTCCCCTTTTGAGCTTTTGTCAGTTTCCACTAGCAAAAATCTCTGCCTGCAGGGAAAACTGAGACAAAGTCTCAGGTTCCTAGGTTAGGGACTTCATCCCTTAGATGGATAGACACAGGGATCTATAGACAGAGTTCTGCTCTCAGTTGAATAACTAATACAGGCTCTTGAGCACAGCCAACTAATGTGAAAAAACTTGTGTGCATGATGTGCTCTTGATGTGGAAGTTTTATGTGTCTTGGTGCAGCACTGAGAAGCTGAGGTATCCTAGCTTTAAACATAAAGGATGTAGATTTACTTCCGTCATTTTCTGGACAAAAACACTTTCTATTTGGATAGTCTGAGATGTCTTGTTAAGAATTACTGTCTGTTGTGCAATAGGCATGACTGAGCTGAAGTGTAATGGCTTTCATGAGTTTGCTTTGGCTAGACATGTGGACTTAAAAGCACTCAGGATATTTGCAAGCTGTAAATGACTTTTTGGACTTGTATTCGAAAGGTAGGGCTAAATATCATGACTTGATTCAGCTATTTAGTGTTGAAGAGACCATATTTGCTCACTGGATTGAAAAGTGCCTTACATGTGGTAGGGAGACTCATTCCATAGATGATCTAATCCTCATCACAGACATACAGGAACAGATTTTTGTGTAGGAAGTAACTGTCACTTAAGATGAAAGCCTTAACTGCAACTAAAACCTGTGAGCTGGTGGTCTTGCATGTTTCAGTTCTTGTATACTTCCTTGATGTCCCTCAACTGTCAAGATGGGAACTACAGCAGGGGATGAGGGGAGGGTGGGCAACTGAGAGATGTCCGACAACTATATGCAGATCCTTATTGAGCATGATTATAACTTTTTATAGTCACATGAGTAAAAGAGTTCTGAGAAACTGTATTACTGTGTTCTTGGTTTGTATTGTGCTTAAAATGATATGTGCTTACAGAGCTTTTAGCAGGCAGTTAATTGGATACCTATAGCTTCTGCCCAAGCCTTACTCTCTTCTAACGGGCTTAAAAAACAATATTTGGTCACCTCTAAAAAGCATTTCCACTAGAGCTGTGTAGCATAAAGCTGAAATGGGGTATTTACTGAGCCCTGGAGGGATCTTAAATTCGGAGTTCTTCTGACTCCAGCATTTAACTGATTGTAGGTCCCAAGTATTGGAGTGTCAGTATTAAAGAGACAGTAAGTTAGGTGTAAGTATTTCCCATTAGAGAAAGGGACTTAGTTTGAAGACTGATAGTATCAGTATCTGAGTTGGTCTGTGCTGGTTTAGTTTGGATCACTACACTCCACAGAAGGGGAAAGGCTAGATTACCAGAACTCTTGTGTAAAAATTTTTCAACTCCATTTCTTAGCAAATGGTACCATGCTGGTAAAGTAGAATTGGGAAAGACTAAATCTCAGATTAATAGTTGTAATTCATCCTAAGTGTGGGACTTGTGTATCTTCATTCGGGTTGAGAATCAAATAATACATCTCGGGTTAATCTTTACCATGTCATAAGTTCTCAGTATCTGTAAGATGCCTAAAAGTAAGTTTGGTATCTAATCCAGTCTTGCAGTAATATGAGATACCTCTGAAGAAAAAAAATCTTTATCTGGTTCGTTCAGCCTGATAGTGAAGGTAGTTCTGTGCTGCACATATAGATAATGGGCATTAGGGTAGGAAAGGGTGGGAGAGGCATTAGGCTGTTACTTGTAGAACAGAATGTTATCCTTTCCTCTACAGCAAGGCTTACAGTAACCTACATGGGGGTGCTTGGTAGGGTTTAACTGGTCTACCCAAAAATAGTGTGGGGTAAAATCTTGGGAGGAGGCTACCTCCATGGTAAATGTCTCTGGAATGACTTTGTAATATTGAATCCTTCTTTTCAGAAGAAGGCAACCTTAGTTTGAAAGTACTGCTTGCCTAAGGAACATAATAAAAAATGAAAATTTAGTAGCAATTGAGAGGTCTGATGTTCACTCCTTTATGAAAATAAACTGCAAAATCTCTGGTTTGTATATACAAACTTCAGAAATGACCTGTAGCACCTTCACCTGAGGCCTTTTAAGATATATAGCTAAATGCTTGCTACCTTCTGTAATAAAGTTTTCTTAATTCTGTGCTTGAGGAAGATGGGAAGGTGCTTTAGAACAACATAGTTCAGATTGTCTTGGCAGGTTTGTCCCATCCAGGATAGAAGCAATACTGGCTGATGTCCCTTTGTTTGGTGGTAAAGGGATTGTGCTCATATTCTTTTGTATAGTCATAAGGAATATGCCTCTTAACGGTGCTTCCATGTTATAGGAGCACATAGGATCTGATGAGGATACTTATCACTCCCCTTATGGCAGAACAGTCTTCAGTGTTTTCAGACTGCTAAAATGTGAAGCGTTGTCATCATTCACTGAGGCTTGCAGTATTCATATGACCATCCTTTAAGAAGTACTGACATTTTGCCTTTAAAAGATGTGACTGACTTCCCTAATAAGGATGGCAGTGATACTCATGCATAATTTAGTATTACATTTTCTGAAAGCTTTGCTAGATTTTGTAATAGTTAAAACGGGAAATCTTAATACCAGGACTTGATGTAAAATCTTACCTAGCTTAATGGAGATACCCGAAGTGTTATCCTTCAACATTGACCAGATTTTGGAGTGAATAACCTTGGGCTTAAAGCTGAACTTTAAGTAGGCTAATGCCTTGAGATTCTCACCATGCAGAAAGAGTGGCCAGGGGGCTGTCTCTTGAAGAGTAGGTCAAGCTGAAGCACAGTAATTTAGAAGAGACCTTGAAGAGGCTGTGTTTCTACTTCAGTACTCTGGAAATACATCCGAGTTTGGGTTAATTAAATCGAGTGAGGAACGTGGCTATGCTGCAATTAAATTTCTTAACCACTCTTGTGACACTTAACTTAGTCTCTTAGAATGGACTGTACTGTATTGCTAGATGGACTCAGATCATGCTCAACATTAAAGTGCTCAGGTGTCTACTACCTGAACATGTAATTTGTCACAATAAGTGGATATTGTCTGGTCTAGAGCATGTGACTAAGAACAGTGGAATTGAGTCCATCATTTATTCCTCTGTTGTTTAAGGTCACAGAAGTTGATGGAGCTACAACTTGCATGTTTATTGGGTACTAAAAATTTCTGCATTATATATGAAAAGTACATGAGTTGTCTTGATTTGGAAACTTCTTTCCTTACTGACACAGAAGCCTGTAATAGCTGCATGTCCAGTGGACTTGTTTTCAAAACTCTAGTTGCAAGCAGCTTCTGATGTTCTTGTGCCTAAACTTTGATTCTCTTCTGGAACAAATGGCACCTACTGAAGCGTACTACTGTGTATTGAAGTATTTACCTGTGAAGTGAGGTGTTAGCTGAATGTGTCAGTTTTGCCGAGACACTTGTGGGAGGGAGTAAATGTCTCTTTACACATGTGTACATTTGGCTTGTATTGCATTACTGAAATTTGAGTACCTTGAGATTAGCAGTTACTGAGCTGAATGGCTCTTCATTAGTAAGCTGAACAGAAAACAAACACTTCCTGAGGCATTCTTGGGCACAGTCCTCACACACCACACTTCTGGGTGTCTCCATTACATACCCAATTTATGATTTAGTAAGTAGCTTTACAGAAGCTGTAACAAGCCATGATCAGCCAGATCAAAACACAGTAAAACAGTGTTTGTGACACCACCATGGGACTTGTTGCCCAAAGGGTTTAGTCTATTGTATGAAGGTCCGGGTGGTATGTATCAAAGGAGTCTAATGACTTGGTGATGCTGGTGGTAGTTTCTATACTGTCTCCTTGAGGGCAGTCATTTTTCACTTGCAGTGCACTGAAAAGCAGTGTAGGTTAATCCCTTAGGAAGCTTCAGTGAAGCTGATACAGTTCTTCTGCTTGAAAAGCATTGCTCTGGGGCATAAAGCAGGTGCTCAGGCTTGTCACAGTTACTGTTATATAAAATGCAGCTTGCATACATACCAAGCTGAGGTGTGCTACATAGGTGAATCTGATTTACTGCAGACCAATTGAAACAGTGATACTCATTCACTGCCACCTGCTCCTGTTAACCTGAAATTGTAAGTGAATGGAAACAAAGTTAACACAAAAGGATGAAAATGGGAAATAGCCATCTTCCAGGGCAGTCTATTCAGTGGCACAAAATGACTTTAAGTTACATTAAGAGTAACTGCTTTGTACCTACTGCCACATGATTGAGCACAAGTTATGTTTTGAGAGTTGGATGTAAGGCTGGAGGGGGCCTGCATTGAAATCCCTTGCCCTTGTTGTTGAGCCAGGTGGGATGACATCTTGGGCAAGGAGAGATGGAATGACTGATTATTTTAACACAACTTTCTTACCTTTCACTGGTAAGAATTAGAGTCTAAGAAGCAAGATGAACAAGTGCACTTGTAAAAATAGGCCATTTGAGACCTGCTATGTAGACTTCATTCCATAATGTTGCTAGGAATAGGTTGCATAAGGGTAATTGGTTCTTTCCATAAGGCCCAGTGATGCTGTACGTTGTAGTTCTGCCACTTAATAAGTTTCTAATATCAAATTTACCAGCCTTGCTTAATCTGGAATCGTGATGCTACTGATAGCATACAGCCTATCACGTTACTAGACCAAAGTTATGCAATAAATGCTTATGTTAAAACTCCTTTTAGTTTGCATCAATAACACAACTTTGGAATGTCTTTAGGACTTGAATAGTGAGAATTGTGTAGTCCTTTACCTATGCAACAAAGAGAATCAGAAGATAAATTGTACTTCCATAATATACACTCTTGTCAGAGAAGTATACTAGTCTTGCATTTCCTTCTGGAGGAGACTTTAGACATAGGCTTGAGTTAGACCTTCAACATGGGAAGGGTAATAAAGCACTCTCTTCCGTCTTTCTAGCTCCAAAATTTGGGCATTAACCCAGCAAACATTGGATTCAGTACCCTAACAATGGAATCTGACAAGTTCATCTGCATCAGGGAGAAAGTGGGAGAGCAGGCACAAGTAGTGATAATTGACATGAGTGATCCAACAACACCCATCAGACGCCCAATTTCTGCCGAAAGTGCCATCATGAATCCAGCCTCTAAAGTAATTGCGCTAAAAGGTGAGTAACCCTTTATTATTGCAGTATGAAACATACTGTTTAGCTGTATTACTGCTTACATATGTTCTTAAGCTTAAGATTTATCTAAACTTTCTAAGAATATATATGAGGATGAGAATTCTTGCCTGAACTTGCATGCTGTAGTTTTGGCAGTAGATTTTTCAGTAATCTTTGGATGGTTTGCCTCCAAGTAGGTGTGAGATGCTTGGGCTGGGCACTGCAGCCTCCTATCCTCACTGAGGACCAGGTCAACATATGGTATACTTTCCCTTTAAACAGGTGTTGTAAACACAATGTTCACTTGTAAAGATGAATAGGGGTGCAAAGCCATTCTTGGTCTCTGCTCTGTCCTGGCCCTTTCTTGTAGCTCTGAAGAGCTTACTAGATAACAACAAAATGTCATAAGGATGGCCAGTAACTGTGGAAGTCTAAATGTACAAGCATGTTAAGTTTGGTAATAATGAGATCCTGCAGATAGACCTCTGCTTTCCAGTAACTGTGATGTTGATGCTGCCTTTAAGTAGTACTCTGAGCTCGAAGAAATAATTGTTAATACATCTCTGGCTCTTTTCTTAAATGACCAACTTCTGGTATTTAATCTCAATAACTGTTACTGACTATGTACTTTTCTTCCTGCATCTTATCTAAACAGATGGTGAGTGAACTTTGTCGTGACATTTCATGTTCAGTAGTACAGAATGGTCTAATCTCATAAAAAGTACTGAACTTTAAGGTAGCCATTTGACAGTTCACTTCATAGCCAGGTGGGGGATCTTAATCCTCAACTGGTATTATAGTGAAAATGTTCTCCATTGGCTTGTTGCTAACCATTTGGCTGCTTTGACTATTGACTGTACCAAGTGAAGGAGAAGAGTGTGCTCTCAATGTTTGTGTGTGTATATATGATGGAAGTACAGTTGATAGACAAAACCAAGTTGCAATATTTTTATGAGAGACCTCTGCTAGCATGTCCTGTGTGCTATTCATTTCTGCCTAAGTGTGTTTTTTTTATTGTGAAAAATCATGGTGAAATTACTTAGGGGTCCAAGAAATAACTGGCCTCAGAACTGGCACAAACCCTGTAACTTCTTGTCTTTGATCTCAAGCTTACACTGACATTAGGGAAAAACTAATATGTTTGACTTGCTGAATCTGTGATTCAGCTAAGATGCTTATACATCTTGCAAAGGACTGCCTTACCTGGGGTGTGGGTAATGGTAACAATGAAAAAATAATTTCAGATCTGTTGAGTTCACTGTCCTTAATCTTGGACCCCTTTAAACAAACCATATTGGCAAGGAAAGTGCCTTCTCTACGCTAGCAGAGCTTCATCTACCTCTTAAAAGGAAACTATATCATCTGGTTTTAAAACTAACTTACTAACTAAATGGCTTATCAACTTCAAAGAATACAGCTTTAATCTTGCCACTGTTAAGACTTGCTCAAAAGGAGTATTGTTCTGTCCGTGCAGAAGGTTGAGTGAATGATGTCACATTGACATGTGAAGTTGTGGTGTCAGGTATTCCAAACTTAATGATCTCTTCTTCT
This sequence comes from Aquila chrysaetos chrysaetos, assembly GCF_900496995.4. Lineage (NCBI taxonomy): Eukaryota > Metazoa > Chordata > Aves > Accipitriformes > Accipitridae > Aquila > Aquila chrysaetos. The sequence continues at coordinate 39,088,499 of NC_044012.1, forward strand.
ATCAATAATCTAATGACCAAAGGGTTGGGTAGAAAAGAGGATGAACAGAGCTACCTAACCCATGTGTTGTTACCCATGATAACCAGCAGAACTACAGTGAGCTGCACTGAAGACATGGTTTAAGTCAGTCACTCCAGACTTTCCCTGTTGATTGGCTGAGGCTTCAGTAGTCAAAACTGTTGCATATTGTGACTCAGTGTGCCATGATTGGAAGTTGCTCATAATCTGAGGATTATTGAGCAATAAACGTACAAAGCCACCCTCTGAAAAAGAAATGAAATGGTTCTTGATTTAAACTGAAATACAGTATGCACAATTTCATTTCTGGATTGCATGTGGCATTCTCCTGGTGTACCAAGATTTATGCTTTGTCCTTGTGTTCGTGATTCTCTTGCTTTGCTCTGTAGTGAGGGTACTCCCCAGTTGGTGCAAGTGGAGAATGCAGCACTCAGGAGTGCTCCCATTCTTTGTGGAATGGAGAAACTTCATGCTCCAGTGAACTGAAATGTAAATTCTCGTGCCAGTGTTCAAAAAACAAAGGTGCTTACTTGACTACACCTGTAGAGAATAGTCTAAGTAGACTGCTCAGTCTGGTAGCTTGATCAGAAAAACTTATGTAAGAGTCTGGCTTTTTGTCTCAGATTTTGGCCTAAAAGTGTTCAAGAAGACATACGACTCAAACTCACACTTGCCCTCACTATGACTTTATAGCAGGTTCTGCTCTCTTAATCCAAATACTGATTATTTTTTTTTGTAGTTTAATTACAGTTTAGAGTTCTGAAGTTTGAATTTATGTTGCCACAGTTAAGAAATTGTATTGCTGTGGCTCCTGTGGCCCCCAACATGCAGAGCTAGCTGTCTGATAAAGCTTCTAAAGCCATTTCCAACTGTAACACAGCAGTCAAATTTAGTCTAGAAAATAGACAAGCATGAGCTTTTAGCTTGTTCCAGTAGCTTACTGGTTTCTTCTATGTTCTTAAAACTAGGAAGGACATCCTGCTTCCTTTTCAGGAAGACCTGACTTTGAGAGTAGTTTCTGTATGCACATACTGGTATTCCTGTTTAGATGGTGACTAGAGACTTTCCAGAACTACTTGTCTGCCTTCTGCATGTGAGGCTGCACACTGTGGATGTTCCAAAATCAAGCCCTTGATAGCATCAGTCCACTGCTGGACAAATTGTTGCCCAATACAGTAAATACGCTGTTTCTAACTATCAGTTTACAGCTGGTGTTAGGCCTGGGCTTATTGCATTTATATAATACAGTAACTGCATGTGCAGAGCAAGGTGGTCAGAAACAGGCTGCTTTTGGTCCCAGGAAAGCTAGTAAGCTGTCCTGGGAACTAGTTGATCAGGTTAACACTTCTTCATGCAATTAATCCAGGGAGCATAAATGCTGCATGTGGTAGCTGTCAAGTCTTGTGTTGTCTCTTGACACTGCATTAAACTAATATGATCAATTTACTGTATAAATTATGCTAAAATGTTATAGAGCAGTCTGAGATGCATATTAACTTGGGGTTAGTATCTTTTGAAAATGATTCCTCAGTGGCCAGCAGCCTTCATCTATCAAAACTTCCCAGTAGAAGGAACATCTACCAGTTTGATAGTCAGAAGTGTTACTAGCAGAGAAAACATTTCTGAAATGTAGATAGAAATAATGGCATTACAAGCCAATACTCTAGCAGTCTGAGTGGGTGTCTTGTGAACAGAAAACAATATTCCTAGAGCTGAGTCGTCTCATCTGCAGTGAAGTAAAACATCCCTTTGACTTACTGAAGGGAACAGAGTCCCTTATTCTTTATAGGTTGGTTCAATTAACATTAGCTTTAAGTATACCCTTACTAGCTGCTTCTGGTAATTAAAAGGAATACTGAAGTGAAGCTTAAACCTGCAATATAGTTACCTAAATCATGAAGCAGTAACCTTAACTGGAACGAAAACTCCAAACTTTTCCATAATCTTTCTAAACTTTTGACTGTCTTCTTCAATAGGCACTTGTATGACTGTTGTACAGAGCCCATCTATCTCCTAGTTAAGTGCAGAGATCATTCAGCAGAAAAATAAAATGGAAGCTGTGGTCTTGGGCTATCTCAAGAGCTGTTGCAAGTCTTGTGCTGTTGGACTCGGTCCAGGTCATCTACAGCAGCTACTGAATTGACACAAACTGGAGCCATTCTTTCTATTAATTATACTGAATGGCATCTACTAGACACCCATAATTTGATATACCAGTTCTGCTACCTAAACCAGAGTTTACACAAGCTCTGTAGTTTAGACTGTCTTTTAACTACAGCTTATAGATAATTAAAATGTCTATGCTTGTCAGTTGTTGGAATGTCCATGTAAGTGTCCATGAGAAGTAGACTTTTTTGCTTCGGGGATGGTAGAGGTGTTGGAGGTGGGGAGGGGAGTCTGTTTGATAAGAGTCAAATATCGAAGGAGGCTCAGATGTGACAGAACACTAACCCTGTCTGTAACATTACTGGAATAGTGGGTTAAACAGGGTGCCTGTAAACAGGTGGACTACAAGATGGCCATTGTGGTAATCTGTCTATGATGTTTCTTGGGTTTTGTCATACTAGCTGGGAAAACACTTCAGATCTTTAACATTGAGATGAAAAGTAAAATGAAAGCCCACACGATGGCAGAGGAAGTGATCTTCTGGAAATGGATATCTGTGAATACAGTTGCCTTGGTGACAGAGACAGCAGTCTACCACTGGAGCATGGAGGGAGAATCGCAACCCCAAAAGATGTTTGACAGGCATGCTAGTCTTGCGGGCTGCCAAATCATCAATTACAGAACAGATGAACACCAAAAATGGCTGCTGCTGATAGGAATTTCAGCACAGGTAAGTTAGCTGGAAACAGCATGCTGTGAAAACAATCAGGACAGCCCTGTCCCCACTTCACTTAATAGCTGCTATAGTTTCTTAACTTTGGTTTCTTTAGATCAAAAATTCAAGGATATCTTTTGTGTAGGAATAACCTGACCTTTAGTGTGATTAACGTGTTGGAGGAGGGGATGAGAGGCATTTGCTGCTTTTTAGTTTACTGTCCCAAAGGTCTTGCTATAAACATCTGAAATCTTATCTCTAAAAGCTGACCTTTCTTCTTTTTTCTAGCAAAATCGTGTGGTTGGTGCAATGCAGCTGTACTCAGTTGATAGAAAAGTCTCCCAACCTATAGAGGGCCATGCAGCAGCTTTTGCAGAATTCAAAATAGAGGGAAATGCCAAACCTTCTACCCTCTTCTGTTTTGCTGTGAGGAGTCCTGCAGGGGGCAAGGTAAAGTCTGCAGCTGTTTTACTGTTCTGCTGTAACAGAACTCTACTAATAGAACTTCAGTGATCACACAGTTTAGTGTATGCTTTCTGAAGAACAGCTGGGGAACCATGTGTGCAGCATGTTTGGTCAGTGTCAAAATGCTTTCTTTCAATAGGGTAGAAACTGCAAAAAGTCTTAAGTTGCTTGGGTGAAACTTAGACATAAGAGCAGATGTAGATGCATTTAAGAACTGAGCTCAGGGTGTTAAAGGATCAATTTATGCCCACATGGGGTTTTTTGTGTGTATGAAGTCGAATTCAGTACAGAAAGAGGCTAGATAAGCCTTAGTGCTGTAGGTAGGTTGTTTGCATCAAACTGATAGTGGAATTTAGTAGCAGTTGAATGCTACAACTGCTGAGCAGTCTGTAAAGAGCTGAGGTAACCCTAAAATATCTTCAGTGCTCTAGACTTGTCCTGCAAAATTGTTGATGAATTGACAATTCTCTCTCAAAACATCTTGAACAAGTTGTCTTGAATAAAAATAGTCTGCTTTCATAGAAAGCATGAGGTTTTTTTCTCTTTTTGATCTTTTTCCCAGTTTTTAAGTTCCAGAAAACTTGTCCCTCTGATAAATATCTGGAGCACAGCTCCCCAGACTGTGCTGGTTCTGGATTGGGCAGATATTCATCAGCCAAGTGTGGCAGATGACTTCAGTAGCATATCTGAAAAGAGGAATTTCTTTCATGTGGCTGTACTTGCAGGCAATCTTGTGACATGTACTCTTTTCTTCCTAGCTACACATAATTGAAGTAGGTCAGCCAGCTACTGGAAATCAGCCATTTGTTAAGAAAGCTGTTGATGTGTTTTTCCCACCTGAGGCACAGACAGACTTTCCTGTGGCAATGCAGGTAAATGTTTGACCCTCAAAAAATCAACTTTACAGCCTGGCAAGTAGCTGCCATCTCTGTTGTAAAGAATGCTTTCTATTAGTGCTTTGCTGTCATTCTTCCTAGTTCTGGGGGGGGTGTTAATAGATTTGTGGGAGGTAGACTGGACATTAAAACAATAACTCAAACACAAATATATAGGCTGCTCCAGTATTTGTCCAGATATGTCAACTTGAGGTTGTATTTAGGAAGGAAAAAAAACCTCGACCAAAAAAAACCCCAAACAAAAAAAAACAACAACAGAAAAACACCAAACAAAAAGTCCCAGCAAAACCCCTACTAACCCACCACCCCACCCCCAACAACAACAAAAGATCAGACCCCAAAAAACCTCAATAGTGTCTTCTGGTAGAATGTCTCTAACATTGCTTTGGCTATTGAACTTCCTACTAATGTTCAGAGTTCTAGATAAGAATGTTTTGGTGCTTGAAGTAGCTTCATATGAAAGTGGCATTTCATCTACAGTAGAAGTCGGAGACAAATGGAGTGGGGAGTCCTGTATCGGCATACTTCCTGTAGTAGCAGCATAGAAGCAGCAATTTGGGACATTAATGGGAGGTTCTTTAGGACAGAACATAGCTGGTTGCCTTGACAGACCAAACTTCACTTAGCATGTCTGTAGGACTAGAAATTGTGTAATAAAAGCAAACTATCTCAGAGCATGCAACTGCTGACCAGTCTAATAGACCAGCTTCATAAATCAACCAAGAGATGCCTTAAACTAAGGTAAACAAAGGAAGCTGTCTACATGACAGGATTCACGTGGCTCTGTACTTCAGCTTGAGGTGTAATTAACAAAACATCTGAAGACTTGTTTCAGAGTGAAAGTACTTTGAAGACCATTTTGGCTTGAAAGCCTTCCCAGTTTAAGTGAATTGACAGGTAAACTGGAGTACTCAGTAGCTGAGCTTGGTTTAGGTTCTGCTGGTACTTTGGGTAGGCCTTGTTGGAAGAGAGTGGGACTATCTCATTAATATTTCTGAACAGAAACTTGTACTGACATATCTAGACCAGAATGCTGATTATACCCAAACTTTCTTCCTCAGCCTGGCTCATTAGGATGAGGAGTATGTCCTTTGCTGCAGATGAATTTTAATTTCCTTTCAGCCTCTCTATTCAGTGGAGCTATGGCTGCAAATGGCCAGCAATGCTGTTCATTGCTTTGAGTCTGTAAGGAAGAAGCCTGAAGCTATATTTGTTCTTAGTGTCAGTGCAAAGGCATGTCACTGCAGTACTGTCTTGTGACTAGGCTAAAGGCAGCTGTCTTAACTGTTATAGTCTTAGTCTTGACTAATAAAAACTCATCTTTTGGCAGATTGGAATTAAGCATGGTGTTATCTACCTGATCACAAAGTATGGATATATTCACATGTATGACTTGGAGTCTGGAGTGTGCATCTACATGAACCGCATTAGTGCTGATACTATCTTTGTCACAGCTCCTCATGAACCTACCTCAGGCATTATTGGTGTGAATAAAAAAGGACAGGTAACAAATCCAGCATTCTGATTTTGAGCCTTCTAAAGCTCAGATGGAGTATAACAAACCTAATGAGTGACTTGATGCAACAAATGTCATGGAAGGAAGCAAGTAACTATTTGATTAGTCAGTTTTTAACCTCTCCTAGTACAGAACTGCTTGGGGAGGAACTTGGGTTTTTTAATAATCTAGTACTTCACTGATAGCCATTTTGGTTGCTATATTTCATAGTAGTTGTGGAAAGGACAGTACTCCTCAATATGCCTTTTGTCCTTTCCAGGTGCTTTCTGTGTGTGTTGAGGAAGACAACATAGTGAACTATGCTACGAATGTTCTCCAGAATCCTGACTTGGGCCTGCGTATGGCTATACGTAGTAATCTAGCTGGGGCAGAGGAATTATTTGCTAGAAAGTTCAACACACTGTTTGCTCAAGGAAGCTATGCAGATGCTGCTAAAGTAGCTGCATCTGCACCAAAGGTAAATAACTCTAAAGGTACAGCGTAGAAGTCCTGGGGATTTGCCTTAGCTTAGTGGACTTGCTTAGCTCACTTGCATTTCAGTACTTGACATTCAAAAACTGAAGTGCTGCAATACTATCCTTAGTTCTCTGCAGTTCGGTGGTTGTACTGACTCATATTCTCCTGTATCCCATCAAGGAACATCTGCTATGCTTTTCCAACCATAGACTGGAATTGCTGTGGCCACTGACTTCTTGCTAGAATGTCACTGGTTTGGTGAAGATCTCCACCTTGAAGGCTTAAGAGTAGATGTTTCAGTGTAGAGCTTAACACCTGTTTTTTTACTAATACTATTCAGCCTTCAGTAATTAAACATTTGTTTTCTCTATCTTGTGCCTCTTCAGGGAATTCTACGTACCAGTGATACAATCAGGAAGTTCCAGAGTGTACCAGCTCAGCCTGGGCAGGCCTCTCCCCTGCTCCAGTACTTTGGAATATTGCTTGACCAGGGACAGCTGAACAAGTTTGAGTCTCTGGAGCTCTGTCGCCCTGTCCTACAGCAGGGCCGCAAGCAGCTTCTGGAAAAGTGGCTGAAGGAAGACAAGGTAGTCTCACTCAATCATGACACTAGCTTAATGCTGTTGCCTTGTAACAATTGAGTGTGAACAATACTTTTGTTGATACTACATCTCTGAATTCTTCTGCTTGACAAAATACCCTTTCTGACTTCAGCTGGAGTGCTCAGAGGAGCTGGGAGACTTGGTGAAGACAGCTGACCCAACCCTTGCACTCAGTGTCTATCTTCGTGCTAATGTGCCAAACAAAGTGATTCAGTGCTTTGCTGAAACTGGTCAATTCCAGAAAATAGTGCTGTATGCTAAAAAGGTAAAGTTGTTTACCACAAACTGCTAGACTCTATCTTATGTTTAATGTGTACATTCTCAAGCTATCTTCCATGAGATAAGTTTGATTCCTGTAACTTAAAACTGATAAGTAGGTAAGATTGAGAAACAGTGTTTTCTTCATTGTCATAGTGCAAATCATAGTGTATGACTAAGGTCTGAGCACTCTGCAAAAAAAATAAATTCAGAACACCCAGAATTTTATGAACTATCAAATTAATGGACTGGCTCAAGCTTGTTCTAGAGAATAAAGATAAGATTTTTTTTTTTTCCCCTAAGATCATAAAACCTTTTTTTGGACAGATTACAAAACAATTTGCCTGATGTCCACTTTTAAGTTTAGGACCTTATTTGATAGATAGTGCCTTAAGACTGTTGAAAGATCTGTTCCTAGCAGTTTTCTTAACTAGCAAGAGAAATGCCCTGGCACAAGTTCAGTTACTAAGTAGGTGAATACTGAATTTCTGTGTCAACGGACAAGCAATGCTTTTGTCTGAGAATTCCTGGAAGATGGGGGATGGGTATGGCAACCTCACAGCATTTCATACTAAAGAATGTGAAGGCTTAAAAAATGTGTAAAGCTTCCCAGACACTGCATGAATGTTTCTGAAATCTCTAGGTTGGCTATACCCCAGACTGGATCTTCTTACTGAGAAGTGTGATGAGAGTCAGTCCAGAGCAAGGCCTGCAGTTCTCTCAGATGCTGGTACAGGATGAGGAGCCACTGGCTAACATTAACCAGGTGATGCCTACAACAAGAGTACTGGTCTCTTTCTAGACAGAGGTAATAGCATAGTACCATTTTGGTGACTGGTAAGGCCAGTTCAGGTCTCTAGTTGACTTGACTAGAATAGTTTAGTCACTTTAACTGAGTTTGGTTACCATTAAGTCTTTAGAGGCAAGTGTGCTCTCAAGTTCTTGTGGAAGCTTTCTGGCTTATTACTGTAATATTGATAATGAATCTGCCACAGTCTTAGTCTAAGCAATAGTGTTGCTGTCCTACTGTTGGCTTTAATGGAGCATACACTAACTCTTCCCATGCAGAGAATTTACAGGAAGGCAAAGTCGAGTGCTGGCTGCCAGTGGCCATTTCTGGTTAAATGGACAGAGAAGTAAGGCAGCAATTTACATTAATAAATAATTGAAGTTGCTACAAGAAAAGCTAAGACTTTTTCTAAGTAGCTACTTCAACAAGAGAGAAGGGATGGGATTTGCATGCTGTGTTAAGATTAGAGTGGGTGGCAAAATCTGGCACAGTAGCTTAAAGTAATGTGCTGCTTACATTCTAGAGAAAAAGAAAACAGTGTGAAACTTGTCTGTATTACCATGGTAGCAATCCTGTGACAACAAAGGGAATACAGCATGCTAGGTGCTGTGATGAGCTGCCTTTCTAGTCTTCTAGCCAGGCCATTAGTATATACAGATAACTGTGCATGTATGTATATAGACCCCCTTCTCTAACTTGACCGATCTCAACAGATTGTGGATGTGTTCATGGAGAACAGTCTTATTCAGCAGTGCACGTCCTTTCTGTTGGATGCCCTGAAAAATAACCGCCCTGCAGAAGGCCACCTTCAGACTCGTCTCCTGGAAATGAATTTGATTCATGCCCCGCAGGTAAGATCTCTTAACCTAGTTCCTCCAAAAATAAAGGAGAGACAGTGGTAGGCTTGCATAAGAATATGATGTCTGATACTGATAGCCATAAGTAGTTAAGCAACATCAAAGACTACTAATGAGTCAGTGTTGTGACTCTTCAGTAACTTTTAGGCTGAGCTGTGGTGATTCTCTGACAGTCTGAATATGAAATGTAACTTCCTAGGTTGCAGATGCCATTCTTGGAAACCAAATGTTTACACACTATGATCGTGCTCATATTGCCCAGTTGTGTGAGAAGGCAGGCTTGCTCCAGCGAGCTTTGGAACACTACACGGATCTCTATGATATTAAACGTGCTGTTGTTCATACTCACCTCTTGAATCCTGAGGTAAGTCTGTCTTAGAGTAAGAAAGTGGAAGCTTAAGTAAAGTGAACACTCTTTAGCACTTCTTTAGCTGCTAAAAATCCCTGCAGCTGCTATAAGGTGGTTTGTAGGCAGCAAAGTAGCACATGCAGCTGTGATTCAAGAACACTTGTCTAACTAATGATTCAACTGTAATCTATACTTTTGATGGCTTAAATCTGACCTCAGTTTCCCAGGTAGGCATTTCAATTCTTGCTTCCAAACTGCATTTTGTAGTTGTAAAGATGGTGAGTGTGTTTCTTTTTAAGTCTTTGGTCTTGGCACATGGAAGACTTCTCTCTAGTAGCTGGGGTAGAAACTCTGTCTAGCTGCCACATTTTAGAAGTCAAATCCTGTATAAGTTACTGAGTAGAACTTCTATCTCTTTGCAGTGGCTTGTGAACTTCTTTGGCTCTCTCTCAGTTGAAGACTCTGTGGAGTGTTTGCGTGCCATGCTGTCAGCCAACATTAGGCAAAACCTACAACTCTGTGTACAAGTTGCTTCTAAATACCATGAGCAGCTTGGTACCCAGTCTCTTGTGGAGCTTTTTGAATCTTTCAAAAGCTATGAAGGTACAGTATTAGAGGGAAGCAGCTTACTTGGAAGCACTACTTGATTAAAGCTAATAGTAAGGATTGTAGCTTTTATGGGAGAGGTACTTGTCACATGGCTGGACCTTAGAATACATTTATCAAGGTGAGCCCTAGGGGTAGCTTTGTTCTAGATGGTTTCTTAACCCTCTTGAGTAAAGATCAGAAAGAAGGATGAAACCTGAAAGAGGGGAAAAAAAGTCCTTCTGATTTTTTTCCTGCAGTTGAATGAAAGCTACCTTCTCAGCAGGGTTGAACTAAGTCACAAGCTGAAGCCCATGAAAGTATGCACTTGCTTCTTTTACCCTTCTAACTATGTTAAAAACATGTGACTCTTTCTAGGACTGTTCTATTTCTTGGGTTCCATTGTAAACTTCAGCCAGGATCCAGATGTTCACTTCAAGTACATCCAGGCAGCTTGCAAGACTGGTCAGATAAAGGAAGTGGAAAGAATCTGCCGTGAAAGTAACTGCTATAACCCAGAACGGGTGAAGAACTTCCTGAAGGTAAATATTCTGTCCAATGGATTGAGCAGTCCTCTGTATGTTTTGCTTAACAGCAGAACTATGGCATTCTAATGGAGGGAAATACCAACTCAAGGTTTAGCTGGCATGGCTGTGAGTAGTCTACTGTGTAGCTGGAATAGGAATCTGATCCTACTCCAGGCATATAATAGGTCCTGTTTAGGCTACCTCTGGGAAAAAAAATCCCAACTTCACCATTCCTTTAAAATTAGCCTGTATGATATAACTTGTACCAGACTCATGAGTATGTTGTCACCTACCAGTAGGTGAATCTAGGCTGGCAGAAGGGAAGACCATGCTGAAGAATTCAGAAGGAGCTTTATCAAGGGTATTGGCAAGACAAAGCTTGTTAAGCTGGAGTCAAGCTATGCTACAATACTTCACGTGCTTTTTGTCTGGTAAAATGGGATTTTAATGCCACTTCATTTTGCACTCTTAAGTTCTTGGCCCAGCAACTGTCTTCTGAATTGATATGTGAATTGATAGTCAATTTGAAGCTAGAGATGTTGGCACTTCATGAAGAGCTGAAACTTAAAACTCAACTGATAGACTGGCCACATGGTATTCATAGTGGGTAATTTCCTTTTGAAGTCAATTGTCTGCTTGGCAGTCTTAAATTTGAATGTATTGTGACTTCTAGTGCTACGGGAACTTGGCCAGACTTTCCTGCTTTGAAAACACTTCAACAAATGGTGGTTGCTTACTTTTTTTTTTTGCACAAAATACAGGAGGCAAAGCTCACTGACCAACTTCCTCTGATCATTGTCTGTGATCGATTTGACTTTGTTCATGACCTGGTGCTCTACTTATATCGCAATAATCTGCAGAAGTATATAGAGATCTATGTACAGAAGGTAAGGGGAATCCAGTTTTAAGCTCTTGCTCTTTCCTTCCTTAGAAGGAACTTAACCTTTCACTAGACTAATGCAGAATCTGCTATGTCTTTTTTTATGCCTGTACTTTTAGTGCAGAGGCTCTTCAATAAGCCTTTTGTCTATTATAAACTTATAAGTGTAGTTTTTCCTGGAATGTATACAAAAATGTGTTAGTAACTTAAAATTCATTACTCTAAAGCATAGTTTAAATTGTTAACAAGAACTTCCCCGTGTGGAAGACTGGGGTGGGTTATTAGTAATGCTAATAACTAATTTTAATGATGGTGGTTTATTCTAGGTGAATCCTAGCCGTATACCAGCAGTGGTTGGAGGGCTTCTTGATGTGGATTGTTCTGAAGATGTCATTAAGAACTTGATCATGGTGGTTAGAGGCCAGTTCTCAACAGATGAGCTGGTGGCTGAAGTGGAAAAAAGAAATCGGTAATGAAAATGCATCTGTAGACATGAGTGTTGGGTTTTCCTGACCCTGGTATACACTCAAATTGAGTTGGGTGCAGTTCTGTTGAATGATACAATACTAATACTGTTTCTTTATAGAAAAGCAGCTTAGATTTGCTAGTCGGTCTCTTGATTACTTGGGCCATATAGGAATGCCTGACAGCACTACATGATAAGTAACATGGCTTTTGAACACTTCTGTACAGCCAACCATAGGATGTGCCTTTGGAGTAAATCTGGATATAACTGTCTTGACAGTCTTGTTGAAGGCACACAGCAGCTTGTGTAATTAGTTTGTAGGTACCTGTAGAATAAGCAAATGGCTCTAAGTGTGAAGAGCCAGCTAATAGAACAGGAGTTGAAAGATTGCAAAACTAGTGGCATCTGCAACCGTACCTGATGTTAAACTGCAGATCTGGCCTCCACTCATTTAATACTCATTAAAAATAACTGGCTGGTCTCAGTCTGCTTTTAAGTCTGACCAGCAGACTAGCTTGAAGGGAAGGCAAGGTATTAATGGGTAGCTGTCAAGCATACCTCAGTCTGACTTATAAACCTAAAATATTTGCTTCTTCAAAGGCTTAAGTTGCTGTTGCCATGGCTTGAATCAAGGATTCATGAAGGCTGTGAAGAACCTGCGACTCATAATGCCTTGGCCAAAATCTACATTGACAGTAATAATAATCCAGAGCGGTTCCTTCGTGAGAATCCTTACTATGACAGCCGGGTAGTTGGCAAATACTGTGAAAAGAGGGACCCTCATCTGGCCTGCGTTGCTTATGAGAGGGGGCAATGTGATCTGGAACTCATAAAGGTTAGCAAAACTGCTTTTATCAACATGTTAAAGAACTACTTGCTGCCTGAAGTGGAAGCCTAGCTGGCTATTTGTCTTAACACTTGCAGAATCCTGTCTTGCAGTCTCACTCAGGAGTTGAGGTAGGCAGGATTCTTCTATATGGAGACAGTAACCTTCATGCTGATGAGAAGAACTCTTATGCTGTATGTCCAAACTAAAATTATATAACTCTGCAACTTTAGGGTACCATTCATGTCTTTCATCTGCTGATTCTGCTCAAAATTAAACTCTTTATTGGGCTCAGCTAATGAATATGCCTACTGTTAAACCTTTGTTAATATGATTTTTTTTTGAGCTTTGAGCACTTGATCAGCAGAATGGACAGCCTCTCATCTAGCTTGACTACACAGTAGAAAGAAAAGCTTTCCTGAAACTAGAATGGGGCTTGTAATTTTCCCTTATTGTCGTTGACCCTGAGAGTTGCTCCAATGTGTAACTAGAAATGAGGAAAATAAATGTTGACAGTCAAACTGCAAGGACTTATTCTGATAGCGTTCCTCTCCTATCTTAAGCTTGTTGATTCCTAGAACCTCCCTTGGAAGTTCAAGGGCAAGTGAAATTCCCAGGGTTCTCCAAACACATCCTAACTTCACACTGAACACCAGAGTTTAATGCCAGATTGTAGTGCTTGTGACTGCTGAGAAAGAAAACATTCTCCTTCCACCTGCACTTCTGCACTAGTATATGCAAAGAATGTCAGCTGTGTAGGGCTAAGAACTAGCTTGTTTTGCCCTGTTTGAAAGGAAGTAAATGCTGTTCCCTGGTAAGGCCTACCCTGTGAGTGTTAAAACGGTGGTATAATCTAGCCATCCTGTTGAAAGTGGATGACTTTCCAGACTGAAGCGGCTATTTTTGAAGTAATACCTCCCCTATAGCTGAAAAAAAAAATAAAAATGTGGCTATATTTGGCACTCTTTATTTCAGGGTATGAAGGTGGGTCCAAGCTGTTGGCTTTACTAGGATAAGCTTTAACATTCTAGCTAACCATAAAAAAAAAAAACCCTGCCAGTAACAGTTTCTTCCTTGAACTGATGTTCTGAGCAGGTGTTTCTGGTTATGGAGAAAAGATCTTCCTTGTGTAAGAATTATTCTTGAGACCTTGTTGCCTCCTAGAAGAGGGCTCAACTCCTGCAACTAATAGATGTACAATATAAAGCAAAATTGTGTGACTACTAATTTGTTTACAGCAAAGTACTTGAGATTCCAAGAGCTAACGTGGATACTAACAAAGCATGACCTGTTGGTAGAAGATGGAATACACCTTCAGGTTTCTACTCTTGTAGTTTGAAATTGAAGCTAGTGGTACTAATAGGATCGTAACTCTTCCTTGCTGCACTTCTATTGGAGATTTCACATTTATTCTGTACCCTTAACATTTTAACAGGGGAATCCATGCACTTGCTATTCTGCACATTTCTAGTGTAAAGCTAATGACACCAAATCTGTAACCTATTTCTAGCTTTAAACACCAGCACTGTTCCTCAGTTCACTCCTTAACACTGCCCAGGCAAGTGGCTCCCTTTCTAGATTTAAAACTTAAGTTCTTCAGGCTTCTGCAGGTCTTCACTTCAAACAGAAGCAAATAGTTACTGTGAAGCCACTGTCACAGTATTTGTGTGTCGGGCAAAACCAAGAGAAGCTATAGAAATTCTGCTGGAGACCTTCTCCATGAGCCTTCCAGATCAGAGGTTGGGTAAGAACTTGTCTGTGGCATTTAGCATTGGTCAGCAATTAGTTCTAGTCAGTCTTCTAGACTGTCTGATTCATAGCTAGCTAAACCTGTCTTGTGGTACTGACCCTTGATATTAATGCTAATACTTGTAACTTCTTCTTCAGGTCTGCAATGAGAACTCACTGTTTAAGAGTGAGGCTCGCTATCTGGTGCGCAGGAAGGACCCTGAGCTCTGGGCAAATGTTCTGGAAGAAAACAACCCGTTCAGGCGGCAGCTTATTGACCAGGTACAGCACAAAGGCTAAACTTTCAGTATGAGGAGACCTTAGGATGTCTCGGAAACGTTATGGAGCATTAAAGTGGCTGTCTTCACCACAAGGTCCCTTGAGACCCCATCTCAACCATATAGAAATTTCTAAGAGTTTGAGTGGCAGGTATTAATTCTGACCTTCATGGTCAGAAAATCTAGTTACCAGTAAGACATCATTTCTGTCCTGTGGAGTGACCTACCTTTAGTGAATTTGCTCCCTACACAGACCGAAGGTGTGACTTTTAATAGCTATGTCCTGTATAGAAGTAGCTCTTTCTTGCTGTTTATGACAAAATACTCTCAAAGTTCTGAAGCCTTAATTTGTAGTTCACTGGAATATGTTGGCAATTATCTCATTTGGGGAAAACACTTAATACTCTCCTGCCTTCAAATCCAGGTTGTCCAAACAGCTTTATCAGAGACACAGGATCCAGAGGAAGTTTCTGTAACTGTGAAAGCTTTTATGACGGCTGACCTGCCTAATGAATTGATTGAGTTATTGGAAAAAATTGTCTTGGATAATTCTGTATTCAGTGAACACAGGTAAGAGGAGAGCTTTGTCCACAAGTTTAGCCTATTCAGTGCCTTTGTTTAGGTTGTGAAGTGACCAAAGTTATTTGTGGGTCTCTTGGTTGCAGGACCTAAGCACTCTTAAATGTGTAGAATGAGGTGAAAAAGCAAAATTTTAAGTGCTCTGTACTTTAAGAACAGAGCTAGTTCACACTGTGGAGTTCACGGTGACGTGTTAAGAGAACACTGATATTGATAAGCCTTTTCTTTTTTGGAAGGTGAATGTCAGTGCTTCTCAATCTGGGGATGAGAGGTTGTTGCTAGTGACAGCAAGTGGGTGTATTTTTTTGCATGTACAATATATGTCACTTAAGCAGGTGTTACCGTGCACTGCTTATAGCCTATGCCTTCTGTTAACCAAAGGAATCTCCAGAATCTGCTGATCCTGACTGCCATTAAGGCTGACCGCACTCGTGTGATGGAATACATCAATCGGCTAGATAACTATGATGCCCCAGATATCGCAAACATTGCCATCAGTAATGAGCTATATGAAGAAGCATTTGCTATATTCAGAAAATTTGATGTTAATACTTCAGCAATTCAGGTGAGGTGTGGTTCCTGCATGAAGGTGTAGAATGCTGGTAATGGAGAGAATGGGGAGTGTACTGTTACATTAATTCTCAAGGGGTGATTGTCACTTAAATCATTGAGACTGGAGTAGAGTTCCCATATGATACCAAGTTGCAGGGAGAAGTGGGATTATGTGCAAAGAATAGCAAAACAAAGTCAAAATAATGACTTCAGAGACTGGTCTGGTCAGAGTAATGAAAATGTTGGGATGTTGCACTGTACGCTTGGGGTGTGTGCACTGAATTTGATTCGAAGTGGCTACTTTGGAGACTCCTACTTGAAAGGTCCAGGAGAAGCAAATGCTACTAGGCATTGTCTGTAGGCCAGCATTATTGACTTCTGTAAGGCAGAGGAGAAACATTAGCAACAAGAGTCTTATTCTGACTACCTCTACTGCATTGGACAGAAATGGCTGTTCTAAAAGCAGTTAGCTTCATATTGCTTACACAGAACACTTGAAGAAAGAGTTCTGTTAGAAAGGACAATGTTACAAAGCTTTGATTTTTAACTTGGAACTTCAATTTCAAACAGGTGCTGATTGAGCACATTGGCAACTTAGACCGTGCTTATGAATTTGCAGAGAGATGTAATGAACCAGCAGTATGGAGCCAGCTAGCCAGAGCACAGCTCCAGAAGGACTTGGTGAAAGAAGCCATTGACTCCTATATAAAGGCAGATGATCCTTCTGCCTACATGGAGGTTGTTCAAGCAGCTAATAGAAATGGTAAGGCAAAGCATCCTCAAACTTAAGATTGTTTGGATATGAGCTAGGTTATTGCATCTACATTGAGCAGCAGGGATTCTTATGAATTCTGTTTTAGAGGAAATGGGAGCAGTCAGTATGTGGAATGGATGAATCAATGTTTAGTGGGATTCCTGTCAACAAGCTTGTCTGTGTCGCTACACCAAAGATAGACCTTCCTGTGGAGATAATTTGGGCTGTTACCATTTCAAGTATAGCCAAGTATAATGTATTTATTTAGCTGTATGTGGCAGAATTGCTTGCCAACTGGATTCTATAATAGTTGCAAGAAGTTCAGCCTTACATGAAGGTGATGTGGTGTTTAGCAGGGACTTCCTTAACTCAAATGCAGATGGCTTAGTATCATGGTGGAGGAGATCCTTGAGACTACTAGTGAAGACTGTTCCTAAGGTGAGTAAGGTGAGCAATACAGAATGACTAAACAAAGGATCTTGCATATCTCTTCTCTCTTCAAGATAACTGGGAGGACCTAGTCAAGTTCTTACAGATGGCCAGGAAGAAGGCTAGAGAGTCTTATGTAGAGACAGAACTTATTTTTGCTTTGGCTAAAACTAATCGTCTGTCAGAACTGGAGGAGTTTATTAGTGGTCCTAATAATGCCCATATACAACAGGTATGTCTTGATCCACAGTTCCCATGTGTGAATGACTTGCTGCTTAGCTGACTTCTGATTTTTGCTGTTATCCTTGTTTACCTTGGGACTCCTAATCCAGGTTGGTGATCGCTGTTATGAAGAGGGGATGTATGAAGCAGCAAAACTACTCTATAACAACGTATCTAACTTTGCTCGCCTGGCATCTACCTTGGTGCACCTTGGAGAGTATCAGGCGGCAGTGGACAGTGGCCGCAAAGCAAACAGCACAAGGACTTGGAAAGAGGTAACTTAAACACATGTTTATTAATGGTCTGCAGAATGTGCTGTACTGTTGCTTCTGAGCATGTTGCTGTAGCTCTGATAGTAGCTTGCTAACTGTTTCTGGCTACAGAGTATGTCTGTAGATTTATAAGCTGTCCTCTTGTCCAAGATAGCAAAGCTTAATTTCAAAACGGTGTAAAATGAATGGTAGAGATGTTAATTCTAGAACTAGCATTATGGAAATACCTATTTGGAACTGTACGTAAGCCTCAAATTTGGTAAAGCTTTGCTAATTAGCTTTCCCTTTAATATAAGGAGATGAAGCATTGCAGTATTCTCTTGTTGACTGACTATTTGTCAACTCTCATTACAGGTATGCTTTGCCTGTGTGGACGGAAAAGAATTCCGCTTGGCACAGATCTGTGGCTTACACATAGTCATCCATGCTGATGAACTTGAAGAGCTGATCAGTTACTATCAGGTTAGATGACTGTTAAATATCCTAGAAGACTTTAGACAGCACGCTTGTATCTGCTAGTAAAGTGGTCACAGACAAAACCCGATACCGTGTGGGGCTGATCTTTAAATTTATTCTTCCTCCATCTCCATTTCCCAATAGCTGCATGCATTTTTTTCTGTAGTAAATGGAAGGATGATAGTTTTCACTGTCCCTTCTTTTACAATTCTGTTACCTCACTGGAATCATGTCTTGCAAATCTAAGCACTCTCATTTGGAGAGAAAATCAAAGCATATTGAATTTAAGTAAATATGCATTTTAGCAAGCTTTAAAGTGCCAGTTGGTCATGAATTTGCAATTAATCCTTATTTTCCTAATATCCAGGATCGTGGCTACTTTGAAGAATTGATTGCCCTTTTGGAAGCTGCTTTGGGCCTAGAGCGTGCTCACATGGGAATGTTTACTGAACTTGCCATCTTATACTCCAAATTCAAGCCTCAGAAAATGAGGGAACATCTGGAGCTCTTCTGGTCTAGAGTTAATATTCCAAAGGTATGCAGTAGGGTAGCTACACTGCAAGTGCAGGTGGGAAGCTGTTAGTGAATCAAACTGATTTTTTTGTTTTATCAGGTGCTCAGAGCTGCAGAACAGGCTCATCTCTGGGCAGAACTTGTATTCCTCTATGACAAGTATGAGGAGTATGACAATGCAATAATTACTATGATGAACCATCCCACTGATGCCTGGAAAGAAGGGCAGTTTAAAGACATAATTGCTAAGGTAAGTAACTAGTTAACTGAAAGCGTTGCAAGTTTCTTTCAGAACAGAGGCAAAAATGTACAACAGAATTGCTGTTTAGAAAATGAGTTTGCTTAAGCTACTACTCAGTTTTCCTGCTGTACTTAAAAGAACCTCCAATCAGTTTAGCAGAAGAATTAATCTAATCTTATACTCTGTTTTCTGCTGTGCAGCACATTGAGTGGCAGCAGCTAGCACAGAATGTTTTCAGAGACTGCTCAGGATCATAGGTCACAAGCAAGAGGCGTAACCTCCTTAATACCTTTGAGCTGACTGCTGTCTTAGTCTGAGGCTGTAACTGTTCTTGAAAGATCTCTGCAAATATTTTCAGCTGTTTGTGTCAGAATTGGGGTGGGCAGTCCCATGAATACAGCAGAGAATAGTGAATTGATGAATAGTTCAGACAAGATTTGAGACTGAACGCATTCTTGTTGGTCTTATGGGTTTCAAGGCAACAACTTAGACTGGTTAAGGCTACAGCCTTTTCTGGCTTCAGGAGTTCAACAAATGGTCACATTAACTGTAGTGGGCTGGCTACCTGTGCGAGGATGTCTTAACTGTGGATGGGTTAGAATTGGTTTGTACTACCCGTGGTAGCTTGTGAGTTCACTGTCTGGAAGCAGATGGCACAAGAAGCAGTCATAAGATTGAACAAGAATTCTGCATGTAAGTGTAACACTTCTGACCTCTAGAAGGAAACTTCAGCTTTTATTTGTCAGATAAACTTTGTGCTAAGTGGTCTGAGCTAGGCACCTTAGGCTTACTTGTGTTTGAACTACTAACTAGTGTCTAACCATGCAGGTGGCCAATGTGGAGCTGTACTACAAAGCCTTGCAGTTCTACTTGGACTACAAACCTCTGCTGATCAACGATCTCCTGCTTGTATTATCTCCACGACTGGATCACACCAGGACAGTCAATTTTTTCTCAAAGGTGAGTTTGGGAGATGGTAGATGAACTAGAAATCTTGCTCAGGGTAAAACACTCCAGTCTCTGGCTGGAAGAAAGGGTTGGTATCTGTCAAGTAGCTATGCCTCCCGTATAAAGGACTGAGAAGCAGCCCAATCCTGGCTTGATATGGGAAACACTGGAAGAGTTAGCATAGCTGGCCTAGGAAGCCGTTTTATTTTACTTCTGGCAAAACAAGATCCTTTGTCTGAAGGGTCCTGACAGTAAGCACAAACTCTTGCAATAACAAGTGGGAACCTGTTTCAGGACTACGAAGTGTCAGAATTGGTACACTTAATCTTGTATTGGAAATGTGTTAATTCCAGGTTAATCAGCTACTTCTAGTAAAGCCTTATCTGCGTTCAGTCCAGAACCACAACAACAAAGGAGTTAACGAAGCTCTAAACAACCTTTTAACAGAGGAGGAAGATTACCAGGTGAGCCCCACAAAATAGATTGCTAGGCCTGAGGGATGCTTCTTTCTCCAATGAAAAGAAGCCATAGTTTGGTTGTTCCTCAGGTGACACAGAGTAATTCCCATGAGTAGAAGATAAATTTTTCACTGCAGTGGTGGGGGGTGGAATCGGACCCTTTGTGGGCAGGAGTCTGGGGACATTGTGATTTGCAAACAAAACAGATGCCACAGTTGTTTTTCTCAGAACAGACTTCACAAAGGTCAATATCAGGTGTGTACTCTACTGGGCAATGCTTCTGTAAACAGATTTGCTTCTGGCCCCACTGGCTGCTATTTGGAAGACATGCTTTGTCTTCTAAAGGCAACTAGCTTTTATGTTCCGTCAAGTAAAGTCAGTATGACCAAGTTCACATCTTGCTTTATTAAAAATCATCTTTTGGAGAGATGCATGAAATAAGCAGGGTAAGCTGTAGCCATAGTACCAACATCCAGCTGGCAGAACATAAACATTTGTGCACCATGCTTAGATGCTTCTCTACTGTAGTTCTTGCCCTACTACCATCTGGAAGCATGTGTAACAATTCTCTCTCAAACAGGGTTTGAGAGCTTCCATTGATGCCTATGACAACTTTGATAACATAACATTGGCTCAGCGTCTGGAAAAGCATGAACTAATTGAATTTAGGCGTATTGCGGCATACTTGTATAAGGGTAACAACCGCTGGAAACAGAGTGTGGAGCTATGCAAGAAAGACCGTCTGTATAAGGTGAGTTAATGCAGCTTGTCTCCCTGACTGTCAAAAAGAAGTATGAGCTGTGAAGCATAGATCTCCTAGATACTGAAGGTGTTTTGTTAGTTTCAAATTTGGATTTCTAATTAGTCTTAGCTCTTCACTTGAAGTTTGAGGAAGGACTCTCAGAGCAGAAGTGTTTGCAATTTCAAATTCACATCTGAAATCTAATTTCATAATGTTCTCCTGTACTTGGAGATCTATCTATATCAATCAATGGCATCTGTACAGTTTTCTGTATCAGTATGGAATGTATTCCATAGAACTGAAGACTTAGGCCCTTGTAAGAGTACAGATGAAACATGATTACAATGGTATAGTCTTCAAGTCTGTAGTGAGTTCACATGGGCCAGTTTTTGCCTACTGTGTAGGAGAGCTGGCAAATAGTTTTCTGTCTTGCCACGTAGCAAGCAGTTGATGCAATAATCTCTTCTGCTCTGGATAATCCTTAATAGTTAATGTTGAGGTAGGTGGGATACCAGAAAGACTGTTTATCCTCTCTGCTACAAAACTAGGCAAAAATCTCATCAGGTCACTTCAAATACTAAGGAAAGCCTGTTGGATAGTGTTCATACAAGTATCTGGGTTGCCTCAAAATAAGAGGACTTAACTGAGTGTATGTACTGTAGCTTGGCTCCTACAGAACGTGCCTGGTGTGGTGTTAAAGACTAACTTCATGGTATGCCAAATACCTGGCTTATCTAGCTACCAGTAATGTGCACATAAGGTGTAAAGCAAGATGCCGACAGGCAAGGGTCAAGCTTAACTGATGTTCTTTTCTGTAGGATGCTATGCAGTATGCTGCAGAGTCCAAAGATGCAGAGCTAGCTGAGAAGCTGCTTCAGTGGTTCCTGGAAGAAGGCAAGCAGGAGTGCTTTGCAGCCTGCCTTTTCACATGTTATGACTTGCTGCACCCAGATGTAGTCCTTGAGTTGGCATGGAGGCATAACATCATGGACTTTGCAATGCCTTATTTCATCCAAGTGATGAGAGAGTACCTTACCAAAGTGAGTATTGCATAAGCTAAAAAGTTAAGACTTCTAGTCTGCTGGATGATTAGCATTATGCAAACCAGAGCTCTTTGCATGTATTTGGAATATTGTTGTTCCTCATAGACTAAGTCTTCTGTGAAGTTCTGTGGGTTTAATAACTTTAGGCTAGCTAGCAAAACTTAAAAATAGATGGCTTGGGACTTGAAAGAGGTCTAGTTAAATTTTTGCTCTTAACAGTGGGCATAAGCAACTATGTGCTTTTCAGAGCAGCTCCGTAGTTGATGAAACTGAAAACTTGATGAGGACAACCTGTATCACTTCTTACTTCATCTAACTGTAAAAGTACTCTGTTTTCTTGTTTGAGTAACTAATAGTACATGCTATTCCTACATCAGCCATAGGAGTAGACTGCTGAAGATCTTTTTTTTTTAAAATGGAAAACAACTTCCAATGTGTAGTCTGACTGTACAATACTGATACCAATAGCTAGTCCTCAGTTCAGAGAGAAGAGAGATTCTGATCATGTATGGTTCTGAAATGCTTGTCCTGAAACAGCTCTAAGATAGTAAGCTAAGATCCTTTCTTAGAAGGCTCTAGGGTTGCATAGGACATCACAGTAAAGAACTTCATTAAAATGAGTAATCTAAAAGTGACTGCTTCTGGTTGCTTCTAATCAAGTCATGTTAAGTATTCCCCTCTGAATTTTCTTGCAGGTTGATGGGCTGTTCTATAAGGTGACACTCTGATTTCAAACTCTTTGTGTTCATTTGTGTCCCTCGATATCCTAGGTTTCTTTTACAGGAATCTAGCTGTAGCTTCTGCCAGAAGAGCAGTGTAATTTAGCTCTAACTCATTTTCTGTTCACTTGCTAATGCTAAAAGGTTAACTATTCACAAGCAACTTGAAAATCCAACCAGACTCTGCTCCTCTTCATGGGAAGTGGAAGCAAGCGATTGAGGAGGACTTGAGTGTTTGGGCTCCTGTTCGCTATATTACAGATGTCTTGTGGCAGGGAGGATATTGTTCATAAGTAAACAGAAGCAGTTGCCATGTAACAGGATGTGTTCTAAGTGCAAATTGCTTGTTATGCTGTAAATTACTGAAGTGTGCAATCTTTCAGGCATGGTGGGTTTGAATAGTAGCATAAAGCTTCTGTAAACTTTTTGCCTGTTAGTATGATGAAAGTACTTGCACAGATCTTAAACACTTCTTCCTCCTCGTATTCCACTGAGGAGGAACTTGCCACACAAGTTCACCTGAACTCTTGCACGTGAGGCTTAGGTCTAAAATAATGGTTTTTAAATTGCTGGTTGGATTTACAAGTAATCACATGTACTAAATACGGGATAACTTGCCAGAAGGAAAATCTGCATGGTGAAAGTGGTTTACAGTGGAACTAATTTAGTCTGTTGAATTAACTGCAAAACATGGAATTAGAGAATGGGCTTTATAAATGTGGTATGTCTAAAATTGTCACGTAACTAACTTCAAAAGTACAAAAGAATAGACTAGTTTATCAGTGGGGTGTGTACATCTTCCAGAACTTATCTTTCTTTTATGCATAAAAAAGTGTTAAAGCACAGAATACCCTATGGCCCAGAAGGGGCCAGGCACACAAAGTATGATGACACTCATTTGGAAATGTTTTGAACAACTTCACTTAGGCAGCAAAGCAGACAGATGTTTAGGCTTTCCTGGAGAGCTGCTCTTGTCCCTTCTTCAGGATGTCAGCTCTGGGCATGCTTGCTGTTGTCCAACAGAGGGAGTAACTGCACTTCTGTAAAAAGCTCATTAATGCTTTAGAGGCACTAAAGAGGAAAGTCTAATCTGAGAGAGTGGGAATTTCAGGTTGTAAGTAGAGCCATACAACTAGTTTGGAACTGGTAGCTCTCAATTGCTTTGATCCATAGTAATATGGATAGCATTTGTAGCACCAATATTTAGTGTTACCCTGAAGAGCTGTTAGGCTGATAGCTATAAATAAACCAGTTAAAGACCTACTGCCACTGAAGTTTTTGAGTTGCAGACTTCAAAAAGCCCAGGAAGCTCTTAAACACCAGATCTAGATAACATCTCTAAAGTATAATAGAGACCCCTCTTGCATCACTTCTCAGACTAGATATGATTCATGCAGTGGGAAAGGAGGATGAGGAGCAGCTGAAATATGGCATTGGGCTATGTTAGTACTGCCTGTATCTGGATGTGAAGCTGTGTGATTTTTATGCCTTGCAGTCTTCAATTTCAATGGTTCTCTTATGGAAGATAAAACTTGTTAAACCTGAGAGAAGGAAGCTACTGTTGCCTTCTTGGATTACTCCCACCACTCCCAATTCAAAGTTGTGTTCAGGGCTCCTGCATTACAGTGGCATTTTCACAAATGTGTTTAGCATGAACAGAGCTTTATTTGGCACAGCACTGGGATCTGTATAAAGCTGATAATACTAGACCACTTTCCATGATGGTTCTAGAGTTTCCTTTAGAAGAGTCTATGTGAAAACTAATATGGTAAACCAGTACTCTGCAGCCCAGGTTAGGCTGTAGTCCTAGATAAGATCAAATGTCGTGGGTCTGGAATATTTGCAAATATCTGGGTGCTCTCATTGAAGGGGAGAGGGATTGCAGGTTAATAGGTAAGTGTAGATTAGGCCCCTTTGAGATGATGCTTGGAACTGCAATAAGATGGGCTTGTTTTCTGGGTCACAGAGTTAACAGTGACTAGAATAGGGCCCCAAAAAGTGTTTCACTTGAAGGTAGTGATGATCTCAGCTGCATTTGACAGCTATTGTTTATTGCAATAAACTTCAAGCAATTGGGAGGGCAGGTCTACAACATAGCTTGCTGGGAACATGCAGACTTTCGTAGTCTCCAACTTGGACTAATAAAAGGAACACTTGATAGCTAAGGTAGCAGGCATTAAAAGCCTCACACGATGGTGCAATTCCTAGACACGGCCTTCATACATCTCCTGTTCACTTCAATGTAGGTGGATAAACTTGATGCTTCTGAAAGCCTAAGAAAAGAAGAGGAACAAGTAACTGAACCCACTCCAATAGTATTTGGTAGGTGCAAGACTTGGTTTTAATTGATTACCTATTGTCACTCTGGTCTCTCTTTGTGGAGGTAACTTAAATGACTACCTCCAGTCAAAGTAAACTGGTTTTAACTAGGTAGTAAAATGGTTCTCTCTGCTAGATGAACTGCATAGGTTGTTGAAGTGACATCTCAGTCTTGAAGTACTTCTCTTCAGCTAAAGTATTGCTCCTCTTACATGGCTGAGAACTCTAGCTTAGGAATAGTCTTTCAGTATGGTAACAGGACAGGGGATACCAAGGTGTGCACAACCCCAGGAATAACTTACAGAGCATGCAAATTCCTCCTGTTATTCCTGTCTAAGAGGAGTGTGTCTGCTTTCTGCTTTTCCAAGTAGAAAGGCAGACTGACTTTCTAGCTCACCCATTTTAAGACATGTGCAGCCAAAAAAACATGGCTGTCCTCAAGTGTGCTGCTATTTTAGAAGCCCTTCTGAAGAGGCATTCTGCTAACAAGCACCTAGAAGTGGCTGGTAAGGGAAGGATGTGACTGGTTCACTGTCTGATGTAAATGTTAACCTGAATTTAACATGTGCATGAGGCATGTGTGCTCCTAGTGATGAAGACAAATCTGTCAAGGTACGTTCAGGCCTTTTGCAGCACTCTCCAGACTGTGAGACCTAACAGACCTAACTATTTGCTTGAATTGCTTTACTTTTCAGTCCTGACCATGCATGGGTTAAATAGTATCAGTTTGTTTGGCTTTCAGTATGGTCTCTTCAAAACAAGCCAGGTTTATCCTGCCCTCAAGATCAGCTGATACTCATCTTCCTTCTGAGTCCTGCCTTGCTTTTGTAGCTTTCTGGTAGCAAGAGCAGATGGCCTAGGTGCCCACTCTGTGGTGCATGTTGAGTAATAGTGTGACTTGCTAGTGTATGCTTGCACAGTGGCTGATTTTTTTAGCTAAAGCCTCATAGTCCTGTCCCATAGTACAGCTAGCATTAGGGAAGCTGAGGTTCTTAAACTAACCTTCTTTTTTTTTTCTCATGCTTTTCTAGGCCAGCAGTTGATGTTAACAGCAGGCCCCAGTGCAGTACCTCCCCAGGCAAACTTCCCATATGGATACACAGCACCAGGATTCACCCAGCCGCCTGTTTATGGTTTCAATATGTAACTAGCTCTCTGACAGACCTTCACTGTCTCTGTTCTCTTCCTTCCCGTCCCTTTTTAACTTCTCCAAGAAGTGTACAATGGTCCTAAGGGCACAGATGACCTTCTGTTGGCTGAACACACTTGCTGCCCGGCTCAGTGAGGAGACTTCAACGGGATGCCTGTTACTGTTATTTATTGATTATTGTCCGGTTACATTTCAACCTCTGAAAGGCAGCTTTTGTTAATGACATTGTGAGACTCTTGTCTGAAGTTAAGGCACTATTTCACTAACTCATATAGCAATAACTGCTTGAGGCCAGGGGGAAGAGAGCATATTTTTCTTTCTTTTGCAAAGCCCATTGAAGGCAGCTGGGAAATTGCCTGGCACCAAGTTGTTAAAGCTTTAGCTGAAGCTACTGAAGTAGCAGGGTTGTTAACAATTCGGTGAAGCATCTCGTTAATAATGAATTGTTGAAAGCTTGTGTACATCTGACTACCCCATTTTATTTGCAGTCTTACATGCAAAAGAAAATGGGCTTTCTAATATTCGTGCTCTGAATGTTTAGAGGAATATTGGGAAAGTTTCCTTTTCTGGACAATAATGCTGTTGGGGTTCAATGCTGTTGGAGTCTGTTCTATATTTTCTGGAGTAGATCTGAGACTTGAAGAAAATAAATCTTCTCATGCCAGAGAGCAAACACTTCCCAGATCCTTTTTGTTTAACAAGAAGAGAGCATGTTACTTACTGACGTTAAATGGTACTAAAGGAGACCTCAGCTATGTGTGGCAAGTGAACATAGGAGTGTGCATGGGCTGCCAAAGTACTAGAGATGCAAGAGCACAGTGTCAGGGTTGGGGAGGGGGACGGGACACACTGCTAAAATATTGAGGCAGTAGGGAGGGCCGTAATCCTGACTTTTTATTTGCACCTTTAACTGATTCTGGCATTGGCTTCCTGCCACACCATGTTCTGACCCCGTCTGGTGGGCAGAGTCAGCACCACCTGAATTAACAGGGTGCAGTGACTCAGTTCTGCTATGCTGCAGTAGTATCAACAGCGTGTCCATCACCCACCTCTTTCTTTGAGAATGCCAACAGGGATGTATTATTACTTTGTGCCACTTCAAATACATGTATCATTAACGTTTTATGTACTTAGATAACAATGTATAATTTATGGTTATGAATCTTGTGCTAATCTTGAATATTATAAAAGTCCAACTATAAATGTAAAACTGCAGTATCCACTGTGTGGTTCTAGTCTTAATATCTTGGGGGGTGGGGACTGGTTAGTAGTAATACACTACCACTAATAGCATCAGGTTTCTTAATCTGACAACTAAGGCTGCCAGGCAGGAAAAGAGAAACTTGTGCCAAAGTACCTAACATGGCTGGCTTAGTAATTAACTTAAAAGGGAGTTGCGGTCTCATCACCGGACGCATCAGCACACGTTGTCACGTGTGGAGGTCATGCTGCAGGAGGCAGTCACATGCTTATATGACTTCATTCACAGGACTGGAAAAGCTTCTGTCCTGTGCTGAGGGAGATGCTGCAGTTAGTGTCTTCTCCCCTAAAACACATTAATACAGCAGTGGTAGTGGCAAGCTACACCTTTTCATACTGAATTCCACTTGAACAGGGCAAAGAATCTTTGAATGCCAACCAGTAGAGACTGCCAGCATTGTGAAATCACTAACAGCAGACTATGCTTTGGCACAATTCTAACTAGTATATTGTTTCCCGTGGTTAGCGCACTGTGATAGCAATGGCAAAGAGATGCGGTGTCAACCTTCCTGATACAGGCCAGAATGCTCCAAGTGTTGATGTAACATACTAACCTCAGTTTCGTACTGATCAGCACTCAATGGCTCAGCTTGAAATACTGAGCAGCTAATGAGTTCAAGCAAATCTGCACTCTGGACAGACTTATTCCTAGCAGGAATTAGCCAGGTAGCACACTATTTTCCAGACAAAGGGTACTTATATTTCATAACCAGTTCTTTGTGGGTTGAAAGGAATTTGGGTAAGTCAGCTGGAACTGAAGACCAGCTCTAGGATTAGTGTGACTGTAGGAGTTTACTTCCTCTCAACTTAAAAATTTACTATGACTTTATAGCAGCAAGTACAAGCTGATGGTGGAATACACAGTAAACTGCTAGATCAAGTACTAGAACAGCTCATGACCTGTAGAGAATTGAGCTAGCCTGGGGATCCTTAATAGCTTCAGTCTAGAAATCTAATTACAGGAATGACTGAGTTCTCAAGGAAAGCAAAGCTGCCAGCTCTGATGAATAGTCTTGCTTTAGTTGCTCTCTTGGTATCTTAAGCTCTTGCTAACTATAATGGCTTTCATAAATTTTGTGATCTTGCATTCTAAAATGCATCCAAAAAGATATACTCTGTGCCATTACAGTGCAGCTGTACCTAAAATGTGGAACAAACTCTTGCATACCAGAGTACTTCACTGTGTCTTTAACAGTTAAGTAATTCTCAGCAGGAAATAACCCCTCTTTTAGTGGGTTAAGTGGAGGATTTAATCCAGTTTATGAAGTTGTAGTGTCCACCCAAATTTTTGAAAACTTAGATAAGATCATTTTGCAGAAAACCTCCTTTAAAACTAAGCTTCTCGCTAATTCCCACCACTTCAGTGAGATGGGGCTAGTGCTATCATGTAAAATGATCTGTGCATGCAGAATATGCTGCAGAGTGCAGCTTCTGGAGACTGCAGCGTTCTGGGCTTATGATACTGTCAAATAGTAACTTGCTTGAACTTACTACGTACAGGCTTTTACTGACTTATGCTTTTCCTGTGAGAAACCGAGTATGGATTTCATTCTGTAATAGCTCTTGCTATTTGTCAGACCTTAGGGGAATTTTCCCCAATCTGGGAAACCAGGCAACTACAGAACTGGCATCAGAGATGACAAGCAATTGACAAGCATTGCTGTCCAGCTGCTTTAATGTCTTGTGTGCTAGGTGGAAATTGATCTCTCCACAAATGACTGCAAGGACAAGTGCTTGTCTTGGCATAAAATTCTGACCTGCATTCAGCTGCTAACTCTGTGCTAGGACTTGAGCTCCTTATGCTATCCTTTGCTCCCGTGCATCTTTAAGGGTTACTGGTTTCTCCTGGTACAAACACCAAGTGAAAGGGGAGGAAGAATGTCTAACAAAGTTGCTGCTAGAAGCAGAATTCTGGTGGAGGCTGCTGCTGTCTGCCCTGTTGGGCCAGA
The DNA here is from genome assembly GCF_900496995.4 of Aquila chrysaetos chrysaetos. Taxonomy (NCBI): domain Eukaryota; kingdom Metazoa; phylum Chordata; class Aves; order Accipitriformes; family Accipitridae; genus Aquila; species Aquila chrysaetos. The sequence continues at coordinate 39,117,423 of NC_044012.1, forward strand.
TGAGCCAGCCCCATAAACTCGGGAGGAATTAAGCTTAGGAGGAATGCGTTGCTGGGGTAAGTTCTGTTTCTTATTGGCTACGTTATATTGTGGTATTTTACAAGACTTCTATTTCCCTTCCCCCCTTTTTGGGGCTCTATAATTAAATGGTAGCGTAGCAGAAGCATTTTCTTCTAAGTCATTTTGCTCCCTAAGAAATAAAAATTATAGGCAGATGAAGCCTATTCCTGTATGATTCCCATAATTTGTACAAACTTGAAACAGTAGTAACTATAAGGTCCAAAACTTAATTTTGATTTTATAACTTCTTTTTTTAGTAACTGCAGTGCTGAGAGCTGGCTCTTACAGCATGACATGGATCCCTTAATAAGGCTGTGTAAAACAAGGAACAACTTTTTTTCCCTAGCAAAACCAGCAATAGTTACTCAGAAGCATAAAAGATTTCTTCTGTTTTTTGAACTCTAAAACTGACAAACAAATCCTTTGTTGTCTGATGCCCATTTAGATGACCGTGGATAACTTTGTACTTGGGCACATATGATATACTGGGCAAAGCTGACTGTTCAACTGCTGTGTAGTTAATGTTTATGCTTCAATGTGTGACATTTTAATTGGCAGGCTAGAACTTGGCCGCTGAGAAACTCTTAGTGTGATTAAACCAGCATGACAGCAGATGCAATTCGTACTGAAAAAAAAAGAGGCTAGAAATCTTGCAAATCTTCGAACAAGCAGCACTGCATGTACCAGGATCCCATAACAAGCAGTTTAGACAGTGTGTGTACTACCTTGTGACAGGGCGTATTTCTCATCTGTAGAACTTCTTTCAGTCTTTCCAGGTCCTTCCTGTTCTGCTGTAAATGGTTTGGCTTGTCACTTGGTTCTGAGCTGACTGTATTTCTTTTTTTGCTTTACAGAGTACCCCAGGACTGCTTCAATTTCATTTGTTCCCACAAAGTAAAGTTGGGGCATCTTGAATTTGTGATAAAATACTATGGAACGTAAGGCTGGAAAATGCTTAATGACACCAGAGTTCTTTGTGATGCTGGTCTGTAATGAGGTTGTGGTTTGCCAAGTGAATTAACACTTGCTGTAGCAACCTGCAGGTGCACCAGTTCAGCTTAATGGATCTGGAGTCTTTATTCTGCTACATCTCTTACTTCAGCAAGCATTCAGCCTTCAAAGAGTTTATTGCAAGTACAGCTTTCTTGTTTTTCAACACTACGTGTTTTCTGTGGGCATCTTTCCAAAGGTAATGACAGATCCTGACTCATGTTTTACTAATAAAATGCTGCAAAATTGTTAGCATAGGTCTGTGTTTCAGTCCAGATCTTTCAGCCTGGAGCCTTTGAGATCTTTCAGGAAGCTAGCAAAATCCATCTGTTTTCTTCCAAGCTAAAATAGACTATGAAGTTGCCAGCTTTTAAGTGTTAAGATGGTATGAATTTGAAATACAGTCAGTGAAGGGTAAGTCTTGTCTTGCTTTTATGTGTCAGAATTTAAAAACTCTGAGTCAAATTCTGAGTTTATTCATTCATGCATTCTCCTGCATGGTTCAGTGACTCAGGGAGATTTTTTTTGTCTGCTGTGGTTTTAATCCAGACTTTAAAATATCTTCATCTAAAAATCTGTATTTCTCCTTTTCCCCCTAGTGGTTATGAAAGGAAGGAATTACGAAGTTATCTGGTATGTTCTTTTCCACAGCGATGAGATCTCCAACATTATGCAAAGCACAAATTCCTAAAGTGTTGGTTATCCAGCTGTGAAGCTAGGAGTGGATTCAAGTGGGAAGGGATGGTTAGTAAATCTTTGAATTTCTTTCACTTTGGGAGACACTTTCTTGTTTTCAGATAGAGTGTGGGGAAATGGTCTCATCTAGGGTAAACTGCTAACAGGATTTGTCGGCCGAAGTAGTTTCTTTCAGTAATATATCATGCTGTAAGGGAAGCGTGACCATGGTCTGGCAGCAGAATGATAACCTGTAAATACCGTACACAGTACATGGATTTCAGTCCTCTTCTGAGATGAGCCAGGCCCACTCAAATGTTAATGTAACAGGGACTTCTGTTGGGCTCTTGAGAGGCTCAGTCTTGGTAATCTAAGGGAATAATCTTGAGTATCAACAGGAGCTCTTTTTGTACATGTGCTCAAGTCGGAATCATGCAAGTTGTTTTGGAATAGCATCATCTTCCTTATAGTCACAGTAGCTCCTGCTGCGCACACTTGAAAGCTGGGGAAATGTTGACTCAAATCTGCAATATGATCACTTCTTAATGAAGCCCGTTATGCGCAGGATCTGTTACACATAAAGGAATCATTTGTTCTTGTCGGGGAACCCAAGAGGAAATGAGTTTTCCTATTTTACCATAAGACCCCAAGTGATGTGGATTAATAACGTGTGGAAGGGTTTGTAGTAGTTGATGAGTTGTAACAATTCGGATAATATAGCTCTTTAGTGAAATGAAGAGATGTTCTGTTTCAAGGGCATATAATGGGAAGTTTATGTGCCCTATATTGACCACTTATGGTCTCTGAAACGATGGTGTGCTGCTGGGTGCATCAAGCTGTGCCAATTTAAAAAAAAAAAAAAAAAGTCATTTTGGGGAGCAGCAAGGGAGGAGTAGGTTGGAACTTATCAAGTGTGGTCACTGTTTTCATGCTTCCTAGGATCCAGAAAGCTCTGTCTGCAATCGGTGTGTTTAAAAAAAAAAAAAATAACCATGGAAGTTGCTTTCTCTTTTTAATTCTGATTATTAGGGCCTGGAGGGATGCCACAAAGTATGCAGGCTGCAATAGCACCTGACTATGTATTTCACAATTTTCCTATCTTTCTATGATAGCAGAAACAAGCACTAGCCACCAGCATGGGAAATGGGTTGAGACTGTCAGGGGCTTGTTTCCATGAAAATTCCTGAAGTGAGAGCAGTAGGATAGAGGACTTGATATCCTCTCTGTAACAGTAGCTGCTCTTTTATGCTTTGACCACCCCTTTCCTAGGAGATGCTCTTGACCATGCAAGTCTGGTCAAGTCTTTACTTTCACGTAAGTTGCTTATGGGATTTAAAATGCATCTTTTGCAGCCTCTGGTATTTCAGGGGTTGCTTATCTTCCTTAGATGCTCTTCTCCTTCAGGCTTTCTGCTGACAAGTGTTGTTAGCAGCTTCTTGGAGGTCAAGTTGAGATGGCTTGCAATCTACATGTGATTAAATGTGAATAATCCTTTCCCTGTTCAGCAAAGTAAGCACTGTTGTGAATCCCGTTGAGGCTGATGAGAATTAAGCATGTGGCGTAGTATTTTCTTGGACAGGATGAGATTGTGCACAAGGCCTTTCTGACTTTATTTGGGAGTCCATAAGAGCCAGTGTTTGTTGTGAGGTTAATCGTGGCCTCGCAGCAGTACGTACACATGTCTGCAAGCATACATGAATGTTACGGTAATTTTATGCAAAGGTAGTGAGGAGTTGCAGAGATTAATCAGAAATCCAAATGCATTTCCATTTGTTTGCCATCTTTGAAAGGATTTATCTTATTTTTGCCATTCTAGTACTGCTAACCTGAGTGCTAAGTAGCTGCTCTGCATCTGTGAGTGGGACTGTGAGCCTTCATTCCTTCTGTGTACCCTTCACGTGTTATTTTTTTTCCTCTTACTTCCCCATGCTGAAGGTGGGTGGCCTTAGACTTGACATGGGACCACCTCAATGGACTTGCCTCTGTGACTGTCTTAAGTCTGTTCTGAAATCATGTATAGTTCTTCCCTGGATGGTGCCAGAGTTCTGCACTGCAAGTACACATTGGTTTGCTTTTAGTCCTGGCGGAATAGAGGTGCTTCAGTTTCCCAAATGGTCTTTCTGCAGCTGGTTTAGCCATGAACCCACAGCTGTATCACTGTGCTGTAGCTGCAGCCTTCCCTTTCAGATGAGGCTGGCAGCCGGAATCCAGCAGCCTGATTGCTGAGTCTTGTTAAACAAAAATCATGTCACAAAGCGCACACATAGCAAGTCTCGACAGGAATGTGCTCTACACATGGCTGGGGGAGATTTCTTGCACAAAATGTGGCCTCTTTGGAATAGGGTGGCTGCTCCGGGTGTAAGGGAGAACACAGCGCCGGAGTCCAGCTCCAGCATTCCCTGCTTTCTGTGAAATCCTGGACGGAATTGAAAACAGCGTTGGTTTCTCTCCCCAGCATTCCTGTTAAATACAGCTTTCAGACACGAGTTTAACGAAGGGCTGTCTTCCTCTGTCTGCAGATAAAGCAAAAGTAAGTAGTGGTGTGATTTGCACAGCCTAATTATTTAGGAGTAATAGATCATAAATGCCCCCCCCCCCCCCCAAAAAAAAACCCTAACCATTATCTGAACCAAACCCAAAGCATCTGTGTACTCATGGACACTCTTTTAATTTGAGAATGTTTTGGTTTCTCATCTGCTTACAACGTTAGGCGTTCAGGTATGATTACTACCCTCCCCATCCATGATTCAAGCAAAGGCCACGAGGGGAGCTAACCCACCCATTTGAGGCACGCTCGGACCACTAAAGACCGACTCTACCCTCGCCCAGGAGCAGCGAGGGAACTGTTGTGCAGATCTTACCGACCGAGCTCTTTACAGCTCATCCTGGCCCAAGCGTGCCGGGGTGGGGCTGCTTGCCTGCTGTTGTTCGAAGGGGCGAAGGCAGCGTTAGCCAAGCCCCTGTGCCCCACGCGTGGGTCTGGCAGGGCTGGCATCTCCCCGCACGTTGCGTGGGTGTTTTCCGGGAGCAGCAGGGTAAGAAATCACCATGGCCGGGCACAAGCCGGGTCACGCTGCCTCTCGGCTGCTCTCTTCCCTTTTTTTTTTTTTTGTCTTTTTTTTTTTTTTTCTTCCCCCCTCGCCCTCCCGGCGGAGGCCGAGCCCCGGGATCCCCGCCCCGCGGCGTGAGGATGTGACGCCGCCGGGGCCGCCCCTCCGCGGGCGCGGCCCTGAAATACGGAGCCGGCCGCCGCCGGGCAGCGCAGCAGCCGCGGCGCAGCGCGGCCATGCCCGCCCCCGCCGCGCCCCGCCGCCTGGCCGCCGCCGCCCCCGCCGGCAAGGCCAAGCTCACCCACCCCGGCAAGGCCATCCTGGCAGGTAAGCTCCCGCCGAGCTTCTCGTCCCGGGTGGGGTCCCCGCTGCCAGCGTGGGCATCCGTGCTTGGGCGGAGGCTGCCGCGACCCGCCCCGGGGGAAGGCAGGGCGCTCCGCCGCAGGTGCTCCATCCCGAGCCCGCTGGGATCGCCCGGCCCCGTTGTTTGGGGGTGGGGGGGGGTGGTGTTTGTTCTCCCGCCGGGCGAGCCCAGCAGCCCCAAAGCCAGCCCGCAAAACGTCCCGGCAGCCCCGGGGAGGCGGCTCCGCGGCGGAACCGGGATTTTCCCTTAGCTCCGGCAGATGCATCGTCAGCTCTCCGGGCTGCCGCTGCTCCTGGCGGGGGTGGCGGGGCGGCGACGAGGCTGTTCCTGCAACCTGTGGCCTCGCCGGGGAGGTGTCGGGGAGCTCGCTACGGTAAGGCAGGGTGGGCGCAGGGCTTGCGGCCGTCGCGTTGTTTAGCAGAGCGGATTTTCACGTTAGCAGGAGGGTGTTGAACTGACGGAAGAGGCGGCAGCAGGGGATCTCCTCATGCTCCCCCTGAAGACGCTAAGGGAGAAAGCTGAAGCGGCAGCGCTCCGGTCGTTCCTGCTCCGGTCGTGTCTTGCACGCTGCTTCGATACGGCTCCTCTTACGCTTTTTGGTCCCTCCTTTGTGTCTCGGCATCGATCCCTGTGGATCAGGGCAGGTTTTCCCGTCCAGTTCTGACCATTTCCGTGGGATCTAAAGAGGTTCCAAGTGCAGCAGTAACTGCAGAGTTAACGCGCTTCCTCCTGCTTGTGGCTGGTTTGAGCTTTGAGCTGAATGGAGTCCAAGACAGTCGCAGGCTTGTTAAACTCCTTTGTAGCCCTTCGTTAGCTCCCCGGTTTCTCTTGCCACTCGCAGGACAATTCCCAGAGCGGAGATCAGTGTCTTCCCTCCGAAATGAGCCATTGCAGCCTCGACGTGATTGGCATGTTTAGGGCTTTTGTGTTTTCCAGCCAATTCCCCCTCCTACGATTGTGCCTTTGTTCATCTGTCCAACTCCCAGCTCCCTTCCAAGGGCAGAGCTCCAGTCTCCTGTAGTGGGGTCCCGGGAGAAGCAAGGCTTTGCCCTCCCCGGCTGGGCGCAGGGAGCCAAGCCCTTGCCGTCCCGGCTCTGCCCGCCGGCACTGGCCCCTGCCTCGGCAGGCGGCCTCCCCCGCGCGGCTCCGGAGAACTGCCGGAGACGGCAGCGCTGCGGAAAATGGATGCGAGCGCTGGAGCGTGCAAAGGGTGACGAGGCCTCCCAGGGTCACGTCGCCTGGAGGGGTCTGTGCTGTCACCTGGGCCAAAGGGCCGGGGCACGAGGAGGAGGCGGCCGCGGCCAAACGAGAGGGTGCCCTCTCCTTCAAACGAGACCTCCGGTGAGGCCAGGCTCTGTGCTCCTCAGGGGTCTCAAGACTTGTGCTGCCCCCCCCCAAAGTGGGTTGTTAGTTTAGGCCTTTTCTAATCCCCTTTGATTTAGAGGTCTTTTAAATGAGATTTAATCTACGCTTAGGAAAGATGGGCTGTTTGCTCTCCATCCAGCCTTCCCAGTTTTTCCCAACTCACTGCCCGTGTGTGGCGTGTCAGGTTGTCATTCCCCGGGCCGACGCATCGGGAGACTTTCATAGCCCTTGTGTAGGTTCGTTATCGGGGATCATCAGCTGTAGATAGCTTATCGACATACTCTGAAAGAGGCTGCCGCAGACTTGCCCTGCTCTCCCCTGGCAGGAAAGTTGCCGTGGGTGTGCCTGGAAGCTGTTCTGGTGTAAAGGGAGGAGCATGGTGCTTGTGGCCTCTGCCAGGCGTCAGGCTGGGCACCGCAGCACAAAGCTGCATATACCCCCGCTTGGACGAGCCCTTCTGGGTCCACGTGAGGCTGCAGGGGTGGAAGAAGGACCCTATTGAGATGCTAGTCCTCTCCTGGCATGCACCAAATCAGAGTAATTGGTTAATGGGCAGAAATCCAGCCAAGCCTCTGTAGCATCTAATTGTATTAGAGAACCACAGAGATGGGAGAAGGCTGCTGTTAACTCCCTGCCTCCCGCTCTGCTCGGCCCTTCAGCCCCTTCTGGACGTATGCAGTGCCGTTTGTGGCTGTCTCTGCTGACTTTAAGGGGTTTGCTGATTGCTCTCAGGGTTTCTCATCTGGCATCTGTCTGCACAACGGGTGTGTGCTCCAAAACTCAATCTTCTGGAGAGCTGGAGGTGTTCAAGAGGGGCCATTCCTACTGTGCTGTGCTTCATCAGCCTTGTACTGGTGGAATTAAATAAGCAGCCATCATCCCACCCTGGGTGCATATCTGCTCCCAGACCCAGCGTGTAATTGAGATTCGCTGCCGGGGAGGCACAGCTCTCTCGCATAGCCCAGACCTGAGCAGGCTGGGGCCGGCTTTTTCCTTAAGAGACACCAGTGAAGCTCTGGCTGCCAAGAGCTCTTCTCTTTCGGTTGTCGCAACAGACAAACGCAAAGTTAAAAATTAATTTGCTAATGGGCTCTCGTTTGTCCAAGCGCTTGTCGTGTGCCAAGGCAGCACTTCACCTTGCTGTGACCATACAGCCGCAGCCGATGCTGTGGCCGCGTGTGGCCTGAGCGCACGAAGGCAGCTTGGCCGTCCTGGCCAGGTGGGTGGGTGTTGCTGCCAGGACTTGGTCTTGGGGCTGCTCCGTGCAGACTGGGCTTCCAGAGGGCAGAGCTGTGTGGCTGTGGGTCCCTGTCGCTGTTCAACCCCTACATCCCCTTTGCAAGGGGAAGAGCCCCCCGGGCTCTGAACTGATGGTATAAAGTTGGTTTGCGGGACCTGGCACTGGATCAGAAGTGACATGGCTGTAGGACACTAAGGTTTGGTATCATGTGGCTTAGCTTAAACTCGGTTAAAAGACTGGCAAACATGCAAGCTTTATGCTGAAACGGATATTATCTGTGTCTTTCTAACTCATCTGCTGGCTCAGTTACCTGTTGTAAAGCCGGCATAATTTTCTTGTGAACTCATGAGCTGGTTTGAGGGCCAGCGCGTGTCTCTTCTGCTGGGTAATAACCAGACCCAGGGTAATAAGGCAGACCCAGGAGTTCAGCTGTGTCTCCAGCTTCCCTAGCCAGCTTTCAGTTTCTGTGCTGTTGTTTCCAAACAAACCCTTTAGCCAGCCGATCTCCTGTCCCTCCTGCCAGCCTCCTGCAGGGCTGGGTGCTGCCGGTCCCCTGCACCGCTCCCAGCATGGGGCCATGCTGTGGTGGGCAAGTGGGGAGCTCGAAATAAAGGCAACAAGTGGTGAGACAGGAGCGCTGGCTGCAGAGCTGGCAGAGGCGGTCACCCCCGTGTTTCCCCAGATGGCTCCTTGCTGGGTTTTCGGGCACCGCAGTGCCGTTAGGTCAGGTCGAGCCAGCCTGCGGTGGACTATTTAGAGCCCAGCACAAATGGTCCTTGCCATTTTGCAGGCAGGCAAACCCCCGCACCCCTGGCCACCTCTTGAAAACTTTGCTCCTGGTTAGCAGCGGCCCTTTGATGAAAGGCTTTGCCCGCCCTGCCCAGACTTAAGTACAGTCTTACTCTGTTTTTAGCCAGCTTTGAAGCCTGGGGTCTGCTCCCTCCCACGGAGAAGCTCCCGGCTGCCTTGCTCTTTGCGTGGTACCTCGGCTCGCCCGGGGGCTGGTGCACAGTTGCTATTCCTGCCTACACCTAATCCTGCCTGGTCAGAGAGGCAGGACGCCTGGATGCTGTCCTACGTGGTGCTTGATTTGGAAAGAGCTCGCAATGGTCGTGGCTGCTGCTTTGGTGTTTGCTACAAACATGGAGTACTGCTGCGAAATAGCAGTGACGTGCACCAAGGTCCCAGGAGGAGCATGGGCAGAGGGGAAGGGGACTCTGCAGGGAGAAAGAGAAGGGCCTGCGGGGTAGGGCATGAAGCACACATTTAGCAAGGAGTGCAGGATCACATGAGAAACAAAGCAGTAATTAGAGCTTCAGTTTCCTCTTCTTTGTTAATCTCTTGATATGATCTTTCTTAGGAAATGCTGTACCTACGGAGGAGAGGAGTCAGGGACTGGTGTGAAAGCTGAGACCTGCTTCTTGCAGAGTAGGACTCCTTTCCCAAAAGTCCTGAGTCCACGTGGGCTTCCAGGGCCATTGCCCTCCTGGGAGGGAGGTTGTGCTGCTGGGAATGGCTGCGGTCCGGCATGCTCCCTGGCTTTTAGATGGATGCCTGGTGCTCAGGGGGATATTCCCCCCTCGATGCCGAGCTGCGGGAGCCAGGTGGTGGGCTGAACGCGGCCGTCGGGGAGGATTGGTGAGCATGGAGGGAACCAGCTTTGCCAGGTCTGCTGGCCCTTGGTGCGTCACGCCTGGCTGTGGTTTCCCCTGGGGTTGCCTCCTCTGGCTGTCATCTGTTTGGGGAGTGGGGCAAAAGGAGCACGCTGGCCTTGAGTGCGTCCTTGCCTGTCTGTGAGCCCTCGTGGACTGGGGCTGCTGTGGAAACATAGAGCAGCCCCAAGGCTTCTGGTGGGGGGAGGCTGTCAGCCCCAGGGCTGGGAAACCACATCGGGGTGCCCGGCTTCTTCAGTCTGAATGAGTTCTGTGTGAGCTGGGGTTAACCCTGGGCTTTGAAATGTGAGTTTCTGAGATTTTCACATGCCTGATGCTCTGCTTGACATTCCGCAGGCAACCATTTTCTCTGGGTTGACGTAAATGATCGGAAGGAGCCATCCGTCTTCCCAGAGGCGATGAGCACCGTGAGCTGACAGCTCAGGGATGTTGCAGTGTCTCTCATCTCTTGATGGCCTTGCGCGGTGCATGCCAATGCAGCCTCCCTGCTCCTGCATGGGCGGTGGTGACCCTGTGCTTGTGCCCTGAGGTCTCAGGTCACCTCCTGACAGCAGGGGTTGATTTTTTTTGCCATCTCTTCTCCCTCCCTGTGCTCCAGTGCCTGGTACAGCAGTCATTCCCCTGTGCTGGTGGGGGGGGGACCAGAGCCTGTCCCCGGGGAAGCCTCAGTCCCAGCAGTGGCTCCTTCATCTAGCTACGGGGCTGTGCTAGGGGAGGCGTCCAGTAGCCCTGGGATCCGTTGTTGGCTCCCTGTTGCCTGTCTTCAGAAAGAGTTTTGGACACTTAAAAAGTAGGTGTCTGAAGCGGCGTGGTGGGTTGGCCAGAAGCCAGCTCGCGGCGGCAGAGCCGAGGCCGCGGGGTGCGCAGGGCAGCGGGGCGAAGGTGAATTGAGCGGGGATGGGGGACTTGGCAGTCCCCAAAGGTGGGGTCAGCACCGAAGGCAGATGATGCTGTGACTGCAAGCAAAGGGAAATGGCTTCTGCCATCCTGCTCACAGCCAAGAAGTTTAAAATACAATAATGATTTATTGCAGTATTGGCCCATTGAGAAGTAAATGCAAAGAGGCGATGAATGAGCAGGTTGTGAAAGGGTGGCCTGTTGAAACAGGTTGGTTCCAGTAAGATTAGGGACAAATTACTCCATCCCATCCACAGCATTATCTGCAGCCCTGTTTGCACGGAGCTGTTTACCCACCCGATGGCACGGGGTACAGAGAGGTGCGTTTCATATTTGTCGTTCTGTGTATCGCTGGTGGGGGGATCAGACTTTCGCCAGCCTGGCCGTAGCGCGCTCCCCTGACGAAAGCGGCCACGTGTGTATTTACCGATGGACATGCTGAACCCCCGTGTCCCCCGCTGGCCTTGCCCCTATCAGATAGGAGATCATCCAAGGATCCCTAGCCCTAGCGCAGGGGGATGGACACCCTCTGAGGTGGGCTGGCCTGTCACAGGTCACGTTTTTTCCCTTCTAACCAAAACGCAGGTAATCTTCTGCCAGTCTGGCTTGGTGGAAGCAGCCCTCCCCGACCTCAGCACCATAGAAGACCTTTCCCCATCGAGCAGCCCCCATGGTGGTTTTCCCCAAGGATGGGGCTGCAGATGGGTGATGGAGGGCTGTGCGCGGCAGGAGAAGGTGCCCAGGCGAGGACCGCGGTGCTAGCCCTGCCGAAAGCCAGCTCTCCAGCGAGGCGCCTGCCTTCTCCTGAGCCAGGCTCTGCCCCTGAGCCCATTTCACAAGATGGCCCGTGGCGGGACGGTGTGGGGAGGGTGGAGCCCGTTAAACCCGTTTCACCACTGCAGGCACGGTAGGATTTCTCCACCGCTGCCTTTAGCTGGGTTGTGTTAATGGGTTGGCTCAAGAGCAGCACGGATGGCTGCCGAGAGGGGGTCAGTCCCTCAGCGGCGGGGAGCTGGCGGAGAGGTCTGTGCTGCTGATGGGGCAGCACCTGGGCTGCAGAGAACTGTCATGAGCTGGCAGTAGGTATTTCTGCCTCCCCGATTTGTAGCACCCTGCTGGTCTTTTATTCTTCTAAATTTTTTCTTTTTTTTTATTTCCCCAGCTCTGAAAGCCGTCTCGGCTAACGGGGAAGGGCACCAAGTCGCCTTGTGAGGGTAGGAACCGTAAGCACAGCATCCAGGAGGCGGGCAGGATTGCCTGCTGTGCCCGCAGCGTTGTGCTCCGGGTAATGAGTCTTGGCTGCTCAGCTCACCCCTTCCACCTGCACCTCCTGCAAGTGGGTCCCGTGCCCTCTGAACAGGGGGGAACATGGGGGTCAGCTTTCGCTGGTGCTCTGGAGGGGAGCTGGAAGCCTGTTTGTGCCTTTCCGCTGCCCTGAGCCTCGCAGCAGGCAGAAGGGGGCAAGCTTCAGGCGTGAGTCCTGTGAGAGCTCTGCTGCTTTGCTTCTAGGCCCTTAGGAATAATTTCCTCTGGCCTGAAAGGATCCTGCCAAATCTGAAGTTAAAAGGAGCTTTTTGTATGGAAATCGGGTGCTGCATGTGAAATTACCCTTAAAATGGAGAGGCTGAAATTGCTCTCCAGGTGCTCACTTCTCATCAGAGCTGCACAGAGACCTGCTGCTCAGTCCGCAGGAGCGGGATGCTTTTGCAGGAGCGGGATGCTTTTTTTGCAGGCGCAGTCGCTGGCGGGAGCGGCAGAGGACCAGTGCCACCTCCTGCCCCTCTGTGGCTCCCAAACAGGGCAGTGGGTGCTCGCTGGGGCGCTTGCCTCCGGGTGGGGGTTTGCAGGGGGGTGGCAGTGCCCGCCCCAGCTGCGCAGCCTTGGTTCGTGTCAGTCCCCGGGGCTCCGCTCGTCTTCTCCGTTGCGGCTGCATCGTCCGGCCCTCGGCACCCACCCTGTCCTGGGTGCTAGAGCTGGGGTCCCCGGGCCGGGCTGGTCGGGGGGTGGGTAGTGGCATCACCAGAAGCTGCTCGCTAATGGGGTTTGAGGTCATTAGCTGAACCTGCGCGCACCAATGCCATCACGCGCTGCGTGAGCGTCACGGGGGCAGCACCCTCTTGCTGTCCCCAAAAACCCTCTTCTTCTTGCCAGCCCTCCCCAGCCATGTCCAAGGGCTGCGGCCACGTCCCCGAATAACTCTGCTGGCCCCTCCACAAAGGAGAACGAAACTTTTTCTAGGAAAACCATGCCAAGTGGCGGACAAACAGATATTTTTCCCTTCTCTCCCTTCCCTGCTGGGCCTGTGGGATCGGGATTGCTGGCAGCTGGGGTGCTCCCAGGCTCGCTGCCGGTGGGGAGCCGATCCCAGTGACGGGAGCAGGATCCCCCCCAGCCGGAGGCACCTTCCCCGGATCCGGACAGAGCGACCTTCCCTGAAGGACGTCCTCTCTCCTCTGGCTCCACTGTATCCAGCTAATAACCGAGAGCCTCGGCTCAGCATCTGGGCTGCCCCGCTTGCTCTTTCACCTCCTGAGAGCTCACTGCTGGCTGTTCTGCTGACTCTGCGGTGTTGCAAGAGCTGAAGCTGCCGGTTAAAGTCCGGGTAAACAGGTTGCAAAGCCCTGGGCAGCCCTGGCGAGGGAGGGGGGTTGGAAGAAGCTGCGGCTCGTGGGCAATGGAGTGATTTATTTGCACAGAATAAGGCTTCCGCTGGAATAAAACAGCACGGGGAGAGGACGCTCGACAGCAGAGTGGGACCTCTGATGGATCTCGCTTCCAGAGAGGGAAGGGGCTGCAGGGTGGGTGGTTTGTGCCACCCCATCTCTCTGCAGGCAGAGGAAAACAGGATAAAATAGCCCCAAGTCACGCAGCGTGTCTGGAGTCCCTGCTCCGTGCACCTTCCCGTGGGATTTGTGGCCAGAGCAACACCGGGGGGGCAGGGAGGGGACCTGGCAGTGCAGGCAGCAGACATCCCTGGGCAGGGCCAGGGAGAAGATTCTCCTCTGGGTGCGTTTCCCTGAACGGACCTGTTCTCCTGCCCTGTAATACACCTGTGTGCAGCTGCCTGAGGGGTGTCAGAGCGTGTCCTGGCTGTGGAGCGGCAGGGCAGCCTTTGGGCAGGGTCTCCGGCGAGCGGTGACGGAGGCAGTCAGGGTGCCAGCGTCCAGCCGTGCCCCTGCCAGGGTGACGTGTATGTGCCGCAGCGTGCCAGGGAGGCAGCCGCTTTCGGTGGCTCTGGGATGGGGACGCCTTTTGCATCCAGCTCCCCAGTTTGCTGTGGGGAGCCAGTGCGGACGCCCCATTCCTCCTTCCTTGGCTCGGGCGGCCTCAGTGACCCAGTGGCTGCCCACGCTGTCCCTTTGCCGGGACACTTCACGGGCTGCTGTGGATGTGGCTTTGCCCATGGGATGCCGGGCAGAGCCCCTCAGCCTCCCCTGCGTGGACAAATGCCCTTAATCCTGGTGGCTGCTGAGGTTGCAGGAGGTGCAGCATCCCACCCTGTGCCGTTTTGCGCGGCTGCCGTGAGCCGCGATGCTGGTTGCCCGTGGACTGGTGCTTGTCCCGGGTGTTTCCCTGCTGACTGGCTCCCAGAGGTGCTGGGGCAGCAGCTGGTGCTGGGGGACCGAGAGGGAACAAACATTTACGGCTCTTAAAATGTCCAGCACTTCAGTTCTGCAGCGTAGGAGGGAGGGAAGTGGCCTTGGCAGCACTTGGGACATTCGTGCGGCAGCAGCGAGGCTGGTGGCACGGTGGCGTGTAGCAGCGTGGAGAGGTGCCAGCCGGTGCTCAGCTTTTCAGGGACCATTGCACCCAGCCGGAGGACGCCGCTCCTCATTGCGCTGCTCACCGGAGACCTGCCAGCTGCTCCCACAGGAGCCGTTTGGCTTTGCAGGAGAAATTACAGCGCTCGGCAAGCCGCGGGACCGGCAGCGTCCGCCACCTCTGACGGACGTCCCAAGGACGGGAGAGGGTTGAGGGGGCAGCGGGAGAGCTCTGGGGACCCTGGGGATGGTGGCTGTCCTCCCGTGGCGCCCCGGGGCGGGGAGAGCCGGCAGCTGGCCGCAGTGGTGCGAACCGGCCTCGCTGCGGCTGCCGCAGCATCCTCCCGCGCCACCAAAGCCCAGGGCGCCGCGGAGGCGTAAAGGCCGGCAGCGTCGCCCATCGCCGCCTCCCGGGAGGGCTGAGCAGCTCCGGCCTCTCCTGGGAACTCAGGGAAACAAGGGGCCTTTGTCCGCTGCGGTGGAGCCGCGCTGGCCTCGCGCCCCGTACCCGGCACCCCACGGGGCCGGGATGCTGCCAGGCTGAGCCGGCAGGTCCTGCCCTGGGTATGGGGGACCGGCGCTCGGCGTCACGGTGTCCCCATCCCCGCCATGCCTGCGGGAGGAGGGGGATACTCTTTGAGCACGGGGCCGGGCTTTCCCGTCATCCCGGCTGTGCTGAGCGCTGGCATGGCTTCTTGGCTACCTTGGGGAGGACGAGCGCAGCCCGCTGCTTCTTGTGCCTAGGGAAAAAAAAAAAACAAAACAACAGGATAAGGCTGTTTTAAGGTGGATGCTGCCCAGCTGCTGGAGGGAGTGCAGCAAGGCTGCTTTCCTTTCCCTCTAGAAGGATGCAGCTGAGGGAAGGCAGCGGTGCCGCAGGGGATGCCAGCCTGCCCGCCGGGACCTCCCCACGCTGGGTGAGCAGTTTCGCCGGTGGCACTCTGCGGGAGGGAGCTGGAGGCAGCGCCAGAGAGATGAAGGGTCTCTCTTGTAAATTTGGAGGCTATACAGAAGAAAGAAGACTACAGGAGAAACTCCCCTGGTCCGAGGAGCTGGGGCTGCCTGCTGTCGTCACGGGGAGCAGCCGTGGGCCGCGGTGTCCCCTATCAGCGTCCCCTCGCAGGGTACTTCGGAGGGTGCTGATAAGCAGAGCTGTGCTCTGCCGTGCGGCGCTTGGCCGCAGAGCAGGATAACCCACCGCGGCACCCAGCCCCTGCGCCAGCCCTTCCCCTGATGGCAACGTGTTCCCCCCGGGCCGTGACGAGGCTGCGGTGGCTGTGGCAGGAGCCGCGGTGCTGCTGAGTCACACGGAGGACGTGGCTGGGCCGGCGGAGGCGGTATGGGAGACTGGGAGCTGGCAGCAGACCTGTCCCAGTGCCGTGTCCCGCAGGCTGGGATCCAATTCGCTCTCCCCGGGCAAGGAGCTGGGGGACCCTCGGGGGCTGCTCTCATGGGTGCTGAGCCCCGGTGGCAGCACTGCGTGGCTCCCCAGCATCGCACAGCGCGCGGCTTTGCCCCAGAGTCTGCTCTTGCCCTGGCCTGGGCTGCAGCAGCGTTTGCCCCTGCAAGGCGTGGAGGAACCTGGTTTGGCCCCGCGTTTCCTCCTTGCACCGGCACAAAGAGCTCCCGCTGCTCGGCAGGACCCGGCTGCGCTTTGGTGCAGGGAAACGAGCTGCGCGGTTGTTAGCCGGCCGGGGGGGGGGACCCCAGCTCCTGGGGACATCCAGCCCAACCGGGGTCGGCTCCGCTGCCCCGAGGCAGCTCGTGGCAGGGCCGGCTGCAGGGGCTTCGAGCGAGCCAAAGGGAGCCCAACAACCGAGGGTTGGCGTCACTCGCTGCCGGGGTGCCGGCGCGTCCCCGGGCCACGGCAGGAAAGGTTTCAGCCGGTGTAATCAGCACCCAGCAGCCGCCGCCGCGTGAGCACGGGTTGGCCAGGCGGGCTTGATGATAATTGCGCTTCTGCGCTGGCACAGCTGGGTCTGCAAACGGGCTCCCGCTGGCGCTGGGCGAGTGGTGCTGGGCTCGTGCTGCGCTGCTGGGCTCCGTCAGGTTTATAAACGCAGGCGTGGGGCTCCGGAGGGGGAGAGCTGCCTTTGAGGGGGAAACAACACCGAAACAGTAGCCGCGGGTGCGGTGTTTTGCCCAGTTTTCTGACCCCTTTGGCCGACGGCCTCGCCGGCTCTTGCCGTGGCCAGGCGGTGACGCCGGTGCGGGGTGCCAGGTTGGCGCAGGGCCCTGCTGCCATGTGAAATCCCCAGGGGTTCGGCGAGGACGGGGACACGGCGTCCCAGCCCAGACCTGGCTGCCGGAGGTCCCGGGCTCAGCCGTCGTGGAGCCGGCAGCGGCCGCGCGGCGCTGGACGGGCACAGAGCTGCTCCCGGCCACAGCGTCCCCTCCTCTCCCTCCCAGGTGGCCTGGCCGGAGGGATCGAGATCTGCATCACGTTCCCCACCGAGTACGTGAAGACGCAGCTGCAGCTGGACGAGAAGGCAAACCCTCCCCGCTACAAGGGCATCGGTGAGCGTGCGCCCGGCGCCCTGCCCCAAACCGCCGGCCGGATTCGGAGGCTCCGATGGAGCCTGGTTGGAGCTGGGGGGGGGGTGCAGCGGGGGCGGCACAGCGGTCCTCGGCGTGGCGGGTGACGGCGGCTCTCTGCTCTGCCGTAGGGGACTGCGTGAAGCAGACCGTCCGTGACCATGGCGTCCGGGGGCTGTACCGGGGGCTCAGCTCGCTGGTGTACGGCTCCATCCCCAAGGCTGCCGTCAGGTAGGTGTCCCCCGTGGCATGGGGTGAGTTGGAGGGGGGACCCCGGGCGGCAACGAACGGAGGGGGTGGGTTTGCCCTCGGTGTCCCCGGCGGCACTTTGCCGAAGCCGGGAGCTTTCCCGGACGGGGACGGTCCTCTCGCAGGGTGCGTGGCTGCTCCTGGAGACGGACCCAGAGCAGGGGGGTGCAGCCCCCCCCCGGCCAGGCACCCGGGGGATGGCACGGTGGCTCCTTCGCAGGTTCGGGATGTTCGAGTTCCTCAGCAACCAGATGAGAGACGAGAAGGGGCGGCTGGACAGCACGCGGGGCCTCGTCTGCGGGCTGGGCGCCGGCGTGGCTGAGGCCGTGGTGGTGGTCTGCCCCATGGAGACCATAAAGGTGGGTGGGAGGCAGCCACCAGCGTCCCCCCCCGCCCCGGCACCCCTCCCCAGGCCGGGTCGGGAGGGGGCGAGAGCCAGGGGTGCCCGGCTTTTGGAGCCCTGAGGGCTGCGTGGGTTTGCTTGGGCTGGTTTTGTAGGGGAGGAGCTGATGTTGGAAAGCCCCTGGAGAGGTCAGGTCCGGCAGTTGCGGCCCTTTCCCCGCTCCAGGGAGGAGCCCCCCCACCCACGAGCCATCCCGCTACCTATTTTAGTACCGTAAAACCCACGTGGTCGCTTGCAGAGGCAGTTTCCCAGGTTTTCCTCTGCAAAATGCACGGCTCGCCATGGGCACAGGCTTCCTCTGTGGTCTCACCTGGCGTTGCCCGGCCACGTGGGTCAGCTCCGATCTCGGGACCGTCCCTGGAGCAAGGTGAGAGGGTGGCCGGCAGCCCTCTGGGGCCATTGCATCTCTCCTTGCCTCAGCCAGGACGAGCACGTCGTCTCCCCGCAGGTGAAGTTTATCCATGACCAGTGCTCCCCCAAGCCCAAATACCGCGGCTTCTTCCACGGCGTCCGGGAGATCGTTCGGGAACAAGGTGAGTCCCGGGGAAGTGCCACCCTGATCCCCTGGGTAGTCCCACGCTGCGGGGACGGGGCGGGAGGTGGGGGACAGGTACCGGCTGGGACCAGCACCCTGGGGAGGTTTTTCTCTGCCTGGGTGAGGCTGGTGCTCCTCTCCAACGCCCTCTCTTGCTGCAGGACTGAAAGGGACCTACCAGGGCTTAACCGCAACTGTCCTGAAGCAAGGATCAAACCAGGCCATCCGCTTCTTCGTCATGACCTCCCTCAAGAACTGGTACAAAGGTACGGTGCCCCCCGTCCCCCCAGGCCACCCTGGCTCCGTCGCTGGCTCCCCCAGCCCATCCCTGCGAGCTGGGCTTGGCCTTTGCATCAGCACACCCTCCACTTCTCACGGCTCAGCCTCTCGTGATGGAGAAAGATGAAAGCCAGGGCACGTGGGCCCCAGCGCGTGGGGCTGAAGGGTCCTGGTGCTGGAGCATCACCTTCACCCCGACCCTGAGCCCCTCGGTGCTGCGTGGGCTCCGCGGGGCTGGTGCTGCTGGACGGTCGCCTCCAAACGTCCCCAGCTCAGCACGGCACAAGCCCCGACCACGAGCAGCCAGACCTGGGACCTTCCTTGTGGGGTCCCTCGGGGATGCCGTGCTTCATCCCCACACCACCACTCCGCCCTCAACCTCTCCTCCTTCCCAGGGGATGATCCCAACAAGGTCATCAACCCCTTCGTCACGGGAGTGTTTGGAGCCCTCGCCGGAGCTGCGAGTGTCTTCGGCAACACCCCCTTGGACGTGGTGAAGACGAGGATGCAGGTACGGCAGCGGGACGTGGCGGTGGGACCGCTCTGCCTGCGGCAGGGCTGGGGTCACCCGCTGTTTGGGGATGCCCATTGCTGGGTTTGGTGGCCCGCGGCAGCGAAGGGGGATCGGTTCCTCCTGGTGTACCCCCAGCTCTCTGCCTCCCCCGTGAAATCCCCCCGGATGCGCCCCTGGCTCCGGCCTCTGACCCTGCTTTTCCCATCCCGCAGGGGCTGGAAGCGCACAAGTACAAGAGCACCTGGGACTGCGCCTACCAGATCATGAAATACGAAGGGCCCCTGGCGTAAGCCCCGCGGCGGGGGCGGGCGAGGGGCGGCAGCGGGGTCAGCCCCAGTGGGGGGGGGCACGGGGGGTGGCCCGGGGTGGGGAGAACGGGTGGGGAGAGTGCTGCGAGGGCACTTGGCCCCACAGACCCCCCTCTATCCCCGGCAGGTTTTACAAGGGCACGGTGCCTCGCCTGGGCCGCGTCTGCCTTGACGTGGCCATCGTCTTCGTCATCTACGACGAGGTGGTCAAGTTCCTCAACAAGGTGTGGAAAACGGACTGAGGGGGGGCCGGGCCAGGGCGGCCCCCGCCACCCTCGCCCCGCGGGGCTGCAGCTGGAGAGCCACGACCAAGCCCGCAGCTGCCTGCCAGTGCTGCCCGGGGCCGAGCCTGCCCCACGCGCGCACCCTCCTCCCAAACCCGGCCACCTTTATGTTTAGGAACAGGCTCTGGAGCAGGTTAAATTATTAGTTGTGTGCTAAAAGGAGCGGGGAGAGAGCAGCGTCCCAGTATCCAGACCCCCAGCATTCCGGTTACGCCCACCCCAGTCCCCTGGTGACACGTTCCCCCTGGTCCCGCGTCGTTCCCCCTGGTCCCGCGTCATTCCCCCTGGTCCCGCATCCAGGGCGAGGTGTCCTCTGGGACAGTGGCCCTGTGCCCCTGGGGCCCCCCGGCAGCCAGGAGCTGCCGGCTGCCTGGGGGGAGCAGCTCTTTTGGGGGTGCCGAGAGCCTCTCGGAGCCACGTGGGCGCAATGGCCGAGCTGCGCACCAGGCATCGCAGCCGGCAGAGGCTCTTGGGACTGACGCTGCGGGCTGGGAACGATGCACCGGGTCTCACGGTGGCTCCGGGGGGGGGCCCACCAGCCCTGCTCCCCCTGGGACGGGAGGGCAGTGACCCACTGGCACAGCCCCAGGCTCTCTCCTCTCTCCTCCCTGCCAGCACCGAGACCCCTTCGGGTGCAGCATCCCAGCCCCCGGGTCCCACTCAGCCCTGGGCTGCTGAGCAGATGCTGCCCCAAATCGCACATACAGCCAGGCCTTTGATTCTCCTCGCCGCGGGGCCGGGATTGGGGCGAGCCGGGTGCCCCCATCACTTGCCGTTTACAGTCGAGATGCGTGTGCGAGCCGGGGTGAGGAGGCGCAGCCCTGTGCTGCAGACTTGGCCCCTCAGCCGGGGTGCAAACCCCTTCTTCTGCCACATTCCCCCCCCCATCTGCCCTCCCGCCACCTCTCCGTGGCCCCGTAGGTAATCCCGTAGCTTTCAGAGCTTCACGCTGACCCACTAACACCCGTGGCCATGGGGCCGGAGCCCTGCCCTGCCCTGTGCCGGGCTTGGCCCTGCCAGATTTGTGCCAAACTTCTCCCAAAGTTGCCGAGGGGGGCACGGGAGCCAGGGCTCGACCCGTCCCTCCTTCCTCCTGTCCCCACTGATGAACGCAGCCTTAACACAGGAGGGCGAAGGAGGAGAAGGAAAGCCTGGGCACGGTTTACCTGCGGCTTTCTGCTCTGAAGCCAGTGAGGGTTGGGTTGGCTTTTTTTTTTTTTTTTTTTTATTATTCTGTTTTACATTTGCAATTTGAATAAAATCAGTCTGGCTTTAGCGGCTGCGTTGGCGTCCGGGCTGTGCTGAGCGGGCAGCGAGCGGCTCCGGCGGTGCGGGCGGGTTGGGGAATGGGGTTCCCCATCATGTCGAGCTGGCGCTCCCAGGGGAACATCGGCTTCAACCCAGCAGTGCCCGTTCACAGATGCTCCCGGGCAGCTCTGGGGTTGCACCATCCCACGCACAGCATTTTATTAAGCATCCTGGTTCATTTTATTAAATCCTCACCCCCGCCGCAGAGCGAAGAGCCGGGACGGCGAGGGGCGGTGGAGCAGAAGGGAACAGGCTTTGTCCCCCCGCCCAGCCCAGGGGCGGTGCGGCCGGGGCTCCCAACGCCGCCTCGCTCCTCGCCCAGCGTTTGCCGGCGTGGGGGAAAGCCGTCCTTTGGGAAGAAACCCGTCTCTTGCGGGCTTGTAGGGTCCCAGTGCCATGCGGGGCCTGCTGCTCTGCGGGGGCTGGCTGCTGGCTGCCGGCTACCTGGTGGGTGCCACGGGCAGCTGCCGGCACCGGTGCTGCCCGGGCAGGAATAACGCCTGCTGGGTCCCAGGCGCCCGCCGGGCTCGCTGCTACTGCGACTCGTACTGCGAGAGGACGGGCGACTGCTGCGAGGACTACCGTGCCGCGTGCCGCCGTGCCGGTGAGTGGCGGGAGGGGATGGCGCCGGCCGAACCGTGTGCCGGTGGAGTCCCGGGGCTGAGGACGCCAGCCTGGGCCGCTGCTTTCGGTGGCAGGCGTTTGCTAATGTCTGTTAGCCCCGTACTTTGAGCGGCAACGGGACGTGTCTGGGGAAGCCAGCTGGGCTGGATTTGGAGCGATATCCCGATTTTGCCGCTGCTTTCCACGCTGAATGTCTGGCTGCTCCCAGCGCGATAAGAGAGCCGTCAGCGGGACGAGCCCTGGCATCGCCTCTGCCGCGGGCAGAGCCTCGCACAGGAACCGGGGGCTGCGCCGGGGGTGACAAAACAGGGAGTCTGGGCCTGCGGGGGGGTGCAGAGCCAGCCCGCCCCGGGGACCCTAAACCCGGGCAGGCGCCGGCCGCGGCCCCCTGGACAATTGCAGCAGTCAGCCCTCCCTAATCTCTGGGGAGATTAGCGGGGTCCCAGCTCAGCGCGACGCAGAGCTGCGGCCAGCGGCACGGGTACAAAGGCCTGCGGAAGCGGCGCACGATGCCGCCGCCGTGGCGGGGCAGCCCCCGGCCGGGGTCGGGGCAGAGGGGCTGCCGGGGTCACCCCGGCCCTTCCTCCCCGCTCCCGCGTGCCGCGTCTTCCCTGCTCTCCTCTTTCCTCTTCCGTCTTTCGCGCCCTTGAAGCTCTCTTTTCCCCGCTTCTCCCCTGGCCCGCCAGCAGCGGTGGGCTGCGCGGTGGGACCGTGGGGGCCGTGGAGCGGGTGCAGCTCCCCGTGCGGGGTTGGCAGCAAGGCCCGCAGCCGCCAGGTCGCCGTTCCGCCCCGGCACGGAGGGGAACCCTGTCCCGACCTCAAGCAGCGCCGCGGCTGCCTGGGGGAGCACCCGACCTGCGGGACGGCCGAAGGTAACGCGGGTCCCGCCGGGGATGCCCACCTCCCTCGTGCGTGACCGTCCCCCCGGTGCTGCCGTCCCCGCTGCCTGTCCTGGGGTGTCTTTAAGCGTCCGTGTGTGTCCTCCCCCCCCGCCTCGGCTGCTCTTCTCCCAGAGGTGGCCAAGATATTACCCGACTCCTTCAGCCGGGACTTCGGGGATGCCTGGCGAAGAGCTGGGCTGCTGCTGCCGGAGGAGCCGTCCGGGTAGGTACGGGGCTGGGGTCCCTCTGCACCCCCCCCCTCCCAAAGCTGTGAGCCCTCTGCACAACACCCTGCGGCCATGGCCCCTTTCCAACCCCCAAATCCAAGGCCTCTTTGCACCCCCCCCCAGCCATTACCCTTCTCCTTCCCCCCAACTGTGGCCCTTTTGGACCCCTTCCTAGACCCGCAGCCTGGTTGCACCCCCCTACAAAACTATGGACCCTTTGCACCCCCCTCTTAGAGCTGTGGCCCCTTTGCACCCCCCCCAGAGCCATTACCCTTCCACCTTTCCCCCCCCCGAAGCCATATCCCCTTTGCACCCCCCTAAAGCCATGGCCCCTCTGCAACCCCCCCCCAGAGCCATTACCCTTCTCACCCCCCAACCATGGCCCCTTTGCACCCCCCATCCATCGAGAAGACACCACAGCCTCTTCCCTACCCTCCAACCACCATTTTCCTCCTCTTCCCCCCCCATTTTCCTCCTCTTCCCCCCCATTTTCCTCCTTCCCCCCCATTTTCCTCCTTCCCCCCTTTTTCTTCCCTTCCCCCCCATTTTTCCTTCCCTTTCCTGCCCATTTTCCTTCCCTTTCCTGCCCATTTTCCTCCTTCCCCCCCCATTTTCCTCCTTTTCCCCCCATTTTCTTCCCTTTCCCGCCCATTTTCCTCCTTCCCTTCCCCCCCATTTTCTTCCCTTTCCCACCCATTTTCCTCCTTTTCCCCCCCATTTTCCCATTTTTCCCCCTTTTTCCCCCCCTCCCCAGCTACTGCGGCTACTTCCGCCTGACGCAGGTAGGCCCCCCCTGCCGCGGGCAGGCCTGGAGCCGCCAGCTGCACCGGGACAAGCGGGTGTGCGTCGAGTGCCGGGGGCACGTGTCCCACCGCCGTCCCCGTTGCACCGGACACGGGCTGCAAGGAGCCAGGTAGGGGGTAACTGGGGGGGGGACACATCCCTTCGGAGGCGGAATGTGTCCCCCCTGCCGTGGAGGAGCATCTCTCCATACCCCGAAGGCGTCTTCCTTTTATATTCTTCTTTATAAATATATTTACGTATAAAACTAATATTATACTATAACGTGCCACAATATTATAATATGCCATAATAATGTAAGATAAATCAATAATATGTACTATAAATCAATAATATATAATATAAAAATAAATATATTTAAATAGAATAGAATAGAACATTTCAGTTGGAAGGGACCCACAACGATCATCCGGTCCACCTGCCAGTATGTATTATTACATATATAAGTAACTATATATAATTTTTAAAAATTGTATTTAATTATCAATGCACACTCCAGCTCTCACCAGCTTTCCCTTCCAGGACGTTCTGGGTGGCCGCCTCCATGGTGGGGTGCCAGGGCTCGTGGGTGCAGGAGGGGCTGCAGGAAGGTTGTGTCTGCTCCCCACCGGCTCTCATCTTCGTGTAGCATCCCCCTGGGAAGGTGAGCTGAGCCTCCCCGTACCACTGCTCCTCGCTGGGGAGGCAGGGAATGAGATTAAAAACATGGTGCCTTTTATAATTTCACCCTTCTGCAGGCTTGCTGCTCACCCTTGGAGCTGACTCCCTGCGTTTTCCATTAAGTATTTTGTTGAAGAATGGGAAGAAAGCACTGCTTATAAAGATTAAAAATAAGGGAATTGCAAAAGTATTGTGATTAATGGTGAAAGAACATCACGCTGAGGTTAAATTTGGGTGAGAAGATGATGCGGTGGTGACATGGGAAGACAA
Organism: Aquila chrysaetos chrysaetos; assembly: GCF_900496995.4. Lineage (NCBI taxonomy): Eukaryota > Metazoa > Chordata > Aves > Accipitriformes > Accipitridae > Aquila > Aquila chrysaetos. The sequence goes on from NC_044012.1 coordinate 39,141,376, forward strand.
CATGATGATGTCATGCTCAGCCGTGACATCACGCCATGCAACGAGCTGCCATTGGCAAGCAACGTGAGGATGGAGATAGCATCCTTCCTCTGCGTGTTCACGCTGGCCCAACTGCAGTGAACTGTCGGGCGAGCTGTGAAGGGCGGCTTGGCTGCGTGCTGTGGTTTGCAGAGAGAAATTAAATGTAGGCACTCCAAGTCTGCACGTGGGTGATGATGCCGGTGGGTGTCCGGGTCCAGCCGCGGGGCTTAGCAGTCCCCACTGGAGGGAGCGGGGCCGGACTGGGTGATGCTGGGCTGTGCTGGTGCCCTTCCCCACTCCTCACCCAGCATGACATGGGGTCCCTAGTTCAGCCTTGGCTCCTGCCTGCACCCGCAAACCACCCGCTGGGTGACTTCACCCGCACCCCTGCCAGGCACAGCACTGGGCGCTTGTCCTGCAGAGATCACCTCTATTCCGACACGGCTGCCTGCAGCAACCAGCAGTGCCCGAGCCCCACGTCGCCGTGGCCGAGACACCCGGGAGCTCTGAGCCATTCAACACCCCCAGGGAAATGGAGCCGGGGTGCCAGTGGGGTCCCCGCGGGCCAGAGCAGCCCACAGCGGAGGGCGGCAGCGCTGCTCTGGCCACGCAGGAGCAAGCCCGAGGTGACCTTCAGCATCCCGGGGGGGGCCCGGGGATGCTCTGAAGGCCGAGGCCGAGAGCAGCGGGTCTGGCAGCCCCAGGCCAGGCTTGTTGAAGAAAGCAAAGATGTGGAAGAGCTTCTGGGGCCGCTGGCGGAGCAGCGGGTGCTTCTCCAGGGCCAGCTCCCTGCGGGCGTCGATGACCATGTTGTGCCACTTCTTGCAGATCTCGTCAGGCGTGCGCCGGACCAGGGGACTGAGGGAGTTGGTGGCGGCTGCTATCTCCTCCCAGGCACGCTGCCAGTCCGGCGTGTTCTTGTACTGGCCGCTCTTGGGGATCAAGATGTCCTTGCGGGGGCTGAACTCATCCAGGATGAGGAATTTCCCCTCCTCAGAGAACCTGATGCATTTCACCTTGGCCATGCTCATGCTGCCCCTGCAGTGGGCAAGCAGGGCGCGAGGATGAGGATGGGTCAGGGTGTGCTCATGCCGAGCACCGCTCCGTCCCCCCCAGTCTGGGGCACTCCGAGCTGGGGCCGCAGCGCTGCTCGGGGCTCAGCAATACCAGCTGTCCTGGGGGTGCTGATGCCGGCGTGTATCCCCCCCCACCAGTGCTTCCCAAGCCCAGACACGTGGCAGGGTCCCTCGCTGCTGCCGGTGCTGGGCAGATGGCTGCGGGAAGTGGATGTGGCCGCATCCTGTTCCGTGCCACGGCGGGGCCGGTACCGGGGTGATACGGCACCGGGGTGGGGGGGGGGGGATGTGGGGTGCTGCCACCCGGGAGCAAGGAAGGCTCAGCCGGGCACTGGGTCTTCACCTGCCGATCTGCTGCCTGCAGCCCCGAGGGTGTCCGCGGGGGTTTGTCGAGTTTGGGGTTTGTCGAGTTTGGGGTTTGAGCCCCCCCGGCTGCGGCTGGTGGCTGTTTGCTGCCCCACGATGCGTTCAGCTCCTGCCCGCCTCCCGCTGCCGCAGCCTCCCCCTCTCCCACCGCCTCTCCTGAGCAGGGAAATTAAAAGGCTTCAATGCTGAGGATGTTCTTGGCCACTTTATTTGGGATAAAAGCCCAGGTCAGCCATGAGCTAAAACGTTGGTTAAAAAAAAAACGGGTGGTGGGAGTCAAGCGGCACAAGGGGGTGCGAGGGCTCCGGGACGCGTGTCCCCTCCTCCCAATCAGACCTGAGGGCAGGGATGCCGTGGGTAGGAACACAGGCATGGGCCAGGGCGATGGTGCACCCGTGTCCTCGGGATGGAGAGATAGAAAACATTGGGAACGAAGTGAGCGTGTCCCACACGGCGAATGGGGTTCCCCTGAGTTACACCACCGAACCCGCAGTCCTGGCTGGCAGCCAGCCAAAGCATCCAACAAACGCAGGGACGTGGCAGCGCGAACCGGGAGCCTCGTGGCTACGGGGTTTGGCACGATGCCGCTCCTCGCCCGGAACCATCAGGCAGCTTTGGTTGGTGGTCCCGGCTCTCTCGGCACATCACCCTGGCTCAGCGTGGGGGCCAGCCCGTGCTGCGCCAGCAGCCCCTGAACCACCTCAAGCTCCTGCTCCAGCTCCCGGGTGCTGCAGCCCAGCTCCGGCACGGCGGCGGCACTATCCCCCAGCACACGCAGCACCTCTGCTGCCAGCCGGGCTCTCGCCAGCAGCACGGCCACAGCCACACGCAGCTTGGCACAGCCCAGCGCCTTCATCGCCCAGCGGGCAGCAGCCTCTGCGGAGAGAGCGGGCGAAGGAGCCGTCGGCGCGGCGGGGTCCCCCCCGGGCGGAGCTGGTCCGGGGGACGAGGACGCCGGCTTGCCTGTCCCCGGGGGCTTCGTGCCGCCCCGCTTCCCCCCCCCCGTGCCATACCTCGGCTCCAGCAGCGCTCGCAGTATCGCAGGTCACGCAGGACGCCGGGGCCCGCGGCCGACAGCCAGCGCAGAGCCGAGGCGTGGAGCGGGCTGCCAGCAGGCGCCTTCTCCAGGAGCTGCAGCAGGACGGGGAGCAGGTGCCGCGCCAGGACGGCCGGCTCCGCAAAAACATTGGGTTCGTCCTCCTTGTACAGGCTGGCGGCTCTGGCGGGGGGCAGCCGAGGCGCAAGTGAAGCTGAGGGCTGGCCCCACGGCACCCTGCGCTCCCTCGTACCCAGCCCCGGGGGTCTGGCAACTCACTTGTTGGTCTCCAGCTCCTCCACGATGCCCCTGAGATCTAGGACGGGGAGGTGCTGCAGCAGCGAGTCGAAGGTTTCGGGGTGCTCCCCGAACTCTGCTAGGAGGAGCTGCAGGAGGCCCAGGAGCCCCACGTTGTCCTGCACAAAGACGCAGCTGTCTGGGAGCGACTCCCCGGGGTCCGGCAGCAAGAGGCTGGCGAAGCCCGAGGCCTCGTGCCGGACCTCCCGCTCCTCGTCTTGCAGAAGGTGAATGCCCACGTTTATCAGCCTGGGGAAAGGGAAGAGAAGGGAAGGGAAGGGAAGGCCACTGCACTTCCCCAGAGCATCCCCAGCCTGCCTGGAGAAGAGGGAAGGATGAGACCACCCCGGCAATGCTTCCCTGAAGGACTTTTCTCCACAGCCACTGCCAGAGAGCTCACTGCTTGGGAGGGCAGGGACCGTGATGGAGATCGAGGGACCCATCAATGCAGTTTATCGCTCGTAAGAGACTGTCTGCTTCTATTAAAACGCCACCCACAAATTTTTTGTAGGCTGCAAGCTCTTAGGTGTTAGTGATTTTTGAATGAGCGGAGTTTTCTTTAACGCCCTTGAATTTTTTGCAAAGGATATTGCTTTTCATGGGGTCAGCCTATTAACCTGCAACACCCTGGGGCTGTGGGGAATGCTGCTCCCACAAGGACATACCGCAGAGCCACGGGGACGAGCGAGGGACAGGCAGCACGCAGGGATCGCCGCACCACGTCGGCACCCGCCGTCTGCAGGGACCGGGCAGCCGCCAGCCGCAGCACCTCGAATGAAGCAGACCGGCTGCACTCCTCCAGCGCTGCGCACCATCGCTCGACCAGGGGGCCATCCTTGGCCCCAACCCTGTCAGGAGCCAGGGAAGGAGAGGGAATTCAGGCACACCTTCCAGCTCTGTCCAGGGATCCAAAGGCCACCGGCTGCCCCGAGACCACAGGACCCAGACGCAAAGCCGTGACTTCTAGGTGAGAAGTTGTGGCTCTGTTTCCAGCAAGGACTAAGGAGAAATCTCCTGGAAGGTTCAGGCAGAGCCCCCCGGCAGCGGCAGGGACCTACCGGTGGGCGAGCAGCAGGCTGGCGGCACACAGTGCCTGGAAGAGGAGGTCGGGGCCGGGACGCTCAGCCTCCACCATGTGTAGCAGCATCTCCAGGGATGCTGCCGAAGAACCGTGGAGCTTATGGGAAGCTTCCTGGGACCACGACGAGGGGTCTCTGTAAAGATGCAGCAAAGCCTCAAGGTACAATCTCAGGAACTCTTTGTCCCTTCTCTCTCGCAGCACCGATCCCAAGTTCTCCTAGTTGACAATGGGAAAGAAGATACACGGTTAGTGGCCCCGGCATTGTGGGGTGGCAACCTCAACACAACCAGGTGAGTGCCCTGCACCCGAGGGAGCACCATGCTTCTCAGTGAGCACCCGGGATCCCGTCTGCATGGTGCGTTGGGGACCCTTCGCTTTACTTGGCGACGAGCCTCGTCGTACCAGCAGCGTCAGCCCAAGAGCCTTCTCCAGCTCCTTGCATGTTCCTCCCTCCCCAGCGATCACCCAGCTCAGGACGGCAAGCTGGACATCAGGATTCGGCTGCCGAAGAAGCGAGCAGACGGCACCGATCCGCTCGCCGTCCGCCAGCCGGGCCGCCTCGCTGCACACGAAGTGGGCCATGGTTTGGTGGAGGACGGCTGAGCCCACCTGCAAGGAAAACCAGCACCCTCCTTCCAACGCTCGGCCTCGAGTGGGGTGTGTGCCCCCTTGAGTGGGGGGGGGGTCCCCACATTCCACCCCTGGGCTCGCCGCCAGGAAGGCCACGGCCACGATTTTCCTGGCAGGCCGCGGTACCTGCGGCTCGGCGCATCCCAGCTTTCCCCCCGGCGGGAGGCTGCCCAGCTCGGTGCCGACGGCAGCGCGGATGCTCCGGGCGAAGCCGGGGCTGAAGGACGCGGGCAGGAGGGCGAGGATCTGGAGGAAGGCGGCGCGGACGAGCGGGCAGCGCTGGGCAGGGGTGAGCAGCCAGCCTCGTGCCTCCAGCTGCAGAGCCACGGGGCGCAGCGCCTCGGCCGATAACCTGCGGGCGGACGGGCAGCCTCACCGGGGGTCCCGCAGCACAGGGGCGGGCGCCGCTTTTCGGCCCGAAAGCCGCATCTCGTCGCGCAGCGACCGTGGAGGGCCGCGGGTGGGGGGGGGAACGGCGTGGGACCACTCACCCGCTGGTGCCCGGGGCTGGGGCCAGCAGCGCCCGCATCTGCAGCAGGCGCCCGTGGACGCCGTTGTGCGAGCGGATCCGTCCGGGCGCTGCGGGGAGCCGCCGGGCCAGCCGCAGGAGGAGCCCCCGGCGCCAGGGCGGCGGGACGACCGGCACCAGCGCCTTGGCGGCCATCGCTCGCACGGCGTAGCTGGGGCTCTCCGCCAGCCCCAGCAGCGGCCCCAGGAAGCGAGCAGAAGGGCTGCGGAGCAAAAAGGGCGCCTCGTGGCGATGCTCCGGCTGGAGCAAAAAACCGCCCCCCCCCCCACCCCGAGAGTCAGGGCCAACCCCGGCACCGCGGGACCACCTCCCGCTGCAGGAGCCCTTGGCCGGGGCAGAGCATCCGCGCTGCCCCGCTCACCTGCCGGGGCCGTCGGCGCCGGGCTGCAGCTGGGCCAGGAGGGTGAGGACGGCGTGGAGCGCGGGGCGCAGGTGGGGCCCCCCAGGCACAGGCTCCGCGGCCGCCCCCAGCTCGCCCAGCAGCACTGCACCCAGCTCGGGGTGCTGCCCGAGGAAGGCTTGCAGGCTCACCCCCTCCGCCAGGCAGCTCTCCCCACGGCTCCGCTGCTGGCCCAGCAGCCGGGACGTGAGGGCACCTGCAGGGACAGGGCAGAAAGCAGCGTCGAGGTCCCCTCTACCCCCCGCCCGATCCACCACGCTTTGCCCCGGCCAGGCTCCGGACCCCCGGGGCGGGGGGGGGGGGTGCTGCGGGGATCCCTCTCCTCTCCCCCTCGGTACTCACTGAAGAGCTGGATGGCCGCATTCCTCATGGCCCAGCACGGCGAGCCCAAGCCCCGCAGCGCCAGGTCCGCCATCGGCGCGGCGTGCCGCAGCAGTGCGCCGCCCAGCCCCGCGCCGCGGACCAGCGTCTGCAGCACGTGGAGGGCGCACACCTGGGGAGAGCGTGCGGGGCTCAGCAGCGCTGCGCGGGGAGGGGGCTCGCGCTCCCGTGCAAAGGGAAGATGGTGGGAAGGGATGGGGGAGCCAAGGGACCGTCAGCTCTCGGGCTGCTAGGATAGGCAGCGTGGCCGGGGCCGTGGTTTTCGGCTCACCCTGAGGTCCCCGCGCTAGCGCAGCCTCGTGCTGGGGTACCCGGCGCGGCTCCCTTAGGGGATGTCCCCAAACGGGCCACAGCGGCTAGGAGCTCAGCGCCCGCCGCGCTCACCTGCGGGAGGTCGAGGGTCTGGTCCCAGTCCCGCGGCAGGGCCGTGGTGGCCAAGGCCAGCAGCATCTGGACGCAGCGGGTCAGCAGCGGCCGTGCCTGCGCCGGGGCCTCCCCGCTGACGATGCAGAGGAAGAGCATGGGGAAGCCAGCGGCACGGCGCGTGATCGAGCTGCTCCGGGGTCCGCTCAGTGTTTCTAAGCCCTAAGGAACAAAACCCACCCAAGATACGGCCGGAGCCGGCAGCTGCTCCGCAGGCGAGGGCACAGGCTGCACCGAGCCCACACCGCGGCATCTCGGCTGCCGGGCGGGTGCTCGCCCCAGGGTGGGGGGATACAGGGACACGGCCCTGGGGTTCCTCGGGGCACAACGAGCACAGTACCTGCTCCAGTATGGTCTGCGGGATGGCCTGCAGCTCTGCGTCTGGGTGGTTCAGCAGAGCGGCACAAAACTTGGTGAAGCCCACGCTGCAGCCCTCCACCGCTCCCTAGGGCAGAGCAGTGTCAGGTCCCCGCGCCCCAAAGGCTGCACCCGCCAGCCCCCCACGGCCCCCAGAAACCTCTTTGCAAAGGGAAAGGAGAAAGCGAGAAGACGTGATGGTGTGGGGAGACGTGACGGGCTTTGGCACTGGGATCCCAGCTGGGGGCTTCCAGCCGTGCCCCACGTCCTGCCCCAGAGCAGACCCTGCCCCGCTGCACTCGCCCTCCCCGCACGCCAGCGAGAGCCCCCGGCTGTCGGCCTGGGGTAGGGACAGGGCTGGAGGGGTGGGCAAGGGGCCGAGCCGCCCCCGGTGGGACACGCTCTCACCCAGTGCCGGCACCGCAGCAGGATTTCCTGGAACACCCTCGTGGCCGTCTGCAGGGTGGGGAGCGGCAGGAGGGACCCCGATCCGGCAGGCAGCGCCGGGTCCAGCAGCAGCTCGGCCAGGCCCCCCAGGAGCAGCCCTATCTCCTGGGAAGAAGAGGAAGGTCACTGGGACCAGCGGCAGGGCCGCCCCGTTCGTGTCCTGCCCCATTCCTGTCCTGCCCCACCATCGCTGCCACGAGGAAGCAGAGCGGGTGCTGCCGTCACCCCCCCCCCCAGCGTGGGCGCTCTCGGTTTGCCGGCACCATCGGGCAGCGTGGCCGCCGGCATGCCCGTGAACGTACATGGGCTCTGCGGCACGGCGGTTTCCCAGCCAGCCGCGAGGCACGTGTGACGGAGATGGCTTTTTTCCAGGAAGCCACTGGAAAAGCTGCGGAGAAGCCGGGATGGGCGGCTGTCGGAAAGGAGCTGTGACGGGTGGCTGCGGGGCTGCAAGCCGGCGAGCCCGGCTCTGCCCCGGCTGGGGTCTGTCAGTGCCTGGGAACCAGCTGGGCTACGTAAGGGCAGGCAGGGACGTGGTCGCTTTTGGGCAGGGTGATGGTTGCATCCTCCCTGGCCGGGGAGCGAGGATGGGTGCGGCAGCTCCGAGGTAAGAGCAGAGATCCCTCCTTGTTCATCCTCGGGGAGAGTGAACGCCACAAAGGGGAGCTGACGGGTGCTGCGCCGGGCTGCCCCTCTCCCCAGTGCCATGGGGAGGGATGCCTACCTTCACTGACACCCAGCAGCAGGTCAAGATCAGGCTGTGCTCCTCCGACAGCAGGACCGAGTCCTCCTCCTCTTCCTCCTGCCCCCGGCCTTTCCCCAGCATGATGAGGGAGCCGATGGCGTTCCCCATGTCTGCAAACGACGGGGCAGCAGCTGCAAAAGGGAGAAGCCTGGTCTGAGTGGGATGGTGTGGGGCAGAGGGAGAGGGATTGCTGCTGGGGGTTTGGGGGGACCCACGGCCCCCTGTTCAGAGTGTACACAAATGGCAGCAGGTCCCGTCCTGCCACGTGTCCCGCTCAGGACTGCGGTTTCGCTTTGCCCCACTGCTCTTTCCGTGCCATTGCTGTAAGGGCTTTGCCAGCTCCTGCTCTCCCAGCTGCTCCAACGGGGCAAGTGCCTCGCTGCTTCTGGAAGGCTTTTGCCTCTACTTCTGCTGCTGTTCTCGCTTGCAGTTGAAAAAGGGACCCAAAACCAGGTGCTGGACACTCTGCTCCTGTAGTTTCCAGGATCCTTTGCCCAATACCTGGAGCATCCTTGCCCGGGTGACCTGCTCTGGACCTTACTCCCCTGCCAACCTTCCCTGCCCGACCGCGCTGCTGTCCCCTGCTAGAGGCAGTGAGCCCAAAGCAAGTGCATTCCCCGAGGGCTGCAGGGTCAAGGATGGCTGGGATGGAAGTATCAGTGGTTCCCAGGGCCGGTCCCCCACCGGGGACACGCTCACCTTGCTCATCGGTGCCGGTGCCTTGCCGGCTCTGCAGAGCACCCAGGAGGAAGGAGGTGATGTCTCTCGCCGTGGTCACGAGGCGGGCGAGGAGCTCCTGCCAGCTCTGCGCCAACTCTGCTGCCCGCATGGAGGCGGCCACCTCCGGCACCTGCAGCAGGCACCTCCGCAGGGCTGCGACGGCTCCTGCGCGAACACCCACCTCCGGTCACGGCGGTGGCCGGTGCAGCCCCAGCTCTCCAGCCTGAGCCTGCAGCTGAAACGGCTCACGGGCAGGAGGGTGAGCAGGGCCCCCAGGCGAGGGGCACGCTGGGCAGGTGGAGCAGCAATACGGGGAAACTGAGGCAAGGAGGTGGCATCAGCACCGACTTGTGGCCCCAGCCCCGCCTGTACGATTGCTGCCTGCTCCAAATTCCAGGGGAGGAGACCTGCTGCAGGAGCCGCTTGCTGTCCTGCCAGGCCGGGGCCGTACCGTGCATCGGCGCAGTGGCTGCTGCCTGCAGAAGGTCCCGGCATGCCGCAGCGTACTGGGCTTGCAGCACGTGGAGAAGGTGCTGAGCGAAGCACAGGCCTCGGTTGGGCAGCGTCAGGGCTGCTTCGGCCTCCAGGGCCAGGCTCTTCATGGTGCCACTGTCTGACCTGGGGGAAGAGGCAGACGCTGCTGCGAGGATGAGGGAGTTTTCTGCCCGTCTTGTGCCATGCGGCTCCTTCCTCCCCCAGTGCAGGCTCCTGCACCCCAACCCTACCCAGTTCCCCGCTGCAAGGCTATTTCAAACCTAAGCCATTGCTGCCCTGAGCTATAAACGCAGACTCTGGCGAGATACTGGTGCTGTCAACGTGCCCTCAGGGGCTGTCGTGCCACCGCGGGGAAGGGGAGAGGCTGGGAGCTCATACTTCTGCAGGATGGTCTTCATCAGCACGGCTCCGGCTTCAGCCTCCTGCACTCGGGGGCTGCGCAGGGCGTCCTGGGCCAGCTGGAAGAGAGCTAGGGCGATGGGCTCGGGGAACGTGGCGGGGAAGTAGCGGACGAGCAGCTCCGAGGCCAAGTCTCTGATCTGCCAAGACAGGAGAGGCGGAGGGAATCGGCACGTGGGAGCAGGGAAAGTGGCCAGAGTAGGGCAGGAGGAGAAGCATGGTGGGCTTCCCCTCTGAGCCTGCTAGGGGCCAAGGCGGGCATCGTTATGACCTCACCTCGGCTTTACGAGGCTCACCTCGTTAGTGCTGTCCTGCAAGCAGCTCAGCAGCGCCAACAAATTGGGCCGGGAGAAGAAGTCCCAGCGGCCGCTCTCCCTGGCGTAGCTCAGCAGCGTGGCCATGGTCCCTGCAGCGGGGACGCGGGGCGGTGGGACGGGGTCAGCGGGGAGCACCCCCACAGCCGAGAGGCGATGCTCCAGGCAGGCCGCCCGTACTCACGCGGGGGCTGGCCTTTCTTCCTCTCGGGGCTCCAGGTGTCCGTGCAGGTCTCCAAAACAGCAGCCAGAAGGAGCAGAGCCGTCTTCTTCCTCTGGTAGTTGGAGCCCGGGCTGAGCGAGGCGACGCTGAGCTGCAGCAGCCACTCCACAAAGCCTGCGGGCAGAGAGCGCGGCAGCGAGCGACGCTGGGCCGGGCGCCCACGTGCGAATTCCCCAGGGCTGTGACGGAGGTGCTGGGGTGGCCACCTCACCTACCGCCCGGGCGAGCCGCCCCGCTCCCTCGCCTGGCTCCGTGCCTCGGGGCACCTTCCCTCGCAGCTGGGCCAGCGAGCTGTCCCGCAGCCGGACCAGCGCCTTCCTCACCGCCGCCTGCAGCAGCTGCCGAAACGAGGAGGAGTCGCAGTTGAGGTTGAGGGGCAGGAACTCCCGCAGCAGCCTCGCCTCGGTGCCCGAGAGGGGCCGGCTGGTGCTGGGGCCGCAGCAGAGGAGACCCAGTGCCGCCAGCCGAACGCCTTCCTCGCGGGCACCCAGGCAGCAGGAGAGCCGCTCCAGCGCCTCGCCCCGCAGCGGCAGGTCCCCCGCCACGCTATTCTGCGCCTTCAGCAGCGAGACCCAAGCCCGGAGTGACGCCGTGTCCCGGCCACCGAACCGGGCGGCCAGCGGTGCCTGGGTGGCCGGGAGCTGCCGCAGGGTCCAGGCGAGGAGGTGGTTGGCGGCGTTGCTCTGCAGGATGGGCAGGGGGGAGCGGAGCGCCTGGGAGAGCAGGGGCAGCCAGCACAGCGCCCACCGCTCTGCCAGAGCCGACTCCGCGTCCCGCCGCCCGTCCTGCCGCTCGGCGCGCTGCTGCCGCACCAGGGCCTTGTAGACCTCGGTGGCCGCGGGACAGAGGTGGTTGGTGGAGAGGCAGCTCAGGAGGTGCTGCGGCAGGTCCGGGTAGGCGTCCAGCACCTGGGAGAAAGGCGGGCGACCCTCATCTCCCTGCCAGGCTGAAGGCCGCGTACAGTGGGGGACGGATCTGGGTACAGACCACGCTGCGGCCACCCACGGCACTAAGCATCTCCGGTACCCCAAGCTGCTTTTGGCCAGATTTTGGTGGGCATCAGCAGGCAAAGCTTCCCTCCCCGCTAGCAGTCCCAGGGATGCATCACTGTTGCTGCAGCTCACTACCCCACCAGGGATACTATCCCTTGGGTGATGCTAAAATGCCTCCCCCCCGGCTGGGAAGGCTGCCTGCCCGCATGGCCGAGCTGGGCAGGGGAAGGTGACAGGCAGCAGACAGAGGCTGTGCCCCCCCGGCAGCGGCACCAGCCAGGACAGAGCCTCCCCGTCCCGCCGCTTTCCCTACCTGCTGGCTGCCCACATAGGGGACGACGGCACACAGGGGTACGTATTTGGCTTTGATTTGCCACGGCATCGAGACCACCCTCTGCAGCGTCTGTTGGTAGAGGGGTCTCTCCTGGTCCTGGAAGCGCTGGCACTCAAGGTGGTAGATCTCCAGGAGCAATCGGAAGGAGCTGTGGATGAACTCAGACACCCCTTCCACCTGGGAGGAGAAGGACAGCGAGCAGGAGCGGTTAGGGTGGGCTCCCCCTCCTGTCTTGCTGCATCAGGAAAGACCCTTTGTTTTCCCGTGGCTGTGGACTTTCAGTACCGGCCGGTAACCACGGGGTTAGGAGCAGGGGACGCGGGGATGACAGGCAGTGAGCCGGCAGATGTGGACAGGCTGGGAGTGCACCGGTGGGTGCTGCCTGGGGAGGGCGAAGCACTGGGACAAAGCCAATACAGGGCCGTGTGTGACAACTGCCCCGGCCTCAGCAGCGTGTGTGCCCCTGCCCTGGCAGAGGGCAGCTGCAGGAAAAGGGGGTTGTATTCGGTCGACGGAGCCGAAACAGGCAGGGGTGTGTTACGGGCAGGGGAACGGTAGCTTGAGCCGCACGAAGGAAGGGCTGTTTCTGGCTACCGCGGCACAGGCCTTCGGCAACGCCAGCCTTACCGGGGTCTCGGCGTTGTCCCACACCAGCCGGGTGAGCTGCCGGAGCAGCTCGGTGTCCTGGGCCAGGATGCGGGTCCCTGTCAGGTGCCAGACGGCAGGCAGGCTCTCCCGCAGGCGCTGCAGCCACAGGGCGCAGGCTGCAAAAGCAGAGAGCTCCGCTGCAGCCCTCGCCCCGAGACTCGCTTGCGGCAGAGCCGACACGGGCTGCCGGGATTAAGGACCCCGTGTGCAGGGGGAGCAGTTTCCCTGTCAGGTACACAAGAGCCCAAGAGGGTTAGTGTCCATCAGGCTGGAGCAGAAATGAATAGCAGTTTCCAAACCAGCTACCGAGATCCAGAAAAGCATCTTCCCTGGGAGAAGATGAAGTGCCATGGCGGCTCCGTGCGTCACAAGCACAGTGAACCTTTCAAACCTCCCCGCCACGGCGGGGTCATCGTCTCCTACCTTGGAAGCAGTAGTAGTAGTGGCAGTCCTTCTGCTCCTTGGTCAAGGCACACACAGCGGGAAAGACCACGTCCAGCAGCAGGCAGGCCTGCAGGAGCACAGCGGCTCAGGGAGTAGGCAGGCACAGGCTTTCCAGGGTGCGAAAACCCCGCCACGAGACAGGCGAGGAGAGCGCTGCCTGGTTTTTTTGCTCTTACAGCAGCTTATTGCTAGCTTTTGCTCCCTGTCTGGAAGTCCTCAGCTCTTGAGGACTTGGGAGATGCTGGAGATGGGCAGAGCTGAAGGCTGTGCTCTGCCCAGGGCAGCCCCGGGTTCACGCTGCGGGAACGCTACTGCCGCTTCGCTTGTGCACTTTTGGCACCTCCTGGCTTCTCGGCCCCCCCCAGGAGAGGGAAATCGCCACTCAGATATCTTTGGAAAAAGCAGGCTTCTGGCTAACTCGCCATGCTGAGCGGGATGCATGGAGCCGCCGGTGTGGAGCGGTGCAGCCTGGCTCCATCCCCCAGGCATCCACAGCCCCCGCCAGTGGCTGCCAGCCCTCTCCAAGGGCTCCCTCAAGCCCTGGCCGTTGGGTATGAGCTCTCCTACCTTGTGGGTGAAGCTCTCCAGCTGGCAGCTGAGGATTTCCATCCTGCAGCATGTCAGCAAACCTCTGGTGAGCACCAGCTTCTCCAGCCCATCTGGCTCCAGGACATGGGGGGCTTCCACCGCCAGCTCCCCAAACTTCAGCTCCCCCGCGCCTGCTGGGAAATGACTGCATTGGATGGCAGAAAGATGGCAAACTCAAATGCTGCTCTGAGAGCAAAACTGCCCTGGCTCATCCCGGAGTGACCATGGGAGTTGGCCAGTGGCAGCTGGGGCTCCTGGACCTCAAGCACAGGACACAGCAGCAGAGTCTGGCGTGGACTGCTGGTGAGTGGCACCAGCCTCTGTCCCCTCACACGCCAACACGCCTGTCGCCAATGTCCCCTTCGCCGGAGGCCAGCCCGAGCTCGGGATGGAGTACGCACCTCGGTCAGAGAGCTGGAAGAGGGCCAGCGTGGCGCTAGCCCCGTGCTCGGGCTGGGGGGCTGTGTTCACCAGCATGCTCAGGGCCGTGCCTGCCAGCAGCCTCGTGTCCTTGTTCGGGGCCTGGACTCGCAGGGGAGGCAAAGGCACAGCTCAAAACGCCATTTAAAACCAAACCCCATCTAACCGCCCCCTCCGTGCCCATGCAGGCAACTACACAGGGTCCATCAGACACCCCAGGCGCTGGGGCTGTCTCTGCAGACTTCCCTCGGGAAGGGGAATGGGGAAAGCACCCGGGAAGGACGACATCACTCTGCTCCTCAGGACAGACAGCAGCATCCCTCCCCGGGGCCGTACGCACCTTCCCCCATGCCACCTCCAGCAGCGATCCCAAGAGGCTCTGCAGGGTCTCGCTCTTCCCCGCCGTGCTCCACACCAGGGGGGCCACGTCCTTCGGCAGCGCCTGGAAGAGCTGGAGGCAGGCCTGGAAGAGCAGGAGGGACGGGGTCCGCAGGGATGGCTGTCAGTATCCCTTACCTCCGAAAAAGCAGCGATTCCCCAGGGATGGCCATTCGAAGCGGCTCGGTGTGTTACATCCCTCCTGGACATCGCTGCCGGTGCCCGGCCATTCCTTGCAGGGACTGATCCTTCCCACTCTCCGAAATTTAGCTCCTACCTTGATGACCAGGTAGTCCCACGTGCCGCCGGGTGCAGGCTGGCTCTGCAGTACCCAGCGCAAGGTGGTGGCCAGGCGCTGCAGCAGCGGGGCCAGGTTCTGCCGCCAGTGCTGTCGGCCCAGGCTGCTCTCCTCCATGAACATGCAGACTGCGGGCAAAGGGACAGCATCAGCTCCCGGCACTGTGCCTGCAGCCAGCCCTGCTCCTGGTTAAGCCCAAGGGCTGCGCTGCTGGTAAGCGGGGTGAGAACGGGGCTGGGACGCAGGGGGTGCTTTGGCTTGTCTGGTTTCCAGCTGTCTCAGGTGGGTGGGCAGAGCCATTGGGTCCCCCTGGGACCTCTGCAGAGATCCCATGGATCAGGCTGATCCTTGCTCCCCCTCCCACGAGCGCAGGAGGACCCGGTTTGGGTGGGCAGGGGGTGTCCCATGCATTGGTGGTGTGGGCTGGGAGAAGCTCCCGGAGAGGAAGGACCAGAGACTGACCTGACTGAAGGTCCCCAGGAGACAGCACCTGCAGGGGTTAGAAGGACAGTTTGTCCCACGTGACGACACGCTGGGGCTCAGTGCCTTGGGCAGGAGGGTCCTGCCTGCGCCAGAAGCTGTCCCGGGGATGAGCAAACGGCTGGTGTGACGGGCAGCCACGTGTCGCCGGCTGCAAGCAAGGCCAAACCCCCGGAACGGTGGGAAGAGAAGCAAAGGACCCCGGGAAGCCCAAACCAGAAGGTCCCTGTCACACGCGGGCTCCAGCCAAGCCCCGGTGAAGGCCAGTGCCACCGCACAACTAGGATGCTCTCACCTCTCCCTGCGGTGCCAGGCCAGCCAGCAGCGCGCCCACCTCCTGGGCCAGCAGGGCTTCCTTCCCCACCGCCAGCTGGGTCACTATCTGCCGAGAGACACCCCGAGTCGGCTGGTCTGCCCGGACCCCCGAGAGATACCAGCTGCAATGCGCTTTTAGGGGAGTTCTGCGGCATCATCGTGGCCCCTTTGCCGGTAAGGATGCGCTGCACCGGAGCTGTGCCGGCAGCAGGCAGAGCCAGGTGAGACCATCGCTTACCCTTGTGGCTAATAGAGCTCTGAAGCCGCAGCCCAGCCGGTTGCGTTACAGACCTGTTCCAGTTTCTGGAAGGAGCTGGAGCTGCCGGTTGCCTCCATCTGGAAAGCCAGGACGCAGCGGAGCAGGGGCCGTGCCTCCGCCTCACCCAGCACCCGCAGACCCTCGCTCAGCACCCGCGACAGCAGGAGAGCCTCCTCCAGGTGCTTGTCTTTGCATCTCTTGGCAGTACTCCTGAAACGGGACCGGGGATGGTGGCGAGGATACTCGGGTTCAGTGGGGATTGGGGTAGGGGATGCCCCCAGCTCGGTGGTGATCAGGCTTGGGGTGCCCCAGTTCAGTGTGGATTGGAGTGGGGGTACCCCAGCTCGATTTGCATTGGGGTGGGGGTGCCTCATCTTGGTGGGGATTAGGGTTGGGGTACCCCAGCTTGATTTGGATGGGGTAGGGGTGCCGCAGCTGGACAGGGCTTAGGGTTGGAGTGCCCCAGCTTGCGACGCTCCTCTCTCCCAGCTGCACTCAGCATTGGGGGGGGGGGGGGGGGGGGGGAACTCGTCAAAGCTCAGAGTCCACAACCCAGCCCGGTCTGGCAAACGTGGAGCGGGAGTGGGGTAGGCAAGAGGCCCCCCAAAAATCCTAAAACTTGCTACCCTGCTGCTGCAGAGCGGGCTGGAAGGGGATGCGGGCGAGCGGGGGGTGGCTCGGTCCCCAGCCTCCCTCCCTCCCTCCCCACCCACGCCCGGAGTGGGGGGGACGCTCGGGGGACCCGCACCCGGGGAAGAAGCCGAGATCCGCGCCGGGGGGGGACGACACACCCGCGGCCGGAGGATCCCGGGGTCCCCCGCCCCCGGGACCCGTGCTCTTACCCCGCGAATCGCCGCAGGCAGCGCAGGCAGGAGAGGACGGGCTGAGCGATAGCCAGCTCCCCGTAGAAGGTAGCGCAGGCCCGAGCCTCCCGCTCGGCTCCCATGGCCGGGGCCCGGCAGCACCATAGAGCTCGGCCGCGTTCCTGCCGGCTCAGCGGCCCCCCCCTAGCGCTAACCAACCCCCCCCCCCCGGCCCGGCGGGCTCCGGGGGACGCTGCCGGCCCCGGGCGAACCGGGGGAAAGCTGGGGGAGAAGGGGAGAGATGGGCTTTTGGGGAGAGAAACGGGGTTGTTAGGACGCTTGAGGGGGATCGGCATCAAATCCGAGTGGGTTTGTTCGGGTGCTTTTCGTCGGTTGTCGCGCGGTGCGAACTGTGTTAACCGGCGCGATTTTAAGATGATTTTTAAAGGTCCTGTCGTGGTTTAACCCCAGCCGGCAACTAAGCACCACGCAGCCGCTCGCTCGCTCCCCCCTCACCCGGTGGGATGGGGGGGAAACTCGGGAAAAAGAAGCAAAACCCACGGGTTGAGATAAGAACGGTTTAATAGAACAGAAAAGAAGAAACTAATAATGATAATGATAACACTAATAAAATGACAACAGCAACAATGAAAGGATTGGAATGTACAAATGATGCGCAGTGCAATTGCTCACCACCCGCCGACCGGCACCCCGCTAGTCCCCGAGCAGTGATTCCCTGCCCCCACTTCCCAGTTCCTATACTAGATGGGACGTCCCATGGTATGGAATACCCTGTTGGCCAGTTTGGGTCAGCTGCCCTGGCTGTGTCCTGTGCCAACTTCTTGTGCCCCTCCAGCTTTCTCGCTGGCTGGGCATGAGAAGCTGAAAAATCCTTGACATTAGTCTAAACACTACTGAGCAACAACTGAAAACATTGGTGTTATCAACATTCTTCACATACTGAACTCAAAACATAGCACCTACCAGCTACTAGGAAGACAGTTAACTCTATCCCAGCTGAAACTAGGACAGGTCCCTTCCAACCCGAACCGTTCCATGATTCTAGGATTTCTGTGTCTTTATTAACCGTAATTATAACTCCTGACTAACACATCCCACCGAACCTCACCCAGCCGCTATCGAGAAAGCGCTCCTTGCTGGTTTTGACCTCGAAGGGTTGGTTTTTCCCTGCGTTGTTTCTCACAGCGGCACTGGGGCAAGCGATGCCCGTGAGCGATGCTCGGGTGAGTTGGCGGCATGGGCAGCCCGGGGAGAGCGTGGCTGGGACGGGCCAGCGTCTGCGCCGGGTGACCGGGAGGGTGCCGAAATGTGGCTCCCTGGGCGAGCGCTGCGCTTTGGGGACAGAGAGGCCCCAGCCTGCAGTTTTTTGGCAACATTTGCCAGCAGCATCCACCTCTGTTCCGCTTTAGAAATCAGCCTGGAAGCCCAAATCCAGCCAGGGGTCCACGTTTGCCCTGACTGCAGCCAATATCAACCAGTGAAACAGCCCAGGATTTACCCCAGGTAAGGCAGAGCAGCGCAAGAAGACGGTCCCGTCCCTCAGACCAGCTCCTCCGTTCCCTGAGCACCACGGCCACCCCACACGGGTGATGAGGGAGTGGGGGGAAGCGCTGCCAAACCAGAGCTCCCACGGGTGCCGGCACGCAGGAGGGGCAAGGCGGGCGGGGGGGTTGGTGCTCCCATGTTTTAGGGTCTCCAAAACTCCCGTTCCCATCTCCTTGTGCTGCCTGCAGAAGGGAGAGGCAGGGGAGGGAGAGGGGGATTTTTTTCTGGTTTCACCATAGGAAGGATTTTCAAACCCTATAAATTCACTTTTGACAAGTGAACGGCTAAAGCAGATTAACCTTTTTGCTAATCCTCTATAATGGCTTTGGAATCTCCTTAACCAATAAGAAAATGATAAGAGCCTGTTTCTTTTCTTTTTATCTATATCTATATTGTCCTCCCTTGTCTGCATTTTTTTTTCTTTCTTGTTTTATTTTCCTTTCTTTTCTAATATGAAATAGCCCAGCGATCCTATCTTCTGGAGGCTCAGTAAACAGAACATCAGTAATCCTTTTCCTTTATTCCTCTCCGCTAACAGGGTGCAGAGAAGTGTCTACCGATTGGGATTTGATTACCAGCAGCTATCAAAAGTCTCTTTGTAAGATCTGGGTCCTAAATCCCATAATTCTTTGATAAAAGAAGTATTACCAGTCCATTTTCTGAAGTGAAAGGTACGGGAGGAATGAAAGAAAGCAATCAGCGGAGATCCTAATAGGCTAAGTGCATGTGCGGCGGGAAGCCAGGGACGGGCAGGGGAGGCCAGGGAAAGGCATCCTTTGTTAAGGATGGGGAAGGAGAATTAATCCGCTTCGGGTGTATGATTATGACAGCCAAGAGCAGAAGGGCTTGGATCCTGCGCCTGCCCACGGCATGTCCCTGCCCTACAGCCCCTCTGGACCGGCACGGTGTGGGGAGCAGAACCTCGCCCCACATCCATCTCCTGTGACAGCCTTTGGGTACATGCATAAAAGCCGGGAGCAGTTTGCGATGATCCCCGGCATTAGTGCATCCCCAGTGCCTCTCTGGAGCGCTGACACCTTGGCAGAGCAGCAGAGAACATGTCCAGATGGGGCGGCTACAAAGGCGTCTTCCTCTCAAACCTACAGCAAACATGTAAAGATTCATAGAGCATGGTTATAATTTATGTTACACCATCGGAATAGCTGACGGAGAGGCAAATAAAGGGATGGAAGAAAAAAATAGTGGTTTGGTTTTAAGTGAGATTTTACAGAGATTTGAGGGTCACAGGTAGAGCGGCTATGGGGCATCTCTTCCCAGCGCTGGGAGACCAGCAGAGTGAGGAAGGGCAGGCAGAAAGCAGGGCCAAGGGTAAAAGAACGGGGACTGAGAAGGGGCTCTTCTGGAGACTGGCTCTCAGTTTTGCGCAATGCCGGAGGGGTTGCTGGGCTGTTCAGCATGAAGTCACGAGGTGCCACGAGGACCTTTGCTGTGCAATGGTTTCACAGCACTCACCTGTGTGTCTCCTCGGGGTACCGTGAGTGGGACTGGTATCTTCTCTCCCCCGCAAAGAAACACCAAGCCGGAGAGCGTTCCCCGTGTGAGCTCCTGAAGCCTTGCTACTCACCTTGGCATAAACTGCACTGAGGGCAAGAGAACTTGGGGTTAAGCTTTCCTAAGCAACCTGAGCTCAACCACACCTTCTCTGTTTTAATCCCAGCTACTCATTTCCGTTATAAGCCCAAGATGGAAGATGTCCTGTCTCCTCCCGTGGATCGCATCTGCCAGGCCTTGCTGTTTGGCCTCAGGAGGGTCGGTGCCAGGCGTCCCCTCCTGTCCTGAGTCACCGCTCTCGGCCGTAGCCTCAACCCAGTCTCTCTTGCTGGGCAGAAGAAGTTGGGAATGGAACTGACAAAGCTCTGGGGAAGCCTGGCTGCCCCAGGCAGCTGTCCTGGCTGCTCTGGGCTCGCTGAACTGCCCATGAGCTGTGGCACCGAGACCACGCTCCTGCCCGAGCTGCTGCGGGACCTCGCTGCACGCCTGCCTGCCTGCACACAGAGGCAGCAGGCAGCAATCCTCCCCTTCCATTCCTGACACCGAGCAGGGGTAGAGCTCAGCCTTACAGGAGGTGGCTACATCCCACTAAGCTAAGCCACAGAGCTGCCGCAAGCTGCCGGTAATCTAATTTATTAAGGGCTTTGAATCCTTACAAAGAGCATGTTGGATACATGCAAAGCATCTGCATTATCGCTGTGATTAGGGCAGCAGAGGTGGGGGAAAGGGGAAGGAGGGAAAATACAATTTCTCTGCTTTCAGCAGAAAATAAATCAACTTTCACAGAGAGTTCTGGTGCAGCCAAAGGCTGTGCTATCATTAAAAATGATTTTTTATTAAGCTGAACTCTCTCCTCTCTCATATTGTATGATATGACAGCTCTCTTTTGATGGGAAAGCTTTCATTTGGCCAGAGAAAGGGATAATTTGCTTCTTTTAAGGAGTTAATCCTTTGGTCCATTTCCGGGCTGGGAACAGCTATCCTCCCCCTTCCTTGGATCGGAGGCTGCAGCACAATGGAGATCATAACCGCCTCAAATCTACACCCGAGATGGAGAAATCAGATTTCCTTCTCCAGTCATTTTTGTGGGATTAGCTAAATCTTAGATCCACACTAACCCTTCACAAAGCTGCCAAGATTAGTTAGAATTTATTTTATTCACAGGGGGGTTTATGGTTTTCTTTCCAAAGGGATTATATCTCTCTCTCTCTATATATATATATATATTTAGGGTGGCTTCAGTCATAAAGCAGCTAGGTTAGAAGGAGAAAAAGTGCGTGTGTGTATAAAATAAAAACTTGGCTGTGAGAATGACAGTCGCTTGAAATGCCAAGACAAAGCAGCAATTCTGGATGGCTTCACCAGTCCGTTTTAAAAGCTACCTAAGCTGTCATTTTCCTGGTGAGACCCCACTCCGGATTTAGCGCACAAAGAGCAAACCCTGCTCAGCCCGAGCTGCCTGATCCCGCGGCCGCTGCTGCCGGCAGAGGATGTCTTCGGAGCCAGCGTCGGATGCCGACACCGGCCGGAGAGGCCTCAAGAAGCCGTGTTCGTTCAGCATCGAGGACATCCTCTCGAGCCCGGCAGAGAAGAGCCCTCAGGTCCTGGTCCCGCTGTGCCTCCGGAGCGTCTTGGACTGTGCACCCAAGGGCCTGTGTGAGCTGGAGACCATCCCAGCCAGCTCCCTGCAGGAGGAAGAGGAGGAGGAGGAGGAGGAAGAGCTGGAAGGGGCAGGCTGCAGCTGCTGCTGCTGTTCTCACACAAGCGTCCGTTCCCTGCAGGACTCGCCAAGTTGGCTGGGTGAGTGTTTGGGTTTGATTCGCATCGTAGGGCTCATGGAGGGGCTGGTGCCAGTGCCGGGTGGAGGGGAAAACCTGGGCGTTAAGTGACAATATAGCGTCTGGCCTGCCACCGCGGTGGTCTCAGACCCCAGCTCCAGCACGCTGAGCTCCATTCTCAGCATGGCTCCCAAGAACATGCACTTTTACCTGCAGTGCTACCAGGGTTTTAAAAGCAGCAGGTGCTATTTATTACTGGATATTACTGGTTCAGTGTAAAACACTTGAGAGCATGATGCTTCTAGGGGTGGAAGTTCTCTGTGGAGTGTGGGGCCCAATGGTCATGCTGCCCATGCGTAGAGCTACAACACCGGCCCTGGGGAACCTAACTTGTCCTTTAAGGAAAAGGGGTTTTGGCTACATCTAGCAAAATTACTGCATCTAGGGGAAAAAAAAAAAAAAAGTAGCAAACCCTTAAAAATGCAGTTCAAGAGCATCCTGAAAGTTCAGAAATCCCCCGTGTCAGGACTGAAACACAGCTCCTCTTTGGGCTGTGAGTTTCCATCCATTTTCTGGAGCTGGCCATAGTGCGATTGGTAAGTAAACAAGGAAAACACAGTCAGTGCTCCCTACCTGCCCACTTCTCCCAAAGTGATGCCCTAAGTCCTTCTCTGGCTTACATGGTGATCACGCAGGTTGTCACCAGCACCAGCTGACCGGCTGCCTCCTTCCAAACAACACGCGTGGATGCAACTTGTGCCTGAACTGCCTTGAGCAAGATGGGTGTTTCAGCCCCCCCACCTCTAACACTGCCGCTGTACCTCTCCCCTTGCAGATGCCCGGTTCCCCTGGCCCATGCGCCTTTTCCACTCGGCAGTCCGGGTCTGTAGGAGTCCCCAGGGGAACCCGAGCGAGCTGCAGACTTTCCACCAGATCCAGCGCCGGACGCGCCGGCATCGCACCATATTCACCGAGGACCAGCTGCAGGCCCTGGAGACGCTTTTCCATCAGAACCAGTACCCAGACGTCATCACCCGTGAGCACCTGGCAAACCGCATTCACTTGAAGGAGGAGAGGGTGGAGGTGAGATCCTGCTATCCGGTGAGGTGCTGTTTGTTGCAGCCCCCCAAGAACACAGGCCGGGGCACTGTGCTGTCTTTTTCGGGAGCTGCAGACCCAGGGCCTCATTTTAAAAACCATTCTTGGGTATTTGACTAAACACAGTTTAGGTTTGGCAAGCAACGGAAGAATATGAAATAGTTCTGCTGGGCTGATTTGTTCTGGTATCCGGTCCCATAAACTCATGTACTCCCTCTCCTAGAATCACCTATATAAACACACAGACATGCCCAATTCTGCTCATCCCCTGCACCCAAACGTATATTCCTTATTTATGGGATCTGCGTGACTTCTGAATTTGCCATGGGGGTGTCCCAGCTCCCTTGTGCCCCTTGCATGTATCTGAGAAGGACTGCAGGGGAAGGACTGATTAAATTTTGTATCAAACTTTTATATCGGGAAATGTATTACAGTATCCTAAAGCTTATACTGTACAGTCCAGGAGTGTAACTGCCTGCCCCCCTCCAAGTAACGCATGAAAAGCAGAAGTTCTTCTCTTGTTTTGCACTTTCTAGGTTTGGTTTAAAAATCGGCGGGCCAAGTGGCGGCATCAGAAGAGGGCGTCTGCTTCAGCGCTGATCCTTCAAAGCACCAAGAAGCCCTCTGAGGAGAGCTGTTAGTGGTCGCAGGCTGCATCTCAGCAGATGAACGCCAAGAGCATCCATTTCCCATAGCTGACACGTTCTGTAGGGGGGTAACCCGAGGGGGGCTAACGAAGCAAAAGGGAATCTCTGTGATTCCCAGAGGAGGACAGGCAAAAGCAGACATGGCACTTTCACATCCCAGTTTCTCTTCCAAACTTAGTTCAGGTGGCAAATAACTCACCAGGCATGACCCTCAGATGCTTAAGCAGAAACCACTGCCAAAAGCCCGTGCAAGGGGACAGAGCTGTACCAGTGTTAAATGTGTGTGCTTCAAGACAAGGGGAGACTCCCCTTCTTGTCTCTGCTCTGTGCAGGTAGTATTTGTGCTTGTTTCACTACTGTAGATTCGCAAAATACCCTGCAAATGAATGTTTCCTATTTTCAGCACCTCGACGGCATCTAGAGTTGCTCTTGGCGTTGAGCTTACTGAACAGGCGATTTGTTCCTCAACAAAGAAACGCGGATTTCTCCCTGCAGCCCGTGGCAGAGGCAATCCGTCTGTTGTGGTGAGAGGGGTTGGCACAGCGAGGGCTCAGCTCACCTCCGTGCCGAGCCCGTGCCGGTTCCCCCCCTCAGCGCAAGCGGCGCCTGTGTCCCCGGCAGGGCTGAAGAGAAACCACGTCCTGTAAAGCAGCGAGATAAATAAAACTGTCCCCGACACCTCTGTACGCGCTGTGGGGAGCCGGCGGTGGGGGGCCCTGGCCGTGCCTGCCACCCGTGCCTGCTCGCCGCCGGGCCTTCGCCTGCCCCACAGCCCCGCGGAGGCCTTCCACAGCCCTCGAGCACCCAGCCGGCGGTCCCCGCTCCCCGGGGAGCCCGGGGTGTTTCTGAGGAGCCCTGAGGGGGCCGGGGGGGAGGTTGTTGTCGGGGGGGGGGGGGGGGGGGGCGCAGGCAGAGACCCGGCGCTTGGCCTGTGGGTGCCAAAGGCCTCGCCCCGGCCCCGGCCCGCACCGGCAGGGACAGGCTGCGGCCCCCGCGGCTGCCCCCCCAGGCCGGGGCCCGGGTCCCCGGCCGCAGCCCCCCGCGGCCCGGCAGAGCCCCGGCCGTGAAGCCGCCGCTCCCCCCCCCCCCCCCCAGCCGGGACCGAGGCCGCACCGTTGTCACGGAGCGGGACCGCGGAGGGGTCCTCCCGGCCGGCAGGGGGCGCGCCGGCCGCCGCGCGCACCGCCCCGCGCGTCTCTCCCTGGGCGGCGCGCTGGGTGCGAGACGTTCCCGGCTCCCCGTGGCGCGGCGGAGTGACGTCACGGCGCGTCGCGTTCGCGACGGCGGCTGAGGAGGGTCAGGGCCCCTCACCGGCCGCCCGGGCCTCCGGCGCTATGGAGGCGGCGACGGCGGTTCCAGCGGCCTCCTCCGGCGCCTTGGTGCCCGCCGCCGGCCCGGGCACCGCCGTGGCGACGGGGAAGGAGGCGACCCCGCCGGCCCCGAGGCGCCCGAAGAAGATCCTGGATGAGGAGGCCTACATCGAGGTAGGCCGCTGGGCCCGGGCCCGGGAGGCCCCGCTCTTCTGGCACCTCGGGTCCGCCCGCGGCCACCGCCCGCTGTAACCCCGGCCGCGGGTCGGGCCCGGGGACGGGGCAGCTCTGGGGCCGCCCGTTGGGCTCCTGCGGCCCAGCCGCGGCTTGAAGCGCCCGTGGGCTGCCCGTCCTTGCCGTGCGCTGCGTGCGGCCGGCCCCCGGGCTGAGCCGGCGCTGCCAGGTGTCCCAGCGCGGCCTCGCAGTTGTCTCTCTGTTTGTAGAGTTTAGAGAAGATCATTCAGCGAGACTTCTTTCCTGATGTGGAGAAGTTGCGAGCGCAGAAGGAGTATCTGGAGGCTGAAGAAAACGGTGACTTGGAGAAAATGAGGCAAATTGCTATCAAATTTGGCTCCTCCTTGGGCAAATCATCGAGGGACACGCCTGCGCCCTGTAAGAACTGGCTCACTGGGGCACAAGGGTTTTATATCTAGTATTGCTGCTCTGGTTTATCTAACTTTGTGCAGGAAGTGCTTACCTTAAAGATGCAAGACTGACATTGCATGGGAATTAGTATACCAGATTGGGCAGTAGCCTGTATCTGATGGCTGATGCTGAATTGCTCTTTGATGATGTCTCATAATCCCTTCTTGAGGGAATGGTTTTGGAAAAAGCAACTATTGAATAACCATTCCTCACGGGCAACTTTTGCCAAGTTCCTGCTGCCTAGGGAATGTTACCTGCTCTAATGTTCAATATTATACTATCGAAACTCTAAGCTATGTTTTGAATCCTTATTATAGTTTTAGGGGTTCTCGTTGTGTTCTCTTACAAATGTGTAAGATTTTCATATATTGGAGACAGAAGGTGTCGAAAGCTCGTGATTATCAGAGGTTCACACAGCAGGTACCCAATGTCCTGTTGTACGTTGGTTTCACTTCAAGTTCAGGTGTGTCTTATACTAAAGCCCAGTCCCCAGCTGAGTGGCTGAGCTCTTGCAGTGGGGTTTAGGTGATTAGCTTTCTTGTGGCAAAGGGCATGTGTCACCAAGTGGTTTCCCTTCCCCCGCTACTGCAGGTGCTGGCCCTGGCCTAGGTTAAGATTGTTATGCTGCTGCTTGCTTCTGTTGGCAAAAGCTGTAGATAGGGTGGCAAATATACTGGGCTGTGGCTCTCCGGTGAATTTTTCCCAGCAGGAGAAAAACAATGTCTTGGATGAGAGCAAAATCTTGTTCCGTGGTTGGGACAGAATTGAATTGAATATTTTAGAGTCTTTTCACAACTGTTTAATTACATTGTTGTTCTCTTGATGTCTTTTGTGACTTGTTTGGCACATGACCCTTGCTGTGGTGGAAGATGTCACAGCAAGTGTTCTGTGCTCTAGCAACCATGTGAACTTCTTTTTTTTTTTTTTTTTATGTCACAGATGTTACTCCAGCCACCTTTGAAACCCCAGAAGTGCATCCAGGTGGCCTTCCACTGGGGAATAAAGCCAAAGCTGGTGTCAGAGCTGCAGAGGAAGGTAGGAGAATAATGTTTCTCTAGCTCAATTCTTCAGCAGCAGGAAAATCCTTTTGTGAGCTCTGTCTCCTGTAAGGGCTTTGGGTATTTAACAGGTATTTAAACAGTTTTCTTTAACCTTCTAGTAGGTGAAAATGATGTGCATTTTTCCTTTAACACAAATAGCTATAAATGCCATAAAAGGTTTTATGTGGAAGTTGGTTATATGTCTTCCAAAAAACAATTTATTATTGTACCACCCTGCGTGTATATATTTTTTTTCACCAAGCTTCATGTTAATTATTAGTGAGTCTGTAGAAGGCTCGCTGTCAGAAGGGATTAAGAGTTTTATGTATAGTGCTCTCATAGAAAGGGAGGTATTAACCTTTCTCAGGCTTCTTCCCTCCTCTTGTTAGGAGAAGCAGAAAAAGATGATAAAGATGCACTTCCCAGTCTGGACAGCTTCTTAGCAAAACACACAAGTGAAGATAACGCTTCGTTTGAGCAGATCATGGAGGTGGCCAAAGAGAAGGAGAAAGTCAAGCATGCTTGGCTGTACAGTGCAGAAGAGGAGTATGCCCAGGTAGGGAAGCAGCTCGGCTGTACCTCTGCTCTTCCAAAGTGACACAACAGGGAAATACCATTTTACTGTGTTTCTTTCTTGTTTGTTTGATTAAATAGAATATTATCTTACCTTCTGTTGTTGAATCCTGCTATAAGTACGGATGAGAATTTGTTGGCTCTGAGCATGGGGCTATTGCATTAGACCGTTGAATTACTCACATTATTGAATAAGAATAGAAAGGTCTTGATTTTGAATACCAAGTGCATGGGGTGATCACAGCTAAATCTGAGCTAAGCCTGAGTTTCCTGGGTCCTGTGACAGCTCGTTGCTTCCTTTTGCAGTCCTGTTTTTTCCCCATCTGTAACGCAAGAACAGCGTTGACGTAGTTGCTGAGGATCTGTCTCTTCCTAAAGCTTTGAGACTGTGAAGCATTGCAGTAAGTGCAAGTATTGCTGTTCTTGGCAGTCTCTTCCATAAGCAGCAATACCAGGGAGAGCAGCTGAGAACAGTTCCTGTTGTTTGTCCGTCAGCCCTTTATGCAGTTAGATTGTCTTCCTTATTTCAGTGTTCTGTTTCTATTATCAGTAATAATCCCTTCAGCTGCTGAAGTAAAGTACTGTACCCAGTGTGGCAGGTTGCTTCGTGGGAGGTTAGGGAGCTGTTCTGGGGCTGCCATGTCAATCTTTGTCCATCAGCAGCGAGCAGCTGGCACTGTTGCCAGATGTGTCAGTGATGGATGTGAGCTGCAATGCCTTTTAATGAAGTTTGGCACTGATGCATGAGTGTTTACTGCTGTTGTTGTGAGTGTTGTGTTTTTATCCCAGCTAATGTAAACCCTCGGAGTCTGTTACAATAAAAATGCCCTCTGTGGCTCCTTATGCTGCTTCTTTGCTGGAATGCTTTCATCCAGAATTAAAAGGCAGGCAACAGGAGAACATTCTCAAAGCACAGGGGTTGTTTCAGGTCAAGGTGAAGTTGCTGGAGCTGGTCTTGTGCTGATGCTGTGTGTCTTCCTGTCAGCCAGCACTCTGTTCAGACCTTGCATTTCCTTGCACAGAATGTCTGTTTGCGTAGCAGACAACTTCGCTATGCCTCATTTAATGTATTCAGTGGCAATACTGCTATTTAAATGTATGTGGACGATACCTGTTAAAGACAACATCAGTTGATGTCTTAATGTATAGCTTCTGGCAGTAGTTGTCTAGTTTAATTAGTGTGAGAATTTTAAAATGGAGTAACTTCTTGGTGGCTGACTGCATTCTATTAGTTTCTTTTTGGTATCGGTGATACTAGTATGCTGGTAACAGCACACAAGTAATCATGTGAATATGTCAAATACTTCCATACCTGTACTGCCTATGGAAATGTTTGGAAACTCTCTGCTACGTGTTGAAGAAGTGTCTGTTCTTTTGTTACTGCTTGCCTCAGCTAATACAGTTTGCATGAGACTAGGATGGTACAAGTATTCTCCCAAGGTTACGTGCCAAAGCCTTGTAGACTGCCTTTATATTGGATATTTGTATTAGATATGTGTCATATGTTTCTCTTCCCTTATTTAGCAATGAATGCTTCATTTGGATTTTGATTAGTTGGTAGAGAAAAAACAGAAAAAGTTTGAACTGTCACAAGTGCTGTCACAAGGTGTAATAAACAGTCATAAAGACAATCTTTCTGAGAAGTTACTTCTTTAGTTCTCACTTGATTTTATACCAGAACTGCATATGGAGTTGTTTGCAAGCTCACCTGGGAACAGGATGGTTTCTCAAATGCCATTTGCCAGACAGAGGGTGCCATGCCAGATGCAAAGTGTGCTAGGGCAGGTAGCTGAGCTCACGATTGAGCTCTCCAAGTTGTGTGTGCCTGATTAAAAGACTGCAGGAGTCTTTCAGACCTGATTTTTTTTTTTTTTTTCCTTTTTTTATTTTTTGTTCCCATTGCCCTTTCAGCGACGAAATGAGAACCTGGCACTTCCTTCAGCAGAGCAGCAAGCTCTGGAGAATGTGAAAGCTGGACTGGAAACCTGGGAATACACGGCTCGAAACACCCTCATGTATTATCCGACAGGTGAGACACGCAGGTTTCTCAGGAGAGGCATTGGTTGTAGGTGGGTTGGCTCTAAACAGTGCTTACAGCACTTCTATAGATGACTGAGCAGCTCTTACTGGTAATACTGCACTTTTTCTTCTGTGAAGCTCAAGATATGCAAAGGTGTTTAAAAAATTCTTATTTTCCTTTTTTTTTTCCTCTCCTTTTCTTTCTTTGGACCTTGCTTCTTTGCTTCTGATTGCAAAGTTTGATCATGTTCTATTTGTTGTTGAGAACCTCATTATCTGTATTATGGAAGCACTTGTTTTCAGGAGCCGAAGGTCTTTCCAGTTTGGTCTATCTTATTTGTGAGCACTTTCTTGTCATCTTTATTCATTCATTGCTTCTGCTCAAAGAGTGCTCCTTGGGCTTGTTGGTCCCTTGGTTGCTACAGAAAACTACATCATTTTGTAGACACAGCTATAAATGACACAGCCAGCTTCTTTTTTGGCTGTAAAGGTACAACTGGCAATTTCTGCAAACCAGTAAAGTAGAGAAAAGAAAGTCTTGTTGATGGTTTTCTTTAAAAAAAAAAAAAAAAAAAGAAAAAAAGAAAAAAAAGAAAAAAAGAAAAATCTGATCTTTAGTTTATAGATTTCAGGTGTTACAAAGCATATATCTAGTGCAAATTTTGTTTTAAATTGCTAGAGATACACGATACACACTGCAATTGCTGATGGATTCTATGTTGTGTAGGAATGTGTGGCAAGTGTCACATTGGTTGGGAGCTTTACAGCACGCTGCCTAGTGTTACCTGAGCCCTTCCGTAAAAGACATTTTGCTTTTCAAGGTGTACCTGATGAGGATGATGTATTTAAGAAGCCCAGGGAAGTTGTCCATCGAAACACCCGTTTCGTGAAGGACCCTTTTAGCCAAGCCGTGAGCAAATCACAGCTCCAACAAGCTGCAGCCCTCAATGCTCAGGTTGGATAATTTTACTACTTCTGACTAAAATTTTGTTAGACTCTGCCCTCTGGTGTTGTTCATCAACCAGGAGAATTGTGTGTGTGCTAGATACAGCTGACTCACACCTTTCTCCACGTGAATGGCATTGTCTTTTTTTACTTCAGTACAAACAGGGCAAAGTGGGACCAGATGGGAAAGAACTGATACCCCAAGAGTCTCCAAAAGTGAATGGATATGGATTTGTGGCTACCCCATCTCCTGCCCCTGGTAAGAGGGTTTTCTTATTTTTTCTGTTGTGAGAGGACTGCTACTGCACTTATTTTGGTGCTCTGTTTGTTCAACCCTGAGGTATCACTGTTGATTTAGACAAGGAGGTAAGCCTTCTATCTGTATATGTCTCATGAGCTGGTGACTTGCTTGTGTACTGTGTATGCCTGCTCGATGCAGTGCTTAAATCCTAGTCAAATACTCTGGCAAGAGAAGTCATGCAGTGTCTGAGAGGCTCTGAGCAAGCTGCTGTGCCGTTGCTTAGGAATCATCAAGAGGGCGGTGAGCCTTCCTAGGCAACTGGTGTGCTGTGGCTGCTTGTTTTATCCCTGGGTGATGCTTCTCTAGAGCTTAAAGATAAGAATTCAAACATTTCACAAACATTAACCTTCCAACGAGTTCAGGTGCTCTTTTTGCAAAACAAGGAGCATTCACGTCAGTGTGTCCAGTAGTTTGCTGAGTGATGGTTCAGCCTGGCTCATAGGGCTGTGGTATATCTCGCTTCCTTCACAGTCTAACCTACTGTTTTCCTCCAGGTCTGCTGCTTTCTAGGTTCTTCCTTTGAATATGCTTGTGTATTATAGATTCCTTTTGTTCAGATGTATTAACCACAGCATACTTTCGGTTAGAACAAACTGATTATTTTTGTTCCAGTTGAAATGTGGTATCTGAATTTTTAGCTGTTCTTCACCAGCCATTATGTTTCCCTGTCTTTTGTTATTGTGCTAAAGGTGAACATACTGAGGCTTTTCCTCTGGAAAGCCTGTAGGTGGCATTTGGATCGCACCTCGTTTCTCCGTTGTAAATGCCTTTTCCAAACTCTGGACAGCAAGATTTTCTAGCCAGTGACTTAATTGGGCTCTTCAAATCTATTCTGCAGTTGTAGCTGTTAGACAAGGTGCAGTCACTGTTTGGTACAGGCTAGCCTCAAGATGAATTGAGGTTACATTAGGCCATTACATGTATCTTAACTCCTCTGCCCGTTTCCCTGCTTTTACATAGTTCCCTGTGTCGAAGGAGTTTTCATACAATAGCAGAGGGGAAGACTAGTGCCGTAGAGGAAAAAAATGAAAGTGTCACTAAGCAAAAACTGACCAAATGGAAAAAATATGTATATGGAAAGGATAGTGCTTGGGTGGTGTAACCTAGAGGGTGACACAGCCACAGGCAATCCTGCCAGTTTAAGGTCATGCCCTTTTAATGGGAACCACATGTTACTATTCAACATTGGCTGTGATTTCCTCTGCAGTGGAGGGGCTCCTTTGTGTGTTGATGAATTTACTGCATTTCATAATTTGCTTCTCTGGATTTTTTGCGGTGAATGAAGTCAAACGTTTTGCATGAGCATGACTTTTTAAATTTGTTTTTAGGTGTGAATGAGTCTCCTTTTATGACATGGGGTGAAATCGAAAGCACCCCTTTGCGTCTAGAAGGGTCAGAGACGCCATATGTGGACAGAACACCTGGACCAGCCTTCAAGGTACTTCATGTCAGGAGTCAGCACGTCATTCTTTTTGGGGGGGGGAAGGACTAAGAAGGGAAAGGCAAGTGAGTAACTAGTAGATTAACATTGTTATGGGAGTGTGACGCATCTCTGGGCTGTTTTCCCAGTCCTTGAGACTAATAATCTAGGTTCTGATTGGAGGGTGGAGGTGGACATAGCTCCACATGAAAGCTATTTGGTGGAGATACCTGAGGTGGAACACACACTGTTGGCGGGAGAGTGAGACTCAATATTTGATTATGAGCCCAGAGAGAGAGGCTTTCAGAGGAAGCTGAAGAGGCACCTGATTTCTCTGATTTTAATGTATGAATGGGTAGAAATTGTAGGATTTCCCTCTCTCTTGATCTTCTGGCTGTCACAGCCTGGGGCAGGTATATCACTTGAGAGCAGAAAAGGCGCGCTGGCTTTGCTAATGGCACCTGACTCTGCATGCCACCTGTCTCCTGCTGGTGTCATTGAATGTGAGCTGTCTGAGACTCTTAGTTTAAGAAGGGCATAATTTTCTGTATGTGCCTCTGTTTTGTCGGACTCTGAAGCCCTTGACTGATTCTCCTGCTGTTTAGCAATGTCTGTGTTTGCCTGAGAGCTGGCTGGCTACAGGCCAGGCTAGGCAAGACACAGGTGACGTTGTTTGTCTAGGAGAGACAGCAGGAGGAAATGCCAGAGGTAATGGCTGCTTCCTTGACTGAACTGGTTTTACCATTTTTGTTTCTTGCTAAGGCAGGTTGAAGGTCTCCCTCTGTTCTCCCTGGCTTTTATATAGTATATAGCAGCAGAGAGGTGTGGGCTGACCCCAGGTTTAGATCCCTGTAGGCTGGAATCCAACTGTAAAAGGTGCTTTGACTCATTTATGCAGCACTCGTATGAGCGCATTGGTGAGTGAACCGTGTGATGCATTTATAGATCCTGGAGCCTGGGCGCCGTGAGAGGTTAGGACTCAAGATGGCCAATGAAGTGGCAGCTAAAAACCGAGCAAAGAAGCAGGAGGCACTTCGAAAAGTGACGGAAAACTTGGCCAGGTGAGGCTTCTGTTCTGACAGCAGAACTAGGGATGGGTATTTTCTGATGAGACTTCCATCAACATATGTAGAAAGGGAGGAATTATATGAGTACTGGAAGCAGGAAGAGGTACAGTCAAACTAAACATTTTTAGAAATTAAAAAACTTAATTCCTGAGGAAAGGTGGCTGGTGGCAGTTTTTGATACTCCCTCTTATCAACATTACCGTTCTGCCCTTCAGTGACCCAGCCATGCATCTGGATCGGTGTCTTGCCTCATTGCAAAGAGGAGACATGATAAGGCTTGCTTGGCTGGGTCACGGGAAGGACGGAACAGGCTCACAGGAAAAGGCAGGCAGTGCCACTCAGGTTTGGGAGGGATGTAGAAGGTTTCTCTGCACTTGTCTCTCTAGAGCGACAGGCTGCATTTACCTGCAGGCAGAATTCTGCAGCCTGTGGGTCTGTTCTGTGGGGGGACTGGACACCAAGCTTGCCTGTGGAAGCATTGATGCTCTTCCTGATAAATGGCAGATTTTTACTGTAAAATCTTTTAAAACTGTTTTTTATTCTATTCCAGCCTCACTCCAAAAGGACTAAGCCCAGCAATGTCACCAGCTTTGCAAAGACTAGTAAACAGGACTGCAAGTAAATATACCGACAAAGCCCTGCGGGCCAGCTATACTCCTTCCCCAGCCCACACAGGAACTCCTGGTTACAAGACCCCAGCAAGTGGGCCTCATACACCCACAAGCACCCCACAATCTAGGACAGTATCTCAGACGCCGGTATCTCAGGATACTACATCGATCACAGACAATTTACTGCAGCTTCCTAAAAGGAGGAAGGCATCTGATTTCTTCTGAGTATTCTGGTCACCAGCAAGGCGATAGTGAACTGGCTGTGCTCAGCTGTCCGCAAACTGGATGTTGTGAGCCATTGGTAGTAAGGGGTGTCTAGATGCAGCTGCCAGAATGGAAGCCAGCAGGTTACAAGATCTGGGACCAGTGCTACTCTAGACTACATAGCTACAATAGACTGTGATGTGCTTTTTGGAAGCAGAGTATCTCCTGCTGTGGTATAACTTCACTTTGAACTGCATGGGTGGGATGCACAGGGCTGCTATAGCAAAAGGATACTTCCTGCAATGGCAGAGAAGATTCTGGACTCTTGGAAAATGGTGATAATTTTCTAAAGATATATTTCTCTTTTTAAGATGGCCACACATTTAAATATGTTTCTGTACAGATATGTCTATTTATAAAATGTGGTAAGCCTTCCTAAAAGGTTGAACTGGACTTTCTTCCAGCTTGTCAAACTTTGATTTTTGTACTTTGCAGAAGAGGGGACACAACCATGTGTATATTCAGACATGACCCAGAATTTTAGAGTGCTTCTCTTTAATTAAAGTGGAGTTTAAACTGATGGAACGTACAGTGGGCCTGTCAAGAGAGTTGGTACGTTATGAAAACAGTATGCATACAGTTTCAGACATCAGTTCACACTTCCTAATAACCTGCCCTCTTACTTACTGAATCCAAAATGTGGTTGATGCACGTGTGAATTCTGCAGCCGATGTAGTCAGGAACTTGAGAAATGTGAGTGTTAAAGCTGTTAAGTGTCAGCAGCACTGAAAGAAACTTTCCAATGTGTTTTGACAGTAACTTCTCATACCCGCAAACCATATCAGAGATGGGTCTTTTGAGAATAGTAGTGTTAAGCTGTTCATTCACCTCAGCAGATGTACTGTGTCTTCTGTTGCTATACTTTGTAAAGCAAAAGATGAGGACTATTGCTGAAAGGGTCCAGAGAAGATGAAGTTGAGAACCAGCAGTTCACAAGTTAGACCAACTTTGTGATACTGTTAAAACCAGCCATCCTTAAGAGGATCTCGCTTCCTTCTCCTCTCCTTCCCCTTCTGCAGAATGGGATTTGGCTTGCTGCTTGTGCTCAGGCTTTCCTTCATGCAGGTTTTGGGAACACTCACCCTCTTCTGCAGCTGGTGGAGGGGAAGGGATTGTGGATTTTGGAGTCTGCAACCATGAGTGTTTCAAAACTTCATCTATGTGCAACCTCTGAGACACGCTAGGCTGGAGCAAGTGGTGAATGAGGTCCTTGCACTCTGCAGTCAGGTATTTTGAGTTGGGGAAGGGAATCCTGTGTTGTTTCTGAACGCAGATCATTTTCCTGACATTGGAATCATCAAATGGCATTAAAGCATAGACCATTGTATACAAGATGACACCCAGGCTCCATAGGTCAGAAATCCTGGGGTCACAAGGAATGCCCTGTAGCACTTCAGGGGCTGCGTACGCAGCAGACCCGCAGAAGGTTTTGCTGAGAATAGTTCTTCCATTTTCATCCCGAGACAAGGGTTTGGAAAAGCCAAAGTCTGACAGCTTGATGTTGAGGTCTTCATCGAGAAGGATGTTCTCACATTTCAGGTCCCTGTGAGCGAAGTCTGAGTCGTGGCAGTACTTGATGGCAGAAGCCAACTGCTGAAACTTGATGCGAGCGATGTCCTCTTCCATAGCTCCTGTGATCTTGATGTAGTCCAGGAGGTCTCCCTTTGCCCCCAGCTCCATCACAATGTACACTTTCCCAGCTGATGTCTCAAAAATCTCATAAGTTTTGATGATTGAGGGGTGGTGCAAACGTCTCAAAGCCTGTATTTCCCTGGGGAGAAATCTTTCCAGGAAGTCCCGAGGAGTTTTCCTCTTGTCGATTATCTTGACGGCCACGTTGCATTTCAGCCAGTTGCAGTAGGCAGATTTCACTTTGCCATAAGAGCCTTCTCCTAGCGTGTTGCTCAGGCTATAGCCTTTCTTTCCGAGCACCACAGCATCATCCATGGTGGGAGAGCTGGGGGGAGCTGCATGAGTTGGTGCTGGTGTGCATCATGTGTGGTGGCAGGTGGTGGGCCCACACACCATACTGGCTGCCCGGGGCACTGGTGCGGTGGGCGGGCGGGCACCCCAGTGCTGGCCGCTGTGTGATGTCACAGGCAGCCGCCCCTGCGCGCGGCACTTGGAAGGACCTTCCAGTCCATTTATAAAGCTACTGGATAACGTCGTGCAGGGCAAAACTTAACATCGGGTTGCTGAGAGACATCAGTTGTGCTCTGCCTTCTTCATAAAAGGATCTTTATATTTAGTTTCGCTAACAGGGTGGAAGTAGCTTAAATGTTTTTCTTTCCTAAAATGTACCTCGTACCTAAGTCTTTTTATATTTATTCACATGTTAGTCAGGTGAAATTCCGTCTATTGTCTTTTTATATGTCTCAGATGATCTTTCAAGCCCCACATGGGCTTGCTGGGCTTGCTCCTTGTCGGCCAGCTTTCCTCAAAAGGGATGGGATGCTGCTTTTCTTGTCTTCACTGGGGCTGTGTTCAAGAACTGGTTTGGGTTTTGGTTTTTTTTCCCTCATGGGCTTGTTATGGGAAGGAGGTGGCTTCTCGTAAGTTCATTTCCTCATTGTTCATCCAGCCCCTCCATTTTGTAGCTCTGATAATTGGCTGCTTTTGTGGGCTTTGTAGCTGGCTTTTTCTTAAACCCTTACTTGGTGGGGGAGTTCTGACTTCCACCTTCTGGTGTTCTTGAGAAAGGCTCACACCAACACCTTCCTCAGAAGGGCTCTGAGGATTACTGTTTTGCATGTTGATTGCTTCACTGTAATCAGTCTCTGGGGCTTTTTGCTTTGCATTGATTTCAGTTTTTTCAAATTTGTTTTTACAGCTGCTGTGTGTGTGACTCCAAAGATTTGAGGATGTTGATGATCACAACACAGGGGCTAGGGACCGTCCTGGTTCGTCCACCGGCATGGATGACAATATTATTCTGAAGAACAGAAGCGGTACTTCTGACAGCCACGCTGGGGCTTTTGTTTGGTTTTTTCCCTCCCGTTCTTTGAAACTTTCGGCTAATTTTTATAATTAGCCAAAAAAAGGAAGAGCAGTTTTAACCATACATGGCCTGCACTCAGAGCGGTGTGTGCTCCAGTGTGAGCTGACCTTTGAGTGTGGGATGAGCACGTGTATGGTGTGATCCAGCCTGGAGAAGCACCGAGCACCTTTTAGCAGGAAGCAGGCGTAGCCAGATGTGTACACTTTTGCACCACGCCTGAGTACAAGACAGCTTGTGTAACACTTGGCAGTCTTGACATTTGCTATAATCAGGTGATGTTTTACTGAGGGAACATCTATGGAAAATCTTATGCAGCTCTTTGAGCAGTGCCTGCAGCCTTCTGTAAGGTCCAGGGTGTTTGATGCTCTGTTTGGCTTGGTGGAGAGCTTCCTCTGGTGCGGTTTCCACTGCCACTTCCAAGATTCCTGTCTCTGACTGAAAAACCCTTCCAAGGGACTCAATTTTTATAGTGCACCTTATAAAAATCAATTGATCAACATGGCATTGCTAGGAATCGTGACTGCAAGAAATAGTGATTTTGGGGTTTTTTTGGTTCAGAAATAATTGAAGGCTCAGTTTTTTCTTCAAGCAAAAAAATTATTCTCAGGTACTCATGAATGAATGTAAAGGGAATCCATTTACTAATGTTTCCATGTTTCAGAGATGTCCTTTAAGGACTGAACTGACTAAATAACAATGAAGTTCTTAGGTAATTTTAAAAACTAATTATTTATTTCTTAATGATCACACGATCTGCTTATTGCCATGAAATGTAGGACCTCTCTGTTAGGGTACGCAGGCAGATGGTCAGGCCCTGGCCCGTAGTTTGGGTCACTGAACAGACCAGGAGGGAGGAGCAGATGTGACGTGAGATGGCTGGATGCAGCAGGTAACAGGTATCTGCTGGAGCGCGACAGAGAGCACCCCGGGAAATGGCTGAGCTTCACAGATGATTGAGGAGGAGCACGGGGACCACCTGGGGCGTGGAACCTGGCGAAGTGGAGGTGACCAGTGAGAGGTGTCAGAAACACCAAATTTGGCTACAGATGTAGCAAGACTGGGCCCAACAGGAAAAAATAATTAGAGGATGGTTATTTTGAGGAGGAGACAAGGGTGAGAGAAGAACAAGCGTGGGAACATAGAAGTTGGGATATGGGCTGGATGCACGGAAGCAGGCTGTGATCAGCATGCGTATCTCAAGCGTGGTGCCTGATCTCCTCCATCTTCTTGTTAGATGATTCCTACCCATTTGCTGGGTGTGGGAGCTCTCTTCTGGGCATGGGATGCACGTAAAGGCTGGGCAGTGTTCGAGGGACTGTGGATGGGGTGTACACGTGGGTCAGAAGCGGGATGGGGCGTGTGTCTTCCATGGCATTTCAAACTGGTCGTGCTCATACCAAGATGTAGCTGAATAACAGAGAGGGGAATATGATATCTGAGAATGATTAGTTCCATGTTGTGCAATTCATGCTTAAAAGCAGATTGCATTGAATGTCCTGTGGGACAGTGTTGGTTTTGTGTTTGCCCTCAAGCTGAAGTAACCTAGACAGCCCTACTAAAATCACAGTCTCAATTCTGCCAGACTGAAGGGCCTTCAGTCTGTTTGCTGGAAATGTAATTTATTTTCAATGAAATGCTATAAAACTGGATCTCTTGAAGGTGATGTAGTGCTCTTCAGATGGGCTATTCTTGTAATGCCTGCTGTAACGTCTGGTCTCTGCTTCCTGCTGCAGATCAGCCCCTGCCATCTGTAATTACGGAATCAGTAAACTCTTTGTCACCAGATATTTTTGCTGCTGTAGCACTAGCAGGTAATGTGCCTTACAGGGCCAAATCCAGTGTGAAAAACCATCTTGATGACTTGGGGTTTTTTTTCCCCCCTCCCATTTTTCAGAGAGTTATCTTCCTTTTGCTGTTCCTGTATATCTGCATTTTCCTATGTGCAAGGCCCAAACACACTTTCTCCCTCAGCCAAAATAGCACCTGGAGCTCTCCTAACACCGCAGGGGTGGTTTGTGGTGAGCAGCAGCAGCGGCAGGGCTCTCCGCGGTGGCAGGGCTGGCTGCGGTGGGTTACCGGCTGCTGGTGAGAAACTGGGGGAGCCCCAACGGACCTGGGCCCGTGTGGTGGGACGTGGGGCTGTAACATCAGCACGTGCAGAGTCTGTGGGTGCTTGCATGAGCAATCTGGGGCTTGGCTCCTTGCTCCGTGCAGGAAAGAAGCTGAGGGACCACAAGGGATTCTTGTTCTTAGAAGGGGATGGGAAAGAGGGGGGATTGTGGTTGATTTGGAGAACAGCAGAATGTAATTCTTTGAGAGAAAGTTGCAAGAACCATTAGAGGTTCTTGAGAGGTTCTTAGAAGAGCCAGTGAGGACAAGGGGTGAGATGCCATAACCCAGACGGAGAAGGCAGGCTCAGATGCCTTAAAGAAGCAAAAAACTGATCACACCAGAGGTGACTGCTGCTCTTTTCTTTGTGGGGCACAGGGAAGAAAATGCTGAGCAGCAGGCAAGCAGCCACGCAGGGTTCGGTGAGGTGAGGTGAGAAGAGAGACTCTCACAATCACCCCACGCCATGCTTTGAGCAAACAGCCAGCCCGGAGCGGGCAGGAGGCTGCGCTCCAGCTTAGTTTTGGTGATCCCCTGTGGCCTACGCGAGCTGTCTTGTGGCAGGGAGCCGAGTCTGCAGCGGGACTTCCCAAAGGCACCGAGCCCCAGGCTGGTTCTCTGTGCGCTTCACCTTCAGGGCCGAGAGCGTTTCCCCGGGGCGGAGGCGGCCGCCCCTGTCATGGTGCAGGGGCCGCAGCTTTGCACCCACCCGAAGGCAGGTTCCAGGCTCTGCGCTGCTTTCTACTTCTCCGATTACTTAGCTCAGAAGTGAAGCTGTGGTTAGAGATACTTTGTTGTTTTGGAGGACGGGGCTGTTTCTCTACAAAAATAAAGGAAATGGATCTGCTCACTCAGGGCAGTGGGAGATGGAGCAATTCCTGCTTCCTCATATTTGCATTTCTTGCCTCAATCCCAGCTTGCTGCTGCTGGCCCCACAGCAGCCGGCTGCAAGCCCCAGCCAAGGCGAGAGCTGGGTCGGGCTGCCCTCCCTGTGAGCCCCTTCCCTCTGCTCCTCAAGGACACGGCGCCTTTTCTCCGCTGCTTTTTGGGCACTGGTGATCTGCACTTGCTGGTTAGAGAAATTCTCGTTCCCAGTAGCAAACTGGGAGTGCCTGGGACGTGCCAACTCCCACACGCCCTGGGCAGAGGTGTTGGCGTGTTTTCGCTAGCATGCGCTGTCCTCACCCCTCCTGCCCAGGGCATCGGGCTGCCCCCGGCTTCTCCCAGTGCAGCCCCCGGTGCCTGGTCTCCTGCCTGGGGGCTTCGGACTGGTGCAGCCGTGCAGGGCAGCTCTGCCTCGCATCTGCCTGCGGCTCGGCCAAGGCGTCGGCAATCCCATAACGTTGGCCTCCGCCAGCGTTACAGCGCTGGGCACAGCACAGCCTGGGGAAATGGTGCCTCTTACCCTTCGCCTTTGTGCCGCTGTGTGGCTGGGCCATTTATTGCCTGTTTGCTCAAGGGTGCCGTGAGGGTTGCGGCGCTCGCCTGGCACGCGTGCGTGCTCCGGACCTGCCCCTGTTCAGAGCTGGTGGTGTGCCGTGGCGTGGGGAAACGAGGTCTGCCTTTTCTTGGGACAAAAGCCAGGGACAAGCAAAGCAGCCTGTGCCCTGCTCTCACGGTGGAGGCATCGTAGGGTATTCGTTTATACATTATCACGTACGGTGTAATGCCCAGGCCCTGGGTGTCGTGGGCTCGGGGTGGATAAGGAATGTCCTGGATTAGTTTGGGGTCGGCGTGTGCAGCTGGGCTGCAGGAAGCCAGGCTGAGAACAGCCTCCCCCCACGGTGTCCCTTGGGAGGAACAAAGCTGGGGAGTTGTGACGCTCGTGCCTTCGTGCTGGAGGATGTTGTCATGCTTCAGGTCCCCACGGACGCTCGCATCATGACGGTATTTGGCAGCGCATGAGAGCTGGCAAAATGGGTTTTGGCCTAAATCTTCAGGCAGCTCCCTGCTGCTTGTGACGCACTCCAGCGGGTCCCCAAGCACACATCTCTGGCCACGCAGCCCTCCTGGGGCCCCGCAGGGCTCACAGCTCCAGGTGATGGAGCCGTGGCTCACGCTTGCCGCTACGCCAGCTCCAGGGAGCAACTATTCCCAGCTCTGGGCGGGCACCGATTTCCACTGACATGTTAAACTTCACATTTAGGTTTGGAAAAAGCATCTCCCCAATGCTGCTGACCCGAGCGCAGCAACAGCTCCTGCAGGGCCGGAGGCGGCAAGTGCCCAACAAAACTCGCAGAAGCCCCCGTCCCCCTGCCTGCAGGTCGGCAGCTGGCACCCGGCCCGGGCAGTGGCTGAGGGGAAGCAGAAGCAATGTGAGAGCAGAAGTATCTGTATATCCATCAACAATGCTCCTGAGAGAGGTTTGCTGCTGGATATAGTGAGTAATTGGTATTAACAGGGAAACAGGGCGTGCGTAAGATTGGGTCAAAATGGTCCTTATTGGAATTTCAATGTTTTATTTGAAAAATTAAAATTGTAGCATAAAAGTGGAAAACACTTTGTTGTAAACATTAAAAAAATATAAAAACTTCCCAGGCACCTTCCCAGGTTTTGGCTTTGACTCTGAATAGGGTTTTACTGAAAAGCTGGAATTCCCTGCAGAGGAAAGTGCCGGTTCTCTGCTGACCCCAGCAGCCACTGTGGGTCAGCCGCTGTGCCCAGCCCCTGGCTGAGCCCGTGCCCCAGCACTGCCTGAACACCGCTCCTTTGCTTCCAGTCGTCAGAGGAAATTCCAGCTCAGTTTGGGAAGTGGGTGTCGAAGGTAAAACTGCCTTTTGATCCCAAATGCCGCCTGGGCTGACCCCCAGCATCAGAAAAGTTGTGGCACAGGGGCCAATGCCTCCTCCCCAGGCTGGGCTCACTGGTGGGGACAGTCACCACCCTACCCGGCCTGACGTGCAGCAACACCCAGGGTCAAATTCCTACAGGCACCTGTCATTTGCAGGGTCATTAACAATGAGCCGCGCAATTAGTTTTTCTTTATCCGTTTCCTCTCTGGCTGGGCCTGGGAACTGGGAATGCAGTGTTTCCAGGAGGTATGGAAACACAGGCCAGCTCCGGCACCGCTGCGGAGCTGGGAGCCGCCGGCACCAGGGCCCTGGCTGCGGGGACGTCCCGGTGCCAGGTGCTGCTTGTCGGTGTCACCCCTGCGGATGTGAAAACAGGGACCGTGTCACCCCACGGTGGGCAGGCGGGAGCAGATTAATGAAGCAGGCAAACGATGGTCAACCTTGGAGCCCGCTGGGGCTGGGAAACCCCAGCGCTTTGTGCCTGCGCCCTGGGGAGAGGCAGGGTGACCCGGCCGGGAAGTCCCAGCAGCGGCAGGGAAAGGCCGTCGTAGAGGGGATGGAGGGCACCGGGAAAGGCCGTCCTAGGGGACAGAGGAGGCTGGTTGAGGCTGTTACGGAGGGGAAGGGGAAAGGCTGTCTGCTGGTGGTGGTGGAGGTGAGCGGGAAAGGCCAGCCCGGCTGGGGACAGGGAAAGGCTGTCCTGGAGGGACGGAGGGGACTGGTGGAGGCCATCCTGGGGGGACGGAGTGAACTGGGCAAGGACATTCTGGGGGGGTGGAGGGACTGGGGTTGCCACCCCGGCGAGGTAGAGGCCATCCTGGGGGGATGGTGGTGGCTGGCGACGGCCACCCCGGGGGACAGAGGGGAAGCTGTCCCGGTGGGGACAGAGGGCACCGGTGGAGGCCGTTCATGGGGGAGTGGAGGTGGCTGGCGATGGCCGCCCCGGGGGGGCGGAAGGGACTGGGCAAGGCCACCCGGGGGGGGACACAGAGGGGACCGGTGGGGGCCGCCCCGGGGGGCGGGGGCCGCCGGTGAACGCCACGTCCCGGGCGCAGCCGCCGCCGCCTCCGCCCGTGCCCGAACCCCCGCGTCTCCTCGGCCCCGCCCGTCCCCGTAGATGGGCGGGGCGTGCGCAGATACGGGCGCTCGGCCCCGCCCCCGCGCCGCCGATTGGCCGGGAGGCGCGCGGTGGGGAGGGGGGCGTGGCGGCGCGGGGTTGGAAGCGAGGCGGGGGGGGGAAGGCGGCGGGGAGGTGCGGCCGCCATCTTGTGCGTCGCCGGAGCCAGGCGAGCGGCCCGCAGCGTGGCGCCGCCCGACACCCGCGCTGCTCCCGCCGCCGCCGCAGCCGCCGCAGCCAGGGCCGCTGGCTCCCGCCCCGGGGGCGGCGGCGGACGGGGGAGGGGAAGAGCTCCGTGCGGACGGGGGCCCCCCGCGGGCCCGGCGGCGGCCCCTCCTCCCGCTGTCTCCTCCCGCCGCTCCTCGCGTCCCTCCCCGCGGGTTTGTGGCGCTGCGCCGGGGGAGGATGAACGGAGGATAAATGGTGCCCAAGGCGGACAGCGGCACCTTCCTCCTCCTCTTCCTCCTGGTGCTGAGCATCACCGAGCCGCTGCGGCCAGGTAGGGGCGGCGGGGGCAGGGAGGGAGGGCGGCGGCGGGGCCGGGGGTGCCGGTCCTCCCTCCTCAGCCTGCGGGCGGGTCGCGGGCCCGGAGCCGTGCGGGCGCGGGGGACGCCGGGGCTCCCCCCGGGGCGGGAGAGCGAGCGGCGGGCCCGGGCGACAGCCGCCCGGGAGGCCGGCCGGGTTCGCCCCCGGTGAGCGGCGTCCCCGGGAGGTCGGCGCCGGGCGGGTGCGGAGGGGAGCCGGGGCCGTTCCCCTCCCGCCGGGGACGGGTCGCTGCGGCCCAAAGCCGGTCCCGGGCTCGGGGGTTGGTTAGGGCTCAGCCGGCGGCGTCTCTGCCGCTTCTTTATACTTTTAAAAACAGATGGGACCTGGCTGAGTCGTGGGGGGGAACGTCGGTCCCCTGTGCCGGCTGCCTGGGTCTTGAGAGGACTGTGAGTTAGGGTAAAAAAAAAAAAAAAAATCATTTTAAAGTTTGCAGGCTTGCGTAGAAAACTACATAGCCCTGCAGGTAATTAGCAATGGAAATGTGGCGGCATGACTAAGTTTTCAGGTGTTTCTTACTTACCCGCTTTTATGTTGTGGGCCTTGGGTGCCAACAAAACAAGACAAAAAACTTGCTTTCAAAGTGCCATTTGACCATGCCAGAAAGAGAAGAAACCCTGTTGCATCTCAGTTCATATGTCATCTTCCTAGTTCTGTTTTTGCTTCTTCTAGAGAAATAATTTAGCGATGGAGTTTGTGTGGTAGCTGCTAGGCATGGTGCTTTAAAATGTTAAGATGATTGACTTTGGAGAAATGGTTGGTGTTTGCTGGTTGAAAACTACAGCTTTTCTAGGTACGTCGCTCAGTGGGGGTTTCTTTTTGGGTGTTGAACTTGCTTGGAGCTTGGCAGAGCCCTCACGTATCTGGGGCTGCTCTTGCCAAAGAGCATCAATAGCCAAAGCGTGAGGCTGCCTGGAGTGGCTTTGCAGGTTTGGAAACTGTTCTCCCATCGCGCCGTGTGACTGCTCCTGGGTGATACTCACTCCTTTGTAAATAGGAGAGTAATAACGATGGTGTACTTTGAAATCCCCTTGTTCTTTCTCTTCAAAATAACTTTCATGACCCAGACTAATAAAACATAACAGTATTAGTGAGCTGTGTTTAAGCAAGTTCCTAGTACAGCTGAAACACAATTGGGTCAGTGTAGGCAATCTTACTGGAATAACTAACTTGGATGTTGAAACTGCTTTGTGTGCGCCTTGTTTTGTTTTGGCT
Organism: Aquila chrysaetos chrysaetos; assembly: GCF_900496995.4. Lineage (NCBI taxonomy): Eukaryota > Metazoa > Chordata > Aves > Accipitriformes > Accipitridae > Aquila > Aquila chrysaetos. The sequence goes on from NC_044012.1 coordinate 39,184,845, forward strand.
TGTTTTTTTGGCAGTGAAGTGTATATATAGGGCTTATGATACACTCTTAAGTAGCCAAAAAAACCCCAAAACATGGAGTTGCAAACCTAGTATTATTACAGCTAGAGGCTTTTATGTGGGAGAAGATACTATGTAAAACTGATTTCAAGCAACTTCCTTTATAGCTGGCACTAAGTGCTACAGACAGCTGAATTCCTCGTTGAAAAGGTTCAGCAGAGATTAGCTGTCTGTGTACTTTGACAGGTTGGTAGATTTGACGCTGAACTGTGTTGGTGTTAAGCATTGTAGCCTCCTTGAAATTAGAAAACGGCATTTTCCGTATTGTGCCAGAACGTTTATTGCTCCAGTTTGATGTCAAAACTCCATCAGCAGCTGGTGCTTGACGGATGAAGACCAAGTTTTTCACTGAGGTTTGGGTCTTTAAGGCAAATTAATTTTTTTTCACTGGTGCTCTAATGTTCTTTAGAGATTTTGTGGTGCTGTAGCCGCACTGGCAGAAGCATCCTTCTTGTGAACAAACCCTAACTCTCATCTGCTCAGGTTATACACCACCGGTTTTGAAACTTGTAGCATTAGGATTCCTCTATGGCAACTCCATATGCATCCCTTGAATTTTGCTTGAACCATATGTATACCTGAACATAATGTGAAGGAATCCAACTGGATGTAATGTTGCAGCTGGAATTCCTTGCTGTATGAGGAATTTCTGAATTCCATTTGGAATACACTCATCCATCCTGTTTACTTGGAGGCTCCACATGAGTGTGATGGTTGAGCTGTCCATGGTGATGCCTCTCCTTCCTCCTCAGAAGAGAGCCCATCGCTTCAGGGTGGCCTCGCATCTTTTTGCCAATGTCGTTTGCTTTTTGGCTTGCTTCTTTTAATACCTCGAATCTACTGTCTCAAATAGATCACACATTTAGTAGATTAAGTAGTATACGGTTTGATCCTGAAACAAAAGGTGCAAATAGGAAAATCTGGTTCATGCAAGTACAGAGGATGTACAGAACTGAATTTATCATTTTAACCAATGGTGAAGAAGTCTCTCTTGTCTTTTTTTGGGAGCTGCATGGATTTCCTCAGAAAGAGAAGAGTATTTGGACTTAGAATTTATTTTCCTGGTGGTGTTTGGTTTTCTTTTTGCTTCTTTAAACCTGTGTATTGTAGCAACTGTCTTATTGGATTAGAAAGGATGCCTGCAGCTTGCTTAGCTTAAATCTGTACTTGGAGCTATCAAATGAGTGCTGCAGAGTGATGGGAGGTTTTATGCACTCTGAGATGAATGTGTAGTCCCTTCACAATTCAGTCCCAGCGAATCAGGCACCTCTTTGTACTTTCATGTTAATTTGACACTAGCTTTGTATCCATGTTCTTGCTGTGCTCTTCAGATAAATAAAACCTTCTTTTAAGCCTCCTCAACTGTAGTATCTTTTCAGGCTATCTGAAAGGCTGTGATTTTATGTGGACCTATTTTTTCTGCATTTAGGGTGAGATGGATTTTAGTAAATCAGGAGAGAAATTAATTAAAATTTCCTTTTTTTTCCCTGATGTTTCTGTCTTGCTTATACAAGTCTGTTTTACGCTACTGCCACCACTAACAGCATCACAGCATCAGGTATGTCCAACATACCACGACATCAGCCCTAGCTGTGGGAGACTTGGGTTTCCTGAAGGTACCGTGGGCAGTTAGATTTTTTTTTTTTTTTTTTTTTCTGAGCCTGTGGGCTTTTAATGGTAATTTTGTGCCGTTGAGAATCTCTGCTTGGATTTTTTTGTCCCAGTGTTTCCCTCTTGCCCTTTCTAATGGTTTTGACCATAAGCTGCTTGTTCTGACTAGTTGCCTGCTTTATAATGTATTGTTGAAAGAGGTGGTTTTTTGTTTTTTTTTTTTTTTTTTAATGTAGGGCATTTCTCCTTGAGTTGTGTTACTCGTTATGTGTTTGGAAGCTGCTAATGTGAATTGAAGCTGAATGTGTTGGACTTTTACAAATGTGTGTACAGTGAAGGACTAACTTAATATTTCCTTTAAACACTTACTGAATTGATTATATCTGGTGTTCAGACACTTGTTTTGGGGGATATTTATCACAGTAGGGTTTGGCTTAATAATATCTTTTCCGGGACAACTCAAAACATCTGCTTCAGGTTATCTGACTAGCTGGCTGAGAGCTGTTGTCTTTATGTGAAGAAATTTTTCAGTGGTGTGTTAACTCAGTCACAATAAACTGTACTGGTGCTAGCTTGGATTTAGATTGAGTTTCTCAACACTAGTGCATTTCTGTAGGTTGCTGAAAGAGCATCAGAGATGTAAGTTGTTATGAATTCAGTTTTGCAGCACAGTTTGAGAATATGTAAGAAGTTCCTGTTTCTGTTAATGTCCCGTTGCACAATCGAAAAGCAAAGGTTTTGGTGTCTTTATGTAATATTGGGAAGTTAAACAGTCTGGAACGATGAGGATGACTGTTTCAGAATAGTGTTTAGAGGATTAATTAAGATCATCGTCACTAAAGACAATAACATGTTTTCATATTTCTCTAACAAGATACTGCTGCTTGCTAATGGAAAACACTTAAACATGGTCAGGCTTTATATTGGATTTTGTAATAGTGGTTTAGTACAGAGCCTTGTGAATGTAGGTCATCGGGCTTTCTTATTAGAGCATTTGCCAGACAGCTAAAAGCCAATTGAGTTCTCATTCTTGCAGCTTTTCTTCTCCACTTCAAAGCTAGCTAGAGGAAGTAATTTTATTACACAAGTTCTGTTTTTAAAAATTTTGCACAACTTGCCTAAACGGCAATGCTTAGAAAGTCTTGCCGGTGCAAGTGGTGTAATTGAAAAGCCCCACAACTTTAGCTTAAAGTTTGAACTTTTCACGTGCCTTGGTGCTTGCTTATACGCAGTTGGCCGTTATGCTCTCACCAGTGGTGTGTTGGTATCTTGACACAATATAATTGGCAAGTGTGTTTAAATTGCTAACTCTTTCTTGTCACTTAGTCAAAAGTTGTAGGTCTTAAATGCAAGGCAGAACTCCTTAGAGTAGAAGTCTAAACAAATCCACAGTCAACATCGTTTCAAGGTGATCCACTTGTGTGCTGTGACTGAATGTGTCTGGTTTTGACTAGTTGAACTGTATTGGTTAATTCAATTGGAGACCCAAATGTATCAGTCATAAAATGTGACCTGGCCCCAGCATTCATCTGCTCTAATGGGAGCTTGTTGGTAGGCAAATAGTAGCCCTCATTTTGCTTTTTGTTCACTGTCTTTGCCTTAGCGAGCGCTGTGGTGAGTAATATTTATTCGGTTCCATGTCGTTGCTAACTACAGCTAAATTCTCAAGTGAGGGCTTCTAGGCGCGAGGGGCAGAAGGGTTTTTATCACACCTCCTCATTTAGTTTTGCTGAAAGTAGGGCTGGCCTGTCTTCCAGTCTTATGTTCCCCCCTTATCCCCTTACTTCCTAATCTACTGGTTTTAGTTTTTTTTTTTTTTTTCTTCCTACCGTTACATGTTAGTGTGCTCTTTTCCTGGTGCTCCTGACCTCTGCTGTTTGCTGCTGTTAGGAGCTGCAAAGCGAGGCTGATGGATTTGAAAAGGCTTTCTTGCGGCCACTATCAGTGTAGCAGAGAGACAAGGCAGAAGGTATCAGACCTTATTAGCACGTCTGATACTTTAAGACTCGTAATTCCTGACGTTAATTATAAGGCAAAATTTTTAAGGTGCGAGTGGGTTTGCTACTAGCCGTGGCTACAAAGTAAAGGAGAAGAAAGGAGTCAGTAGGCAGAGGGCTGTTTGCATGGATTGCTCAGGTTCTGAGAAGTAATAAAACAGAAGGGGAACTTGGGGGTTTGCAAACATGTGACTTCTATGTCCCCATGGTAGTTTGGGGAGTAGAGGAAGGTTAGACCAGAACAGCAGAAGTGATGGAGAAGAGAGCACTGCTGCAGCCTCTCTGCAGTGGGAGAGGGCAGCTGTGGAAGTGCTTCTTCTTTCTCAGTAGTCAGGGGGAAAGGCACAGCTAGCTTGAAGAGAGGAGAATTTTAGATACTAGGTATGAGAGATGTAAAAGCCCCAGTGAATGTCAGAAAACCAGCCAAGACTTCAATGAATTATTCTGTCCTCTGCAATTATTGTTAGGGCTGGTTTTGATGTTTGATTGTAATGCAAGAGCAGTAACTACCTCTACGGTCCATCTTTGGATAATGCCTGGGTCTCTGGGTTTTTACGTAGTGATTTCTTGCAACTTTTATAAGGTCTCATTTCATCCTGTGGGATGCATATAAATAACTTCTTTCGTGATTAGCAGAACTTCCTGTTGTGCTTGCCTGCGTTGCGCTGCGCAGAGCCTGCGTACCCTGAATTGAACTTCTGGTACCTGAAGTGTGGTCAGAGCAGAACCTGGAAACAGCTCAGTGGCATCGCCACTCCTGCCCTTCAGGGGTTAATGTGGGTGCTCGAGTTTGTTTTGTATTTTGAAATAAGTGTGTGAGGGGTTCTTGCACTGATAGCCCAAACATGGAAGTCCTTGAGATAGAGAAGAAACGGATCATGGCTAATGGCAGGCTTGATGAGAGGCGCTGCTGATCTTTGCCTGTGTGTGATCTCAAGGGCTAACCTGTGATGGGAAAAGGCTTGTTAATCTTTTGTTCTGTGTAGACTGATAGAAAGTTATGGCTAGAAGGGGTACTAAGAGGTGGGGTCGTCCATCTTCCTGTCCTGAAACAAAATCTGGTAAACCCAGGCAATTCCTGAAGGATATTTGTCTAGCACATTTTTAATGATTTCCTGTGATACAGACTCCAAACACCAGATTCTTTTGGTAAGTCTAGTTGCCAGTCTGTTGCTTGTTCTGCAGTTGCAACCTATTATTCCTGTCTAAATAGTGTTGTGCACGTGTCCTTCTTGTGCTACAGTTTTAAAGAACAGATTGACAGTTTCCCAAAACCATTCCGGTGCCAGGACCCACCAGTTTTTCAGCAGCAGTAAGTGTGGTGAGTGCCTGGCAGTGCCTGTTCCTTTTTGACTTTCCATTCTCTGGAAGGGTTTATGTACCATTCAAGATCCCTGCATGGCAGGCTCTCACAGCTTTGCATTGTACTTCCAGTGGTTTTGTAGAGGACCTATTGAGTTGAGGAGAAATCACGGATCATTTGATGAAGTCATTGATTAGCTGTAGCAGAACTCTACCAACCTGAGTTGCTTAAAAATGTGAGTTTGGGCTTAACCTTTAATCCACATTCTCCAAACTGTGAAATCCTCTGGCATCTTGTGGTTTCCTATGAAATTTTTAATTTTGTCTTTGTATTAAAGAGTCAGCCTGCTAATTCTGGGTTTGATGAACAGCATTTTAATGGTATTTGCTATATGGAACTCCTAAGGAACTTATTAGTGTTTGATGCCTACCATTTAGATTATTTAGAAATACCATTTTAAGTTTAATGGAAATGGATAGTTGCCTCATTAACTATAGCTAAACAAAATAACGTTCAGCTTCCTAGTTAATTAAAACTGGTTGATCTAACCATTATATTTAGCTTCTGTTCTGTTTATTGATTAGCGCTTGACGATTGTCAGCCAGCTCGGTGGGTGGAAATGTAGAATTAGCTTTTGGTGGCTGACCTTAGGGCATTCCCTGCTCTTTTGTCCTTTAATTTACTGATTTTTCTTTGTCATATTTTCATTTGTGTAACTTCTTTCCTGTGTTGTCTTCTCTTTCTTATACCTCATCTGCCGTGCTTCCTCATACCTTTCCCACTGTGAGACCAGTTACTTGGGGTACCCAGTGAAATTATTTGGGAACCAAAGCTAGTAGAAAAATGGGATTAAGTGCTGTTTCTGGTAGCCCAACGCTGGGTGTTCTGGGCTGGCTGCAACTGTGTTTTCTTGAGGGAGCTTCAGATGTCACTCTGAAATGCTGAAGCCCCCATCCGTCTGTGTGTTGACACTCAATCTGCATTGCAGAGTGGGCAATAGCACAACAGCTGAGGTTTGAAGTGGGTGAGTGAAGCCCTTTAGATCTGTATGGAGGGAGGGCAGCTCCAGCCTGGACTGTGGCTCTCCCAGTCCAGCTCTGCCCTCAGGTCTCTGTGGGCAGATAGATGGGGTGATGCGAGGGTAGGTGTCAAGCATCGCCTTTGCATGAGTGAGAAGAATTTTACATGAAACTGAGTTAGTGTTGTCCTTCAGTATCTGTATGTTTTGTCTGTGCTAATATTTCTTTAGCAATTTAAATAAAAAGGTTTCTTCTGACTTTAAAGTAACATGTTGTCTTTTATATGTTTTAAAAGAAAACAAATAGTTTGGCTTCTAACACCTGCTTGGTTTGAGTTTGTGCCCAGGTAGCATTTTGCCTTGTGTATGCTAAACTTCTAAAACATGTTACAACTACTTTTAATCTAGGGATGGTCAAAACTGCATTTGTGTTTTCTCTCTGAATTTATGAAATTATTTGTTATGCTTAAATTACTCTTTGCTGATTAAAATACAGTAATATAAATGTACTCTATTAAGGAGGTCTTGGAAAAACCTTTATGAAATATCAGGGATCTTGCAGGACTGAGATCCAAGTGCAAAGACTGAATCAGAAGTATCGTCCCCCCTCAATTCTGGTAGTAAGCAGATTGGAGAGAAATGGTTTGAGGATGTTATAGTATATGAGTGCTTGTTTGTGTCTTTCTGAGCGATAATGGAGTTGAATATGACTTCTCTATTGATGTAACAGCTAAAAAATGGCAAAGATCAAGTTTCATGGCATAGTACCTGACACATGTGCATAATAGAAGCTCGTTGAAGAGCTCAAGAGCACTGGTGGTACTTAAGCTGTTAGGTGTGGGGAATGAGAAAACTACTCTTAAAGGGTTAAGTGGCTTTTTATAAATGGGTTGGACTTTTATTTGCTGACTTCTGATAGAACTGTTAAACTTAGGGTTTGATATATGAAATTCCTGTTCAGGTATTTGGAAGAAGAAAGCGCAGTATCTCGTACAGTGTGGACAAACGCAGCAGTGACTAACATTGGCTGCATTCCTGCCATGTTCGACTTCAGTTGAGCCGGGGAATGCTATTCAAAGCATGAGCCATTTGCTCCAGTACATGACAGCCACTGCACCGGCTACCGTGCGAAGGATAGAATGGGTTTTCCATATTCGAGGTCAGAATATTTCTGTATATCAAATTTTTGCTTTTAAGTGTTCTTTCTAGCTGCTTGCTCATCAAGTCTTGTACAAGATGTGAAGAAAAAAAATGAAACGGGAGCAAAAGCTTTTTTTAGTGTGACCTGCATTTGAATAGTGCTCATGTGCAGGTTTCCTGTCTCCCTGAATTGTTAGATTCTTGTTTAAGACCACGACCTTCCTTAGGGCCCTGTAGAGAGCTACTTCCATGTTCATTTGGTTTTGAAATTAAGAAATGGCATTAGTTTTTGGAGAGTGGAGTGGTTAGAAATGTCTGATTTTCATAGGTGGGGTTTTGTCACCTGTTTGGCATTAAAGACTATTGCAGTTCCTTGTGTTTTAATTCAGCAAGGTGTTCTAAATACATATTTTGCCTTAAATTATGTGTTTTCATTAGATTTGTTTGGATTGCTCATGTGCTGAAGGTTTAAGGATATGATTAAATACTATTGAATCCTGTACTAGGGGGAAAAAAAAGAAGATAGTAACTTTTTTGTTTTCCTGTAAAGTAGGAACATGTGTTATCTTGTTGAAAGTAAATGGGCTTGCTAACTAATACTGCTGAAATCTGGCAATTCCTACTTTCAATTGAATGGTCGCTACAAATTAGCTGTGATTGCTCTGACAGTTCTTGAATTGCTGTTATCGTGTTTCATCTGAATACTCTTCTTGTTGAAACCTGATCTAAAGAAAATACTAATACAGTTCATGTAAAACTTTGGATTTAAAGTTTTCTTTCCTCTGTGGAAAACTCTGATCTCCATAGAGTACTTGTTGGTTTTTAGCTTTTTTTTTTTCCGCACCTACAGTGTATTTAGTCAAAGGGACTACAGCTTCTTTCCCTGGTGATCCTTCTTAAGTGAAAACTGTTTTGCATAGGAGCAAATACTGGTCCAAACTGACTTGATAGGATGTGTACTTTTCTAATCCTGAGAATATGGTTGGTTGGAAGAGGATAAGAACTGTCTCACATGCTTAGTTTTTTTTTAGGGTAATTTTGGGTAGGCAGCTACCAGGTAATAGCTTAAGATACAGAAGTACTTTCTAGATTACTTTTATCAGTAGTTTCTCTGGATCGCCTTTTAGAGGCTTTCCAACAAGCAGCTTGTGCAGAGACTGTCAGAAATTGAAAAAAAGAAATGTTCCTGGTATTCAAATACTTCTGATTACCAGACTGGTCCTTCTAGGGTTGCTGGCACCACTGTGTAGTTCTGAACATCTCAGAGGTCACTCTGAAATGTGCTGGAGATTGTTTTGGTGAAGAACCAGTGCAGATGCCTCCTGGGAGGAAAGAGGTGCAGGTAATGCTGAAAACTTGTGAAGACAGAGCTGAGAACCAGATGCTTTTTCTTTGTTCAGAATGACCCCAGCTTTGTGAAGACCTGCAAATGAGCAAGGAGAGTTTGTGTACATTATTATGGTGTTTTAGAGTATTTAGAAGCAATGGAGTATGAGGATCACGTCGTAAAAGCTGTGTTTAGAAGAAGGTAAAGGTTTGAGGTGACAATTGAGGATGGAATCTGGAAATAGCTAAGCTGAGGTACCTGGGTAGTTTAAGTATTTGTGGTGTATGTGGGATAGTCCACCTGTCCTGAGCTGGGTATATGGATTGTACGGGAGAAAGTACTGTTTGTGATGGTGCTCTTTTCTGGACAGCACTGATGGCTTGCTGAGTATTTCACTACTGATGTCATTCTTAATGGACTTTTTCTCTGTTGCTGCATTTGTTGGGAGAATTAATATGTTGTGTGCGTGACTGTATTTAAATTCTGTGTGAGGAATAGTGCTATTTTCTTAGCACCCATGAGCGTGTTTTGTAAGTAGTGGGGTTTAATGAAACCTGGACTCCAATGGGCTTGTCTCCTATGTCCCTATACTTCTTCTGCTGTAGTACCCTTGCCTGACACTTAATAAGGCTTAACGACTTCCCCGTGTCCCCTCTGTCTGTCCACGATACGTCCTCTGGCACAAGGAAGCTGGGAGTGCTGCAGGGTCTCGTGTAAGGGTTCAGTTACCCCAGCTCACCACTTCACTGCCGGCTGGGAAGCCACCCCACCGTGGTGACAGCGTGATGTACGGATGTGCTGGCAGGTTGGCAACTGCTGAACGGTGCAAACCACACTGGGGTTTCCTGCTCTCTGAAGTTCAAGGCAGTCATCGTTTCCTTCCCTTATGCTGGCTCTAGGCTTTCCAAAGCTTGTACTGCACACTGTATTTTTCTGGTCTTGACTTCTTTCTCAAGCTTGCTTGAAACTGTTTAGTGAATTTAATCATGAGGTGTGATTCACACTTTCACTGATCCACTTACTGATCGGGCTTTCTTTAGGGGAAGGGCCAACAACTTGGTGTTGCACAGGTTTAGGTCACTTGTCACTGTTGTACTAAAACACTTGGGTCCCACCTAAGGCTGTACAAAATATCTGAAGTCCTGAAGAAGGTTGTTGGTATAGAGGAACTGTAGGCGTTAATTTTGATCCATATTAAAGGGTTCTTGAGTACCCATGGCTTTGGTTTTGTTTGTACTGAGTGCTCTTTGTGACAGTGCTGTATTTTGCTTTTCCCTTCTGCCTATTTACTTACTATCATAATATAACAGTTTCTTAGGGGGGAAAAAATGCAAGCCTGTTGCTTAGCTGGTATCCTCACTGCTATGAAAATAAGCTATTTTTCAGTCTGGAATGGTGCATTGCCTAATTCACAGCATTTTTTCAGCTCAGTTCAAGGAGCAAGTTTTTTTTTCTGTTTGGTTTTAGCAGTACTGGGGAATTGGGAAATATATCTTTTCTGTTTTGGTCTTAGAAATAAGTGTCCACATTCACAAAGCACAAAGTCTGTATTTTCTAAGTCTTAGGAAATCATAGCCAGGGTTCCCATTCAAGAAGCTCTGATGTTGTTGCTTTGGCTGAATGCCGGGTCTCTTGCGCTGCCGTAGCTTTTTTTTGTTGTTGTTTTGATTTTTCTTTTTTTATCCTTACTGGCATTGAGTCTGCCCTCCAGACAAAGAGCAGACAATGAATTGCAGTGAATGACACTTGTGAGCAGGGAGAAACTGGGTCAGTTCCAAGCTTGTGCAGTGTGTAGGTATAATATCAATATGAGGGGGGTGAGGGGAAGGAGGCTGCTACTGTTCCTTACCATGGTGTAAAAATCTCTTGATGGATGTTAGGGTCATCTAGCATAACTTACTATGACAGAACACTGAGTAATACAGAATGTTCATTAGAGTTATTCATTAAGGATTTACAGTTTTCAGCTGGAGTGCTGTCACAATTTTAATTACTTCATGAAACTGCATGCTGAGGTCATGCAGAAAATGCCGATGCTTCTAACATGTATTACTTACTTATTTTTGGAACTGAAGTGTTCCTACTAAATGGGATTATAACTTCAGAATCTCTAATTTTCAGGAGCTGGAATTAAATTTGAGAATAGGTGTTTGGCTGCGTGCATAGCACGGTGCCCTTTTATTTTCCTGGGCTCTCTGCTATGTGCTGTTGTGCTTTCCTACCCTCCTGCACATACTCAGGCCACGATGAACCAAAGCTACATCACCTAAGGATCATGCTTAGGCACATTTTCAGTAGCACAGATGAACATCTGAACATTGTATCTTCTGTGGAACTGAACCTGAAAATGGAGCACTCTGTTCTTCTATAGCTTTTTAATTCTTATGTACGTTTTTATATTCTATAGGCTTTTAATTTGAAGAACAGTCAACAGAACCTATTTTATTGAGACACTTTAATAAACTTCATCTGTGGATTGGATAACTGTCTGATGGCAAATTGAGCTTCACAAATAGTTTTCTTCTCTGAAAATAAGGTGGTGTTATCATAGTCTGTTTTTCTCCTGCTGTGGCTTTGTTATAAAGTACTCTATGTACTCACGCTGCTACACTGAATGCAATGGTGGGTGGGGTGAGGATAAATTTGAAAACATGTAATGGAAGCAAGGTTCACCAAGTGACATAAGGAAATCTGCTGGGAGGTGAATGGATAGTCAGTGCTTCTCCGAGATCTGGAGCTGAGGGGAAATACCATTTAGGTATGGCTTCACTTGCCTGAGAGTAGAGCCTTTGCGTGGGATTGGTGATACCTCAAAGACAAGTTAAAAACAAGAAAACCTGTTCAAAGAAAGTGTCAGAATATCCTCAAATGTGGTTTGTAGTCAGCTTCTCTGTCACTGAAAACTGTTCAGCAACTGACTTCTGGCCACCATGAGCAGAGGCCGGGCAGGACTGCCATGCTCTTTACAGGCTGGCAGATTTTCAGGAGTTTTGTGTGAGAGGCGGTACCTGCTCCAGTGAACTTCGCCTGTGGACTTGAGAGAAGTCCAAGTTATGAAAACTGCTTTTCAAGGGCAGAGGACTAGCGTAAGAACAGTTTTGCCACATATCTGCTGAGGATTAGAGAAAACCACTGTGGTATTGCTGTATTGGGAATATTAAGACTATTTTAAAATTTCTGTTACTTCAGTAAATACCAGTCTAGAGAAACACTGGTTGTGTTATGCTTCCTCTTGAGCATAAATATTAGATACGGAGCTGTATGTGTTTTTGTGATGATGATGGGTGTGGTGTTCCTTTTGTTGTTGTTGTTTTGTTTCTGATACTTGTTTGCAGGCATTTGTTGAGCAAAATCTCCAGGAGCTAAGGACTTAGGGGTTTAGGCTTCTTGCTGAAGATGCTAAAATCTGATCATGCTCATACAGTTTAGCATGTGTCAGGTTATAGAGAAACTGTGATATAAGAAAAAAGCAATTTTCAATTTTAGTGAACTTATTCTTAAATATGTTAAAATATGAAATGATAGTGCAACATGTAGGTACAGGTCTTAAGTACGTAGGTTTAGTATTATAAGACCGACCTGTTGGACAAGTTAAAATCTGAATAAGAAGAGTTACTGGCCTAAGCGCTTGTAGTTGGAGTTTTTGTTAATGCTTAATCAGCTTTTGATAGCTGTAATTGCCTCTTGAAATCTGTACAGAGTATTCTCCTACAGGTTGGTTCATCTGGTTTGGGACAATGAGTGACTTACATTGAGAAAGCAGGAAGTATTTTTGTCTTTTGTTTTCCTTCAGTCTGTAAATAAAAATGATGCCAGAGGATCTACCAGATCCAACCTTGAGAAATGTGACCAAAATAAGCAAAATACACGAGGTACACACAAAACTTCCATTGTTCGTTAAAAGCTTACGTACAAAACCAAACCATGTACTTTGAGCTTATCTTTTCCAATATATACATTTCAGAGTAATAGCTTATAATTGAAAAAACATTAAATGCTGGATTTGTATGTTTAATCAAATTTCAATTTCCATACAAATGAAGCTCAGCAGACAAGAACAAACAGTTAGTGTAGCAAATGAAAAGTGCCATTTCTTTGTATTAAAAACTGAAATAGATTCAAATCTATATTTGCTATGTAAACACTAAAATCTAACATGCATCTGTAGTCTTAGCTACCAAAGGAATATCTTAATGTATCAGACTTTACTGACTGGTGAATCTCTTAATAAAGAGAAATTAAGTCATTGCAACTAGAAGAACCCAAACTTTCATAATCAGTGATTGCAGTCACTGAGTTTAATCTCTGTATCAAAGCACTCTCCTGAATTGAGACTTATTATTTTGGAGGCTTTAGTTTAGGGCTCTGGCTTCTCATCTGTACCTCTTAAATTGTCAATTACCAAGACATCAAGGTGTTTGTACCGCTAGTGGTTTATATATCAGAGTTAGGAACATGTGGTTTATAAGGGGAATCTTTTGTCTGTCAGGGATACATTTCTGCTTTAGGAGAGATTTTGGCTTTCTACTGTTCCTTTTTCCACTGGTTCCTGTAATGGTAGACTTCAGTGTCTTGAACATATAAGGTTGAAATTTAGATTTTTGAAAACTTTGATGTGTTCACCTAATGCGTTACAGGAGATATTTATTATGTACCTGAGGCAGGGCCTGGGGCATTTTTGTTGGATGTAGCATTTTTTCAGGCTGATTTCCTTTTATATCCCTGTCTTGAATTGAAGGAGGATAAATAATCCTGTGAAGATAGTATCAAAGCATTCTCATTTACCCACCAGCTTATCTTTGCAGAAGTGTTTTGATGAGTAAATAAGGCTTGTATACTAGAAGGGTGGTTTTTTGAGGTCCATGGGCAGTTGGCTTCTGTTACTTGGCAGAAATTTTTACAGCTTGCTGGTTTTTGATCATTCCTGAGAGTTATTTCCACCCCTGCTGCTTCTCTTACCCCTGTGGTGGTGTGACCTGGTACAGCTTTTTGTGGGTCAGAGCTGTGACTTTGGTCAGTAATCAAGCTTTTCTTATGGTATGGAGGTGAAGGTCCCAGCTCTGTTCACAGGGCAGTTCTGGTAGCACAGGGTTGAAACTAGCTGTTCTGCCTCTGAGGAGATGTGTGTAATCCTAGCATATCAGAAAATGTCTTCTATTAGAGCTAATATTTAAAAAAATAAAACACATCTAGCTTCATTGGCAGACAACTATTATGAGGCCCCAATTCCATGTTAATTGATACTGGATCTCTACAACTGTATTTCTGCTGAATTAGTTGGAGCATGTGATCTTTCTGGTTGCAGGGGACAAACCATAGTTGGTCTGACTTAAAATTAATGTAGACAGACAATAGCTTAATTTGATCTGAAGCTTGCTGGTTTGAAGCCAACTGATCAAATACATTCAGGAAACTGAACTAGCAAGGTGAACTTGGATTGAATCAACACTTTGTCTCATGTGCCTATTACAGTCTTGACTTGATATTGGAAGCTCTAAAATGAGACTGACTGTTGAAAAGTAGTCTCAGATACTCAGGATATAGATCCTCCCTGCCTTTCAAATAAAACAATTATTTTGAGTAACTAACTATCCCTTATCTTTTGCATAAGAAAGGAGAAGATGAATAAGAAATTAGTTCCAGTTTAAATGCAAGCAGGAGGTGTCCTAGTCCATGTAAGACTTAAAATGAAGCAGAAAATGCAGGTTGCAGGTAGTGTAATGCCCAGGACAGCACGCTGACCAAGTGTGCATCTGCAGCAGGAAGGATGCACTGTGGCTTCCCAGTGCTCAGGCTCCAGAAGGAAAACGTTCTCAATTACATGGAAAGATTGTATGAGATGATTAAACCTGAAAGGGCTTCCTGGATTGTTTTGTAATGGCAAAAAAGGTGTTTGTTTTATGAAATGTGAAGCTGGCTGGAAATTAAAGCAGGGGTGTGTGTGTGCATTTTATTCATCTGTCATGAAGTCCTTCCTGTGGATAATGCTTCTTGTAAATGTCTATTTTGAGTACTTAGCAGAAAATCTGGAAATTAGTGTGCTGTAAAGGAAATTTAAAAAGCTAGTTGAGCCCTATGTTGAAATATGTGATGAGTGCTGTGAAACACCTGGCGTTCAACATGTAATTGGGAAAATCTTTAGAACAAAAGCTTTCTGTAAGAGTGTAAGCAACCACCTTGAAAACTTAGTTTTTCCCTGTATGAAACCTAGATTTTTCTATTAGTCAAAAATCTCATCTGTTTTATCACTGACTAACTTAGAAAAATATTTGGCAGCTCAAGAAGATGAAGACTTCTTGTTTATACGGCACTGTTTAAATTTATTTATAATCTTGCCTGTTATTTCTGGTGTTTGATTAATTAAGTTTCCAACTGTTTTGTAAGTTTTCTTTTAAATTTCAAATTACAGGTCCGCGACTAGCTTTGGCAAGACTTCTTTCAGGTGAGTGACTTGTGGGCAGGTTATATTACCAATTTGTTGGGACACATTATTAGGTATTGGGTTTTTTGGCCTTCGCTTGCCAGTAAGTTTTATCTTGGGTTCTGTATTAAGCTTGTAGAACTGATACGTGATCTGAACCTGATTTCACTTTTTCACCTCCTCTTTTTATATAAAGGTAAGGAGTTTCTTGCTCCCTCTGGCCAATTTGTAGCTCTTAATAAACTGTCGCTAGAGAGAATGGGTGAAGGGTTACCAGAGAATACATTATTATTAATTGTTGATCTTTCTGAAAGACAAATGTTTGTTCAGGTAGGGGTGTGCTGGTGAACCAGCAGGTTGCTTGGGTTTTAGTGAAGAAACAGTGGTGGTGTGTTAAAGTGTGGAAGCGCAGTCAGGACAGCTGACTTCTGCTCATAGGCTCATCTTCTCTGTAGCCTTTGGCAAGCTATGTGATTTTTCTGTACTTTGTTGTAACCACTGGCAGAAGGATGTGGTGGTTGGCAAGATTGTTGAGGGTTAACATTGTAGAAGTGCTTTGAGACAGTAAAGTGAAGAGATTGTATAATGACACCTCGCTACTTTAAGTGTTTTCACGTTCTCACACTGCTTGAACTTCGTGATGTTTTCTATGTTTATACTATGTATAGTGCAAAAACTACAATCACTGCTATTTCCAGTGTTTTACTTGCCTCCCTTCTTCCCAGCAAATGCCAGATGAATTTAATTGCTCTAAAATGAAATTTTAGTGTACTAAACTTTGTGCTGTAGCATAGCAAAGACTGCATCTGATCCTTAGAAGAAAGAGCCTTTTATGTTAGAATTTCATATGTGAATCATAATACTGCTGATGTGACTTGTCACATCATACATGAACGCTGGAGGTGGTTGCATTTCCATTTTTTCCACTTCTAGGCAGTTGTTGATGCTGTTAGCTAATGTTGTATTGGTGCCTCTGCTGCAACAGCTGCTTGCTTGTAGCTGTACTTGTGCCATTACATGTTTTCTAACAATTTTGAAAATACAAAATGTTTCTGCTTTAACAGCTGGTGGAAAAATGTGGTTTTAGTGCTTCTAGGGGGTGAAGTTTAAGATACTTTCTTTCTTCCTCATCCTTTCTTGTTGTGAGTTTACCATCAGGTGCTATGAACAGTGCGGGATATCTGGCTTTGGGTACAGAATTGGGACTGGTATTTTTGAAACTTTGCTATTCTTTTGAAGAACTGGAAATCTTGTATAGGTGAAGAGACAGTTTTTATTTAGCACGCTCCTAGAAAGTAAGAAGTTTGAGTGTGTGTTAAGTACTTACTTACATGTCAGGAAAGATGGATAGTTACTTTGTGTTGTACCGTTGTTTGCTAGTGCTCATATGTCTTCATGAATCCTGTTCCGCTGCTGGCAGCGTGACTTGCCTTTTCTGCGGTAAGGAGATAGGCTTGAAATGTTTTCATTTTTCTGCTGTTTCGACTTAAAATGGGCTACTGAAATGAATCGCCTGATTGGGTTGTGGAGACTAGCACCTGTCCTGTGCATCCTTGCCTCTCCCAAATTTCTCTGCTCCTTGGCTGAGTTCTCACAGGTTCATTACAGGCCTCCATCTGTTTTTATGTATGTATTTTACCTCTGAAGGCAGCTGCCCTGGCTAGCTGATGTGCTCTGCTGTGGGAGTCTCGAGCCCGGCGCGCGGGGCTGAGTGGGGCACAGGGGGCCGAGGGGATGGTGTCGGCAGGCGGCCCTTGTGCTCAGCGGGGTGCTGCGGGGCCGGGCTGCGCTGCCCACCCGCTGCCCTGTCTTGTCCACATGGCAGCCCGCTGGTGTGCATCTGGTGGGGCCTTCGTGGAAATCCGTTTCCGAAAGAACCAATCTTAAGCATCAGTCCTCAAGGAGGCCATTGGGTATGTTCAAACCCACCCTGAGCACAAGTGAGGGAGGCGGTTAGATTTTCTCAGATGATTGCGTCTTGTTTCTCTTTGTGCTACACTGCAATAGGCAGCAAACAGGCAAAACAATTCAGATGAAACTCTTCCGGAAACTGCATGATGATTTAGGTAGTTCAATAATGCACGGGGATATGGGCTCTGGGCAAGGATGGCTCAGGAGGTGTAACTGGCAGTGTTTGCAGAATATGGAGAATTTCATTTCACAGTATTTCTTCTAGTGTCACTTTTTTCCCCTCTGCAATAGAATTTCATAGCACTTCCTATTCCTTGGTCTGAAATAATTAGTGCATCTGACATAGCATGGTTTCCATTGGGAACAATTGTTCAGCTGGTTTGAGTGGTGTTTTAATAGAAATGTTCTGTACTCTTCCATGTATCCACATTCTTCAGAGAGGAGTGTCTGTAATGCAGGAAGTAATGACATTACGGCATGTAAGTGGCATTTTTTTAATGCCCATAATATTGGGATGGAGTCATCCTTTTATCTGAACCAGTCATATATAATTGTACATAAAATAGTAATAACATGTATGAAATTGTAGAGATACAAAAGTATTCTTTACTGTTTTTCCCGTGTGCACGTTGGCTTGTAGTGCTTTGCTGGTGGATGCTGCCTGCGAAACCAGAGGGCTGCAGAATAGCTTTCTTCACAGGGTATGTGCATGACTTCCATTAAAAAGCAAAATCAAGCAGTAAAAAAAAAAATTAAGAGTTCATTTAAAGTATTGAGTTTTGAACTGAATTTTGCCATAGCTGCAGGTGGATGCAATGGAAGCCTAGAGCTGGGCTGAGGATAGTCTTTCATGTGTTAAAATACCTACCACAGGCTCTAGTGTAAATACCATACTTGAAACTGCGATAGTAGAACTTTCTAAGAAATGTTCCACTGTGTGCTGACATTGCGCAAAAGGGGTGAAAGAAGCTGCAATGATTTACTGAAGAGTTGATGCTTTTCTGTGAACTTGAAATTTGAATAGTTTTAATTTTGGCTTGAGGTTTTGTGTGTGTTTGGGGTCCCGTCCCCCCCCCCCCAACTTTAAAGATAGATTTTAAATTTTTTCTCATGCTATATTGGGCAAGTGAAGCTTAAGCTTTTATTCCCCTAATTAGGGGGAATAAAAGGTTTTATTTGCCGTTTCCTTCTTTGGGCTAAATAAATTCAGTTTTTGTTCAGGGGTGGGTGGGGGGATCATTATGACCTAAGCTGGTAAGTTGTTGGTTTTGGGTTTTTTTTGTTGTTGTTTTTGTTTGTTTGTTTTTTTACATTTCCCCTGTGCTCATTCACTGTTAGCTGTTTGGACTGAGTAAAACTCTAAATGGGTGAGAACCCTCTTGTCTTGCTGTAAGGTCTGTTGTTGCCGTCAGTAGTCCGGCAGGTCTGTGTGAGTTCTTAGCCATTTTGTGACCTGAATGTTTGCTCTGAGTAGGTGGTTGCTAAGAGGATGAGCCCGCTTTTATTCTTCCAGAAGAGCAGGTCTGTGCGTTGAAGAGAAACCAGTACTAGGAGTGGATTTTAGTCTAACATCGAATTAGAAGCCTGTTATCAATATCCTATACTAATTACTAGGTGTACGGGGACAGCTTTTATTGAGAGTGCATGATGACTGTTTTTTCTATGCCTGGTTGTGTTGTCTGAATGCTTAAATGTGACCTCTGTCTTGACTTAGTTCAGACTTGTGTTTCAAGAAGGGAACAACTGCAATTACAGCTCTTTTCTTAGGTTGTAAACTGTGGATAAGAGAATACATATGTGTATCTTAAATTTTTTTAAGAGATTTCTCCCTGCAAAACAGCTACCTGCTTGATTCTTTCAAAATCAGGGATGAGTGTGTGTTACTTTTAAAACACTTGTTTTTTCTTTTTTTTAAATAAAGAGGTGCTCATTCTCCAGACATAGCTGACCTGGGATTATTGTAGCTTGCTGAGAGGAAAACATGCTAAATTGTTCAAAAACATTGGTTGGAAAATTGACAACCACCATCCAGAAGAAGGGTGGACGGTAATGGTCTGGTGTGAAAGTGAGCCTATGGATGCTAATGGTGACTTGCAGACCTGCCATCTGTAAACAAGCTTAGAATTGTTCACTTGTGTAGACAGATTCCCTCTCCCTCCATGTTTTGAGGGACAAAAAATGAAGCTGAATTATTAGGTTCTGGCATTTGATAGATGGAGTTGATATTAAAAAGCTTTGAAAAACATTGTACTTTTTATAATGCTAATTAGGTCTGACAGTATAATGATGGCAAGTAGGCAGTACTCTTGCAGAAGCAGGAACTACATGTTTGCAGATATTGACAGTTTCTTGTAAAGGATGTGTCCATATGGAGAAGTTCTACCAAAGAGCTTAAGCTAGAAAGTGAAAAGAGGCTCATGGTTATAGAAATTGTTTTATAAATAGTTCTGTGAAATGGCTCTAAATCAGACTGGACATTTGTGCAAGTCTGGCGGGTTCTGGTGTACATAGGGATTGGAATGGAAATAGGATTCTGAATTTATTGTGTAATCTAGCACTTAATTACCATAGCATATTTTTGTTGAACTTTGGTTCTAAGAAAAGTGAACAAGTAGTCCTCAGTGCCCCACAAGAAGTAGATGGGTAACACTGTGGTGATAGATGCTCACGTGGTATTTTTATTGGGAAGGTTTTGCTACAGATGTCTGAGACAATTACTGCCCAAGCACTGGAAGCCATCCCTCCTGTTTATTAAAACCACAAATACGCAGGTTAAAACATGGAAGTGATCTGAAACGAAGCAGTTTTTAACAAGCTGAGCTATCCAGAGGTTTTGTCCATTATGCTTCAGTGATATGTTACATGACAGGTGATTAATATATGTGTAGACTTGCAAGAATAAATAACACTTCAAAGCACAACTTTCCTCTTCTTTCCTAGAGCTCCGCTGCACCCCAGGACACTTTGCATGTCTGAGTGGTACCATCCAGTGCATCCCTTCCAACTGGCAGTGTGATGGATGGCCCACCTGTGAGGACGAGAGTGATGAGGTTGACTGTCCAGGTAAGTAAAAGCTGAGAAGACTGCTCAGCCCAGTGTCAGCTTGTTTTGCAGCAGTACTTTGACTCTTTAAGATCGCTTGCTTATTTTTATTTGAAAGTGAAGATTGTTTGGTAGAACTGTACCCATTATTAACAAACTTTGAGTTAGCTTCTCTTCATTTTGTGCAACTAATGCTACAAACAGTTTTTTGCTTGTCTGAATTATCCTTCTGTTCTTACAGTCTCAGTAGGTGTCCTGGAGATGAGAAGAGTTTGTAGTCTAAAAAGAGACTTCCATGACAAGGAAAAACTCATGTTGCAATTAAACCAAAATGACACATAGGCTTGTGGTTCAATTCAGAATTGCTGTTTTGGTTGTATATCACTCACTGTGCTGGGTGACATTGTTGGACTTAGGTAGAGAGCTTGGTTTATTGCTCCCTGTTCTGATTATGCTTCTTGTTCTTAAGTGGAGAACTTAGTTTTGCCAAACAAGCTGGTGTATTTACTCTTCATAAACTTGTGTGATAGGCTTTCAGGAGCCTATCATTAGCAGTGGTTCTCTGCTAAAGCTACTGGATACTAAGCTGTCTTTAAAAACAAGCAAACAAAATTTTTTGATTGTGAATCAAAATATATAATCATGTATAATCATGATTTTGAACATTTTCACTTGTTCTTCACAAACAGGCCAGTGTAACTCTTTTTCTGTGTGTCTTAAAAGTGAATGGACCTGTAATTTTTTTTTTGCTAAGAACAATGAAGCAGGAATATGGAAGCATGAATTTAACTGTGTCATAATTCAAAACTTTTATCTCTACAGTGTGACTAAATTACATTCAAAAACTGTTTTAAGAAGTTCTTTGCCACTAAACTACTTAATTTGCTTGGGAGAGAATCACATGAACTTTGCAGCATTGTCATCACAGCATTCAGTCTGTCATCATTTTGAGTTTTGAGCTATTTTAGAGAGGTGCTACAAAATAGTAGCATTGGTATTACAGCAACAAGCTCTATAATCCCACTAGAAAATAGGAATATTTAGAAGAAGTAAATCTAACACTCAAGCTTTGAAACTACGCTATAGTTAGCCATCTCCCCAGTGTGTGCTACACACAAATAATTAAAAGAATGTGTTCAGTGCTCTTTTCTAAAAAGCTTTTGGCTAGTTTGTGTGTCTGTATATATTTGCAGCACGGGGGAAAAAAACTGTTGGTAGTTTCTTCTGACATTAAAAATTAAGCTGTGCCATTGATGCTCTGTTTAAGGATATTCTTTACGACGTGGATGTCCTAAAGAAAGATGCTTTTACAGTTGTGCTGTTACTCTTCCCTCCTTTTTAGCTAACTTTAGCCAAATGTGAAAAACTAGGGACCTAATAAAATTCTGGAGGTCAATGGAAGTCAATGGCTAGAGGAAAGCAGAGTCATATCAATGTTTGGATTTACTCAAAAAGCACTGAAGGCTTCATTTGTGGGAATATTGGAACACCCACATTAGTAGAAAACAGTATTTTTATCATCTTGTTGCCTAGTGTATTAGTTGGCAATTTAAGTTGTTGCATGGAGGATGCAACAGGATGATGTTGACTCAAGGAGTGGAGTTACAGAGAATATTTGGTATATGGCTAGGAAGAGGATTTTATGAAAGCAAAATTTCTCAGTAGATAGGCTCTGCTTTTGTGTTTGGGGTGTAGGTCTCACTGGACTGTCTGGCCTGACATGGTGAGAAGAACTTTAAGTTAAATGCAAGAAGACGTGTGGGAGAGACTTGATTCATCGCCATGTCTGTATGCAGGAAGAGGAGAATAACATATATAAAGAATACTAGAGGGGAAAATGATGGACAGCATAGAGAAGGAAAGTATTCCACTTGATGAGAAGAGTAATTGGATAAGTAATTGGTGAAAAGGCTGTGCTCAGTAAAAGAGCCAGAAAGCTGGGTGTGGTGTTTATGAAAGAACTGAGATACTTGCACAGTAATGCAAAGAGCGTAGCCAGCAAACCAGAGGAACAAGAACTACTGGTGTAAGATGTAAAAACTCTATTATGCCTGTAACAGAAAATTGGTGGGACAGCGTTGTGACCCAAAATGGGTGTTGAAGGGCATGTGTTATTTAGAACTGTCAAGAATAAGGGCAGGTTGGTGTGCTGGTGTGCATGTGAATGATGTGCTGGAGTATAAAAAGGAATAGCATGAATGAAAGTAAATCCGAGGCCAGAATAAGTTTGGAAGAGTATGGTTTTCTTATGTTGGGGAAAGCAATACAGATGTGACCAGGTCATAGGAGATACTAAGTCCTGGGACGTTGACTGGGGAGCTAATGCTACTAATAGTAGCACCTAGTCATACTCAGGAGTGATAACTTTCTTCTTTGGCTACTGAATTAATAAGAAGTGATGCAGCTTTAAATTTAGAAGGTACTTTTAGATTTAGATGAGCAATTGCAAGATGATTCAGCTAAATTTAAATACTTTTTAATTAAGGTTCTTAGTGTTCAGTATGTCTTTATTGAAATTAAAAGAACTAGTTAGTGAAGCCACCTGGACTTGTGAAACTTGGAGAATTAAAATATCTTTAAATTAAAAGGTATGAAATCTCTCTGAAGCATGAAAAGAAAGCTTGCAAGAAAGGGCTCAATCTGGTTGGGAAGCTTGTTACTTTTCAGCCTTTGAGCTACTAATGGCACAGTCCAACGTGAGCAAGTTGGAAAAGATCAATGGCAGCGAATTAGGGTTTTGTGGTGGTGTTGAAGGTGTGTTTCGATGAATACTTAGTCATGTTGGTATTTTCCAAGGTTTAATACAAAGCCATTGTAAGTTTTTTGGCACTGTTGGTTTAGTTCACTTTTTTTAGGCCTGATTTCATTCATGTTAGTAACAAAGCTCCTATTAAAATAAGAGGATCATTAATTAATAAATTTGTTTGGTAATCGTGTGTTGTCTGAAGTACAAGAAACACCACAAACCCTAAGACTTTTTTGTTAGAATAATTTCTTCTGGCATTTTTTTCAGAACACAATTAAGCAAGACATTAATTCATTGACAATCTGAATAAGTGTATGAAATGGCTACTTTTGCTAGACCATATATTTCTCTGAAGATAGTCATCATAGCTGTTTTTATTCTTACTGTCTCTTTTCAGAATGACCATTTTCCTTTAAAACATGGAAGTCCTTTCAGTCCCGAACTTGCAATGTGTAAAGTGCTATTCCTCCTGCCCTCCCCACTAGGCATGCAAATGTTAGTGGAATCTGCAGCAGTGATTACCCTCAGTTCATCTCACTAGTAGACTAAAACTGTTGGCTGCTTACTTTTGTGAGCATACTAAAAATTGCTGGGAGGGTTTATGTAGAATGTGCCTGCCACTCTCTTGTACTTAAGCAGTGGAGACTCATGAAATTTGTGTACTGTTCCATATCGACACTAATTGATCCTAAAAATAGTTTATCCCAAAGTGGTGTATTCTGTGAAATGGTAGAATCAGGCATTAATATCTTAAACGGGGACTTTTACAAATGGGAATTTATTATTTCTACTCACTTCCTCTTACATTTCTATACAAGTAATCAAAGTAGTAACATAACTTTTCCACCTTTATAAAAGTTCTGTATTTAAACCCATAAGAAGGAAGGACTCTGCAGTTTACCTTTTACTGCTCATTGGACTTCCAGATTTGCTTCTAGCAGAATATCAGATCAGCTTCTCCAGATACCCTACCTTCTTTGCAGGCCTTCTGGTCAAAACTAATTTTCAGCAGTATGAGTGGAGTGGAGTTTAGTATAGCTCTGACTGTTTACCTGTGTTTTATTCTTATGCTACAGGCTTGATGTTGGTTTCTGTTACGTATGAACAGATAACGGATGTCTTAAATTCCAGTGCCTTTCATAAATCCTATCCATACCAGTTTTTCAGCTTGCAGTTATATTGGTGATCATTCTGTTTCCTTAATTCATTTATTTTTTAAAAAAATAGAGTTCTTCCCGGGAATAAGTGATCAGATTGTGCTATCAGCTGCCCTTGGGCTTCTCCCATCTGAATTTGAAAACCTTCAACTTGCTCTGTAGTGCACACCCTTGCCTAATGCCACATTCTTCCTTTATAAGGTATTTCTTAGTACTGTTTTCTAGACCTGTTTGGTCAGAAACAAGAACACTGGAGAGTTTCAGCAAGCTGAATTCTTAGTTGACCCCCGCCTCCCCGAGCCCACAATCAGCACTGGACAGCTGGCCATCCTGGTGGTGGTGGTCCTGAGGCAGCAGTTGCAAACAATGGCTAGCAGTAGTATGAGCTGCCCTGTAGTTCCATGGCGAACAGTACAAGTTTACATGTTTTTGTTGAGATTGGGAGCATAATTTCATACAGAAACAATCTTGCTAAGAAGCTAACTGTAAATGCTGATCTTGAGCAATGTCATCTTGTGTGCTGTTCTTAAGGTCTTCCCCAGATACCGTATCAGGAGGAAATGTGCAGGGTTGGAGGTCACTTGCCCCAGCACATAAACACTATATCTATCATCTTTGAGTCTGCAAAGTTTCCTTTGTGGAGCCAGCTGAAGGTATGGCTGGTAACTGATAAAGAAGCAGCTGCAGCACACTGTTTTGCAGTCATCATAAACAGCTTTGTGTCTTGTTTTGCCAAGGATATTGTGTTTGGTTGAAGTGACTGTTGACATTTTTGTACTTTTCAGTACATCTCCTTTTTTTTAAAGCTAGGTAATAATGATAAAAACCTCTGATCATTTCCCCACCTTTTCTGAGCCCTTGCTGAACTCCTATATGATGCATCCTTTTTACCCTGCTTTGTGGTGTTTAAATTATAAGCTCTTTACTGTCAGTCTGCTACTTTGAATAGTGCTCAGCACAGCAGGATGCTGTTCTTGGTTGGCATCTATTTCCTAGCATAATACAATTGATAACGCAAAGCGTGGAGCTGCTTGATCTGAGAAGAATCACTCCTCTCTGGGGACTCCTGAACTGTATTTCCAAGTCTTTAGGCACAAAACTGGATTTAATCCGAACTTCTCTCACCTCTCAAATTACCAGATGCAATTAAAAGCTTTCCAAGCTTTTAGTAGGTAATATGCTGGACAGAAAATTTGAAGCTTAGGCGACAGCGCAGCTTCATATGTAAATTTTGAGAATCTATGTGTTTAAACAGGAATAACTTGCATCTTGGAACAAATAAGATAGGACAAGACCTGGTTGCTTCACAAACAGTTTAATTTTGACATAATTTGATGTAGTACATCCATCCTTGTGAAGGGTTTGGCTTGAGTAACTTGTCATCTGTGATACAGTAACTCTGGAAACCAGTTCAACTCCCCAAAATCCAATATTCACCCCTTTATGAGTTCTGACCCTACAAGGACCTCTCTATATTACAGTCAGTGTCTTCTGTCTGCCCACCCTTTTTTTTGGTGCAAAGCAGACCTTGGCATGTGTGGCAGATTGCAGTTTCTCTTCTAGCTCCTCCGAACAGAGTTTTCCAGTTGGCGTCATGTTTATTCCCCCATGCAGTGCTGCTCGGCACGCGTACGCTCTAGCCTGTTCCCGTCTCAGCTGGTGCCAGCTCTCACTTTTGTGTGGTCTCAGCACCTCGGCTCGCGTTCCATTTGCACTGCTTGGCTTTTTGCTTCCTTTTACTTGGTCTGACTGATGGAGGCACCGAGGGGGACGAAAAAGGAGCTTTCTGCTCTGCTTGTGTGCTCGGCTTCCCCTAATGAGACACCACGTGCAAAGGAAATGTTGCCGAGATCCTGTGGATAAATGCTGCAGAGTAATCTCCATAGATGTACTCAGAAGAGTATGGGCAATGTAACTGAATTCCTTCCAGCCTCTATGAATAACAGACAAGCTCATATTTCTTTTAGACTTAAACTTGACTGCATTTGCCCCCTCTGTTTTTTCTGTGTCTCCAACAGGAACAGCAAAACTTGTACACATGGCACAAAGGTTTTTCTGTGAGTTAGCAGGGCTGTGTTTTGCTGGCTGCAGTGACAGCCCTTGTTCAACTAAGAGGTAGTTAGAAATGTAAGCAAAGTTTCTTCCCCTTCTAATATCTTAATTTTTGTTCTGAACAATCGTTGAACTGTTCAGATTCAGATCTGAAAAAGTTTACCAATATAAAATGTAGTAGGAGCCATCCAGCATGGCAAACTTCCATTCTGAATTGGTAGCTTGAAGTTTTAAACAACTGAAAATAGTCACAGAATCATCAGTGTTGGGCAACTTTCTTGATGTATAGCACTACACTTAGACTGCAGTCATGCTAGAGTGAATTAGATAGCAACAGTAAATTGGAAAGAGTAGGGTGAATACTAATCATGACTTGATCCATTTGGAAACGGATTGGAGGATGCTCGTATCTACCATGCTATAGTATTTGAGGGGAGAAAAAAAAATTGTGCCCCATGAATTTTCCCTTCAACTCATTTTTACCTTTTCCCCACCAATTAACAAGCAAGTTACATTTCTAGTACAATTATATGAAGTCAAAGGAAACAGAACTATGTGTCTTGGCTAGTAAAAATACTACTGTTGCTGTTATTGCTTGTGGTTGTAGTATCTAGAAGAATAAAGGTTTTGGAAAATAGCTGATCTTCCAAATTTGATAGCTTTCAGAATATTAAGTGTGCACATAAGCAACAAAAATGATGGCTTTTCCTTTCTGAAACACTCAAACATCATTAGGTTCTGACCTTCTGGCTTAGGTTGTTATCTTAAAGCTTAGTCCGTGGCACTATTATTTTATTTTTAAAGATAAAAATATTTTTATAAAGAAAGCAAGAATGGCAAAGTAGATAGAAAATTCTTCTACAGAGTATTGAAAAAGTACACTAGAAAACCAGTCCAATTACACCTTTGCCACCAGAATCTGCAACGGCTTTTCCTGGCAGTCAAGTGACTTGGAAGCTTGTTAGCATCTCTTTCTTTATTGCCCTGGAAAAACTTGTCATTGTTGCTTTTCTCAGAGACCGAAAATTCAGGTCAAATAGAAGCAATTTAATATTTGAAGAGTACCAGTTTATTAAGCAGCTGACAGCGTTGGGCTTGAAGGAGAAGTGACTTGTGGCTGCTTTCTGCCTCTTCAGTCCTGCCTGGTTTCAGTGGCGAGTCTGCTGACATGGGCAGATGCTGAGGAAGGTATGAGTGTCCTGCTTTCTGGGTGAGGACTGATTGAACTCACTTTGTGTGGGATCTGTGTAGCTGTTTTTCAAAGCATCTGGCATAAATTCTGTCAATTTAAGATGTTAGCCGAAGTAACCCTTTCTTAACCTCGCATGTTAAAACCTGTGAACTTCTGTTTTATTCTGGGGGAGGTAAATCGTTAAGTCCTCGTGGGCGTTCTGTTTAGCCGTGGAGGGTCAGCCATATGGTGTTGCATCTGCTCTCACTTCTGAAAGGGAACTAATTCTTCATGCGTTTGGTTCTTACTGGTTCTTTGGGTTTAGTTGTTACCATTTAATGCCATGGGAGAATAGAGCTTTCCCATGCTGAGCTCAGTTCATCTTTGATGTAGCATTCTACATTAGTTAGAGTTATTTTTAAAGTCTTACTATAATTAAAGATTTGCTTTTTTAGTGTCTCAGTATTGCTCTGAAAATCATGGTGTAAATAATGTTACTGAACCATTAGGATTAAGAACAGTCAAATGCTAAAACTAAAAATAGATTAGCCTCTAAAGTAATAAAAAATAATCAGTGATCTTCACTGTCAAATTATTTTACCATTTTGTGTCCTTTGAAATGTGTGCTAACTGAATTTCTTGGCACTAACTTCTTACCTGTGATAGATAGTGTATTCTAATATTGAACAGTAGAATTACTCCTTTATTCCTGTAAGGCCATGTGAGTGTATTATGCACAGCCATTTCTTAATGGGTGATCTCTATAGACATGTAATTCCTAGGATAACATGATAATTAAATATCCCTTGCTTATCCCATTAACCCAGGGCAAATTCAGTATGCTAGAGCCAGATGAATGCAAAGCTACTCTGCTGTTCCTGGGCTCCAGCTAGTGACTTTTTTGCTCATCAGTGCTAACATTTGTTCCAAGGAGTGCATTGTTTGATGGTGGGTCTTCTGCAAATCTTTGTCCCCACGTAATACACCGAGCAGTCTCCAACTGTGGGTTTAAATTATGAAATTTCTGTGGACCTCTTGCTTTTTAAAGATAGTCTGAAAGGAGAAAGTTTTATTGACATAGTTTTGAATATATTTCAAACAGATGTAGTTAAACCCATTGAAGAAGACTATGTAGCTCCTCTTTATTTGGGATGATGACTGGTTGACTTGGTTTAGCTAGGCTAAATAGAGCTAATCAGCTTTAAAGGAAAATAAGCTTATTTTTTATATAGAAATGAATGTCTGCATAGCTTTCTGCTGGTTAAACTCTATAACCTTTAATAACATCTAGTAGTATTAAATAACATACGAGTAGATATTTCTAATGTTTACATTCTCGGGTTCTTAATTTTTCTCTTTTTAAGGTTAATCTCTTGTCTCCAAATTAATCTTTCTCGGTGCTCATCTCTGTCTTTCTCAAAAGTTTCTCCCCACCACTGTGCCAGCCTTCCTACTTAGGATCTTGCTAGTTTGGCTGGCTACGGCCCATCCTGCATTGTCTCCACCTGTGCTCCTTATTTACTCCTGGTAGGCATGTGGAGCCCCCAACCCCTTTTCTGGAATAACATGTTGCACTGTATTCTTCCTAAGTTATTGAATCCAGATGTCACGTATGCCTGTTAGAAGCCCTGACACTGAGATGTGGGTGTGTAAGTTTTTTGTTTCAGAAATAATGATCTTAACGTTTACTCTAGAAGCTTGAGAGTGAATGAAAAACCTTGTTCTTCTGGCTGAAGATAGGCTTCCTTTCCTGGCTT
Organism: Aquila chrysaetos chrysaetos; assembly: GCF_900496995.4. Taxonomy (NCBI): domain Eukaryota; kingdom Metazoa; phylum Chordata; class Aves; order Accipitriformes; family Accipitridae; genus Aquila; species Aquila chrysaetos. The sequence continues at coordinate 39,213,555 of NC_044012.1, forward strand.
TAATTTTGTCCTAGATCTCAGAGAATGTGCTGGGAAATGTATTGGAGAAGTTGTCTTATATCATTGAACACACAACTAAGAAACAAAGCAGCTGGAGAGTGGGTAGTTCTGTAAACAGGAGCAGATAAAATGCACTGGGGATGATGCATTTGCTGCAGCAATTGAAATGACGAGCGTCAAGTCCTGTGTACAACTGCAGGCTGTTGAGAATCTGCCAAAATATTTAGCTAACTCTGCAAGACTCATGTAATGGCTTGTTGGTTCTTTTCAATTGTAAGTATTTCGGTTATGTACCATGTAGAATGGCCAAGCTGTTATTGCAGGGATCTACCATCTTTGTTTACATGACTGTGTTACTTATGTATGTCTTGAATTACAACCCAGAGAAGGTTTAATAAAATGAAATCTGCCGTTGCATCTTTCACCAGTACTGACTATTCCTTCTGGTCCCCAGGCTTGACAGGGGACCAGCGAACTTACCATGGGAAGGAGAATGTGGACTCCAGGCACAATCGAGGGAGAGGAGGAGAGACAACCCGCTTTCACACTGTCAATGTGGCACAGCCTGTCCGATTTAGCAGTAAGTTGCAGACTGGGAAATCTGGGCCATCTTTCTGCTAATTAATTTAGCAATTTAGGCTAGCTATTTTTAAGGAGAAATTAATAGATTTTTCTGTTGCATAGCTTTTTGACCATATTTTATTCATGTGCAGTGCTTTTTAAGGTTTTTGTACGTTTCTCTTTTATATAAGTCCTGTTATATTGCATAGTTTATATAGCAGGCCAATACATGCAAAGAATTCTACTTCCCTAGTAATCCTGGTTTCATGAAACCAGAATTGCAATTTTCTGTTATAACTCGTTGCAATTACAGAAAACTAAGCCCATGGTTTAAGTGATGGTTTCAGCCTGCAGCAGGGGTGATGGTCTAGCCCTTGCCTCTTGATGTGAGCTTGCATGTAGGTTTGTTCCCCTGGAAAGTGGGGGGAAACCAAAATTGATTGCTCCTGATTGAAGTAATTTTGAAGATGATCTTAAAGATGTTGCACTGTTACTAGTTAATTAAGGGCATCTCTGATGATGTGAGTTTTGTATCCTTTTTAATAGGAAAAATATTCTTTAGGGATTGGGGAACTTAAGGAAATTCTTCACTTGCTTCTCTGAAGATGAAGTCTGTCAAAGAAGTATGTAGCGCTTGAATGGGTTTTGCCATGTTACTCCCATCAATCAGTCAGAATTCTTCAAAAATATCACTTCAGTGTCATCCTACGCTCTCACCGGCAGCACTACTGGTGCCACTGTTGGCATCCTAGTCCCAGCATTATCTAAAGTGTTATAAATGTCCTGCAAGTGTCCTTCCCAATGATGATAGCTTGTAGTGACTGCTGCCTCTGAATCTCTCCGGGCCCAAAACATCTAAGTCTCTCCTGCCTTCTCCCTCTTATCTTGGTTCCCTCTTTGCTCCAGGGATCATCCAGTGATTTGGGAATGTGAGACAGCATTGATTAATTAGCCTTGGAGGGAGGGATGGGACAGGTTAGGAAGATGACATGGGGGGAAGACAGTATAGCAGTAATTGTGAACAGTTGCTTTGGAAAAAGACAAGTGATTAGCAAAAGTAAAAGTTCACCTCTGATTTTTTTCCTTGTTTTTTTTTTTTTGACAAAAATGCTTATTAAAATAGGTATTTTGATTTGTCATAGATTCCAGTAGCTAAAATATCTTAGTAAAATTTAGAGGACAATAAAGCAATTTAGAAATTGATCCAGTAATATCTTAATATGCTCTGCAGTCTGATTGATACTGTATTCTGTTCCATCTTAGTGATGTGAATACTAGTTCTTAAAAGTTCCCATATAAATGGAGAATAAGGAAAGATATTTAATTGAAGGACTTCAAATCTAAGTTTGTATGTTGTTATTTAATGATAGAGATCCCTGTTTCTGAAGGGAATAAAGAGGCTCGAGAAGAGGAACTGTCTGAATGCATGCAATGAACGTAAAACAGTTTGTGAATTTAAAGTTCCTTCCTTAGGTGTTGTGCAAAAATAATACTGCAAATACAGGTGCTAAAATAATATTTCATGTCTGTTTTAAATTTCATCTGCCTGTCTCTGATTCTCTCTGTTAGTTACCCATAACCCCGAAGAATGCCAGTCAAAAGCCCATGGGTCTGTTTCATCAGAAATGCCTCAAGGCTTTTGTTGCATATTCCCTCAGTTGAGTTAATTGAGAAAAAGTAGAGACAGCAGTTCACATCATCATCTTCTTACTTACTAAAGATCCGCTTTGCAGTGATGTTTTTCCAAAGCAAACAATAATTGCCCCAGAACCCCCACTGTTTTTAGTGATTGACTATGGGAGCAGGATTATGTGAATACTACTGAGACTGTTTGTAAAAGTAGGTTGAAAACTTTACAGCAGGTTGGATGTATTGCTAACCACCTAATAGAAAGACAGACTCATTAAACTGGCCACCTGTTTGTTTTTCTTCCTGCTTCTTGCTGCTTGTTTTGACTTGGATTGATCGAAGTGATTGGATTTATAAAGATGTGCAGGGAAATATCTCCCACAGCAGATCATCAGTCTTAATTAAAGACTTTAAAGGCTGTCACAGTGCAATGAAACATTACTAGGACTTGCATCTTTTTAAATATGTTAAAAAAAAATCTTCCATTATCAAAAGCTGTAGTAAAGTAAGTCTTCTGTGATCTGTAATGCATGCATCTCCTCCTGGTGACGTGAAGTATGCACAGTATGTTGTGTGTACACGTCCAAGTGATTATGCATTGCGTTGTCATAAACTGATGAGGATGCATTATCTTGAAGATCCTAATTTGGGGGGAATGGTTTCCCTTCTATTCTTCATGTTTCCTAGGAAAGTGCCCAACAGGATGGCACCACTATGAGGGCACGGCCAGCTGTTACAGAGTGTATTTAAATGGAGAGAACTACTGGGACGCCGTGCAGACATGTCAGCGGGTGAATGGATCCCTCGCCACCTTCACTGCAGACCAGGAGCTAAGGTTTATCCTGGCACAGGAGTGGGACTTGGAAGAAAAACCATTTGTAAGGAAGGACCAGCGTAGGTCAGTAGGAAGGAAAGGACAAAGATCTCATATTACATGAATGGTTTCTGTGTAATACAAATACCGGTAGTTTAGTTTGCTTAGAAAATCTGATGGTAAAATTGACTGACTTCAGGTTAATAACCCAGTATGAACATGCTGGTTGACTGTTCAGCAGTGGCCATCTGTATTTTATGTTTTAATTAACAGGTAGGCTACAATTCAACAGAGTCTTTTCATCTTCAGGCTGTCTCAGCAACATACTAGTATTCTTGAACTGCAACAGGGAAGATGGATTTTATAATGACTTATTGCTGCACTACCTTGTATAGAAATAATTCTTTAAATTTTTCAACAGGATTTTTGTTTCCATTAACTACCAGTAGCTCTAACAAGGACTGCAAGTTTGAGATAAGGATGAAGTAAAAAGCCATTCTGAGTTTCAAGAACTATGTTCTGGTGTCTTTAGATATTTCATTCTGTTAGTTCATAACAAACACAATTCCTTTATTTTTTTTTTTTTTTTTTGCCTGTGGGTTTTTTGTCAGTCTCATAGGCTGCCATGACATCACCAGGAGTAGTTCAGTAATGGTGTATTCTGTCTCTGGAGAGTTAGATGGTTTGATCAAGAACAGTCTGACATAAGTTGTATATGTTTATAAAATATATGACTTCTGGATGCTTTTGTGTGGTTTTTGTTTGAGATACTGAAGTGCTGCCATAACAACAGTATAAGGTCCTTATTATGAGTAGAAATAAAAGACATGGTGAGTTATAATTTCTAAACACAGAAAACTATCAAGTATTTTCCTCTATTCCTCGACTGTAGTCTCTCTCTACATTGCCAACATGTGGGCTGAAATGTTAAGAAAAAAGTCACCAGAAATGGGTTTGAAGGGTAGCTTTTAAGTGAAGTTATTGGAATGTTCTGTGTAATTTATTTTAATTTGTTAGTATGTTTTTGGCTTGTTTCTTTAGAATCTAACTTAATTTTTTTTTTTTTTTAGGTTCTGGGTTGGATATCAGTATGTGATCACCAATCGAAATCATTCTCTAGAAGGTCACTGGGAAGTAGCTTATAAAGGTAGGCCTCTCAAATTATTACTTAGTTAAATGGCCTATGGAAACTATCTTAAAGAATGAATATTATTTGCAAGAGCAACATAACTTCTTTTAGTGATAGTGTTGAAATAGTATAGGGGAACTGCTGTGCTTTACAGTATCAAAATGGAAGAGTTTAATACTTGATACACATGTCTTATGTTCAAATGTAAGAAGTTTCATAGTTTTTCACATTGACATCTTGTGGAAAGAATGTGTTTTTCAGTTTATTTGGGCTTTCCCCTTGATTAAGCTGAGAAAAAGGAAACTACTCTAGTTTCTTGTTCTGTGGTGAATGTCTAAATGAATTGCTGATTCCTCATTCTAGTATTTGCACAGACTAGTGTAGGATATTTGGGGGTTTTAGCTTTTTAAAAATCAGTAGTTTTTTATATACTTAAAAAAAAAAATCTTGAATTTTGCAGAATTACCCAGATTTTTTTCATTTTAAAGTACTTTATATAGCTTACTTAAACCAAGACAAAATTTGCCTAATCGCAGAAATAAATCCAGTTTATATGAAAAACTGAACATTAATCTGATAGGCATCACTGGCTGAACTTTTTTGGTTGCAAAACAAGCAGCTCCCTGTGCTGAAAATGCAAAGTTATGTTTCTATACCTTTTATTTTTAACTAATTCAGTTGAGGGATTAGTTAATTTTGAAGTCATCATATGAATGCTTACGTGTAGAATTGAATGTCTAAATGCTGTACTGGTTTACATAATGGAAAATCTAAAACAAAGGGTTTTTTTTTTAAGCATCAGCACTGTGAGTTCCAGTATAGCATTTGAAAATTCATCTGAATAGTTTTCTTCTCATACACAATTTTCAGTAATGGAAAATGTGGAAGGAAAACTGTCCATTAGGTACAGGTACATAATTATGAATGGAATGTTGCTAAACGGTTGGGTCTTAAAAAATATTTCCTTTGACACATGAGAAGCAGTAGAACCCTGCATAGCTTTCTAATGACAGTACTTGTTTACTGTGCTGCCATGCACAAAAATATTGATTTCTTTTGTCATTTAAGTGGACAGAGTTGACTGAATACTCAGAGCAAACTGCTGCTTCTTGTAAAGGCAGGAGCATTTTTCATTAGTTCCTTAAAGTAAAGCACCTAAGGATGTCTTTGGACAGCAGGGGAGAGGGAGGGAGAAAAGCCCAACTTCTCATAATGGGGATTTCTGGTCTGGACAAAACTGGTTATATAGGTAGATTTCTCCTGTGAAGCCCAAGGGGAAAAAACCATTCTCCTTAAAAGGACCTTTCTTTATCTTCAGAAAGTTGACTGCACTGCCATCTGCTGACAGAGTGTTTACAACCAAGGAGGCAGAAATTACAGAAAAATTATGATACCTGTTTTTATCTTAAGTTTTATTTAATTTGATGCCTTATATAAATTTAAGCCTTCTCAATATCTTTTGTTTGCAAGCTTTCTATTTGATAAAGGAATATCTATATGAAATAAAGTACATAGTAGCATTCAGCAGCTTCTGAAAAACTTAAGCTTTATTTACTTGTAGTAAGGCAGACTCTGAATTCCTAGTATCTCTTTGAAGAGTGATTTAGGGTCCTATAGCTTGGAAACTTTAATCCATTACTGGGAGATGTGGAAGGTAAGCCCTCAAAAAAGTGAAAGCAGAACCTAGTTGCATTTAAAAAAAAATAAAAAATAAACAAACAAAACCCCATCATACCTAACAGCGTTTGAAAGGACCATCGTGTGAGAAGACTATGTAATATGCTCACTGCAGGAGCTGTTAAAATCAATGTTTAAGCACATAGATTTGCAAGCAGGCTTCTGAAAATATATAAAATAGGTTAATTTTCACAATTGCTGTGTCTTGGTCTCCCATTAATCTCTGCAACTTTGCATACTAGCAGATTTAACGGTGAGGCAAGACACTGGTCAGAAACAACATTTTAAAAGTTATTAAATTCCCTCAACACCTCTTGCGCTGTTGGAACCCATCACAATACGGTCTCTTAAAAATTACGTGAGCTGGAAGGACCAAATAGTCCGTACCACCACTGCAGCAGCAGAAGCGGCATTGCGGCCGTGTTCTCTGCATAGCGCTGCTCCGCACTCCGAACGAGCGGCATGGGACGTGGGGCAGCGGCTCGGCGGTGCGCACAGGATAGACGCGCACGCACCTTTGGAAGCGCGAGTAGATGCTTGAGCGCCAGGTACAGGATTGGTAAGGGTTCTTGCTCCAGTGGTAGCAGGTGCGGCCAGACTCAGCGTTGTTTGAAGGGGTGCATGACTATTGGCAGGCAAACCCCATCAGACTCTGGAAAGCAGCATTTGTAGAGATATCAGAACATCACTCCTACTGGTGCAGAATGACAAAATTTCCCAGTACTTTGAAAACAGCAGCCTCTTCTCTCTATGAGTCACCCCTTCCCTCCCTGCTGTTTGCTTTCCCCCGGAGGAATGTTGCTAATGGAAGCTAAAGCTAGAGGACAGTAGCCTTATAGCAGAGTTGGTGTGCATGAAATGAGTGACATTAACAGAGCCTTTCTAAAGCTTTGCATACCCGCAGGCTGCTTATACCAATGCATCTTGTTCTAGGCTCTTCAGAAGTATTTTTACCCCCTGACCCTATCTTTGGTACGGCTATGTCTGAAAATGAAAACGTTCTTTGTGCCCAGCTTCAATGTTTCCATTTTCCTACCCTTCGGCACCATGGTTTACACAGCTGGTATGCTGAAAACTGCTATGAGAAATCTTCATTCCTCTGCAAAAGGAGTAAGTTGGTTTTAGTTCAGTGTTAACTGTGTTGCATGTTTAAATATGCATATAACTAGTATGGGGAAACTGGGTGGTTGTCAGCCACAGTACAGATTTTCACTAAAAATGATTGTTAAGCAGCTATGCCAGCCCCAAAATAAAATATACTTTGAAAAAAAAAAAAAGTTAAAAAAAGCCTGCCTTAATAATTTAAGAATGGTATTTACTAATAACTTCACATGAAAGTGAGGAAACACTTATTCCTGGTTTATTTTGAATATAGCAAGTTCTATTAAATTCTTTCAGCCAGTTATTAGAACTAGGGGGGGTTAGAAAAAGCAAGTCGAGCTACTGACTTAAAGTGGAAAAAAAAGACTTTCATTCTGTATCTTGCATTTCTTTACTCCAAAAGTTTTTACACCAACAGAGGTATTGACAGTATTTTCAGGTAATATTTAAGATACCTGATATAGATGGTGCTTCTTTGCCAGAAGGAGAAAAGTTGTTGAACTTTTACTGCAATTCTTGAAGTTTTTCTTGTTTGCTTTTTCTTTAAAGCAGGGAAAAAGACTTGCAGATGGCAAGGGAGGAAAATTGAGCCCTTCTTTGCCTGCTTTGGCACCTGAAATATTGAAAACTAGGAAGACAGGATATTGCCTTGTCTACCTTGATATGTAGTAAAATCTTGGAGTCTGATATTGAAGGACATGTGTTTAGTCAAAATGATGATCAAAAGATGACCTTTTTGGTAATTTTGGCGGGGATGATGTTGTAAGGAAGGCAATAATGCTGCCAGAACGTTAACCAGAGGGTGAGGGTATCAGATGTGTAAGTTGAGCAGAAGAAAGCTGTGTCTGATTTTGGGCCTCACAGTACAAGAAAAATGTTGACAAGACCTTGACAAATAGAGGTGAGTTCAGCGGGGGCCAGCGAGATGGTGATGTGGGCTGCAGTGCCTCTCCTTTGAGGTGAGGCAGTGGGAATGGGGTTCCTTCAGCCTGGAGAAGGGAAGGCTTCCAGGGGACCTGATAGCAGCCTGCCAGTACTTGCAAAGAAGTTATCGAGAAGATGGAGCCAGGCTCTTTACAGTGGTGCGTGGCAGGAGTCAAGGGATGTTAAGTTGAAACAAGAGATTTGAATTGATGCTAGGGAATAATTGTGAGGGTAGTCAAGAGTGGAACAGACTTCCAGGGAGGTTGTGCAGCCTCTACCCTCGGAGGTTTTTATGATCAGATTAGATAAAACCCCGAGCAGCCTGTTGGGACATTGTAGCTGACCCTGGTTTGAGCAGGAGATTGAGCTGGAGACCTCCTCAGGTCTATGCCAGTCTGAACTTTCCTGTGGACCCTCCTAGCTGACCTGTGTGTAGGGTGGAGGGGTAAGACTACCCTCCCGGAGCAGTTGCTTCAGCTGGCAGGTCCCAGCGCTGCCAGTGTTACCTCTCTCTGCTTTTGGTACTTGCCTTTGCGTCAGTGGGAGGAAAGGACAGTGGGCAGAAGACACCTAAACTTCCTTCGCTGGGCAGAGATCGAGATGCAGCTAGGGCAGTGGAAGTACTATTGCTGGCTTGCTTTTTTAGGCCTGGCCTGTTAAGAGAGTCCTTCAGACTGGCCCAGAGAAGATCCAGCTTTTCCTAAGTACCAGGAGAGAGGGAGGGAGCTGCAGCAGGCATTGACAGTGAAGTTTAAACTTCTCAGACCACTTGTTTTCCTGTGTCTTGGAGAGGATGCCTGAAAGTGTGTCAATTCCATTAAATACTTAAAATTCAGTTTGTCAGTTTTGAGCAGTAAATCATCCCTGAGAGCCTCCACACTATCCATCATCTACCCCACTCCTTGGAGATCCCTTTTGAAAGTTGCTTTAATGTGAAGGTGTGGCTTTTAACTGGTGGTCTGCTTATGTTTACAAATCACTTAATGTAACAGAATAAACTGGACTCCTGTCTGGCAGGCTCACAGACACTTGGATATTGATGTGTGTTTCTGTTCTAGGCCAGACTTGCGTGGATATCAAAGACAACATTGTTGATGAAGGCTACTATTTCACTCCAAAAGGGAATGATCCCTGTTTGAGCTGCACGTGTCACAACGGTGAACCTGAAATGTGCGTGGCTGCTTTGTGTGAACGGCCCCAGGGGTGTCAGCAGTATCGCAAAGACCCTAAGGAGTGCTGCAAATTTACATGTTTAGACCCAGGTAAGAGTTTTGTCAAGAAAAATGAGTCCGGTGCTCAACTTGGTTATCTTTGGGTATAACTTTGTTTGAAATGATGCATCTTTTCAATGCCTCAACATTGCTGGGTGCAAACCCCCTGTGGGGAAAGACCTTGAATCATGGGAAATGAAACACTTCTGCCTGGGGCTGGAAATAATTAGTTATCCTTGATACTGCTTATACAGGAGAAGCAGTAGCTTATTTTCTGTATGGAGGTTGACACTACTGTGGATTTTTAGTAGAGCATCTTACATGGTTCCTTTGTCATGTTTAGCTGTCATGAAAAGAAAAGACTTTTCTCTTGAGCACTAATTAAGCATCTTTTTCTGGACATGAGCATTTATGTGTGTGCAGGTTTGTATGCAGGGATTTACGTGGGAAGCAGAGTTTGTAAGTTATATAGAGTTTCAGTAATAATTGGGACATGCAACCTTGCCTATTGGGTTTGGCATCTCAGTGCAGCTTCTTGTTTTGGATCAGTAAAGTCTTCAGTTGACTCTGACTGAACTGTTTGTCAGTCACCATTTGGGGATGTAGATTTTCAGAGGGTTATTTTTCTGTAAAGAGACTTGCGAAAAGAATTGTATCTTACGTGGAATTTATTGTGAGGGTGGTCAAATACCAGAGCAGATTGCTTATGGAGTCTCCATCTGTGGGGATATTCAACACCTGACTGGACTCTGACCTGGGCAACCTGCTCTAGCTGACCCTGCTTGAGCAGGGGTTGGACTAGATGATCTCAGGAGGTCCCTTCCAACCTCAACCATTCTGTGAAACTGTTATTTCCTGGTATTTTAAAAGAACCTAATCTTATCTGAGTGTACTAAGAAACTATTGTTCCGAACTCCTGTGGAAAACATGGAAGGACAACTCTTCCCATCAGAGGCTTCTATTTCAGTCTGTTACAAAAAAGGGATGCTTCTTGGCTTCCAAATTTGCAGTCTTTCTTATTTGTTTTAACTACAGAAGTTAATCTTTAAAGGTCACTGGCTCCACCTTGCTGTCATTCACATTTGTTCTGAGGGTTAAGCCTAACAGATGTTTGTAGCTAGTGTTGCAGGCTGGTCAGTGAAAGAGTGGGGGGAAAAAGCAGTAGTCTTCCTCCCACTCTTATCAGCAGAGTTAAGACTTTGTCTTCACTTTTTTTATCTTCAGGAACAGTGTCAGCAAAGCATCAACCAGCAGACAGGATAAGATGACCTGGGATAACCTCGTGCTGTGTTCTTTAATCCTTGTTTATTGCTGTGGGTCTTAACTATTTCACGAATACTGATTTAAAGAGTGTATTTTACCACATCCTTTCTGATCCTTAAGCTCTTCTTTCTGTACTGATGCTAAATAAGAGTGTTTCATTATACTCTTGCCTGAAGTGTTCTGGTTTTTTTAGTAACTTAGTTTTTTGAGAGAGGAATCATCAAGCATTTGTCAAACTTCCTTCATAATGAAGTTATTTCAGCTAGCGATAAACACTGAAATTTTTAAATGGAGCATTTCAGTTTTCCTTGTGGGTGTTCATAAATGGCTGTTCCAGATGACAAAATTAATGAATTACATTCTTTAATCAGCATATATTTATCTTTGTCCAATTCTTACATATATCTTCTCTAAGCTCTGTTGCAAAGGAAAGAAAACAGTTTACTAATCAACAGTTAAGTAAATGAATCACCCGAGGAGAGACCAGGGGGAAATAAATCCTGCTGTTGGGTTGGCAGGTAATCAGCTCTCGCAGTGTGAGTGGGTGAGCAATGATTACAAGTGGATAACGAATATTACTCAAGGACTTAGTAGTAGGGGAGTTTTTCCAGTGGTAGGAGTAAGCGGAGCAATCACAGCTATACTCTCTTGAAAGATGCTTCTCCTCATTTAGTTGAAGATAAATAGCAGAGGAAAATCTTTCATGTACTAATACTGAAACTGAGGTAGTCTGTCTGTTGCTGCTCCTTGGATGTGGTAGAAAATAATTTTTCTTTGTGGCTTTTGTTTAGACAGACCTGCAACTCTTATTTGTGAAAAGGTAATAAAAGAAGTAAAATACTTTGAAAGAGCTCATGGTGCAGAAGCTTTTCTAGTGACTCAGCTGGTGCAGTTACAGGGTATTACTACTGTATTGAGTGTAAAACAGCTTTTCTGAAATAATCTGTTTGTTTTTATGTGGGTTGGAAATCTCTGTGATGACTCAGCTTGTTCTGTACAAGCTGGGTCTTTGTCTTTTTTTTAGTCTAGGACTTTACTTGACAATAGTTTATCCAGCCAAACAGGTTGAACATTAGGAGCTCTCACAGGCTGGGAGCAGTGTGATGGAGGCCCAAGATGCCCCAGAAGGTTCAAGAACTGCACTTGTAGCTGGCCTAAAGACAATGCATGGAAGTCAGGCTTTCTGCCTACAAGATTGCGTCATGCTTGCCTGTGTGTATATTTTACTTAAGTCACTATTTAAGGCAGTCATTAACACTAATTTATGATGCTCATGAAGTCAGCATGGCCATAAAATGGAGGAGGAACAACGGCAGGTCTGTGGTGGTCAGGAGGGTGTGTTGGTTGGTAGGTGTGTGACTGCATCAGTTTAAGCTCTGACAGTAAGAGTTGCTAAAAGGTTTGACAGCACAGAGGCTTTTGTACTGTGCAGCCAGATTTCAGAGGGTGTAATGTTTGAGCTCTACACATAGTGCACTATTAAATGAATTTCTTGTTGCCAAGAATGCATTATGTAATAAATACCAGCCTGTTAGCCATGTACTTTAACGATGTATAAATTAGGTGGATTTTTCTGTTACTAGCATTTGTAGCAAGTCAGTACTTAAAATTTTTGTGAGGCTTTTAGCTTTCTTTTGTTAGGAATCTTTGATACAGCTTTAGCTGCTGTTAGTGACAGGAAAAGTATTGAGAGATCTCTTGCAGCTGTGGTGGGTGCAGGAAAGAAGTGGCCAGGATCTGGCTGGTTGTGCGGTGGCACTGCGGTGGCTGGGGAGAGGGGTTCGTACCTCGTAGTGCTGGTATCCTGTAGCGGTAGGTGGCCAGGTTGTGCAGCCGCTTTATCCGTTTCTTATCCGCACCTAACCTGGGAGTGTTTCTCATTCAGAGCTCTTTAATGGGAAATTGGTGCAAAGAACTCAGCATAGTCATTTTTAGGTCATTTTTCTTTGTGTGGAGTATCTGTATGTGCGCATGCTACTTAAGGATAACCAAGTGTGATTAGTTGTGGAAAAATTAATACCTCTCATGTCTGGCACTGTTGGAACAGTGATAATTTGCTCACAACAGCCTTCCAAGTGTGGATCTGGTTAGCAACGGTATAGAGCTTTGCTCAGTGGTGTAGAGTCCTAAGCTCCTGGGTCTGTTTCATGTTCTGCCACTTGCTTTCTATGTGATTCTAGGAAAAGATTTTAATTCTTGTTTACCTTAATCTCTTCAGTTCCTGAAAGATGATTATCATGTTGATTCACCTTTTTAAGGTATTTTTAGTTCCTATTATTTAATGGTGCTAACCAGTGTACTAATGACATATGGAATTTAGATGACCACATCTTGGTGATAATGACAATGTTTAGAGAGTCAGTTGTTGGAAATGTAAAAGTTAAGATGTTCAGAAGTCACGTCGAAATAGTGTGTAGATATGCCAGTTCTCAGGCCTTTGCTGTCCTCTTTAGTATAACATCATCAGCCATGCCAGAGATACAAGTGGATGTGCAAAATGCCATTAACCTTTCCTTTTTCTTGTTTTCGGAGACCTGAAGCCTTCAACATTTTGTCCCTTTTGCTGATTTAAGGTATTTTTAGAAACGTGTAGATGTTCTTGCAATAAATAGATAAATCACCTGATGATTCGTAATTTTCTTAGTTTTTTGAAATATGAAGTGTTAAACCAGGCTAATGAATCTCCACTCTGCATTTCTCTCTTCATTACTGACAGAAGAACATCAAGAAAAATGAGTCTTGAGCATAAGTAACAGGCTTCTCTTATATGTTTTATGTAACAGATGGCAACAGTTTGTTTGACTCAATGGCTGGTGGAATGCGTCTGATCGTTAGCTGCATTTCTTCCTTCCTCATCCTCTCTCTGCTGCTTTTCATGGTCCACCGGTTACGCCAGAGGCGGAGAGAGCGCATAGAGTCTTTGATTGGAGCAAATTGTAAGTAGCCTGTATCTGTAACGAGTCTTGATCTAAGTAGTGTATGTGCTTCAGAATAAAGAGAGCAGAAGAAATAAAAATCTGTGGAAAACGTCAGTGGAAGTCTGGTTATAGATTCTACTCAGTACTGTGCGCAAATGTAGCTCTGTGCTGGCTGTCTGAACTGGTCATGATTCGTACAAGTTTTGGTTCTCTGAACTGCTCTACATTCAAAGAAAAAACGTTTATATCAACACTTGTCTTGTGCCTCGTGCTTATTAGTGACAGATTGATGTATGTAAAGGTGAGAAATGTCATGGTCTTGCTTGACTGTGCCTGTGCGTGTGTCTTGGTAGGTTCTTCAAACTTGAACTTTTTTAGCCAATAATGGAAAAATATTTTTTGTTTGTATGTGGTCCGAATCTGAAATATCTTTTATGTGTGAATGATCTCCTCAGTTTGAAGAGGTTAGATTCAAATTTAGAGGCGATGCAGGACAAACAGGCTGGAAGCAGGTGGGCCCGGGTATCGTTGTGTAACTGCAGTGAGTTGACTTGTATAGGTTATGTAGACTTTTTTAGGTCTTTGGGAGACATGAGTTCCTTGGGTGTGAAAAGTGGAAAAAGGTGTTGAGATCTGCCTTAAGTTGAAGAAGAAAGCATGGGATAAAGTCACTTACTACCTCTTCTTCTCTCAAAATAGTGCACCATTTTAACTTGGGCCGCAGGATGCCTGGTTTTGATTATGGTCCCGACGGTTTTGGAACTGGCCTTACTCCACTGCATCTTTCAGATGATGGGGAAGGTGGGGCATTTCATTTCCACGATCCACCTCCACCCTATACAGCTTACAAGTATCCAGATATTCAACATCCGGATGACCCACCTCCTCCTTATGAGGCTTCTGTCAATCCAGACAGCATCCTTTGTTCCACTCCAGGTACACAGGCAATAGCTTCTCTTTTCTTCCTCTTTTTCATTTTGGCTAGAGGGTAGATTTTTTTAATTGTTTTTTAACTATAATCATGTGTTTTAGTGGTTGTGATGGGAAAAATACATTTCACGATAAAATCTCCTATTTCTGCGATGGAAAAGTCTTTTGTTAAAATGTGTCATTAAGCTTGGTTTTTCTCAAAGATTCTTTGGATCACCCAAATAACAAGTGGAATGCATGCTGCAAGCAGTTTAACTCTTAGGCCTTACCTATTTTCAAGCCTTACCTTGGATGAGTTACTTGGTTTCCACTATGCTGGTACCTTTTCTGGTCTTTTGGAGATAGGTCTGTAGAGATTGGTATTAAAAAGTAGAACAAATGTCAAGCACAAGAGATTTTGAGTAAAATATATCCAGTGTCTTCTCTCCTCCCCGCTTCCCCCACCCACACCCCCTAAAAATTGACCAAAAATATCACTTTCTAATGATTCACCCAGTGCTCTTCAATTTTGCAGCTGTGATATTCATATACAGTAGAAATCATTCCAATTTGGGATTTTATAGCAGCATATGTCACAAGATAAGTGAGCCTGATTAGTGCAAGTGTGTTATTTATATATCGAAGTTTTATTTTTGCTACATAATTTTCCTCTTTCGCAGTGTCATCTCTTTGTGCATTAATGCAAAACCAAGAAAAACTCAGAGCTTCCAGAAATACAGATAGTAAATCTATTTGGGAATGTGAAATGATATACTTCACGTTCTGATTCTGCTTGTTTTTTGTCCTTTGCAGATGGAGTTCTTTCTCAGACTGTGCAAAGCAGTCCTCCATCACTAGGAAACTGTGATGTGTCCCCACAGCTTACAGAGGGATCTCTTCCTCCCTCAGTTGGTCCTTCTCCAGTGGAGCTGGAAGACTCTGCTGACAGCAGCACCTTTCTTGTCCCTCCTGACACACCGCTAAATGAAAACACACAGGCAGAAACTCTTACGGGCAGCCGTCACAGCCACTGTTCTCTCAATACCATTGTATAAAGGAGTAAAAAGCCGACTGCCAGTCAGAAATAGTTTTAGCAACTGTTTGCACAGACAAACACTAATCCGTGATTTGAACTTCAGAAGGAACCTCCACTTTGGTTTTTGAACACTGCTTTTATGTTCTAGATTAGGATTGTGCCTCTCGTTTTTTGGCTGTTGTTATTCATTCACTAATCGGTTTGTCCTGTAAATATGGATTGTATAACTGCTCCCTTTTTCCATTAGCTATGGAAAAGAGTGCAGAGAATTCCTTTGACTTCTAAGGAGGTGAAAAGTATGGGTAGGTTTGGTTTTTTTTTTTTTTTCCCTTAACCTGAGAGGAAACAAAATCTACATCAGAAAAAAGCTGCTTGGATTTGACTGGATACCACTGGACCCAGGAAACAGATGATGGAAAAGGAGGGTGGGGGCAGTCACGGTTCGTTCAATTGCTTTCTCTCTTGCTTCAGTGCTACAGTTGGAAAAGGCAGAGAAGATAGGACTGCAGGGGGAGGGGCTGGGGGCCTGTTTTACAGAACGGGAACACTGAGGAGCTAAAACACAGGCCACCATGTAAGAGTTATGCAGTATAAAAACTCTTGTGTGTTTTGATCTGCCTTGCTGTTACAGAACACCGTAGAGACTGGAGGATGAATGATCTACACAATATGTGGCAAGTGGGTACTAAGAAATCTAGGATTTGCAATTACAATTATTTTGTTGTTGGAAGCTGCAAGATCTCATATTGTCGGGTAAAATTCTGGCCCATAAAGAAAACTGGGTCTGTGTAATGCTTGTGTCCCTCTGGTATAATCCTCATATGTGTTAGGTAGTACTCTAGGGAAGAGGCAGGGAGCAATTAACTTTGATGCAGTCTGACTTCACTATATGAAGCCCCTGTTTGTTACAATCCCATAAGGAAGATTGAGGTATTTTTCTTTGTAGTTTAACTCCTTTACAGTGAACAGTTGCACAAGACTGGCCTGGATAAAAGACCATTGTTCTTGCTTTTCTTATTGCATGCTATATTTAGCATGTAAGTGTGTTCCTCCCCTCCATTTCACTTCACAGTTCTACAAATACCACTTAAAAACAGGGATCAACATGCACTATACATGATGTTTAATTCTAATTAGACACTTGTTCCTTAACTGAGTCCCATAAATTGCCAACCCTATTCTAGGGATTTCCCCTGTGCCCCCCAAACCGTTTATCCAGGTCCCGTGAGGGGTTATAATAAGGTTAGTGTACTTAAATCAATAAAGCAGTTTGCTTCAGTCTGATATGTCATCTTAAAGTTCCCCCTCAGATTGAACTCTAAGTTAATTTACAGATGGCAAAAAGATTCATTCACTCCCTCACTAAACCCGAAGTTAAGCATTGTTGGGTTTGAGAATGACTGCAAAATAATCTTTACAGATGATTTTAAATTTAAGTTTGCATTTCAGTGTACAAATAATTTACCCTTTCCCCCATCCTCCTCTTGCCTCTGCTTCTCCTTGACTTACTGTAGCAGTCAGCAGATGAGATGAATTATAAGGAATTTGTAAAGAATGCCCCTTGTGAGTGTTCTCCTGTTACCTTATGAAGGGTACAAGCCTAGAGGGACAGGAAGAAAACACTGCGTGGGGGTGTGCATGTGATCTATTTTTCTAGTCATGATGAGAAATCATACTTGTATGACAAATCCGAACCCACTGTTGTGGTTTCCCAGTGCAGCAGACTCTTTCCCCATTGAATATGCTGCTACTTTCTATTCTGTATCTCGCCTATAGGCTTATACTGTACTTGGGGATTGGTCTTGACAATTCGACTCCTTTTGCACAGAAAACTGTGGGTTTTCGTTATTGAGATCGTATCTGGTGTCTTGACATTCAGACGCTTGCTAACAATCTTGAATCCATCAGAGAGCGTGAATCACAGTTCTAGGGTGCACTGCTGGCACACGAGTGGGAGGAAGCGCTGTTAGGAAGCCTCTCTGCCTGGAGCCGTACCACTGCCCGCGTCCTGCTCTCTGGTTTGACTGGCTCTAACAGCAGTGGTGTGAAACGAGAGGAGCAATTCTCCACCCTGTGGGATCTCTTGCTGTCTCCTCCTCTGAGTTCAAGTCCTGGTCTAATGAAGTGGATGGATAGCAGTAGTCAGAACCATGCATACAAATTATTGAGCATTTCTGAAGTATGAAAATAAAGCGGGTTTTGTGCATTTTTGAGCACATTCATACGTTTTATACATTGTATGTACTGATTTTTCTTTAGTTTTATAGGTACGAATGCGTGTGTGCGTGTGTGTGTTTCTGGGTGGCGAGATATATATATATATACATACTGTAGACGGTAACCTTTGTGCTGTGTCCAGCTAGGTGAAGCTAAGCACTGGGATATAAGCTAGGCTCTTAGGGTTAACAATTCTCTCAAGCTGGCTACACTCAGTTGTAGGACAGGCTGTGATAGTGTACACTCAAGTAGGATGCAATGTCTATGCTACTACAATCTGTTCCTGAAAAATATTTTGTTAGCAGTGCAAAATAGAA
Organism: Aquila chrysaetos chrysaetos; assembly: GCF_900496995.4. Taxonomy (NCBI): domain Eukaryota; kingdom Metazoa; phylum Chordata; class Aves; order Accipitriformes; family Accipitridae; genus Aquila; species Aquila chrysaetos. Next base: position 39,231,261 of record NC_044012.1, read on the forward strand.
AACTTCCGATTTCTTTTGAAGCCTGATGGAATATTTGTTCTTTGTAGTATCCTAGCGCAATAACAAAAGGCCTTTTGGCTTGGTTTAGTCTCTGATGCTGTGTTTTGTGGCTGAGGTGAACAGATACCTTACCTCACACTTCTCCTAACGCTGTGGGAATCTGTTCAATATTTTTTATTTTACTTTTGGTTCTGTGGTGAATTTTATTTGAAAATAAGCTTTGTTACAACTGGCAACTTCATGGTGGCTCCTGGTTGTAGCTATTCCAAATGCGGGCTTCTTTGTAGAAGCCTCGGTGTGATATTTTCCCCATTGCTTCTGAGCCTTTCCCACTTGTATATTGGCACGGAGGCTGCTATTTTCTCTCTTCCCCTAGCCTTCTTCATCTTAACTGTAAACAAGGGAAATTTTGCCTTGAACAGAGCAGCTCACTAAGTACAGCTCATTTACCTCTTGGTGAGCTTCGAATTTGGCAATAAAATTGTCATTTTTTCCCTTTTTAATGTAGCTTTTTCACATTGGGTACTTTCTCTTGGAGTGAGAGCCTTTGTAGTAGAAAATGTCACAACTACTCAGACTTCTGGACCAGCTGGGGAAAGGTTGTTGTCTTGACAGCAGTTGACTCCTCAGCAAACCTTCCTTGCCCTTGGCAAGGTGACTGGTAAGCAGTTTGTCCTGAGCACCAATTACAGAGCGTTGATGCTTGCCTGAGGAAGACCTTTCTGTTTTGATTGCCATTCAATTGAGATCTTTGGAGTTATTTTGTGCATTGATTTCTCCCCACCACCGTTCCCTTCTCTGGATGTTTTTCTTAACTGCTGATGCATCCCAAATGTCCCTCCAGACCCAGCAGGAGAGATGGCATTATCACATCATTCCCAGCAGCACGCGTGAGCAGAGAGTGCATTTCTCCTGGGATGTCTTTGACTACAGTCGTTGTAAAGGTGCAGCACTCGGTTGTGCGCAGGGCTGTCCTGGTTTCGGCGTGCTTTAAGCGCCTCCAGTTGTGGCCTCGGACAAAACGGCTCCTCAGATTCCCCATCCTTACAACGTACTGTGGTGCCATATGGAGGTCTCTGCTGTTCCTTCAAGAACAGCCCTAGATATTAATTTCTGTCGATGTTTTCAGTGATACCTGTACACAGTCTCACAGCAGCCTCTAATTTTTTTACTAGATGAGTTGTAGAGTATTGTAATGTTAGAAGGATGGTGGGTTTCATTCTGTGCTAGAAGATCAGAACTGTCTGTCATTCAGATGTACAAAGAGCTTGTCTGCGTACTGTTCAGTCTTGTCTAGTTTTGAGCCTCAGACTATTCCTTTACCCATTCATGGCAGGACACTGATCTAGAAGAAGAATGAAGTAGGTGGAAATTTTTTTCTGAAGGCTTAATCTTGCAGTTGGCCGGTGCTCTGCCTCCACAGGTGTCATGGGGTGATGGCCTGTTCATGCATCTCTCAAGTTTCACTTGGGAAGAAAATGTTTTTGTGACCAGTAATTACTACCTTTCTTCTCCCATCTACTGTTAAATGAATTTGAAGGTGTTTTCAAAGATGGTTTTTATCTTTCAGATGTGGCTTTTCAGCGGCAAAGCACTGATGTTTTAATGTTGCTTCATACAATCCATAACGCGCGTCTCCTCCTTTTTTTCAGTTGCTGAAACATGTTTTTTCTCCCTAGCTAAAGAACACGCAATACAGAAATTTCTTTTAAATTTCCCTTGCAAGTTGGGAGCTGGACCCTAAAATTAGAGCAGATGAGTGTAGAGGAGGCGAATCAAAGTTCATACATTTTGCTTCTGATGTTCCCCAGTTGCAAATGAAATATGTATTTCTTTGGAATAGATGCTTTCGGTGGTAAAGATCTGCTTCCCCTAACAACAGTCTGCATTACCTGCCTGCTACGGTACGACATAGCTTTAATTTTCCAGTATTGTGCACCTTGAATGTTGAATGGGTTGGAGTCGATGCCAGCGGAGATGCTGCGCTTGCAGGCTGCATGCGTGGCTGTGCTGCGCCGTACCCCGAGTGTCGGGCTGGAGGATGCCTGGGAGGCTGCGAGAGAGAATGAGACACTGCTTTTTACCTTCTCCTGGAAAATAATTTTAGCCAACGCTGCATTTGCAGGCTTCTCCTGTGTAGTTGGTTTGTGACTGGACTTAACTGTGGCAGTGTATAAAAGATTTTGATATTCTGTGAAATACCATGTAAAATTTAAATTTGATACTATAATAATTCAGTCCCTGTGACACTGTTTTTTTTGTTCTAACTTCTTTCTTTGGGGTTGGCACTAATCTTTCTTTTTTTCTCAAGATGCTGTGAGAAACATTTCATCCAAATGCCAAATAAATTGTGTTCTGTAAGAGAAATGGCCTCTTCCAATGTCTCCTGCTTTCGGTATTGATGTGGTTCCTCAGCATTGCAAAGGAAGGTCTTGTTAAATCACGCTTCTGAGCTGTGATCTTGCAAAAAGATCAATGGATGCATTTAACTTCAAGCAGGGAGGCTGACGAAGTCCCTATGTGTACAAATACCAGTGGAATTTACCTAGATCAGTGTAATTTTAAGAAAGTCTTGGCTGTATACCCAAGAAGGTGAAGTGCAGCCTACTCCTGCTGTCCTCTCCAGACCTGGGGGAAGATGCTGAGTCCCTGGGCGGGAGGTGGAGGTGGGTGTGTTGGATGGGAGGGGTGCTCCGAGCCCCGCAGCTCCCGGCGCTGGGGCAGCAGGGCTCTGCGGAACGAACCGCGTCGGTCAAGGAGTTGACGTGGAGTCAGAGAGGGACGGTGTTAGCCCTGAGCCGTGCTGCTTCGACGCGCCCGGCGGGCGGTGGGGAGGCTGGTGGAAAAGCCTGATGAGAGGTCCGGCTGTCCTGACCTCTTCAGCTATTCCAAAATTCGAGCTCCAAACTTCTCATCAAATTCCTGAAAGAAGGTTTTGGGTACTGCGCCCTTCCCTCGGTTGTGTTTTACACCCCTTGCGTGGTACGGGGGCTGGAGGGAGGGAGGGAGGGTGCTGGGGTGACCTTGGGTGGGCTGGCAGGAGAAGCCTTGGCCAAGAGCCGTGTTTTGGGGGTGCGCAGGGGGTTTCCCATCCGGCGCTGGGACCAGTCTGTCTTGCGGGGAGATGTACAGCAGGTGGCGTTTCGGCTCCAGCTAGCCCCGAGCTGCTTTATGTTACAGGCGGCTGCAATTCCCTTCGGAGCTGCGGGGAAATGAAATGAGCTGGGGTGTGCAGTGGGAAGAGGCAGCTCTCCTGCCCCCCAGTCCTCTTGGCCTGCAGTGAGCTGGGAGGTGATGCTGCCTCTTCTGAAAGAGCCTGTAATTCTAAATTATTTAACAAAGCTGGCTGATAGCGGGGAATATTCCTCCAAAAGAACTTGCTGGATAAATAAGCCTCTTTAAACAGTTGTGCTGGTTTAGTAATGTGGGCTTGCAGCTGGAGCTGGCAGACCGGTGGGGTACAGGATGGAGCAATACCAAGTCCGAGTCAAACAGTCGTATCTCTTCTGTCCTGGCAAGCTGTGTTCAGCATCGCTGCTGGGTGCTGCTGTGGAGGTTACTTGTCCTGTAGTATGTACTCTCAGCAACGCGACTGGTAACTCCAAATGTTGGTGTGGTCAGCGTGCTGGTCGGAGGATGTGTCCCTTTTGGAGTGGGGAAAGCTGTGCTGCTCTTCTGGAGCAGTCCGGGCAGCGAGTGCAGTGCCATGGGGCTGCGGGACCCTGTGTCCTTGCTCCCGTCCTGGTGACAGCGCCGCGGGTGGTCTGTGGTACAAGTGCTGGAATTGGATTTTCCAGAGCCGTGTCAAATCAACTTTACCTGGGGGAAGTAGTTAAAGAATTAAAAACTGGCCTGATCCCAGCCTGCCACAAGAGGGGCTGATTTTGGGCGCACGGAAAGAGCGGCAGCTCTTTTTCGCATGGTCTGGACCTGGGCCCGGTGATGCCTGCCCCTGCTCTGGTCTGGAAGCTCAGGCCCCAGAAACACTCACTTTTTTTTTAAATTTTTTTTTTTTTTTTTTCTCTTTTTACAAGCTGCTTGGCTCGCAGTGTTTGCTGCGAGCGCTGCAGAACAAGTCCCCGCAGCATTGCTGGCCCGTCCCCATGCCCTGCTCGTGACCGCAGGATGCGTTCATTGCTGAAAACTGTCCAGCGTGCAGTGTCATCATCGCCGCGGGTGCTGCGGAGGGCTCCGCTCTCCCTTTCCTGCAGCCGCCTCCGTCGCTGCTGGACCTGAACCAGCACAGCCCCCAGCTCCCAGAGCTTCATCTCCGCTCCGGGCCGTGAGATGCTGGTTCAGCTGAGGGCGACGGAACGCAGCCCTTCCTTCGCTGCTGGTCTCAAGGGGGACAAATGTGTCTCTATAGCAGCCGCCTGATGTTGCGAGTGCTCGGAGGGGCTCGGTCTGGCAGGACCCTGTGGGGCTCTGCTGATGCTGCGAGACCCCACGCAGATACGACTTGTCCTTCCCTCCTGCCCTTTTGTAGCCTGGGGACCGGGGCGATGCTGCGGCTGCAGGGAGCAGCCAGGAGTGCCTGGAGGAGCGCAGCCACCGCTCTCGGGGCTCACCGCCGCTCCCCGGGGACACACGTGTGAGGGGGGCAGCTGACAGCATTGACGCTTGGATGCTGTGGCAGGGGCATTGCTGGGCAGTTTTCTGCTGTAAGCTCTTACCAGCTTAAAATGCATTTTCCTGGGAGGGTAATTAGCAGAGCGTGTCCGGGGAGCTCAGCCCCTGGGAGAACGCTGGGGACTTGGGGGTGCGGGTCGGATGCGTGCGGGGCCGTGTGCTGGCAGCGACCCTGGGGGGTGCCAGGCCGTGGGGGGAGAGATGTCGCTGGCCCCGGCGGCGGTGGGAGCATGGGATGAATAAAGGGGCTGTGCGGCGGCGTGTGGCCAGCGTGCATCTGCTGGCCACAGTGCCTCCTTTGTGCCGGCGCCGGCAGCGGGCTCCGGCTGTGCTCCGTGCCCTGTTCCCGCCTTTCCGCCTGGGCTAGCGGCAGCTTATTATGGAGATCGAACATCTTAATGGAAAATCAGAAGCGGCTGGAGTATTTATTGCCCATGAACTTCACCTCCCCACTGCACTTGCTTCTCTAGATACCCACAACCCTTTGTGCACCCATCCCTGGGCGATGGGAACCATGCTCCGGCGGCTCAAGTATTTGTCTCGTCACTGTCCCCATCAGCCCAGGTCCCTGGCCAGGCTCCCAGGCAGCAGTGCAGGATTTACCTCCAGGAGCCGTTCTTGGCACCTCCTCTGTGCGCTGGTGGAGCGCTTGCTGATGGTGCATGTGGTGGGGGTTCCCAGCAGGGTGGCACCGTGCCCGTGACTGATCGATGGCTGCAGCTTAAGTAACTATTTTTATTTTTCAGTGGTATTTTTTCCCCTATCATGGCTCTTTCCCTTGGTGCTGTAACTACGCATGTATGCGGGGGACCTCGCCTGGCTCCGTGGCGGCAGGATGAAGGATGTGGTCTCTTCCTATGAGAACAGCACAGAGCTGCAGGATCAGCTGCGAGCTCCCCACCAACACCACCGCAGCAGGAGACCGGCAAGTACGGAGCGGCTCTTTCAAGGTTTGATCTGGTTCCTATAGAAACTGGAGGTTGCTCCTGCCTGGTACTGGTGCCAGCAGTCCCCTAGGGAGCAGGGCAGATGGGGACGGGTGGGAGCGGGGTACGGCACAGTGCCTCGCTGCTGCCGCTGCCTTTCCAGGTGTCTTGGTGCCCCGTCTGCTTCCTCACTCTGCTCCAGCCCCTTGGCGGGGGCCGTGCTGAGCCCTGCCAGGGCTCTGCATCCCCCTCCAGCCGTGCAGGGCTCTCTGGGCCCCACGGAACCCCAGGATGGATGTGCCTCTCCTTGCTCTGGCAGGGCCCTTTGTGGGACAAGGGAATCGTTCCCACCGTGTGCTGGGTTGTGTGCTGCGGCATGGTGCTGCTGGCGTTCCCGGCCACGCGGTCTCTGCGGTGATGTCTCTGCTTCTGCCCTCCTTGCCAAAAATCTCCACTAGAGAAGCCCGAAAGCCTAAAAGGATGTCCTGGGGAGCACCTCTGCCCCGGTCGATGCCCTGGAGGGGAATAGCCCAGGGATAGTGGGTTCCATCGGCTCTTGAGCCCTGAGGGTCTGGGCTTTTTCCCCGCTGCCCGGCACTACCGGCCGTCCCGCTGCGGGTGAGTGGTGGAGGTGCTTGTGCCACTTGGTGGGCTCGCGTCTCCGAGGGAGGTCTCGGTCTCCCCCGTGTGCCAGAGCAGCTCCTCTCCTTCCCGGCAGCAATCAGCGGCACGCCGCGGACCCGGTGAGACCCTCCGCCTCGCCTGCCCACCCTTTGCGGCTTGCTCCGGAAGGATGATCGCAGCCCTCTGCGAACTACCTCATCCCCAGAGCAGGGGCCAAGCGTCAACCGTGGCACGGATCCAGAGCAGCTCAGGGGAGCCCTGCGTTGCCACCTTCCTCCGCGCCCCGCACCGGTGCCCGAACGCACGGCTCCGTGCTGCCCGGGTACCCGCCTGGGGCTGGCTCTGCCTGGGGAGGACGAAGGTGCCCCAAAGAACCCCTGCCGAGGACGAGCCCCGCTGGGTGTGTTGTCCCCTTGTAGTACACGGCAGCCAAGCGACTCCGCTGAGCCGGAGCCCATCCCTGGCCAAGCCGGCAGCAGGAGGCTTCTTCTCGCTGCCCTTGCCGCTGCTGCCGGGTTTGTTCATCCTGGCAGCGACTCGGCAGTGCTCCTGGCCAGGGCCAAGCGCCGGCGAGAGGAGCTGTGGGCTGGGCCCCGTGGCCTCCTTTCCGCTGCCGCCTGAAGACGGGAGGGATATTTTAGGAGAATGTGACAACACTATGCTCCTGTGTTTTCACCCCCTTCCTACCTGCCCGCTGCGAGAGCGTAGCTCCATTGGCTCCCGTGGGACCTGCCTGGATGGGTGCGATGGGGACGACATGTGCTGGGCTCCTGTGATGCCCGGGTGGGTGCTGAGGCTCGTGCCCTTGGCCGGCTGGTGCTGCGCGGCTGTGAGAGCCTGAGCCGCTACGGTGCGGTGCAGCCTCGTGCCGGCTGGAGGGGAAAGGGCTGAATCCTGCCCCACCAGCGTGCTGCTCCTCGGTGACCCTGGGGACTGAGGGTCCCCCATAGCACGGCTGCGGGGGCTGCCCGTGCCCCGGGGATGGGGTGCTGTGGGTGCCTGCTGGGCTTTGCCCGGGGAGAGGTGTCTGTTTGCAGGAATGAGCTGGACTTGGCCTGTGGGTCCCCATGGCGCTGCCTGCCCCTCGTCAGGTCCCTGGTGGGAGCCGCCACTCTCCCAGCGTGGGGAACGCAGGACCTGCTGCTGGCTGGGGGGGTTGCCAAAGCTGGGGGTGAGAACTACTGTCCCACTGCAAAGAGTGGGGAGGGGATGGGGCAGAGCTGGTGCCCCCAGCCCCTTCTGACTACTGACAGCCCCCCCCGAAGCCCATTTGTGCCCCCACGGCACCGTGCGGGGGGCGGAACGGGGCACAGCGGGGATGCTGCCGAACCCCTGCTTTGGGGATGGAGAAGCAGGATGGTACCGGGGTGGGGGGGGGCACCCCCTCACCTCTCAGAGGGGAGCGGGCCGGGCAGCGTGCTGCACCTCCAGGCTTTGCCAGCCTCCCGCTCCCCTGCCTCGTCCCTGCCTTTGGGCTGGCATCCCGAGCAGGGGCCTGGCACTGCATAGAGGGGCTGGCTGGGGGCCGGACCGCTTCTCCCCCCCCCCACCACCCCCCCACCCCCTTCCTTCCCGCTCCCTCCTAGCAGCCGAGGAGTTAAAAACTCAGCCCTTGTGATGAATATTTAACAGCAGTGCACAGGCTGGAGCGGAGGATTTCTCCGGGCTGCCTGGGCGCTGGCAGCGCTGCCTCCCGCCCCAGCCCCGCCGCCTGCCCGGGCGCACTGCGGAGGAGGACGGGGGGTCTCCTGCCCGCTGCTGCCCGGCCTCCGCCTCCGGCATGGGGTCGCAGGGGCTGGGGATAACTTTTCTGACTTTGCCTCTCGTCGTGAGAGCAGCGGCGGGAGGTGAGATGCTCTGCCCTGCCCGCCCGACCTCCTCCCGGGGTGGCCGGAGAGGGGACGGCGGGGTCCCCGCGGTGGGAGAGGATCGGGGGGGGGGGGGGGGGTCGCGGCGTGCGGGGCTGGGGTGCGATTGTGCCGGCCTCGCTTATTCCCTTTCCCTTTCCCGAGTGCTGGGGGTGGGGGGGGTGATGCGGGGCTGGGGGCAGGGACCAGGGCCCCTGGTCTGGCTCAGGAGCCGTCTCCCACCATCCTCCTCCCCACTGGTGGATGTCCCCGCTGTGCCGCCGGAGGTCTCAGCCTGCCCGGGGCTAGTTGTCCTGGTAGGAAGTGTCCGGGCCAGGGTCCTCTTGGGGCGTTTGGCTTCACCCGATTCGCCCCACAGACACGCACGACAGGGTAACGCCAAGGAGGATGAAACCTCTGAGCAAGCCGGCGCTGCTGCCCCGCGGGCCGAGGCGTTGGGGTGCTCACCTGCGTTTGGGCCGGGCTGGCGGCAGCGAGCGCTACCCTGGCTCCTGCCAGAGGATGCTCGAGGCCAGGCGACGGCTGGCGGGTGCGGATCTGAGGGTCTGCCGGGACCTCGACTTCCCCCTAAACGGGGAGGAAAGCTTGAGGTCCCCGCCCTGGGAACCCTCCGAGTCCTGCACCGTCCCGCTCCCTGCTCTCCTCCAAGACTGGTGTCTCCCGTGCCGCCGTAGCGAAGATTTGGATGTGGTGCTGCAGGCTGGGGCTGCAAGCAGCGCAGGTGGAGGCAGCCAGGGCTGCCCGCGTCCTGCCGGTCCAAGCGGCCGAGGCTGGCACGAGAGCGTGGCTCGGCTCGCCTGAAGCCAGCCTGCTGGCATGGCCCCTCCGCCATCAGCGGGAACCGCTTGCGTAGGCTGGCCCTGGGCAGCGCCAGGTTGCTGCGCGCCTCCTGCTAGGAGCAGAGCGGGGAGCTGAGGAGGGAAGGGGTTCGCTCCCCGGCTCCCGTCGCGGAGCCGACGGCCCTGGGTGGATGTGCAGACAGCAGCGGCCAGGGCTCCAGCTCCCTCGGCGTCCCCGCGTCCGACGCGCCGGCACCCGGCATCGAGCGCGCGGTCCCTCGTAGCCGCCCCGAGCGCGGGCAGCAGCGCCGGTGGGAGTTCGGCAGCTCTGGCTGAGGTGGCCCTGAGCGACGGGGCGAGCCGTCATCCCTGTGGCGTGGGCGCAGGGCTGCCCACCGCCACCCCCCGCCTGCTGCAGCCCCCAGAAACCGCCTTCTGCTGCCAGCCCACCTTGCGGGGAGCCACGGGAAGAACCAGGGGAGGGCTGCGGCAGCCCCCCCCCCCTCAGTTCCCTGCTCACCCACGGCTGCTGGGGGGCTGGCGAGGCATCTGGCGTGGGGCGAGGGGCTGCCTCGCCTTCCCTGGATGGGTAAGGGGGGGGGGGACGGCCCTGCGGCAGCCGGGGAAGGAGCCCCGCAAGCGGCGAGGTTGGGCTGCCTTGGAGCGGAGCGATGCCGAGGGAGGTTTCCCTGCGGAACGGCCGGGGGAGGCAGGGAGGGTGCAGCTGCGTGAAAACACCAGCGCCGAGAATAACTGGGATGAACGCGAGTGCCGGCGGGACTCCCGGCTGCGATGAGGGGTGCCCTCGCCGTCGGAGGGGCCGGGCAAGGCCATGGGTGGATTTGGGGAGAAGGTGCCTGTCTCCGTCACCTGTCCTGAGCTCTCCTTTCTCCCACAGGGCAGTGGTGTTATGACTCGCAGGACCCCAAATGTGGTGAGTGGTGCCGTGTGAGGGATGGGGGGTGCTGGGGCTGTGCAGAGCTCGGACCCCCGTGTCTCCCCACAGTGCCCGGCCGAGGGCACCCTGGGCAGCATCAGCGAGGCCGCAGTGGGGAGCGTGGCTTGGAGAAGGGCAAATTCACCCACGTCGTACCAAGGTGGGAATGGTTAGAGGAGCTTCACTTCCAGGCGTGCTGATGCGGAGACTGGAGACAAGGGGCCTGAGCGCCGTGGAGGTCCAGGTGCTCCTGGGGCAGCACCAGCCTCGCTGCTTTCACCTGAAGCAAATTAAATCCCAGATTTAAAATATGCCTTTGACAACCCTAGAGAGGCACGGGCATCAAGGGGGCCGTGGGGCCCGGCTCGAGGAGGGATGGCTCCGTTTGGGCAGGCAGCAAGCCCTGCCTGCCCGCGCTGGGGAAGGGAAGTATGGCTGGGGGCACTTTGTCTTGAAGCATGCAAATAGCTTGTAAAAGGTTAATTAAGGATCAACGAGCATTTAATCAGCTGTTACGGCCCACCTGTTTTATAGCTCTTGGGTTTACATGCCCCGTGCCCAGCTGCCGTGGCACACAGGCTGTGGCCAGAGAGCATGAATTGCTGGGCTCTGCTTATCCCTGCCGGACCAGCGCTCGGTGTTACCGGCAATTTAACGTCATCAGGCCGGCGGCGAGGGCAGATTTCGGCAGGGGAGCAGGGCCAGCGGGAAGCGGCTTGGGCCGCGTGGAGCCGGCCATGTACCCCCAGCAGGGCCGCAGGGAACAGTCCCTTAATGAAGGCACCGTGTAATTTGTGGGGCCACCTGGTAGCACCGTGCTGGTGAGGTGGTGGCACGGCCAGGCTGTGGCTCTCAGGGTTTCCAGGCAAAAAGCTGCCTTGGAGTAATGAGAGGAGAAGGGAAGGAGACAGGGCTGAGCCCAGGGGGGCAGGAGGTGCGCGTGTCTGTGGTTTTGTCTGCCCAAGAGGAAGGTAGGTAAATGCAAGAGCTGAACCGTGGGGTGCTGCTGGGGGAATGGTCCTCCCCAGACCCCGGCTGCAGCGGATACAGGGGGTAACAGCGCGTGGGTCAGCCAAAGGCTGCCCGGCCATAACGTGTGCTAGAGCAGAACCAGCGGTGCCCGTGGAGGGATGCCCTGAGCTCCCCCGGGACCGGTGGTGCCCTGGGTGGACAGGGCTGGAGATCCCATCCCCGGATGGGATTGCAGCCCAGCTGCCGGCAGTGCCCAGAGTCGACACCTCCACCCCGGGCACCTGCAGCTCGGGCTGCCCCGGGGCCACCAGGCGAAGGAGTGAGGATTCACGGCAGCCACGCCGGAGCAGTGACCAGCAGAGTGGCCGGCTATGTCCCGCAGCTGTGGACCACAATGAGTGTTGTGAGAAGAGATGATGCCGGGGCAATAGGGACGGCGAGCCACACTCACGGGGTGTGTGGTCTGGCCGTGGTGGCAGCCGTGGGGATGTCCGCTCACGGGCCCCGGGCAGCACGATGGGTTTGCAGCGGGTCCGGCCGGCTGCTGGCACTGCCGCGTCCTTGCCTGGCTCCTGCCACAGTGACCCCTCCACCCCGGGAGCTGCCGATGGGCATCGTGTGGTCACGCTGGACCCCGTGTGGGATTTGCCTCAGGACAAGTGGGGTGGCCAGGATGCAGTCACCTGCCGTAACTGGACAAAACCAGCGTGGGTAGGCTAAAACGTGGTAAAACCCAAACCGCGTGTTCTGTGAATGGGCCTTAAGTCCTTCGTTTCTCTTTCTCAGCAGCTCCTGTCTGTCCTTCCCTCGCAGGAGCCATATGGGGCAGTTTGCTCCCTCTGCGTAGAGCAGCCCCCTGTCCAGCCCTGGCATGAGCCCCAGCCTGGGGACCGTGGGGGAACAGTGACCGGCGCAGCCCCACACCGAGGGTTTGCTTGCTGGGATGGGCAGCAGGGGCTGGGAGAAAAGCCTGCCCTTCATCAGCGGCCGCTGCCGAGCTAAATATAGCCCCCGGCCCCACGAGGAAATCCTGCTGAATTATGGATGAGGCTGAAATGAGCCCCTGCTCATCAATAGGGAGGAAGGTTGGCCGGGCGGGAGGGTAGCTCCCATGAGATGCAGGCGAGCGCGGTGGGGCTGGCTGGGGACCCAGCCACCCTTGGCCTCGTGTCCCCCCCCCCGGGGGGCAGCGGTGGCTCGGTGGCTGCCCGTGGTGCCCCTGCTCCTCCTCTGCAGGACCCAGCCACTGGAAGGAGCTGAAAGCCACGTGCGGCGGCGACAAGCAGTCCCCCGTGAACATTGACAGGCGCCGGCTGCAGCGGGACAGCGGCCTCGGGGACATCCTCTTCGAGGGCTACGACCAGGCCCCGCCGGGCAAGTGGAGGCTGGCAAACAACGGGCACACGGGTGCGTGCTGTGGCCGGGCACCTTGCCCTCGGCTTGGCTCCGCCACCGCTCCCGGTTGCTCTCTGCCCTCGAGCTGGAGGGTCCTGGGGCTGCTCCTGCTCCGTGGGTTTGTGTTAGTGCTGGGACGAAGCCCGGGGAGGACAAGCCCAGGCGTGCCAGGGCTGTCCCCCATCCTAACCCCCGCCCTTACGCCATCCTGCTGCCCTTGCAGTGGTGCTGAGCCTGGCGAGCGAGTTGGCCTCCGAGCACATCACCATCAGCGGCGGGGGCCTCCCCAGCAGGTACCGCGCTCTGCAGCTCCACTTCCACTGGGGCAGCCCAGCCGGGAACGGCTCCGAGCACACCCTCGACGGGCGCCAGCTCCCCATGGAGGTAGGCGAGAAAAAGCACCCATCGCGCTCTCTGGGCGGCCCAAATCCTTGGTGCGACGGGAAGGTATGATGCTAGCGCGTCCCAAGGCTGCCACGCAGCGGGATGACCGGGCTCGGTGACGCTTGACGTCAGCCTTGTGCTGATGGTGGGATACGGACAGCCGCTGCACAGGGCACCTGGGTGGTTAAAAAGCAGCTGACGCGAGACTCACGGTTTTTCTTTACCGCGCGTGGGCCAAGCTGCCTCCCCGGAGGCACTCAGTGGGGTTTGGAGGGCTCTGCGCCCCGGCGGGACCGCACGCTGAGGCAGTGAACGCAAGCAAGAGCGTGCGGGAACGTGCTGTGCCGAGCGTGTCGGGATCCTTCTGGGTGAAAGAGACTCTGCGCCTCTAAAATATTAATTAGCTGCCAGAGGAGAGCAAAATTTATGTATTGCAGCTGGCAGGCACCCTGGGACTGCTGGCCCCCTTTCTCCACCCTGTTCAAAGGACGCTTGCTTCGTTGGGGTGCTTTGATCCTCCGCGGCTGCCCCGTGGAAGCGTCCATGGGACTAAGAAGGGCTTTTCGGGGGGGTGGTTGGCTCAGTGTCTGGCTGCCCCAGGCTGGCCGGGGAGACCCATGGGCGAGCTCCCCGCTGCAGGGGGGGTCGGCTGGGGGCGACTGCCCACACTTGGCCCCTCCGTGCTTTCCCCAGCTGCACATTGTCCACATCAATGTCAAGTACCGGACGCTGGCAGAGGCCAAGGGGCATCCCAACGGGCTGGCCGTCCTCGGCTTCTTCTTCCAGGTGGGTCTGTGGGGGTTCACGCTGCCGGCAGGAGGGGACCCCCCCCCGCCCCCCGGGATCAGGCTGCTCACGGTGCGGCCGGGGGAGCATTGTACGGCTGCCCCAAGGGAGCGAGAAGGGGCAGGAAGGCTGGGTCAAGGCCAGGAGGGGCTGGGGAACCTCAGTGGTGAAAAGTACCACGACCCCCCCCCCTCGCTGGCTTCGTGCAAGGGGGTGCCGGCTGGGAGCACACCCGTCCCCGCTGCTGCTCCGCGGCAATGCAGGGCCGAGGCTGGCTCTGCCTGCGGATGCTCGGCCATGCGGGATGATCCAACTCTGCCCTGCCCCAGCCGCTTACCCTCCCCTTCGGCAGGTCTCTGAAACCCCTAACGCCAACTACAACACCATCGTGGCGGGGCTGAGGAACGTCTCCCAGGCTGGTGAGTCGTCTCCTCGTGGGGTCAGGGGCAGAAAGGGGAGAGACCCCGCTGCGGGAGGGCAGGGGCGCGCTCCGGCGGGTCGAGGCGGGGAGGACCTGCCGGTCCTTGGAGCCATCTGAAGGAAAACTGATGGGGGTGGCCCCGCTGTCCCCGCCATGTCCCCGGCACGGGATGGGCTGAGTTGCCCACGTCTCGCCCCACAGGGGACTCCGTGGATTTGGCCTCCACCTTCCGCCTGAGCACCCTGCTGCCGCATGCCGGCCGGCTCTCTGGGTACTACCGCTACCAGGGCTCCCTCACTACCCCTGACTGCAGCGAGGTCGTCGTCTGGACCGTCTTCGAGGAGCCGGTGGAGATCGGCCGGGAGCAGGTACCGGCTTGCACAGCCCCCTGCTCCAGCGCCCAAAGGGCTGGCCCTCCTGGGTGGCCCTTTCCTTGCCCTTCCTGACCCCTAAGCAAGAGCACAGGGAAAATAATCTCTATAATAACCCTCCCGGCAACCTGGCGATTAATTAATTTTATGAGGGTTAAGTAACGGAGCTGTGGCCGTCTGCCAGCGGGGAGAAATCCTGTCCGTAGCACTCTCCTGCCCAGCCCCGGTATTCAGAAAGTGAAATGGGAGCAAACCCACTGGAGCTCAGAAGAGGCTCCAAGGAGGTGGGTGGGTGGATAGATGGACGGATAGATGGATGGAGCGAGTGAGTTCTCCTCTGCTGCCCAAGCATCTTAGTAGACGTATTTCCTTGAGGGTGTCATGGGCCAGCTGCTCTTTAAGTGCTCAGCACAGGCAGTGAAACACGATTAGCTCCTTTAAAACTCAAGAGCAGATCCTTGCAAGGCCCTGGCTCTCGTCCTTACCCTCTGGGTCTGGTTTCGGGGGAGCCGGGAGGGGTGGCGGGGAGGACACCTGCCAGCACAGGGCCATGCCGTGGGTCCTGTGCCATAGGCTGCGGGGCAGCACGGAAGGGGGCTCACGAGCGGGTGGGGGGCTCGGGGTGCCTGGCGAAGCGGCTGCCCACCCCTGCCCTCTCTCCCTGCGCAGCTGCGGGCGTTTGTCAGCACCCTCCACTTCCCGGCCGCCGGTCCCACGCTCCTAAAAATGACCAACAACTTCCGTCCGCCGCAGCCCCTCCGCAGCCGGAAGGTCTTCGCCTCCAGGGCGGCCACAGCCAGCGGCGGGTCCCTGTGCGGGGGCTGCCACCAGCTCCTCTCCCCCCTGCTCCTGCTCGCCTCGCTCGGCCCCTTCTCACCCACCCCGTAGGGTCTGGCCCAGCCTTTCGCTGGTCTCCACACGAGCATCGCCCCGCTGCAACGGTGACAGGGAGCCAAACGCACGTGGTTCATGGGTAAATGGGAGAACACCCCCCCCCCCCCAAAAAAAAAAAAAAAAAAAAAAAAAAAAAAGCACGTCGAGACCTCAGCCGGGTGAAGATTTTGCCAACTTGGATCTCTGCAGGGGTGAATCTCTGCTAGCCCGGAGCCTCCCTGCGCTGCCCCTGTAGCCAGGCGCTGGGGGCTGCCGGGAGGGGATGCTGGAGGGGCTGGAATAAAGGCAAGGTCCTTGCTGGTGGCTGCAGGTCCCTGTCTCTTTGACCCTGTGTCCCTTTGGTGTTGCTGGGGCAGGGTGCTTGGCCACGGGGGTGCGAGGTTAGCGGGGAGGGAGCTGGGGGACGGTGTGCGGGTGGCGCTCGGCGATACTGGCCCTGCGCGCGGCTGTGCGGGTGGGTGTGAGACTCCCCCTCTCTTCCCCGTGCAATAAATCCCCAGCGCCAAATCCTGGCCCTGCGTGTGTCTCGGGCTCTTTGCGGTCCCCGCGCTTGCCGATAACCGCCCCGTTGCTTTCCCCGGGACTGGGGCTGGCTGACGGAGGGACGGGGCTGTCCCCGGGGTCGCAGCACCCCTCAGGGCCCTGGGGCAGGATGCAGGGAAAACCGATGGCTCTTTCCACGGAGCCTAATTTTACGCTGGCAGAAATAGCTGCGAGGCAGGAGCAGAGCCCGGGCCGGGGCGAACGGGCTGCATCCTAATTAATGTGCCGAAGCTCCAGGCGTGTTCCCGTCTCCTCGTGAATTATGGCCGTAAGAGCACAGGTTGTTATCTGGCAGCGGAGTGGGGCGGATTGAGGTTTTCATCGTTTCTGGGGGGGGGGGGGGGAACCGCTGCCAGCGCGGGGCTCCAGCCCAAGGGGCGGCTGCGGCCCCCGTGGGCGCAGGGGGGTCGAGCATCCCCCCCTGCTGAAGCCCGCAGCGGGGATGAGGCATCGCCAGGGCCTGAAGGGGCCGAAGACCCCCCCCGATGCCCACGCCGGGGTGCTGGGACACGGCGGGGGGGGGACACACGGGACACGCGGGGGCGCCGGGAGGGGAGCGGCTGCCGGAGCGCGGCGGCGGCCGCCAGGGGGCGCCCCTCTACCGGCGGTGGGCAGCGGTGCCGGTCTGTCCCCCGCCTCCTCGTTTTCGCTGTGCCCTCTGTTTCCCGCCGTGTCCGGCTGTGTTCCCCTCTGCCCCCGGGTTCCCCCCGGGTCCTCCACGCTCTCTGTGCCCCCCGTGTCCCTCCGTGTCCCACCGTTCCCCCCCCGGTGCCCCCTGCCCCTCGCACCCACAGGCCGTGGGGCCGCTGCCCCACGAGTGTGACTGGGTCCAGCCCCGGGGTGGTCGCAGGCCCAGCTGGCAAGAGCAGGGGGTTCAGCTGCAGAACGTGGTGGGACCTGGTGGGCCGCGGTGAGCCCCAAATGGCTGCAGCCCCCCCCCTCCTGCCCCAGTCCGCTCCTGTACCAGCCTGGGGTGTGAGGGGCAGAGCCTGGGGCCAGACATTGCCCGCCCAGGGGAGCCATTAAGGGCACAAGGTTGTGGCTCTCCAAGGGCAGCAGAGGGGCAAAATGGAGCCCTGGGAGCAGACACCCCTGGGCTCAGGGTCCCCGTCCCCTGAGGGACCCATCCTGGCCGACCGCGGTGCCCCTGGCAGAGGACGGTAGCGGTACCAGCCAGGGTCTGGCAGCCGAGGCCCTCTGTACGGCCAGACAGCAAAACCGCTCCGAGGGCTCGGCACACGCTGCGCAGCCTGCTGGGACCCAAAATTTGGGGAGGCGTTGTGCCTCCCGCCAGGAGCGCTGGGCTGCCCTGGCTGCCCGGGAAAAGGACCTGGAACCTCCCGCCAGGAACGCTGGGCTGCCCTGGCTGCCCGGGAAAAGGACCCAGAACCCCCCACACCCAAGAACCATTGCTGAAACAGGGCTGAAAAATGGCTTTTCCCGCCTCCCACCCTGCCCGTGGCACGGGCAGGCAGCAATGCTCTGGGTGCCACGTGCTGGAAAGTTTGTGCCGAGGAAGCGGTGCGTGCCGGGGCTGGGGCTATTCCTGGCTCCCAGCTGGTGTTTGGCCGAAGCGGGCTCTTGTTTTCGGCCGGGCTGTAATTTTAGCAAAGGCTGTTCCCGAGCAGCGGGGCTGCGGTCAGCGCAGCTGCCCGGGGAGAGCACCGGCTCAGCGGGGGGCCGGCGATGCACGTCGGCACCCCCCTGCCCACGGCCAGGGTGCCTGGCCAAAAGTGCCCAAAACATGGCAGAAACGTTTAAACGCGATGTTCTTCCCCCACCGTGGCTGCAGAGGAAGGGGAAAGGGCTGGGGCTTTGCTGTGGCTGGAGCTGGCGGCGTTTGCTCAGGGTGGGGAGGTTGCCGGTGAGGGTGGCACTGGCCGGGGTGCAGGATCGAGCCCTGGGGTGCACCCCAATGCTGGCTGCAAAAGCCGTGGCACTGGCACTGCTCACCCCGGCAGGCCGTGGAGGGGGAGAAAACCAAATTTGGCTTAAAGTCCTCCCTAACTGGTTGAGTCAAACCCTTCTGTTCCCTCCCAAGGGCCTGGGGATGACCTCGGTGGCCGCCTCCATCATACGCATCAGCCACCACTGCCACCGCCTTGCTGTCACCCTGCCACCAACGTTCCCTACCTAGAAATTTCTTAACATTAAGCTAAAAAAAAAAAAACATCTTGGGAGTCCTAACAAGGGCTGAAATTTATCTACCATATTTCTCCAGACAGGCAGTACCAGCCCTGCGATAAAGCCTCTCCATCAGCACACCTGCCTGGGGAGACGTGGCTGTTTACACCAAGTATGAGCAGAAAACAAGCGTTTGCTGGGTCCCCAGGCCAGGGCTGAAGCTCTGCTGGGAGTTTTATTTTATTAACACGCTAAACTTGAGATGATAAATATTTTGAAGCAGCTGAAAGGTGTTTGTTTCTGAGTTAGTTCAGCTTGTTTACAACCTGTTTACAAGCCCAGGTGTTGATCTTTGGGGCTGTTTACCTCTCCCCAGACAGTGGCTAGGGTTTAATACACATCTAAATAAGCCCCCCGGCGAGGGGTCAGGCCATCCTTCCAGGTGCCTTCCTGCCGGCCGCCAGCTGCGTGCTGTGGCGGTTGCTGTTTTGACAGAGCTATGCAAATGTTTTCGTCTTTGCAAGTGGGCTTGATCGCTCAGGTCGTGTTTTCGACCACGCCAGCCTCAAACTTTTATTTATTTCATTTAATTCCCTTTCAATTGCAGGGCGATAAACCTCGGCCTTGGGCTTTCTGGCTGTCCCCAGCTGGGGCTTTGACCCAGGGCTGCCCAGGGGGTGTTTGATAGTATTTTATAATTCATAGCTTGTATTTTATAATTTATAACCCGTATTTTATTCATCCATAACCTGTATTTTATTTCCCAGATTCGAGGAAATCTGCCCCATGTTGTGGGAGTCAGGAGGCTGCCCCATGCATCTTGCAGCAGGTCGGACTGATGGACAAGCCCAGCTAAGGGGCTGCCTGGCAGGAGGCAGCGACTGATTAGTTTAATTCAGTTAATGAGCGAGGATTCAGGGTGACCCGGCAGTGGGGTGGCAGCAGGAGGCCCTGGGCTGGGCTCCCTGTGGCGGTGGCACAAGGGGACGAGGCCACGAGCTGAGCGGTGTCCGGGTCAGCCCTGGCCCTGAACCCCGCATGTGTGGGGTCAGCGGTGCCCAGCCTGGGGGGCCTGGATGCACTGGGATCACTGGGGTGGGTGTGTGCGTGTGCGTGTACATGTGCAAGTGTGTGTGCACGTATGTGTGTGCACGTGCAGCAGCTGGGACCCCTCTGCCAGGTGAGACCCCGCTGTGGGGGGGGCCGTGCCAGGGACTCTCCAGGAGACAGGAGGGGTGACCCCGGGCTGGGGACACGCACCCTGCCATGGCACACAGCCCCACCAGCCTGGGCGCCAGCTCCCGGCGTGTCCCTGGTCCCCCACCACCACCCACCCTGCCAATTTTGGGCAGCTTCAGGCTGCCCCAAAACCTGTCCCCGCCACCGCGGTGGCTGACGGCCCCACAGAGTGACAGCCCGGCGAGGCCGGGGCAAAGCTCGCCGCAGCAAAGAGCCAGCGTTCATCTCGGGGCTCTGCCAACTCGGGGCTCTGCCAACTCGGAGCTCTGCCGCGTGGCACCCACTCGCCTTCACGCATCAGCACCCACTGGAGACGGTTTCGCTTCCTTTTTTCGAGCCCCCTTTCGAGTTTCTGATTGGAGACTGTGGCGGGTGAGAAGTAAATTTAGCCGGGGGATGCCCCACGGCTGCACAGCTGCATGGCGGTGCCGGCTGGGGGGGGGCCGGGAGGGGCGAGAGCTGGCGTGGCACAGTCTGGGCTCTGCACAGCCTTTCCCCAAACCTTTCAGAGAAAGCAGCTACGTGAGCGGGAGGATTTCGGGGGGGGGGGGGTGGTGCAGGAGCCACCAGCTAGCCGCCCCTCCTGGTGCTCGGGGGCTACATCCCCCCGGCTCAGGCAGGGCAGAGGCTGTCGGGTATCGCCCGAGCTCGGCACAGCTGCAAAGCCAAAGCGGGAGGACTCGTGCCGTCCTCCCACGGCTGCCCCAGCGGGGTCCGGCTCTGCCCCGCTCCCCCCAGCCTGGGCTGGGGCTATTCTCAGCCCCAGCTCTTGCTTTCGAGTTTCAGCCCTGCTGCCTCCAGGAACAGCGGCTGTTTGGGGGGCTGCAGCTGCCGCGGGGAGGGCAGGCGGGATGCCCCGGTCCCCTCCGGCTGCGCCACGTCGCCCATGTCTCTCCACATGAGGTGTTTCATCAGCCCCAGGTGCACTCGCTCTGCTCCCGCCACATCCCCTCAAAGGGAGACCCCCAAATCCTCCTGGCACAAGATGCTGGGGCTTGCCGTGGCCTGGGGCAATCACCGAGTGATGTGCAATAAAAAAAAAGCAAGCCCAGGCTGGTTTTTGGGGGACAAACTTGGCCGCAGGTGGCCCCCACGGAGGGGCTCCGGCGTGACCACCCCCAAGAGCAAGGCCATGGGTGCGGGAGCTGCCCTCGCCCCAGGACAGAGTTTGGGGACCGGAGCAGGGCTTTTCCCTCCGGGGCTGGGCGCTGTGTTTTGGGGCAAGGGTTGCAAGAGCTCCTGTGGCCCCACATCCCTCTGCCTCCATCCCCACGTCCCTCCCTCTGGTCTCGGCCGTGGGCCCCCTCCAAGCCCAAAGCATCTAAACCGCTGGGGTTTATTAACTCCCCTCTGAAGGCCTTGCTAAACCCTCGCCTGCAAGCCTCAGCCTAGGAGGGCAGCTCTCGCCAAGCCCCGACCCTACCATGGAACCCACCGCCTCTCTCTGCAGCTAATTAAAGCCTTCCTGAAGCATCTCATTTAGTAAATTAGATCCCCCTTGTTTTAAAATTAACGGTGAAGTGGGAAAACAAAAAAAAAAAAAATGACTGTTTAAAATTGCAGCACAGGAGACGGCAGAGCGAGAGCGAGAACTGCAGCTGGGGAGAGGCGGAGGTTTCAGTTTCGCTCAGCACATTTGCTCACCAGAAAACCCCACCAAGGGCGGCTGCAGGAGTGGGACATGCTTTTTCTTCTCAGGCACCGCTTCCCTCCCCACCGGCGGCTAGATCAGACCCCCCATCCCAGTGTGATTCCCAGCGGTGGCTCTCCAGCCCGGTTGAAGGCTTGTTATGGGTAAAACTGGCTGGAAATTTGCCGTGCTGCAGGCGGTGGGGGAGTATGGGAGCCCCGGGGGGGCTGGGGCCACTGATCTATAATTCAGCAGGTTTTTTCCTTGACAGTTGCTGCTTACAGAAAGGATTTAGCAAAATCTTTTAATCAATAATTGGTGAGCTTTTCTGCCCCCGGAGTCAGAGATGTGCCTGCGCTCTGCTCGCCCAGACCTGAGCCAAAGCGAGACCCCGGCTTGTGGCCCAGCAGAACTTGCCCCAAACAGCCTGTGCAAAGCACAGCGTCCTGTGGCTGAGGGACAAGCGTTACTTGTGGGACGTCGAGATGGATTTCAAGCCCTCTGGAAAGGGTTGCCCTGCCACCCCACGCCCCACCAGCTGCCCCCCCCCCCCCCCCAAATGTAGAATTTAGCAGGGTAAAACCTGGCAGCGTGTCTGGGACAGGGGCTCCTGTGTTACCCCGTCATTCACTCCGGCCTCAACTGGTGCTTAAGGGCATGATTTGCCAAATACTGGAATCAATAATTACTGAGGCTTGTGCTTTATCAGCGGAAAAAAAAAGTGAGCTTCCTTCTTGGCATCAGTTCTTGGTCCTTGGGGCATTTTTGGCCAGCAGAAACCCAGGCAGCCGCTCTTCTGGGTGAAAGCCCCGACAGCACCATGAGGCTGGGGGTGAGGATTCCACGGGCAGGGGTTTGCCAGGGAATAATAACCTCGCTTCAGCGTGGAAAGGGGCTCAGCGCCAGGGCGGAGGAGCTGGTGCTCTCTCTGGGTCTGCGTCCCCCAGCAGCGAGCTGGGATGGGCGCATGCGGCCGCGCTGCGGGGACCCTCGCCTCCCGGACCCCCTACCGCAGCCCGGCAGCCCCCCAGGACCAACTCTGCCGGCTCTCTGCCGCTGCGAGCTCTCTCTGCCCAGGAACCTGTCTCTTAGGGGAGCTCCTCTTGAAAGATGGCAGGACAGATGCCTCTGTCGCCCACCCTTCCTTCCCCTGGCTCCGGTGCAGGCTGAGCACCCCGCTGCTGGCTCCTTCCCTGGGGCCACTGGCAGCCCAGGGGACTGCGATCCGGCCTGGGCATGGGTTTGCCCTGTGGGGATGGGCTTTCCTGGGAAAACCCCGAGCCTGTCACCCCACACATGGGCAGGGACGCTGGGACTGCCTCCATCAGCCCAGTCCCCCGTGCAGGGCGATGGGAAGGGGGTTTGCCCCATGCACGGGGCTGTGCCACAGCAGGGTCTCCCTTGCCTGGCTGGGGAGCAGGATAAAGCCAGAATAAAGCTGGAATAAAGCCGGAATAAAGCCAAAAATGTTGTTTTGGAGCACAAGGTACCTCTTGGCACCTCTTGTGGGGTCTAGGCCCTGCTGCCAGCTCCCTGCCAAAAAGCAGGAGGGAAGGAGGGCCGGGACAGACCAGGGCTCATGTCCCCCCCTGCCCCTTCTATCCATGCCCTGTCAGGACTGCACAGTGCCCACGGCCCCCGCAGGGCTGGCACACATCCCGCAAGGGCTGGCACGCGTCCCTGAAGCTGCTCGGGGTGCCTGGGGAAGGCTCGCGCTGTCCCCCGTTGAGGACAAAACGCCTGGTGGAGCTGGGGAAACCCCAGCAGCCCTGGAGCAGGGCACCCCAGGGTGGCCCCGGCCGCAGTTGGGGGGTGAAGCTTTACTGGGGGTGAGAGTGGGGCTGTGCTGCAGGGGCTGAGCCCCTGCCTGCACCAGCCGGGATGACCCCCTTCGGTGGCACGCAGGCAGGGAGACAGGCCGGCAGAGGTCTGGGGCACTCGGTGCACCTCCCGGTGCCCTGTGTTCCCAGGGGCTGCAGGGTCACCAGGCAGCGAGAGAGAAACAGCGGCCGCAAACAGCCTCGCTGCTTGGCAAAAGATGATTTTTAGTGCGCGCGGAGATAACGCCGGCACGGGAATGGGGTGGAGGGTGCAGGAGACCTGGGCATCCACGCAGAGCCAGCGCAAGCTCGGCGGCAGTGTTTGTCGGGGTGACCCCTGGGTGCAGGAGACGTAGGTGGGGGAGCGGTTTGGGCATGGGGACATGGGGTCGGCGTGGAGCAGGGAGCTGCTGTCTGCAGCAGCAATGGGGAGGGATGGGGACAGGGACGGGGACAGGGACGGGGATGCTGCGCCAGTCGGAAGCCTCAGGCTGGTGCTGGGGATGTGACTGCGGAGCCGGAGCTGGCCGGAGAGCTGCACATCCTGCAGAAATACAAGCTGGGAAAAGCACCTTATGTGAGTAAATAGCAGCATCTTCCCACCAGAATAAAGTCTTCTGAAATGCTAAACTACTGTGTTGCTGTTGCTGCAAGGTCCCCAGCAGTGACGGGGGACACGGGGCTCCTTTCGCCGGGAGCAGGACCGCTGCTTTATTCGGGCCATCACTGCCCGCCCTGGCACGTCCATGTGAGGAAGAGATGGATGAAAGAAACTTAATTCCACTCAGAGTTCCTCTTTGGTATTTGCTTTCCTGACAGGTTTGGGGTTGCTGCCGCAGTGCTTGTTCCCTGGGAGGAACCGCTCCCTTAGGCGTTTTGCCAGACAAGGACCAATGCAGAGAGCAGAAACTGCCCCCTCGGATCTTGTCTCATAGAGTTTGAGTTAGGCAGAAGATTTTTGGTTTTGTTTTGGCTTCATTTCCTGAGAAATCCTCAAGTGGTTGCTGAACAGCTGGGTAAAAAAGAGCATTAAAGAGCCGGGGTGGGCAGCTCCGTCAGAGCTTTCTGCGATGGATGGAGCTATTCGGGTGGATAGGATGGAGATGCTTGGGTGGGTAGGACGGATGGAGCTGTTGGAATGGGTAGGATGGATGGAGGCGTTGGGGTGGGTAGGATAGAGGGAGGCATTGAAGTGGACAGGACAGATGGACGCAGCAGGGAGGACACACAGCCGGCAGCGCTGCACAGAGCGGTGCTTTCTCCTTGCCGGCTGCTGGGGGCTTTGCCCCAAGCAAGGCCAACGTGGGGAGCGCCCATCCCATGGTGAAGGTGTTGGCTGGCCCCCAGCCTCCCCAGGGCAGCTGATTGCCAGCGGGGAGCACGGAGGAGCCACAGTGGTCATGGGGGTCCAGGTCCCTGGGATGGGCACAGGGGCTGCCCCGAGTGGGACTGATCTCTGTACCTCACTGGGGGTCACTCCCCATGGCTGGGCTCTGGTCATCCCTCCTGTGCCCCAGTATCAATACATCCCGGGGGATAAAGGAGTTGAGAGCAGCCCTGCAGAGAAGGACTTGGGGGTACCGGTGGATAAAAAGCTGGACGTGAGCTGGCGATGTGCACTTGCAGCCCAGAAAGCCAACTGTATCCTGGGCTGCGTTGAAAGAAGTGTGGCCAGCAGGTCGAGGGAGGGGATTCTGCCCCTCTGCTCCGCTCTGGTGAGACCCCCCCCCCCTGCAGTACTGCATCCAGCTCTGGAGCCCTCAGTACAGGGAAGACAGGGACCTGTTGGAGTGGGTCCAGAGGAGGGCCACAAAAATCATCAGAGGGCTGGAACACCTCTCCTATGAGGACAGGCTGAGAGTTGGGGTTCTTCAGCCCAGAGCAGAGAAGGCTCCGGGGAGACCTTATAGCAGCCTTCCAGTACTTAAAGGGGGCTTATAAGAAAGATGGGGCAAACATTTTAGTAGGGCCTGTTGCGATAGGACGAGGGGTAATGGTTTTAAACTAAAGAAGGGTAGGATAGATTTAGACTAGATATAAGGAAGACATTTTTTACGATGAGGGTGGTGAAACACTGGCACAGGTTGCCCAGCGAGGTGGTAGATGCCCCATCCCTGGAAACATTCCGGGTCAGGTTGGACGGGACTCTGAGCAACCTGCTCTAGTTGCAGATGTCCTTGCTCGTGGCAGGGGTCTTGGACTGGATGACCTTTAAAGGTCCCTTCCAACCCATACCAGTCTATGATTCTGTGTCCCCAGAAGGCACCTGCAGGGACACGTGGCAACCCAAAGCCTGGCGGGGCCAGGCACCCCACTGGCACTGACACAGCCCGGGGAGGAGGACGTGGTGGGGCCGTCCCCCCTTTACCAAGAGGCTGGCGAAGGGGCATCTCCCCCCAGGACTGCACACAGCGTGGCTGGGTGCTCCCATCCCCTGTCCCCGGGGTGGCTCCTGGCAGCAACGATGGGGTGACGGCAGCCGAGCTCTGGCGCTCTCGCCGTCGCCCTGGCCGTAACTTCCCCAGGGCTGTGCCGGGGATGGCACGATGGCGTGTGACCGGGCACGTGGCGCACGGGGGGGCCCCCCACGCTGCTGTGGCACGGGGTGCAAGGGACAGACCGGTGCACGTGCATGGCCGGCGGCTACACCGGCACCCCCATCCCAGGGGACGCGTGGGTGACTGAGGAAACGGGGACAGAGCCGGGGCTGGCCAGCAAAGGGACGTGGCTGGCCACGGTCCCACCACAAGCCACGTGTCCCCGCAAGGGACCTGGCACCCAGAGGCCGGCGGGCAAGGATGGCACAGCCAGGGCCGCGTGCTCGCGGCTGACGTGGGGGCTTAGACCAGGCTGCTGCCCCAGGCTGCTCATCCCCTGGTCTCGGCAGTGCCGGGGGGGTTCGTTGGGGTCCCCCCGGGGTGAGCGAGAGCCGCGAGGAGCCCCAGCGACACACGCGCGCGTCTGCGTTCCCATTCCCCCCTCCTCCATGCCGGGGCGATGCCGGCGGGCGCGGGGCGGGAGCGGGCGCGTCGGAAGGACACAGAGACAGGGATGCTGAGCCAGCGCTAGTTCAGTGTCGGTGTTTATTCGTGTGACACTCAGGTCAGGGGTACGGGAGCAGGGGACGGGGGGACACGGGGAGAGACATCTGCGGCGGGGGGACAGCCGCTGCCCCCAGCAGCGGGGAAGAGGGAGGGGGCCGGCGAGGGGCCGCCTGGCACGGGGAGGTCCCGGCGGCGTTAGGAGCACTCGGATCTCTTCAGGCTCTTCTCCACATTGCCGGCCTCGTGCGTGACCTTGCAGGCGTAGGTCTCGTGGCTCTTCCAGTCGGAGGCACTCAGCGTCAGGTAGCTGCTGGCCATGTACTGGTTGTTGGTCTGCCGCTGGGGCTGGCTGGTCTCGACGCCGCTGGAGAGGGTACGGCCATCGGCCGTCCAGGTCACCTGCACGGCGCCGGGGTAGAAGTCTCCCAGCAGACACACCAGGGTGGCTTTGCTCTGCGTCGAGAGCTCGTCGGGGGACGGCGGGAAGAGGTAGACGGAGGGCGAGGCCTTGGGCTGGCCTGCGAGGGGAGAGACGGTGGTGCGGGGTGACGGGGGAGCCTGTGCCCCGCCACAGCCCGCTGCCTGCCTGCCCTGCCCGCCCCAGCTGGCACTGCCCAGAAACGCCCCGCTTCCCCCTCAGCTCAGGGTTTATAACTCCAACGTATTTAGATTTGGGATACATTTTTATATATTTTATATATATATATATATATAAAAAATATATAAATAAATATATGTGTAATACACATGCACATACATCCCATATATACTTGTATATAAGTTATATATATACTATATGTATATATATGTGCACATATACACATTATATATTAAAGATATCTATGTATACAGCTAATATACATCATATATGTGTATATTATATATTACATATATAAAATATACGATATACTACATATATAGTATATATCATTATATAATTATATGTATAATTATCATTATATAATTATATGTATAACTATATAACATTTATATAATACATATTTATGTATTTATATATTTTTCATATATAAAATATGTATGTTATATATAACATACATATTAATATGTATGTTATATATATACTATCTATAACATACATATTTTTATATATATTTATATTATAAATATATAGAACAAAATCTCTGGTTAGTTGCCATAAACCCATTTCTTTCCTTTTGTGATGCAATTTTTTAAAATATCAAAGTTTCAAAGACAAACCATCCTGTTTTCTGCCCAGTTCTACTTTCAGACACGTCTCAGAAAAAGTACAACTAAGAATCACCCGAAAGAAGACGGAGAAAAGATATTTGGTATTTCTGAGGTGGTTCTGCTGCCTCCTCAAATGTACAATGTCTCTATCTCTATTTCAAAATCAGGTGGACTCCGCCATTAAAAACTTTCTGCTGAAGAAATTGTCAAACTACATTTTTCTCGATCTTACGCACTTAGTAATTTGGTTCAGATTGGGATTTTTGGTCAAATTCTTCTAAAAATTACAAAGACAGACAAACATTGTTCCCAGCAGCATTTTCAGCTCAATAATCTCCATTTTTAACACGGCTTACCTGGACAACGAGCTCTTTAAGATACCCCTGAAAAATTTGGGTTAAGATCCCGGGAACATGCCATTTTAACACAAAGTCGGATGCGACTTCAGCCTGCTCGCGGCCAAAGGACGGGCTGCCATTTCGCAGCGCCCGCACCCTCGGCTGCGGGACGCCGCAGAGAAGACCCTGTTCCTCACCGAGGGTGACAGACTTAGTCCTCGGGACTAAGAGTTGAGGACTTAGACCTTAGACCTTAGACTAATGACTAATTTCTTTAACAAAGACAAAAATTTACTATCTTAGAGACCTAAACCTAAGTTTCTGAAATAGGCTCCCTGAGACCTCAGACACATTTCCTGGCCAAATTTTAAGATCTTTCAATTGAGAAAATACCCCCCAATCCTCCATGGCACACACCAGCGACCTCCAAGTCCGCAGGGACAAGACACAGCCGGCAACACTGCGCCTAGTGCCCGTCCCTGAACTGGCGGCAGACCCCAGCCCAGCGCCAAGTCCGAGAAAAAACCCCCAAATCACCCAAAAATCGACAAAATGTCACAATTTCGCTGTGGGGAAGAAAAGACCGAGAAGAAGTCGGCGACTCACCTAGGACGGTCAACAGGGTCCCGGCCCCGAATACACCACACAGTGATACAGAGCCATGCAAAAACCTCCTGCCTCCTGGCGGGAGCAGTCCTGGGCCCCCATGGATGCGGCAGGATGGGGGTGATGGGATAGAGACGCCGCAATGGACGCAGCAGGATGGAGGTGACGGGACGGAGATGCCCCGATGGACGCAGCGGGCTAGATGTACGGTGCTGGACGTGTGCCGGTGGATGTGGCAGGACAGAAGTAGCAGGACAGCCATATGGGGATGACTGTGTGTCCTTGCTGGAGGGGCCATGGGAAAATGGATGGCCTTGGTCCCACCATCCTGCGTGGGCTGCGTTGGCCGGGCTCTCCAGAGCTGTGGCTGCGTCGTCGGCTGCTCCGGGGACACGCTGCTACCCAGGACCGTGCGCCTGGTACTCGTTACAAGCCCACGTCCCTGCCTGCGGTGTGGGGACGTTAATCCCGGCTGAGGAAGGGCTGGTGGGGGCTTTGGTTGCCCCTAAGGTGTGACAGGCAGCACTTTGCCTCGACCTGCGCTTGCTGCCATGCAGGTGACTGTGGGCTGCCCTGGGGGGCACTGGCCACCACCCTGCCACCCCTCAGGCCACACCATGGCTGCAGCTGGGGCAAACAGGGATCACTGGCCATCGGACGGTACGCGTGTGAGCAAATCGCATGAACAAACCATCCATCCACCCTTCCCACTGCCCAGAAACACCAGTGCTGGTGTAGGTGCTGTGGTTTCACGGGGGACCCCCACCTCGCTGAGCTCGTGCCACCCTGCAGCCTGGCCCTGATCTCCGGGGCAAAACCGGACCCCAGCGCAGCTCACCTCCTTACCTGGGCAGGATTTTCGGTGCTTGGCGGGCGGGTGAGCCTCCTTGCAGCAGCTGTGTCAGGGTGCCCTGTGCTGGGGCAACCCGTGGCAGCGGAGCGGTGCAGCCCCAGCTGCCGTCCCGCTGCGCCCGCTGCTGCGCTGGAGCTCAGCCCTGCGCTCGGGGGTGGCCATGGGGCGCTGGACCATCCCGCCGAGGGTGGATAAGCACTTCCCTTTGTCACACCTGGCACGTCGGCACCGGCAAAGGCGCTGGTGCGGGGTTGGCTCCATTGTGGGGGAGTTCAGGGCCCCCCCCCTGAGCCAACGAAACCCACCGGCCATGCCAGAGGATCAGGCCCCGGAATGCTTGCTGAAGGCACCTATTGCTGCATCAGTGGGTGATAACCAAAGGCGAAATTCACGGGGGTTTTTATTTCTGCCCTAACAGAGCTCAGCGCAGGTCTCAGTGCTTTATGGCCCGCCTGGTTTGGGGGGGCCTCATCTGCAGGCGGAGGGGAGGGCTAGGTGCAGCAGCCAGCACTGGGCGCTGCAGAGGAGGAGCCCTGGCCGGCTGCTTTCTCCAACTTAATTTAGCTCCCACCTTTGGTGTGGGAGATCAAGCCAGTGCCCGGGACCAAACTCAGGGCTAGTGCAGCCCCAGTGCCTGAGATGTGCAACGGAATTTGGGGCAGGAGCCCAGGGAGGGAAGGCAGCGGCCAGCTGGGGACACCCGAGGACCAGCTGCAGACCTTTGCAGGGGAAAATGCACCAACCCAGTGAGCTTAAGATGTGAGAGCGAGCGGTTAAGCTCTCACCGATCGGGGTCATGTTTTGTTGCGGGGTCATGTTTTGTTGCAGGGTCGTGATCATATTTGACCAAGGAGGAAGGACTGGGAGATGTGGATGCAGGGCCAACACTACCTCAGGGTTTATTTGGATGATGCCCAGGATGGGGCAGGGCAGATGGGAAGGATTCAGGCACGGGGAGAAGGGAGGGCCCATAGAGATGGCAGAGACTCGCACAGAAGGAGAGGACGGGGATGGGGCGAGCGGTGAAGCACCGTGCTGGGGAGTGTGACGCTCCAGGGCCAGGGTGGTCCAATCCCCAGTGGGGTTAGGAGCACTCAGATCTAGTCAGGACCTTTTTGATGGTGCCAATCTCGTGCGTGACCTTGGGCTGGCCTGCGAGGGGAGAGACAGTGGTGCGGGGAGGTGGATGTGGAAGGAGGAAGGTCTTTAAAGTGTGGACACGGCTGTACCCATAGGGTTCTGGTCCTGCCTAGTGTCTTTCAGTACAGCTCCTACCACCAGCAAAGGAGCTAATAGCTCAAGGTCTCTGCAGTCAGCTTATTTTCTTAATGTTCAGCCTAGCAATCTAAAAACACTGCCCGGGAGGTAAGAGGCTGCAGCTGTCTGGAGGACACCCAGCATGCGTGCCTGCAGGATTCCCCGTCACCAGCATCCCACAGCTCGGCTCTGTGCCACGCACGTGTGCGGCTGTAGCCAAGACTCAGCTATGCTGCTTTTTGGAGGCTGAAGAGGCAGCGATCCTTCTGAGTGCCATTGGGAAATGAAGAGGCAGCCTTGTCCTCAGCCAGCAAGCCCAACCCATCTGCTCAGACTTGAAGCCTTCCACGTCAACCCCCTATATATTTCCTCATCATACCATAAAGCATACCCGGGAGCTTCTCCTTAGGAGAAAGAGAAATGTTAAGAAATTTCTGTTTCATAAACTCCAATATAATGTGGCTGTCTGGCAAATATATGGGTATACTTTTACCCAGTAACTCCTGCACTCACTCAGACAAGTTGAACGAGACCCACAGGATCAGTAGAGGGTCTGCAGATTTGAAAGCACCAGAAATGTTTTGCAAGCAGCAAAGCTCAATTAGCCCATAAAACCTTGTTTCCTCCTGTCAAGGAAAGGCACGTGAATATGTTTCAGTGCAGTTAGACAGATGGAGGACACGCTACCATAACCAAATGGAGAAGTTGAAGAAAGGAAAAAACCAACACCACAAACCCCAGAAAGAGCCCATACAGCCCCTGGCACTGGGAAGACCACGCGTGAGCATTGGACTGACTTACTGAGGACGGTCACCTGGGTCCCACTGCCAAAGAAATAAACTCAGTGACACTTTGCTGCGCAGAAGAAGCCCAAGCAGCTGCTTACGCTCAGCCAGCAGCCCCTGCGCCCCGTCAACATGGTGAGGAGGCAGCCGGGCTCCCAGTCACTGATGCAGCTTGTGTGGTGCTGCTTGCTGGGGATGATGGAGTAGGGATGGCATTTGTGCATCCTCCCCCCGACCCATCTCTCCCAAGGGATATCCAGCAGCTCTGCCACCGTTGGTCAAGGTCTTGGCTGAAATCGCCTGTCAGTCTCCCTCCAAACAACTCCCATATAAAATGCTCGTTGACTCACAAGTTTTGGTGAAGGTCCCCCTCAGTTTGGGCCAGTCTGCCTTTGGTGGCCTTAGGATCAATCCCACCTTGTCCCTGGGGAGGGAGGTGGCAGCTCACCAGGTCCAGCTTCGCCCCATTTGAGCACTGCAGCACTCCTCCCCGGGCCGGTCCGTGCGGAGATGCCAGAGAT
The DNA here is from genome assembly GCF_900496995.4 of Aquila chrysaetos chrysaetos. Lineage (NCBI taxonomy): Eukaryota > Metazoa > Chordata > Aves > Accipitriformes > Accipitridae > Aquila > Aquila chrysaetos. The sequence goes on from NC_044012.1 coordinate 39,262,216, forward strand.
GCGCCGAGCGTGGGCAGCGTGGCCTGGGCTACGGGCAAGCCGGGGCCAGGGGGGTGCAAGGAGCATGAAGTAAAGGGCGAACGAGAGCAGCAGGTTCCAGTCCATGCGTGTGCCGAGGGGGAACAAATGTTACTGCCAGGGTGAGCGCAGCGGAGGGCAGGCAGCCCGTGTGCTGCCTGTCCTGCCCTGGGCACCCTCCTGCCTTTGGGAGCTGAAGATGGACGGTGCCGGAGGAGCCTTCAGCACCAAGTGGAGCACTTAAACCCATCTCACCTGGTCCTGCCAAGGTGGTGGATGCTTCCCAAGGCACCGGGGGTGGAGGATGGTGCTGCTCCACCAGCTAAGCCAGCTCCGGAGCGGCAGGGAGGAGCAGCACGGACAGAAGGGGATGGCAGACATCATATATTTTCCTTGCGCAGGAGACAGGGAAACCGCAGGTTTGTTCCAAGCACCCTGCCAGCGGTATCCCCTACCCACCCAGGAACTCAGCTTTCCGCAGAGCTGCCCGGGCCCATTTTGCATTCCCCAGGCTTCTACTCCTGGTAGTGCCCTAATCGTCCCTGCCTTCACAGCCCTTGGAGCCACAGCCCTCAGGTGTGGGCTCCCAGGAGCATCTGCCAAGGGCCAAGGTTTGCAAAGGGGGTTGGAGAGGAGGCATCAAAGGCTGTTGGTAAAGAGGAAGAGCTGGGACTAGGAGAAAAAAGCATGCAAGGGATGAGGGTGCCTGCATACAGCTGCAATAGCCAAGGCAAAAGTGAGCCAGGATGGGTTTCGGCTAAGACCGATTAACTTCAAATTTCCCAGGGAAGGCTTGGCTGCTGCTTTGTAAAGTATTGTTCCAGCGCGGTGCCAATCTCACAGGGCACCGGGTGCTCGGCTCAGAGCAAACAAGCTCTTGGAGCACTGAATTTCAATAGCGCCAACTTAAATTGAACTCAAAAATATTCAAATGCTGTGGTTTGTGCAAGTGGTTCTAGAAAGAGGCAGTCAGTGAACCTCCTGAGTCACTAGAAAATAAATGATGCTTCAAAGATTTTGTGGTTTGAGGCACTTTCTGTTTCAGAGGTTTGGTTTGCCTCCGGATAGGCTTATTGCATTGGTGCAAAGACTGAAACTAGCAAAAAAAAAAAAAAATCACTGAAATTGTCTGTGCAAAGCATTTAGCTGAAGCAAATGCCATCTCCTGTGGATGACCAGTTTGTGAGCATTTCTCAGACTTTGATGGGGTTTCGGTTCCATTTTAGGGGACGACAGTAAAGGGAGAACAACGTTCAGCTTGAAAGTCCACCTCTTCTCCTTGGAGGGAGGTATGGAGGAGAACTGATGCCGTGCTGGATGTACCAGGGGTGTTGGTCTTTCAGTACCTACCTGGCACGTGGCCTCGGCGGAAGAGGGGGCAGGTAAGGGGGTGCTAGTCACAGGGAAGGCACTGGGGAGGCTATGCATGGCTGCTGCGTCCCAGCTGCCAGGGCTGAGAAACGGAGGCAACGCCAGGCACTCTCCGCTGCTGCCACGTGGCTCACCCAGACATGCCTGGAAGCAAGCAAGAAGGGAAAGGGTAGGATGTGCCAAGCAGCCTTGCAGCATAAACCGTCCTGAAACTGCCCTGGCATGGCTTGTGCAAACACCTACCCCCAGAAATCGCTTCCTTTATGGGCTGAAATCGGCAATGGCTGGGGGGAGCCCGTGCCCAGTGCCCCAGGGCTCCTGGCGCAGCTGGGCTGGGAGGAGGACAGGGGGACACTCGGCAGGGCTCTGGGTGCCGGCCAGGGAGCACAGGGGACCTCGGACCCGCAGTGTGGGGCAGGGACAAGGCTGCTGGCCATCATCCCCTCCTCAAATGACCAGGGACAGGCACAGAACTGTGGCTCTAAGGAATGGCTGAGCCCGTACACCAGGGACAGCCACTTGCAGGGCCATGGCGGGGACCTGCCCCACCATCAAATGGGGACAGCACAGACTTCTAACTGGCTCCTGCAATGGTGGGAAGTTTTTGTATCACTTCCCCATTGCCCTGTGTCACCGTGGGAGCATTGCTGCTGCTGCTGCTATGGCCACCACAGTAATAGACAGCCTCGTCCTCAACTTGGACCCCAGTGACAGTTAATGTGCTGGTCGTGCCGGACTTGGATGCGGAGAATCGTGAGGGCATGCCTGAGGGTCTCTTGTCATTCCAGTAGCTGACAGTGACAGGGGGACCACCAGGTGCCTTCTGCTGGTACCAGGCAACAGAACTGTTGACATTAAACCCAGAGCAGGTGATCCTGACAGTTTGTCCCACGTTCACTGACACGGAGAGCGGCTGAGTCAGCGCTGCCTGGACCAGGGAACCTGGAGAGGGAGAGGAAAAGACAAGGGTCAGCCAGCACCCCAGGAGCACAGCCCTCCCTGCGCAGTGGGACGGGGCCCCTGTGCCCAAAAGCCCCAGCCAAGCGCAGCGAGTCTGGCCATGGCACCTGAGCTGTGAGCGAGCACAGCGAGGAGTAGAGTGGCCCAGGCCATGGTGCAATCCCACCAGCTCCGCGTCCCACGACGATGGGGCTCTTTCGCTGACTCCAGCTCCCTTTTAAGCCCCTGCCTGCCTGGGGCACGGCCCCTCCATGCAAATCTGATCCCGTGCTCGTGGCCGGATCCTGCCCGCGCCTCTCTCCCCACCTCCCTCCCCGTTGCACAGGGATCGCGGCTGCCATCGGCACCCTCGTGCCCAGCCCAAGAGCGGCTGCGCCCATGGGAAATGCCCCCCCACCCCGATGCCGCCCTGTGCCCTACGATGCCAGCCCCAGGGTGCCCGGTGCACAGAGAGCACGACGGGCACGGGCAGGGCAGGGCTGCAGGGGGGCTGTCTCCTTGCAGGCAGCGTGGAGGGGACCCGCTGGAGCAGAGCACGTGCCCCACGGCAGGAGCCGCCTACGGGCACACGTGCTGCTCCAGCTCCGCATCCAAACAGCAGCTCTGGTGGCAGCAGCAGCAGTCGGCACCTGAGGGGCCCTGGGGCAGCAGTGGGTTTGCATCTCACTTACTTCCCCAGTGCTGGGAGTCACCATGACCCCGATCAGCAGTGGTGTCCCAGCCAGCACAGTAAGAGACAGCCTCTGGCTTGGCTTGGGCCCCAGCAATGGGCAATGTGGCCGTGGAGAGTGGCACGTTCCCAAGTGCTGTACATACCCTCCCCAAATGACAGGGGACGGGCACAGACCTGGGGCTCCAAGGGATGGCCAAGCTGGGACACCAGCCACAGCCACCTGCAGGGCCACAGGGCAGGGCCATGGTGGAGACCTGCCCCACCATCAAACGGGAACAGCAGAGACTCCTAACTGGCTCCTGCAACGGTGGGAGGTTTTTGATTCACTTCCCCATTGCTCTGTGTCACCGTGGGACCATTGTAGCTGCTGTCGTAGCTACCACAGTAATAGACAGCCTCGTCCTCGGCTTGGACCCCAGTGATGGTTAACGTGCCCGTGGAGCCAGACAAGGATCCGGAGAATCGCGAAGGGATGCCAGAGGGTCTCTTGTCATTCCAGTAGATCACAGTGACAGGGGCACTGCCAGGAACCTTCTGCTGATACCAGCCATAGTAGCTGCTACCCCCGGAGCAGGTGATCTGGACAGTTTGTCCCGGGTTCGCTGACACGGAGGGTGGCTGAGTCAGCGCTGCCTGGACCAGGGAACCTGGAGAGGGAGAGGAGAGAGGGGAGAAGACGGGGGTCAGCCAGTGCCCCACCAGCACAGCCGTCCACGGGTGCTGGACGGGGCCCCTGTGCGCGAAGGCCCCAGCCGAGCGCAGCGAGTCTGTCCGTGGCACCTGAGCTGTGGGCGAGCACCGCGAGGAGGAGAGGGGCCCAGGCCATGGTGCAATCCCACCAGCTCCGCGTCCCCACGACGATGGGGCTCCTTCGCGGACCCCAGCTCCCTTTTAAGCCCCTGCCTGCCTGGGGCACGGCCCCTCCATGCAAATCTGATCCCGCGCTCGTGGCCGGATCCTGCCCGCGCCTCTCTCCCCACCTCCCTCCCCGTTGCCCGCCCAGCCCCACCACCCCAGATGCAGCGGGGCTTGTCCCCGGGCACAGAGCAGAGACACGTCCCAGCTCAGAGTCCGAAACACGCCAACACGGACCTCCTGTCCCCAGCCTGGGCCGAGCGGCCGCAGGGCCAAAGGGCGCAGGAGAGCTGGGCTGCTGGGGGCAAGGGGAGACTGGGGGGAGGCAGGCAGCTCTTGCAGCTCCAACATCCCCCCCCCCGGGTTGTGGGGCGCAGACGAGCTGTCGCCCATGCCAGGGATGGAAGGAGAAGTGCTTGCCCAGGCTATTGTCACTGGGGTCGAGTTTTGGGGTCCAGCTGGGCCTAGCTAGGCTCTCCCATGGGGAAATGGCTGGGAAAAGGCAGGAGTGAAGGCCTCATTTCCATACCTCTAAGGTCCTCAGCTGAACATTATCTGTGAGTGATGAGCACCCAGGACCTTAAAGTTGAGCAGGCGAGGGAACTGGGGCCAGGAGTGGGGCTTGCTGGGGAGCATACAGTAGCTTCCCCCCCACCACCGATGACCACAGGGTGCTTGGTGCAGCCTTGCCCATGCCCTCCTTGTTGAACCCGTGGCACACGGCCCCCCACCGCACCGTCCTGGGCATAGATCGGGGGGGATAAGGCCACCCAGGACCCAGCTGCCCATTCGGCAGCACCCAACACCACAAACGCGGACCCTGTGGGGCCAGCACCCCTACCCAAAGCCTGGCTCCATCACACCCCCCGCCGTTGTCCCCTGCCCTGTCACACTCATGGGGATTCAGGAAATGTCACTGCTGAAAACGAGCAGCGCCTCATGACACGGAGGATCTGGCACCTTTGTTCCCAGCTGTAGCCCCTGTCCCTGGGTCCCACAGCAGGACGAGGACAGGGTCAGGGTGCCGGGCAGCCCCTCGCGGTCCTGGGGCCACGGTGAGGCATTGCCCAGGGCCAGGGACTGCCCGGGGGGGCAGAGGTGCTGGGGGGCTCCTGCACAGGCTGAGCGTGAGCCCAACGGGCCGGCACTGGGCAAGCACAGCCGACGCTGGAGTAGCCCGCGGGCTCTTCTTGCGGCACAATAGAGCAGACCCCACCAGGGCTTGAAGGCAAAGCTTTGGTCCAGCTCCCCGGCCCATGGCATGTTCCCACCTCTCGGTGCTGGGGCCGCAGTTTCGGCTGAACCCCCCGGGGGTTCCTGGGGCAGCTGGGCTGGGAGGAGGGCAGGGAGGCACCCGGCAGGGCTCTGGGTGCCAGCCGGGGAGCACGGGGGGAACTGGGCCCTGCAGCATGGGGCAGGGTTGCTGGGGGTCCTCGCAGCATTTCTTTCCCGAGAGGGTGGTCAAACACTGCAACAGGCTTTCTAGAGAGCTGGACGATGCCCCAAGCCTGTCAGTGTTCGAGGGGCATTTGGACAATGCCCTTAACAACAGGCTTCAACTTTTGATCAGCCCTGCAGTGGTCAGGCAGTGGAACTAGATGATCGTTGTAGGTCTCTTCCAACCAAAATATTCCATTCTACCCTACTCTATCCTGTCCTGTCCTGTCTTGTCCTATCCCCTCCCCAGCCCAAATGACGGGGATGGGCACCGACCTGGGGCTCTAAGGGATGGCCAATCCAGGACACCAGGCACAGCCACCTGTAGCACAGGGCAGGGCCATGGTGGTGACCTGCCCCACCATCAAACGGGGTCAGCAGAGAATTCTAACTGGCTCCTGTGATGGCAGGAGGTTTTTGTATCACTTCCCGTAGTCCTGTCTCACCATTGTTGCTGCTGTCGTAGCCACCACAGTAATAGACAGCCTCGTCCTCGGCTTGGACCCCAGTGATGGTTAACGTGCTTGTTGAGCCAGATGTAGATCCGGAGAATCGCGAAGGGATGTCTGAGGGTCTCTGGTTGTCATTGTAGATGACAGTGACAGGGGCACTGCCAGGAACCTTCTGCTGGTACCAGCCAACACCATCGCTGCTGCTGTAAATCCCGGAGCAGGTGATCTGGACGGTTTGTCCCACGTTCGCTGACACGGAGGGTGGCTGAGTCAGCGCTGCCTGGACCAGGGAACCTGGAGAGGGAGAGGAGAGAGGGGAGAAGACGGGGGTCAGCCAGTGACCCACCAGCACAGCCCTCCCTAGGCAGCAGAACGGTGATGGGACCCCTGTGCTTATAGACCCCGGATGGGAGCAGCGAGTCTGGCCAGGGCACCTGAGCAATGGGCGAGCACCGCACTAAGGAGAGAGAAAACGGCAGCCACACATCAGGTACCCAGGTGGAAGGTCCCGAAATATTCTATTCTATTCTATTCTATTCTATTCTATTCTATTCTATGCTATTCTATTCTATCCTATCCTACCCTGTCCTGTCCTCTCCCCTCCCCAGCCCAAATGACAGGGGATGGGCACAGACCTGGGGCTCTAAGGGATGGCCAATCCAGGACACCAGGCACAGCCACCTGTAGCACAGGGCAGGGCCATGGTGGTGACCTGCCCCACCATCAAACGGGGTCAGCAGAGAATTCTAACTGGCTCCTGTGATGGCAGGACGTTTTTGTATCACTTCCCGTAGTCCTGTCTCACCATTGTAGCTGCTGTCCTCGCTACCACAGTAATAGACAGCCTCGTCCTCGGCTTGGACCCCAGTGATGGTTAATGTGGCTGTGGTGCCAGATGTAGATCCGGAGAATCGCGAAGGGATGTCTGAGGGTCTCTTGTTGCTGCTATAGATGACAGTGACGGGGGCACTGCCAGGAACCTTCTGCTGGTACCAGCCAACACTGCTGCTGCTGCTAAACCCAGAGCAGGTGATCTGGACGGTTTGTCCCACGTTCGCTGACACAGAGGGTGGCTGAGTCAGCGCTGCCCGGACCAGGGAACCTGGAGAGGGAGAGGAGAGAAGATGGGGGTCAGCCAGCGCCCCACCAGCACAGCCTTTCTTGGGCAGCAGGGCGGGGATGGGACCCCTGTGCTCAAAGGCCCCGGATGGGTGCAGCGAGTCTGGCCAGGGCACCTGAGCCGTGGGCGAGCAGCGTAAAGAGGAGAGGGGCTCAGGCCATGGCACGATCCCACCAGCTCCGCATCCCCACACCGACTGGGTGATGCCGGGGACCCCGACTCCCTTTTAAGCCCCCACCTGCCCGGGCACGGCCCCTCCATGCCAGTGTGGCCCCACAAAGTTCCCTGGCAGCTCCTGTCCCAGTGCTCCCCCTGCCCACTGCAGGCACATCTCTCGCCCACCAAAGGCACCAAGATCACGCTGGGCTGCCTGCTCCGTGGGCCACTCAGCTGGGAAAACCAGGTCCTGCTTCGCACCAGGGCACCACAAGCGGGTTTCGCTCAGCCGCCACAAGACTATGACCGCTGGACCGCGGTGTCCAGCCAAATGCTCCTCAACTCTGGTTTTGGCAAATACAACCTCAGCCGAGACACGTGCCGAGGGACGGCAGGAACGCTTTTCTACCCTGCCTTGCTGAAGCATCCTCTGCAGCCGCCTTTGCCCGGCCTGCGACCCCGGCATCACCCACCCACCCTCACAGCATCCCTCTGCGGCAGCACAGCTCCTCCAGCCGCGCTCCCCTTCCCCTCCCGCTTCTCCGCGGGGCTCCGCACCCGGCCCAGCACCGCACCAGCACCGCCACTGCAGGCCGGTGCTCTGAGACCTCCCTGGCCAGGGGCCACGATGGCTCCGGCACCGCAGACGCTCCCACTTCTCAGCAGCACCGCGGGGACGAGGAGCAGTGCTCCGGCCTCCGCTACCCGTGGAGCATGAGGGCAAACGCCCAGCTCCGCACACCGGCGCAGAGCTCTCCACACCGCTCTTCCCAGACCTGCCTCTGCCTTTCCGCGCTGCCCTAAGCAGGAGGTGGGATGAGTCTGCCGAAGCAGAGTCCTTGGGCATCTCCGACAGAGCCCGAAATGTTTCGGGGCCGCGTCTCAGGAAGAAAGCGGCAGCTTCCTGTCCTCCCTCGCAGCCCCCTCACACCAAATTCCAGACCCCCTTCACCTCTTAGAAGCAAAATGAACAGGACCCGCACGCCCAAAGAAAGGAGTTTATTATTCTATGTCCGTTGTCTTACAGAAGAGCTTCGGTGCCAAGCTACCACCACCCGCTGTGACTCCCTTAGGCCAGGAAGACAGCAGCTCCTCCTTAGACACAGGGTATTTTCCACAGGCCTCTTAATCAGCAGTCTCTTCTGCTTCACCTGCGCGTTGGGAACCAAGACTAACGTTTTCTCACAAGCTCACGAGCAATAGAGCGATGCGGCTGCTCTACAGCCCGGCACGCTGCAGCAGCAGCACCCCCCCGTGGCCCGCCTCCCCTTCGGCTTCACCGGACAGAGAAGGAATGCAAGGCGGGGAGAAGCCAACGGGCAGGTTTGAGCATCATTCAGTACTTCTTGAAGTCAATTCTTTCTACTTTCACATCACCCTCAATTAGTTGGTATACATAAGCCACAACTGTGGAAGCCTGGATGTCCATCAGCACAAACGAAGGGATGATGTTCCTGGAAAGAAAACATACTTTGTCAGTCTTCCCGGTTAGCTCACGCTTCTTGCTATGACAGACCTTCTGCTTATGTATTCTAATACACGGCATTGCCAAGGGCCGCAGGGATCTGGGAAACACTGCAGTTTGCGGGTACTGACAGGAGCGTCTCAGGCAGAGTTACACTCAGCCTACAAGAGCCCTCGAGGCTACTCAACAGCCTACGTCGTGTCAGGCTGGGGCATTTAAGCCGACAGTGCCTCCGGAAGCCTGATTTCCCACCAAATATTAGCACGCAGCCTCTGGGAAGACACCAGAAAGCAAAAGGCCTTCAAGAAGCTGCCGCGACTCACCCCTCTCTGGGCCCAGGAAGCAGCCCCAGACACTCCAGTGCTGGGCGGCCATGCCCAACACGTGGGCCAAGTCAAACCCTGGGAGCAGGGGAGCCCCGCTGCGTACCCCGGGAAGGGAGAGGGCTGGCCTCCTGGCGAGAAGGCTACCCAACAGTAAACGAACACACAGCACCAGCGCCAACATCACATTTTTGCGGGCAGGAGCAACCGGCCGCGCCACAGCTCTGCGCTACCAGAAGCTGTGTCACTTCCACATCCTCCAGCACCACCGTCACGATCGCTGCCACCCGCGCACAGCGGACAGTAACAGTCGACCCAGAGCACCCACCACGGCCATCCAGCGGGGCGTCGGGGTGCTGACCAGCCCGGCCGTCCTGGGCAGCACAGTAGTAGACAGCCTCGTCCTCGGCTTGGACCCCAGTGATGGTTAATGTGCTTGTTGAGCCAGATGTAGATGCGGAGAATCGCGAAGGGATGTCTGAGGGTCTCTGGCTGTTGCTGTAGATGACAGTGACAGGGCCACTGCCAGGAACCTTCTGCTGATGCCAGCTGTAATAACCATAGCTGCTGCTACCCCCGGAGCAGGTGATCTGGGCGGTTTGTCCCACGTTCGCTGACATGGAGGGTGGCTGAGTCAGCGCTGCCTGGACCAGGGAACCTGGAGAGGGAGAGGAGAGAGGGGAGAAGACGGGGGTCAGCCAGTGACCCACCAGCACAGCCCTCCCGGGCAGTGGGATGCAGACCCTGTGCCCAATAGCCCTGATGTCCCAGAGAGACCCACAGCTCCACAGCCAGAAATGAACACTAGAGAGCCATGGCCCTGGCAGGAAAGCTGGCATCAGCAGGGACGTGGAACACCAGCCTCTGAGGGAAAGGGGCCTGGTCACGGCTACAGAAACTTCTGGGGAGCAGAGCCCAGCCTGGTGCAGCGCAACCCAGCAGAGGCAACTCCAGCAGCAGCAGGAGGATGGGGCTGCCAGGAGCAAAAGGCAGCAGGGCTGGGGATGAGGCAATGGCATTTCTGTTACAGGGACGGGGAAAAGGAACACTCAGCCGCAGAGTCATCTCCTGTGTGTTGGGACATGGAAGCGGGGATGTTCACAGTCATGTCCTTGGACAGGGTACAGGAACCTCTGCTCAGCTCCACAGCCACAACTCTGCTTGGCCATGAGGAACAAGGGCTGAAAATCTTCCTCTTCGACGCGGGGCTCTGCGTCTCACTTCCCCATTACTCAGTGCCTTCATAAACGCGATCAAAACTGCTGCCGTCGTAGCCACCACAGTAATAGACAGCCTCGTCCTCAGCTTGGACCCCAGTGATGGTTAACGTGCTTGTGGAGCCAGACAAGGATCCGGAGAATCGTGAAGGGATGCCAGAGGGTCTGTTGCTATTCCAGTAGATGACAGTGACAGGGGCACTGCCAGGAACCTTCTGCTGGTACCAGCCATAATAACCATAGCTGCTGCTACCCCCGGAGCAGGTGATCTGGACGGTTTGTCCCGGGTTCGCTGACACCGAGGGTGGCTGAGTGTATTGGCTTTGTGTGGCAAGGTTTTGGTAGCGGTGGGGGTTACAGGGGGGGGTTTCTGTAAGAAGCTGCTGGAAGCTTCCCCTGTGTCCGACAGAGCCAATACCAGTCAGCTCTAAGACGGACCCGCCGCCGGCCAAGGCCGAGCACATCAGCGACAGTTGTAACGCCTCTGTGATACCATTTTTAAGAAGGAAAAAATGTTGTTGGGACAGAAGGAAACAGCAGCCGGAGAGAGGAGTGAGAACAGGTAAGAGAAAAAACCCTGCAGACACCCAGGTCAGTGCAGAAGGAGGGGGAGGAGGAGCTCCAGGCGCCGGAGCAGAGATTCCCCTGCAGCCCGTGGTGGGGAAGACCATGGTGAGGCAGGCTGTCCCCCTGCAGCCCAGGGAGGTCCACGGGGGAGCAGATCTCCACCTGCAGCCCATGGAGGACCCCAGGCCGGAGCAGGTGGATGCCCAAAGGAGGCTGTGACCCCGTGGGAAGCCCACGCTGGAGCAGGCTCCTGGCAGGACCTGTGGCCCCGTGGAGAGAGGAGCCCACGGAGCAGGTTTTTTGGCAGGACTTGTGACCCTACGGGGGACCCACGCTGGAGCAGTTTGTGAAGAACTGCAGCCCGTGGGAAGGACCCACGTTGGAGAAGTTCATGGAGGACTGTCCCGTGAGAAGGACCCCACGCTGGAGCAGGGGAAGAGTGTGATGAGTCTTGCCCCTGAGGATGATGAAGCAGCAGAAAATGAAGTGTGATGAACTGACCGTAAACCCCATTCCCCATCCCCCTGATGGGGGAACACCGTAGCTGCCGCTGCTGTCCACGCCACCACAGTAGTAGACAGCCTCGTCCTCGGCTTGGACCCCAGTGATGGTTAATGTGCTTGTGGAGCCAGACAAGGAACCGGAGAATCGCGAAGGGATGCCAGAGGGTCTCTTGTTGTCACTGTAGATCACAGTGACAGGGGCACTGCCAGGAACCTTCTGCTGGTACCAGCCAGCATAACTGCTGCTGCTACTCCCGGAGCAGGTGATCTGGACGGTTTGTCCCACGTTCGCTGACACGGAGGGTGGCTGAGTCAGCGCTGCCTGGACCAGGGAACCTGGAGAGGGAGAGGAGAGAGGGGAGAAGACGGGGGTCAGCCAGTGCCCCACCAGCACAGCCCTCCCCAGGCAGCAGGGTGGGGAACGTCAAAGTCAGGGGAGAACAGAAGCAGACACGATCACAGGGAAATTTGGGGAGCAGAGCCCAGCCCAACATACTCCAGCACAGAGGCAGCTCTGGCAGCAGCAGCAGGACGTGGTCATCAGCAGCAAGAGCCCGTGGGGTGGCAGACAATGCCACACTGTGAACTTTGAAGGGACCGGGACAATGGTCCCCAGCCACAAAGTCACCTCCAGTTCTCTGGGACACAAAAGGGATGACATTGACAACCTTAGTCATGCAGAGAGGACGTAACCTGCCTCAGCCCCACAGCCACAACTCTGCTCAGCCAGGAGTTAGAAGGGCAGAAAACCTTCCCCTGATTTAGGAGTCTGTGTCTCAATTCCTATTACTTGTTTTCACCAGACACCATTGCTGCTGCTGCTGTCGTAGCCACCACAGTAATAGACAGCCTCGTCCTCGGCTTGGACCCCAGTGATGGTTAACGTGCCTGTGGAGCCAGACTTGGATCCGGAGAATCGCGAAGGGATGCCAGAGGGTCTCTTGTTGTTATCGTAGATCACAGTGACGGGGGCACTGCCAGGAACCTTCTGCTGGTACCAGCCATAGCTATAGCTACCCCCGGAGCAGGTGATCTGGACGGTTTGTCCCACGTTCGCTGACACGGAGGGTGGCTGAGTCAGCGCTGCCTGGACCAGGGAACCTGGAGAGGGAGAGGAGAGAGGGGAGAAGATGGGGGTCAGCCAGTGCCCCACCAGCACAGCCATCCCCGGGCAGTGGGACAGGGATGGGACCCCTGTGCTTATAGACACTGGATGGGAGCAGCGAGTCTGGCCAGGGCATCTGAGCAATGGGCGAGCACCACGCGGAGGAGAGGCAGAAGGCCAGCCACGCATCAGGTACCCAGGTGGAAAGTCCCGAAATATTCTATTGTATTCTATTCTATCTTATCCTATCCTATCCTACCCTGTGCTGTCCTGTCCCGTACCCTCCCCAGCCCAAATGACAGGGGATGGGCACAGACCTGGGGCTCTAAGGGATGGCCAATCCAGGACACCAGGCACAGCCACCTGTAGCACAGGGCAGGGCCATGGTGGTGACCTGCCCCACCATCAAATGGGGACAGCAGAGAATTCTAACTGGCTCCTGTGATGGCAGGAGGTTTTTGTATCACTTCCCATTGCCCTGTCTCACCACTGTAGCTGCTGTCCCTGCTACCACAGTAATAGACAGCCTCGTCCTCGGCTTGGACACCAGTGATGGTTAACGTGCCTGTGGAGCCAGATGTAGATCCAGAGAATCGTGAAGGAATGTCTGAGGGTCTCTTGTTGTTAGCATAGATGACAGTGACAGGAGCGCTGCCAGGAACCTTCTGCTGATGCCAGCTGTAATCAGCATAGCTGCTGTAAATCCCGGAGCAGGTGATCTGGACGGTTTGTCCCACGTTCGCTGACACGGAGGGTGGCTGAGTCAGCGCTGCCTGGACCAGGGAACCTGGAGAGGGAGAGGAGAGAGGGGAGAAGACGGGGGTCAGCCAGTGCCCCACCAGCACAGCCCTCCCCAGGCAGCAGGGTGGGGAACGCCAAAGTCAGGGGAGAACAGAAGCAGACACGATCACAGGGAAATTTGGGGAGCAGAGCCCAGCCCAACATACTCCAGCACAGAGGCAGCTCTGGCAGCAGCAGCAGGACGTGGTCATCAGCAGCAAGAGCCCGTGGGGTGGCAGACAATGCCACACTGTGAACTTTGAAGGGACCGGGCAATGGTCCCCAGCCACAAAGTCACATCCAGTCCTCTGGGACACAAAAGGGAGGACATTGACAACCATGGTGGTGCAGAGAGGACAGGAACCTGCCTCAGCCCCACAGCCACAGCTCCCCTCAGCCAGGAGGGAGAAAGGCAGAAAACCTTCCCCTGATTTAGTAGTCAGTGTCTCATTTCCTATTACTTGTCACCAGACACCATAGCTGCTGCTGCTGTCCCAGCCACCACAGTAATAGACAGCCTCGTCCTTGGCTTGGACCCCAGTGATGGTTAACGTGCCCGTGGAGCCAGGCTTGGATCCGGAGAATCGCGAAGGGATGCCAGAGGGTCTCTTGTTGCTGCTATAGATGACAGTGACAGGGGCACTGCCAGGAACCTTCTGCTGGTACCAGCCAACACCATCGCTGCTGCTGCTACTCCCGGAGCAGGTGATCTGGACGGTTTGTCCCACGTTCGCTGACACCGAGGGTGGCTGAGTCAGCGCTGCCCGGACCACGGAACCTGGAGAGGGAGAGGAGAGAAGATGGGGGTCAGCCAGCGCCCCACCAGCACAGCCTTTCTTGGGCAGCAGGGCGGGGATGGGACCCCTGTGCTCAAAGGCCCCGGATGGGTGCAGCAAGCCTGGCCAGGGCACCTGAGCCGTGGGCGAGCAGCGTAAAGAGGAGAGGGGCTCAGGCCATGGCACGATCCCACCAGCTCCGCATCCCCACACCGACTGGGTGATGCCGGGGACCCCGACTCCCTTTTAAGCCCCCACCTGCCCGGGCACGGCCCCTCCATGCCAGTGTGGCCCCGCAATGTTCCCTGGCAGCTCCTGTCCCAGTGCTCCCCCTGCCCACTGCAGGCACATCTCTCGCCCACCAAAGGCACCAAGATCACGCTGGGCTGCCTGCTCCGTGGGCCACTCAGCTGGGAAAACCAGGTCCTGCTTCGCACCAGGGCACCACAAGCGGGTTTCGCTCAGCCGCCACAAGACTATGACCGCTGGACCGCGGTGTCCAGCCAAATGCTCCTCAACTCTGGTTTTGGCAAATACAACCTCAGCCGAGACACGTGCCGAGGGACGGCAGGAACGCTTTTCTACCCTGCCTTGCTGAAGCATCCTCTGCAGCCGCCTTTGCCCGGCCTGCGACCCCGGCATCACCCACCCACCCTCAGAGCATCCCTCTGCGGCAGCACAGCTCCTCCAGCCGCGCTCCCCTTCCCCTCCCGCTTCTCCGCGGGGCTCCGCACCCGGCCCAGCACCGCACCAGCACCGCCACTGCAGGCCGGTGCTCTGAGACCTCCCTGGCCAGGGGCCACGATGGCTCCGGCACCGCAGACGCTCCCACTTCTCAGCAGCACCGCGGGGACGAGGAGCAGTGCTCCGGCCTCCGCTACCCGTGGAGCATGAGGGCAAACGCCCAGCTCCGCACACCGGCGCAGAGCTCTCCACACCGCTCTTCCCAGACCTGCCTCTGCCTTTCCGCGCTGCCCTAAGCAGGAGGTGGGATGAGTCTGCCGAAGCAGAGTCCTTGGGCATCTCCGACAGAGCCCGAAATGTTTCGGGGCCGCGTCTCAGGAAGAAAGCGGCAGCTTCCTGTCCTCCCTCGCAGCCCCCTCACACCAAATTCCAGACCCCCTTCACCTCTTAGAAGCAAAATGAACAGGACCCGCACGCCCAAAGAAAGGAGTTTATTATTCTATGTCCGTTGTCTTACAGAAGAGCTTCGGTGCCAAGCTACCACCACCCGCTGTGACTCCCTTAGGCCAGGAAGACAGCAGCTCCTCCTTAGACACAGGGTATTTTCCACAGGCCTCTTAATCAGCAGTCTCTTCTGCTTCACCTGCGCGTTGGGAACCAAGACTAACGTTTTCTCACAAGCTCACGAGCAATAGAGCGATGCGGCTGCTCTACAGCCCGGCACGCCGCAGCAGCAGCACCCCCCCGTGGCCCGCCTCCCCTTCGACTTCACCGGACAGAGAAGGAATGCAAGGCGGGGAGAAGCCAACGGGCAGGTTTGAGCGTCATTCAGTACTTCTTGAAGTCAATTCTTTCTACTTTCACATCACCCTCAATTAGTTGGTATACATAAGCCACAACTGTGGAAGCCTGGATGTCCATCAGCACAAACGAAGGGATGATGTTCCTGGAAAGAAAACATACTTTGTCAGTCTTCCCGGTTAGCTCACGCTTCTTGCTATGACAGACCTTCTGCTTATGTATTCTAATACACGGCATTGCCAAGGGCCGCAGGGATCTGGGAAACACTGCAGTTTGCGGGTACTGACAGGAGCGTCTCAGGCAGAGTTACACTCAGCCTACAAGAGCCCTCGAGGCTACTCAACAGCCTACGTCGTGTCAGGCTGGGGCATTTAAGCCGACAGTGCCTCCGGAAGCCTGATTTCCCACCAAATATTAGCACGCAGCCTCTGGGAAGACACCAGAAAGCAAAAGGCCTTCAAGAAGCTGCCGCGACTCACCCCTCTCTGGGCCCAGGAAGCAGCCCCAGACACTCCAGTGCTGGGCGGCCATGCCCAACACGTGGGCCAAGTCAAACCCTGGGAGCAGGGGAGCCCCGCTGCGTACCCTGGGAAGGGAGAGGGCTGGCCTCCTGGCGAGAAGGCTACCCAACAGTAAACGAACACACAGCACCAGCGCCAACATCACATTTTTGCGGACAGGAGCAACCGGCCGCGCCACAGCTCTGCGCTACCAGAAGCTGTGTCACTTCCACATCCTCCAGCACCACCGTCACGATCGCTGCCACCCGCGCACAGCGGACAGTAACAGTCGACCCAGAGCACCCACCATGGCCGTCCAGCGGGGCGTCGGGGTGCTGACCAGCCCGGCCGTCCTGGGCAGCACAGTAGTAGACAGCCTCGTCCTCGGCTTGGACCCCAGTGGTGGTTAATGTGCTTGTTGAGCCAGATGTAGATGCGGAGAATCGCGAAGGGATGTCTGAGGGTCTCTGGCTGTTGCTGTAGATGACAGTGACAGGGCCACTGCCAGGAACCTTCTGCTGATGCCAGCTGTAATAACCATAGCTGCTGCTACCCCCGGAGCAGGTGATCTGGACGGTTTGTCCCACGTTCGCTGACATGGAGGGTGGCTGAGTCAGCGCTGCCTGGACCAGGGAACCTGGAGAGGGAGAGGAGAGAGGGGAGAAGACGGGGGTCAGCCAGTGCCCCACCAGCACAGCCCTCCCGGGCAGTGGGATGCAGACCCTGTGCCCAATAGCCCTGATGTCCCAGAGAGACCCACAGCTCCACAGCCAGAAATGAACACTAGAGAGCCATGGCCCTGGCAGGAAAGCTGGCATCAGCAGGGACGTGGAACACCAGCCTCTGAGGGAAAGGGGCCTGGTCACGGCTACAGAAACTTCTGGGGAGCAGAGCCCAGCCTGGTGCAGCGCAACCCAGCAGAGGCAACTCCAGCAGCAGCAGGAGGATGGGGCTGCCAGGAGCAAAAGGCAGCAGGGCTGGGGATGAGGCAATGGCATTTCTGTTACAGGGACGGGGAAAAGGAACACTCAGCCGCAGAGTCATCTCCTGTGTGTTGGGACATGGAAGCGGGGATGTTCACAGTCATGTCCTTGGACAGGGTACAGGAACCTCTGCTCAGCTCCACAGCCACAACTCTGCTTGGCCATGAGGAACAAGGGCTGAAAATCTTCCTCTTCGACGCGGGGCTCTGCGTCTCACTTCCCCATTACTCAGTGCCTTCATAAACGCGATCAAAACTGCTGCCGTCGTAGCCACCACAGTAATAGACAGCCTCGTCCTCAGCTTGGACCCCAGTGATGGTTAACGTGCTTGTGGAGCCAGACAAGGATCCGGAGAATCGTGAAGGGATGCCAGAGGGTCTGTTGCTATTCCAGTAGATGACAGTGACAGGGGCACTGCCAGGAACCTTCTGCTGGTACCAGCCATAATAACCATAGCTGCTGCTACCCCCGGAGCAGGTGATCTGGACGGTTTGTCCCGGGTTCGCTGACACCGAGGGTGGCTGAGTGTATTGGCTTTGTGTGGCAAGGTTTTGGTAGCGGTGGGGGTTACGGGGGGGGTTTCTGTAAGAAGCTGCTGGAAGCTTCCCCTGTGTCCGACAGAGCCAATACCAGTCAGCTCTAAGACGGACCCGCCGCCGGCCAAGGCCGAGCACATCAGCGACAGTTGTAACGCCTCTGTGATAACATTTTTAAGAAGGAAAAAATGTTGTTGGGACAGAAGGAAACAGCAGCCGGAGAGAGGAGTGAGAACAGGTAAGAGAAAAAACCCTGCAGACACCCAGGTCAGTGCAGAAGGAGGGGGAGGAGGAGCTCCAGGCGCCGGAGCAGAGATTCCCCTGCAGCCCGTGGTGGGGAAGACCATGGTGAGGCAGGCTGTCCCCTGGCAGCCCAGGGAGGTCCACGGGGGAGCAGATCTCCACCTGCAGCCCATGGAGGACCCCAGGCCGGAGCAGGTGGATGCCCAAAGGAGGCTGTGACCCCGTGGGAAGCCCACGCTGGAGCAGGCTCCTGGCAGGACCTGTGGCCCCGTGGAGAGAGGAGCCCACGGAGCAGGTTTTTTGGCAGGACTTGTGACCCTACGGGGGACCCACGCTGGAGCAGTTTGTGAAGAACTGCAGCCCGTGGGAAGGACCCACGTTGGAGAAGTTCATGGAGGACTGTCCCGTGAGAAGGACCCCACGCTGGAGCAGGGGAAGAGTGTGATGAGTCTTGCCCCTGAGGATGATGAAGCGGCAGAAAATAAAGTGTGATGAACTGACCGTAAACCCCATTCCCCATCCCCCTGATGGGGGAACACCGTAGCTGCCGCTGCTGTCCACGCCACCACAGTAATAGACAGCCTCGTCCTCGGCTTGGACCCCAGTGATGGTTAACGTGCCCGTGGAGCCAGACAAGGAACCGGAGAATCGCGAAGGGATGCCAGAGGGTCTCTTGTTGTCACTGTAGATCACAGTGACAGGGGCACTGCCAGGAACCTTCTGCTGGTACCAGCCAGCATAACTGCTGCTGCTACTCCCGGAGCAGGTGATCTGGACGGTTTGTCCCACGTTCGCTGACACGGAGGGTGGCTGAGTCAGCGCTGCCTGGACCAGGGAACCTGGAGAGGGAGAGGAGAGAGGGGAGAAGACGGGGGTCAGCCAGTGCCCCACCAGCACAGCCCTCCCCAGGCAGCAGGGTGGGGAACGTCAAAGTCAGGGGAGAACAGAAGCAGACACGATCACAGGGAAATTTGGGGAGCAGAGCCCAGCCCAACATACTCCAGCACAGAGGCAGCTCTGGCAGCAGCAGCAGGACGTGGTCATCAGCAGCAAGAGCCCGTGGGGTGGCAGACAATGCCACACTGTGAACTTTGAAGGGACCGGGACAATGGTCCCCAGCCACAAAGTCACCTCCAGTTCTCTGGGACACAAAAGGGATGACATTGACAACCTTAGTCATGCAGAGAGGACGTAACCTGCCTCAGCCCCACAGCCACAACTCTGCTCAGCCAGGAGTTAGAAGGGCAGAAAACCTTCCCCTGATTTAGGAGTCTGTGTCTCAATTCCTATTACTTGTTTTCACCAGACACCATTGCTGCTGCTGCTGTCGTAGCCACCACAGTAATAGACAGCCTCGTCCTCGGCTTGGACCCCAGTGATGGTTAACGTGCCTGTGGAGCCAGACTTGGATCCGGAGAATCGCGAAGGGATGCCAGAGGGTCTCTTGTTGTTATCGTAGATCACAGTGACGGGGGCACTGCCAGGAACCTTCTGCTGGTACCAGCCATAGCTATAGCTACCCCCGGAGCAGGTGATCTGGACGGTTTGTCCCACGTTCGCTGACACGGAGGGTGGCTGAGTCAGCGCTGCCTGGACCAGGGAACCTGGAGAGGGAGAGGAGAGAGGGGAGAAGATGGGGGTCAGCCAGTGCCCCACCAGCACAGCCGTCACAGAGCAGCAGGACGGGGATGGGACCCCTGTGCTTATAGACACTGGATGGGAGCAGCGAGTCTGGCCAGGGCACCTGAGCAATGGGCGAGCAGCACGCGGAGGAGAGGGAGAAGGCCAGCCACGCATCAGGGACCCAGGTGGAAGGTCCTGAAATATTCTATTCTATTCTATCATATCCTATCCTACCCTGTCCTGTCCTCTCCCCTCTCCACCCCAAATGACAGGGGATGGGCACAGACCTGGGGCTCTAAGGGATGGCCAATCCAGGACACCAGGCACAGCCACCTGTAGCACAGGGCAGGGCCATGGTGGTGACCTGCCCCACCATCAAACGGGGTCAGCAGAGAATTCTAACTGGCTCCTGTGATGGCAGCAGGTTTTTGTATCACTTCCCGTAGTCCTGTCTCACCATTGTAGCTGCTGTCCTGGCTACCACAGTAATAGACAGCCTCGTCCTCGGCTTGGACCCCAGTGATGGTTAACGTGCCTGTTGAGCCAGACCCGGATCCAGAGAATCGCGAAGGGATGTCTGAGGGTCTCTTGTTATCGTAGATCACAGTGACAGGGGCACTGCCAGGAACCTTCTGCTGGAACCAGCCAAAATCATCGCTAGCCCCGGAGCAGGTGATCTGGACGGTTTGTCCCACGTTCGCTGACACGGAGGGTGGCTGAGTCAGCGCTGCCTGGACCAGGGAACCTGGAGAGGGAGAGGAGAGAGGGGAGAAGATGGGGGTCAGCCAGTGCCCCAGCAGCACAGGCCTCCACGAGCAGCAGACTGGGGAATGCCAAAGTCAGAGAGGAACAGAAGTGGACACAATCACGGGGTAATTTGGGGAGCAGACCCCAGCCCAACATATTCCAGCACAGAGGCAGCTCTGGCAGCAGCAGCAGGACGTGGTCAGCAGCAGCAAGAGCCCGTGGGGTGGCAGACAATGCCACACTGTGAACTTTGAAGGGACCGGGACAATGGTCCCCAGCCACAAAGTTACCTCCAGTTCTCTGGGACACAAAAGGGAGCACATTCACGGCCACGGTGGTACAAAGGGGACAGGAACCTGCCTCAGCCCCACAGCCACAGCTCTGCTCAGCCAGGAGGTAGAAGGGCAGAAAACCTTCCCCTGATTTAGGAGTCTGTGTCTCAATTCCTATTACTTGTTGTCACCAGACACCATAGCTGCTGCTGCTGTCCCAGTTACCACAGTAATAGACAGCCTCGTCCTCGGCTTGGACCCCAGTGATGGTTAACGTGGCTGTGGAGCCAGACTTGGATCCGGAGAATCGCGAAGGGATGTCTGAGGGTCTCTTGTTGTTGTAGTAGATGACAGTGACGGGGCACTGCCAGGAACCTTCTGCTGGAACCAGCCATAGTTGTTGTTAATCAAAGAGCAGGAGATCCAGGAGTTTACACCTGGGGACACGTACATCAAGGGCGGTCTTCCTCTTCGATGCTGGGGGTCTGTGTCTCACTTCCCCATTGCTTAGTGCCTTCATAACCCCAGTCAGCACTGCTGCTGTCCTGGCTACCACAGTAATAGACAGCCTCGTCCTCGGCTTGGACCCCAGTGATGGTTAACGTGCCTGTTGAGCCAGACCCGGATCCAGAGAATCGCGAAGGGATGTCTGAGGGTCTCTTGTTGTTAGCATAGATGACAGTGACAGGAGCGCTGCCAGGAACCTTCTGCTGATGCCAGCTGTAATAAGCATAGCTGCTGTAAATCCCGGAGCAGGTGATCTGGACGGTTTGTCCCACGTTCGCTGACACGGAGGGTGGCTGAGTCAGCGCTGCCTGGACCAGGGAACCTGGAGAGGGAGAGGAGAGAGGGGAGAAGACGGGGGTCAGCCAGTGCTCCACTGTCATGACCCACACTGGACAGACCAGGGAGTCCTGTTTAATTCCAAATTCCCTCAGGATAAATTAAGGTGAAAAGACACTAAACGATCAGTTAAAGATTTTATTCATGACAGAAGCAAACTGAACTGGGGAGGCGTGGTAGTAGGTGACAGGGTTTCTCACAACATGAATTGACATAAGACTACTTCTGTACACCGTGTAACCATATACATCAATTCAAGGGAATAAGGAGATTCCCCCCATTGAGTTCACGAGGTTCAGAGCAGACCCCCTTGCTTTCCACACTGCTCCTTGGAGAAGGGTCTAGGGGCAGCTGGATCTACTCTTAGTTTCGGACTTGGTCAACAGTTTGTATCTTGAAACGGATGAGGTGCAGGGATTGTGGAAAAGGAAAAGGAAAGAGAGAAGAAGACAGAGAGAGAGAAAGGAAGAGAGAAAGATTCCACCGGTCCTGGGTCCAGCGTTGGTTCAGTCAGCCGAGGGGACCAGTCAGCCGAGGGGTCCAGTCCCGGTGGGCTTGCGCACCCCAGGCTTCAGTTGGTGTCCTTTTCTCATCCTTGCCCCTCCTTCGGGCGGGCACCTGAACTCCTCAGGCTAACGAGCAGTTTGTGAGCCTTTGGGCTTGGGGGTCCTTTGTGGAGAAACTTCTCCTTCCCTGCAGACACTGCCATCGTTTCATCTTTGTATCAGAACAGGGAGCTGCGCACCCTCCAGCACGGCCTCCCCTCCTGTTGCTGATGTCTGTGCTGATGGGCTTTTCACCTTGGTTCCTTGCTGTGCAGGGTTTGTCTTTGAGCAGAACTTGCCCCACCACGTTGGAGACATTAACTCTTTCAGTCTCTCACACCCACCAGCACAGCCCGTCCTGGATGCCAGAAGTAGCCCCTGTGCCCAAAGGCCATGATACCACTGAGGAAACCAGAGACCCCGGAGCACTGCGAGGAGAACGTGCGGAACCAGCGGGACAGAACTGCCAGCAGCAAGAGGCAGCAGGGCAGGTGACAAGGCAATGCCATCCCTTTTGTAGGGACAGGCACAGGTGTCCACAGATCCAGAGCCACATCCCGCACCATGAGGCACAACTGGGAGGACATTTACAGCCATGGCCATGCAGAGGAGACACAAACCTGCCCCAGCCCCACAGCCCTGCTCAACCATGAAGAAGGGTAGAAAACTCCCATTTTGAACTCCTGTGTATCTCACTCCGACATCTCTTTGTCACTATAACAGCATAAGGACTGCTGTCCGCGCTACCACAGTAATAGACAGCCTCGTCCTCGGCTTGGACCCCAGTGATGGTTAACGTGCCTGTGGAGCCAGACTTGGATCTGGAGAATCGCGAAGGGATGTCTGAGGGTCTCTTGTTGTTGTTGTAGATGATGGTGACAGGGGCACTGCCAGGAACCTTCTGCTGGAACCAGCAAACCTAACCATAACCGCTGCTGCTGCTAATCCCGGAGCAGGTGATCTGGACGGTTTGTCCCGGGTTCGCTGACACGGAGGGTGGCTGAGTCACCGCTGCCTGGACCAGGGAACCTGGAGAGGGAGAAGAGAGAGGGGAGAAGACGGGGGTCAGCCAGTGCCCCACCAGCACAGCCCTCCACGAGCAGCAGGGTGGGGAACGCCAAAGTCAGGGGAGAACAGAAGCAGACACGATCACAGGGAAATTTGGGGAGCAGAGCCCAGCCCAACATACTGCAGCACAGAGGCAGCTCTGGCAGCAGCAGCAGGACGTGGTCAGTAGCAGCAAGAGCCCATGGGGTGGCAGACAATGCCACACTGTGAACTTTGAAGGGACCGGGACAATGGTCCCCAGCCACAAAGTTACCTCCAGTTCTCTGGGACACAAAAGGGAGCACATTCACGGCCACGGTGGTACAAAGGGGACAGGAACCTGCCTGAGCCCCACAGCCACAACTCTGCTCAGCCAGGAGGTAGCAGGGCAGAAAACCTTCCCCTGATTTTGGAGTCTGTGTCTCAATTCCTATTACTTGTTTTCACCAGACACCATTGCTGCTGCTGCTGTCCAAGCCACCACAGTAATAGACAGCCTCGTCCTCGGCTTGGACCCCAGTGATGGTTAACGTGCCTGTGGAGCCAGATGTAGATCCGGAGAATCGCGAAGGGATGTCTGAGGGTCTCTTGTTGTTGTAGTAGATGACAGTGACAGGGGCACTGCCAGGAACCTTCTGCTGGTACCAGGCAACACCGCTGCTGGTGCTAGCCCCGGAGCAGGTGATCTGGGCGGTTTGTCCCATGTTCGCTGACACCGAACCATGGAGACCAGAGACGGGGGGCTGCCTGGGCAGGGGGCATGAGCTCCACTGGGGCCTTTCCAAGATCTACAAGCTCTACAAGCTCTTCAGAAGGGATAGGCAAGGTAGAAGAGGTGGTGGGGTGGCTCTCTATGTTAGGGAATGTTTTGACTGTACAGAGCTACACGATTCTGATGACAAGGTGGAGTGCTTATGGCTGAGGATGAGAGGGAAAGCCAAGAAGGCAGCTATTGTGCTGGGATTCTGTTATAGACCGCCCGACCAGGTTGAAGAGATGGTTGAATCATTTTACAAGCGGCTGGCAGTAGTCTCAGAATCGTGTGCCCTTGTCCTTGTGGGGGACTTTAGCTTTCCCAATGTCTGCGGGAAATACAACACAGCAGTGAGTAAACAATCTAGGAGGTTCCTGGAGTGTGTGGAAGATAACTTCCTGACACAGCTGGTAGGTGAGCCAACCAGGGGAAGAGCCTCGCTAGATCTGTTGTTTACGAACAGGGAAGGACCGGTGGGAGGTGTGATGGTTGGAGGCCGTCTTGGGCTTAGCGACCGTGAAATGATAGAATTTTCAATTCTTGGTGAGGCAAGGAAGGTGGTCAGCAAAACCACCGCTATGGAGTTCCGGAGAGCAAACTCTGGCCTCTTGGAGGCACTGGTTGAGAGAGTCCCTTGGGAGACGGTCTTGAAGGGCAAAGGGGACCAGGAGGGATGGACGTTCTTTAAGAAGGAAATCTTAATGACTCAGGACCAGGCTATTCCTACATGCCGCAAGTCGAACCGCCAAGGAAAACGACCGGCCTGGCTGAATGGGGAGCTTTTGCTAGGAGTCAAGAAAAAAAGGAGAGTTTATCATCTCTGGAAGAAAGGGCGGGCAACTTGGGAGGAGTACAGGGATCTTGTTAGATCATACAGAGAGAAAATTAGAAAGGCAAAAGCTCAGCTAGAACTAAATCAGGCCACTATTCTAAAGGACAACAAAAGATGTTTTTACACGTATGTTAACAGTAAAAAGAATCCCAAGGAGAATATCTATCCTTTAATGGATACAGAAGGGAACGTAGCCACCAGAGATGAGGAAAAGGCCGAGGTACTTAACGCCTTCTTTGCCTCAGTCTTTAATAGGGAGACCAGTTATCCTCAGGGTACTCTGCCCCCTGAGCTGGAAGGTAAGGATGAAGAGCAGAACATACCCCCCTTAATCCAGGAGGAAATAGTTAGTGACCTACTACGCCATCCAGACACTCAGAAATCTATGGGACCCGATGGGATCCATCCAAGAGTACCGAGGGAACTGGCGGAGGTCCTTGCCAAGCCATTCTCTATCATCTATCAGCGATCCTGGTCAACGGGGGACGTCCCAGAGGACCGGAGGCTTGCCAACGTGACTCCCATTTACAAGCGGGGTTGGAGGAAGGATCCGGGGAACTATGGGCCTGTCAGCCCGACCTCGGTACCGGGGAAGATTATGGAACGGTTTGTCTTGAGAGCGCTCACGTGGCAAGTCCGGGACAAGCAGAGGATCGGGCCCGGTCAGCGTGGGTTTACGAAAGACACATCCTGCTTGACCAACCTGATCTCCTTCTACGACTAGGTGACCTGCCTAGTGGATGAGGGAAAGGCTGTGGATGTTATCTTCCTTGACTTCAGCAAGGCCTTTGACACTCTGTCATGGCATACTCCTTGAGAAGCTGGCGTCTCGTGGCTTGGACAAGTGTACTCTTTGCTGGGTGAAAAACTGGCTGGATGGCCGAGCCCAGAGGGTTGTGGTGAATGGGGTGAAATCCAGTTGGCGGCGGGTCACAAGTGGTGTTCCTCAGGGCTCGGTGTTGGGCCCCGTTCTGTTTAATATCTTTATCGATGATTTGGATGAGGGGTCAATCTGCTTGAGGGTAGGGAGGCCCTACAGAGAGATCTGGACAGGCTGGACCGATGGGCTGAGGCCAATCGTATGAAGTTCAACAAGGCCAAGTGCCGGGTCCTGCACTTCGGTCACAGCAACCCCATGCAGTGCTACAGGCTTGGGGAAGAGTGGCCGGAAAGCTGCCAGGCAGAGAAAGACCTGGGCGTGCTGGTTGACAGCCGGCTGAATACGAGCCAGCAGCGTGCCCAGGTGGCCCAGGTGGCCAAGAAGGCCAATGGCATCCTGGCCTGTATCAGAAATAGTGTGGCCAGTAGGAGCAGGGAGGTGGTTGTTCCCCTGAACTCAGCACTGGTGAGGCCGCACCTCGAGTCCTGTGTTTGGTTTTAGGCCCCTCGCTACAGGAAAGACATGGAGGTGCTGGAGCGTGTCCAGAGAAGGGCAACCAAGTTGGTGAGGGGCCTGGAGCACAAGTCTTATGAGGAGCGGCTGGGGAAGCTGGGGCCGTTTAGTCTAGAGAAGAGGAGACTGAGGGGAGACCTTATCGCTCTCCACAACTGCCTGAAAGGAGGTTGTAGTGAGGTGGGTGCTGGTCTCTTCTGTCAGGTGGCCGGAGACAGGGCAAGAGGAAATGGCTGCAAGTTGCAGCAAGGGAGATTTAGGTTGGATATTAGGAAAAATTTCTTTACTGAGAAGGCTGTCAGGCATTGGAATAGGCTGCCCAGGGAAGTGGTTGAGTCACCATCCTTGGAGGTATCCAAAAAGCAAGTAGATGTGGTACTTCAGGACATGGTTTAGTGGGCATGGTTGATGGTTGGACACGATGATCTTGAAGGTCTTTTCCAACCTAAATGACTCTATGATTCTATGATTCTAAGACCAAATGTGCCCCAAGTAGCATCCTCTCCCCACACGCCTCCTGTCCCCACGGCAGCACAAAGCACCAAGGGCACATGGACTCTGGCTCTTGGGCTCCTCTGCACCCCTCGGGATGAGTCAGGAACGTCCCCAAATGCAGCCCAGGCCCAGAGTACTCGGGCGGGGAACAGCAAGGGGCACAGAGTGCCTGGCAGCTTCGAGCATAGCCCTGCAATGGACAGACCTTCCCAGAGCCAGTGGGTCCCTACCCAGCCCAGGGATTCCCCCGGACCCCACCTCTGCTCATCTCCAGGGAACGGCCCTTGGACACAGGAGGGACAGAGGCTCCCTCTGCCCAGCAGCACAGCACTGCTGCCCCACAGAAACCATCGCCTCCAGGTCCCCAGGGCAAAGAAAGGAGGTGCTCAGCACCACGCACCCACACTGCACTGGCAGCACCAGAGGGGCGGTGGCAGCAGGAGAGATGAGAAAAACCCCTGCAAAGGCAGAGCCAGAACAGGCGCAAGTGCAAAAGGGAGCCAACTGCCTACCCTTTGGAGCTCTTCCCCGCGCAGGGGGAGACGTAGAAACGAACAGGAGGGAAAGGACAAATCTCAGCATCAACGTGACCCTGACCATCACTGCTGTCGTCCCAGCCACCACAGTAATAGACAGCTTCGTCCTCGGCTTGGACCCCGGTGATGGTTAACGTGCTTGTGGAGCCAGACCTGGATTCGGAGAATCGCGAAGGGATGTCTGAGGGTCTCTTGTTGTTAGCATAGATGACAGTGACACTGCCAGGTGTTTTGTGCTGGTGCCAGCCAACATAACCATAACCGCTGCTGCTGCTACCCCCGGAGCAGGTGATCTGGACGGTTTGTCCCGGGTTCGCTGACACGGAGGGTGGCTGAGTCACCGCTGCCTGGACCAGGGAACCTGGAGAGGGAGAAGAGAGAGGGGAGAAGACGGGGGTCAGCCAGTGCCCCACCAGCACAGCCATCCCCAGGCAGCAGGGTGGGGAACGCCAAAGTCAGAGGAGAACAGAAGCGGACACGATCACAGGGAAATTTGGGGAGCAGAGCCCAGCCCAACATACTCCAGCACAGAGGCAGCTCTGGCAGCAGCAGCAGGACGTGGTCATCAGCAGCAAGAGCCCATGGGGTGGCAGACAATGCCACACTGTGAACTTTGAAGGGACCCGGACAATGGTCCCCAGCCACAAAGTTACCTCCAGTTCTCTGGGACACAAAAGGGAGCACATTCACGGCCACGGTGGTACAAAGGGGACAGGAACCTGCCTGAGCCCCACAGCCACAGCTCTGCTCAGCCAGGAGGTAGAAGGGCAGAAAACCTTCCCCTGATTTAGGAGTCTGTGTCTCAATTCCTATTACTTGTTGTCACCAGACACCATAGCTGCTGCTGCTGTCCCAGTTACCACAGTAATAGACAGCCTCGTCCTCGGCTTGGACCCCAGTGATGGTTAACGTGGCTGTGGAGCCAGACTTGGATCCGGAGAATCGCGAAGGGATGTCTGAGGGTCTCTTGTTGTTGTAGTAGATGACAGTGACAGGGGCACTGCCAGGAACCTTCTGCTGGTACCAGCCATAGCTGTAGCTGCTCCCGGAGCAGGTGATCTGGACGGTTTGTCCCGGGTTCGCTGACACGGAGGGTGGCTGAGTCAGCGCTGCCTGGACCAGGGAACCTGGAGAGGGAGAGGAGAGAGGGGAGAAGACGGGGGTCAGCCAGTGACCCACCAGCACAGCCATCCCCGGGCAGCAGGATGTTGATGGGACCCCTGTGCTTATAGACCCCGGATGGGAGCAGCGAGTCTGGCCAGGGCACCTGAGCAATGGGCGAGCAGCACGCGGAGGAGAGGGAGAAGGCCAGCCACGCATCAGGGACCCAGGTGGAAGGTCCTGAAATATTCTATTCTATTCTATTCTATTCTATTCTATTCTATTCTATTCTATCGTATCCTATCCTACCCTGTCCTGTCCTATCCCCTCCCCAGCCCAAATGACAGGGGATGGGCACAGACCTGGGGCTCTAAGGGATGGCCAATCCAGGACACCAGGCACAGCCACCTGTAGCACAGGGCAGGGCCATGGTGGTGACCTGCCCCACCATCAAACGGGGTCAGCAGAGAATTCTAACTGGCTCCTGTGATGGCAGCAGGTTTTTGTATCACTTCCCGTAGTCCTGTCTCACCATTGTAGCTGCTGTCCCTGCTACCACAGTAATAGACAGCCTCGTCCTCGGCTTGGACCCCAGTGATGGTTAACGTGGCTGTTGATCTGGACACGGTTCCAGAGATGGATGCAGAGAACCGTGAGGGTGTCTTGTTGTTGCTGTAGATGACAGTGACAGGGGCACTGCCAGGAACCTTCTGCTGGTACCAGCCAACACTATTGCTGCTGCTAGCCCCGGAGCAGGTGATCTGGACGGTTTGTCCCGGGTTCGCTGACACGGAGGGTGGCTGAGTCAGCGCTGCCTGGACCAGGGAACCTGGAGAGGGAGAGGAGAGAGGGGAGAAGACGGGGGTCAGCCAGTGCCCCACCAGCACAGTCCTCCACAGGCAGCAGGGTGGGGAAACGCCAAAGTCAGGGGAGAACAGAAGCAGACACGATCACAGGGAAATTTGGGGAGCAGAGCCCAGCCCAACATACTCCAGCACAGAGGCAGCTCTGGCAGCAGCAGCAGGACGTGGTCAGCAGCAGCAAGAGCCCGTGGGGTGGCAGACAATGCCACACTGTGAACTTTGAAGGGACCAGGGCAATGGTCCTCAGCCACAATGTTACCTCCAGTTCTCTGGGACACAAAAGGGAGGACATTGATGACCATGGTGGTGGAGAATCGCAAAGCGATGTTGAGGGTCTGTTGTTGTTGTTGTAGATGACAGTAACAGGGGCACTGCCAAGAACCTTCTGCTGGTAGAAGCCATAATAACTATAAATGCTGCTACCCCCGGAGCAGGTGATCTGGACGGTTTGTCCCGGGTTCGCTGACACCGAGGGTGGCTGAGTGTATTGGGTTTGTGTGGCAAGGTTTTGGTAGCGGTGGGGGTTACAGGGGGGGTTTCTGTAAGAAGCTGCTGGAAGCTTCCCCTGTGTCCGACAGAGCCAATACCAGTCAGCTCTAAGACGGACCCGCCGCCGGCCAAGGCCGAGCACATCAGCGACAGTGGTAACGCCTCTGTGATAACATTTTTAAGAAGGGAAAAAAGTTGTTGGGTCACACGGAAACAGCAGCCGGAGAGAGGAGTGAGAACATGTAAAGAGAAACAACCCTGCAGACACCAAGGTTAGTGAACAAGGAGGGGGAGGAGATGCTCCAGGCGCCGGAGCAGAGATTCCCCTGCAGCCCGTGGTGGGGAAGACCATGGTGAGGCAGGCTGTCCCCCTGCAGCCCAGGGAGGTCCCCGGTGGAGCAGATCTCCACCTGCAGCCCATGGAGGACCCCAGGCCGGAGCAGGTGGATGCCCAAAGGAGGCTGTGACCCCGTGGGAAGCCCACGCTGGAGCAGGCTCCTGGCAGGACCTGTGGCCCCGTGGAGAGAGGAGCCCACGGAGCAGGTTTTTTGGCAGGACTTGTGACCCTACGGGGGACCCACGCTGGAGCAGTTTGTGAAGAACTGCAGCCCGTGGGAAGGACCCACGTTGGAGAAGTTCATGGAGGACTGTCCCGTGAGAAGGACCCCACGCTGGAGCAGGGGAAGAGTGTGATGAGTCTTGCCCCTGAGGATGATGAAGCGGCAGAAAATAAAGTGTGATGAACTGACCGTAAACCCCATTCCCCATTCCCCTGATGGGGGAACACCGTAGCCGCCGCTGCTGTCCACGCCACCACAGTAATAGACAGCCTCGTCCTCGGCTTGGACACCAGTGATGGTTAACGTGCCCGTGGAGCCAGACTTGGATCTGGAGAATCGTGAAGGGATGTCTGAGGGTCTCTTGTCGGTGTAGTAGATGACAGTGACAGGGGCACTGCCAGGAACCTTCTGCTGGTACCAGGCAACACCGCTGCCGCTGCTAATCCCGGAGCAGGTGATCTGGACGGTTTGTCCCGGGTTCGCTGACACGGAGGGTGGCTGAGTCAGCGCTGCCTGGACCAGGGAACCTGGAGCGGGAGAGGAGAGAGGGGAGAAGACGGGGGTCAGCCAGTGCCCCACTGTCCCGATCCAATGTCGGAGAAGGTTTCGATATGATCCCAAGAGCAAGATTAAGACACAAACGAGGTCAAATGCCGAATACCCAGAAGAGCTTTTATTATCAAATGTATCAAAAGTGGAAAATAGTGGCAATAGGATAGAACGGAAGAAAAGGGAAAAATCAAGCAAGCGGTTGGGATAGGATTGCAAGGATAGTCACCACCATGGATCCAGCGGCGTCCCGTTGGTCCTCAGGCAAGCAGTCAGTGGTGGGAGTTGGAAGGGTGGTCACCACCATGGATCCAGCGGCGTCCTGTTGGTCCTCAATCTTCAATTCTTCGGTGGTGGGAGCCCCCACGGCTTGTCTCTATGGTTTTTTAATAGGGCATATTTCGATGATATCACGCGCTGCAGGTTTCGTCTATCACAGGACCTTCACATGATCGACAGCAGAAACCAGTATCTTATCAGCTCCAGCCCCATTTCCTCCCCTGGATGCCTCAATGGCCTGATAATCATCCTTATGGACAGAGGAGTGTCCTGCTTAAACAGGCCATCTCAGAGACAAAGGGCTCGAGATAAACAGTTCACAGTTCCTTGAGTTGACAGTCCAGTCCTTCACACCTAACAATCTTTGAGGCAAAGGGCTTGAGATAACAATTCAGTCTCATACCCACCAGCACAGCCCTCCCTGGGCAGTGGGACGGTGATGGGACCCCTGTGCTCAAAGACCCCGCGTGGGTGCAGCGACTCCGGCCGTGGCACATGGGCCATGGGCGAGCACGGCGCGGAGCAGAGGGAGAAGGCCAGCCACACATCAGGTACCCAGGTGGACGGTCCCGACATCGGACGGGGATGGGGTCAGGGTGCCGGGCAGCCCCTCGCGGTCCTGGGGCCACGGTGGGGCATTGCCCAGGGCCAGGGACTGCCCAGGGGGGCAGAGTTGCTGGGGGGCTCCTGCACAGGCTGAGCGTGAGCCCAACGGGCCGGCACTGGGCAAGCACAGCCGACGCTGGAGTAGCCCGCGGGCTCTTCTTGCGGCACAATAGAGCAGACCCCACCAGGGCTTGAAGGCAAAGCTTTGGTCCAGCTCCCCGGCCCATGGCACGTTCCCACCTCTCGGTGCTGGGGCCGCAGTTTCGGCTGAACCCCCCGGGGATTCCTGGGGCAGCTGGGCTGGGAGGAGGGCAGGGAGGCACCCGGCAGGGCTCTGGGTGCCAGCCGGGGAGCACGGGGGGAACTGGGCCCTGCAGCGTGGGGCAGGGTTGCTGGGGGTCCTTGCAGCATTTCTTTCCCGAGAGGGTGGTCAAACACTGCAACAGGCTTCCTAGAGAGCTGGACGATGCCCCAAGCCTGTCAGTGTTCGAGGGGCATTTGGACAATGCCCTTAACAACAGGCTTCAACTTTTGGTCAGCCCTGCAGTGGTCAGGCAGTGGAACTAGATGATCGTTGTAGGTCTCTTCCAACCAAAATATTCCATTCCATTCCATTCTATTCTATTCTATTCTATCCTCCTCTCCTCTCCTTCACAAATGACAAGGGACAGGCACAAACCTGGGGCTCTAAGGGATGACCTAACTGGCAGACCAGGCACAGCCACCTGCAGCACAGGCCAGCAAGGGCAGGGCCGAGGTGGTGACCACCATCAAACGGGGAGAGCAGAGTCTCATAACTGGCCTTTGCGATGGTGGGAAGTTTTTGGATCACTTCCCCATAGATCCATGCCACCGTGGCACCATTGCTGCTGCCGTCGTAGCCACCACAGTAATAGACAGCCTCGTCCTCGGCTTGGACCCCAGTGATGGTTAACGTGCCTGTGGAGCCAGATGCAGATCCGGAGAATCGCGAAGGGATGTCTGAGGGTCTCTGGTTGTTAGCGTAGATCACAGTGACAGGGGCACTCCCAGGAACCAGTGAACATAAATATAGCTGCTGCTGCTACCCCCGGAGCAGGTGATCTGGACGGTTTGTCCCGGGTTCGCTGACACGGAGGGCGGCTGAGTCAGCGCTGCCTGGACCAGGGAACCTGGAGAGGGAGAGGAGAGAGGGGAGAAGACGGGGGTCAGCCAGTGCCCCACCAGCACAGCCCTCCCTGTGTGTCGGATGGAGCCCCTGTGCCCAAAAGCCATGGTACTACTGTGGAAACCAAGGAAACCAGAGACTCTGGGGCCCTGCGAAGAGAACATGCAGATCCACCAGGATGGAGCTGCCAGCAGCGAGAATCAGCAGGGCAGGTGACAAGGCAATGCCATCCCTTTTGTAGGGACAGGCACGAGGTGTCCACAGCTCCAGAGTCACATCCCGCACCATGAGGCACAACTGGGAGGACATTTACAGCCATGGCCATGCAGAGAGGACACAAACCTGCCCCAGCCTCACAGCCCAGCTCAGCCATGACAGAGAAGGGCAAAGAACTCCCATTTTGAACTCCTGTGTATCTCACTCCCACATCTCTTTGTCACTATAACAGCATAACTGCCGCTGCCCTTGTTACCACAGTAATAGACAGCCTCGTCCTCGGCTTGGACCCCAGTGATGGTTAACGTGCCTGTGGAGCCAGAGTTGGATCCGGAGAATCGCGAAGGGATGTCTGAGGGTCTCTTTGTGTTTTCGTAGATGACAGTGACAGGGGCACTGCCAGGAACCTTCTGCTGGTACCAGCCATATTCATTGCTACTCCCAAAGCGTGTAATCCAGATAGTTTGTCACAGAGACGCCGACACTGAGGGCAGCTGAGTCAGCACTGCCCGGAGCAGAGAACCTGGAGAGGGAGAGGGGAGCGGGAGGAAGAGGGGTGCCAGCCAGTGCTCCATGAACACAGTCCTCCCCGGGCAAGGGGAACAGCACAGTTGGAGGACAACGGATGCAACCACAGTCACGGGTAAATTTGGGGAGCAGAGCCCAAACAACATATTGCAGCTCAGCACTGAGGCAGCTCTGGCAGCAGCAGCAGGACATAGTCATCAGTAGGAAGAGGCAGTGGGGTGGATGAAAAGACCACACTGACTTTTGTAGGGAGAAGGACAATGCTCCCCAGGCACGAGGGAGAGCAAGAGAACATACAGTTCTCTGGGACACAAAAGGGAGGACATTCACAGCAATGGTCATGCAGAGGGGACAGGAACCTGCCTCAATGCCACAGCCAGCCAGGAGGGATTAGGGCGGAAAACCTACCTCTGATTTTAGAGTCTCATTTCCTATTACTTGTGGTGACCAGACACCATTGCTGCTGCTGCTGCTGTCCCAGCTACCACAGTAATAGACAGCCTCGTCCTCGGCTTGGACCCCAGTGATGGTTAACGTGCCTGTTGAGCCAGACCTGGATCCAGAGAATCGCGAAGGGATGTCTGAGGGTCTCTTGTTGTTAGCATAGATGACAGTGACAGGGCCACTGCCAGGAACCTTCTGCTGGTACCAGCCGTAATAAGCATAGCTGCTCCCGGAGCAGGTGATCTGGACGGTTTGTCCCACGTTCGCTGACACGGAGGGTGGCTGAGTCAGCGCTGCCTGGACCAGGGAACCTGGAGAGGGAGAGGAGAGAGGGGAGAAGACGGGGGTCAGCCAGTGCTCCACTGTCATGACCCACACTGGACAGACCAGGGAGTCCTGTTTAATTCCAAATTCCCTCAGGATAAATTAAGGTAAAAAGACACTAAACGATCAGTTAAAGATTTTATTCATGACAGAAGCAAACTGAACTGGGGAGGCGTGGTAGTAGGTGACAGGGTTTCTCACAACATGAATTGACATAAGACTACTTCTGTACACCGTGTAACCATATACATCAATTTAAGGGAATAAGGAGATCCCCCCCATTGAGTTCACGAGGTTCAGAGCAGACCCCCTTGCTTTCCACACTGCTCCTTGGAGAAGGGTCTAGGGGCAGCTGGATCCACTCTTAGTTTCAGACTTGGTCAACAGTTTGTATCTTGAAACGGATGAGGTGCAGGGATTGTGGAAAAGGAAAAGGAAAGAGAGAAGAAGACAGAGAGAGAGAAAGGAAGAGAGAAAGATTCCACCGGTCCTGGGTCCAGCGTTGGTTCAGTCAGCCGAGGGGACCAGTCAGCCGAGGGGTCCAGTCCCGGTGGGCTTGCGCACCCCGGGCTTCAGTTGGTGTCCTTTTCTCATCCTTGCCCCTCCTTCGGGCGGGCACCTGAACTCCTCAGGCTAACGAGCAGTTTGTGAGCCTTTGGGCTTGGGGGTCCTTTGTGGAGAAACTTCTCCTTCCCTGCAGACACTGCCATCGTTTGATCTTTGTATCAGAACAGGGAGCTGCGCACCCTCCAGCACGGCCTCCCCTCCTGTTGCTGATGTCTGTGCTGATGGGCTTTTCACCTTGGTTCCTTGCTGTGCAGGGTTTGTCTTTGAGCAGAACTTGCCCCACCACGTTGGAGACATTAACTCTTTCAGTCTCTCACACCCACCAGCACAGCCCGTCCTGGATGCCAGAAGTAGCCCCTGTGCCCAAAGGCCATGATACCACTGAGGAAACCAGAGACCCCGGAGCACTGCGAGGAGAACGTGCGGAACCAGCGGGACAGAACTGCCAGCAGCAAGAGGCAGCAGGGCAGGTGACAAGGCAATGCCATCCCTTTTGTAGGGACAGGCACAGGTGTCCACAGATCCAGAGCCACATCCCGCACCATGAGGCACAACTGGGAGGACATTTACAGCCATGGCCATGCAGAGGGGACACAAACCTGGTGCAGCCCCACAGCCCGGCTCAGCCATGAAGAAGGGCAGAAAACTCCCATTTTGAACTCCTGTGTATCTCACTCCGACATCTCTTTGTCACTATAACAGCATAACGACTGCTGTCCGCGCTACCACAGTAATAGACAGCCTCGTCCTCGGCTTGGACCCCAGTGATGGTTAACGTGCCTGTGGAGCCAGATGCAGATCCAGAGAATCGCGAAGGGATGTCTGAGGGTCTCTTTGTGTTTTCGTAGATGACAGTGACAGGGGCACTGCCAGGAACCTTCTGCTGGAACCAGCCAGCATAACTGCCGCTGCTAATCCCGGAGCAGGTGATCTGGACGGTTTGTCCCGGGTTCGCTGACACCGAGGGTGGCTGAGTCACTGCTGCCTGGACCAGGGAACCTGGAGAGGGAGAGGAGAGAGGGGAGAAGACGGGGGTCAGCCAGTGCCCCACTGTCCCGATCCAATGTCGGAGAAGGTTTCGATATGATCCCAAGAGCAAGATTAAGACACAAACGAGGTCAAATGCCGAATACCCAGAAGAGCTTTTATTATCAAATGTATCAAAAGTGGAAAATAGTGGCAATAGGATAGAACGGAAGAAAAGGGAAAAATCAAGCAAGCGGTTGGGATAGGATTGCAAGGATAGTCACCACCATGGATCCAGCGGCGTCCCGTTGGTCCTCAGGCAAGCAGTCAGTGGTGGGAGTTGGAAGGGTGGTCACCACCATGGATCCAGCGGCGTCCTGTTGGTCCTCAATCTTCAATTCTTCGGTGGTGGGAGCCCCCACGGCTTGTCTCTATGGTTTTTTAATAGGGCATATTTCGATGATATCACGCGCTGCAGGTTTCGTCTATCACAGGATCTTCACATGATCGACAGCAGAAACCAGTATCTTAACCGCTCCAGCCCCATTTCCTCCCCTGGATGCCTCAATGGCCTGATAATCATCCTTATGGACAGAGGAGTGTCCTGCTTAAACAGGCCATCTCAGAGACAAAGGGCACGGGGGGAACTGGGCCCTGCAGCATGGGGCAGGGTTGCTGGGGGTCCTTGCAGCATTTCTTTCCCAAGAGGGTGGTCAAACACTGCAACAGGCTTTCTAGAGAGCTGGACGATGCCCCAAGCCTGTCAGTGTTCGAGGGGCATTTGGACAATGCCTTTAACAGCAGGCTTCAACTTTTGGTCAGCCCTGCAGTGGTCAGGCAGTGGAACTAGATGATCGTTGTAGGTCTCTTCCAACCAAAATATTCCATTCCATTCCATTCCATTCCATTCCATTCCATCCTCCTCTCCTCTCCTTCACAAATGACAAGGGACAGGCACAAACCTGGGGCTCTAAGGGATGACCGAGCTGGCAGACCAGGCACAGCCACCTGCAGCACAGGCCAGCAAGGGCAGGGCCGAGGTGGTGACCACCATCAAACGGGGAGAGCAGAGACTCATAACTGGCCTTTGCGATGGCGGGAAGTTTTTGGATCACTTCCCCATAGATCCATGCCACCGTGGCACCATTGCTGCTGCCGTCGTAGCCACCACAGTAATAGAATGCCTCGTCCTCAGCTTGGACCCCAGTGATGGTTAACGTGCCTGTGGAGCCAGATGCAGATCCGGAGAATCGCGAAGGGATGTCTGAGGGTCTGTTGTTGTTGTTGTAGATGACGGTGACAGGGGCACTGCCAGGAACCTTCTGCTGGAACCAGCCAACATAACCATAACCGCTGCTGCTGCCAGCCCCAGAGCTGGTGATCTGGACGGTTTGTCCCACGTTCGCTGACACGGAGGGTGGCTGAGTCACCGCTGCCTGGACCAGGGAACCTGGAGAGGGAGAGGAGAGAGGGGAGAAGACGGGGGTCAGCCAGTGCCCCACCAGCACAGCCCTCCACAGGCAGCAGGGTGGGGAACGCCAAAGTCAGGGGAGAACAGAAGCAGACACGATCACAGGGAAATTTGGGGAGCAGAGCCCAGCCCAACATACTCCAGCACAGAGGCAGCTCTGGCAGCAGCAGCAGGACGTGGTCATCAGCAGCAAGAGCCCGTGGGGTGGCAGACAATGCCACACTGTGAACTTTGAAGGGACCGGGACAATGGTCCTCAGCCACAAAGTCACCTCCAGTTGTCTGGGACACAAAAGGGATGACATTGACAACCTTAGTCATGCAGAGAGGACGTAACCTGCCTCAGCCCCACAGCTACAACTCTGCTCAGCCAGGAGGGAGAAGGGCAGAAAACCTTCCCCTGATTTAGGAGTCTGTGTCTCAATTCCTATTACTTGTTGTCACCAGACACCATAGCTGCTGCTGCTGTCCAAGCTACCACAGTAATAGACAGCCTCGTCCTCGGCTTGGACCCCAGTGATGGTTAACGTGCCTGTGGAGCCAGACTTGGATCCGGAGAATCGCGAAGGGATGCCAGAGGGTCTCTTGTTGCTGCTATAGATGACAGTGACAGGGGCACTGCCAGGAACCTTCTGCTGGTACCAGCCAACACCATCGCTGCTGCTGCTACTCCCGGAGCAGGTGATCTGGACGGTTTGTCCCACGTTCGCTGACACCGAGGGTGGCTGAGTCAGCGCTGCCCGGACCACGGAACCTGGAGAGGGAGAGGAGAGAAGATGGGAGTCAGCCAGCGCCCCACCAGCACAGCCTTTCTTGGGCAGCAGGGCGGGGATGGGACCCCTGTGCTCAAAGGCCCCGGATGGGTGCAGCGAGTCTGGCCAGGGCACCTGAGCCGTGGGCGAGCAGCGTAAAGAGGAGAGGGGCTCAGGCCATGGCACGATCCCACCAGCTCCGCATCCCCACACCGACTGGGTGATGCCGGGGACCCCGACTCCCTTTTAAGCCCCCACCTGCCCGGGCACGGCCCCTCCATGCCAGTGTGGCCCCGCAATGTTCCCTGGCAGCTCCTGTCCCAGTGCTCCCCCTGCCCACTGCAGGCACATCTCTCGCCCACCAAAGGCACCAAGATCACGCTGGGCTGCCTGCTCCGTGGGCCACTCAGCTGGGAAAACCAGGTCCTGCTTCGCACCAGGGCACCACAAGCGGGTTTCGCTCAGCAGCCAGAAGACTATGACCGCTGGACCGCGGTGTCCAGCCAAATGCTCCTCAACTCTGGTTTTGGCAAATACAACCTCAGCCGAGACACGTGCCGAGGGACGGCAGGAACGCTTTTCTACCCTGCCTTGCTGAAGCATCCTCTGCAGCCGCCTTTGCCCGGCCTGCGACCCCGGCATCACCCACCCACCCTCAGAGCATCCCTCTGCGGCAGCACAGCTCCTCCAGCCGCGCTCCCCTTCCCCTCCCGCTTCTCCGCGGGGCTCCGCACCCGGCCCAGCACCGCACCAGCACCGCCACTGCAGGCCGGTGCTCTGAGACCTCCCTGGCCAGGGGCCACGATGGCTCCGGCACCGCAGACGCTCCCACTTCTCAGCAGCACCGCGGGGACGAGGAGCAGTGCTCCGGCCTCCGCTACCCGTGGAGCTTGAGGGCAAACGCCCAGCTCCGCACACCGGCGCAGAGCTCTCCACACCGCTCTTCCCAGACCTGCCTCTGCCTTTCCGTGCTGCCCTAAGCAGGAGGTGGGATGAGTCTGCCGAAGCAGAGTCCTTGGGCATCTCCGACAGAGCCCGAAATGTTTCGGGGCCGCGTCTCAGGAAGAAAGCGGCAGCTTCCTGTCCTCCCTCGCAGCCCCCTCACACCAAATTCCAGACCCCCTTCACCTCTTAGAAGCAAAATGAACAGGACCCGCACGCCCAAAGAAAGGAGTTTATTATTCTATGTCCGTTGTCTTACAGAAGAGCTTCGGTGCCAAGCTACCACCACCCGCTGTGACTCCCTTAGGCCAGGAAGACAGCAGCTCCTCCTTAGACACAGGGTATTTTCCACAGGCCTCTTAATCAGCAGTCTCTTCTGCTTCACCTGCGCGTTGGGAACCAAGACTAACGTTTTCTCACAAGCTCACGAGCAATAGAGCGATGCGGCTGCTCTACAGCCCGGCACGCCGCAGCAGCAGCACCCCCCCGTGGCCCGCCTCCCCTTCGACTTCACCGGACAGAGAAGGAATGCAAGGCGGGGAGAAGCCAACGGGCAGGTTTGAGCATCATTCAGTACTTCTTGAAGTCAATTCTTTCTACTTTCACATCACCCTCAATTAGTTGGTATACATAAGCCACAACTGTGGAAGCCTGGATGTCCATCAGCACAAACGAAGGGATGATGTTCCTGGAAAGAAAACATACTTTGTCAGTCTTCCCGGTTAGCTCACGCTTCTTGCTATGACAGACCTTCTGCTTATGTATTCTAATACACGGCATTGCCAAGGGCCGCAGGGATCTGGGAAACACTGCAGTTTGCGGGTACTGACAGGAGCGTCTCAGGCAGAGTTACACTCAGCCTACAAGAGCCCTCGAGGCTACTCAACAGCCTACGTCGTGTCAGGCTGGGGCATTTAAGCCGACAGTGCCTCCGGAAGCCTGATTTCCCACCAAATATTAGCACGCAGCCTCTGGGAAGACACCAGAAAGCAAAAGGCCTTCAAGAAGCTGCCGCGACTCACCCCTCTCTGGGCCCAGGAAGCAGCCCCAGACACTCCAGTGCTGGGCGGCCATGCCCAACACGTGGGCCAAGTCAAACCCTGGGAGCAGGGGAGCCCCGCTGCGTACCCCGGGAAGGGAGAGGGCTGGCCTCCTGCTCCTTCACAGCACCTCACCAGCGCTCCGCACCACGGTGGCCAGACACTCGCAGGTGAATGAACACATTTCAGGTAGCGCCTATGGGCTCTGCTGCACTGGGCAGCTCAGGGCCCCCCTCACTCACATTTCCAAAGCACTGTAGGCTCCTGTAGCCGATCCCGGGTTGATGTAGAATTTGTTTTCATGTTCAAATGCTTCAAATCTGTGCGTGTGTCCCGAGATGAGAATGTCCACATCCAGCTGCCTCCGCAGCAGTGCCAGGCTGGCTGCATCGCCCCAGGGAATAACTTGATGGCCGTGAATCAGCCCGATTCTGAACTGCCCGACAGTTACAACCTTCTCTTCAGGATAATTCAGGCTCTGAGGAGGAGAAAGGCACCGCCTATAAATCAGCCAGAGACCCCTCACCTATGCAATGCTGGTTCCTATGTTCCAAGACACAAACCCTCTTTTCACCATTTGAGCGTACAAGGTCCCTTTCAGCATGCGGACCCACTGGATGCTTGTACCACACCCCAGCAAGAGCAACTACAGAGCAAAGAGCGGGGAATTTGCACAGAGATCAGGAGCCTCAAGGCTACCCAACAGTAAACAAACACACACAAGCCCCCAGTTTCTGCAACTACACAGCCAGCTGGGGGACTCCAGAGGCCTCACAGCAATCACAGACAGATTTGTGACAGAGTTCATATGAATCAAGTGCATGTATTACCCCCCAACACCCAATCCCCCCTGTTGCAAGTGCAACAAGAAGGATCTAAAAAAATTTTTGTTTCTTCAGTCTTACTCATTCCTACTTCCTATCCTGGTGAATTACAATTCAGGAATTGCTAGTGGTGAAGGACTCCCCAGGTTTCATCGAGACAACCACCGCATGCAGGAAGGCAGGCTGAGGAATTAACAGCAGCAAGAACATTACCTCAGAGTCCCCCCTAACAACATGGATGTCCCCAGCCAGAGTCCTGAGGTAGTCATAGCTCTCCTTGGTGCAGAGGTTTCCTGTACACAAGATGTGCTGAATCTTTCCCGGAACCAGCAGCTTCTTGAACTTCACCGGTAGACCACTGCACCGGTGTGGGATGTGAAGGTCCCCTAATACTAACACCAACTTTGCACACAGCAGGAGGAAAGAAGAGCGTTTTAACCCAAGTTACTTAACAGAACAACACAAAACCTTTTTGCCGCTCCAGGGCGCTTGCAAATTCTGGCAAACCGTTACAGGACCAGCAGGGATTTCTTTCAGGTTCAGCTTTGAGGAAACAACCCCTCAGCATGCCCGAGCTGCCCCGCACAGACAGCCCAGCCTGCTCCCACCCGGGGAGAGCCAGGCGCTCCCGCTCCCGCACGTGGCCGGAGGCGAGGGAATGCGCTGCCCGGGGGAAGACCAAGACGGCGGCCGCCGCCGCCCCAACGGGGCGAGCCGGACCAAGCAGCCGCCCCACGCTGAACCTGCGGGCTCGGGGCCGCTCCCCCGGCCCGGCGGCGGTGTGGGGAAGCGGCCGCGGCCCCCCTTGGCCGCCGCTCACCATCCTGCTCCTCCACACAGCTCCGGCCGCTCCGTTACTCTGACGCGCACTGAGGTAACCAGGAAGTGACGCGCCGCCTTTTTCTCCTCCCCCGAGCCAATGGCAGCGCTAGCAGCTCCCCACGTGAGGCAGGAGCCTGCGGAAGGGGCCTAACGCCGGCCCCCTCTGCCTGCCCGAGTGGCGAGCATGCGCAGTGCGGCCGTCGCCGGTGAGGGGGTGACCAGCGCTTTGGCGTGTGTGTCCCCCCGCAGCTTTTTTCATGAAATCTGTGGGATTTTTGTGGAAAAATGCATTATCTTTCCGTGTGAAAATGTTCATATAAAGTATCCACAAGTGCCCGCGTGGTTTAACGTATCCTTTTCCCCTCAGAAGCTGTGGGGGGGCGCTGGGGCCGTGAGGGGAGATGGTGGCACGGGGAGATGGCGGCTGTGGGGAGATGGGGGGTGTGGGGAGACGTTGGGGGCCGTGAGGAGGCCTTGAGGGGCCTCCGGCAGGGGACAGGTCCTTACGGTGCGGGGACAGGGCAGCGCGGGTGGGGGTCTGGCTCTCTGGGGAAGGCGGGCTCCGCCGGGGATGGGTGACACAGCTCCATCCAGGCCCAAGAGATCCCACCAAACGCCTCGCCATAGCGCCTTGGGGTCACCCTCCGAACACCCGTACCCCAGGGCATGGCGACATCCCCGCAGGGAGACACCCGAGGGGCTCTTCCCGGACTCCACATCCATGACACGAGCCGCGTGGCTAAGGATTAACCTTTATTATCAGGCGAGCCAAACTGCACAGAAGCCCAAGCCGGGACCGAGCCCGCGCTGTGCCGAGTGCTGGAAGAGCCCAGGAGAGCCCGGCCATGGCAGAGGTCTCCATCCTCCCACCGCATCCCTGCTCCTGTGTGTTCCTGGGCCGAGCCCTGGCAGGTCTTGCACTGCGTCAGGCTGTCTAATGCTCCATGGGGGACGTTTGGGGTTGAAGGGGAGGTTGCTGCACCTCACGGCACAATGCCGTGCTGCTGGGCTTGCTCAAGCACATAAGAGGGTCTTTTTCCATTCCTCCTTGGGCTGCCATTCTCCCTGTTTAGGGCTTTGCATCAGGGTTGCAAGGGAAAATGCAGAAAGCTTTTGTTCCCCATTTCTAAAACCAGTTGAAGGCATGTGACAGGGCGCAGTAATAGTTGCCATTGTCTTCATGGCAGGCAGATGCGATGATGAGGATGCAGGCATTGCTGGCAAGGTCTTTGGTAGCAGAGAAGCGGTCGGGAATCTTGGCGGGCTTGTGCTTGTCTCGCTCAGAGTTATAATAGAGCAGATACCGCAGGGAGTGCCCCGGGCGCTGCTGGTACCAGGAGATGCCGAACTCACTGATATTGTACTGGGGGCTCAGGGTGCAGGACAGCCGAGCGGTCTGCCCAGGCATCACCAAGATGGAGGATGGCTGGGTCAGCACGGGCTGAGCCCTGGAAGCTGCGCACACCAAGGATGCAGTTACTGATGGGCTGAGCCATGTCCCCCGTTGCCCCCAGCCCCAAAATGTCCCCCTGCTCCCTTGAGGCAACCTCATTACCCAACCTCCATCCAGCTTATCACACCACACCGCCTTGGAGCAAAACACCCTACTCAGACTAACATCCCCCTTGTACAGCCCAGTCCTGCCTGCCACGCCACAGTGCTCCCCCCCAGACAGCAGCTACCTCAGCCACACCACCCTTACCTGTCCCCACCGTCCCCACCAGGAGCAGGACCATGAAGCCCAGGACCATAGCAGGAAGCAAAGGAAGGGAGGCTGTTTCGGAGAGGGTCTGCAGTGCTACGCGAACCCAGGTTGCTGTGCCGCTGGCGCCGGTGAGGTGTATGCAAATGACACAGGGGGCTCAGGGACTCCAGCTCCGCGCGTTGCTCGCTTTGCTGCAGCTGGGCTTCTGGGAGGGGGCTCGGAGCAGCGGGGCGAGAGCTAAGCATCGCGACCCACGGCCCACCTTCACCCTAGGCTAGGCCATTTCCTCCAGGTGCACCGATGCACGTACAGCCTGCCCCACTACCCTGTGCCCCGGGTACTGGGGTACAGCGGGGAGGCATCACTGACCATCTCTCCTCTCTGATGGGGGGAGCAGAGAGGTTTCCCTGAGGTCTTACACTCCGACCTTTTGCCTCGGGCCCTTTGCCACCAGGAGCGCAGGAGGCTGGGAGCCTGAGTCGCACCACACCAAGGATGCCCTGTGGTAGCAGCAGGCTGGGGGCCAGCTGGCCCTGCTGCCACCAGGGAGAATGAAAGACAGGACATACCAGAGCCCCCCCTGCAGCTGTCTCATCACAGAAGCAATATAAGGAAAGTTGCTGCTCCCTTCCCCATGCAGCTCCATCGCTGTGACAAGAATGACTGCCCCACGGCACAGGCTGGGAGCTGCCAACGGTGCTGAGAGTGCTGCCTCTGCCACGGCCGCCTCAGAATCAGCAGCCACGGGCAAACATGCAGGGTGGCTGCTGAAGTCGCCTGCCAGAAGGCATTTCCCAAGGGAGCCAGTGCAGCGAGACACAGCTGCAGCACA
The DNA here is from genome assembly GCF_900496995.4 of Aquila chrysaetos chrysaetos. Lineage (NCBI taxonomy): Eukaryota > Metazoa > Chordata > Aves > Accipitriformes > Accipitridae > Aquila > Aquila chrysaetos. The sequence continues at coordinate 39,305,854 of NC_044012.1, forward strand.
GCTGGTGCCTTGTGCGGAAAGACAGCAGACCGTTACAGCAAGAGGCTGCCAGACTCACCGGGCGTAAAGCCCCTCCTCTCTGCAACACCCATCGTAGGGCCCAGAGACACCACGTTACACACCCAGTCACAATCAAGGGCTGGCCTCCCCCCCGGCACGACTCTGCACCCTCCAGCCCATGGCAGTCCTTCGCAGCAGGGTGGTCAGCAGGCATTTCACAGTGTCCCATAACCGGTGGGTACCTCCCGCCCTCCACAAGCAGGCTCAGCCCCCCACCCCTGATGCCACCACATCACCATCCAGGGATGGCCCTTTCCCACCCCTCTGCAGCACCCAGCCTTACTCCCAAGGCGTCCCCAAGCCAAAGAAGTTTGCAAGTGGTTCCTGACGTGACTGGCCCATGCGTGCTCTCGGTTTGAGGGAAAATGGTGCTCTGAGACAGAGCCCGGCCTCGTTAGAACATCCCAGCACCGTGTCTCTGGGACAGGCAGATCCTGAAGAGGAAGCACCACCTTCATCCAAGGGTGCGATGCAGCAAGCTGGTCGCTCGCTTTGCTGTGCCACACTGCAGTGCTCTGAACAAGGGCTGGTGCACCCAATGGCTCGTCTGTTTTTTCTGCCTTCTCTATTAGCTGGTCTAACAAAAGCAATTACCCATGCAACCTTGCCCAATTTACTGTGACACAGCCTCCCTTGGGAGCAGCGAGGGGAAAACGAGTGAAAGGCAGTGACTGGAGCAATCAGAGCAGCTATAACGCAGATGACAAGGAGCAGGGTCCGTACCTGCAGTGCCATGAAGTAGCGAGGTGCCAGTTAGACCTGATGGGACCGTACAGCACCTTGCACAGCTGGGCTGCAGGGAATGCTGCAGTACGGGAGGGCAGCAAGGGCTTTTGTACACCTGCCGGGGGTTGTGGAGCATGCAGGTGCCACACAGCAGTCCCTGCACATGCGGTAAAGCCTGGCTGTGTCCCACCTGTGCCCATCCAGGCAAACCTGCTGTACTAGACTTATCAGAGCCAGCCTACAGCAGGCAGCAGCAGCTGCATGAGACCAGCTCCAAAGCCCCTTCAAGGCTGGGGCTTTGCCTTGATGTCTTCTGGCCTTGTGAAGCCCTGCCATTTCAGTATATCAGCAGCTTGTGTTTTATGCAGCCAGGCCCCCGAGCCCGCGCAGGTAGGAGCATACTGCAGACACAGCTCCAGCTGTTGCCCACCAGCACTCCCCAAACTCTGCAAGGTGGTGGCAAGGTGAACATGAGTCACCCCGCACATGTGTCCTAGGTGAGGAATGCCACACATACACCCTGTCACCAAGCCCCGAGCAGATAAAGTCCATGGATTAGACATGTGAAACAAAAACCCATGAAGGTAGAAGCAAATCAGCTCCTCGTGCAAGGAGGAGCATTTTGGAGAAAGGGAATTAGTCCACGGAGCAGCAAGCACTGGATATGCAGTACATCAGTGTTGTTACTGGTTCCCACCGTTCAGGTCCTCCACATCTGCTGACCAGCCTGGGAGTGTGATTTCATCCGTGTCTCAGCATCTCTGCAGGAAAAGGGCATGATGCTACAGGGCCCCCTAAGCTCTGTTGCAGGATCACTTGTACAGCAACGTTTGGGCACCAAACGGAAGATGCGGCTGGTGCATAAGCCACGCACATCACTTTGATAGCCCAGGCGTGCAGGAAAGTACCTGGCTGCGCAAGGTGCAAGAGCAGGTACAAGCCCAGCCTCATGCTGACCCTGTTCTGCCAGCTTTATTCCCTCCTGCATGAGGTACGAGAGGTGCTTAGTGACCAGAAGGAACTCACCCAGACAAAGCAGGTTTTATCCTAGATTGACACGTCACTGACCAAGCACAGCTACCCCTGTCAGGCCAGGGCAAAACGCGGACCAGGACTTAACTGCTGCACCACCCCGGATTTGCTGCTAAGCCCTGTGGCTTCCTCCCGCTCTGCAGCACAGGTGCAGCTGCCGTCCTGACAACTGCTCGCAGCTTCTCCCAGGCTGCAAAACCCCACTACCTCATGCTCCAGAGTAGGACCAGAGCAGGCAGGGTCCTGAGGAAGGTTTTTCCAGTGGCATCCAACCATCTCGCAGAGGAGACCGCGGCTGCCCTTGCAGCAGCGCTGGGCTCAGCTAGGAGCAGGGTGGGCAGATCTGGCACCATCACAGCCCAGATGAGCTGCAGGACAAACATCTGGGGCAGGAAACACCCCAAGACTGCAAAAAGTCTGAAATTCAGAGCAGCTAGGACCACACAGAGCAAGCAGCCTTACCAACAGGCTGTTGTTTAGCCCAGCCCCTGCTCTGTCCCCCTCTCCCACTCCCCAGTTGCAGGAGGCTTGGGAATCTGCGGGGGCCATTCCCCATTGCTGGGAAATCTGGCTACTGAAACCGCGACCGCATCAGCTGGAAATGCAGTCCCTCCCCAGGGCTCTCCAGCAGCTAATACCATCACCATCAGGCATTTTGTCATCCCCACCGCCTGCAGGACAGCACCCAGTACCAGCAGCCACCACATCGCGGGCCTGGGCCCCTGCTAGAGGAGAGAAGCTCTGGGACGAGGCAGGCTAAGCACCATGTTCGTTACTGTGAGATACAGAGGGAAAGCACCAGCTTTGCCTCAGCTCTGGGGGCCGGCTGGTCACCTGGACCATCTTTGTCACCACCAGGTGGTGGCCCCATGAGCGGCAGGGAGGGACATGGTACCTTGATGCATGGCAATGCCCAGTCGTTAGGGAACGGGGCAGGAGAGCTCTGCCAGGGCACATCAGCATCCTTTGCCTCATAAAAAAGGGTGATCTTTAACCCCTACACAATGAATTATGGAGGAAAACCATCCCAGCAGAGCTAAGTTAATTGCAGGGAGGGAGGCCAGAGGCAAGGATGCGTTCCCAGCCTTGCAGCTCTGGGGAATCACTGGAAGGAGCTCTGCTTACCTAGACACAACCAGAAGAGTCATGGGGCAGAAGTGACAGCTGCCAGCAGAGCTCCTCTGCTCCTGGCTGTGTGGGAAGGGTTCCCTGGCTCAAATCCTGGCCCTCAGCTTCAGAGAGCAGGTATCTGCAGCTGGTGGGAGGGAACGAGCAGACCCTGTCCTGGCCTTGCCCAGTTGGCCGAGAGCCTTTGCCTGACCCCAGACACTTGCAGCTGAAGCCACCAGACAGACACACATGGTCCTAAGCCTTTGCTCCCTCTGCTATTTGAATTGGATCCCCAGCTCTGACTACTGACGCGTGTCAGCCCTGGGGATTTCTCAATCATGACAAACTTGGTGAGAGTTCATGTCCAAAATGTCCCCTGGTGACTCAGACGTGATCTCCAGCTCTTTCCCCTTGTGACCGGGACAAGTTTGTGGAAGGGGACTGGCAAGGGCTAGGGCTCACTGCTTTTTCCTACTCATGTTTGATGAAACAAAGTTGAAGGCCAGAGACACTTCATGAATCAGAACCATTTTCCCCAAATCAAAACGTTCATCCCCGCTCCTAACCTGGAGCATTCCCAGCACCAAACACCAGCAGACACGGCTGTAATACGGCAGCTCAAAGCCCTGCTGATGGCAACGCAGGGATCCTACCTTTGCTGGCCGTGACAGCGGGCACTTCTCAGCCACCCGCTGTGCCTCTGCCGTGTCCATGGGGTCCCTGGATTCAGGGTGACCACACTCATATCTCAGGGCTCATTCCCTGTCTGCAGCCACCTGCCAGGAGATGGTGAATGTGCAGTGCTGCATCCTGATCCTCACGGCTCACCTGAAGGGGAAGCGTCAGGGCACACCTGAAGGTACAAGTGCTCCTGAGCAGCGGTCACCAGAGGGACCAGGACTCACCCATAGAGAAGCAGCAGAGAGTAACAAACAGGTTGCATGGGAATTCCAGATCATCACAGGGAAAGGGGCAGCAAACCTCCTCCCCTCTAGACCTCAACAGATTCTCTTCAAAGCATAACTTGCAAAGGAAAATACCTCTAAACCCCACAGGCTCATGTCGGCCGCTCAGGGGCACATTGGACTTTCTTCACCACATCTCTCTCCCTCCAGACTGCATCGATCTTCTGGATGAAACGGGGGCCCTGATAAACCTGAGCAAAGTGGAAAATCCTGCATCCAAATTCACCAGTAAATACCTATGGGAAAGGAAGCACTACATCCTCATAAGAGTCATCCGTAAGTTCCTTGGCAAGACAGCGCAGTTCAGCCTCTGAGCCAAGAAGGGTCTGCTTTGGCAGGAGGGCTTCCACACACCAGGAAAACCCTTTCACCTCCTAGAAACAAAGATGCAGCTTTGGAAAGGGGGGGTCCATTCAGCAGTCACTTGGACATGCACAGTAAATCTGAGGAGGCAGAAGCCAGCTCAGATGAAGAGCTAGATCTGAACCTTATGTTTGTCTGAGGTGGCTGCTCTGGGGGAGGAGGAACCTTCCCTGGGCAGAGCTGCCTGCCCCAGTTACAAGTCTTTATTTCAGTTTTCAGCCAGGAGAGAGATTAATCCATTTCTCCCATTCTGCTGGCAGGAGGAGAAAGCTCTGAGGCCACCTGCTATGAATCCTTGCTAGAGAACCTGGGGAAGCACTACGCTGACCTAGCAGGCAAGAAGAGCCAGGCACCCACCTCACCTCCACAGAGGAGCCAAGGGTGCAGGCATGACTCCTCTCCCCAGCGCAGCCCTTGTACACCATCCACAGGACTGTCCTCTGCATTCCACTATGCCCCCTCACAACACCAGTAATGGCTGTGGGTAGCAGGTGAATTCAGGCTCAAGGGCATCCCTAGATGAGGAACAGACCCATTACTGGTCACAAATGCAGTGCAGCCACCCACCAGGGCTCAACCACCATGCCGTACTGCCCAGGCACTCACCCCCAGCTCAACAAGAATCCTCTGCTACTTGGCTCCTTTTCCTGGGATCCCCCTGCTCCTCTCAGGGGTCCACACTACCACCTCCAAAGCAGCACCCTCCTGCTTCAAGGGATCACTCATGTTCCCATGGCATGGCCTGCACTCCCAAGTGACAAGAAACTGCACCTCCTTTCAACCCACCTGCGCTGGCAGCCAGGGGAACATGCACCTGCATCACTGGATGAGTCTGCCTTCAATACCATCACCACACTGGCAGCGGCCTTCTAGAGACTGTCCACTGCAGTCACCAGGAAAAGCTGTTCAAGAGACATCTGGAGTCTCCACAACTCCAGAAGCAGCATTGCTAGCACTTAGCCAAGACAGGTCAGAAGACAGCACACACCTGCTGCAGGTGCTCCTGATGGCTCTCCTTAACAGCTTCTCCACCCATACCAGCACACACCAGTATCAGTCTAATATTTATTTCTTGAAGGCAGTTAGTTCAGACAGCTTCATTACAGTGGTTCCTCCCTGCTCACACCGGGGCAGCTCACCACACCAAGCACTTGGGTTTAGAGTCTCTGGCATCTACTTTTTTCCTTGGCTGCCTCTCAGGAGAGCACAAGGCACCCCAGATAGGGCCAGGCACAGCTCGGGACATTATCTACCACCAAGAATTTAAGGCTTGACATTTAGAAGGGGCAGGACTTTCAACACTAGCCTACAGTATCTGCTGCCAGCTTTTACCATCTAGACATGGATTTCTTCACCGATCCAGGCAAGGGGCTGAGAACTTGCCCAATATTCAACAGCCAGAGGTCAGCAGTTGACAGATTAATTCTGCCATGAAAATTCAGCGGTTAAACATCTGAAAGTATCATGGTTTCACTGCTGTGCCACTAGAACTCCAGCTGAAGCCTCGAAGTTATCTTTCACACTAACATGGGGAACAGGGTCTCCTGCTGGAGGCCAGTCTGCAGGCAGCACTCATGAAACTGTTCTGCTACAGTAAGAGGAGAGCAGCTCTGAACTTAACCTGAGGCTGGTGACCTTGAGAACATTGCATAACCTGCTAAGGCTTTTAAGTAAGATCAGCCGACTGTATCTGCCAGACAGGTCATATTTTCTTAGCTCTGGGGTCAGAAGAGCTCTTCAGGAAGAGGGTATCAATGGAAAAATAATTTGTTACTGAAAATACTGTAGGACAAATCTCAGGTTACCTCTCTCCAGCCCCTCCTCTGCCTGGAGGGCAGCCAATCCAGTCTCCACTCAGCTGTGGATCTGCTTTTGCCAAGTCATGCAAGCACAGCTCTTGCTAGGCTGCACCTCCTGTTGGCAGGAAATACACAATTGTGCCTTGTCCTTTAAGTGGCTGATACTGTTAACATTTTGGTAGCTTAATTTTAGCTTGAGAATTAAATAAAGAACAAGCACAAGTGATAGGTCCAAATAAACTCCTTTATTTCTCTGTAATAAATACAGCACTATCTGAATTCTGAATTCCCACAGGTCCAACCACTCCTTTCCTTCTCTACTAGTCGAGAAGTAAATTACCACTAGAAGACTCCTGTCTGGTCAGTCTGTTCCCTCCAGCTCATCCCGTGTCCATCCTTCTGCTCCCTGCAGGCAGCAGGGCTCTACACCAGGCTCCTCTTCCCTACAAGGGGGCAGATTCTTCACAGGAGAGAAGAAACACCTACAGGGAGAAAGTACAAGTTCAGCATTAGGTGCACATTCCAGCAGCTGGAGTTAATAAAAGCTTTCTTACCTAAGGTGACCAGATCAAGACACAGCTACTGACATCTGCTTTTAACAGGTGCAGCAGGAATTAGGGCATCAAGTAGGGAAAGCAGCAGGCTTCCCACAGCAGCAAGAGAGGAACCTGCAGGAGGGCACCTACAGCCTCCTCACCTTCAGAGAGACATGGTCAGGATCATTTCTCCTGCCCTTTCCAGTTCCCTTCCGCATTCCAGGACACAGGAAAGGCAGAACCACTTCCTGTTTAAAGCCTTGAGGGGCACTACAACCGCAACAGATTGCGTCTGCAACCTTTGAACCCCCTCGGGTATTCTCCGGGCAGCAGTTCCTTCACTACCCAGCCCTCCCGCAGGGACAGGGCACAGACTCACCGTTGCTATTCTTGCACTGCTTCAGCGCCTCGTTGAAGCCCTCGCACAAGGTCAGGTCTCTCTGGTTGGTAGCACATTCCAGGAACTGCTTCATCTCATAGTGGCAGGGTCCGTAGGGCGACTGCTGGTACACGGGCTGCTGCCTGGGCTCCTGCGGGCAAGGACCCGGTTCGGGAAAGAGCTCTGGGGGCAGCGGCACCTCCTTCAGTAAACACGGCGGCTCCTTACCGCCTCTCACCGGGACCGGCCCCGTCGCCTTGGCCTGCTCCTGCGTCCGTCCTTCGCCGCACGGGCCAAGCGGCCCTCGCAAGGCCCGGCGGTCCCCGCTCCCCGGGACCGGCCCGGCTCCCGCCGCCCCTCCTCACCCCCGGTCCCGCGGCCCACCGCCCCGCCCCGGGCAAGGGCAGGGCAAGGACGCCCGCCCGGCTCCGCTCTCACCTGGGCGGGAACCGCCGCCTTGGCCGGTTCGGAGGAGCCGCCGCCGCTGAAGGCGCCGGTGAGGGCGCTCCCCACGACGTGTCCCACGGCGGAACCCACGGCCACGCCGGCCGCCGTGCTCGCCATCTGCGCCATCAGACCGGGTTGCGCCGGCTGCGCCGCCGGCACCGGGGCCGCTGGGGCCGGGCTGCGAAGAGGAGCGAGTCAGAAAGGGGCGGCGGGTGGGCAGAGACCCGACCCGGCCCCGCCGTCGCCCCCGGTACCTGGCCGGTGCCGGTGCCGCCGCGGGCCGCCCCACGCTCCTGCCGCCGCGCGCCATCGCCTCACAGCTCTCCCGCCCCCTCCCGCCGCCTTTAAGAGGCGCCGCCGCCGCCGCCCCCACGTGACGCCGTGCGCATGCTCGGCCGCAGCGGCCGACGCCACCCGCCCCGCCCTTCTGCGGGAAGGCGGGGTCTTCCCGCCGGGCTTCACCGGGCGGAGAAGGGCGGGGCTGGCCCGGGCCCCGCCCCCGGCCGCCGCCCGTCCCCGCTAGGGGGCGCGCCCGCCCCGCGGGGCCCGGCCTCTCCCCTCGCGCAGCCGCCTGAGGGAACGGGGGGGGCCCGGGGCCGGTGGCGGCCGGAGCGGGCGGGGAAAGGGACCGCCGGAGCCCGAACCGCAGCAAGGGGGGCGGGGGTCTCCTCCGGCCCCCGGAGGCGCGGACCGGCTGCCCTGAGCAGGGCAGCGGGGGGCTGGCCCTGTACGCCCAGGCTTGAGCCCCCCCCGCCGGTGTTTAAGGGCCGCCGGAGGGGCCGTTCAACAACACCCCCACCCCCCCCCGGTAACGGGGGATGGGCCGCGGCGGCGGAGGAACGATTCGTACTCCTGGGGATGGCTTCTGGCTCCGTAGGAGACACTGACCACAGCTCTGCCCGCCCCGACACGGGGTTTGACGTTGCGTTTCGGTTTGTCCCGCTACGCTGCCGCAACCCGACCGGCCCGGCCAACGCGCTTTCAAGGGCGAACCGGTATCTCGCTGCGCCCAAATTCAGCGCCTGCAGGTGAAGCAACGTACCAGCTCCAGAGTCACCGGCCCAAACGTGGCTTAGCCCGTTTTTGGGCTCCCACCACGTTCTGCTGAGCGCCGTGGAGCCACGGAGCCTACGACAAAGGACGAAGCTCCGGGCAGGAGCGAAGAACCGACGGCTGGGCGGGAGACCGGGCAGCGGGAGGGAGCAAGGAGGCCCCGCTAGCGGGCGATGAGCAGAGCAGAGCGGCTCTGCTGTGGAGGTTTCCGCAGATGGGGTGACCAAAGGAAGAGCTTCGAGGAGGGCGACGCGGTAGCTTTGCAAATGCTCGGAGGCTGCTTCTCCCAGGTGTGCAGCAGAGCACGAGAGAGCGTGAAGGGGCTTGTTGGAAATGGGCGACGGAGACGGCCTCTGTTGCGTGGGAGAGGATGGGTGGAGGAGAGGTGGGTAATGAAGGGCTGGGAGAGGGAAGATGAACAGTCCACAATCGGGGCAGAGGAAAGAGGGTGCCAGGGAGGAGCGTGGGGAGGAATGATGTGGTCTAAGCCATTGGCCAGCACAACAATTTTTGCGGCAGCCCTCTGGATACAAACCAGCAGATCAAGGAAAGCTTTGCAAGGCGTGGACATTGGTTGGGAAGTAGGAATCCATGGAGAGATGACGATGAGCCCTCAAATCACGAACAGACAGGCTGGACGACGCCAGTTTTACCTTCAGACCAATTTCCTGGCAATCATCTCTTCCCTGGCACCCCAGCTGGTCTCCGGGACCTCTGTGGGTCTATGTCTGCTCAATGTCTGCCCGGGATGGGCCTGGTTGCCAGCTCCATCTTTGGATGTCCCTTATGCCCTGTGGAGTGAAAGAAATTTCCAAAATTGAGAAGGATCCAGAAGTTGTCCAAGGTTAAAAAAAAATCCCAGCTATGTTATGTCTCCAGGGCTGTGTTCGTACATTCAGCAAGTTATGAAAACCAGCTCTTTGGGCTGGTTCATTGACTGGCAGGAATTAGAGAGCTAAGTCACCGTAGGGTTGGCAATTAGCTGCTGTGTAAGTGTTTTTGTAGAATCAAATTTCCAGCACGAGGGGAAGAGAAAAGCATTTGTAAAGCAAGCCACCCCCTCAGCGTAGGAGCTGGGCAGGCAGGGGGAGAGCTGCAGCTCCTACGCTTCTGAGGAGAGGGATTGTGCCTCAAACACAACTTTGGTCTCCTCTTCTGAGCGGTAACACCCCCAAATCCTTCCTCCCACGGTGCCAGGGACCTCGCCTGCCCCGGGAGCTGTGCTGTGCAGTTCTGCTTTCAGCTGGAACAGCAGCATTTTACATTCGGCATTTGCCTGTCTTTTGCCCACTAATAGGAGAGGGGGCCAAGCAGTTGTAAAACCAGAAGGCTATAACTGGAAAGCCCCTGCCTCAGCAGCACCTGCGTTTTTCCCTTTTCCCAGCCACGCATCCTGAGGGAGCGGGGTTCCCTCCCCCGTGCAGCCCCATCCCGCCTAGCCATGAGCACCTGTGGGGAAACAGAGGTCTTAAAGACACGAGAAAAAAAGGCAGGAGGGGACAAAAGGGTGACCTCAGGGAGCCCCTTACTGCGAGGAAACCCCTGGGCATGTGAGCACGGTCAAGCCCATCAGTGCGTGGGGCTGGGGCTACCACACCACGGGCTCCTCTTCCCTCCTTGGTTGTCCCTGGTCATAGGAAGAAGCTAGGCATGTGCTGGGGGGAGGAGAGGACAGATTTGCAGGGAGCGCAGGGAATGCCAGACCTCCAGCCATAAGAAATCGAGGTTCATTAGTTCCACTACGCGCAGAACAACTTGCTGAAGGAGCCTGGGTTTCAAGCTGAGAGCGTCCCTTTAAGCTGCGTCTGGGGGACCCTTTGATTTGGTTAATTAGACGCAAAGTTTTTCTGTGCTGTGGGAGGCCGGGTATGTGCTGAGGAGCACAGCTACCCTGGGTTTACTAATGAGATAATTTATTGTGGCTGTCTGAGAGGCTGAGTGTACACAACTCCACCCGCACACACACCACCCACTCCAAGCCCTCTGCTCCCAGCTGGAGAGTCCTCAGCGCTGGAGGTGGAAGTACTGTGTTAGGTCTCCCTGCGCAGAGCCCTGCCGAGGAGCCATCCTTCACTCGGGGAACTTGTGCAGCAGGGCACCGTTTGCATCTAAATATCCCCACGACAGTTTTTACTGCTTCCCTGGCCAAACTTCCTAATTCCCCTATTTTTCAGCCTAAATTTGATCTTTGATTCAATCAAGTAGCTGCGTTTCTGCCTCTCTTTCTTCCCCTGCTCCAGAAGATCCCTCCTTACATAGTTCAAGTGTTAGGGCTTGCCTACACTTGAAGGTTGACTCTGGATTAAGGGACATATAAATCTGAAAGACAGTAACTAATTCCTGAATAGTTCTGGAAAGATTTACTCAAACCCAGTCATTTCTGAATAACTCGGTGCGCTGGCCGGCCTGTACATTCCCTCCTGTTAGCAGCAGGACCAGGTAAGACAAGGTTTGTAAAAAGCAGGTCTATTTTTTTCAACTGCTTTCTCCCCGGTGCTCTAAAAGCAGGTAATAATGTCCCCCTTCGGAGTTTGCCTCACTTAAATCCTCACGCTGTCACAGCCGAAATGTGGCTACAAAGAGATCTAGGAATTCCCCAACCGTTTGGATCACAAGGGGTTATTTCAGAGGTAAGGAATGCAATACCGGGCCTCCCTGGGTCTCCTACCTGTCTCTGCCCCTCCATCATCGGATGACAGAGCGTATGTCTGCCTGTGCCAGGCTGCACCTTCACAGGGCGTTTGCTTAGGGGAGCGGTGCCACCCACAAGGGGCCTGTTTCCACAGAAGCCTTCTCCACGCAGCCATGCCACGCTGCGGCATGTCCGTCCCTGCCACGGGCCACCACCAGCAGGTAGCCATCTGGAGATGCTGATGGAGCCTCCTGCCTCCCGAGCTGCAGGTTTGCGCTTGGAGAACCCTAATTATTGCATGCAGGGGCAGATCTGGGCAGTGCTCTGGGTGTACCTGAATTTAAGTTATTTAGGTTAACAGCAAATTGCACGGGATGGTTGCTCAGGGATCTGGGCAAACTATTCAAAGCAGAAGAAAGCTTCTGATGAATTAGCCAATATTTTTGTTTGTGGACAATCCCCCCCCAAAAAAGAAACAAAACCTCCAGTTCTTACCAATGTGTTTGCTACTCAAAATTACTCCATGAATCATTTATGACTGAATGTATTGCAGTCAGTGGGTTTCTTGTGTCCTGCTTTTATCTTCATCTTTGAGCTCTGGCTAGTCCTAATTTTGTTTGTGCCTAGTGGCTGATTTCAGTCTCCCAAGTCCATACAGAGCTTTCAGGTCAGATGTAAATATGCAAGCGCTACTTTTTTTAGCCTATAAAGTTTTTTGCAAGCAGAAGTTGCAACTAACAAATAATACAAAAAAAACCCCAAAACAAAACCAAAAACAAGCAAGTTGCTACCACTAAAAGGAATTCACAGATTTTTTTTCCTAAGCGAAGGGGCACGTTTTCTGCAGTCCTGCCTCACCGCCGTTCCCCCAAGGGATAACAAAGCGGTAGCGTCACAGGCAGGTGATACTCGATGGCATCGCCACTGCCGTGTGGCACATAGCCCTGTCTCACGCTGGATGCCACGGGCTTTGAGCACACTCTCCCCACGCAGACCTCTTGCTGTCTGCATCTTTCCTCAGTCTCTTTTTAGCCAAAATATAAGACTGTGAAATGAAGTCACTGTACTGCAAGAGTCAGAGATGAGAAAAGGAAGGAAGAAAAAACTGCGGTGTCTAACTGGAGGAGCCGCAGATGGCTAGACGTGACTGCGAGGGAAGGGAAGGCAGCACTGCAGAGTGCCGTTTCAGCTTTCAAGTCTTGTGCTCCCAGGATCTACATGCCATTTCTTGGATGTGGTTTGCCCCGAGGGCAATCTCAACAGCTGTGAAGTTTCAGCAGATGAACAATGTAGTTTTCAATAAATTTCACAAAGCAAACGAAAGGATTTTAACTCATTCATGCTAGCCCACTTTTGGTCTGAAGGCTTTTCCGGACCTGAATCCATTCACATCATGAGTGTTTCCCATTTGAACCCCAGGGCCTGACTGCTGGAGCACACCAGAGCTAGACTGCTCTGCTCCGGCTTTCCGGACAGCTCTTCCCCGTCAGAAGAGGCTTCTCTCAGCCATGCCCATGGGTCCTGGGAGGTGTAGGTGCACCTCTGCATTTACCTGTGCCACTTAAACCCACCCTGGTGACCCGCGGGTGGAGGAAGGTACCAAACATGGAATGTGGATGCTCTCACCTCCTCGTGGGGAAAGAGGAGGTGGTCGAAAGGGAACTTTTCCAAATCTCTTCCCCAGTGGCAGCTGCATCTCAGAGCTTCAATTTCCTTTGTATTCACACATGCAGAAGCAGGGCTTGCACACTCGGAGGCATGTTCTGATCCCAGCTGAAGGCTGATGCCATTAGTTGCAACTGAAAGAAGGGCTTTTGCGTCCCAAAATTCCTCAGTCCTAGCCAGGAAACTACCTCTTCCAAAACACCTCTAATGTATCCTCAGATCATGAGGATGACAATTACTGTGAGTTCTGTGAATTTACCTGCTACATACGGGACAAGATGGCACACCTGAGCCCACAGATTTTGTTTTGTTTTCTTCATGGCTGCAGAGCACCCCATAAGCAGTGCAGCTAAAAAGCCAGCGCAGGTTGGTTTGGTGCATGTCTGGAGGATCTGAGCAATGAGACAGTGCCCTTCGCTGCCTCTCCTCTGGCTGAGATCTGCCAGGCGGTTTCAGGGAGTCCAAAGCTGCGAGCTCACACCCCTTGCAGGAGGTAAGAGCGCTGAGCGGGTCCTGGAGGGATCTCACACCTTTACAGGCTTCCTGCTTTACCTGTGCTGTCCCGGTCGATGGGCTTGAGGCTTGGCATTTCCTTCTCATCCAAATGTCTACCCGGAGGCTGTTTCCCTCCACTCTTGCACAGCTGCTCCCTAGCTGGTCTGGTTTTCCCCCCCTGCCTTTTGCAGACACACAGCAAACATCTCTGGAGAGCTGCGCTCGGTGGTTCCCCAAGGACAGCTCTGAGGGGGGTGCTGATGGCTCCAAGGTGTCTGTAGTAAAACAACACGTAAGCAAATACGGAAGCAAGCATGGGGTCTGTGTGTAAGGCAGAGGCATCTGTGACTTTTTAGGAGGCTGTTAGCACCAATCCATGAACAGCTACTGCTTTGAACTAGATTATTACAGTAACTACCTTCCCCCATCTCCCCCTTCCCAAGAAAAGACATAGCCCGTACGGCAGCCGGAGAGATCTTGTGCGATTCTGCAGCCTCTCCATAAACAGTTCACAGCCACCTGCGATTCGGGATCCTTTGTCTCAGCTCTCCAAAATGTCTCATGAGTTTTAATCACCACGTTGCTCTCCCTGCCCTACTGAGGCTGTCCAGCCATCAGCTTCCAACACCTCTTCTCAGCTGGAAGCTAAATACTGGAGCCCATCTTCTCTTTCCTCTGTAGAAGAACCTGGTGGTGTCTCCTCTTCACATGGAGGGTCAATATCCCCTGCAAATGCACAAGGAAGCCCGGTTGTGCACTCCGTTTTGTGATGATTGCCGCTGAAATGCTCTTCTTTCAGCTGCAGCCTCCACCATAGAGTGCTGAGCTCAATGCAGACACCATCCATGGGCTCCTCAACAGGAACAGTGCATGCATCCTCTTCTGCAGGAACAGCCTGGCCTTTGCAAAATCAGTGGTCTGAGCAAACACCGGAGCTCTCTGCAAAGGCCGGGCACTGTGTCTGCCGTGCTGCATTCATTCTCAGCCTTGTGCAAGCTCTCGTGGTGCTCCTTTTAGACCGTTCTTCGGAATCTTCAGTTTGGCCTCTGGGTGCTTCCCTGGATCTGAGGCTTCTACATTGAGTTTGGGATAATGCAGTCTCAGAGTTCAGCAATTGCTGTCTAAGAGAAAGTGGAAAAACATCTTGGGACTCAAGCTCTGCCACAGTCTGGCAGCCAATTTATTGCAGTGACATTTGTTAGTGGCAGCGCAGCGTGGGTCACAGATGCGTCCTTCCCCACAGCATCCAGGGTAGCATGAACTCCGAATTGCAGGGCACTGCATCACTGCTGCATAAACTTAACTGTAGTGAGAGGCACTTTGCATCCCAATGGGAGCCAAGAGAGCACTCACACCAACCGAAACCCATACGTCCGTGATCTCTCTTCCCGGTTATCTCCTCTGCGCTGAGTTTGCTTGCTCTCCTGTCATTCTTCTCTCCTGGCTCGCATCCTTACTGCTTTCACGTGACTTCATTCAGTCAGAGCCCACAGCACTGCCCTGATGCTGGGCAGATGCCACGCAGATGCCTATTTCTGCTCAGCCGGCACCAACCAGCCCAGCTGCTTCCCTGCCATGAGCACAGCCGCCCTCTGGTCCCACCGAGATGCAGGGAACGCTCTCTCCTTGCTACTGCTGGCCCTGGCTTGCCAAGCTGGCCTGCACATCCCAGGGATGGACACCTTCAACTCATCATGGGAAAAGCACGCTGTAGGATGATGCCAGAGCAATGCGGAGGGGCAGGAGGGTCCCGGCAGCAGTGAGGCTGAGCCGAGAGGGGCTGGGGGAGTAGTACCTGTTCCAGGGAGGTGAGTTCAGCAGCATTTGCTGAGGAGGGGGGAGAGGGTCTTGGCTGCTCTGAGCAGGAACGTGTATGAAGAAAAGCCTCGACCCACACCCTGAATTCCACAGCTCGGCTCCGGGGACAGGGGGAGGGAGAGAGGACAGGATGGGACATTTCCAGCAGACCCGCGACTTGTTTGTAAAAGCCTCATCTCACCAGCCCTGCCTGCCTCCTCCCCCATCACCTCCACTGCTCACACTGCGGTTTATTAACGCAGTCCCCCTTAGGCTAGAGGGAATCACATCCCAGGAGACATTCCAGTCTCAGCTCGGCTTCGGAGGGGATCACAGGGAGCCAAGGGTGGGGGGCGTTTCACCAGGACGTTTCATTTGCAGAGAGCTGGCAGGTCGAAAGCGCTGCAAGACGGCACTAGCAGCCTCCTTATCAGACACCGAGCAGCCGCAGGCTGAAGTCGAGTCTCTGCTCGGCTCTGTATCTCCCAGTCATTTCTGCTTTGTCCAGGCTGCTGGCTGGAAGCTCTCAACCTGGGCTTTGCTTGGTGGTGGGTGCACGGCCGGGCACAGGGAATCTGGGCAGGGAGTCTCGCCCTTTTGCTCAGGCGATGAACACAACTGTTGGCAACGTGCAGCCGGGTCCAGGCTGCCGCAGGGGCTCAGCTGGGGGTCAGCACCCTTCCCCGAGCACCAACAGGGCCTCAACCGCCAGCTCCTCGCAGGCGTCGCGCTCTGCACCAGTCGGGGCCGACACCTCTCGCCAGGAATGGGAGCTGGCTCCCCAGCGTCTGGCTCCTCAGGTGAATTGTGGTGTGCCCTGAGCCTATGCCAGGAAAATGCCAGCAGACGAAACTCCGTCTCAGGCCAAGAGACACGAAGACGGATGTGTTTTCCTTGCCTAGCTTATCTCGCAGGCAGCGCTTCGCCCCGGGAGCCCGGCACTGTTTGTGTGCGCTCGGCTCCTGGCACGGGGGCAGGATATGATTAGACAACAAACTCTGTGGCGTACCTCTCCCGGGGCTGCAGCCTGCCCCTGCCCTGCCGAGACCACGGCCCAGCAGGGAGTTGCTTCTCGGGGGCCAAATCCCAGGGCTGGCTGCAGCTGCACCACGGCTGATGGGGGAGAAGGGGGAGGAAAAGCCGCACGACCCCGCAGCTGCTCGGGCACCACGTGAGCTGCCGTGCGAGCTACACGGGGGGACAGGGCTGCGGCTGCCTTAGCTGTTCCCCTGGAGACCCGCTCCTGGACTGGACCCCTGCGCAGATGCAGGACAGTCCTGCCACCAGCTCGCTTGTTCCTAGGTTGGAGGAGGCAGCAGTGGCTGCCCAGCAGCCCTGCAGGTAGTCGTGCACTCAGCCCAGGGGCTCAGCTCTACGTGTGCCCCTTGGTTTCGTAAGGGCAGTACACTAGGCAGATCCCAACCTCGTCAGACTCTGCACCGCTGGGTTCAACCCAGAATTAAGGTCAAGGAAGGGGGTTTTTTGAAGGCAAACCCAAATGAATGCAAAATAAGTAGTAGTGGATCAAGCAAAACTTTATGGAAATTCATAGTGAGACTGTTGCGCTGGCGTAGTTAAGCTGAAGTCTGGAAAAAAATCAAAACATTTTATTTTGGCATTTTCAAAGCGTACTGTTTGGATCCAGGACGGCCTGCACAATTCCAGCCATTTTCATTTAAAATATTTTAAAAAGCTAAAAAGAGCTTTGAAGCATAGCATTTTGCTGACTAACAGACATTTTTACATCTTACTTTACTTTACATGTTACTTTACCTTTCCACCTGTGAGTCGAGGCCCAAAGGCGAAATTTGCCCTAACTCTATGTCCTCTTCTTGCCCCCTCCCCATGCCCATGCTTTGGGCTGCCAGCTGAGGAGGAGAACCGGGTAATTCAAGGCCTGTTGGAGAAATACTCCTGATCCCTGGTATTTACAAGGGCAGTTCACTGTGCATGACCCCCAGCCTTGTTTGTACCTACCTCCACCTGTACAAACACCCGCTTTGGCTGCCCAGGAGAAAACAAGATGCCAGGGCCAAAGAAAAGGGGAATCCCGAAAGCAAGAGGGTGAGAACTGAGACTTGCCTGATGAGGATGTGTCCCTGTTCGTCACCCACTGAGCAGTGATGCTGGAGACATCAATTCATGAGGCCATCACCTACAGAGAGAAGAGGAAAGACATTAGAGGAGAGAAATCAGTTTCTCTGTCCTGGGGATTTGGCTTCTGGACCCTCTTCCAGCTGCTCAGGGAAACACCCAGGAGGTGTAAAGCTCCATGCTGACTTTGCAGGGAACCTAAAACCAGGTCCCCAGCCACACAGAATACAGCTGTGAAAGTCACACCAGGGAGGTGGCAGGAAACAAAGAACTTTGGACAGACAGGCTTAATCCATTTAAATTCAGTTTCTCTCTCACTTCCTCTCCTTTCCCCTGAGCTCTCATCAGAGACCTCTTCCCCCACCTCCTCTCAGTCCCAAGTGCCTTACACAGCAGTTTCTCACCCAAATGGCCCATGAACTGAAAGAGTTATTCCACCTCTTTTCTGCTCACAACAGAGCAGAATCGGACCCGGCGTTCCCTTCCTCCCTCTTGCACAGTCCCTTTCTACCAAACACCTGCTGGGGAGGGGGCTGCTGAGAGATATGAGTCCCCCCACTGGTGATTCCTGTTGAGTCTTACATCACAATGCCGCTTCGCCTGCCCAGGCGTTCACAAGGTCCCTCCTTGCTGGAAAACCTGAGGGGAGTGGAAGGAGAGCTAACACATGTGGCCAGGAGGACTTGGAAAACCCATGACAGCTCTGCCGCTTGCTGGGACTGGAAGGCATTGAGGCAGATGCCGAGCAAGAAGAGTCAGGCATGGGGATGCTGTATCAGCAACATTAGTGACTGGCAGGACCTCCTGATCACAAAGGCTTCTACTGAGCTCCTTGCAGCCATCACGAGATCCCTGAACCCCAAATTTGGCTCCAGCCTGGCAGGAGCTGCAGGAAAGCAAGCAGACAGCGTCTGCACTGAGAGATGTCAGGCTGTCAGTGCTCCGGGGCTGGGGTGGGAGCCCTGTGCTCATCTGCCAGCAGCCTCTGTACATTCAGCAAGCTGCAGATTGAGGTAGGGATGAAGGCTGCATGGACAGACAGCGGCTGAGAGACCTCCCAGCACAGGAGCGCTAGCAAAAAAGACTTCTGCAAGGCTGCGCGTAGGGCTCTCTGCACAAGGTGGGCACGCAAGCCCCCAGCCCACCCAGTGGGCCATTTTCCTGCTGCTAAACATCTACTTGCTGGGCTGGGAAATATTTGTAATCCCAAACACACCATGCACTTTCTTTTGTGTTAAGTGCCTTGGCAGAAGCCAGCAGTTCTCACACGCGGTCCCATCTCTGCAAGGACTGTGTTTCCCAGAACACCCCCTTCAAAAGTCTCCCTTTATTAGGAAGAGCCAAACTGCCTGTCGCTGCCTCGCAGGCTGCTCCCACGCCTCTCCCCACTTCCCCAGGGCATCAACAGGCTCCACTGCCATGGGCTGGAAGGCACCGAGCTCCCAGAGACACCAGCATTCAAAGACACGACACTAAAGAAAAGAGAGACAAAGGCAGGAAAGCTTTTCTCGCTGGGACCCAGCTGTCTGGCTCAGAGCAAGGCAAGAAAGTAGGATCTGCTCTGCATTCCCCAGGCACAGCCAGAATAGCAGGAGAAGGGTAAATTCCACAATGTAAAGTCTGACCCCCGTGAACACCAGCTCCTTGCTTCTTCCCTTTTGCTTCTTCCCTCCTTCCCTTTCCCCTCTTACAAGTAAGGCCTAGGCGATACGCCAAACACACTCCTCTGGTGTGGGGACATCTCACTAACAGCCCACGAGCTAGGCACTGCAGCACCTTCCAAGCACGGTCACGAGCAGGCTCTTTCTTCTCGCATCTGCTTACCGTACCCAGTATTTACATCCTCAGTATGGTTCCCATAAAACAAAACATGAACAACTGATCACAGACAAATAAAACAGTAATACAGTCCGGGATGTCAGGAAGCCTTACCCACTCCCTGCACACCAGCCCAGGCAGCTGGAGATCAAAGTTTTCTTATTTGCATACATTTCTTGAAACAATTTGCAGCTAAACTCTGTCTGCTGAGGGGATGCTGACACAGTCCAGGGCTTCTCCCATAGAAACACGAACCGAGAAACCAGATCTGTACATTGCTGCCTCCATCTCCAGGTGGCTGAGCAGATGGAGGCTTTGGCATCTCCAAAATGGGGAGCTGCTCCCTTCCTTCCCCTCCCTCAGCATCCCGCACAGGGAAAGCCTTCTTGCAAATGGTAAGCGAAGGCTGGGCACGCACAGATGGCTTCAGCAGAGCCCCGCACGGGCAAAGCAGGGATGCGGGGACATAAAACCCAGAGATGAGTGGGGACTGGGAGGTCTAAGAGGTTTGTGGCACCCCTAGGCGGGAGAGGCGAAAGACACCTTTAAACCGACCCCTTCAAAGCCGTCCCAACCCAGACGGAAACCAGTTGCAGGACTGGAAGCACTGACACCGGCCCTAGGTCATTCCAACCGCTGGAATATCATCCCCCGGGGAGAAATCCAGGGCCTCGGGGACCTCCACAACCTGCTCCGGGGGGGGGGGGGGGCGGGACCCGGTTGCACAGGGACCAGGGACGGGCAGGCGCGGGAGGGGGGTCCCGACCGGCCCGCCCCGCTCCGCCCCGCCGCCCCCGGCGGCGGGGCGGAGCGGGGCGGGCCGGTCGGGACCCCCCTCCCGCGATGCCGGCGGGCCGTGTCCCCCCGGCCCGTAGAGCCGCGGCTCGGGGAGAACAAAAGGCAGGAGCGGGAGGAGGCGCGGGGAGGAGGAGGAGGAGGAGGAGGAGGAGGAGGGCAGGCGGCCACGGAGCGGGGAAGGGGAGGGGGGGGGGGGGGGGGATGGAGAAATAAAAGGCTCAGCGGGGGGACACCCCCCCCCGCCTCCGCCCCATGTCCGAGCCCGCTCCGCCGCCCGGCATGGTCCGTCCGCCGCTGCCCGCCGCCGCCGCTTTGCTGGCCGCCGCTTTGCTGCACTGCGCGCCCGCCGCGCCCGCCCGCCGCCACAAACCGGTGAGTCGGGACCACCCGGTGCCTCTCTCTCGCCGGTGTTCCGTATCCCCCCTCCGTCGAGCCCCGAGGCTCTCCGGTACGGCTCCGAGGGGAGCATCCCCATCCCCCCCCCCCCCCCCTCCCCAAAGCCGCTCTCGGGATGCCGGTACGGGCAGCGATGCGCTGCCGGGAGTCACCGGCCGGGGGACGATGTCCCAGCGGTGCCCCCCGAGGTCCTCGGGCTCCTCTTGGCACGTTAGGCAAGTTTTCACAAGCGTGCTCCCTTCTGCGGAGCCAGCAAGGGAAAACCAGGGAGCGGGACGAGGAGGGTTTACGAGAGGACACGGGATCCCCCCTTCCTTTAAAGGCAGCAGAGCACTCGCTGCCTGCTAATAATACCACCCCCCCACCCCCCCGCATGCTGTGCTGGCAATTCCGAGAAGTGTTACGGGGAGACGAGGCTAAAGGGATGAATCAAACGCGCAGGCAAGAGGGGAGCAGCGGAGCTCTTTTTCTTCCCGCACATGCCTGCCAGATCCCAGCACCTGGGATGGAGCTGCGAGCAGCAGGGACGGCCGCTGCCGGAGAAGAGCAGCGGATTGCGAGGGATTTCGGGGGACGGGAGAAGACAGAGAGCTCCTTGTGCTGGGAATGTGTGCGTGCGTAATTGGGTTATTATATACATGCGCTTCGCTAGTGTGCCATAAAATAATGACAGAGCAAATGCCCAGTAGCAGCCCAAGGGGATTAGTTCAGGTTCTGCCGATGGTTTTATTATCAGCTCTGTCATCTGAGTACTTTCCAACTTGGCTGCTAAATATGCTGTGGGCTGGGACTTGGCACTGAGCAGCCTTGGCCCCCAAAGTGCTTGTATTATTCCAAACGAAATGTCACTGCGCTTCGCTCCGCTCTGCCTCTGAGGAAGGTGAGGCCGAGCACTCGGGCGGTGGCACTCTGCACCCCAGTTATGACACCGCTCGGCGGATTTCATCCCCATCTGAACGCAGCAAGCGGCGGGCTGGGAGGGCAGAGCTCCACCTGCGTAAAGCCGGAGACCGCTGGTTCCTGTGAGGACGCTGGCTGGGCTCTGCCGTGTGCAGGCTGTGAAGCTGCTGCTCCCGGAGGGACCTCCGTGGCCTCTGGTCCCGGTCTTGCTGCCAGCAAGGACCTGTGTGGGATCCCCGGGGAAGGGAGAGCCAGCCTGGGTTCCGCACCGTCTGAACGTGGGTCTGGTCCAGCTGCAACGTGCACCGTTCGTTTCCTTTTGCCGGTGCTTGCATCTGCTGACTGACTGCAGAGATTGCTGGGGCTCATCTGCATTGGCCAGTACCCCTTGAATGGGGGGAATACACCAAACTGCTGAAGAGCACAGAGTTAATGCAGGGGTCCAGGTCTGCCCAGGCTCCTGGTCCATCTAAGCCACCATCACACTCCTGAAGAAGGTCCCCCCAGTTCTCAGTCCACTGCCCAGAGATGGTTTCTTCCTCATCCCAGGCTAATGCTCTCCATCGTGAGTGCTAATACTTTCCTCTTGGCTGGAGTAACTCCAGGTGATGCTCCTACAGGTATGTTTTGTTCAGGAACACCTTGTGCTTGTGTGTTTGACCAGCCATGTGGAGCTCGGGGTTTCAGATCAATATATTTCACTCAGTCTTTGCAGAGGCAGTGGCTGCATTGGTTTGGGGTTGGAAATGGACAGATGATTTCCCATCCTTTCAAATAGCAGTTCTCTCATCCCAAATAGCTGCTCTTTTGGGTTGCTTATCTGGTGTCTAGGCTTCTGAAGGTTATTCTACTGCCTCTGAGGTAAAGCCAGCATCACGGTGGTTGCTCTTACACATAACGTAAGTTGACAGCAGCGCACCCCATTCCTCTCCTGGCTAGGGTACGGATGTCAGCGCAGAACGGCTGAAGTGGGATTGCTGGGCTGACAGTGGCCCACACGTACCACTCTCTACCCTCTCTAGAGAGCTCTGCCATGCCATCGCATCTTCACTTCTCTGGCTACTTTAAGTCTCTCTGCACAGAGAGATGTTCCCTGTGTCTAACAGCAGCTAAACCTTTTGCTGTCGGGTGATGAATGAGAAAGGAGCTGAGGGGCTGAACGGGGAAAAGAGACTTGCACTCCTACAAGACAGACAACGGTGACTTCCTTGAGCTGTGCTAGTAGATGGGGTGGCCAAGGACCACCCTAAGGCGCTGCAGGATGCTGCACCATGGCTGTTTGGTGCTCCAGTAACAAGTCACAATAGCAGTAACTGAGGGGGGAGGGAATCAAGGGCTAAGATTCATTTTAAAGCCAGGCTACACAGGGCAAGTTGCAGAAGGACCTGTGTTTTTTGTAGCAAACCCTGTAGATCTCCTTGACTTTTACATTAACGCCGAAAGAAAGAAAGAAAGAGAAAACTGAGAGCAGAATACAGGCTGTGTCTGGTGTCCACTGTAAAACTTGAGAACAAAAGATCTGCAGTCCTCGGGGCAGTGCACGCGCAGACATTGAATTCCTGCATTGCTTTCGGCTCCCCTGGGAAATCAAAGTCAGTCCATTTGCTGGGAAACTCTTTCTCAGTGGAGAAGTGGTGGGCACCCTCCCAGCTGCCAGCATAATCCCTCGGGAGCCATATCCTGTAGCTCTCACCCTGAACCCAGCAGGTTCCCCGCTGGAAGCATGGTGCTGCCTTCCCCGCAGCCCCGGGAGGCCGCCTGTCTTGCTGAGGGCTCAGGCAGCTCCCACAGGAAGGGTTTGATTTGCACTCTTTGGTTTGGCTATTTAAAAACTGCAGTGAGCGTTGGGGTAATTTTAGGCATGTTTATCCTCCGCTCTGGGAGAGACTCAAGACACATGTAAGCAGTTATTCTCAGCGGGTTTGCTGTGTTAGTGCTTTCACATGCAACACACATGCACACCCTGCAGTGTGGCAAGACTTGGGGTGTGCAGCTGGCAAAGCGGACCGGGAAGGGAGAAGAGAGCAGGGAGGAGGGAAGCACTTTGGGGAGGATCCCTCACTCCAGCTGATGCTGCGCTTCACTTGCTTCACCCATGCGTATCCCTCCCTGGCACCCTAAGTTGGGGGCCTCAGCAGAGGAAGGGTGCACTGTGTAGGTCTTGCTTAAAAAGAATCTTCTGTGGAAAAATTGTCCTGCAGACACTGTCAGCTCTTTCCTACTAATCCCAAATACTCGGACAGGTAAATGAAGTGTTCCTGGATATTCTTACACTGGGGATGGCTCAGCCTGTAACGTGAATGGAAGCACTGCTGAGTCTGCACATAACTGTCCAGCAAAATGAAAAGCAGAGCACTTCAGGGGTTCACTGAGGGCCAAAGACATGTTTTTAGAGGTTCACTGAGATCCTGGTGCAGATGAGACCCACAAGGACAGACAGGTGACCGCACCTTCTCCTTTTAGTGGAATTTGGGCAGGAGAGACATCACCGTCTCACAAAAGTGGCTCTGTGAAAATTAGCGAAGAGGGAAAACCCCCCAGACATCTCCAGGACTTTGGGCAGCGGGAGAGTGCTTGTCTTGTGGGTTTGGAGATCCCAGCCTACACATCTGAGCAGCATACGCTCCCCAAGGGTAGAACATCCACCCATAGCTCTGGAGAAGGCTGCGCAGCGCCAGGTGGCCGTACTCAGTGGGAGATGTCCTGGCTGTTGTCCTTGGGCTGGGCACCGGTAGCTCATTGCTCACCTTAGTTTAGATGTAATTGCACAATGAACAAAACTTTTCAACCCCCTTCCTCCTCCGCCTGGAGTGTGCCACAACCTAGAGCGGTTTCTTGGTTTCAAGGGAATTTCTAGGTCATCAGATTAAGGGCTCTTGAAACCTTTTGCTATCCTGGCATCCTGGGGCTTGTTTGCTTTGTAAGTACGCCTGTTTCTGGCAAACTGTTGCTTGGGTGACACCAGCAGCTTGGTTGTGGTGTTGATGGACTAGACTCACAAACTGTCACGTAATTAAAGTGTCTGATAATAAAAATAGTCCTGCAGTGTTTATTCATTTGCTTTCTCTTGTTACATCACAGCCTGGGTCTTCTCATTCTGTCTGTGGGCATAAACATTTGCAGTCCATAATGTTTTATGTTCCACGTTGCTTAGGAAAAATAAACATTTTCCTTTTTTCGTTGCCAACAACAACTACCCCTAAATAATCCGGAAACAAACTGTCAGGCCCCAGGAGGTAGTGCTTCATGGTGCCACGGAGTATGGGAAGTGAGTGGAGAGGAACCTCCAACTGTGTATGCACGGCCAGGCACTGCAGCACCTCCCATTTGGCCTCATTTGGCCAAAGTTTGGCCTCAGCCTTTGCGTTCTCCCAGGCTCTGTCTGCAGTGGGACCAGGCTGCAGCCCAGCATGAAGGACCCAGTCCTGTAGCAGAAGTATTTTGTGTAAGCAAAGAATTCATAGTTAGAGGGGTTGGGAAATTCTGCCTTTTTTGGGGAGAGGTAGGATCAATAAATCTGGTGGCTTTGCCTAGACATTGTTTCCACTGAGTTTCCATTGTTTCCACTAACAGTGCCTTGACCAGGAGCACGCTTAGCTCAGGGTGTGACCAGACTACAAACATAATCTGTTTCTGCCATGAAATTTCACCTGCAGCATTAGCACCTTCTGAGGCCAGCCTGCTTCTGGGACACAACCTGACTAGAGTGGAGCTGGCTCCAGTTTTACCACTAACTATCAGCTGTAGCTGCACTTTCAAATCCAACCCCTGCAAATCCATGCTGGGCTGAGGGGCAGGCTGGCCAAAAAGCTGGCCATGGTACTCTGTGCATCAGGACAACAGTGCTGATCTCAGGCAGGAATATTGCTGCAGCCTGTTAAGGGGTGCAGAGCCCCTGGGGCTGCCACCTGACAGTGGACGGAAATGGGGTGAGAGAACTGTCTTACTTGAGAACTGCAGGAGAAGGCATCTCTGCTCTCCTTCCCCACATGTTGAACTAAGCACAGGAGTGCTCCGAGGTGCAGGCTCATAGCTGGGAGGAGGATAATGCTACTAGCCAAAGAGGCAGCAAACACCAGGGTCTCGACAAACACTCTGAGTAACAGAAGGAGAAAGCAGGGAGAAACGGAAAAGCAGCAGCAGAAGGGACAGGGAGGTGGGGAGAAAGCCCATGAGCTCATCCCCTAGCAGAGGAGGAAACAGCCCCCAGTGACAGGGGAAGTATCCAAGACTGATGGGATTCGCGTTGTAACTTGTCCAGTCGCTCCCGTCTGACAGGGAGAGGGGTCTTCTTTCATGTCCGTGCTGCAGAAGCAAGCAGGAGCCCAGGTAATTAGGTACACAACAGGGGAGACAAGTTTAAGTTCAGGGCAGGCAGCAGAGGATGGACCCAGGCAGAGGAGAGCACTGGTTTTGTCAGTACCAGGCACTGGCCTCACTCTTGAGGTTATTTATACACAGCGTTGCTGATACTCCACTGTGCTGCTCCGGCTGCTTCTCCTCCTGGGAGGCTCTGGAAGGCGAGTGCTGCCCAACACAATGAGGTTAAAGATGCTCCTGGCTCCTCGGGATGGCTGGAACACTTCCTGGGATGCTTGGCCGGTGTTCATCTGGCCCCAGCAGACCCAGAAGTGATGGCTGTTGTATCACAGCACTTGAGGGCTGATAAAGCTGCGAGGAACTGAGTGGGCAGTCTGTACCTCCGCTGTGGTTTCTGCTCTCCCATGGGATCTGTCCTTTCCCTCCTGTTCCCTCTCAGCCTTTTGGTCACAAGGCTGCAGGAAGAGGCACTTTCTTTGTGAGGAGCTGTGGCCAGCCTGCAGCACAGCCCTCTGTGTGTATAGCTTTGCTCCTCTGTGCTCGTGTTGTGCAGAGATTTTGCTGCTCAGTCTCTATTGCAAAGCGCTGGCCTCTTCCCTTAGCTAAGAACTGTCTGTTCCCATGCGCAGCTGCCACCCCTGACTGCAGGTTATACTGGGAAGGGCAGTGCAAGTGGCTGCACACCCTTAGCCAGAGGCTCAGATCTGGCTCTGCACTCAGCTAGTCTGAACGCCTGCCCTGGGTTGCAGGGATTTTCCTTTGCTTTTGTCTTCGGTAATCGTTTCCCCTCTGGTGGTGGGATGGGAGGAGTGGGGATGCCCCGATCAGACCCGTTACCCAGCAGCCAGTGCCCTCCTCATCCTCTCTTCACAGGTCTGTACTAGCTTCAGCAGCAGCACAGCCCTAAGCAAACCCCTAAGCATACAGTTGGGGCATTATACCACAGCTCCGGAGAACAAAGCAGGATCTCCCCAGGAGAGGGTGGCTTCAGTGCTGCGTGGGAAGGATGCAACCTTAGCAAGAGGACACGAGAGGACACATTATCTAAGCCTTGGGAAGTGCCTGCAGCGAGGTGTGTCCAGCCAAGGAGACTGAAATCTCTAGCCTGACGTGTCTCCTGAGCATTGTTTGGCAAGTGGTTTCTGCCCGTCACATTTCCCTTGCCGGCTGCGCCTGCAGTGGCATTTTCCAGCCCTTTCCTGCCATGGTGCTAATGTCGGTGCAGTGACGACAGGGAGAGACTCGCTGTTTGTCTAGGGGCACAGTGAGCACACGGGGCAGCAGGGCAGGTCTTGCCTCCTGCTTCCACCCAGTGCCGTTCGCAGGGTCACGCTGTGTCCCCTCCCAGGGCCTGCTCTCAGCAGAGGGCAGGCAGGCAGGAGCAGGGAGGCTCCTGCCTAAGGCAGGGTGGGGTTTGGATGGCTGGAAGCTGGGATCCAGGCCAGTGGCCTTGAGGTAACCAAAGAGGAGAGAGAAAACCTACCTCTGGTCTGCCTCTGAACATGGAATCCCTGGGGGCCAGAAGAAAACAGGCAGTTCCTCCTCTTTCTGCTCCTGCTCGGAGGAAAGTGATAATCTCCAGTTTATGCCAGTGCCCCCAGCTGGTAAGGCAACAACTGGCCTTCCCAGGAGACCGGGGCAGGGGGGGTGTGTGTGCGCGCGCACGCGCTTAGCATAGGCAAGACAAAAAAACAGCAGCAAGCCCATCTGGGTCAGCCTCAGCCTGCTCACCTACCTGGGCAACTCCTGAGGGTTTCCCAGTGCTCCCAGTTCCACAGCAAGGGCTCTCTCCAGGGTCCATCTCTACTCTCCCCATGTGCCTTGGAGCAGCTGTCCTGCACCTCCTGGTCCTGGGAAACCAGACACATTCATCACCCCATGTCCTCGGGCGACAGGACCTGCCTCTGGTGGCAGTGGGTGCTCTTGAGCGCACCCAGGAGCAAGGAACCGAGTGGCCCTCCAGGCTGGGCTTTGGTGACACAGCTGCCATCATATGCTTGGCAGAGGGTCTCATCAGGGCTGCGAGCAAGGTGTTGGCCAGGATATGAACCTTATCAGCTCCTCCTGCCAGCTGTCCTTCACAGATGCTAGCTGCCAGCTCAGGCAGGGTGTCAGGCAGCTCGCAGAGAGCTCCTCTTAGAGAGACAGGTACCTCTGACCGGGCAGGGCTCCAGCATTCAGCAGGAGCAGCCTGCTGCAGACTCCCCTGGGACAGGCCAGCTTGTACTCCATCCTTCCACTAAAACACTGGATGGATTCTTAGTGCCATGGCTGGTGGCTTGGGTAGGCTTTGCTCTTCAGGATGTAAAATGACTATCTCTCTTTGCATGTGTTGATGGTGCAGTTCCCGTGGTGTGTGAAAGTGCACTGGGACACCAGGATTGGGTTGATGGTTTCTAAGGCAAAGGCTGGCAGGTGCCAAGCCACCAAGGTTGTCCATCTGGCTGGGGAGGACAAGTTGGCAGGCTGGAGTGGTGACAGACACACGAAAAGCCGGACACCTAAACTGCACCTTGTGTGACCTCCCTGGCTCCTTTTTCCATCTGTGCATCGCTCAGAGGCACAGGGCCACTGCAGAGCTGGGAGCTCAGTAGCGGAATTAATGCCAAGGGCTTCACACTTCATTCCAGCCTGCATGAATGGGCTCATTGTAGGGAACAGAGTGGCGGCAGCACGCGGATTACACGGCATCATGGCAGCTCTGGCATCATGCCATCCTGACCTTTGTGTCCCCGGCAGGGCAGCCAGGAGAGCTGGCCTGGAAGAAGGCAGCTCTTTGCAGGGGAAGGAAGGGGACCCCTAAAGCCCTGGAGCCCTGTGGGACAGAGCCTGCTGGTCTGAGTAGAGATGCATCACTGCTGCATCTCAGCTCCTCCTGCTGCTCAAACACCTTTAAATTTGCCTGCACAGAATCAGGCAAAAAAGTCCACATTTGGTCCTCTGGCTTGCATGGTGATGCAGGGACCAAGTGCCTCTCACCCCACATGCCTCACAGCAGGTTGGGGATTATGCTTGGGTTGTGTCATGGTGGCCCCATAGTCCTGCTGTCAGGTGGGAAACCAATGGAAGTCAGCTAATTAGCATTAATTTATGTTGCCAAGAGGAACCGTGCTTTTCCAACTAAGTGTGGGAGACCCCAAGTGATCTTATCCCCAAGCAGAGTCACAGGCGCAGTGAGGCAGGGGGGTATGGTCCTGTGCCTCACTCTGCAGAATCGGTGACCTCAGGCAGCGATAGGGGCTGCAGGGACAGTCACTGCGGCTCTCTGCCCCATGGGCTGGGCTAAGTCACCCCCCAGGCCCATGTGTCCTGCTCTCCAGCTTGTGATGTCCCCTAGCCATGCTGAGAGCCTGCTCACCATGCCAGGACAGCAAGGGGACACTATGGAAGCAACAGCAGGGAGCACAACTGTGTGCTGGGAACTAAAGGCTTCCTCCCATTAATATCACCTCTACCCAAGGGCCAGGAGGGAATAAAGGATTTGGGGCAAAAGGGGAGAATTTTCTCCCTAGTGATTTGTTTTGTTCTTGAAGGGTCTGGTTCTCATCCACTGCTTGCAAAAGCATTTCCTGCCGGCCAGCCGCCAAGGAAAAGCGGACCAAAAATAGCCCAGTGCTTAGGGGGTGCCATGGCATGACACAGTGCCTCCCAGGTACGACCTGGCCTCGGAGCAGCAGAGCCCAGGGAACGGAGGATGTTTGTGGGGAGCAGTTGGTGCCCGAGCAGTGGGGGAACAGCCCCAGGCAGAGGAACTCACCACTGCAGGACTGCTGTGGGCAGATGTTCACTGCTCTGCATCAGGATGTCTCTTCCCAGACACTGAGGTCATGGCTTTGCTTTTCCCTTTTAGGACATGTCTCGAAAGCATCACACCTGGAAGGAGCAGAGTCCTTGGCTGTCTTCCTTGGTGAATGCCGTGGGGACCGGTGTGCCTGCCAAGGGCTTCCCCGTGGGTGCGGATGAGCAGGTGGCACGCTGGAACCCACCCCGCTGCGGCGTGCCGGACCTCCCAGTGTTGCCAGACGGCCAGAACGGGCGGAACCGGCAGAAGCGGTTTGTCCTCTCCGGCGGACGCTGGGACAAGACCGATCTCACCTACAAGTAAGAGAGGCCCGAAAACGGGAGTCAGGCTGGTTTGCTTCTCCCTCCCCAAACCTCTCAGTCTGATGTTCCCTGGAGCGCGGCACGCTGTGATGACCATAAAAGCTGGAGGGCAGCCAGGGGGCAGGGGAGCCACATGCTGAACCACCAGCAGAGTCGTACCCAGCACCTCCACATCCCCTCATGCACACCCTCCCATAAACACAGCTGCCCACCCACCCCTGCCCAAACGCATTCTGCGCAGCCGTTGCATCACCCCTCGCTCAGTCCCGCATCAACACCCCCGTGCACATACAATCACTTCCTTACATCAAACCCCTGACACGTGCCAAGCCGAGCCTCCAACACCAGTCCTCTCGTGCTGTACCTTTGCCCCTACAGCCACCCCTCTGTGGGCTCGCCTCACAGTTTATTTTAAAAAGACCTTTTTATTCAGCTGTTATTGATGTTCCCATAAACACGACTTCAGTGTAAAGTTTTGCCCAAATCACCCCACACATTCTCAATTGCAAATCTGCTCAACAGGCTTGCGGGAGGGTTGTGCTGCCTCCCCAGTTGCCCACAGGGGCATGAGTGGAGAAGTGAGCACACTTGTATGGACCTTGACAGCATGTAAATCATCTTCTGTTTAATTAAATGCAGGAGACAGTTCCTCATAGTGTTAGGGGCCTGTAGATAACAGAAAGGCTTTTTTTTTTTTTTTTTTTTTTGGTCAACAATGTTAAAGAAAGAAACACAGCAGAGATGAACACACACCAACACTGTTAATGGAAGGGAAAGAAAGCTCCATCTGTGGCAGACCTTACAGCCTGCTTATGTTATAGGATGGCAGAAGAGGCAGCAGCAGCTCTGAGTGAGCCCAGGTTTCCAGGGGCAAAAAACGCAGAGATTAAGGAGGAGAAATCACATCACACCACTCCCAGGCACCTCTGTGGGGGTGGACCCACAGGAGACAGACCTGGGAAATGCTGCAGCACTTCAGGAAAACACAGATCTGCAAAGCTCTCCAGAGAGCTCACCTCTGGGCCCACCAGCCAGAGGGTTTCAACACTAATGGCATTTATCTGCTGCACATGTTGTCTGGAAGAGGGTGCCGGGGCAGTGCTTGTATGGACTGGAAATGTTCCGGTGCTGAGAGAGAGTGGCAGCCCTAGTGACGTTGATCCTACAGCTAGTGTCTTCATGACAGCAGTGTCCATGGGACAGCGGCTGATGCTCTCCTCATCCAGTGTCCGTTGCCTTTCAGAATTATCAGGTTCCCGTGGCAACTTGTAAAAACTAAAGTGAGAAGGACCATCGAGGAAGCTTTGAAAGTGTGGAGTGACGTGACCCCGCTGACCTTCACTGAGGTACAGGAGGGACGGGCTGACATCGTCATCGATTTCACAAGGTGAGCATGGTGGGCAGCAGCACCCTCCTCCCAGACAGAGAAGCAGCCTTCCACGCAAGACCCCAAGCCTCTAACCAGAGCAGAGAACTGCCAGCACACAAGTTAGGCACTTAAATGGAGGTTCACTTCTGCTTTCAGACACGGATGTTTTTGGGTTTGTTTTTTTTTGTCAGTTGTGGGCTGCTTGGTGTAAGTGCAGCTGTTCCATGCTGGCTGTGCACAGTACTGTTACTGATCATTCATTAATTTTCCTGGTATATTTACGTTTCTCTGCCCACAGACTGTTTTCCTAAGCGTTTGTTTTGACTTTCCATCTTCAGGTCCTCCATCCTGTCCCTTGACTGAACAACGTAACTGTCTGCCCAAAGACAAATACAGTTTCTTGGTTAAATGAATCTTGGCTCTCAGCCTGAAATTCACTTTTGGCAAAATACGCATGGGGGCAAAGACTTCCCTCTGCTGCGTGTTTGCACAGAACTAATAAAGGCAGTGGAGACCGTCCAAGCAGTGATGCAATTTGCATGCTGTGTATTTGCCTGTGCCTCCTTCAGCTCTCTAAAGTGGCCACGTCTCTCATGGGTTACCTTCATTACTCAACATGGGCTTGGCTTGAGTGAGGACCTGAGGGTTTGGCTGGATTCGCTGCCGGCTGCCCCTCCGCATCCCCCCACCACTCAGCTATGTTGACTTAATCTTGGCTTGAGCAGTCATCTCCTTAATTCTTTAGGCTCCATGATCAGCTCTGGGCTGGAAGCTGAACAGGGGGAGGAGAGAAACATCCCTGAGAAAACATACGAACTCCCCAGGTCTTGGCGTGACCGAGCTCTGCTTCCTCAATGCTTGGTGTGACCAAGCTCTGCTTCCTCAGAAGTGGGTTTGTGGCAATCAGAAGGGCTCCGAGCAGTTGATCTGGACTGGTGGGATGAACTTGGGATGGGAGCGAGAGCTGCTGTCCCCTCCCAGTGGCTCCCCACCTTCGGCCATACAATGCTGTTCACTGGAGGTACGTGACTGTTTGTCTGAGGTGCAACGTGTCTTCCCTCCAGGTACTGGCATGGAGACAACTTGCCTTTTGACGGGCCCGGAGGAATCCTGGCACACGCGTTCTTCCCCAAGACACACCGGGAGGGAGACGTCCATTTTGACTATGATGAGACCTGGACGATTGGGAACAACCTGGGTACGGTACCGTTTCAAGGGGAGCTGTGGACGCTCCAGGATGCTTATCAGTGCGCTTTGAAATTATTCCGTTGTGATGTGAACAGGGGCCCTGTAAAACTGAGAGGCACCAATCATTTTTGTGGTGTGCATTATCGTCTCCCACCACTTACAAGCCTACTGTTAGTACTGAGGTCTTTCCTTGTCATCTTTCAGCCACAGCAAAGCCAGTGTCCAGCAACCAGGACCCTGGCTGCCTGGTGGGCTCCCCCTTTGTGGGGAAAGAAAGAGAGACAGCTCCTCTGCCCAGCTATGTGCCCTGCCACTTGGGAATTGCACCCAGCATTGGCAGGAGCCATTAGAAATAAAGCAAGGGAAGGATGAAGGAAAACTGAGGCTCAAGCACGGGGTGACACAGTTGTCTTCCAAAGGACAGCCTCAGCCCCAGTCCCTGCAAGCGCTCTTCACCATCCGCCCTCAAACAAGTCCATAAAGGGAAACCACCCAGGCTCCAGCTCTGTCCCCGTAGCCTGGGAATGCTCTGACCATAAACAACACCACATCGAGTCAAGACTCTTTTTTTCTTTTTTTTTTCTTCTTTTTGCTAATAATAGATCCAAGCTGGTAGCTCTCTGCTTGGGCACTCAGGGTCTGGTGTCACAGTATCTCATGAGATGCTGCAGTGCCGCCTGGGACCATCTGGATCAGTGCCCAAAGCATCAGTTTCTGCAAGACCCACCAAAATTAACCCAGGTCAGCCCCTCCTCCTCCTTCCCAGTTTATCTACAGGGACAAAGAAACAATCACAAAAGCCCAAGTTAAACCGCTGCCTCTCTGGGGTTTCCCAAACATTTTGCCACGTTCAGGGCTCAGATGGACTCCCCCAAAGTCCACGTCATTGTCAGTTGTACACCAACTTGAATCTCTGCGTCGGGCACAGGACCGCTATGTCTCCGACCCTGCTCATGCTGACCCAAAACGAGAACCAGAGAGCACCAGACCTTTCTGCAGAAGTGTTTCTGCTCTTGAGAGAAAGGTGGGCTCTGCCATTTTTCACCCTCTGTTGGGGCTCCCTGTGTTGTTGAAGAATTTCCTACATTCTCCCACAAAGACAGTGTTGGAGGCAAACCAGAAACTGAAAATGGATGCCAGTTCCCGTCAGAATCCAGCCCTATTCCATGGCCTTTTTTTCCTCCTCTACGTCTTCCATAAATAAATGTTGTAAAAGCTCTTTGCAGCTAATTGCCATTTAATATGCTGAAAAGAGCTTTACAATATAAACATGGATAAATCCTTGACTCAGCTCTCAGTGAGACGGGGAAATCCTTAGCCTCATTTTACAGACGGGAGAGCAGAAGTACAAGGAGGGCTAAGGTGTGCCCTGGGGTCACCCCAGAGCCGTGCAGGAAGCAGGACTCCACGTGGAGGACCTTCTGTGAGGGACACAGGGATGCTGCCCAGCACAGCTCCTTCAGGCGTGCTGTTGTCCACCTCCCCCAGAGAATCTGACAATAGCACAGCTGATCTGCCAACACTGGAAAGCATCAAGTGAGGAGTCTGCCAAGCTAAACAGAAGTGTCTGAAAGTTTGTAATAAATCACTGACATAGAAATCCCACTTTCTCAGCTGACCTAGATGTGTCGATTTAATTGGGTCAGTGCTGTGCAAATTCATCGCTTCAACGTAAAGCTGACCAGCAGAGGAAGACAGGGGCTCACCTTCCCCTCTGCCCTTCCCAGGTGTTCCTCCCAGCTGCATCCCGCCCTGTCCCGTCCCGTCCCGTCCCATCCTGTCCCAGTGCTGAGAAGTGACCTGCTCCCCTGGAGCCAGCAGGGAAATCCTGCTTGGAGCAGCGAGGCTGGCTGACTCACATCCCTGCCCTTCTCATCACTTGGGCTGCAGCTTGGAGGATTTCTGGCTGAGGGAAAGTGAATGAATACGCTGGGACTTGTCAACAACCAGCCCCGCTCAGAAGCTTTGCTGCTTAATATGCCTCTCTTCTAGCTTTCCCTGAAATTCATCAACTTCAAAAATGATCCACTGGAAGCTATACAACACCTGCCAAATGACACATTTTTGCATACTGAAATCGACTTTCCCCCCCCTCCTTTTCTAGATGCTGCAAGGTCATGTATTCCTAAAACGTGATCTCCCATAAATCTACTTGAGTCTGGTGAAGGCAGCCCAGGCCTTGACATTGGATAATTTTTTATGAATTTATTTCTAAATGTCACCTTTTTGCTACAGTCCACACACAAGCAATAAAGGAGCTCCCTCTGCTGTCTGTGTGACAATGGCCATTAGCAAGTTTTAATCCTCACTGACACAGGTATCTTCCACAGTGGATGTGATCTAAGTGGGACCTGATACGCTGCTGCTGTAGCCAACAACTGCTGCAAGGCTGGGTGGACAAAATCTAACCTTACCACCCCGACATCTACTTCTATGGGCCAGACTTCCTCCCCGTGCAAATTTCTTCTACCCAAAAGCACACAGAAAACCCTTTTCTTCCTGATAGCTGGTGGGGTACAGAAGCCCCTGGCGACGGAATTACAAATTACCAACATGCCCAGGCTAGTACTACCTCAGTGTATGAATTCACTCAGAGTGCTCCAGGAAAACCCTGGGAACAACAACCTGTGAGCACTGTAGTCAAGACAGATTTCTCTTTCCTCGCATTAGGCTCCTACAACATACCTCAGTGCATTGTCAGTGGCTGATAATTGGTAGAAGTGAGCCTAGGAGGCAGGCGTCCCCCACACAAGCAGGCAAAAGCATCTTCCATCTTTTCCCTTTGCAGGCACTGACCTTCTCCAAGTGGCTGCTCATGAGTTTGGCCACGTCCTGGGCCTGCAGCACACAGCTGTCTCCAAGTCACTAATGTCTCCTTTCTACATCTTCCGCTACCCACTAAGCCTGAGTGAGGATGACAAGCAAGGTATCCAGTACCTCTACGGGAAACCCAAACTGGATCCCGACCCAACCCCAACTCAGCCTGCAGAGCTGCCCCAGCCAGACCTTGAAACAAATGAGATCACCAACGTGGAGGTGAGTCAACAGCTTGTCCATGTCCTCCTCTAACACCACGGCTGGCACCGTCCTCACCAGGAGGCCAGCAGCAGGCTTACACATGGTTTGGTGTCTGTGCCTTCCACGCATGCTGCTGAGCCCAGGTCTGGACCCCATGGCTGGCACTGCCAGCCAGCCTGGGATGTGCGGGGAGGGGATCTTTGGGCAGCACATACCCAACCAAAACTAGCTGAAAACAGGACAGTTGCATTAGCGACCCACAGAGTTTTGCAGCCCTGGAGCTGTTTGGCCAGGCCGTGCCTGAAGCGAGTGCTGTAGATGCCAGAGGGCAGGGGATCCTGCTGTTGAAACCTCCTTCTGCCTAACCATGCCTGGGAGGTCTTCTTCCGAGCAGCGTCCCTCAGGAACGGGCTGGATTTAAACAGCATTTAGGAAAAGATTCTGCTGCCAGGAGCGGAGAGTGTTAGCAGGCTTTGCTGATGAGACATCTGGAGGATGTATGGTCCTTCTGTGGGCTCAAAGTGAGGGTGGCCAAGTGCGGTGCAGGGTAAAGGCCTGGGCGCAGGGACTTCTCGTCTGTTGAACCCAGCCTGGGCAAGGGGGGGCTCCCACGAGTCCAAGCACCTGACCGACCGTGCTTTGGCAGTCTGTGCAGCCTGATGCCTGCGACACAGCTTTCGAAGCCGCGTCCACCATCCGAGGGGAGCTGTTCTTCTTCAAGTCCCGCTATGTGTGGCGGCTCCGAGCTGGAAAGCTGCAGGATGGCTACCCAGCCCTGGCCTCCCGCCACTGGCAGGGGATCCCCAGCTCTGTCGATGCCTCCTTCGAGGACCCTCTGGGCAATATCTGGTTTTTCCAAGGTAAGAGCTGGGCTGGGATCAGACAGCTCAGAAATGCGTCTTCTTTACCGGGGGGTATTCAGGACCCAACAAGTTCCTGGGAGAAAAAACCTTCTGGGCATCCTCAGCAATCCAGTGATCCTTGCTATTTGTTTCTTTCTCTGTTTAGTTTAAACTTTTTAGCCGATTATTGAGGGAGGAAGAGAGAAGGAGGGGTCACTTTTATTTTAGACACAGCCATGATATCCCATTCTCCTCCTCTGGAACACAAACACTTGTTTTGAGCCTCTGCCCTGGCAATGCTGCAGAGGAGGAGGAAGGAAACACTTGCTCCATCTCCCCAGC
The DNA here is from genome assembly GCF_900496995.4 of Aquila chrysaetos chrysaetos. Classification (NCBI taxonomy): domain Eukaryota; kingdom Metazoa; phylum Chordata; class Aves; order Accipitriformes; family Accipitridae; genus Aquila; species Aquila chrysaetos. The sequence continues at coordinate 39,342,102 of NC_044012.1, forward strand.
TGTCCTTGGAAGCACTGTGCCAGAAGACAGCCCCAGACACTTTCACAGGTTGTGAAACTCCTGAGCCTGTGCCCCCGAGGCCCTGCTCAGGGGATGGACAGCATCTTCTCTGCACCTCAGAGGCCTGGATGCAGAGCTTCTGTAGTACCCCCAGACTGAGCGAGCCTACAGGGGGCTTGTGTGCAGAGCCAGGCAACCTCCTGCCACCACGGGGATTAAAAACCAGTCACCCACAGGGAGCCAAACCTCCTCCTGGCCACTTCTGGAGTTCCAAGACCAGCAACAACCCCTGTTTCAGCTCCACTGTTTTCCTTAATGCTCTTTCCAAGTGTAAATTTAATAGTGGGGATGCAGAATGACGTGGGTGCCCAGCTGCCTTGGGTGTGCATGCCCCGCCTGCGTGCTGTGAGACCGAGTACCAGAAAGCACGCCACATGGCTCTGCAGGCAGTGTTCCTGCATAAACAGATTACTTAGCACCTGACCTGCACACTAGGACTTACAGTGCTAAAATTGGCAGGCTCCTACCATCAGTTAAAATGAGATAAGGGGAAAGTATTACATGCCGTAGGCTAATTACAGAGATTCCCATTTTAATCTAATCTGGAAATATGCTTCCAGTCTGTGTTTCAGCTTGGCAATTTCTTCCTCATTTCTGTAGCTTGCTCCTTTACAGCCGCATGCCCCCTTTATGCCTGTGCATGCCCACATATGTTCTCCTCCAAGCGCCGAGTTTGCAGGGCAGAGGCTGCTCCCTCCAGCCAAGTCTTTTATTATAACTTTCACAAATAGGAGAAAAGACATCTGCTAAAATGGTCCTCCTCGTCCCACCGCTGACACCCTCCAGGTTGGACCGAGGTGGGAAGTCAACTCCTTGCACTGATGGCACTTTGGGCACCTGTCAGTGACAGTGTCCATGATACTGGTGGGGTTTTTGCCTCTCAGGTGCAGCTTTCCCTGGGAACTCTGCCAAGGCACCAGCTGCAGTTGTGCAGTTCACTGCCAAATTATCAGACACCAAAAAGCTTCTGACCCCTTGTCTCCCTTTTCTGTCTCCTTGCCAGATTCTCAGTACTGGATTTATGATGGTGAGAGACGGGTATCTGGTCCCACCCCGACTGTGGAGCTGGGACTCCCTGCATCCCCTGTGCAGGCAGCTCTGGTGTGGGGGGCTGAGAAGAACAAGATCTACATCTTCAGTGGAGGCAACTACTGGCGCTTCAACCCTCACACCCGCCAGGTGGACAACATCTACCCCCGCACCATGGCTGACTGGCGCGGCGTCCCTCCGGAGATAGATGCGGCTTTTCAGGATGAGTTTGGTCAGTGCCAGCAGGGACATGGCCTGCTCTGGGGTGGGTGCTTAGGCTGACACCACTGCCCAGCTGGAAGAACTGGGCAGATTTAGACATTTGGTAGTAGTGGACACTTCCCAGCCGTAGCACACGCCATATAGTGCAGAGAGAAAGGGGCAGCTCCCTCCAGTGGGTAGGGAACTGAGGCTTCTCCCATAAAAGTGAGAAGTTTTATCATTATTCATTGCAACAATCAACAGTTAAGTATCTGATAGAAAGAATTCAAACTTCTGACCAAGAAATGGACACAGAGTCTAGCCAGCTGTTACCTCTCCTGACAAAGAAAGTGATGAGAAGACAGCAGAAACGATGCCCACACTTCAGCCTAGGCAGCTGTCCTGAATGAACAGGCTGCTTTTGGTATTGCCTAGTCCTCCCAGATGTGCCCCATGCTGAAGACAGTATGACAGTGCCACAGAAACACTGGGGACAGCCAGCATGCTTGGGATGACAGGTGTGGTGACTACCTCTTTCCTCCCAGAGGATGCAGTGGCACGGCTCCCCACTGCTTCCAGAGCCTAAATCCCAGGGCAGCTTCCCCACAGTAACAGATGGTCTGCAGCAGGTCTTCACAAGCTCCCTGTCATAGGCCCTGTTCAGCTTCTAGATGTCCTCTGCCCTCTCAGGGCCAGGTCACTACATGGGTACAGCATATTTAAAACCACCAGGCATATAAAATAAAATCCATGCTGTTTTTTCTCCCATCAAAACCAAAACAGTGTGAAAGAACAGTCAGTGTAAGCCACAAGCCTGGGTTCAATGAAAATAATCTAGCAGCATCTCCTGCCTCTTCCAGGCTCTCTTTTGGTACTGCACATGCTACAGCATCAGCTAGACAAAATGCTAGGAAAGAGCTCTGAGCTGCGTGAACCCTGCCTCTTCTAACCCTTCCTCTCTCACCCACAGGTTTTGCCTACTTCCTGAGAGGTCGAGATTACTGGAAGTTCGACCCAGTCCAGGTGAAAGTGCTGGAGGGCTACCCACGCCAGATCAGCCAGGACTTCTTCAGCTGTACACCTTCCTCCAACTCCTTCAGATGAGGGGGATGCCTGTGTCCTCCACACTCCCCTTTCATCACCCTTACCTCCAGCAGCCACACAGAGGGTTCCCTCTGCCATTCCTGGCTTCCTTCCAGGTTCAGCATCTGACACAACAGGTGTCTGTCACAACAAGTGACAAAGTTTACTCCTGTCCAGTTCCAGCAGCCCCAGCTTCAGTTGTTATCAATGTAAAAGCATCTGCCGTGTTCTTTGCAGGCAAGAGCGGCCACTAAACACTTAACGTGGCCACGCTCTTCTAGCAATAGCATCCCAAAAGCCATCAAGCCAGCCTGGATCGGGATCACACTCTCCTAATTAACCCGGACCCCATCCTGTAGAACTGATCCGATGGCATTTCCTATGTTTACATAGCTCCCAACAGCAGCCCTTTGCTGCTCCAGATGTTGGCCTTGGAGGAGGGCTTCCACTGAGATGGCTCCCTTAGCCTTAGCCAGGGGCTTTAAAGGACACAGACTGTACCTGCGGAGGAATGCAGACGTGCGGCTGCTGCCAGGGTCACTTCACCAGGGCTGCCGTGGTGACTGCCAGGACCCTGCCACAGCCCTACTCCCGGTTTTATGTTGTATCACTAGTATGCATTAGGATTTTATACCGATTTGTACATAGACAAGGGGCCCCCTTCCTTCCACGGTGCTGGGTGCCAGTGCTGGACACTGCCCCGTTGCTCCCCGTGCTCATACCGAGTCAGGTTCCCCATCCTGGGTTGCTCACGACTGCACTGATCGGTCTCGCACCACTGTTCCCAGTCCGCCCGGACACCCGGCTGGCGGCTCACTCCGTACAGCCCCGCTCCAGCTCTTTGCACAATCTCGTTGCTACATCACCTTATACCAAAAAAAAAACCAAAAAAACCCCAAAAAACCCAAACCAAAACCCCAAAGGGGCTGCGGCCGGTTTCTTCCCTTTTCACCCGTCGACCCAGCCGTGCCCCTCGCCGTTCCGCGACCCGGGTGACCGGCTGGAGACAGCGAGCGGGCCGCGGGGGGTGACCTGTACCCCAGCCCCGGGGGTCTCGGTGCCGGCCCCTCCTCACGAACGCAGCTGTAAATGTTTGTAGAGCCTGTACAGCCCCTCCTCCGTGCGTACACGTCCCCCCCGTGCGAGTACTCTCTGTATTTATGTACCGCCCCGCGCCAATAAAACGCCTCTTTTCTAACCGCTGCCCGCCCGTCGCCATCCTCCCCTCAGGCGGGACCGCGGGAGGGCGGGACGCGGCGGCGCATGCGCGGAGCGGCGGCTGGAGTAGGCCGCGGCGCCGCCCGTCGTCTTTCCCCTCGCTGCTGCTGCTGCTGCCGCCGCCGCCTCGGGCCCCCCCTCAGGACGCCGGGCGCTCCCGCCGCCCCCCTCCCGCCGCCGCGATGATGATGATGGCGCTGAGCAAGACCTTCGGGCAGAAGCCCGTCAAGTTCCAGCTGGAGGAGGACGGCGAGTTCTACATGATCGGCTCCGAGGTGCGGCCCCGCGCGTCAACGGCGGCCCCGGGGCGGGAAGAGGGCCCGGGGGGAGGCTGCGGGGGTAGCGGGGCGCCGGGCCGGGCTCAGGGTGGGGAAGGGGCTGAGGGGAGTCCTGTCGGGGGGGGGGGGGCAGCGGCCTTCCAGCCCCTGCGGGTCCCCTCGGCCCTTCCCCGCCTGCGGGCGCGGCGGGGGCCCGGGCTCTGCTTGGGGGCCGGACGGTGGGCTCTGCCCGAGAGCCTCAGCCGTGCTGGGACCAGTGCTCCCAGTAAGGGCGGCTCTTGGAGATCCGAACGACGAGTACGTAGAGGCTGGGTCCTCGCCTGATCGCAGCCTGAGGCCTCGCTCCCCCATACTCGCCTTAGGAATTTTTGTAGCACGCTTGTTCGGAGTTTTGGATTATTTCACATGCTGTGAGGTAATTAAGTCCCCATCTAGGCCTTTGTGCTTAGTAACAACACCAAAATCAGCCAGCGCGGCTCCTTCAGCCTTGTGCAAATGAGTCTTGCCAACACATGCCAGGGTGCAGCATTTTAGCACCCGGTGTATATGCTGACACCGTTCGCTCACGCTGAGAGGCTGCTCTGCCTCCCTGAAGACGAGCCTTACTGAAGCAAGAAACACTGGTGCTTCAGCACCAGGGAAGTGACCACAGTTGGAAACTGGAAAAAATGTTTTAGCCCCCTACTTGGTGCGAAAAAGGAAATATTGGGTAAGTTAAATTGCCAGCTGTACAGGTTGAGCAACGGCTGAAGGCCCTTCACATTCTCATGTGAAATGTAAGATTTGAAAGAAGAACTGTAACCGCAGTCAGCTAATCTGTGAGACTGTCATACCAGACACATGGAAGGAGGAAAAGGGTTGCCTTTTTTATCTATCATTAGTTTCTGTCCATTGATGAGCACTGTAGAGCAACAGATACGATTAAAAATTACCTGAAAGTAGATGTTAAGATCAAAATGAGTCTTGTCAAACAAAGAATAAAGACCTTATTGTGTGGCAGTCTGCCAGTGTACTACTGCCAGTCTTAAAAATTGATTTTAGAGTCTAGAAATAGTTCTGTTGTTCAGCAAGTCCTGCAGTAGCCTTCAGCACAGGTGAAGATCTTGTGCCAGGAAGAATGGAACTGCTTTACAGGTGTTCAGTAAATTTGAAAGAGGATTATTGGCAGTGATCACATTTTACATGTTCAAAGGATTTAAAACAAAATACAAGTCTCTGGGCATTTGCTGTATTCGAGCAAAGTCTAGATGGCACAGGGGTTCAAAGTAAAGATGATAACTGTTGGAGATCTGGGTATCTGATTTGATTTAATTCCTGTTGAGCATTGTGCATTGAAACAGACATTGAAGTAAAGAAAGATTAGGTTGTTCAAAAATACATGAAAATGAATGGAGGTTTTTTTTCCCACTAAACAGTTTATTGTCAACGGATGGGAGTTTTTTTGTATCAGACTAGTGAAATAAGTGCTGATAAAAACTTTGTTTTCTCTATTGCTGCAAAAATTGCAGCGGTATATGATGCCAGACCCGGTGCAGTCAGTCTATCACGAAAAACAACAAAAAAAAACCTTCTTAGGAGGTCCCTCTTATCATTACAAAGAGCTGAATTTGTTTCATCTTCTGCTAAAAATCTCCTAAATGGAATACCAGGCCATACTGGAACACTAGGCCATGTCTTCACTTTTCTTTTGTAGGTGGGGAACTACTTGCGTATGTTTCGGGGTTCCCTGTACAAGAGATATCCCTCGCTCTGGAGGCGACTAGCCACAGTGGAAGAAAGGAAGAAGATAGTGGCCTCTTCACATGGTGAGAAGATGAGTAAACGTTCCCAGTAACGTTTATCTGAAACTTGCCTTGAAAAACCGTCTCTGGCGATTCAGAGGCTTTGTACCTTGAGGGCTCTGCAAATCACTTCAGATTGCCCCAGTGATGGAGCACTCTGCAGTGGTGGCACTGGTAACTTCTGGTTCAGCCTGGCAACAAACATCAACTGATCAAAAACGTTCTAAAATGGAAACATCCATCATGGCTTTCCTGGGGTTGGCTGCATTCATCACAAAGCAAAAGCCACTTCTGAAAATCAATACCGTATTTCAGAAGAGACTTTTACAGGCAAAGAGGGGCATCTTTGTCTCTTCTGTCAGATAGGCAGGAATGTTGCAAGGATGCCCCATTGAAAATGTGTGTCTTTGTGTAACTGCTTTTTGCAGGGACTGAATGTTTATGCCTCCCAGAATTTGTTGTGTATTGCCACTGATGTGACTGCCACAGTGAGAATACAGCTGCCTCAGTATTATTTTTGGTGGGGGACTAATAACAAGCAGTTAAATTTCTTAGCAACATGACTTGTACACTCTTTAGACTTGTACACTCTTCAGACTAAAGCATAATAAAAATAAATGGTTCATTCTGGACTTATGTCTCTTTCCTCCAAGTATCCTGCTGACCTGTTGCTTTGTTTTCTTTTTTTTTTTTTTCCCCCAACAGAAAATCAGCGGTCTCACAGTCCCAGAAGATGTAAGTCTTATCTGCTTGTTATTCTTAGCTGTGCTAGAGGAACAATCTCAGCTGTGACCTTTGGTGCTATTACTATATATATTAATGTCTAATCCTCTTCCTCTGATCTCTCCCTGTGGTTGCCCTAATTGTGCATCCTGATCACATGCTTAACTCTTCTTTCTCAGAACCCTAATGGGACTCTCAAATGCAGGTGGTCTCTGTAATTCAGCAAGAGCTGTCCTGAGGTTTCTCCCCCTTTCCCAAGTCTTATCAGCTTTTCTGTTGATCATTGACTTTCTATTTCCAACCTTTAAGTTCACTGAGGATTTTTTTTTTTCTGGGCTTTTCCTCCCAGAAAGCTGTGGAAGAGATTTTACATCATTTTGGCAGATGTAGGTGTGCAGGGCTAAATCATGTGATTGCAAAGGGCAACTCAGGGTAGGAAAGAATTGTTCTTCTCTTCCTCTCCTTAAGTAGAAGCATGTTGGATTTAAAGTTTATCTAATAATTATGAGGATTTAAGGACTACTTTTTTCTGAGGTTTCATTTTTGTAGTGTTTGTTTCCATCTTTGATAATTTCTGTTATGAAATTTACTTGAGTCTGTAAATAAGTTGCACCCTGGAAGAATGAGGTTCATCCAGTGGTAATACCTGAGGGAAGGTCATGTAATTCTAACCCTCCCTGTGTCTTGACTCTTAGTCCAAATGAAAGATGTTTTTAATAGAGTATAAGCAAGGAAGCTGTACAAGGTAAAGAGATATTGATGCCTTTTGCAGATCTTGGGTCTATCACTATGTGACCATTCCAGGGTGTCATACTGCTTTTGTCTTGTGAATTGTATTTCTTTTCTAGGCGATGTGGTGGGGATTGCTATGTATTAACTAAGACATTTCACCCCTGCTCCCAAGAAAGTCACGTTTATTCCTGCTGTTTAGATGGATGTCAAAACCCAATTGTATTTCTTTAGTGCCAGGCACTGTGGCTGGGCTTCTGGTCACTCCAGTTCAAGTAATCTACCCCAGTAGCAGAGCATCCTGGTGTGTGAGGGAGGGTGGAGGCTTCTGGCAGCTCAGAAATGACAGTGGAAAGTTTTGTCATCTCCTTTTATCCCATGTGTACAAAATGCCATGTCAAAACCTTTCTCGAAAATTAAGTGTCTATGAGAAGATAAACGAAGCCCAAAGGACTTTTGGGGCACACACTTGTACTGCTTGGTAACCTATTTTAGTCCCTCCTGCAGCATCAGGGAGGGCTCTTCACTATGCAGCCTATTAATATATTAATTGCTATGTAGTACTTTTCTATGTTAATTATTGGCATCTTTCCTGGTAATAGATCATGGCTATACAACATTAGCCACTAGTGTGACACTGTTAAAGGCCTCTGAAGTGGAAGAGATCTTGGATGGAAACGATGAGAAATACAAGGCGGTGTCTATCAGCACAGAACCTCCTACCTACCTCAGGTAACCAGTGTCGGTGAGGGCCAAGATCAGAACAGAGCTGCCTGGAAGATGTCAGCTTGGGCAGGAAGCACAAGAAATTGCATAAACTCAGGCCATTGGGCAGGGGGGTGCTTGCCAGTCTGTGCTAACAGTCGTTTGCAGTGTTGGGCAAATGAAGATCTCCAGAGTGTAAGGATTGGGTTACTGCCCACATACAACAGGAAGAAAAACATAAGTGTTTGATGATACAGCTCATCTTGCAATTACTGCATTCGAGCTGTAACAGATGTTTTGCAGAACACACTCTCTGCACGTACTGTCTTCTGGAGACCTTGCTTTTCTCAGCAGTCCTTTTATAAAGTATAGATAGAACATCCAAGTACGAACCTAGTATTTATAATGGTGCACCTGGATTCATATCTGATGAATAATTGTGAGCTGGAGAATAGGCTTCCCAGAGGCTAGCGTGGAACATGGGTTCTCAGTGGAACAATATTGTTGAGGGTTCCAGAGTAAAATAGCAGGAGCTCACTGAAGTTTAAAATGATACCATTCCTTCGGTAGCAGCAGTGGTGCTCAGGGTCTGCAGTTTAACATGCAGTCTCCTTCTTTAGGGAACAGAAGGCAAAGAGGAACAACCAGTGGGTGCCAACCCTGCCCAACAGCTCTCATCACCTGGATGCAGTGCCATGCTCAACAACAATTAACAGAAATCGCATGGGCAGGGATAAGAAGAGAACATTCCCTCTGTGGTAAGACAGCTTCCTGCTTCTGAAAAGTGGAAACTGTTACCAAAATGACATGGTGCTGGGGTAGTGCTGATGAGTTAATATAATGTTGTGATTTATCTCTAACTGACAAAAGACCTACTGGTCGCTAATTTGGAGGTTCTTAGTTAAACTGTATGTCTTGAGGCTCTTCCTTAGAGCGGCCAGCCATGGCTCAGAGAGGAGGCTTTCCTTTTGTCAGGAAAATGGTTCATTCTTTTCGTGATGAGTTCTTTCTACTTTCTGTTGATGTGCTGAGCAGTTGTCATTTGAGGAGCCTGCACACCCTCTCTGTGAAGGACAGGCTGCCTCTCACTGACATATTCCAGTAACTTTGATCTAATTTATTTAATGGAAAATGCTGCTGTGGCTCATGACTAACTTTTATTTTCTATTATAAAAGTCGAGGACACCAAGATAAATGTAATCCTGGAAAGCTTCCGTGTTTTATTTGCAGGAATGTATTATGATAGATGTAATAAAAGGTGATAAACTTTTGGCTGCCACAGGCCTGTAAGCTTGCATTGAGGAGTCTGTCAAAAGACTGATCGGGGACTTGTAGTGTGGGGATTGCTTCTGACAAACATTGCCATCCCTCTATGTATGCCAGATGTGCTAGTTGCATGTACTGTGTTGTTGCTCTTCGTATTAGCTTTGATGACCATGACCCAGCAGTGATCCATGAGAATGCATCCCAGCCGGAGGTTCTGGTTCCAATCAGACTTGATATGGAAATTGATGGGCAGAAACTCAGAGATGCGTTTACGTGGAACATGAATGGTATGTAGGAAGGAGAGTTTCATGAGGCTGGAGAGAGATAGTTGTATCCATCACCAAATATGAAGAGAGAACAAGCATGAGTGTGCGTGTCCTTGCCCCGTATACATAAAGCTTTAAAGCTCTCCCACTTTGGACTGTATTCAGCTCTCATGTCTCTTAGTGAATGCTCTGCCACTTCCATGGGTTGCAGTCATTCCTGGACACATGTATTCTGAAGAGTTTAACTGGCATATTCTCCTGACCCAGTTCATCAGCTCAGTGGTCCAAGACTATTCTGTTAGCTGAGATACTTTAAATACAGAACAGTTAATGTGTATGGCTCCTTTATGTATGTGGATTATTAGACCATAGCTACGTTGTCTCCGTGGAGCAAGTAAAGAAGGCTTTAAGTCCCTATGTTGGTGTGCATGTCCTTACAAACCTGATACAAAAGGTGATGCATTTGGAATTCCCTTTGTCACACTGTGGGATTAATTTTGTGCATTCTGTAAGTGGCAGACATTGATTTCTGAGAAAGTTAACAGTTTCTGTTCATTCTTGTTCTGTATCAGAAAAGCTAATGACCCCAGAAATGTTCTCTGAGATTCTTTGCGATGACCTGGATTTGAATCCTCTGACCTTTGTCCCTGCTATTGCCTCTGCCATCCGACAACAGATTGAGTCATACCCAACTGACAGTATCCTAGAAGATCAGTCAGACCAACGAGTTATTATTAAGGTAATACAGAGAGCTGAACCATTTGGGTTTCTCTAGTTATGTTATGGGGGAGTAAGAGTACAAAGGCTTCCCTTGGAGCAAAGGGGCTCTTAATTCCAGTCCTGCATCCAGATTGCATTTTGTCCTTTGTATTGAGAACAGAACCAAGGTGGCAGATTATTAAACATTCATGTGCTAGTAGCCCCTGAGATGATGAAATAGTTCAGTTAAAGCATTGTCATGTTCTTTTGGAAGAACTGAACCTTGGTGAGCAAAGCCGAGTTGTCTTAATGCTGCTGGAATTAAGAATTCAGTTAAGGAGCTCCGCAGATGCAGTGAACTAGGAGTTACCGCTCTGCTTCTCCAGCCTCTGCCTCCTCAGTTAAATGACCTTTGACAAACTATTGTGAGAATGGAAACAAATGACATGTTTTGTCCCTTGTCTCCAGCTAAACATCCATGTAGGGAACATCTCCCTTGTAGACCAGTTCGAGTGGGACATGTCAGAGAAGGAGAATTCACCAGAGAAGTTTGCCTTGAAGCTGTGCTCAGAGCTTGGCCTGGGTGGGGAGTTTGTCACAACTATTGCCTACAGCATCCGGGGACAGCTGAGTTGGCATCAGAAGACATACGCCTTCAGGTACAGAACTGTCATCTTCCTAGTATGGCTGTGGGTGTGTGTTTGTACTTCACGGGTATTAGCACCAGTGAATCTTAGAACAGCTGACCTGATGCAGAAAGCTTCATTTGAAATTGGTCCTTATGGCTTGCACCCATTCTGTCCTCCTTACAATTTTTTGTGCTTGTGCTCAGGAATCTTCTCCTGTTGGGTGTAATAAATTTCAGGACCAAATATTGATGAAATGTCAGCTTTTGCTGCAGAATGAAAGTCTGTTGTAATTAACAGTGACTGAATACCTTGCGTCTCCCTCTTCTAAAGCATGCTCGTGATGACGATGAGCCCCGGATACATTTCTGTTTTGTTGGCTTTGCCTAACTTGGGCCATCCGCTGTCTCAAGCTTTGGTGTTTTGAGCTAAGATTGATTCAAACTGTAGCTCTCTACCCCGGCTGATGTTAAAATTGGCTTGATCATAGGGCCTTCTCACAGCTGGAATGCAGCAGTGTCAGGTTTGATTAGTCAGCTTTGTAACTTGTCTCCTAATGATAATCGTTTCCAGTTGTGCTGTGCAGTGTTCTGTGGTGAGTTACTGTACTGATGTTATCCTCAGCATGTTGCTGAGTCTGCAGGTTGTAAGTATCCCTTAATGTGCGCTGTGGTTTTTCTGTTTTGTTTTTTTTTGAGTTCAGGTCATGGTGACAGTCAAGGAAGTTTGAGAGTTCAGCAAATGATGTATTTGCAGAGGTGAGGGAATGGTACTGTTGACAGAAGTTTTGTAGAGGTCAGTTCAAGGAAGCAGGATGACCTGCCTGGGCAGCAAAGGGAAACACGCCCAGCCCTGTCCTACCTCAGGGAGAGGGCAATGAGTAGTTGGTGTGGGGGTAAGCAAGGAGGAGGTGGAGGCTGTGAGGCAGCTGGCTGCTGCCATTGAGCTCTGCTCCTTCCTCCTCCTCCATCCGAAGGTTTCCTGTCTGGTCAGCCTTCTGTGGAAAACGGGCACTGATCTGCTCTGGAACAGCTGCTCTTCCACTAGTTTCACTCTGCTTCCTCTGGAGGTTATTTTTATCCTGAAAATCTTCCACAGCAACTACTTGGTTCTAAAATGATCCCCAGAGTGGTTCATATTAGAAAATGGAAAGGCACCCCTTACCACATGGGAATTAAACTCTTCTACTGAAACTGTTGGACTGTGTGTCCGTCCTGCTGATGTCCTTTCTGCTTATGGAGGTGGGGAGGTGACTTCTACCTTAACATCCATGACAGCTGACTGATATTTGCAGATCCAGCATGGGACCGTATCCAACTGTAACAACGGAACAATGAGTGTGCATTCCTGAGAAATTATGGGAACTTGGAGGGTGGTAGATAGGAATCTGATACCTGTAGTACTGCCTCTTCTCCCCTGCTCCTGAGTGTATTATGACAGAAGTGAGCTAGCACTGTCTGCATTGTGGCCTGCAGTAGCAGAGAGTAAAAGTGTCCCTGCTGGTAGGTGCAGCTCTTGGAGCCAGTGTGAAGTAGACTTTAGTCTATAGTTTAAGCTAGCTTACGGCAGGGAGCGAGTTCATTTCCATAAGGTTTAGTAGGACTCCTTGTTGCCTGAGCATTCCCAGGAGTTTGAGCTTTCTTCTTCATACCTTCCTTGAAGAAGAGAGGTGGCCCTGTTCACACCATGCTGGCCAGGAAGCCCTCTTTTCTACTCACAATTTATTTACATTCCCAGTTAATTTACTTTGACAACTTTTTAGCATACTGCCTCCCAGACCACAGGGCATTTGTCCCTAATTCTTGCCACTTGGTGTGTCGGAGGCAGGCTTTGTCCACATTTAGTGGACACTAAATGCTCTCCCTCCTTCCTGTGCTTCTCCATGTATTGCAGATATCAGAGTTAAGAAAGTAATCTGTGTACACGTTAACTGTTGTGAAGGGGGTTCATTTCTCCTTTTGCTTCCTATTGGTCTCTGAAACTTGCAGCAAGTAAAGTTTTAGTCAGTGCTGCCCAGGCTCGCTCAGATATATTAATGCCAACTTCACGGTATTCTCTTTAAAAACATGTATCTGGCCATGGTTATTCAAGAGTGCTTCCTTTTAGGGGTACTTCAAACAGGTGGATTTCAGGCCTTCTTTAGACTGTGGCAATATTGTAAGGGGAAGAATCGAAAACTAGGAAGGGAACCGCAACAGAACAAAGTACGTAGACATGAGCTGTTCAGGGAAGAAAAACCATCTAATTTAAACCTCGTTTTGTGTCATAGTAAAAACATGTCCTCCTGTTCCCTTTTTCCTTCCAGCAAAGGAGTACTTTTGAAACCTTACAGTGATTAATGATATTTGGGTTCTGTGGTTAGTTAGTTCCTGAATTCCCAAACCACAGGAGTGGTGGTTGCTCCAAAGTCATTCCACTGATGTAAGAAAGGGTCTGCTTTAGATGTATCAAAAGAACCTTACTTAGTATGTCGAGGGACTGGGGGTTTGAGAAGTCATGTGCCTCTTAATCATCTGAGGGAGAGATGAAACTGTCTTCTAGTTGATGAAAGCCAGGGCAGTTCTTTCAGATGGCCTGCTCTGTGCAGAACAAGGAGAGCCTGAAAGCCCAATGGAAGGGGCAGGACTGGAAGCAGACAGTTAACTGATGCTTATGGGATTTTCAGGGGGATGGTGTGCTATGATGATTCCCCCTCGGTACGGTTTCCAGTGGCAGCAAACAGCACTTCATAGCCAGAGTTTTGCCTTCGAGACCTGAATGATGGCACAGGTTCTGTCACACACCAAACCTATGTGCCTGAGGAGTCACCTTTTCCAAAATAAGATGTTTCCCTGCCCTGTTGGCATGCCCATGACACTACTGCCAGAGGCCTGCACCCTAACAGAGGGAGTGTCTTGCTCCACTGGGAATCTTGCAGCTGACAGTGCATTTCAGTCATTCTGCCAGCAGCACTGTCCTTTTCATCAGAAAATAACGGGAGGAGGAGCTGTCTTACTTTGGGTGAGATGTAGATGAGAGATGAGGGAGAATTTTTTCAGTTTATCTCTGATTTTTTGCTAAAGGAATGTGGTATCTGAGTTGGCTAGCAATTAAGTTATGTGCATGAGGCTGGGTTTCCAACCCACATTTAATTCTAGTGGGTGCTCAGTGTTAAGCATAGTAAATGAGGTAGAGACCATGCTATCAAGTCAAAAAAGCCAGTTAAGATCTAGCATTTAGCGTGGAACGTGTAGCAATCTGGGGCTAAGATGAAATTCCTGGTTTTGAGTGTTGCTTAGTGGATGTCAGCAGTACTGGAAGTAGATTTGACTAAAGCTTCCTCCCAGGATCAGATACCAAAGGCACTGGATTAATTTTTCATTGTAGCATTACTTTGAAGAGTTGTTATTCTAGATTAATAGCTTTGATGCAGATGTTGTCTGTTCCCGTGGCGATTAGCATTTGAGTTCCTGGGGGAATGAGAGGGCTGCCCATGAGTGCTGAAATCCTGTGGAGGGAGGCATGTCTCTGTGGAGGTGGCCAGATGTGTGTGCACACCTGCCGGAGGGCTTCTCTCACACACACACTTCCTGCAGCTCAGGCTGAGCTGCTTTCTAGAATTCAAAGCAAACATTTACATTCTGAGGCTCCTCTGTATTTATGCTGGGCTTCCGGCTCCACCGTCAATATTTGGGAAGCTACTCCTAGTCAGTTCCTGTTGACTTTTACTGAAAAGTAGCTAGTGAAGCAGTAAATATTTTTGTGCATGTGATAATACAGCTGGTCAGGGCAGAGAGATGTCTGAGGAGCAGATCTTGTGATCTGGGACAGAGCCTGGTGTTTCTTTACTTGTGCAGGGAGTAGCCACAGCCTCTGGTTGCAACAGCAGGTCCTAAAAGATGACCCTTTCCATGGCAGTTGGGAGAACGATGTTTGTTCCCATCAGGCTCCCATCCCACCAGGCTCCCAGAAAGACAGACTTTTGCCAGGGAAGAGCTGTCAGGGGTGTGCTACGCAAACTACACCTAGGAAGTCAGAGTTGCAGAAAGGCAAAGCTAGACCAAGAGCCCTGTTAACAGTCTCTGCTCAGCTGCTGCTCTGGGAGAAGTGCTCCCAGCGCTAATAAACCGGTATGAACTTTGCCTGTGCTTAATTGGGTTTGAACACTGTCAGCCAGTTACGTAATGGCCTTTGCGGGAGAGAACTGCGTCAGCCATGGTTGCTTTGACAAACCCCTCTCCGGTGGTGAAAGGAGATGGTCATAGTTGGTTTCCCAGAAACTTCAGGCTCCACAAGATTGTAACCATCAGCCCTTCATGTGCTCCTGGGAACCAGACTGTACTATGCAGTGCTAAGAATGAATGCTTGAGCCTGAAACCTTGTAAATGACGCTCTGTTGTCCTTGTGTCTTGCATCTGGGCTGGTAACCCAGAGGAGTGCTCTGGGACCGCTGATGGATGTTCCTTTGTTGCCTTCTGCCCTGCCATGCAGCGAGAACCCTTTGCCGACTGTGGAAATTGCTATTCGCAACACGGGGGATGCTGACCAGTGGTGCCCTCTTCTGGAAACCCTCACAGATGCCGAGATGGAGAAGAAGATCAGAGACCAGGACAGAAATACAAGGTGCTGCCACTCGTTCAGACAGTTCTCTTTCTGGCCTGTCTCTTAAGACAGAAGTTAAAAGCTTTGATGTTTGTCTTTCTCTGCTGAGAGCCAACTGGCAGGATTTCAAACTTGCGCACCACAACAGAAACTCATATCCCTTTAGCTTCAGGATATTAAACTGTTAGCACCTTGCTCCACAAACATTTAAATCTCTACTTTCACCATCTCCTGCTTGAAGCAACGTTTCCTTTTTTTTTTTTTTTTTTTTATTTTCCCTTGGGCTCTCTGCTTGTGCAGGGGGATTTGTTCCTATAGGAAGGCATTCATCAAAAATATTGGAGTTTCATGCACTGTTATGCTACCTAGAATCCTGCCACAAGGCTTCCTTTTATGTAGGGTAAAGTGCTGTTTGATGTAGGAATGGGCAAGCTCCCAGCTCCAGCCTGACTGATGCTGACCTGTTTGCCAGCGTGGGGGAGCACTGTTGTGATTCCAGGAGGAGCTCTGCCCACCAGAGACCTGCTAAGTGATGTTTGACAAGCAGTTGAGAGCACTTGCTCCTACTTGGTGAAATTGCTCCTGGCAGATAAAAATGAACTGCTAGAATGTCTCCAAAAGATACATTGTGGGAACAGTAAATATGCTGGCTCAGCTCTTTACCAGGATGTTTTTACTGCTGATTAAGATTCATAATTATTTTGCTTCTTAGCCATGGCTGGTTGGATAGTTTTCAGTAGTGATCAGTTCAATCCAAGTTAATCAGCAAAAGTGCCCTAAAAGCTGTTCTGAAAATAGTGTCTTAGCCTTATCAACAGGGGCACTCTCAGGTGACCAAGGAAGTCTGTCTAGGCAATAAACCTGTTTACAGAGTTCACAAAGCTGCAGCAGTCTCCCCAAAAGCGTTGGTTTTAATAAGATTTCACATGACTGTAACACAGCACTTACTGTACCTCTTTCTCTCCCTCCTAGGCGCATGAGACGTTTGGCCAATACTGCTCCAGCCTGGTAATCTTCCTGTTGTGACACTGGTGCTCTTCCTACAGACTTTATCCCTACTCCTCTCCCCAAATGGATCTAGGATTGGCAGGGGTCTTTCTGTCCCTGAAGGGGACACACATTCCACTTGCCAAGAGTTCCCAGTACTGCTGACTTCTGCCCCATCCCCTCCACCTAAATGCCACGTAGCAAGAACGCTGCGTTAGCACGTGATCTATCCGAGACCTGTGGCAGCTGTTGGAGCCCTTATATACCTGTGTGTGGACAGTGTAAAGATTCTTTTGTATAGGTGCAACATGCACTATTAGGACAACTTTTTAAATAAAAGGAATGCATACTACTTAGGTTGAGTTCAGTAGGTTTGAATGAATAGTGAATCTCACTGTGTTTTGTGCTATTCTGGTAACTGAGCAGTCCCAGGGCCTAGTATTAATGCTTTTGAGTATAATGCTGAATACTCACATGCCTTCAGTTTTCCTGAAGCATGGTGGAAACTGAGTGCTTTACTTCAACAGATAGATAAAACAGCCTGCAACCTTTTGCTCCAGGGAAAGAGAATGAGACTTAAAACTAGAAGCAGCAAACAACTCTCTAAAGGACTGGTCTGTTACCACACTTGGTGCAGTCTGTAATGAACTCAGTGAGGTGTTCAGCTGCCTGACTTGACAAGGGTAGAACAGTTTAACTGAAGTCACAAATGTAACATTCATTTCTGTCAGATGTCAACCTGGTGTGTGGTGAACCCTTTTTTCTGTGAAGACTGCATCTGGAAAACAAAGTCTCTGAACTGGTACAAAAGCTGAAGCCTGCAATCACTGAGACTACAGCTGCTTTTCAGCAAGTGGCTTTGCTGTGGTCATTGTCAGTGCACATAGCTGCCAGTTACACTGCACAGAGCACCCAAAGCAAAGTGGGTGTCTTAAATACCCTTAGCACTACAGTGTCAGGATTTTGCAACCCTAGAAACAACCTGTCTTTCCCTGGGGAGTTTAAAAACAGAAGATCCATTGAAGTGAGATTAAAAAAATTCAAGCTTGCTTAAAAAACTAATTAGAACCTACCTTGCTGTTGAGGTACACCAGCCCTTTGATAAGAGTTCCTGCCATTTACTGCCAGAACTGATGAGTGTTGCAAGCAGGGCAGATTTTGCTGGCAGCCTGATAGTTATGTTCAGGCCTTTATCATAAAGCCAATGGGTTTTACAATCCTTGCTGATCCACCCACACTGCTAGCACAGTCAAAAAACACTTTCCAGCCTTAATTTATCATGTTTAGACTTGAGTAATAGCAGAGCCAGTTCTGATTCCTGGGTGGGAGGGAACTTTTTCCAGATGTTAGTCTGCAGGAACCACAAACTTGCAATTTAGCAATCATACCATTGCAGTCTTATTCTAGGCTCCAGTGCCAGAGTGGTACTCTATCCGTTATTCCTTATTAGAGAGGTTGAAAGGTTATTTCGGCAAGTAACACAAAACCTAGAACTCCTGCTCCATCTTGGCCTCCCGTGTAAAACATATTTTTGCCTCGTGGACATAAAAACTCCAGCTCTTCATGAGAACATTTCAGCCTCTCTTTGTTATGATCAGGTACTTCTGCAAGCAGCCTCTTTGGGGAATTTGACCAAAACAAGCATGAGAGTGCTATAGCCTTAAACTAGCATCTGTGATGCAATTTTTTAATTGCTGTGAAGCTTGTGGTTACCTCATTGTAAAATTCACAAGGCATGGACATGCAAGGACTACAGCTTCTGTGGCTGGTTTACAAGTGCCTCCCTCTGCTTCTCAAGCCCCAGAGAGGCTGTAGGAATTGTCCCTCCAAGCAGCCAGGGGCAAGGCAGGACAGTCCAGGGGGCCAAGTCCCAGAAAGATGAGAACTTCACCCAGCTTTCTCCATGTGTTAGGACTACTAGGCAACAGCTGGGAGCAACTTTCTCGCTCTATAATCACAACTGCTTAGGTTAATCTAGTACCCTAGCTAAAAGCGTAGCCCAGATTTTGCATTTCAAAGTCCCATCTCAGAAGCAATTTAAAACAGAACATCTGTAGACTTTAAAGACAAACTCTTCCCAGGGATTGAAACACCAGCTCTGTGTTACTATGTCATGAGCAAAGCACATGGCAAGTAGCTGTCAAGTCTGAGGCTGCTTAGCCTTTAGAACCACTGTGTCTTCCAGAACAAGGTTACTATCTGTACAGTTCTTGCATCCTCTTCCTAGAAGGAAACAAGTGCAGCAAAATAGCTTGTTCAAATTAAGTCTGATTTTTCATAAAAAAGGTGTTCTCATGGGAAGCCCACAGAGGAGGTGGGAGTGGGGGAGGCTGTGGTTCAATCTTCCTTTGCTACAAGGCTTCTATATCATTATTCTTAATTGGATGCTGGTTACTCACATTTCTCTTGGTAGTTTTAGTGGTGGTTTGCAAGCTTGTCTAGGTGAGCAGACAGCAACATTACCAAATGAGCTATCCTAAGATACATTTGCAGATTTACTCCAAAGGCTTTGAGGTCTGGTGCAGGCACACCTGGGTACTGCATTAGCAAGAATGACCAAATCCATTTAGTACAGCTGTTCATGGAAGGGACTAGCTTGTTTAGTTTTCCCCTAAAATTCAGATGTTTAAGTTTCAGAACTGAAAAAATTCAACAAGAGTGGAATTACACTGCATGTGCAGACAGCCTTTATTACTAGTGTCAAGTGCTACTTCCAGTCACTGCCTGGATCAAGTGTCCGGCTCTGTCCCCTGTCCTTTCCCAGGCATCCCTTTGTCCAACTAGACACACGCCCGCCCCCCTCCTCATGCTCTGCAGTCCTGCTGACAGAAGAGGGGAAGGACACATTCCAGCTAGCCTGAACTTTGCTTTGCCCACCAAAAAAGAAAAGCCCAAGCAAGCAGCCTGGCAGTTTTGAACAAAGTCCTGATGAGTACTGGTGAATTGCTGCCTCTGTCCCTGGCAGAAACAGACACACAACTGAAAAATAAAGACTTTAATGTAAAGACTCTTTGGAAACAACCAAAAAAAGGAGTGGGGGACTTAGAGGAAAGGAAGAGGCTGAGCTGCATTCTACCATGGCAGAGTTGGGAGTACTACTTCATTGAAAGCCCACAGAGATGTCTCACAACAGTGAGAGCCAGGAGCATTAGTCTTTGTACAGAGGACAAGAGTGACCTGGCACACAGCAAGTCATTAACAGCAAGAGAAGGAGTAATTGGTTTAACACCCCATTTGATACTTATTCCCCCCTGGGTAACTGAGGAGCCATCACAACTTCCAGTCCCTGTCCCTAGAACACCTCCGTAAGCATTCATCTGTTCTTATGTGCAAAGCTCTGTGGAACCACTTGATAAAAAGGGAAGATGGGTTACCCATACAAATAGTGAAACATTACACATTGGAATGGCAACTGGTGTTATTCCAGTAGGATCCTGGGCCACAGCATAAGTCCAGCCGGAAGAGAGGAATCTGGCCACATGGAGAAGTCCCTTGTGTTACTGTGGATGCTGCTGCTGGTTCTGGTCTTGGTCTCTAGGTTGGTTTTCTGGACGATCCTCAGGGAGAGGGTTATAGTTGGGATCCTCTTCAGGTGTGTCAAATACCATCTTCCTGGCAAGGGACATGCCCATCCCACCAAGCAGGCAGGTTAGGAAAGTGAGCTGAGGACAAAACCCTCAGCCCTCCTAGGCACATCCTAGCCCTTCACAGGGCTTGGCTGTAAGCCACAGCCACCTGCCTACTGCAGCAGCCCTAACTGTTCTTTTGCTCAGCTCAATATGTAACCATGACAGTACCTGCTTCCTTGATCTCTAGGTCAGCTTTGATCCTCAGCATGAAGCAGAACATATTCTGCTTTCTTAAACTACAGAAATACACGAGAAAAAAAATCCTACCTGCATCCAGCATTTCCACAAGCAGTAAGAACACTCCAGTTCAACTAGCAAAGCTTAAGGTAACAGCAACTGCTTTATGGACCCTGCGTACATACGTATATAACGTGCAAAGTGCCAGAGCTTTCTGCAGCAGAGGCATAAACTGTCAAGCTGAGGTGCTATCAGCATGCAGTTGCGTCCTATAGTCACCCCACGCTGTCACAGACCACAGTTTACTATGAAAGGGACCCAGGTTGCAAAGCAACACAGCAAAGCCCAGAAAGAATCGGCTTTACTTACAGGAAGCCAGGGGTTAACAGCAACTTCTTTCCTCCAGGCTGGTTGGGGAAAACATCTTCCAAGAAATAATAGATGTGACCCACTGCAATCCCTGGGGAGAGATGTCAGCAAGGTCAGGCCCAGCTGTGACTCCTTTGCCAGCTGACCCAGAGCTGCTGGGAGCCTAAGCAGGATGAAGCTCCAAGAATCCCTCAGCTGTGTACCCACATCCCAGCTCCCACCAGCGTGCCGGGGTGCCAGAAGGCCAGGCTGTTTGCTGTGCCCAACTTCTGATGCTGTGGAAGACATAGCAAAACACAGGTCACAAGCAAGAGCTCAGGCAGGAGGCTGGCCACCCAGCAGCCTCAGCCAGCTCACTTTAGGAAATCCACCATCTGAAATAAGATGAAACCAAGAAACCATGCTAGTGCCCCAGTAGCATCTATAAGAATTGAGAGCACTGCAGCTGCAAAGGGCCCTTGTTCCCAGCACCCACCAGCTTTGACTTACTTACCCAGTAAGTCGATGATGATGGAGTTGCCCAGGAGCAGAGAGAATCCCATCAGGACCCAGGGCAAGAAGGGGGCCTGGAAGTTAAGAAGCCCAAAGAAGTTCATGCGGATGTAAGGGTTCCTGCGACTCCACACATACACCAGCATGATGGTGAAAGCCTGGCCCAGGAAAAACAGGCTGGCAAAGAGTCCAAATAGCTAGGAACTACCGAGTCAAGGAAAAAAACCTGCCCACCACCTGCAGGCAGCAGAGGATGCCTTGTGACTAGGAAACCCAGAACTACAGGCAGCTGATCACAGCATCCAAGCTATTGCCCATGCCACCAAACCTTTCCTGGGCTGGCATAGCACACCGCATTTCCCTCCCTGCCACCCCGGAGCAAGACACTCTGGAGTGGCACGTACAGACTGCTCACTCCTTAATCTACCTTCCACAGCCATCAAAGACCAGGGAGCTCATATAGTCACCTTTACAAAGTGACCATCAAAAATGACGTTCTGATAAGGGCCTTCATATTGTTAGAGCACTTGTGAGCTAGTTTTTAGTATGTGCCACACGTTCCATTCAGTATCCGCCTTCTACAGAAGAATTTCAGCAGTGAGATGGCTGTTGCCATTCACAGCCCTCTTCTCCAGGACACAAGGAGGCAGCTGGAGGCAAAATATTCCCCTGCCATTGTTGCAGTTAGACTCCAAATCTCCCTATGGCCAAGCACGCAGCTGCTGCAGGGACCTGGACACTGACTAGCCAGACACCTGAGGATGGCCAACAGCCACAAGAGTTCACACAGCTTCATGCAGACCACTGTGGGGAGAACAGTGCTCTGAGCCATCTGCATAAGACAACAGCAAGACATTCAGAAAAGATTTTATGCTTGGGAGGGAGGTATTTCTCCCTACCCAGACTATTTTGTCCTACAATAAAAGAACTCCTTAAGATGTGTGATGGTATCTCCAGCCACTAACAGGCTGCGAGGACAGAGTGCTGGGCTCATGCTGCCCAGCATGCTGATGGCAGACAGTACATAGTCACCCCACTCCTTGTGTTTATGGTTCTGTGCTCTTCCCTTCAGCTGCAGCTCCGTTTGCTGACCCAGCCTCATGCCAACCGTAGCAGCACTCCAGTCTGCTCCACCCAGTAGAGCTCAGACACGGTTGCCCTGACATGGCTGGATGGTTTCTCGTGGAGCGTAATAAGGGGATTCCTTTCAGGCTGAGCTTCCCGAGCACACCGCCACACGTCCTCTTCTGGGATCAGGCAGCCCATCCCCTTGCCAGGTGCATCAGCACTTCCAGGCAGCTTTTCCTGTATTTTTCTTCCGCTCTAAGGGTGAGGCACAGGCCAGGAGGCGAGGGTGGGCAAGATGAGGAGCACAAGCTGCTGCTGTACAGCCAGAAGTTGTCCCTCCACCTCATGCTCACCAGAGCTCTACCAAGCCTCAGGGCATGTGCCTGGCAGGCCTGGGCCACAACAAAGCTCTCTGCCCCATGGCACCAAGAAGGTTCATAAGCCAGCTGTCCTGCTCTGCAGGCATGTACCTGCTACAGACTACACAATACAGCTGGGATACAGAGAGCCAGCAGACAAACCCCACGCTATTCACAGCATCTCAGAAGACACCAAAGAGCCTCAACCAACTCAAAAGGATACTGTCATGAGAAACCCTCCGAAGAGGAACATGAAGACAAAGTCAGCCGTCCTTCCACGGAAGGAGCCTTCTTCTAGCATGCGGCAGTACCTGTACCTGAGAGCAGGAGAGAAGGGAGGGGTTGCAGTATAGGAAATTAACAGCTGGCCACCCTGTGTCCCCACAGCATGACTTTACAGGGAATAAGCCAGGTGCAAGCTATTTCATCACAGGAAGCCATCAGCCAGGTGTCCAAGCCCCAGAGCAGAACAATGCAAACTTCACCTCATAGCACTGACCCCAGGGAAAGAAAGAGGCATCTGCTGTGCTCCAGCCAGGGCTCACCCCAGGAATGGGCACTGCTCTCCAGCATGAGCTGCAGCAGCACTGCCAGTTTC
This sequence comes from Aquila chrysaetos chrysaetos, assembly GCF_900496995.4. Classification (NCBI taxonomy): domain Eukaryota; kingdom Metazoa; phylum Chordata; class Aves; order Accipitriformes; family Accipitridae; genus Aquila; species Aquila chrysaetos. The sequence continues at coordinate 39,365,026 of NC_044012.1, forward strand.
TTCAGCCTTTTGGCAAGGGCTGCCCTGCAGCAAGCAGAGATGGAGGTACAGGAGGTGGCCACAGCTGTTGGGTGAATGGCTTCAGCTCAGGCCAAAAGAGCCAAGGGAAGAATCCACAGCCTTAGACTGCTGCCAAGACAAGTCAGCCCGGGGAGGAAGATGGGACAGGGGGAATTGCGTCTAAGCCAAAAAGGGAGCAGAGAGCTTCACTGAGACCAAAGGATACAGAAATATCATGTTGAAAAAGAAACTGAATCCCAGGGGCCCAAAAAAGAGGAAGTTGGTGATCAGCCTCCATATCTGAAAGAGAAGAGAGAGGAGAGAGAGAAGGAGGTGGACAGACAGGTCTCTCCCCATCACATGTACAGCAGCCCATCACCCTATCCACCAGGGACACCCAGTCATGCACCCATCCACTCAGAACTACCCCAGGACACCAAAGAGCTGCACCACCTTCATGTGGGACGGACCTCCCTCCATTGCCCACAGCAAAGTATCTTGCCCTTCCAGGTGCGGGAAAGAAGATTTCTCTACTTTTCTGGAAGGGACGGACAGCCACGATTCAGCACCCCAAACCAAAGTAAATCACTGTCCATGCCTCTCTACAATAAAGCCTTCCCCACCCAGCCCGACATCAGCTGGCCAAACGTCCCGGTGTCACAGAAAAGGAAGAGACAGCTTTTAAGTAAAGGAAAAAAGGAAACGCCAAGGCGGTGTATGGCAGGGAAAGGCTGGAAGAAGTTATCTCCATCCAGGCATCTGTGACAAGAGGGGACACCATGTTGGCGACCCAGCTCCCGCCAATCCGGGAACGCTGGAGGAGTGGGAAAGAAGCCCCTTGGGATCACAGGGCACTCCCCAACTGCCCTGGGGAGCGGGACACCCCGGGCCCATGCCGTCGCACCCACCCCTCGCTGGGAAGGGGCAAGAGGGGCCCCGAAGCCCGGGCGAGGCCTCACCTGGAACTTCCTGAAGATGAGGTCGGGGTTGAAGTACAGCTGGAAGGGGGTGATGAACTCCAGCTGCTGTGAGAGACAGGCAGAGCAGCTGCCACCCGCTGCCGGGCGCCCGCTGCCCTCAGCCAGCCCCCTGGCTCCCCCACCACAGCGCGGCGCGGCACCCCCTCCGGGACCCTGACCTCCCCGCCACAGCCTCCCCCCGCAGGGACCCCGCACGCCCTCACCACGGCGGCGGTGGTGAGCACGCAGGCGGTGGTGTAGGCCCGCGTCACGGCCGGCATGCCCAGGTACTCCTGCGCGAAGCCCTGGTAGGCCATGGCGCACAGCGACAGCGCCCAGCCGCGCCGCGGGCCCTTTAACACCCCCTCCCCTCGCAACCGCGCGCCGCCGCGGCGGCACGCCCCCACGGGCCGCGCCCGGCCAATCCCGACGCGACAGGCGGCGCGAGCTGGCCAACCGGAGCGCGCCTCATGCCCTCGGCCTCCACCCGCCGCCAACCCGGAATGGACCCGCTGCAGCAGGTGACGGGCCGGCGAGGGGGGGGGGGGGGGAGAGGCCGTGGGGTGCCGCCTCCTGGAGGCGGGGCGAGCTCCCGTAGCCAATGGCAGCGGGCGGTGCCAGTGAGCCGTGGTTGAGGGAAGGCGGGGAAAGCAAAAAGCAGGTCACGTGCCTCCCGGGAGAAGGCGAATCGGCGGGAGAAAAGGGTGGGACACCGCGGCCGGGGCGGGGCTAAGGGTGCGCGCCCTGGAGGTGGGGCTGCGCGGGCTGGGGCGGAGCCCGGTCCCGCCCCCGCTGCTCCGGCCACGCCCTCCGGGGGCGGGGCGGGGAGCTGCCCGGCGGCGGGAGCCCCGGCCCGGCGGCGGGTCCGGTGCGCTCAGGTCGGGTCCGCGGCGGCCGGGCCCTCGGCCTGCGAGAGCCGGGGGCTGTCCGCGGGTTGTTCCCGCGGCCTGGGGACAGCCGGTTGCTGGGAGGGAGAGGGACACGCCGCTGGGAGCTGGGCCGTGAAAAGGGGCGGGTGCGTGAGTGCCTCAGCTGGTGTGCCGGGTGCTTTGCTGGTCCAAAGGGTCTTGCCTTCACTCAATGCGCAAAGGGCTTGGGGTTTTTAGCCATTTGTGCTAAAACCTCTGCTGCTTCTTGGTTGGAGCAACAGGGCGCTTCCCCGAGCTGTCCGAGGTCGCACCGGGCAGTGCGAAGTCGCTGGCTGAAGCCAAGGGACGGCGTGGTTCCACCAGGGGCGGTGGGTCAGGGGGTGCCCAGCGATCCCCTGGGGAGTAATGGTGACAGCATTTGCCTTCGGCTCTCCAGGAGAGCACCAGGTGTCTCTGCTCCTCCCGTAGCTGTCAAATATATTACAAAACACTCTTTGAAAGGATGATCTGATAAAGGTCTGCATAAACCTGACATGCTCTACTCTCGTGCTGATTATGCTTTCCAGAGCTGTCTGCCGTGCTCAGGAGTCAGGTCTGATGTTACAGCCAGCCTGGTTTCAGGCGGAGGAACGGGCCTGGTGTTGGGTTTCTGCAGGAGAAGGTTAAGCTGTCATCAGAACCTTAATGAGCCCTGAGATTTCCCTTTAAACCCTCAGTTAATGGGAAATTAAATCACTGGCGGGGGAGGGAGTCTTTGTGTTTTCCACCACCTCCACCCTGACTGCCCTTTGATGAAGAACAAAACCCAGCTGGAAGATGAGGGGACGGAAGGTTAAAGCAACACACCAGGGGAGAGAGGGGAGAAGACGAGACAGGTGGGCACCCATGAGACCAGGGGACGGGTTCCTGTGCACCCTGGGCACTGCGGTGCTGAAAGCTGTCTCTGACCTGGCTGCTCGGGGGAAAGGAGAAACCGCTCCAGGCCAGGGCCGCATTAGGGATCCTGGGAGTGGAGTGGAGGGGGAAACTTGGACCTCGAACTGCAGCAGTGTCAATAAGCTTGGCTGTGTTGTTACAGGCTTTTGGTGGGAGCTGGGATGGATGTGAGAGCTCTGGCAGGTGAGAATAGCTGAGCTTACAAGGAAAGACAGCTCCTCATCAGGGCCAGGAGCTCTGCAAAGGGCTGCCTGTGTTCATGTGGCTGCTTCAGCCCAAATGCCATGCTGCTGCAGCTCGGCCCTTCAGCATGCCGCAGAGCTCGCAGCCCCAGCAGAAGGGGCAACTGAGTCGAAGAACTGAGAGTGAATAAATGAATAACAAATGAAATAAAGGAATAAATATCCTGCCCCTTTGGATGGGGGATTAGAGGTTTCCTATCTGCTCTCACTGCCTGTGGGCAATGCCAGCCAGAAGCTGAATTCAAGCACTGTGATTCCTGCCCCTTCCTTGTTTGAACCAAGGCTGAGATGAACATGGGGAGCCTCTCTGCTGGAAGGCAGTCATCATCCTGGAGCTCGGTCTCAATAGCTCCACAGAGAGGAGAATCCAAATGTTCAATCCCACTTACTCCCTGTGGAGGACTATGTACAAATCAGACACTGCATGAAATCTAAAAAAAAAGCCATCAGTTTCTCATTTTTCTTCTTTTCCCTTGTTTGCCAGCCAAAACCGGAGAACTCTACTTGTCCAGGCTTCTAATTAAGACCTTCTTTTCTAAGATTCATGGGGGGAGGAGGAGTAGCAATGAAATGCATTGGGAAGTTCACCATCTCACACTGGAAGAGGCCAAACAAATCTCAGTGTCACCCCCAGTTCCCAGGCTGCTTTCTGCTCATGATCTCACTCCCTTCGGAGCTCAGCCAAACTGACTTCATGCACTACAGTACGCCCAGGGGCAGCTTTAGTCTTTATTACAACACTTGTCACATTTTATGGATTTGGGGAGTTATGTCCTTCCACAACTTCACATCAGCCTAGCCGCATAGCTGAGTTCACATTATACACCTTTGTAGTGATGCCGACATGCCACCTTCTATAAAATCATGGAATCTAACTAAAGCCTGAAAAAAGCAAACCCAAACCCTTTGTCTCAGCAGCAAGAAGGTGTGAGGGACAGCCAGAACAGAAACACTGCTCAGGAGTTTCTTTGCTGATTTCCTCCTGCCTTGTCCCATTGTCCTCCCCCTGCCCAGGGACCCAAAGCAGATGTAAGCACAGGTCTGAGCAGCAATGATGTACCGTTGCTGCCTGCCATCTTCTGGGTTCCACTTCCTTTTGGAAGCAGTTGAATTCGTGTCAATGTGCAGCATCAGTTTCAAAACCCAAGATATCAGAAACTCAGAGTTCCCATAAAAATATGTCTGATGCCCAGACTTCAGTCCATTTTGGATGGGCTTTGAAAAAGGTCTCTGTCTGGGGGCTCTTGGAGTTGCCCGAGGAACTAATTGGAAGAACTCCCGTCTGTAACATTTGCTCAAGTCACTCAAAGGAAGAACTGAAACATGGTGGTACCAGAGGCAACTCTCTTTTCCAGACAGTATTTACCCATTCTGTATCTGCAGGATTAGTGATAGTAACCTGTTGTACTGTCAACATTTACAATCCACAAACCAACTCACAAGAAAATATTCCTGGAAAAGAAGAACTAGTGTGTGTTGCACACTCGCCACTGTGGATTGATTTGGCCTTTGATTTAAATATATATGTATTTCCTGAAAGGGAATGGTTTTGCACATACACAGTGACAGACCACTACTGGACCCTCCTGTTACCTCTGGTTTTGTTTTCCCCATTTCTGGGCTGATTTTAAGGAACATGCAAGCATTTGCCTGGGGTTGCAGGTAAGCTTCACCCCACAACAGAAACTCAACAGCTTCCTGTCTCAGTTTCTGCAAACCAAAATAGCAAAGAGTTAGAAAACAAAGAAAAAAGCTATTAACTCTCCCCATGAGTTAAGCAGCACATAAACCTCAAGAAGGCACATGAGCAAAGATAAATGGGCTGTTGCAGCGTTCATCTCTTTTGTTTGTAGTAAATTATTGTGTGTAATTCATGTTTCCTGTCCATAAATGCCAGAGGAACTTGAAGACATGGAATCCATTCTAATTTAGTAAAGACAAAAACAACTCCTTTTGAGCCCATCTGGAACTTGTTTTTATCGTAATTGTTTTGGGCTCAGTAACGAGTTCAAGATCTAACTGCCCTCACTAATTGGTTCAAGAATAAACAGATGCTTTGTTTAAAGGCGACAGCTCCCATTTTGCCCAGCACAGCACTCTCCAGGGTCACAGGATGAAAGGAGCTGTGCGCCACGTCAGCACAGGCCTTAATGAGCATTGGCGCCCTCGCCAGGGGTGCTCACCCCCCTCAGCAGTTGATGGGGCAGGACAGCAGCCCCCAGCCATGCACTTGATGAGTGTCCAGCCGGTGACACGTACCCTCTGCTCTTTAACACCTTTGGCATTTTGTTTGTAAATTCGTCTGATGACCTTTTGCAACATGTCCTACTGTAACAAGTCATACCTGGTCTGATGACACATAGGCACTTCCTCCAGCTGGGCTATAGGGCACACAACGGAGAGAGTTCATTCCCTGGGCCACCTAACCCCAAGACCCTTGGCTGGAGTAATGCTCCACCTCCCTGCAGTAGAGCCCCAATTCTTTTCTTCATTTGAAAACAAAGATACACTGAGAGACTCCCCCACCAGGATATGAGACTATGCAAGTTCTGTACAAGGTCTCACCCACCCTAGTGCTCCCCAGGACACGTCACACCTGAGATCCCTGTTAGCCCCGGTGTAGAAGAGGTCACTGCATGACTGATGCACTGGCAGTAGGAACAGATTCAGAAAAAGCAGCACTGAGCTCCCCTACAAGTGAGCCACAACAGCCAGAGGGACCTTACTGGAAGGTTATTTCAGCTCTCAGACTTTCCTCAGTGGCATGGACAACAGGTGCAATACCTCCAGATCCACCACAAAGTAGCCGCTGAGAGTTTCTGCTCCGGTTTTGGAAACAAGGCTCCATGAACCCACTGTGCATAGATAAGCTGTGTAATCATAACTGCCTGAGGCACTTGAAATGTTTACTTTTCAATGTTTAATGGCCATATATAAATTCTTTCTCCTTCATTGAAGGATTTCCTGTCCCAAATCAGCTAACTCTACAGTGTGATGGCTAAAGTCAGGAGAAAGTAAATCATACAGAATTGGATGGGGTTTTTATTTGTTTGTTTGTTAGAAAGAAACTAAAGATAGTAATTAGAGCTCAGCCCTCCAAGGACATGTGGTTTGCACAGGGTATGCTGTAAATCAAAGTTTATGTTATCTTTATTTCCTATGTTTCTTAGTTCAAAAATATAGCTTTGCATCTGGCATATCATGAGAAAGAAGATCTCACCTAAATCTCCTTGAGCAGAGCCCAATCACATATCCAAATAAAAGACCTCTTCCAAAACAGCTTCTGGTCATGAGTTGAAGACATCAAGCAAGAAAACGTCTGTCTCTTTGCACAGTTATTTTTTTCCAGTGCTTAATCATTCTTGTTAAATTCTTCTGCCTTGTGATCTGTCCTCTACACCATAGGTCACCTCCCACAGCTGTCAGTGGGGAATATCTTTCAAGGGCCTTTATTTTGTAACATCCATTTCATAAGCACTGTGGCCAAATCAACAAGAGAACTGAAAAACAATGCTTGTTTCTTATAAAAAGAGGTCTATGTTCAGCTCACAATCACAGCACATACAACTGAGCATGCTGCCAGCTGTTGAAGACCCCTACAAGGAGTCAGAAATGGTATTTGTAGTTTTGTTTTCACCAGAGGCAGGACTACGTGTCCTAGTCCAGGTGCCTCTCAATAAGCCAGGGGACAGCTCTAATAAAAAGCTCTATCTGAAGTGGGTGTTAAATAAGAAATCAGGATGAGTCTGACACTCCGGCACTGCTGCACATATTTTCCTCTCCTCTGACAGGAACATTCAGCGACATTTGGCAGAGTCTAAATGCTCTTCTTTTGCACGCAGGAACAGAGGTGGTGCTCAGCCAAGCAGTTTGTTCTCTCTAGCCTTCAGGTCACCCAGTTTCAACTAACTGCCTGCATCAGTGTCTGATACCAAGAAGGAAGGAAAAGGAATAGTTCAGCCACAACATGACCTACAGCTCACAGTGGACTGAGAAAAGGGTATTTCAATTATTTTTAGTATTTGGGGCTTTCTCAGTTTTCCCAGAGAAGCTCTATTGCTTAGCAGGAGGATGAAAATGCAGACTGCTGATCCAACATGCACAACATAGAGCCATTCTTCTGACATCCAAAAATCCTAGCTGCAAGGAAAAGCAGCTAGTTCCCTTGGCTGTATCAGCCCTCGTGTCCTCAGAGGACTCAGCTCCCATGTATCTCCTCTGGTCTGGAAAGCATCCCAGTGGCTCTGTGTGGTAGCAGAAGCTCTGTCAGCATTGGGTCCCTGCCCTGAGAAACGTCTGCAATGAAGCCCATTTCCTGAAGTTCTTATACAGTGTCTTGAACTTACATAAATTGTGGGTTTTTTCTAAGGAACATTAGTGAACTGCTGGAACTGAGAATAATGGTGTCACAGCAGGGCACTCATTTCCTACAACGAAAATCCATTTTAACAGCTAAGTTCCATAAACATTGCTTTCACCATAAAAACAGCAGACCTACTGGATGTTTCTTGAGAAAGCTGCTTGTTTGTAGATGATGTTATGTGTCTTCTGTATTCTAAGTGGGTCCTGCAAGAGTCAGGACAAGCAGAGAGAGGTATTTCGTATTTCACTGTGATGGTCCTTACAGGAAAGAGAGAAGGGTTTACAGAAATAGCAAGGGTAAAGCTTGGGAGATAGCCACAACCAGCCAGGGAACAGCTTCAAATCTCTTCTGCGATTTACAGTGCAGCATTTGTAGGGAGAATTCATCCTGTAGCTCCAAGCCTCAGAGATAGAAATGGGGCCCCTTTTCTCCTCTTGCAGTGTAATTGGAGTTGGTCCAGATGATCCTGGGGTAAAAACACTCTAAAACGTAAGAACCTCTCAGTGCATGGCAGATCAAAGAGCATGTGTTGATGGTCTTTCCTAATGGCAGGATTACTACTTATTCCTGCAGTCAGATAATTACAGGCAGAGACTGCCATCACATTCTCCAAATAACTACTCTCCCATGCTCATGGCATCATATTTCACCTTGATTATGACAGGTTTGAGTTCAGTGAAAAAGTATTTGAGGGAAGAGGGTGGTAGGTCCTCGTGGTGGTGCTGGAAACCTGCTGGGTTTATGTGAAGGCTTCCAAAGCCAGAGTTTGAGTAACTGCAGTGTGATTATACCCTGATGACAGACCCCGAGATTGGAGATTTCTCATCTACACCAACTGTGACTGAAATTCTGAGAACTTATCCTAAGGACTGAACATTGGGAATGCTGGTTTTTTTAAGGTGCAGCAGGAAGCCAGTTAGAAACACAACCAGTGTGAACATCTGTCAGGACCAAAGCATGAGTCATATAGATGCCACATAGGAGGAAAAAAATCTATCCGTCCACTCCTCATCAAGGTGGCTGTTACTAGAAAAGACAGAGGACAACCTCCAGGAACTCCCACTTCCAGCTAGCCAGCTACACACACAGATCTAGCCACAGCAACAGCCAGTTTATGCCCCTTCTGGAACAGGGAGGCTTGTGAACAGCCTGTGCCACAATCCACGGCATCTCACTGCCTACATGCAGAACTTCATTCATCTCTTAGAGCTGTCATAAGCTCACCTGATATTTCCCTTCTCTGACCCCAGACTGCCATAGGCAGTTGCTTCACTTCATTGCACAGCTTGCAAGCTCTCTGATTTAACCCTCACATGAAAGCACTGGGAATGGGTTTTGAAGAGAGAGAAGGTGGCTCTGCGCAGTTCAGGGAAGGTAGAGGTGAAATAAGGAGAAGCTTGAGGAAAGCCCATTGGGAGGCCCAGCAGAAGATGCAAACACATCCCCTGACAACACCTGCCCTTGTGCATTGGTGCCAGTGCTTCTAGGATTTCCTTTGGACTGTGACTAATACTGCCTTCATCTTCTGTTAGATAGAAGAATGTGCACTTATTTACCTTGGAAAAATAAGACAATGCAATGGTCTAAGCAGGCAGTCCTTGACCAGGTCATTGCAGAACCATATATTTCTATGTTTGACTGCAACAGAAATAAGACAGATGGATCAGATTCATGGTACTCAGGCCCAGGGAATGGATGGAGACCAGACTGCCTGGGCGAGCTGCATTCCTTCACCTCTTATCCAACTAGAGACATGCTTTGACACGTTGGCCTCTGTCTAAGGAGCTAGAAATGGAATAATCCCCACCTACCTCAAAGGCTCCCATGACACATCTCAGTGACTAGAACAACCAGGGACACTCCACCTGGTAGCCGCAGGCTGAAACTCCTGTACGCCATCACCTCAGGGGACAAAGACCTGCACTAGGTTGTCCCTGCTTATAAGATGCTAGGAAAAACGAGAGAGCTCTTGCCTAATACAGAATATGTGTTTTTCTTCCTGGAAGAGATCTACCCAAGCCTGGTCTCATTCAGAATAGACTTCAGGAAGAAACTAGAGCTTTCCTTTCTGAATGTATTACTGTTCTTGATACATGCTGCCTAAACTATACACCAGTGGCTGTTAACTTGTATAGTTATGTACAGTTATGTCTATTTCCCCAATGAACAAGTTACCGTTTGGGAAGCTGTTAGTAGTCCTCTGACCCCTGCCATATGCCACAGGCAGCAAACTGCTGGCATGTTGGATTCAGAGCCTAATACAGGAAATTTTGTACTTCTCCTGCCACTTAGTGGCTGCAGCTGATGCAGCACCACATCCCTACTTACACATTCGTAAGACAATATACTTCTGTGATGCAGAACAGCTATATATTTCTGTTCAGGTGCAATAAAACCTGAGTACAGATAAAGAGGCATTTTAAAAAAAAGTTTCACTTATTTTGAGTACTTTGAAATCTGTCAGGCCACTCACAAATTGCACTCTGCAGGATGAAAGGATGTTAAAATACCATGATTACTCCTAAAGGCCAGATACTTTGTGAAACAGCCGCTTTGCTATTATTGCTGGCAATGCAAAATGCCTCCATCTTCACTAGGCCCCATCTCTAGGATTCATGAGGATACAGCTTTTCTCACTGCCAGGGAGTGCCTTTCTATTTTACAGAAAGAAGCAAGCCGTCATTGCTGTTACTGCTGCCTTGCTGTCTTCTGTAGCTTACATGGAAAAGGGAACCATTTCTGGAACAATAAGCAACTACCACATGAGCGAAACCCATTGCAGAAGGCCTGTCAGCTACTCTGTACTGATTAAATGATGGGTAGTTAACAAGGGAAGAGTATAAAACTCACATGCTAGTGAATGATAAGCCAAAAGACAAAGATGAAAGGTTACTGAAGAAGTCACTATTACAGTGGGATGAAACCTTTTCAACTCATCAGAATTTAGCTCTCGGGGGTAGAGGGGGGGCTTCTACTGCATAGAGTTATTTATTTTTTAACCAAGATATTAAAAAAGAACTGAGTTTCAATTTTGTACTCCCAGGGTATGACATGAATCGATTGTACGAAGGCTCCTCCACCATACCTCTGTGAACAGCTATGGTGAAGCTTATTTGATTCCTTGATCAGTATCTCCCAAGCATAAAACCAGTTATAGTCCTTGGTATAATCAGCCCCAGTTGCCCTCAGAAGGGCTCTTCTCTCCACCCTCTGAGCCTGTAGGGAGAACAAGGCTTAAAGAACATCAGAATAAAGTTTCTGAGAGGGTGCCGCAACTCAAAACAAACTGAGAACATTTTGATCAGATGCTCATTCTTCCCCCAGCAGCCTACTCTCCCATGGCCACCTCAGCACTAGGTTTACCTGCAACGCTACGTATTGTGTAGATATATTGCATATTATGTAATATGCACTTTAATATAATATATTATGTAATACATATTATGTATTATGCACTTTAGAAACAAAAAAAGTCACACAGGATATGTAAAAGCAAAGCCCTCTGCCTCCTGTGAAATGAAAGCCAGAGATGATTGTTCAGTGACAAAATCGAGTACTGTAAGTGTTGCTGTTTGCTCTATGCCAGGCTACGGAGACGGAACAGGACTGCAGCCTCCTGTGCATCAGTGCACAGTCCCTTGCCAGCAAGAGCTGGATTGCCTGTATAGCACCAGGACATAGGAGTACAGTGAAAGGGCTTGGCATAACAAGAGATTTGAAAGTTTGGGATTCGTTCATTCCTGTCACTGACAGGACCAAGGAAAATAGTCTGGTTTGTCTTTCAGATCCTAGATTGGGTTCCAGGACAATTACAGTCAGATAAAAAAGCTGTAGCTTACTTCTGCTTTGATCACACTTAATCAGACAAGCGCTACTGGGCAACTATGTCAGACGCTTTGAGAGCGAATTTATGCCATAAACCATACTGGCCTTCAGGAGGATTTAGACAGCCCTGGATCTTGCAGAATCATTTCCCCAAACTGTCATGTACTTTCAACAAAACTAATTGAACTGTCTTGCTAATGAACATGCAGCTCCGTTTTGAGAATGTAAATCAGCTGGCAAAACACCTGCCAAGTCTAGTGTCTTATCCTAATGTAATGGGTGACTAAATACACATTCCTATGCTGGAGATTTAAATAATCTTTTAGAGCACTGCTGAGAGTACCAGCGGCCTTGGCAGACAGAGGAAAACATACCAAACAAGGTATGATGATGAACAAGGTGCAGAGACTTGTAAAAAACATCTTTTTTACTATTATTGTTGACAGATAATTTTTTTTTAATTTGAATTTTTATAAGGCTGTGTAAATACTATCATGTTCTTGTAGAATTATTTGTCTAACTCATCACAGTCCTTGGGATAAAGCTGACAGACTAATGGCTCTCCTGGCAGCTGCACACCACTACTGTGGCTGTGAAAATAGTGCAGAAGCCGGGTGTTAAAGAAGGTTTGGGAAGGTCACCCTGTAAATACAGCTCAGGTCTGAGCACAGAACTGTTTGGTGGCTCCTGAAGGGAGAAGCAAACCATTTTGCTTTAGCTCATGGCCACAAAAGAGCTCTGTAATACAGGACCTGATAGGGAATGTACTCTATAATGAAAGCAGGGAAATGAGCAGGAGGAGTGTTACATTCCTAGACATTGTGATTAAAAAAGAAATGTGCTGTTGTAGGGAGAGGACCTCTCTCACCTGGAGAACTAGAATAACTGGGAAAAGCAGAGATATCAGGTGCACAATCCTTAGTTCAGGTCTCAGTAATAGGACAGGGAAGTGGTGTAGCCAAGGAAAGTGCAAGTGAAACGTACCTGCTTCTAACTGGGACGGGGAGAGCTTGGCCTCTTTTTGCTGCAGGGTTGGAATGGTCTGGCTTCATTGCTGTCCTAGGAGAACATCCTGCCTCAGGCTGTTATGGAAGTTATTTACAAGAAAAGGCTTTGAGGAAAAGAAAAATCTAAGATTATTTGAATTTGTGATTTTAGAACTATTGTGAGACTAGGCAAAACTTTCCTTTTCTTCATTAGATGGCTCTGGGTCTGACCCATTAGGGTCAATGGGGTCATATTCATGTAGCAGAACGCAATCTAGCCTGAGGTGCCCTGCACTAACTGGCGAACAGCCAAACCTGAGCGTGGGTTCTTCATGTCACCAGCAGAGCTGTCCCACTGGGAGGGCTTTGCAAGCAGGGGGCTGGCAAAGGCCATCCTGGCCCTGGGCCACCCAGAACATTGTGCAGGAGGTGTCAGGCTAAAGGCCAGGGGGCCCCAGCAAGCTCAAAGTGGTCTTGAGACATGGGACAGTGCTCCCAGTCCAAGGACACCATCAGGGCACAGCTTGCCAGTCACAGGATCTCACATCCAGATGGGAAACCAAAGGCAGAGGCACGAAATAGGTGTGAACTGACAAGGATGGGGGGGGTGACACAGAGAGAGAGAGCAGCCAACAGGGTGGTGTGGCTGCAACGAGGAAGGGATGTTCACTGACGGTGAGGTGAACATGGAGACATGATGCTGTTCACACTCAGCTGTGGTCCTCTGCAGAAGCTGTAGGTCAATTTGAAGGCAGAGTCACACAGGAAAGCGTCCAGGCAACAGTGGCAAGAATGACCTGAGGCTTACAAACATGACAGAGGAGGAAAGATCAACAAAACTGTTTAGAAAGTTTCTACACAGTGTCCCTGACTCTCTACAGTTAGGCCTGGTGTTGTTCTGATGCAGGACACCCACTTATACTGTAATGTTCAGGGCATCCTACTGCAAGGGGAGAAAGATGGATGTTTTTTGCTCACAAGCCTGCCAGTGAGCTCTCAGCTGCCATACTGTGTCAGCCAGGACAGCTTGTTCTACACCCTTCAAAAAGTCAAGAGACCTCACTTTTATACCAACAGCCTGATCCCATGATGCTGCATGAAGCAGCCCCATTCACCTGCCCATGCTTCCAAAGGCATAGAAGCAGTGTTAGACGGCAATATAAGCAATGGGCAATACTGATGAAGAAATGACCTCAAGGAGACCAGAACATGGTATAGGACCCACTGTCTGCCACGTATTTCACCTGTATCATAATACTGAAGATGTAGAAGCTATTCTGGCTGAATATGCAGTTATAGGCAGCTAAACAAAAGAACATGTAGGAACAACTGTGTAATGAGAAAGTTCAGCAGAGAGACATTGACTGCTCTGTACAACATGTGAAGTAGCATAGGAAAGGCACTCTATTTTAAACTAAAATATGTGTCATTACCATGAAAAGGTAGAAGAAACAGAATGCCAATGAATCAGAAGTGCACTGGATATAAATGGCTGTGAGAAAATCACCCCTACCACAGAGAAACTCTGTCCAATAGAGCTTAGCTAGAAATGAGGCAGAAGTCATCAAACTTAAACAAGTTTGGCAGCGCTTCTTGAATAATTCACCATGTGAGTACAAGTTTTTGTAATGAATTGAATTAACTGAAGCTATAACACCAGTCTCTACCACTATTTACTGTTTTTGCACTGACTTTTTGTAAGCATACATGTTAAATATTAAACCAAAGACACTTGCAGGCCTTTGCCCCAAAGCAGTCCCAAATTCTTTGTGAATGGCAATGAATTATTAATACTATTCTGCAGTAGAGGGAGACAGTTTAAAGATCAGGGGTGGGGGGTCTGTCTTTGGCACCTCCCATCTTACAACAACATTCATAGCCTATTCTAATCTCCACACCACTCAAAGCGTGAATGGACCAAATGTCTGTTGAGCATTTTATTTTGTGCAAGGAAGCCATCCATTTTCTATCCATGTTCTTCAGCTTTAGAGCAAGATCCTGATCCTGACAATATGTGCCACTGGGATTGGAGGCACTTTCCAATATGGTTACAATATCTCCATCATCAATGCTCCAACTTCAGTAAGTACTGCTAGTCTGAGAGCCTCCTCCTGAGACAGACACTTCCTTAGTGTCCTCAGTCTGGCTATAAACAGTAGCCTGCCACTGAAAATACGCAGTCTGCTAATACTGAGGGTGAGAAGGGAAGGATGTGTTGTTCCCTCTGTATAATTCACATCTGAGGTACAGGACTTTGTTGTCAAGAGCCACCCTTGAGCAGGACCTAGTGTCACAAGAATTTATTCAGAAGCCTTGTTTCAACTGATTTAGCAAATCTAATTCTAAAATTTTCCAACCTGCATCCTTTGAAATTGGCTTTTGCCCTTAAATTCAAATCTGGACCCATGAAATACATTTTTAAATTATCCAAGATAGCTACATACAGATACAAACCAAGTACAACTTTTCAACAGCTACAGTTTTACACTCTAACCCTCTGTTAAAAACACATCTAAGAACTGGAGGCCATTTTTCAACCGAAGGTTTGGAGGCATGAACACAGAATAAACAGATATATTGATAAGGAAGCCTTTACATTTCTCAGTGCCCTTCATCCCTATGTCATGGTTATGCAGCACTGTCATTCCCTCAGTACATCCAGATGTTCATGAATGAAACCTGGCTGGAGTGCCCAGGCATTCCCCTTGAGAGCAACGTGATACTGCTGCTGTGGTCTTTCACTGTCTCTGTGTGCCCTCTGGGAGGACGCACTGGGGCTGTCGTTGCTGGTCCCATGGCCATGATATTGGGAAGGCTGGATTTTATTTTAAGCTTTGCAGCTTCCATTAGTCCAAGAGGAATTATGAGCCCTACAGCACAATACCTGCCACAGTTAAAAACCATGAAAACATGTTTTCTATCACAGATCAGCCTGCCATTAACATTCTGGCAGGGAGCTGGCAGGGAGAAACTACCTAATATGGCAGTATTTAATGTCTCAAAACCCAATGGGGAACAGTTCTTTCCCCCACATTACCTTCTCATCATATTCTGACCCAGCTGAAGTGCTACAAGGATTTCAGCTCAACTCCATATCACAGTAACCACCTACATAATCACCATCATTTTTGTGCTCAGCTTTCTGTCAACCTTTTAAATAGGAAATCATGATAGAACAGTAGATCAGTCATCACATGGCCTACAACAGAAGGGTCCAGCTGGCAACCTCGAGAGGTGGCTGACTGCATTTGTCCTCATCTCCTCTGTCTACAAGCTGAGGTCAGCATTTGTCTGCCTTGTCCAGGTGTAAGCATGAACATTCAGCCCATGTATCTGGCAGAAAGTGCCCCAAAGAAACTCAGAGGAGCTGTGGCCTTGACCTCTGCATCATTTACAGCCCTGAGGTTGGTGCTGTGTCAGGTTGTTGGACTCAAGTAATGTAGAGCTAGAAGACCAGTTTATACTTACTCTTCTCCATTTTTTTTTCTTTTTTTTTCTTTACTACCCCTCTTTTTTCTTTCTTTTTGAGTGTCCACATGCAGCAGAGGATGCTGGGCTCTTGCCAGGTTGTAAAATGTACTGTGCAAATCATGTTGGTTTGTTTGTTTTTGTTTTTTTTCTCTAGGGAGCTACTAGGAGGGGAGGAGAGCTGACCATTCCTTTTAGCTAGAAATGTGGTGCCTGCCCTGATCCAGCTCATGGCTCTGCCTTGGTTCTCTGAAAGTCCCAGATACCTCTTGATTGACCATGGAGATAAAGAATCCTGCTTCTCTGGTGAGTTTAGGGTGACTGTTAGCCTCTCACTGAGCATGTGAGATCTACTGACTGGGCACATAAACAGTGAGAAGGTTGATTGCCTATTCTTAACATACAGTCCAGCACGTTCAGTCCGAATCAGATTGAAATGTAGACTTCTTTCCAAGACAAATATTCTGTTTGGTGACTCTGCCAGCCTCCTTAGATGAACATAAAAGCTTTAAGCCCAATACCATGGCTATGTCACTAGTCCCATGGATAATGTTTTTCTAAACCAGAGAACCAGACTTGGTCTGTACAAAATACGTGGTGCCATCAATGTCTGTAATTGCATTAGCTGCCGCACCCTTAAATAGTGCCCAGGTGGTGGTTGGGTATGTATTTGTATGAACATCCACAGTAATTCCGAACGCAGATGAATGTATGCTTTTTTGCATCCTGCTTTTGTGCACAGTCTTGGGCCCCGACGTTTTGAGAATGGTGCCACAACTTTTACACGTAAGAAGTATCATATCAAGTTCCAAATATGATCACTTCCTCTTTCCAAACTAAATAACATTCTATAATCTTAAATATTTTTGATCTATTGAGGTAATTGAAAGGCATCTTCCTACAAAAGACTTTTTTGCTACAATGGTAGGGTCAAAAGGTGGGACTTGTGTTCACAATGGCGAATATGTTTTGTAACTATGAAGTGAAATAAATACTGGTTGAAGAGCTCATGACCAAATCTGAAGCCAATTCATATTAAGGGATTTGCTTAGATTTGTAGCATACAAATCCCCATATACAGAGTGGCTGGAATTAATTTCCGGGGAGTATATGCTGTGTACCAAGAACATCTTAATTGCCTGCATGTCCCAGGGAAGTCACTTGAGATCTGAGTCAGAAGCGTGGCTGCTAAAATGGCACTGGTTGGAAATACTGTCTTATCAAACAATGGTCAGGGATTTGCACTCCCTTTCCCCCAAATCCTTCAAGAGGCTGCACCACAACTGGCCGCACCACAACTGGCCATCTCTGTGAAGGTAACACCATGATCACAGACTCTGTCCTACAGCTTTCTGCAGCCATCACTTGCTGCTCAATCCATCACCTGGCAGAGCAGGCAAACTGAAGGTAAAGTTCAGGGAATAAGGGGTTCCCTTGTCCTTGCAGCACTGCAGAAGCTCAGAGGCAACAGTGACCTGAGCGGAAGAGATGCTGGCTGAACAGGCTGCTGTTAAAGGTCTGAGAGCAAAGGACCCTTGGGAGCTCTTCCAAAATCCAGCTTTGAGGTGGCAGCTGATGAGTATCGTTGTGCTGAGCAGCGCCATGCAGCTCTGTGGGAATGATTCAGTAAGCAGCCTGGCAGCCACAGCAATCGGCGGCACTGCTGTATCATGAGACATCGGTGCAAGCTCTTGGGTTTAACATTTCTGCTGCAGGGGAAGAACGAATAGTGGTCTGCTCTGCCTGTGGAGATCTTCAAACCTCAGGTGCATAGTTCCCAAAGTACACCTGTGTATTATGGCAAGATTCAGAGGGACGCTGTCAAAATAGTCTGTATGACAGTGCATTAGTCATTCTCTGCGTGATCCTTCAGGAAAAACAATGGGATGTATTTTCAGACATTTTCCCTCACTGCTTTCTCCTCTTTTCTCTCCCCAGATGTATTTTTATGCAGCTTACGTATTCCAGGAGGCTGGAATTCCTCAGGACAAAATCCCATATGTTGTAATCAGCATGGGGAGCTGTGATCTGATCATGTCTGTCACTTGTGTGAGACTCTTAATGCACTCTGCTGACATGCCAACTCTGTTGAGTCAGTGAGGAGGCTGTTAATTACAAATTTTGGATTTACATTGCTTTTCATGCCAAGGAAGCTCTTTATGTACAGCAGCCAGGCAGTCTCTCAGCACTCATGTCCAGACAGGTTAATGCAGAAGTATTTTGTCAGACACTGCATCATCGTCACTGTCTGAAATCTCTAAAAAATGTAACTCTCTTGCTAGTGACAAGATAGTGGCAGAGTTTAGGCTGCAGCTGGGACATTCTCATCTCCCCTGAACACCCTTCTTGCCTGACTCCTGCCAGCAGACTCTTTCCTTTGACTTTTCCTTTCTATGCTAAGAAGTGGACAACATCCTTAAAGTAGTTGTAGAGCGAACTAGGCATGGAGTATTGAAATGGGAAGAGAGAGCAGGCAGGAAATATAAACACAAGTTAAATATCTTGTTTTATTTCCCTGGGTTACTTTGTGCAAAATGTGATTCTAGATTATGCTGGTCGGAGGCCACTGCTCCTGGGTAGATGTATCTTCATGGCAGGATGGGCCATTGTCTTCATGGTTGCTCTGAGCCAGCAGGTAATAAACTTAATTATTTAAGTGGAATGGAGTTGGGCTTTGCCTTTTATATGACTGGGGTGTTTAGTGGTGGCAAATAAGTGTAAGTGCCCTCACTGTTTTTCTGTTGGTCTCTGTGGCTATAGATTCAGATTAGGTGGATGCCTTTATGTCAGCATGGCCTGCATTTTCACCCTTATCCTGAGCTTTGGAATTGGACCAGGTCAGTTTCCTCAGTGTTTTCACTGAAACTTTTGGGTCCTGCAGGGGCTTGGAGATGTGTGCAAGCAGCTTATGGAAACTCTAAGACCCTCTTTAGCCACAGCACACTCAAAAGAATGAGGCAATTTCTGCCAGCAGTTTTCAGCTGTTTCACGGGAGCTTGCATGCCCCTGGAAGTCAGTGTTGTGCAGGGACAGTCTGTGCCATTCTCTGTCTTGTTCCTCCTTACAGCCATCTTGTGATGGCACTTGGAGGCAATTCTTGTCTTAAATGGACAACAAGGTTTTGATTTGCTGCCCAATCCATTAGGGCTGTAGACCAGCATTTCTAATGCTTCACTTTAACCCTAGAGAATGACAGCTATGTCATCTGATTATTTACTTGCAGATACCTGAAAGCACAATTTCCACATCTATTTGTTAGCCTACTAACATGCATTTTCTTGGCAGAATCCATTAGTTTTTGTGGTCGTGGGGGCAGCACACAGGCTGTGTGCGTGTGCAGATGTTTGCGCCGTGTGTGAGTAGATGTGAGGTTCTGTTCACTTACATGAGTTTGAAAGAAGGCAAGTGAAAAAAGAACCAAGCTGCCACTGTCGCATGCCACATGAGTTGGCAGTAATTTCTTGTCCCAGTCCCTACGGTGCCATAGGGTTGAATTAATTATAAGCCATTCTCACAGTTGGGTCCTGGTGAGAATAATGTGGATTACAAAACCTTTCCTGGCAGTTTATTCTAACATGAGAGAGTTTGAATAATTAGCCAGTCCTTAATATTTAACCTAAAATTTCCCCACTGCAGTTAATCTCTATTACCACTTGTTCTGGCATTGTTGACTAGTGAGAATAATTTACTGTTCTCATAAACTTCATGTTGCTTCTGCTTGTTAGTATATGTTCTCTGGTTTTTAATATAATGTTAACGGTATTATTAACTTTCTTGCCATTTCTTTTTCCAGCTGGTGTAACAGGAATTCTCCCCACAGAGGTTTTTGATCAAATGTCCTGTCCAGTTGCTTACATGATCTGTGGCTCTCTGCTCTGGTTCAACCTATTTCTGGTTGGAACAGCCCTTCCACTCATTGTGGTGGGTTCCCAAGGCAAAGCAACCACCTGCAGCTCTTTAGTGTTTTGTACAAGAAAGAGGCTCTTATAGTGACCAGGAAAAGAGACAGGGCCTGGAATATCACAAGCTGCAGTCACACAGCAAGATAGCACTGCCATGAAAAGTATCTCTATGAGGAAAGTGGTCAGAACTCCTCTAAACCAAACTTCCTCCATGTTCCCTACTGTGATTTCTGATGTGAGGCTGGAAGAGGATTAATATGGGGCATGGATGACCAATATTCCTCCTCTGTCCTCAGCTGAGAACAGCTGGCACTAGAGTTGTGATGTAATTTCCCATGGTCAGACCCTGGCATCATTCCCTAAGGTGATTCCTGAAGTGAAAGGGAGCAGAACTCCACAATATCCAATCCTGTCTTATTTCCTACTGTGGGTCCCCATTCTATACAATTACATATAGAAAGACAGAAAAAGACATTTTGAGATACTACTCTTCCTGCTCTGTCAAATCTCCCAAACTGTGCTGGGGACCTGTTGCATTTAGGCATGTGAGGCCCTCACCAGGGTGTACAGAAATACTCCCCGGGTGAAGTGAGTCCACACAGGAACAGAGATTAGTGGCCTATTTGTCGTCGTACAGAATGTCACCAACACGGTCTTGTTTTTTTCCTCCTCCTCAGAAAAGTCTAGCACATTTCTGCTATGTCCCATTCCTTGTGGACTGCGTCTGCACTGCACTCTACATTGGGTTTTTCCTTCCTGAGACAAAGGGAAAGTCCTTCCTGGAAACCTTGGAGGAGTTCAAGAAATGGAACTTCAAAGCTCAGACCCATGTAGTTTTTTATAAAGGCCCTGAAGGGATCAAACCCACCATGTAGCAGAAGAGAGGAGGATGGTATCTGGGGGAAATTCTGCAGTGGTTGTGTTCTTTTGCAGGGACACTAAGAGAGAAGTAGGGTTAGGGACAATATATTACTCTTAGGTTCTTAGGTTCACCTTGAAAAGATATACGTGAACTGATATATCCCAACGAAAGTTTAATAATCTGTTTTCAGTTTTTAGTGCTAAGTAACATATACATATTTTAGAATCCATATTAGAGAGTGACAGAATGATGCCTTATTCTCTCATCAAGCAACACCATGCAATGCTTTAGCAAATTTCTCCTGAATTTCTTCTATATTTCTCCTCCAGACAAACAGTAACTTCCATCTCAGAAGCCTTTCTTTCCTTGCCCCTGAATCTGGGCTCCCTAACACAGAAATTAATATGATTAAGTTCTGTTTTCAGACACCAGATGGAATTCTCAGTACCTTGTCTTGGTGCTCCCCTTGTTTCTGCTATTAAGTGATTTCAAATAGACCCCTACTTGTTGAGCAATAGTGAACAGTTAATTATTTTCAGCTATAAAAACATGTGACATGTGGATTAGGAAGAAAGCTTCTAGTACTTGCTAAGTAGCTTATTATACAACTGACTTTTGGGCATTGTTTTGCAGACTATTTATTCTGGACTGGTTTTGTTCATGGCTTGTTTGTTGTCTTCCAGACAACTTGTGTTGCAAAGCACAAGTAATTCTCTAGTCCAACTTGTACTGCTCTCATGGACACTGCTGGTGCATCTTGTTGGGTTTTACACCTGCGCTCTGCTAAGGTTAGGGTGTGGTGAGGAGGTCTTATAGCAGCAGCTTATTTTGGATGTGGAGATTTAGATCACAGCAGAACATTCTTCACAGCATGTTCTTGTTGTCTCCATACAGCATATTCGAAAAGACCCAGATGTGGTACTGATTCTTTTTAGCTAACCTGGTACGGAACAGGGCAACACTCCTCATTTAATATTGCCTTTCACAGGCATTGGGTTGACTGGTGAAATTTCTCCCAGTTTCTTCTCAAAACCATAATCAAGCCATCTCTTTTCTTTTGGCTTTGTTGGTATGAAAATCACAGCACTGCTGATGGTTGCAGCAAAGAACACATACATTTTCAAAATAAGTAGTTAAAGTTTCTTTCAGTATATTTTTTAACTGCATTTTTTAAAAAATGCAACATTTTTGAATGACAAGACTAAACATTTCCGGAGTGTATTACTGTCATGCTGGTCATGAGTGGAGCAGCAGATCTATTGCTCAGAAGAGGAGTCTGTGCAAGAACTGTCTTTCACTACCTAAGGTTTATAACATAGGAAAAATAAAACTAAACTTTTGTTCATTTGTGATTGCTGCTATTTTAGAAGTCATTCGTATACAGACATGGGCAAGAGCAGGATCTCTGCTCTTGGACGACACTGAGATTTTGAAATACACAGGATTTTGAGACAAGACAATCAAGAGCAGGACTCCATGGAGCTGGGAACTGCAGAGATACTTTTCATTTCTATAGTTTGGAGAGAGCAGTAAGGGGCAGATGGAAAGAATAAAACACACAGTCAAAGCAAAAAGTGCTGGTACCATCATGAAGGTATCAAAATATTCTGTCATTCCTTTAGTGAGGACCAGAGAAAGGACAGGAGACAGAAGTGAAGCAAAGAAGACAAGGCAGTAGAAAAGATACAGGCTAGGAAGCAGGGGATGGACTGAAGAGACTGCCTGGGCAGAGGGAGGGACCTGGGACACACTGCTGAGATGTACACGTCAGAGAAGAATTGGTTAAGACTGGGAGAAGTCCTCCAATGTCCAGAGGTCCTCACCTTGGCGACTTTTGTGGCTACTCCCACGAGTCAGTATTGTTGTGCCTTTCCCCGGACCCCTGGAAGGTCGGAGGCTGTCTGCACCTGACAGTATGAAACATGCCTGTTCAGAAATTATGCACATTTACTTGACTTCCTGAGATTAGGAGCCAGTCCTGCAAGTACATGTGTCAGAAAACACTAATTCCAACCTCCAGCTTTTTTTCTGACTATGGCCTGAAATCAGGTGTCTTTAGACTGATTAAGCAAAGACAAACAGTGGTTACATTTTAATTGGTCTAATTGGTTACATTTTAATTGAAGCATTTAAGAAGTTGGTTAATTGTTACTGAATTAAAACACCTTCAACTGAAAAAATATATGACACTTGTTTAGGTCAATTTTCTTACCCTGTGAAGTGTTAAGCAAAAATACGTCTTGAAAAGTGATCGTCAGAGATTCATAGTTCATATTATTGTTTACAAATCAAACCACCATGCACTGTTGGATTGATTAATAACTATCAACACCAGAGAAAAATAGTTACTGCTGCTGTCCTCAGACAATGCTCCTCTGCACAAACCACCTCTCACTTCCAATCCAGCTGGGGCTGGGATTCTTCCAGACACCGAAGACACGCAGCATCCTAGCCTGGGGAACTGCCAAGTGCAGCCACTCACCAGGAGAAAGAATGTCCCCCTAAGCTGTTTGGATAACTTGTAAAAGCATTTTAACAGAACCATCTTGGAGACTGCTAGATAAAGAGGCCCTTTGAGAATTATGGATAAAAGTACAGATGTAATTTATTTATTTTACAGTCAGGATTTAAGACAGACATTCAACTTTCCTACCATCTACCATATATTACAGGGACACACACTTGAACTTTCAGGCAATGACCATTGCTCTTAAAGTGTCAACTGATCCCATAATTCAAGAGTTGAATGCATAGGCTTAGTCAGGCTTGGTCAAGTCAGGCTTCAGAAGGCTTTGCTGTATTGAGGCCTAAAGTAGCAGTCAGGAACTTTTCCTTTAAATGTGATAACTGATTACCCAACCTATGACCTGGGGAGTCCACGCCAGTCCACTCTAGTTTGCGCCAGTATCTGGACTTTGGCTTCCATCAGTGCCTTTTTTATTGTCCTTTACTCATCTCCTGCAGCTCATATTATTTGTCAGCTGCTGCTGGAGCTTCTCTTCCCTAGTGACCTGGCATGAACGCACAGCTTGCCAAAATTATCTGCAGTTTCATCAGTAACCAACACAATAATGACAAACCAAATAGCAAGAACTTCATGACAAACCAAAGGGAGTGGAAACACTGAGAAAGAATGAAATGACATGTTGAAATATTATCTCAGGCTACTCTTTCTCTACATATAGAGTGACTTTTTCCAAAGTAACCAAAGAAAGCATTGGGAAAGACCTAGTCTGCAAGTGGTGATGACTGCCTTTGCATGCAAGTTGGTATATGTTTATCTTTTTTTTCCCCAGATAGAATTTTTGCATACTTTTCCTTTCTGCTATTCTAAAAGACCTGTTGCATAAATTAAGTACAGAAAAAAAAAATCTGAATCAGATGTGGTTAAAATGATCGTATGAGGTCATATCTGAAAGACATCAAATATCTTGCAAGGAATTATCTTTAAAAAGCAAAGAAAACTGGATTTAAGAGCGTGTTTATATTTAATGTCTGATACATAACAGGGGAAGACAAACCAAGGGAGTTCAGAGCACAGCAACAAAAAAAAGCTATATGATTTGATAGATGGAGGAGGGCTGGAAGACTGAAAAAGTCCTCCACAATAAAAAAGTTATGAATAACAAAGTATCTGAAAGATGTAAACACCAAAGGATGGAAAACAATCCTTTCTAGTCAAGGAGGTATAGGAATGGATACCCAGAAAAGATATAACAAAAATGTTTTTAAAAAGCAATTTTAGGATGACTATTAAGTTAAAAAAATCTTCCTGAATTAAAAATCTATTAGACTAGAAAAGTCACCCAAGAGATGCAACAGAAGAAGCAAGCAGTGGTGTTATAGTACAGAATGGGGATGAGACTAAGAAATTTGCTGCAGGTGCAATATAAAATTTGCACTTAGAATAGGGCTTACTGATTTTTTTGCTGATGGGGAGTTTCCTGCTGATATGTGGCATTTTTTGTAGCACAAAGGATGGTAGGGATGTCTAGTAGTAGAGACTGTGAATCTCATTTCTTCCTAGTGCTTTGACAAACAGGAGATTATTGTGATTTAATATATGAATGTGCCAAATGCCAAATTTATTTAGAGCTGACTCCTTTGAAGCCAGTGATATTGCAACACGGATAAATTTGATGCCCATTCAAGCAATGGCATTCACCTGATTAGAAATCAGCTTGTAAATGTTTGGCAGTCATTGTTCAGCATTGCTTTTGAATATTATCTGTTCTAGAGATAGAAGTGCAGCATCATGCCATCATTGCTGGACAGAATATCACTAGGACACTCAGTAACAGAGAACAGTGGGAGTGGGAGGGATGGGATATGCATGTATCACAGTACTATATTGTGGGGGTTACTCTTAAGCCTCCTATCAGATATAGTTCTAAGAAAGGATGAATAAACAATGAAACCAGGAATGCCCTTCAATCCCCAAATGTTTATCCAGTCTCAGCCAAGTCACTGAGCAAAATATTCATTTAGGTGACATAACAAGTGGGAAAGGAGAAGGAGAAGAAAGGACAAATAGAATCATGCACAGAATGCTTGCACATTGCACCATGCTCCTGCAAATAGTTACCCTATGATAGTGCAGATTAAGATGGCCAAAGCTGAAAACAGAAGCACTGAAGTGTGTAACTGGGTTCTGGGAGACAGCTACAAGCTTTGCCTCTCAAATTTCTCACTGTCCTTTGCTTTAGTAGCTGTGGTCTTCTGTTGCACTCTGCACTGGCTCCTTGGTCTCAGAGGAGGCAGGTGCATGGCATTGCTCAAGCTGTTAGAGTTCCTGGAGGTAAAACAGGACAGCTGGGGGCATGTCTGAATAGCTCTACCAGCTTTGTTTGCTGTTTTTATTTCCTGCCAGAAAATGAGCTACAATCTCTTCCTCCTGGCTTTTGTCCTGGGCATTGGTGGAGCTTTCCAGTATGGGTTGCAGGTCTCCATTATCAATTCTCCTGCTGAGGTAAGCATGGACAGCTCAAAACTTGAGCTACCAGCATGGATTTCAGTGTTCTCATGCATTCCTGCCTCTATATGCAATCAATAACTTTTTCATTTCTGCTCTTAAAACTAGACTTATTGTGGTTTCTTGGTTCTAAGAGTGGCTGCTATTGCTCTTTTGTTTCATTTAGCAGAAGTTAAATGTCTGGTGCGACAGAACTGGGAAAGGGGAGGATGAGTGATATCTATAAAGTCAGCCATTTCCCCCTTACTGAGTTGGATTGCTTACAGGACATTCTCCTCTTTCCAGTGCTCAGGGAGTCCTTTGTACCATGTGCTTGGCCACATACACTAGGTCTAAGTGACTGTAAGGTGAAATAGGACAGGGAAGGACTGTAGCTCTACAGCTGAGGTCAGCACTGGTACCTGCAGCTGGAAAAGGAAAATCAGGGGACAAGTTAGTCATCCTGAATGGTGCCAAGGACATTGAACTCATACTATTACCACATTGGGAACCCTCATCAAGAATGAGGGTGCCATGGAGGTTATGAACAGTAGGTCAGAGAGACCCCACAATGGGCCACATCAAGCGACAAATCCTGATCTCACTGAAGTCAGTTGAAGTCAAACCTGGATTTCACCCAAGGCATCAGACAGGAAGCAGCAGGTGGACAAGAGAGACAGAGAGACAAGCAGGAATGGCAAGGAAGATCGGGTAGCAAAACAATCAGGGTTTAGCACATAAACAGAAGACCAACCTGCCACTCTCTTAGTGACACTCACCATTGATATTTAATATTGAGATATTTATTCATTGCACCTTGTTGGTAAGACATTAACTCTGGGGATGTTAGTGGCAAAATTCCCTTTGATTTCACTGGGGCTAAGATTTCAACCAAGGTGTTGATAGAAATGTATCAAAAAGAGCAGTAAGTAGGTAAGAGAAGTTAAAAAGAGGTGGAATTATGCAAAAACATGTTGACTGAGTCCATTGGTTTCTGTTTTTCTTTTAAAGTACATCAAAAGTTTCATCCGTGAGACCTGGCTGAAGAGATACAGCTTTTCTCCCAGCGAAGACATGATTACTTTGATGTGGTCCTTTGTTGTGTCCATTTACAGTATTGGTGGGCTTCTGGGGTCCCTGTCTGCTGGATATTTGTCTGTTAGATTTGGAAGGTAGGAATAGTGATTACATTAGTCTTTCTGTTTACACCCACAACTGCAAAAATAAGTGACTATGTCCTGGGAGAAACACTGCTTGTAAAGTGGCACTGTGAGCAGCCCAGACCTGCTTCAGATGAAGGATCAGTTCAGTGAAGAAACAGAATGGCAAAATCTGCCAATGATCACAAAGAAAATCATAGCCTCTCGCTTATAAATTCCAAAGCAAATCCAGTCCAGAGAAATCACATGAGGAGTGCATGCATTTTAAAGTGAATTTCACAGACAACTGCTCACAAAGCTTGCTCTTCAGTGTAGATATTGGCTCCACTAGAGGCATCAAAAGCTTCAACTAGCTTATCAGTCCATGACAAAGTTTTCCCATTCCCATTTCCCATTTACTTCACTGCAGCTGATCTCAGAGGCTGGCACAGTCTTTAACCATGGCACAATTCATGCCACTTCTGTCAGGCTGTGAATGACACAAGGACAATATTTACGCTCACATTAATTTAAATGAATTCCAGGAAGAAAGCCATGCTGTTCGCCAATATCCCTGCTCTGCTGAGTGCAACTCTGATGGGACTTAGCCGGCTGTGTGGATCCTTTGAGATGATCATTGCTGGAAGATTATTTTCTGGAGTGTGTGGAGGTAAATTAGCATTCCTACCTATGGTATTAAATAGTTGGGAGAACCAGTGACTGAGGGTCACAAAGATTTACCAAACTGAGTATACCGATCACTGATTTTTACTAAACTCTGCAAAGGGCCTGATTGCTGAATGCATTTTTAACTAAATAAGAAAACAGAAACATAATTAAATTAATCACGTGTGATATCTCCATTTCTCATTCTTTTATCTTTACATCCAATCCATATAAAAAGTACTGCCAACTTGTGAAAAAGCCAGCATATGCAATATTTCAGGGGAGCATGCTCACTATATAGAAAGCTGACCTCTGTTGTTTCTGTTGCTGCTTGTTGTGGCTGATACGGCCTTCCATATTACAGACAAGGGAATGGTTTTCATGCTGGGCAATTCTAATTTCCGCATGCCTCAGAAGATTACATTCTGTCAGTGTTTTCAATCCCTGAGCTATTGGATAAAGATAATACTAACCAGCAAAAAAAATTCGCTGAGCAAATGGAATATATAGCATTTGTTAACTTGTTGGTTTCAAGCACAAAGTAAGGCACATAGTATCCTGAGTAGACACTGAAATATATAATCTAGATTAAAGGGAGTAACAGCAATCCTGTATATGTGGCTGTAGGAAACATTGTAAGAGAAGGCCAGCCTGCGGAAGGACAGATTTCCCAGGGGAACATACTTGCTTAATGAAATATTTAGCAAAGATGCAAGGCCACTGTAGTGGGAACATGCTTCATGTCAGGCAGACACATACTCAGCACGGTTAAAAAAGTGTCTCAGAGCCTAACCCTATATGCTTTGCCTGTAATAGTCCCCTCCAAAACACCAGACCTATGGGAGTCTGAATTGCCCTAACAGTCATTTGTCACTGCAGGCTTAGCTCTGAATATCCATCTCATGTATGCTGGGGAATGTGCCCCACGGAAGCTCCGCGGCCTGATTGCCATAACAGCTTCTACTGCCACTGCTGTCGGAAAGTTTGTAGGATTTGCTCTGGGTCTCAGGTAAGGGGGTCTGAGAGCTATTTAATTTATTGTTATTAAAATATATGCATGTATCAATGCAAGCTTAGGATAGGCAAATCAGTTACTATTTTTAGACATGTTTTCAGGGTACCCTAGGCAGCCAAACTGAATTAGATCAGCCCAAATTCCTGACTTAAGTGAATGGGAGACAGAAATCATACAAAATATTTAACGCTGAAGAACACTGTTGCTTCCTAGCAAAGACAGATCAAAATACAGATAATAAAAACCTTTAACAGATTTAAATGGGTTTGAAAGAAATCTATCTTTTGTAAGAACTGACCTTTATGTTTTATTTTTTTAGAAGGAGCAGGGAATATCAGATCGATCCAAACTTTCTTGAAAATACACACAAACCGGCACACCCACTCATCAAACACACACGCAAAACCAGAAACATATGGTGGATTCATTCACCCTAGCACAGGCTCCTTCTGCCTGTCCTGTGCCAAAGATGGTCTGTCCCGTTCCCAGGGCACGCATCATTCTGGCGACAGTATTCTCAAAGCTGCAGGAAACCCAGTGGCTGCTATTTGGGGCAGTCAATATCAGGCTGATAACCCGTGGATCCTATCTTAATTGTAACTTGAGACTTTGGATCAGAATCAGAGGGATCAGCCACCGCAGGTTCTTTCTTCAGCGCTTGTGCAGGGACACTGTTTGTCCCTGTGGGCCCCCAGCTGCTGCAGGAGGAGGCAGTTAGCCTTGCTGCACTCGCCACTGAGCAACAGGTGGCTACACTGTGTAATTTGCGTGCTCCAGGCAACAGCACTCTGCTCTCCCCTTCCACCTCCCATTGAGATTTTCATTTTTCTGGGCTGAGAGATGCTGGAGACTCCTTGGCGCGAGCAGCCAGGACACACGCAGCAGGGCCGAGGGACCACCCTGTGTCAGCGTGTGCTCGCATGGCCAGCAGTTGCTCAGCTCCTCTCGCTCTGCTGGTTTTGTTTCAGAGAAGTTCTCGGAGTAGATGCTCTCTGGCCTGTTCTCATGGCAGTCAATGCGCTTCCCGCCCTCTTTCAGCTTCTCACCCTCCCCTTCTTCCCAGACTCTCCCCGCTACCTGCTCATTGACAAAAAGGACAAAGAGGGATGCATCAAAGGTAAGGAAATGGTCTTTTAGCTCTGAAACCACCTTCAGCTTAAATGAAAGACAGCCTCTTCTGTTTTGATATTAGTGCTCTCTTGGCACTAGTATTTCCCTTACCCTCTGCCAGGATCTTCTGAGGGACGTGATCACACAGAGCTTGTATTTCCATCAATACAGATTCTGCCCTGAACAGTCAGGGTGTGGATATGGTACTTTCTGGCTCTATGTAAGGAAGAGATGCTCTTTACTGTCATGCTATATCCGTAAGCATTCCAGTTCTTCAGTAACCCTAACAGCAACTACTGACATAAACAGAGAAACAGCCATTGTGGGTTTTTAACTATAAAAAGAGAGAACTCTTTAGATATAGACTTATTTTTTAATGTAGGAGTCATTTTTCCTTGTCTGTGTTTTGGTGTGTGCACTAGAACTGCACCTTTAGCAGGACGGTATTTGGGGAAGGATTGGTAAGACTTCAGGTGTGATTTACATTGAAACACTGTAAGCAGCTATTGGCCAAAGGTGAGGTTGTGATTATGGGTAAAAATAGATAGCAATGAACTGGATCTGTGCCTAATCTGAACCCAGATCTCTGGGAAGTTCACACAAGCACAGAGCCTGAAGCTCAAATAAGACACTCTGCAAGGCAGGAAGTAATCCTCTGAATTCATGTCTGTGCTGGTTAGCTTGGACCAGGAGTCATCTTCTCTCCTTGTCTCCTTCCAGCTGTGAAGCAGCTCTGGGGAGATGGTGACCATATGGCCGAAATAGATGACATGATGGCAGAGCAGGAAGCCATCCGTGGGGAGAAGGCTAAGAGCGTTTGTGATCTTTTTCGTGACAAAGCTGTCCGTTGGCAGCTCATCACTCTCTTCCTTGTCGCCTCCTGCATGCAGTTAATTGGTGTCAATGTGGTACGTGTGCTACTTCTCTCTGCTTTCTAGATTGCTTGCAGTTTCTTGGCAAAAAGTAAGCTCTGCAAAGAGTAGTAAAATGCTGACTGCAACAGTGGCTGTAAGGAGGGGATCTGTTGTTACTGTTCCTTATAATGTTTTCCCATGGAAGTTTGGGACCTGGGATAAGTCAAGAACTGTGTTTTAGCAAGTGTCATCTGAAGGCATCTCTATGGATTACCCTGCTATGATAAGAGAATGGAAGGGGATAAAATAAAATCCCAAATACAGAACAAGAAAAGAACAGCATAACCTCCTCTGGGTCTCTGAACTCCAGAATGCACTACCCAAAATTGTTCAGCCATTTCAGTACAAACTGTCAGGTTTGTAACGTACACTGGCAGTGCATTTCCATACTCTTACTTCTTTGGGTTTCTTTTTAAATCCTTTAACTTTGCACTTTCTCAGATTGCAGACAATTACAACATCCCAGTTACTGATACATACTCTCTAATATATCTTTTCTCTGTAACTATCTCTATCTATGTTTCAGTAGATAGTATTGAGTATTGGAAAAGTTATTGTATAAAATGAGCTTATGGTAAAAGCATAAAAGTTTTAAAATCCAGATTATCTTGATTCACCATCCCTGGAGGTATTTAAAAGACGTGTAGATGTGGTGCTTAGGGACATGATTTAGTGGTGGACTTGGCAGTGCTAGGTTAATGGTTGGACTTGATGATCTTAAAGGTCTTTTCCAACCCAAATGATTCTATGATTCTATGATTAATTTTGCAAATTCAGAAAGACTTCAAGATTCATAAGACCCCTTTCTATCCTCACTAGTGCAGCAGTAACTATACCATGAAGGACCAGTAGAAACTTAGCATATTAACAGTGGAGTTTCTTATGCTTTAGGAGTGCTTACATCTGGAAAAAATGATGACTATCAAAATCACTGCAAAGGCTTAAAGATGATGTAGAAAGATAATTTAAACCATTTGTTTAGTATATACTGTCCACATTTCTGTATGCTTCTCATCCAAAGTACATGAGATGCTAATACACGTGGAAGATGTCAGAATTATAACCTGTAACATAAGACAAAGGCAGTGCTGAAAGCAAGCTAAAAAAGAAGAAAAAGGCTGTATTTGTTACCAAGTTCAACACAGACCTGCTAGTAAAAACTGTTTGGCACAAATAAGCCACATGAAAACATTGAGGATTAGTTACTGAAATCAAGATTTTCACTTTTGTTAAGGGCTGATTAGTTATTTTCTGTCAAAAAAGACAGAAGCTGGTGTAAACATGATCACATGGGTAAAGCCTTCACACATTTCTATGCTTTCCAGGTTTACTTTTATGCATACAGTGTCTTTATAAAGGCTGGAATCCCCCCTGCTCAAACCCACTATGTCTCCCTGGGAGTTGGGATCACCGAGATCCTCACCACAGTTCTGTGTGTAAGTGGCTCTTCAGCTGAATTTCATTCTGCTATAATGCGTGGTTCATTTCAATCCTCAGAACTACTGTAAAAGGAGCTTCAGGAATCAAACTTCTGCAACAAATCAACCATAGTACTTTGCACTGATCACACAAAATCATCTCTACACACCATGCACACATGGGCATTTATATTCAATTTATGGTGGGACAGGAGAGTATTTCCCTCAAAATCACGACCCAGCCTGAGCCAGCCTTGGGAGTTCCAGTTTCCCCTGTAGGAAGGGCAGGTGACCATCCCTGAGTCCGCTTGCCAGTAAGACTAATGGCTGAAGGATTCATGGCAATTAACAGTGCAAGCATTTCCATTTTGCTCCCTTGCTATCCTTTGCCTGCAGAGTGCCATCTCAGGCCTCCTCTGCCTGGGCAATGCTCCCTGCAGCCCTGCACCTCCCCACCTTGCCCTGCCTCCCTGCAGCTCTTGGTCCTGCTCAGTACCCCCAGATGCCTTTACTCACCCTCCCAGAGGAGGTACCACATCCCAGTCCCTGACTCTGAAGACATCCCCTACCTGGCCAGTGAAGGCAGCTACTGCAGCAGCTCACCGGTGCCTGCTTTTAAGGTCTGTCCTTTGGAGCTGACAGCATGTCCTCCTGGTTGCAGGGTTTCCTAATTGAGCGTGCAGGGAGGAAGACACTGCTGTGGAAAAGCTACACTGTTATGGCCTTGGCTTTAGGGCTCCTCACAGTCACGCTTTCACTACAGGTAAGACCTCACACATTAGAGCTGTATCCTGTCTTCATGTTTTATTGTATGGCAGATATTACTATTTCCTTCCACCCAAATAACTTTTTAGTGGGAGTAGAAGTACTTTTGGGGCTAACCATCGTACTAACAGACATCCGTTCCCAGTCATGTACATGCAGATTAAAGCCAATAGCTTTAATACAACCATGATCACTGCCAAGACTATCTTCTTGTGAAGTTTCTGGAAGTAGAGGAAACAGACGTATGTTCAACATTGACACACTTAGCAGTGGTCAATGTTCTAATGGAGCTGGATAAATAAAATCTTAATTGCTTTTCATTTCCTACCATAGGATTCCTTTTCCTGGATACCATACTGCTCTGTTGCACTCATCTTTATTTTCATCATGAGCTTTGGCATTGGGCCAGGTTGGTATTTTCTACTGGAATGGTTTCATAAACTCATTCCTTCCTCACTGCAGCCTTTAGGAGAGGTCCCAGGCATAGCTGTTCCACAGTTAGTGTGAATCTCTACTCCTGATTCAGCGCAGGGGTAGATATTGCCCTCCATACTGTGGTAGGAGGTAAAACTTCATTTCATATTGCATTCCTACATGCCTTCCTCCTGAAGAGCCAAGCAGCACCTCAAACACTTCCAGGTCAGTTAAAACCATTAACTTCTGTGGCAATATGAAGTGTGAGTTACAGAAGCAGCTTGCAAAATTTCTAAACTTCCTTTTTTCTCCAAATTTTTTTTCAGCTGGAGTATTATGCCCCTTGCCCACAGAAATATTTATTCAGTCATACAGACCAGCTGCTTATGTTTTTAATGGTGCTACAAACTGGATCCAACTATTCATCCTTGGACTTTTGTTCCCTTTCATTGTGGTAAGCAAAGTAGGGTGTTTTGTTTCGGTTCAGAGGAGTTTAGAGCCTTCTTGAGCCCAGAGCATACTTCTCTTTTTCAACACTTCATGCAAAGGACAGAGCCCAAAGTAATTGCAGTTCTGATGGCCTCTTTCTTTTTACCCAGATTTCTAGTAAAAGCCCAGCAGAACCACAAAATGCTGCTAACTGTACACACAGTTAGAGTGTGACACTGGCAAACACAGAAGTGGTGACAAGAGGCACCAACACTGTCAGACATCATCTGAATGTTATGAGGGACTCCCTTCTTTTCCCCCCTTGTCCTGTATGTGCATGTCCTTTGGGGTTAATGTGGAAAATCGGTAGTCCCAGAGATCTCACCCAGCACTTGTAAGTAGCAGGAAGCTAAAGCCTTTGCAGTTTTGGACTGTGCAAGGAGGGGCAGAGCTAACACAATACGTACCTTCCACAGTCTAGCACAGACTGAGAAGGATGGAGCAGAAAGGAAGAGTAACTGAAGCTCAGCGCTTCTCTGAATTGTCAGTGACAATCAATCTCTGCCGAGCATACAACTTTCCTCCTTAAAACAGGGAAGGAGAATTAGTTCATCTTACCACTCGGTGCCATTCCCCAGGTGGCAGCAAGCAGGATTTACATCAACTGAGTCCATGACCAAGTTTTTTAGTAAATACAAAACCAGAAACTTCATATCATAAGAGAAAGAAATCTAGATCAATTTATATGAACATGTTTTGTCTCTTTCTTTTCCTACAGGAAGGTCTTGGTAGTTTCTCTTTCATCATTTTCCTGACATACTGTCTGTCCATGGCTATCTTTGTCTTCCTGGTGATGCCAGAGACCAAAGGAAAGACCATGCTGCAGGTCATGGAGGAGTTCAACCGCCTGAACTACCGTGGAAAGAAGAGACAGACAGCCCTACAGCAGAGTAACTGCTCAGTGATGACTGTTACTAGACTTTAATAACAAACTCTCCACTCCATATTTTGCTGTTTTATTACTGTAGTGCCCAGAAGCTTCACTAAGCAAGAGAGAATCCATTGCTCCACAAACAGCACAAATGTGTATTTTAAAAATAATCACCTGCAGTGTAGGATGCAGGATGAACTTGGTCGTTCTCTCCAACTGCTGAAATATGAGCCAAATTAAATCGTCTGCAGAAAAAAATTAAACATAGTGTATAAAGAAATAAGATCTTTGTCAGTCCCTGCAAGTTAGCAGCTGTGTAAACAGAAAACACAGGATCTGCTAATTTTCTTACCAAAACCAGGACTCCACAGCTACTGGAGGAAGTGAGTGTGGAAGGTTCAAATGTACAGCATACTTGTGAAACTGAGAGAAGGCAGCAGAGTTTTCACGTTGAAATTATCTGCTCCTTTTAACACGTCAGTGCTGCTGAGCTTTCCCAGAGAAGGAGCTTCAGTCCAGGTGAAAAGAAGTGTTTAGCTCTTTAATCCAATGGAAGAAGAGTATCTTGCCTATCAGTAGGCAGAACTGGTATGCAATGTTCCTCCCTCTTACAATTAGACTTGAGACCAAGTACATGGTATAGGGGCAACTAGGACATTCTTGAAGAGCTTATGACCATAATTCTGTGACCTGGAGCAAGGTCTTCACCCTTTGTTTTTGGAGAGGGGGCAGGGGGAACTCGTTGCTACATCTGAAGAAAAAAGGTGTAAAGGAGGTATAAAGTCCTGGTGTAAAGGAGACACTATGCTAGAGAAGCATCCCAGCATAACCTGTCACCTCAAGCCAAACGTCTTGCTTGGTAATTGCCTAGATTTTGGAGATTCTTCTATTGGGACAAATGTGGATATGTCAGCACTGAAAGAAAGCATGAGCAAAGAAAGCAGAGCTGCAGGAAATCATGAGTGGGCTAATCCACAGTGGGCAGGTTCTCCTTCTCCATTAGCAATAACTATGTAGCATGTCTTCAGCCTGGAGTTATTTCATGTCAGAGAGAAGGAACACTGGGTTTCAATGGAACTGAGTTCCCACGAGTTAACTGGTACTGATGAGACAAAAAAGAGTGGTGCCTTTCCCAGAGAACCCAGTCTGTAAGTCTGAGGGTTTGCTTCTCTTTCCAGGTCTCTGAATAGTCCACATTTTCATTACAAAACATGATGAAAAGGGCTTCATTTTTTGTGTTCATTGCTATATGACGTGACACACTCTTGCTCTTCTTCATGCTTTGCAGTTTACTGATAAGGAAATAAAAAAGCAGTGACTAGGAAAACACATCCTACTGATCATGCCTGCATTTGGTTTTCATTGATTGAAGAGTCAGGGACACAGGAGGGCCCATCTTCTGGGAGTGTGTTATTGGGGTCAGGGAATATTGTGTCTGTCTTGTTCTGGAAATGAGATCTTCACTATTGACTGTTGCAGATGCTGCACAATAAAATTTGCAAAAGGACCTGAATATTGAGTGGCAGTTTCTTTCACAGCCCTAAGGCTCTGCTATTTTATCTTCACACCGTCCTCTAACAATATTTCTAGCAGTGCCAAGAGCTAATACTAAGAGCAGTGGACTTGCCCAACACAGCCATCCTTCCTATGACAATCATCATATTACAAGAAAAGCTAGACAAAGTTTATACTTTCAAGGCTGGAGGTCACGGGTTGCACAATACCACAGTAAAAACCAACATAAATTCCTTCTTCTGGTCAAAAATGCAGGAAAAAAAAAGAAGAAACATTTAAAGTATAGTGAAAAGAAAGGATTAGGTAAGACCTTGATTATTTTAAAAGTCTTTATTTGGCCTGGTCTTTCTCAACCTTACTGCTTCCCAGTGAGGAAGTTTTTAGTGTCTTACAAGACACTAAAAACTCATTGGCTTATACATGTCTTTCTACAGCATGATCTTGTCCAGCATGCCTGACTTCTTCCCTTCTACTAGTAAATACCATCTGCAAGAGGGAAAGCGTGGTAAATCATTAACACTGCCATAAACTAGCATGGATTGGGAATAAAAGTTAAAGAGGTACTTGTGAATCTGCAGTGTATCTATTTGATTTCCAGGATCACACAAGTTCAACACGTGGCATCTTTGAAAACAAAATCCCTCTAAGCCAAAGGTATTGGGTGAGCTAAGTACTGGGTCTGGAATAACCACATTTCTTGTAGTGTTCAAATCCTAGGTGGAAAGACTCATCCTGTCCTCTTCTTTAGGAAAATAAGTAAAAGATCTATACTAGGCATTTAAGTCTTGCTTTTTCCATACTACAGCACTGAACAAAAGTGTGAGGCCAGATAGAAATGAGACGGCAGTATGAGTATTCTGGGAGAAACACGAACAGGAGGAAGAGGAACAGGGACTGTTTGATCAACTGGATGTTAAAATCCGGCCACAGACAGACAAAGTGTTTAAAAACTGCTCCAGAAAGTCCCAGAGCTGCCATGTGTGTCCATCCTTCCAGCAGCCAAGCTACCCATCCTCAGCTCAAAGAGCAAATCGTCCTTTCCCCTCCAGTTCATTCAGGCTTATCTGCTCCCTGCCCGTGGCCCCACTCTAAGGTGCCTGAAGACTGCTGTCTGAGTCTAGCAAAATGGTTTGCTGTTAATCTGACAGAACTCCTTTGAGAGGGAAAAGAAAAATAAAAACAGAATTGCAAGGGACAGGACAGCACGAAAAGGTCTGGAAACAGAGATATGACATTCAAATTTGATAGAGGAAACAGAAGATGTTAAAAGGAAAGATAAAATGAGAGAAACAGCAAAAGAGAAGGACAGTTATTTCAAAAGTAGCTTTTAGTGTGTCCTGACAGAAAGTAAGAAGTAACACTGAATTGTTCAAGTATCTCATTAGACCTTTCTGCCACAGAAGTTGGGAACAACAAAAGTTTACAAGAGTTCAAAGAGGATCTTTGGCAAATGTGTGGAAGGAGCAAATCTAAAGACATCATCCTGACCGAAAAAGTCTCAGGGCTGCACATCACTGGGGCCTGGAAGACGCACAGGGAAAGCATCACTGCACACTTGCTCAGTTCTTATGCTTTTGCCTACAACTGCTATTTGCAACTGACAGCTCTGACATATTCTGCTGGACACAGTTCTGGTCTGATCCTAGAAGATAAAGTGGCTGGTGGTGGTGGTAAGAGAGGACAGGGGACAGCTGTACAATCTGGCTGCAGTCTTCTCTGTGACAGCAAAATCTTTGGCTGAGGGGAGGGCACTGGCCAGCGTTGAAGTGACTGGAGATTGAGAGGAGGGATTTGTAAGAAGCAAGAGAAAACCTAAATAAAGAAGGGATTTTTGCAGTAGTAATTGAAGAGAAAGGTAGATTCTGGGGTGGTTTAGAAGAGAAAGTGATAACATTTGAGAAGTCTGTGCTAAGAGGGGAAGGAATAAATTACAAAACCACAGCTGATGTGGAGGTGATGAAGATTTCAGGAACAATGAAAATGGAATGGGTGGAAAGAAGAATTCAGCTTGAATTATTTCACTGTACTGATGTGCAACAAGACACCCGGGTAGAGGGTTTGGAGAGAGAGCGTTACTGGGACATCCAGTAGGAGAAAGGTCGAGGTGTGAGTCAGCAAGCTTGCCCTGTGCTGCAGGGCACACAGCCCAGGGGACAGCGTGGAGCTGTTGTCAGTTGCTGTAATGTGAAAAGCAGACTGTAGGAGGAATGTCCGTGCTTCCATCGTGTTGCCTTCAGAACTGTAACCCCACCTTCACATCTCCCCTTTCGGCACTAACCATAGACAGTCAAATCTTTGTAGTATGGGGTGAACTACGATGTATGCAGTGTCATACAAAACGTTATATGTAATGCATAGAAGCCTGAAGGAAGCAAGAATTAACTTACACTCTTTTTAAATAGTCAAGTCTTTAGCTGATTCAAACTCATTTTTTTTAAGGTGAAAAGTACTTCTTAAAATCAATTCTCAAGCCAGAACAGAATGAGCATCCCACTCCGGCACACTGTAGGCCATCTCCGTTGTTACAGAGAGGTAAGAGGGAGGCTTCTGAGTGGTTCTGGAAACAGTGTGACCCTCTGTAAAGAACTGGGTGTTAGCAAGGACCCAATACGCCAATATTCAGATACTTCATGTCCTGCAACCGCGAAATTGTTCAAATCACTTCAAGCAATTGAAAATCTTTTGGCATGCAAGAAGAGGTGTTACAGCTCAGCTACAATACTAAGTGGCTTATCTCTGTAGGAGACTGGAAAGGAGGAAAACACACTCTGCCTAAGCTGCTTGACAGAGAGGTGAAGAGGGACTCAGCTCTCCTGAAGGAAAGATGGTAGCACTGTCTGACTCCTCGCACAATAGGAACATGCAGTTATTTTAGCAGTGCGAGTAAGGAGGAGCTCTCCCAATACAAGAAGAATGTACGTTTACCGGTGTTGTAATCAGCTTGGCATATCTGGGTCTTAGAATAATTAAACCAGCAAGAAGAGGCCCTGGCCAGTGTTGGAGGAGGACACAATTCACTAAAAGCCACAAGGTTAGAATTTAACTTCTGTGCTATGATCCCAACTTCTTATAATCCAAGCATAGAAAACATATCTCTCATCTGACAGACTTGACAAGGGCTTTCAGAACAGGCAGGTTTTCAAGGGGAAATGGCTGTTTTCCTCTCAGACCTGGTGAGTATCCAACTTCTTGTCTTCTAGCCCTAGTCACTAACAGCAGCATGATCTTTAAAGATTACAGCAAAGGGAATCAAACAGTCCTTCCTGTAACAAAAATGAGCAACAGAGCACATGCTTGGGACAACACTGATTCAGCAATAAGACTGACTACATGGCACCTCCAGAAAATATATTAGAAATACAAAAGAGTGAGAGGTTTAAAAGAGGACCTGGGAAACCAGGAAAGAATGAGCATTTTGAGGAAGGTAGAGAAAATAGTAGCAAGGAAAAAGACAAAACAGAACCTTCCTCCCCCACTCTACTGCCCTGCAGTCTCAAGGATACTTGAGGATACTCATATGTTTAGGGTGTGACCTGACTAAATGCCTGAAAACACGTGCTTTTGAAGAGTGCTCTAAAATGCAGTGTACATCATGGAAAGACAGCATTTCAAATAGGAGTCATTCAAGTAGGGACTCTAAAAATGCAGTTTCCTATGGGGATAATAAAAGTGTAAAAAATGTAAAAAAAAGTAAGTTTTAAGAGGACAGACTTGATTAAACTCCGGAAACCGGTGAATGATGTCTCTGAGGAGGCAAAGTTGAAGGAAAAAAGGGATTCAAGAAAGCTGTAAGTTCTTACTAGTACAAAAGCAAACACAAACTATCTGAACAAGGCTTTTATGATTTTTTATTATTATTTCTGTGGCTAGCAGAACTAACAGTATCTGAAAAAGGCTTTTATGATTTTTTTATTATTATTTCTGTGGCTAGCAGAACTAACAGAATTAGAGACGGCATCTTTTCAAGCTGCTAATAACCAGGAGAAGAAGATAAAGGAATGTGCAGATTTGCATCTTAACAATTTCCCAGCAATTTTGCTTGATTATTGAAAAATTCAAAATGGGTTTTTGCATTTTAAACCCTTCTTAATCATTGAAATGTGACGATATAAGATCTCATAAATTATCTCATGGTCTGAAAGCCATGCTGGTATCAGGAACTTAGGATGTGTTTCATCATCTTTTTCAGGTTCAATACCAGAAGCTATTGCTAATGATTATGGTGCTAGGAATTGGTGGAACCCACCCACCTGGTTTTCAAATGTCTGTGATCAATTATACTTCTCCGATAAGCAAAGCCTTCATAAAGTCACATCTGTAACTGCTCTTCATGTGACTAGGCCTTACACTTTGAAGATACTCTAAAAAATCTGTTAGGTGTTGCTATGTGAGTTTATTCCCAGCTCTTTCCAATGCCATACTGTCCACTGTCAAAGGACAAAATGAGTTTGCATGATTGTTAGGAGCTCTGCTCCAAAGACAACTTCCCACAGAACTGTGTGGAGACAACATATTGAAACACCCTCCTTAAAGATTATGCCATGGAGAAAAAAGATTAAAAACTAGCTGATTGAGTCTCAACCTTCAGTTCAGCCCTTTTCTCTTTGTATCCACTACCTGCAACAAGAACACTTGCACTTCACTAGAATCAATAAAAGGTCCCAATATTTTGGTGTAGGAGAGCCAGGATTCAACAGACTAAAGAGTACAATTAATTTTTGAAAGATTCTGTTACACTATTAGGCTGTATGAGAGGAAATATCAATCCTAATTTGCAAATAAGTGTCCCATAGTCATGCTTTTAGTAATGACTATTAATCTATTTTTTTTTTAGGTTGTAAACATTATGAAGAACTATTGTCATTAGTGCCTCAGTGAAATGAAAATCTCTTTTTCTGTCCCAGTACATTCAGAAGTTTATCAGCGA
Organism: Aquila chrysaetos chrysaetos; assembly: GCF_900496995.4. Classification (NCBI taxonomy): domain Eukaryota; kingdom Metazoa; phylum Chordata; class Aves; order Accipitriformes; family Accipitridae; genus Aquila; species Aquila chrysaetos. The sequence continues at coordinate 39,405,632 of NC_044012.1, forward strand.
AAGTTTGTTGGAGCAATACAGTTCTGTGCTGCATCAGGAGACACATTATTGTGGTCCTTCATCGTGTCTATGTACTGTGTAGGTGGAATGATAGGGTGTCTGTGTAGTGGGTATCTGATTGCAAAATACGGAAAGTAGGCATATTTGCCAACAGCTTGCTGATCAGCACTGCAACAAGGGAAGAAATTAAATATTACTCACCTAATATAATGGATTTCAGAATTCTCACTGCCCCCTTCTGGTGCAGACTTTACTCAGCATGTATAACTACACCTAGGTACATTAGAGAGACAAGAATATGCAACTATTTCTGATTCCCTTGTCACAGTTTTTGGTGCCATACAATTACTGTATTTTTGCTGAAATTTCAGTTAAAAAAAACCTCTGAAATTCTTTTATTGGGCAATAATATCCTAGGGAGCCAAACAACACTGCAGTAGTGCAGAAGGGGATAGATATTCTGTAGGCAAAAGCTTTTTTTTTTTTTAATTGATTGCAGCCTTTTAAAAAATTGTGCAGGTTCATTCCTCTGTAAGAATAATCAGAGTTTCAGCAAAGATAAGCAGAAGTCCCTCCGGCCACATTCAGAACCCTCTCTTTGAGGGTGGCCATAAAGGACAAAGCCAGAACTCCTTAGCTTGAGGTGGGCAGTGAAGCAAGTTCTCAGTGAAGCTGGATTTGCCTTGTTCTGGGGACACGTGCGGTGTTTGAGATGGGAGCCTTGCCCACAGGAAAGAAGTGAAAAAGACCAAAAAAGACCATTCTTTATCAGTATTTATCCTGCAGGAATTTCCTTCAGCCTCATGGTGTGCTCACATAGTATTAGCCTGGAAAAGAGGAATCTAGCTTCTCCCTTTCCACTCCCCTGCAAAGACATCATGCCTTTTCATAATCAGATATGGTAGTCCTATAAGCGATGGATTTAAACATGGCCATGGCTTGGTCTGTAAATCCAGAGGAGAACAGGCAGACATTAGTCAAAGACGAAAAAGTAAAATGTGGATCATACCCATGTTGTTTGCTGTTACAGGAAGAAACATCTGCTGTTCAACGATGTGGTCCTAATAATAGCCACGCTGCATACTGGCTTCAATAGTAGAGCCAAGTCTTTTGAGATGATCCTGACTGGGCGCTTCCTCAAGGGCATTGGTGGTGGTAGGACTCCCCACTACTCCATGTTAATGTGACTTCTTTGGGGTGGATACAGAAATCTTCCTGCTGGGAGTACCTGGGCATGCACAGTAACCCCAGTGGAACAAGGAACAGATTGGGGAAAGGTAAGATGAGCTGTCCTTTGCCTTCAAGAGTTCTTGTTGAGAGAGAAATCTGATGAGTTACCTAAACATCTTGCTTAAAGTAAAAGGTACATTTTCAGTCTATTGTTGTGGAGGATATATAGCAAACAGTTCAGGAGAGAGGAGAGAGCTACCTTTAGTCGGAAGTGAAATGAAAAGGGATCCTCTCTCTTGCTTTCTGAAGCTTTAGCTCTCTCGTGTCTTCTTCACTTTAGGAATAAATATGAATGCCCTCGTTCAGTATGCTGGAAAGATCTCACCTAAGAAGTTGCATGGATTTGTAAATGTGACCTCCTCTGTGTTTCTTGCACTAGGAGAAGCTGTAGCAAGAGTTCTTGGATTATGGTTCTTGTGCTGCTCCTTCTCATCCTATTTTCTATTTTTTTTTTTCTTCTGTATGGCAGGCAAGTGTTGTTCTCCCAGTCCTAGAAACAGACATACACTAAGGGTGGGGTTTTACTTTGCTTAACTACAGCTGTCAAAAAGGATGCATCTACCCCGTACCAGTCACCGAGGTTTCCATGTCATTCACTGGGGAGAGAAAGGCCCTTCTCTTGAGAAAGGATGAATCCATCTCTGGGAGTGGACCTGCATCAGAATTCTTTGTGCAGGATGGCAGATAGTCAGCCTTAGCTTTCATGTCCAAAATAGCAGGGAAGAATATCTTCTGAATACAAACTCAGAGCTCCTCTGCAAGGCTTTTTTTTGTCCTGCCTTGTAGTTAATCTTTTTTAATCAGGCTTTCAGTCAGTGAAAAACATTTTGTAATACCGTTGGTCTGGCATAGCTTTCCTCCAGCTCTCTGCCTGCCTGACCTCTTCAAACCTCACCTGTGTCTTGTTCTACTGTCCTTTAAATCCCTGGATGGCATCCTTGCTGTCACCTTTCCCATTTGCTATCCCATGCCTCCTGCAGCAGCAGCAGTGTGTACTGACCCTTCCAACAGCCACCAATTTCCACCCTTGATACAAGTGATCCAGCTACATAGTGCAGCTCTCTAGCTACTTCCAGTCTGGATGGTGGAAAGCAGTGAGGAACCCAGCATCACGGCTTCAGCAGTGCCAGTGTTTTGCACTGATTGCAATCTTGGTCTCAGCCCATAAACTTTCAGCTTCTTTCTGTTTCACAGATATCTTCTGGTTCACAAGAGATTTAAACATTTCTCTGAAGTTGTCTAATTCAATAAGACAATTAGGTTAAATCAGTAACAATTTTCCCCATGCTATAATTTGCTTGGAATTTGTTACTTGTTTTTCAGACCAGGGTGCAGTTCAGCTTACCTCTGTAGATACAACACTGCAGGTTACTTTTGGCCTTCTACTGTTTTCAGTAGAGAAAGGTAAGTAGTTCTAGTGAGCATCTACTACAGAGCTCAGTGTCATGGGCTTTTTCACAAATATTGCTTCTCCTGTATGTTTGGATCAGCTGTGCTACAGCTATAAAATTAATTTTCATTCTCTTCCTTCCTTTCACCTTTGTCTAGGATCAGTTCCTCTGGATGCGTTACTGCAGTGTTATTCTTATCTTTTTATTCATCATTGCCTATGGAATAGGACAAGGTGAGTACAACAGTAAAAGCAACAACAGGAAACCTTGGACCACATGGATAAGCACAGGCCATGAATGTATGGAAGTAGAACTAGACTGTGTGGATATTATCTTTGAAAATCAGCAGCTTAGTTTGGACTGAAATTGGGGGAGTCTCAATTTTTGATGAACTAATGACCCAAGAAACAATTTCTTTAACAAATTATTTGTAATTATTCAGACCCTGATGAATCAGGACCCTGTTTCCTCTCACTGGATTACAGCTTCAAGCCAAAAATTACTTGTTAATCAACTCACTAACACTTGTTTTGGAGGGTGTGAATGCTGTTCAGTGCACACAGGCTCAACTGGTCCATCTCTGTCTTTGCCTAAGGTCAGAGGTAGCCTCTTCTAAAATATTACAGTTTTCTCAACTCACCTGTAAAATCCTGCTCTATTAAAGAATGATACCTGATAGCACACATAGTCTGTCTCTTAGCATTGCTCTGTCCTTTCTCATCCTCTCAATGTCACTCTGAATCAGCTACATCTGTAACGCCAGAACCAAACTTACAGCTCTCTATTAGGACCTCACTCTCCTAAGACCAATATTAATGCCCAGAGTTGGTCCTAAGACCAACTCTGAAAGTTCCCTGACTAAACACTACTTTTAGTTATTACAGTCTCCAAATTCAAATGGCAGCCTTTATTATTGTAAAAGCTGTCCATGAGGACCATGAATATCTTGAAAACCTAACAGAATTCCCATGGTAGCAGAACCCAGGTGTCTCCTATGGGCAATTGAGAGAAATAGGCCATTAGGGCCATTCGTCTGCATATTTCATACATCTTAGGTGGATAGAAACTGCACTTCAGGGGTGTCCATCTCTCTCCATGGACCCTAAGAGAAGTCTGTAGGGGAATTCAGATAGACATGGCTGTGCTGATGAAATTTAAATGATCTCATGGTATCCTGACTTACTGGGGCTGTGTTTGACCAGTGACATTGGTTCACTCACTTTGAGGAAAATGGTTAACTACAACGTTTCTATTGCTTTTTTAATGGTTTTTCCTCAGCTGGAGCCGTCACATCTGTCATGAATGAAATCTTCATCCTCTCAACAAGGTCCTCTGCTTTTGTAATTGGTGGAATTGTCATTTGGCTAGGCCCCACTTCCACTAGAATGATCTTCCCCTTTGCTGTCGTATGTAATTTGATTCAAATCTTCTCTTTGACTCTATCCATTTAAACTGGTTTTCCAGGTTGGTCTGGACAAGGAGTAGGATGAAATGCCTTGTAGATGATCAAAGCTGTGAATCCCTTACTACTACTGGCATATGGAGGCCATTTATGTAAAACCCTTCCCTAGACTTCAGACATCATCTGCTGCCTCAAGAATAGATTGAAAACATTAATAAATATTCCTTCTGTAAAATCAACTTATTACTCATTTCACAGGGACAAATAAAAAATTTTCAAGAATCTGTTTGGGCAAGGGAAATCACTCATCTTACTCTATTTTTAACTCCAGGTGCTTCTTGGTCCTTTTTGCTTCCTCATCTTTATTGCTGGTCATTTCAGTGGTTCTCATCTACCTGTTCCTCCCAGAAATAAAAGGGAAGTCAACCACTGAAATCACAGAAGAATTCAAAATGTGCCAATTTAAGAAGAAATGTCATCAGAGTGTGGAGAACAAAGCTACCAAAGAAAAGACATTCTGCACCAAGCTCTGATAGGCCACCATAAGCAACTTCCACTGACAAAAAGCCCTGTCTCAAAATCAAACTGAAAGCTAAACCTTAACATGGACTTTTCTCAATAAAATGTAATCTAAAAAGTAATCCACAGATAGCTTGTCATTAATCCAAGTAGTCCTATTTTATATTCATCTTTGCTTTTCATGGTGAGAGACAATGGCTCCTTCCTAGAACAGCTCTGTAGCAGGAAGACATTAGTAACTACACACAATTCTCAGAACTGGCACATGGAAAACATTTTCAGGCATAACATATAAATTTTATTTTAAGTCTTTCTCCTTTGCTATCATTTTAAAGAAGCAAGATTTGTCTCTATGTTTGTTACTTTGTAAGAAAGCTCTGCTCAGGATTAAGTGCAGGATGAAGAGAGGATGAAACATAAACATAGTTCTTTCAAACAATTTTCATGTCATGTCTTTATGGTATCACACTGTAAAGGACCTAATATTGATCATAAACACTGCACATGAACAAATGCCAGGTGGAATAACAAAGAGAGCTCAATATTGTTCTATTTTCTTGAGCTGACATCAAGTAACTGTATGTCCTGATTGTCTCTATAATGACTGTCAGGGATCAGCCCCAGTCCCTGGGCATTTGGTACAGAAGAACTCTCACCTGCATCCTCTGGAGCAAACTGACTGCACCTTCCATGCATACCAGTTGTAGCACAATCTGGAGCAAGTTTTTGTAGTGTAAGCAGTGCTCTCAGCCTTATTCTGGGTACCTCATGGATGGCACAAGGGTTAACAAACATACAAGCAGTGCTGAGAGCTAGAGGACCAAAGCCCTGGAATGAGACAGGGAGTAAGACACTTTGAGAGAGTACTGAGAGAGTAGACACTTTGAAAGTTCAGCCCATTTTATAAATAATTAACTGCTCAAAAAAAAAAAAAAAAAGCAGAAGCTGTGATAGCCAGTGTCTGCTAGCTGTATATTGGCCTAGGACACATTGCATTCTGCTAGTGCACATCAGCATACAATAATACACTTTACCACTGCTACGCTCCACAGCACCCATGTACTGCTGCTATTCAAGAGCTGTTAGTCCTGATGACCACTGCAGCATTTAATCACTTTCCTTCCCAAACTCTTCTACCTTTGTATAGGGCGATCAATTATTTTTCCATTTTCTGTCACAGTTACAAGAGGTATACCGTGCCTCCTGTTTAGTAAGACCATAAGACCTACCTTTCTGCAGTTTAACCATTCATATTGATTATCATTACGCTGGAGCACTGAATCAAATTTGAGTTTTAGGGGGTTTTCTATTTAAAAATTTCAAATAATGTGCTTGCTACTTCTAAAGGAATAGCCACAAAAGAAGCTCTGATAGTAAAGCACCAGTGTGTGTTCCAGCAACTGAAACCTGGGTTAGATTTTATATTTGACCTGTATCAAAATAGGGATCACTCACACTACAAAATGTTCTCATTCAGAGGAACCTCTCCTGTTGAGTCATTGAAACATTTAATCCATCCGTTCTAAGCACTGTCCAATTGCTGCAAAAAACATCAGTCAACAGAAGTCATATGAAGTAAACAATAACCTCAGTCTCAGAGTCAGATGATTACTTAAGCAGAAGGTGCAGAAAAGGCATGACAGAAAACACTTCCTCAGTCTAAGAGAGTTCTGTCTGTCTGGGATCAAGCCACCCTTTCGATATAAGATGGAAAAGCTCCTTTCAGAAGTGGTGAGTGCTACAGCTGGTGGTATCGGCTGTTAATATTAAGCTTTCAGAAGAATTGAGAGGTTGCTGTTGCAATTAGCATTCCTGAAGAAAATACAATACATATGTACCAAACTGTTTTCAAAATAATAGGGTGGACAGTGGATAATCATTCTAATTTTGTTACTGTGAAAATTAGAGCTAACATTTAAAATAAAAAATCAAAAGACACAGAATTAACTTTCTGGACTAAGCCATCATGAAAACTTTGAAGGAAGTTCCAGCTGGGTAGAGAAACTGATTTTTAAAAAAATTGTAAAAGTCCTCTAGTACTTAAATAGTGAAGCATTTCCATACTGTTTTCACCTGCTCCCACACCTTCCCATGTACAACTGATACTATTAAGCTTTCCTAGCTAGTAGCCTGATAGTGATATGAAATTGTGCATTTGAAAAGAAAGTTTTTGTGGATTGGCTAATTAATTAATGTGAAGAAGAGCTTGTACTATTCCTTGCAGGTTCAGTACCAGTGGTTGTTTGTAATTCTGTGTTGTGAGTTGGTGGATTCCTCACAATTGGCTTTCAAATCTCTATGAACAACTACTTGGCCATGGTAAGAAAACTTTAAGCAGATACAGCATCTTCAGGAGTCATTGGTAGTAGGGTCAAAATGTAGAGGATGCTTCCCAAAACAAGTTGCAAATTGTTTCTATTGGCTTTCCATTCCCAGCTCTTTCCATCCCCCTTCTCTGCAGAAGAAAAGAGTAAGAGCTACACTATAGCTGCCTTTGAGTGGGCATACCCAGGTAACAAACACATCGGTCTCACCACTTAACAGCCATTAACATGGGCAGTCAAAATTTTCAAAAGATATCATGTAAGGTAATTTTAAATGAGGTAATTTGGGTACCACAACCACCTAACTAGCAGATAGCCTGCTGGGAGCTATCTCATCTTGTCAGCAAACTGCATGAATTACTTCATCAATTTACTACAAATTCTTTCCAACAAATCTGTCCAGATACAGCATGTCTTTGTAATTCTACTTGAAAACACATATGCATACAAACACAAAGCCCTTTAATGAATCAATACGCTACGTTATCAGTGCAAAGATAACTTTGCTGCCAGTTTATTGTGACCATAGTTTCTCTGTTCAGGTTCAAGGAAAGCACTTCCAAGGTGCTGTAGCCAGAGCCATGTGATCAGACAGGGAAAGAGAGAGATCAGAGACTATATTGATGTTCTGAGAACTGTATAGTGTTAATTAAGGTTTATATACTAACAACTGTGAGATAGGATCTTATTTTCTGCAAGATTGTGAACACAGGATACAACCATATGTCACTAGTGTTCTCATACCTTGCTTGTTAATATTATGATGTCTGAAACCTTAGGGGAATAACTAATTAATAATTTAAATAAATCTGCTTGTACAAATATTATGATGCATGAATAGCACAGTTGTATCAAGCTTTCCTCTTTGTTCTGCACAGCTATGAAGAAACTGTGGGTGAGGGAGAGCACCAGGCAGAAGTGGATGATCTGCAAAAACAAAAGGCAGCAATGGAAAACATCAAAATCCTGAGTGTGCTGGAAGTGATGGAAGACCAAAATCTGCACTGGCAGCTGTGCATTTTGATTATTGTGATCATAACTCTGCAATTCTCTGGCACTAATGCAGCTGGGTATCTTCCCCTCTCCACACACTAAAACAACTCTTAGGTGTCCATAAGAAAATTCTGTAGTTTAAGCTTGCGGACACTATAAAAGAAGTAGTATCTGGGTGGGAGTCAAGCAGTCACGAGATTTACTCCTGGTCATTGACTGGCTGCTGATTTGGCTTTGGATGTTTTTGCCCATCCATCTACCACTCTTTATTTGGAAAACTGGCATTCACTATCTATCTACCTGACAGAAAGAGAGATCTTCACTGAGCTGGCAAAGTGCTATATAAATGCATCATGTTATTTAAGAAAAGTTTTGAATTATGGACATTTATTCTGCAATAACTCTGGGTGCAGACTGAACATTTGAATTATGGACATTTATTCTGCAATAACTCTGGGTGCAGACTGGCTTGTACATGTTAACCTGCCCACAACAGCTCCTGTGCCCGCACACCTCATTGATTCCAAAAACACTAACAAGGTGCTGCCTGTATCCAGGATGAAATCTTATGCTTCTTTTTGCCACCATGCTCTCTTCCCCCATTCCTTCTGTGGTAGTGCTTCTATACAGCTTGCAGCTTCCCTAACAATGTTGTAAAGGGGAATTTCTAATGCCTGAGTCACCTGTTAGTTTGAAAATAAGAACAGCATGAGACCAAACAGAACACAAATATAACATTTATCTTCTTCCATGCTGTTCTTTTCCCAGTTTGCATAGATTTTACAATGTGGTGCAATGGCAAGTGGTAGTACTTCTGAACTGCGCTGAAGAGACATTAAAGCCATGGAGTAGCTAACTAGATATATGGAAAAATACATGTTAGGATCAGTGTACCAGATCAATAGTGTATTCTGCCATGGCAACTTCCATTTGTCAGTTCCTTCTCTCTGATTTTACTCTCCTCTTTCTCTCTTTCATATCTTCTTTTCAGGAGTCCCAACCTTTCTGCATATACAGAAGAGAGAATTTTCTGTTGTAATCTTGGTCAGCGTCACTTTGTCTTTGCTGGTCCTTTTGCAGGAAACAGTCTCAGCAGAAGCACAGCTGGAACATCGCAGAGAGACTGTTCATCCCTGTCACACAGCACCATGTCAGGTTTAAAAGCATGAGCTTTGGATCCCTCTGTTGCTCTCTTACAAAGTCCAACTATGTTCACTGATATAGCTCCAGTGTCTCCTGCAAGAAGTCAATCCTTCATGGGTAGTCTTGCTGGGCATCTTCACTACTTCGTGGCTTAAGGAGCCTTTCCATCTCAAGCATTCATCCTCCCAGGCTGCAAAAATGCAATGTACCAACCCTCAAGAGGCCTGTTCTCCCAAATGCTCATGATTGCTGCATCTCTTGCAGTTACTGATAAACCAGGCAGTATATGATTAACCTGCCAATATCGATGTTTGTGTGTTGCTTTAACCCCATGCCAAGGCCTCTCTTTCTCATACTTCTGCAAGCAACATCTCAAATTATTTTGACTACTGACCCTGCCTATCTTTTACTCAAAAGAGATAAAACAAGTAAGCTAGGCTTTTTTCTTTTAGCTTTTTCGTCTTTGTACTACTGCTTCAGTGTCATTGCTGTGACTGACAGCTTCAAGAAGAAGTTGGAAATTTAGATGCCATCCAGCCTTACTTATTTCAGTACAGGCCCATGCATCAGGGCCAAAATAACTGTTATGAGGCTGCAGCTGGCATCCAACAGAACTGAATACAAGCAGTGACATCACCATTAGTGTGTCAGGGTTATGCTCGCATCTGTTCAAAGAAGTTTATGTTCCGTAAATATTATGGCTTTGGTAGCTGTTGCTGTGGTTGTCAGGAAAGCTAATAAAACTGTCTAGAAGCCAGAGCACAGCGTCTTCAAGCTACTGCCTGCTAGAGCCTTCTCATCCCATATTTTTGTCTCTTTTCTTCAGTCTGCCTGGAAATAGTGGGGCTAGAATAGCTGTAGCAATAGTGAAAAGAGAAAGGAAAAATCTACACGTGACCTCCCTCATCTTCTTTAGGAAATTCATGTATCATTAACACCTCTATTTTCACTTCTGTAGGTCCAACACTAAATGATGATGATAGGTGTATCTCTTTTTTTTCTGGACCACAACTGACTTGAATCAGATGATGAGGAGGACTGAAACGAAAATTATAGCAGTTTCTTTCTGTTAAAAGCATGTGAAAAGCTTTTAAAAAGACACTTTCTATTCCTAACCCATTCTTGAAAAGAAGTATTTTCTCAACAATCAACAAAAAGGACAGGTCACTGGTGGAAATGTACCCTCTTTGCTTGCTTACCAGTCCTGACATCAGAGGTGATATCACACATGCAATCCACTGTTTCCAGTGCAAGTTTTTTTTCTTCCGCTGTGTTTTCTAGGTCTATTTCTGCACTTCTGAGGTGCTGCGCACAGGTGGGTTTGAAGAAGGCCTTATTCTGTATGTATCACTAGGGGTTGGTCTCTGTGTGTTCCTTCCCACTCTGCTGTGTGTAAGGCACACTGTATCAGTGTGTTACTCAGGCTTTAGCTGTGCTTGCAGTGAAGTGAGTGCTTTTCCTGCCGTTCCAGACCTTTATCATTGAGCAGTTTGGCAGGAAGACACTGCTGTGCAAGGGCTATGCTTTCATGGCCTTGGCACTGTCTGTCCTCACTGTTACTCTCTCCCTTCAGGTAAGAAGAAATTTTTAACTATTTTATTCCCATTGCTGTTTCACACCTAGAGACCGGCGTTTCATGTCACAGCGACAAAACAAAATGGATGTAGACAGCTACAAAGTGAAACTTTGTCATCATTGTCATCATTTCATCATCATGTTCAAAGTGCTTTAAAAGGACAAGCAAAAAAAAAACCCAAAAACTTTCTCTGGTTTATTTCCAGGAAAACCTCTCTTTGTGCTTCCTTATCTTTACTGGGATCCCCATCAGCTCAGGCATCTTCATCTACCTCTTCCTTCCAGAGACAAAGGGGAACTTGGTTATGGAAATAACTGAAGAATTTGGTGCTTTACTTTTTAGGAAGAGACCTCATTCCTTTACAGGAAATACTTTTCCTGAGGAACATATCACCTACACTAGCTTCTAGCTGGTTAGCAGAAGGACCATGTGTTAAGTAAGGTCATAAAGGACCTTGATGCTTGCAGACTGCAAAACAAAACAGAGGTAAATTATTTGTTTTCCATTATTGGAAAATATATGAGTATTCCTTCACAGGCCCAAGTGGAGTCTTCATGAATGAAAGTCACTCTCGTATCACCTTAAAAACCTGGGAGCAGTCAATAATCAATTAGTCATCATAACATAAAATATGTGCTATGCTAAACTTATAGATTTCACTTAGGAAATGTTTTGTGTCTAAATGCTTTCTTTAGTTCCAGTCTCCGTGATTTTGTTATTCAGAATTTAATTTGGAGTTTTGTGTTATAATAAACTAAAGTCTCAAATCAAACCTAGAAGAAACTACTGAGTTCCTCTCAGTGTGAAATTAAACTGCAGATGGCTTCAGTCATCCACAATGTGCAATATAGTGTAGATCAAGCTGGCTTAGAACCAAGCCCAGCTTTGAGCTCTTTAGACAAATTTGTGACACACCTCATGAAAGTGAGTTTCATGTGTTTGTCCATTTCACAGCAAGCATTTCTTACACCTCTATATAGAACAAATTAAAATATCTCCTTAACTGCAATAATTCCTTAAACATGAAACCATGCACAACTTTCATAGTGTAACAGAGCTTTTTCTAGAATATAGGTGAAATTTTTAACAGAAATGGTCAATTCCATTGACTTGACAAAAAACAAGAGGTAAATTTCTAGGATAAAATCCTCCTAAAATTGCTGATAAGGTGAAACAGTACCATGCTATACAGTCATGTGCAGGTCAGAATCACTGGAAATCCCCCCAAATGTAAGAGAAATTTCACTGTGAACTGGTGGTATTTGCTGCTCTTTGAGCTCCTCTGTAATTGTTTTCAAGGTGTGTAGCAATCCTTATTACATAGCCCCCCCCTTTTGATACAATTTAAGAAAAATTATGTAATAAAAAGGAAACATTAACATTTTGAAACAATAACTAGTCAATAGGTATGCAACTTGCATTTTTGTACAACCAAAATATTACAATTGTTGGTGTTCAAGAGAAAATACTTACAAAAATGCCAAATCATTCTAAATGCTACTGCAAGCCAGAATAAACAGCATTTGCTATGCAGTTGTATAGGCAATAGTTGGAATTACACAAGTAACCAAGGTTTTATTATTAACATGCATTTTTTCTCATTTCTTTAGACTCACAGTATTTGCAGTAAACCCTTCTGTAAATAATTGCATTCTGTGTTTTATGAACTGAAAGTACAAGTCCTGAGGGTGATCTTGGGAGTTTACTGAGGGCTTCAGTACAACTCCGTTTCCCCATCTGCCCCCACCCCAAGCCTTGGGGGTGGGGGAAAGTCCCCTGGCATGAGTAAGAGCAAGCAGAACACTTGAAAGAGAAAGCAGGAACAGCACAGGGCATCAACCACACACAAAAGTCCCAGGCAAACCTTTTTCTTCCAAGTGCTCTCTCTAGCAGAAGCCATGTAGAGCTACAGTTTGAGCTTCACCTCACAAGAGAGGAGCCTCTGGGAAGCAAAGGTGACTTTTCAATGGCTGCAACACTGATTTTGGAGTTGTTCTGTGTCAAAGCTGAAACCTGAGGCATTAAGATCCCGGTTGTCCCATCCTAACTCATTAGGGAATATTTACCTTCTTTGACTACTCTCATAAGTGGGTCTTAGTTACTGGCTGGTTTAAGTGCCTTCAGGACCAGATGCTCTATTCCAGAAGCCTCTGCCAGGGCACGATATCTCTTACTGCCTTTTCACCACACCTGGCCGACAAACATCCCCATAAACACCAGACAAGAAATACCCTTCCTCAGTACAGTCTAACTGGTACATAAAGCAAGAACAGCAGAATTAGGCTTTGAAATTTGCCTATTTTTCATCTAATAAATTATATTTACTATACCAATGAATCTGAAACAGAACACCACATACTTTACTTAATAATAAATAACAGTACCTAAACCTTGTACCAGCTGCTTTTTGCTTTGTGCAGATTATGGCAGATATACTCATCGGTCTGTATCATAGAAGTAAAGTATTTTACTGTTCCCGGAAAACTGTTTAGATTTTTTTGCCTGAACTGTTCTCCTTTCCTTTTCCAAAGCCCTTACTGCCCCCCAGGGTGCAAACTTCCTCTCCTGTGAAACTTTCCCCCTGCAGGCTGGACTAGGTGCAATTATTTCTTGAAATATTTAATCCAGCAGTGTTAACTTTGGCCAGTTGAAGTAAATATAAGTGAGTGAAGAGGAAATAATAGTAAAAATTTAACTCTGGTCCCTGAAGCCAAATGCCCACTGCCATACCAGCAGGCAGGAGACAGAGACACAGAAGCCTGTGATGACAAAGACACATCACACACTGGACAACCAGCCCCTAGCCAGAGATGACCAGCTTCCTATCAGACCTGGTAAGTACTTGGTGGGGTATTTACATCTGTGACATTTTTGTATGCTACTATGTTTCAAAGACAAAAAATCAGTATCTATCTCAGTAAAAACAACAAGGCTCCTATTCATGAAAAGCATCTCAGAAGTGGTTCTGCCCACAGTTTTGAGATACTACAGATGTTTGTACTTCATATGCTCTGCCATCCATCTTTGCCATATTTTTATCAATATGTTAATGTTTCTTAAATGTTTTGACTTACTGGAAAATATTTGCTTACCCTCAAACATAATTTGCTTTGCTTGACTGCTGAAAAAAGAGTTTTGTTAAATATATCACTAATTATTTAGTGCAAGAGATGGCAGGCAGAGGTTTTGAAAGGCAGGGAACAGGACTGGGTGTTGGCAGCTGTGGCATCTTGACAGGGATATTTGTGGGAGCCTGCAGCATTTACATCCTGGCTATGGCTGTCTTGAACCCTCACACATCAGTGAGGCACCTCCAATTGGGATAATATCTCTTTGAGAAAGAGCTCCCAGCTCCTGCCGAGCACACTTAACCACTCGTCCAGGAAAGAGGAGTATGTCAGAGCACCTCTGAAGGGCTGGCATTTTTTCATTCATTCATGGCATATTCACTATGTCCTGCAGCAAAGGCTGCTGTAGTGTAAACCTAAGTACCGTGCTGGTTGTGTATTTTCGGATCTGTAACCGACTAGAAAAAATCAAAGTGGGATGCCTGTTCTCAAAGCTCCCAAGAGATTAAGATGAGCATGCTGCTTGAGACAGGCAACAAGGGCAAGAGTTGAGAACTGATGACGGTAATAAGAGCTAGAAAAGACGTTTTCCTCCTGCAGCACAGTTTGAGCAGAACCAGTGCAGAAGGAACATTCTGTCCCAAGACTTTTCCTTGCTGTTCACGCCTCTCCATCTAGGTAAAAAACCATGGGCTGCTACATTGATGGAAACCTGAGTGGAAAAACATGCTACAAGCAACATTAGTCTCTTTTTTTGCTGATTTCAAACTTCTTTTTTTTAATTTTTAGCTGCTGTGGGCAATTTCAGGAGGCTTTGCCACAAAACTTGAGTTGAGGGATCACTGGCCACTATTCAAGGGCCTGAAGGGTAGCTAGCACAGCAGCTGCTCTCTCAGATAAGATAGGAAAGGTCTGGGTACAGAAGGCCTGGTCACTACTGTGGACACAGGTCTGAGCTGCAGATAGCCTGGCCACTGTCCAGATAGCAGCAAGGAAAGTAAGACCTCCCTCCTCAAAACCACTCTCACATGTATTAGTGTGGAATGACCTTCAGCTTGCTACTTTGTTGACTAATTATCAAGAAGGGTAGGGAAATGTTCTGGTTTCCATAGATAAAGGCTTCATTTCCTTGGGTTGGATGTAGGGAAATCACAGGAGGATGTACACCTCACACCAGGGCAAGCAGAGGGAACATGCCTATCTGCAAATCCCTTGAACAAATGAGACATTTCTGCAGAATGAAAGACACATTCCAAGACCAGCCTGATGTGGCTACAAGCTTAAGAAGATTTTGTTCTAACTCTGCAGGTACAGTATCGGGGGCTCTTTCAAATGATCCCTGTCCTGGGGATCGGTGGAACATTCCAAATTGGCTTTCAAGTTTCTACCATCACCTACACATCTCAGGTAGGCAAAGATGCATGTGGCACACTCATTAATGGTGGCACGGAGTCTACATTCCTGTTGAGGATGCTCCTTTCCAGCAGTCAGCAAGGGTTTAATCACAGTATTCTCCTCTCATGATTCTTTCCCATTACTATGCTATCATGTAAAGCAGAACATGTCAAAGTGTTGAAAACAGAAGAAAAGAGAGACCTGCAAGCTGTTGTTTATAGACTGTTCCTCAGAAGACACACACTAACTGGGGTGGCATCTGTCTTCCTTATAAACCTACAGCACATGTGCCTACTTCAGTGGTCTCATTTGACACTATTCTTCACTACAGGTCCATCCCTCAGTTCCTCAGATTTCAAAGACAAAAAAAACAAGGAATGAACTCCTTTTAATGGCAAAATGAACACACCATACTCTGTTACACTGTGTCTGTTAGCTAATGCACACTTTTAGAGTCTATATGAAATAGTGACCTTAGCTGAAGCAACAAAATTATGTTCTAAATATAATAAAATGCATGCACTAGAATCACAGTTATTGTTAATGAAAATTCTTTTTTCTGTCTCAGCATGTTAAGGCTTTCATTAATGAAACTTGGCTGAAGCGATACGGCTACCCCATCCATCAGGATAACCTCTTGTTCCTATGGTCTATCACTGTGTCCATCTTTGGTATAGGAGGTCTCTTGGGTTCTTCAGGAAGTAGATACCTGACTGTCAAGTACGGCAAGTATGTATGTTTAAAGACAATTTGTCAATTGAATCTTAGCTTAAGGAAATGACAGTTGAGGTTTTAAATGTGAGACAGACTTTTAGGCTTAGTCATGGCTGTAATACAGCCAGCTTAGCAGTGGTGTCAACAGACTTTGCTGCTTCCTGCCCTTGTCCTGTGGAACAGGTTAATCAACTGTGCTGCCAGCCTGTCACACCAGATGCAGTTACTCAGATTGGGTTAGTCTCAGCAAGGAGGAAAGGCAGCCCCCTGGATGAATACAGAATGGGTTTCTTGGAGGTGCTACTCAAAATATAGCAGCATTGAAATGCTCCTAAGTGCTACATCAATGTGTTTGATGATGGTTTTCAAGTGAAGAAAAGCTTTAAGACTTTTCTCCACTACAAAACCCAGAAGTGTTCCCAAACTCCCAGGTCTAGCTGTGTGCCAAAGCACACTGTGAGTCCAGAGTATCCAGTGCCAACAGTCTGGAAGGGCTTATTTTGTCCCGGACCACATATGTATAATTTCACAAAACTAGCAAGACAATTTCACCCAAGACATCCTACGTGCCAGGAGCTTAAGTGCCATTTTCCTTCTGATTTGCAAAAATTCTTTTTACTTTCTTGCACTTACAGAAAGAAATGTCTCCTGTGCAACAATCTGCTCATGATAGTGGCAGCATCCATCATGGGCTGCAGTAAAATAGCCCAGTCCTTTGAGATGATTCTAATTGGACGCTTCATGTGTGGAATGAGTGCAGGTAAGTGATTTCTCCCACAGGTCAGCAGGGTCTCCCAAAATTTTATATCTTTATTCAAAGTAAATAATAACCCTCCATTAAGAAAATAAAATATTAAAGTCATTGATCCCTTGTCAGAAGATCTTCTATAACACCCAGAAATAAAGAGCATAATTACTACTAATTTCAGTGGTACCAAAGGAAATTCAGCCTTCCTAAGTGCATAAATATTCAGAGCTGTCAGGAATGTTTTGATACAATATGAAACAAGTGTTTTTTCTGATGGAAAAATATGTATAATATTATCTTAATTTTGGTTACTAGTACTGGAAATTATATGGTATATGGTTTAAAGCTAGTATTCTCATAAGGCTCCAGACAACCAGGCTGTTCAAGGCCATGGCCAATTAATTTTGACTCTGAACATATTTCAGGTATGTTCTGCAAGTGTATTCAACTTGTTTCAAAGCAGTAAGTCCTTGAGGTTAGTACAAAGAGCTGGGCATAATCAAGCAAAATCACTCCTGGCAGGTAGACCACATGCAGTGAAAGCATCCTGGGCTGGTATTAGTATGCCTTCTATTTGTCTCCTACACAAAAAGTTGCTTTTCCATTCAGTTTGTATGTTCACAGGATGCCTATTTAAACTTACTTCATTAGAAATTAATGTCTAATTTTCAAATAACCAGATTTTGTACGTTGCTTCTCTGACATACAGTTGTATTGAGAACTACCCACGCACTCACCCTGCTATGGTCTAGAACCTGTATCATGCCTCATGCAAAGACCTAATTTTTATTAAAGAGATTGTGTATCCTCATTGCTTTGCCATCACGTAAAGCCAGGAGAAGAACATGTTGCTTTCAAAACAGATATAAGGGGCTGTGACTACCATATCAGGAAAAGGGTCTTGTTACCAGACTAGTTTTCAGCATGTCTGAGTTATTAAGTACTTCACATATAGCTGGAAGCATCAACTCTGCCTGAAATCATCAAAATCATTGCTGGACAGTGGAAAAGAAATACTTGTGTTTCCCCCTAAATCATGCACAAATCAACATTGAATATAGCACTGTATATTTTAATCTGCTATGCATCTACCATACAGCTCTTCTATAGCATTATGTCAGAAAAGGTTGAGATTATGTGGGCTAACTACAAGCGTATTAAATATTACTACAGCTGTTTAGTTATTCAGCACTTGCATACTCTGTGTTCTTTAAAATACGCTAAGGCTCATAAGAGATACTATGATGAGGCTATTACCCACACCCAAAAGGGAAAACTGTACATTTCTTAAGATCAGGAAACTGCACTATACAAAGAGGACCAAATACTTTTGTAGAAAGGGTTAGAAAACCTAGTACCAAAAAGTCTTATATCTGGGTGGAGGTATGAGAAACAATTTGGTGCATAAGGCAGCTATATTCTGTAATGCTTAACTATTTACAGGCAATTTTATTTCCAATAGTTATGAATGTCTTCTTTCTTCTTTCCCATAATTCTCTCCTCACCTCAAGGTCTTTGTGTTCCTCTACACTATCAATATGTTGGAGAAATTTCCCCTAGGAAGTTACGTGGATTTGCGAACTCTACTTCATCTTTATTTTGGTCACTGGGAAAAGCCGTAGGGCAAATTTCAGGACAAAGGTATAATACAGTTTATTTCCCACCCACTTAATTTCTGGATCCCCTCTATCTTTTCCTTCCTCTGCTTTTCCATCCATTCCTTTCTCTCCTCAAAACCAATGCAATGAACTTTCATTCTACACATATGTTTTATCCCTGCCAGGGAGCTGCTGGGCAGCCAGTCCCTGTGGCCCCTGCTGATGGCCTCCTGTGGACTTCCAGCACTGGTCCAGCTGATCACTCTGCCCTTCTTCCCTGAGTCCCCACCATATCTTATCATGCATAAAGGAGACCAGGAAGGCTGCAAAAAAGGTAACCAAGGGCTCCAGTTTCCTGTTCCCCACTTGACTTTCAATTGTTTTGTGAACCTTGCTGTCCCCGTATGGAGAAATTAGACAGGACAAAGTTTCTTCCTGCTCATTTCCAAGATGACTGTGAATACCTACTAAGTATATTTTTGTTGTAGTCCACACATAGAACATGAAAGTACTTCTCTTTATAGTTCTGTATTACAAAACCTTTCGCATTCAGCTGACACCACCTGAGCTGTCAGTCTAATGATAAATGATAAATTATAAATGATAAATGGCTGTTTGCACTGCCGGGCTCCACAGGGCACCCCTTAGCTCTGGTTGTTGGCTATGTACCCTGCTCATACCCTGGGAGAAGGAGGAAGGGAGAAAAGTGGACCCATGGGCAGGGAGGGAGTCATTGTGCACCCCACTAGGCCCCTCTGTCAGAACAGGTCCCTCTGTGCAGGAGGGGACCAGGGCTCTGGAACACCCTATAGGACATCTCTGCCTCATACCACAGCCACAGCCCATGCATGCTGTGCTGCCAGACACGTGCATTACCTACTCAACAAACTCCTTGGGCAACAACCAACAGAGACGAATTAACATGGCAGGTCTCGCTCTCCTTCTCCTCCACAGCCATAAGGCAGCTTTGGGGTGAAGGCCATCACCAAGCAGAGATTGATGACATCATGAAAGAGAAGGCAACAATGAAAAACACCAAGATCTTGAGTGTCCTGGAGCTAATGAAAGAACCAGCTTTCCGTTGGCAGCTGTACATGATAGCTATTCTGAGTGCCACAATTCAGCTATGTGGCATCAATGCAGTTGAGTGTATTTCCCCCTTAAAGTCTCAGAACACTTATTGACAATCTTAAAGGAGACATCATGGCTCCCAGAAGCTCCCTCCATTTTTCTCAGGCTTCTCAGGCCACAACTTGCTGTCCGCCAGCCCTCCTACAGGACAGCAGCAGCCTGCAAAGTTTGGCCGGGTTCATGTGACATCCCTCTGCCCAGCTCTTGGTCCTTGCTGGAGTTACCTTCCTCAGTAGTTAGGCTTATTTAACAGCCATGTTTGGAAGCCGTTACAAGGCTCCAGCACCCACTGTTACAAATGAGCCCACCCTATCTTGGCAAAATCTGCAGTGTAGTTTTATGTTACTGCTCCCTGCAACTGCTGCTATTTGCCCCCCCGGCTCTTACCATCCTAAGATGCTGGGATGGCAGTATGCTCACTCTACCTTTAAAGCTAATCAACAAGCATGCTTACTGTTCTGGCAGCTTCCGCAGTTCTCCCCTTCTTCCTCACAGCAGCACTTTTCTGGGATCATTTTGAAGCCACAGCTTTGCAATTGCCAGCGTGATTCTTCTACGTCTACGATCACAATGCAGCAACATCTGTAAAGGAAATAACACAGTTTAACTGGAACCTTTATCATCTCAGCATATCTCCAAACAGTAGCAGAGATACTTGAAAAGAACAGTTGCTTGGTTTACCCCCTCATGACTCCATAACCCATGCTCTTCTTTCTTGAGAATATCCTACAATGATGTTTTTGGATGGGCTCCAGAAGAGAAAATAGACCTGGCTGTTTCTGAAAGCACCTAAATCAGGACTTTGCAAACCTAATAACATTGCAGCAGCTGGAGGTCCTTTTATCCCAGCATTTTATCTTTTATCATAATAATTAATTAATTACATTTTATAGTGTTTTTGTCTGGCAATAAAGTGAATCCTACCAAGAATGCAGAATTCTAGCTCGCTCCAAAGCTGAGCTGCACGCTCCTTGGTTAGCAGCTCCTATCCAGGGCAGTGTCACACAGGTATGGGTAAGAAATCAGTTATTTTCCTCTCTTAATGTTTTATGGGGGTTTTTTTCCAGATCTATTTTTATACTTTTGAAGTCCTCCAGGCAGCTGGCTTTGATGAAAAAATGATCTCCTATATGTCCCTCGCTGTTGGACTCTCTGAACTCGTGGCTACTGTAGTCTGTGTAAGTCACATTACTACAGGAATGGGTCACAATTTGCTCTTCTGGCACTGATACCGGTGTGATTTCTGTCCTTCAGAGCTCCATCATTGAGCGACTGGGCAGGAAAGTTCTCCTAAGAGGAGGCTATTGGATCATGGGTTCACTGCTAGCTGGTATCACTGTGACTATCTCCCTACAGGTAAGGAAACAATTCTCATGGCAGATTTCTCTATCTATTCTGTTGATAACCTCTGCTCACAGGCACGATCATGCTGCTGAGAAAGGAAAGGGAGGCTTAGAAGTGCCAAAATAACTTCTGTGTTAACAGCTTACCCTGTGGGAGGGCAATATCCTAAAGGTCAAGTTTGTCTATACATAGGATTTAACTGCCTCTCAGCAAGTACTCTCTTGTACTCCTGCCTTCCTTTCAACATGATCCCATGAGCTCAGCAAGGAGCACATAAAACACTGGGAGACTAGGACTGAACTCTGATTTCATCAGATTGCAAGCACCAAATACTGGCCAGTGTAGATCAAAAGACAATTCTAGGAAAATGGCCTTTTCTATTCATGCAGTTTTTAACAACAAAAAACCCAGACTCTTTGTGTCAGTTAATCTGAAAATTAAGTTTGCTGCAGAAGATACTGGGAATGCACTTATTTGTTCACAGACTGGAGACCGGTTCATCTCTGTAACACTGTGTCATTGCTGTAGCTTCTTCCAAAGCAAGTCTCCTGGGTTACCAGTATCCATCCAAGAGCTACTCTACAGACACTACTGTAAAATTAGCCTTGAAGCAAGGTGGCAGCAGACTTCTATTTTTGTTTCATTCATGAAGGATCTCAAACATAGGAGGGAGAAATCTTTTTTCCTAAAGCATCGAGTCTTCTATCTTCTTGACTAAGATCTTGGAAAGTTCCTTTTCAGTACCAGTTATTGAACCTATCACTTAACAAAAGTGAAGAAAGATATGATTTGGCCTTCCCATATCTCTAACAACTGGGGGAAGCATTGTGGGGTCAAGAAGAAAGGAGGACAGGGCAGAAAAGTACAATTCAGGCTTCCCTTTAATTGAAGGCTTCCAAGCTTGACAGATGCTCTGCACCAGGAAACCTGCTTCTCTGCTCACCTAACAAAAACCTCACTGCTCCATCCACAGGAAAAAGTACTCACATTTCTCTGCCAGTTCCCCCCACACTGTATATTTTTTCTTGAGGTGACAGTGTTAGAAAACACGCAGCATTTCTCACCTATGGTTATCAACAGATTTCACCCAGAAGTTCATTATGTTTTTTTTCCCAGGACTGGTATTTCTGGATGCCATACTGCAGCCTTTGTCTGATTATCTTGTTTGTAGTTGTCTTTGGAGTTGGGCCAGGTGAGTACTTCATTCAAAAAAAATAAAGGAATCAAGTCATGTGAGTTTATTAATATGGTTAGGA
Source organism: Aquila chrysaetos chrysaetos (assembly GCF_900496995.4). NCBI lineage: Eukaryota > Metazoa > Chordata > Aves > Accipitriformes > Accipitridae > Aquila > Aquila chrysaetos. The sequence goes on from NC_044012.1 coordinate 39,427,464, forward strand.
AAATACTGCATAATATTGCATAACATTTAGCATAAGTAAATTCATTTAACCTAATCTTGTAGTCATTTAAACCTTGTGGGTCCAATCATTGGCCAGAAACTTTAATGCCATGAGGTTTGGCTTTTGCTAACAAGAGGAAAGGAAGAGAGCAAAAAGTATTTGCTGGAAAAATACAGCAAAAATAGAACAAAAGCAGATGGGTAAAAGATTTTTTAAAAATACTGAGAAAAAAAGAAAGAAAAAGAAAAGCAAGTGTTCTTTTAAATTCATTGTTGTATAATGTTACATCTTATCTCACATAGACAGCAGTGCAGAAGACCTACTTTGGAGTAATTCTTTTCCTAGTATATAGTATCCGCTCGTCTTTATTTTTTTTTTTTAAGCCTATTAATTTTTAAAATATTTGCCTTCCCATATGACAGGGCTGAATTATTTTCCTAACTCATAGCTGTCGAAGTCCTGTGACTTCAAAACAGAACCGAAATGCCCAGGAAGTGAATCTGGGAAGATCACTCATTGGTGATGTAGCAGTATAATGCTGAATTCTTGTTAGTAATAATAATTGTTATGCCATCCTTACACAGCTTCTTTCACAAGATGTCAGACTTTCTCAAGTGTTAACTGCTTAATTCTTGAATCTCCTCAAAAAATGTATTTGAATAATTTGCCATTTTAATAAGCTGATGTCTAGCAGTTTATAAGATGCCACAAACTTTTTCTTTTCTAAAAAACAGTGACATACTCAAGTCTTTTGAATGCCAGTCCATCACAGTAGCATCTATTTGCTGACTGTGTAATGGTAACACTCAATCCAAATGTCCAAACCAAACACATCAACAAGTAATAATTCTTATTCTTCTTTCCTTTCAGCTGGTGCCACAGTTTCCATTAGGACTGAAATTCTTAGGCTCTCATGCAGACCACCTGCCTTTGTGATCAGTTCAGTTCTCAACTGGCTGGGCGTCTTTGTGATCGGAACAACCTTCCCATTCATTGTGGTGAGTGACTTTCCCTGGAACACTCCCCAGGGACACTAAGCTCGAGCTGGCCATGGGAGCAGGAAGAAGAGCAGCAGGAGGTGACAATGCCATGTCAATTTAGAGTGGCCTTGGCACCTGCTCTCCCCAGTCCACTTTTACAACTGAAGGGCCCTGATTTGCCAAAGATACTTATTCAGACTGAAGTATTTGTCAAAGGTCAAAATGCAAAGACCTCCTTACCAAATTCAAAGTACTTTGGGACCCAAATACAAAAACTGTGCCAAGAAAGTGACAAAAGAAGAGATGTGCTCATCTTGCTCTCTTTCTCACTTTGCTCTTCCCTGCAGGAAAGACTCAAGCACTTCTGCTTCCTCATCTTTATGGGGGTACTTTTCACTTCAGGGATAATTGTCCACCTGTTCCTTCCAGAAACAAAAGGGAAATCAATTGTGGAAATCACAGAAGAATTCAATAAGCTAAACTTTAAAAAGAAGCGTCTTACAACAACTCCAAATCATGCCACAGAGGATTACACCTTCTGCACCAGGCTTTGACTGGCCATTAGGGAGAGTGAGGCTTTCTTAAAAGGAAGGAAAAAAACATATTTGTCATTTTCTGACTAGCAAGTCAGTCCAAATGGACTGTCAGCTTTCATATCTGTCACTTACAAGGTTCCCATTTTGCCAAACAAGCATCTTTCTCAAGCACTCCACTCTGGACAGCTTAGAAAAGGGATGATGGCTCATATTAACAGGATAGACTCATGTGAATCATGAGCATGTTGGCTTAACTTGCTGATGTGTAAATCTCTTCTTAACAGAGCAACTAATACACACTGAAACTACATGTAGAATTTATAAACACTCTGCTGACCACAGAGAAAGGGAAGACCTGTGATCCTCTCTCTCTCTCTGATTTCTGAATGTGTTTTTACAACCCTGAAATGGGAATAGTGAAGTTCTTGGCTTGCTATCTCTGGCTAGTGTTCAATCCATAACAGATTAAAGAAAAAATTTAGTGGAATAGGAGAGTAATTCTTTGTTTCTCTAGACTCAACTGAATAATCAAACCTTGCCAGGTTCCCATGCATAACACCATGTTGTCCTTGTGTTGTATCTAGTTTGACAGACTTCTACCCTTTTGGACTGAAGTTTTCAACGTCAGCAGCCATCCTTGCTTTGACTTAAATTTAATTTTTTGCTAAAAAATTCAGCCATTTGATTCTAAGCTCAGACTTGTTTATGAAAAAGTGTGGGGAGAAAGTTCCTATACAACTCTTCTCAAGGAATAGTACCTTTCAGTGGCAATACAGCTAAAGGACTCATGGATAGAATCCAGTTGCTATAAAAAACACAAGCATCTAGAGTCATTTTAGATTGTCTGTGCTATCTTGCCCATCACCGTCATCATCTCCAGTCTGTAGCTCCTATTCCAGGATCAGAGTTCCCACAGACATCTCATAGGCTGTGAATCCCATAGCAATTTATCTGCTACTTTGTGTGACTCAGCTACCTGGACCCAATTTACCCCAGAAGAACTGCCCCAGACTGGAACTCCTGGCCGTAACAGAATACCTGTTGCTTTACAGTTTCTCTTAAAGACATCTGTACAGTACCTTGCTGTATTTACAGCAGACTGTCAGCAAAAGCTCAGTCATGTCCTCCAGCTCTTGGATACATGCAGGGCTCCTGCCTAGGGTGTATTTCTCTATCATGACTAAGAAGTGATCACATATACTCATATTTCAGGGATGTGCAATCAGTACAGACTCTTCGGTTATTGTTCACTGCAAGTGTACATGCTGATTGACAGCTGTAGAGATGACTGTAAATATTTTATGCCTTGAATATTTTGTCAGATTCATATAGCTAGATAAGATTTACAGTAAAAGTGGGGAATGTAATTCTAACATAAGGAACTTCTAAGGCATTCATTTAAGCATTTCCAACAATAATTTATGGTTTAATTTACAGTCTCTCATAGGAGTTTTACAGATTTTTACAAGCATGTAGTGTGCACAAAGAAACAAAGTGAGAGACTATGTTAAAGAATATCATATGCAAGTTTCTAACTTCCAGATTTAGTGTGATATACCATTCCCAATGATATCTGTTGTAGGAATGGGTGCAATATAATGGCTACACTGATCTATAGTCAACATCTGTGCTTGAGTTCACATACTACAGGCTTTCAAACTGTGAATGATCTTCAAGGCAATCTAATACCGAGTTCCTAATTCCTCTTCCTGCTATACATAGTTAAAGGTGAGAAGTGTTTGTGAGCCTTATGGGATAGCATGATCTTGTGAAGTACCACAGGGATTAATTTCACCAGAAATTTTTTTTCAATATGCAAACTCATGGTTCTTTTCTTTTCTTTCAAAAGTGTCTAATATTCTGCATGTTTCCCTCTATTAATGAGAGGCTCACACAGTCCTAGTAGCAAAGCAATACTATTAGGAAGAACACAAACAAAGCTAAGGCTCACAGTGGAGCATGCTATACAAATTAACATCCAAACTCTAGACTTGCACAGTAAAATAAGTGGTTTTATCTCTGATATTGCTTTGACCGGCATATACTTCAACTCAAAAAAGGTTATTCAAAATATTAATTCAATTGTTCATCTTAACTGCTGCTTATTTTTAATTGAAAATGTTAAACATAATAAAAATGGCAGATTGCCTTTTAATAAAACTTCTGGCCTCCACAAATGGTTCTTTCCCAACATCAGGATCTTCCTTAGGGACAGCTGACTAGAAAAAAAGGTATTGGTGTGCATACCCTTACATGATTGGGGTTTTTCGTTATTCCTGTCTTTAGTATTGAGGGACACTTAAGACTTCTCACTAAAAGATAATCTACAAAACATGAAGTGTCATTAAAGTCAGAAAAGCTCAATAATTTTGTAGTGTTCCATATACATACAACATGATTAAAAACTACCAGTTATTTTGGAGACAACTACCAATATAGAAAGGAAACCTCAACTTTTTGCAAAACATAATTCTCTTTTCCTAACCAGTCATTCTGAAAACATCCTTCATTCCATTACAACAATACCTGAAGTCTTTGGAAACATAAGCAGAGTGGCAGCATGTAGCATTGCTGGAGTCACTCTCTAGTGAGCCACTTCTCTGATCTCAGTTATTCATTAGATGTTATTAGGAAAGCCTCCCCATAAGATCCTCACCAGGAAGCGAGCAGATGCCCTATGGAACATTAATGTGACAACGAAGTGGAACAGCTATTTGGAGCACAGGTCAACCTTTGCCTGTGCTCAGTGGAGCAAGAGCTGTGTTCTGGTAACAGTCTGGTCAAGGCATGAAACAGCAAAAAGGTATGGTTCAAATATACATGGGAGATGTCAGAGGCAAAGAGTCATTCAGAAGTTTCAGGAACACTACATGTACATTTTCTTGCAGAGACATCAGCTGATTGGTAAGATACACCTCAAATACTGACTCTAACTGAGCCAGATAGAAACACTTAAAAACCGTATCAGTGAACTGCTGTCACTAGACACAAAAAACATAGATCTGGTGTGTATTAAGGAAGGCCTAGCACAGCTTTGCATATGTGTGTCACATGTGACTGTAAAATTGCAAGATAAACAAGTAAACAACCTGATGTTGTAAGATTTACGGTCCTGATCACAATTATGACTAAAGGATATCTGTAAGATATCTGCTAACTACTTATTAGCACTAAACTGTACATCTAATAAAGGGGGCCTCACTCAGCACTGCGTGAGTAATAAGACCACAGAAGCAGTACAGTAACTAATCAACATAAATACAAATGACATTAAGCATTAAGGGCATTACAGGATGAAAACTCTTAACCTATCAAAAGTAGGAATCCTAAATTAAAGTACAAGAATGAAGAGTAAAAGTTACAATATGTATAATATATACTAAGTAGAAGTGGGTGAAGTAGAACAGAAGAAAATATGTGCAACAGGCTGCATTTGAGAAGGAATGCCCCATGCTGGTAGCTACTTATTATTGGCTGCTTGTGTCTTCCCCCAGTATCATCTAAGCAAGGCAGATACTAGCAGCTAACATGGCATTTCTTTCCTTTGTCAAATGCATGTTATGTTGTTTCAACTTTGTATGACTTTACAGAAAAGGAAATTAATTCTTAGCATCAAAGGGACAGTCTCATTTGTGCTCTAACAGCAGCTTATCTGCTGGAGAACCTAATCTGAAAAAAACCCGCCGTGAACTCTCAGCACACATCAACAACAAAGTCAACTTCATGATGACGATCGCATAACAATGGGAGAAATGGCAGGGTGGTGCTACATGCTACATTTCAGACACTAGCTAGAGAATCTGTGAATATTCTTTGCATGTGATGTATTTCCTAGCAAATATGAGTATTTGCATCCAATAAGCCCTTTGTGATGTCTTCATCCTCATCCTCTTTAACTGAAGTGTAAATGGCAAATGATAACTAAGCCATTTACCAATTTAGTACATACAAAACCCTCTTAACTATGAAATAAATGAAGTTAAAACCTGAGAATTTTCTATCTGAAGGAAGAGACAAAGCTCCAGCTATGGAGGTTACAGGACAGTTTCAAAGCACTCTTTTTTTCTCACAGACACAGAAATAAATATACTGACTAATGGAAATGCCAGACGAAACTGTGCATGACTTTGAAATCTCCCTCTCCCAGCAAAGGAAAATCAGCTCCTATGAAGTATTTAGTTGGTCAAGCCTGGTGTGCCACTGTAGAATCGTTAAGTTTCTAGGCCGTTCCAAAATGATGGAGCATTTCAATTCCTTTAAGTAATGATTAAGTTACGATGTGCTCCAGTTGCCGTCACATGAAGAGAGAATAGCTCTTTTCTATTATATATCAAAGTCCTATAGCTCACTGCCCAAGCTCCATCTAAGATTCCCAACAGATAACATTGTCTTTAGGATTCTCAGCTTTATATTGAAAACTAAGTGATTATTGGAATCCTGTTTAAAATTGATGTCTCAGTTCCCTCTACCCCTAGCACAACACAGAGTTCATAAAGTATACTGGTTCACAGCAAGGGAGACCATCTTGTTTACTTGGGCTAGGCACAACCATTGGTTGAAATATTTAATCCAACAATTCTAAACTTTGTACAACAGCTGAAATATGTGTAATTAACTCAAAAACCTTTGAAGTAAAATTTAACTTCAGTAACACGGGACTAGTTCACTGACACTGCTATTGCATAATGCGAGCATTTGGTTCTTTTGGCAGGTACTAGCCAGTAAGCAACAGGAATCGGCTCTTTCATAGGATATGGCTACCTTCTTCTCTGACCTGGTGAGTATCTGGTCACTTTTTCTCAGGCCTCTGACTTATAAAGGACAAAGCTAACATAATACTAAAGATCCAGATTCCTTAAAGATTGTAAGCTCTTTTGGGACAGAGACCATCTTTCTCTTCTTCATTTAATCATCACCAAGAACAATGGGGCTTGGGGCCATGAAAATCATGTTGCATGGTCTTTTCTGTGCAACAAGATAAAATAAAATAAAATAAAATAAAATAAAATAAAATAAAATAAAATAAAATAAAAACTAGCAAAAGTCCTGGCAGTTCTGCCACTGACAATGGTACTGTACATTTGTTTTCTGAATTACTGAAAATAATACTCATTATTAAGCACTCTGATTACTTCCCAAAGTAATGAGTAGATTAACTGTACTGCAAAAGGCTAAGAAATTCATGACATAAGCTTTAAAATAATTTTCCTCATTTCATCCATCAAGAGTTTCCATAGTCTTAAACAGGGAAGAAGTTATAAGTATTTCTTGCTCTATTGCTCAACTGCCAGCAAGAAGCTATTTTGCTTTCCTTTTTAAGTATTAAAATTGTTAATTTGTAAGTCTATTGCAAAAAAAAAAGGAAAAGTGAGAAGGTGAGTTCTTAATTTGTTTAAATGCTTTTGTCAATTAGCAAATCCATTTAATTTGAGACAGGATTTTTAAGGAAATTTAGAGTCGTCTGGTCCATAGCTTCTTGGTTCTTGTCATGTGATAACTTGGAAAATCCAGCTGTGGACTAATTAAGTAACAAGCTCTTGAAAGATGGACCTAAGAACCATAAAAAGGAGCATTCTTCTCAGTATCTCCCAGTTCAGCATTATTCACATTCACATTACTTTGTTCCTGCCTGGCTGCATTTTCTACCAGCTTCTCTTCATCCAGGCACTGATCTCCAAAAAGCTGTGAGCTCATGAAGTTCATATGTGACATGAAAAGAACACAGAGCACAGTGTCCTCTATACAGAGATGGTGTTACTGTCCTGGTCTGTGATGTGCTGAATAAAAAGGGAGATGCAGTTAAACACCAAAGAACCCTGAACATATCCTGATGGGGCTAAAATGGCAATTGTCCTAGGTTTGTTTTACTAGGTACAGTCTAAGCTGTATGAGGGTAACTCCATCTAGCCTTGCAGGCACTTGGAAACAGGACGGATGACCAGTGGTATCACATACCTTAAAAAGGTCTAAGTAGTTACATGTTATGTTTTTTCCTTATTTACAGTTAAAATTATTTAATTCAGCAAAGCAGTCAGCATATTTCAGTCCCTAATCCTTGACCAAGGAAATTATAGATGGACAGTATCTCCCTAGCCTGGAAGATGCCAAGCCCTTCAATATGCAAGCACATACTTTCATGGTTAAATAAATAGAAAAAATAAAATATTGAGAAAGGAGAAATGAAATCCCAAATCAAAGTTGGGAAGATTTTTATTTGAATGCAATTACAGGGGCTATTCCAAATTATTATCTTCTCTTTGTAGTCCATGCCTTTCTGAAAAAGCTGAATGTTAAAAGGATCTTTTCTTTATTATGCTTAAAGATACGACACAGTCAGAAATGAAAGCAGAGAGTACAATAAAATGTTGTTGAGTTTTAATGCTATACTTTTGTGGCATAACATTATGGTTTGATGTCCATAGGTTATTGTAGATTGCAGACAAGGAAACTGATTCCCTCTTCTCCGCATCCAGGACTGACACCTTTATCCAGCCAACCTGTCAGATATTGCAGGCATACAGTGAGAGCTGTACTATCAGGAACACCTTTTAAAAAACCTTTTCCTTCTTGCAAGCAAAGTGGTGGATTATCACTCTTATACTAGCACGTAGTCTTGCTATGGCCCTGTGGCTGATGATTGCACTTTGGCAGTAGGTTAGAGGGATTTTGGAAAAATGTTTAAATTCAAGAGGATTTGAAGTGGACAAAGGAGAAGGACAAATGTGGCTACAAAGACTCTGGCCCTGCACAAATCCAGACTAATAAGAAGCTGATGGAGCATTTTATTTTTGCTTCGCAGGTTCAGTTCCGGGGACTATTTCAAATGATCTTAGTGCTAGGAATTGGTGGTAGTTTCCCATATGGATTCCACATTTCTGTCATCAACTATCCTTCTGTGGTAAGTGGGCATCTCCCTGAAGTTGAAAACACAAAATGGAGAGCCTGAGCTCTCCATTCTCCCACAAATATCGAATTTACTGAGCATTCAGCTGATACATCTATGCCTTTTCTTTGCCTAACAGTAACATCAAATGGGTAGAGGCCTTTTTCTCCTTTAAAGAACAGGACGGCATTTTCTGTTTTAAATAAGTTCTTACCACATAGTATACAAGCCTCCAAAGGAAGACAGAAAATGTGCTTTTATCATGCTTCCTGGGAAGCTTACTGACTGATAAAAACTTCAAGATTTTGCAATGTGATCTCAGCTAACTTGTTTTACTAAGAAAGTTAGTCTCAAAATAAGTCTAATATTAGAACCACAGGCTAGATCTGAAGTACAACGGCCAAATAATATGAAGGGATCTTATACCCATTATCCACTCAAATCTCATTTTATTTTTCAGCACATCAGGAAGTTTATTAATGAAACCTGGATAGAGCGACATGGCTCTCCCCTCCATCCTGAGACAATCATGTTGTTGTGGTCCTTCATTGTGTCTGTTTATGGGATAGGAGGATTCCTGGGGAGCATCTGCTGTGGCTACCTGACTACAAAATACAGGAAGTAAGTGTTTCTTGTAACAGCTCAATAGTCAGAAAGTACAGGGAAATACCAAAGTGAACAAATAAACTTCTTTTTGGTTGAAGCGGTCTAATTGAAGACAACTGATTTGGTTTGCTAGAACATCCACTTCTTTCAAGCAGCAAGCAGTCTTCTATCTTGTTTATCTGCCCTCCCCAGTGAACCATATTTCTGTAAAGGCTGCATTCATCATCACATCACCAGATCAGTGCCCCTGGGAGTAGCAGGATAGTGTACCTGCCTCGTGTTCTCTTCAACATCCCCTATGACTCTCACAAAGATCTCCCCAGCTTTACAAACTCCAAAAAAGGAGCTGTGTGTCTTGTGTTGTAACACATTATATGCAGTTACTCTAACCACTGTGTGGAAGATATCCTTAAGTGTCAAATAAGAGCCAGATTTCCATTTAAATACACTCATTTTGGGGTGATGGCATTATAGTAAATATTCAGATCTAACCTAATGAAAATGTGAAGAGAATAGAAAAAAAAAAAAATTACCTGTAACTACGCTGTAAAGATGCAATCAGCGCCAAAACAAATTCTCCAAGAGACATCTCTGTTCTTCGCAATCCATTTTACTGAAAATCAGTTCCAAACTATTTTTCCCACTGAATGGAGAAAGGATTCCTCACCAGTCTGGTCTGTTCTCAGTGCCTTGTGTGTAACACCACTAATTTCATTTGCAGAGAAATTGGCAAACATATCTACTTGGTGTGACCCACTTAAAGATCTGCTCCACAACCCACTGATCCAGAGGCCCCTCATTTGGGTCTCAACAAACCATCTTAGCCTGCCTGCAATTGTGTTCTTTCCTATCAGGTAAGTGCCCCCAAGAAATTTCTTGTGGGACACTGCCTCATCCCACACTCAGGGCATCTCCCAAGACTGGAAACAAGATCGTGCACTTCTCCCATGGGTTATTTAACACATGGTAAACTAAGTGCTGAATCACAGTCTTCTAAACACAAGATCTCTGTGAATCTTTAATGTATGCAAGAGGACTCTTGTCTAGCAAACATCACAGCAAAACAACTGAGTGCAAAAGACTTTGATTTGAGCCTGAGACATCAGGGTTATGAACATACCAGCCCACGATTCACACGGAGTGTCTTTTGAAATATGCCTCTTAAAACTCTTTCTGCCATCTCAGACCACATCCATTTAGCCATGAGTGTCTTTAATATGAGTCATTCTAGAATGGGAGCCATGGACTTAGATTATTTCTGGGGAGCAACCTGACATTTTATGAGGAGTTCTAGCCATTTAAAAATCTTGGTGACAAGCTGGGCCAGTTCTTTGATCTCTCTTCTTTCCCCACTTGTACTGTGGAAATGCTGATTAAGTGTTCCAACTGTTTAAATTCTAAGCTAAAAAGTATTAACAAATTCAAATCTAAAGGATCCTGAAATCTTAAAGAATCACTTTGAATATCCAAATTCAAAAAGTCAAAATTATTTCAGCCATTCCTCAAAACAGCAGGAATGGCTGTACCATGCTTCCTGTCACAGCAAGATTAGTCAACAGGGTACAAGAGGTCCTCATTTCACACTAAGTTCTCATTGGCTTGCCTTTTTTTTCTTCCCCCACCCAGAAAAAAGTGCCAAATGTGCACCAACCTGATCATGCTGGTAGCTGCACTTTTCATGGCCTTCAGTAAAACAGCCAAATCCTTTGAGATGATTCTGGTCGGACGCTTTCTCTATGGCATTGGTACAGGTATGTGCTTATGCCACTGTGGAGTGCAAGCATACCTGCTGTCCCAGGATTGCCTCTACAGGTATTGCCATTCTTGGAGAGACATTTTTAGAGCAAATATACTAGGCACTTAATAAAAGGGAAACACATCATCCCTTTTGCAAGAAATTGTAATCCAAATACCCGAGTGAATGGAAACAATGTAGGAGAGGATGAAGTCAGAAAGTTAAGCTTTTCTAAATATTTTAACAGTCATTTATCCTCTTCTATGTTAAAGGTTTTTCTCTCAACATACATCCTCAGTATGTAGGAGAGATTTCACCCAAGAAGTTGCGTGGATTTACCAACTCCACAGTTGCTGTTTTTCTGACACTGGGAAAACTCACAGGACAGGTTATTGGACTACGGTAAATACTCCAATCTTTCTATCAGGTTACACTAAAAATAGTAGAAATGTTTCTATAACCTTATCCTCTCACCTAGTCAGTGACTGAGAAACCCTGTCATCTTCCCCAAAACAGGCCTTAGCTTATGCCAGAAGAAAAGTTTTGATCATAATTGAGGCAAACATATAGTTTTAAATATAGAAGACAGAAAATTAATTACTCATAATCTGATTTATTCTTATTTCCACACCCTTTCTACTAGGGGACTTCCCCTTAAAAATTTACTATACTTACATGAAAAGTCTTAGCAAGATGTTTTGATCCTGTGGTCAAACAGTGATCAAATGAGTCTCATCAGCTCTCTAGTCATTATATTGGATCCTGATGATATTTAGAAAGTTCTTCAAAATGCCAAATAATTCCTTTAAAATTGCCAGAAATAAAAATAGTCAAATTTGTGAAATTTGCCAAATTATCAATGCAGGTTTTTGTTCCACTGCACCCTTGAATGGAATTTGAGCAATCTTCATCACCCAGAGAAACTTCCTGAACATTCACTCCATTATTTCAGCATAATTTTGTTTCACATACACTTTCCAGGGAGATTTTAGGAAGCGAAGCTTTGTGGCCATGGTTATTAGCATCTAGTGGACTTTCAGCATTGGTTCAACTGGTTACCCTCCCATTTTTCCCTGATTCACCATCCTACCTCCTGATACAGAAGGGTAATGAGGAAGCCTGCAGGAAAGGTAGAGTGTCTACTTTCCTCACTTACTTCACTTCATTTGATATGTTAGAGTGACAGCCTCTGTCGAAGACAAGAAAGCAGGGCCGAGCTGTGCAGCACAGTGAGGTGCCACAGAGTAATAGCGGAGGCAATTCTAAATAAAACAGCTGAGGTCCCCACGGCAATACATCTGCATTAACTTGGGGCCTCACTCAGTTTAATTTAACCCGTTAAGAAAGATAGATATATATTAACATGTCTAACATTTCCCACTTTGGTGGGCCCTACTTTATTTCTTTAAAGGAAATAGTTTAGGCAGTTCAGTTTTTATTAAATAAAACATACTTAAATGTTTACTTTGTTTACAATTAAGTCAGCTCAGCATTAGAAAGTTATGCTATAATTACAACAAGAGAGGCAAAATTCTTCCGTTTGCCTACTGCCCCAGAAGCAACCAGATGGCAGAAGCAGACAACACTGACACCACCACCTACACCAATGGACAGGGAGACTAAAGCGTTTAACATAACCACTCGTGATGGAGCTATACTGGTAGAATAATCCACTCCCCTCTTTCTCCTCAACAGCCATCAGGAAGCTCTGGGGGGAAGGAGACCATCAAGCAGAAATTGATGACATTATGAAGGAGAAGGTTACAATGACAAGCACAAAAACTTTGCGTGTCCTCGAAGTAATAAAAGAGCGATCTTTGCGCTGGCAACTTTACATTTTGATGACTGTCATGACCACCTTGCAGCTCTGTGGAATCAATGCAGTTGAGTGCTCTCTTTATCCCCAGAACAAGAGACAACTCTAGGCAGCATTACAAACCCCTCTAAGTTAATGTTATCATACCAGCTTAGAATTGCACCACAATTGCAACACTTTTTTCACAAGTGCATTTCCTCTCTGCATTTTTCAGATATACTTCTATTCTTTTGAAGTATTCCACACAGCCAAGTTTGAAGAATACCTTATCCCATACGTGTCCCTGGGAGTTGGGTTGTGTGAATGCTTATCCTCTATACTGTGTGTAAGTCTCTTCAGACTTGAGTTTGAAGGAAAAATTTAATGTAGTCAATGATTGTACTTTTCCTCACTTGTAACTGGGCTCAGGGAAGATTTGCATAACCTAAGACACATCTTCCTACTTCTGCAAAGACAGATGCGGGATAAAGGCAGATCTTTTCCCAAATTATTTGCACAACTGTATGTCTTTTGACTCATTTTTATTCTGTAAAATAATTTCGTGATGTTCTGGACTAGATGTGTGTATGCATGTGTGCACAATTTGATATATACCAGCATGCAAGAAAGGACACTGTCTAACAACAGCCTAGGGTTGACTAATAAACACAGCTTAATTAATAATGAATTAGCTTTGAAGAAACAAATCAAATTCATTAGGAATTAAGAGACTCTCAAATGACATTGATTTCTGGCTATTATTCAGATAAGTCTTCTGTGAAGAACACATGGAGAGGGGAGGAATTATTTCATTTGAGAACTGGGATTTATGACCCATGTTTTCTTCTTTTCAGAGCACCCTTATAGACCGATTTGGGAGGAAGGTGCTGCTATGGGGAGGATACACGCTGATGTGTTCTGTGCTAGCACTCCTTACCATGACCCTGTCACTGCAGGTAAAGAGGCAGCAGCCTTCTGGCCACTTACCCAGCATCAGCCCACCTTTCCAGTCTTGCCTCACAGGATATGTACAAAAACTTGAGTCAGTGGCAGAAAATACAGAGCTCTGCTATTCTGTCATGTATCTAATGGTTTGATATCACTGGTTTCTCACTTTTAGCATCAGTTTTTCTGGATGCACTACTTCAGTGTTATCTTGATCTTCCTGTTCGTTGTCTTCTATGGAATTGGACCGTGTGAGTATATCAGTGGCAATGTTGGGAGGACATTTTGTATCATATTGGTTGGTGACACAACTGGCAGAGGAAGAACAATCTAGTCCCATGGTAAAAAGTTCTATAAATTAAGGAGAGAAGGGCAGATATGTACAAGTGGGAGACAGGAAAAGGATACAGACACCTCGAATTTTATTGCTGATCACAGGTTCTAAATAATTTAAAACACAGTGTCATCTTCTCCAGAGGGTTTGAGACAGAGATTTCAGAATGATTTTTAAAATACTCAGCTAAACCCAGGATTCTAGGCATTGCCATGTACATTATAGTAATCATAACTCATTAACTTAGCAAGTTAAGCTTTTTGCCTACCAACATGCTTCAGGTGGAACTGACCGCAGGAGCCAAAAGGGGAGTCAGTTTTATAAATTACTGCATGCTAATAATGGCTACCAGTGCAATATGGAACTGCACAAATCCACTGGCACCAGAAAAAGAATTCCAGTATGTACGAGAGAAACCTAAATTAACAGCTGAAGTCTGAAATTAACAGCTGTAGTCTCCTTCTGGAATCAATCACCCATGTAGCAGAGGCCACCTGCCAGCAGGCCACCTATTCTGTGTGTCTGACATTTTCTACCACTGCCATTGTAAGGATCTTCTAGCAGAGGAAATGTGCACTGAGGAACTAAAGATACACGTATACCTGGTTTGTGTTTTGCTTTTCTTTTTCAGCTGGAGCCACTATATCTATCATGGTTGAAATCTTCAGCCAGTCATTCAGACCATCAGCCTTTCTGATTGTTGGCTGCATCAACTGGATGGGACTGTTTGTACTTGGGATGATTTTTCCACTGATTGTTGTAAGTGACTCTAACTGGATCCCTCCCTCCAGGCTAATCCACTTCTGAATGCTGACAGGGAGCAAAATAATAGCAATAAATTAAAATGACATGCAAAGCTTACAGCTCTGTCCAAATACTAAACCTGCTCAGGAATCCCCCAGGCCTGTCAGAGGAGCAGCAGTTGGACTGAGGTCAAACGTGGCCGGTAAAAACTCATGCTTTGATACCTGTCCTGGTTTGTCTATTGAGCACACCTTTGAATTTTAACTACTAAGATACAGACTTGTACCCAAGGACAGGGAAATAGAAATGAGATTCTTATATTCCTTACAGTGTCTCCCATTTCTTCTTGCAGGATAACCTTGGACCCTTCTGCTTCCTTATCTTTTTGGGAATCCTTGCTTTATCAGCAATTTTCATCTACCTGTATCTCCCTGAGACCAAGGGAAAGTCAATCATGGAAATAAAAGCAGAATTCAACAAGCTGAATTTTGGAAAAAAAGAAACCTCAGTCACTGAAAATAGCTTTCCTAAGGAACAGTTGTTCTGCACTAAACTCTGAACATCCAGAGCAGAAATTTGCATCTCTTAGGAAAGACAGGAAACAATGTTGCAATAGAACTAAACAGGAAACATTAAAAAACAGACTGCAAGGTCTTCTGTCTCTTATTCCCTTTTTCTTTTTTTTTAATATAGATAAGAAATTCATTATGCTAGTGTTTTATTTCTTGCTGTTATCTAAATATTTTCACAGGAAATTTCATCACTCCATTTTAAGTTCTACTGGATATAATGAGATTTTTTCTAAAAAAGCCCCCAACCTTTTATGCTAGTCTACCTTATAAAGTTTTAAAACATTTTGTTAGCAGTTCATAGGGCCCAAATCCTGCTAGAAGAACATACATACAGGCTCTGCTCACATCCCTGGACCCACAACCCTGGGCCTCAGTTGGTCTCTCTTGTTCCCAGGAGTCCTGTCCAATGCCACAGGTACCTGAACGGTTTGTTATTAAGCTTTCCTAAATGAGACCTCACTAGCTCTAAGCACCTCATAATCAGCAAACTGCTGACAAATAGCTCAGAGTATCAGAAATATGAAGGAACAAGTGAAATAATTTAAGACGAACCAAGGGAAGGAAGGATTAAGACATCTAAATGATCATTAGTCATGAGGCTGGGGAAACACAGAAGTCTAAAATATTTGACTAGCAGGCTGACAGAGGAAAAGCTAGATACATGGTTTAGGGTGACCCGAGCAGATACAGATTCACAACATAGCACAGTAAATTAGGAAAAAAGTTTCCAGCCATGATAACAGAAAAAAATATTGAAGGTGAAATTGTACTGTGCAACAATCCTTCTGGAGATGTAATGGAAATCTCAGTGGAGAACACCATAGTAACTCTGGACAGGGAGAAGGACCTGCCAAACAGAGATATTATTGTATGCAAAAGAAGTAAAATGGCTGGTATAAAATAAAGCACACTCCCAAGAGCATCTGTGGTGTCTAAGGATCTGATTTCCAACCTGGTACATCAGCCTCTGGGAATTACATCAGATGTTTTCAGAGGAGAAAGAGTTTGTTTTGGAAATGTTTTTCTTGTTATGTAAGCAAACTGTGAATAACGAGTGACTATTGTACCCAGCAGAAAAAATAGGTTGTGAAGTTCATTGGAAATACAGTCCAAGTTTTTCCAAGTGACCACGAACAAGTATAGTATGATTTGTGACTAAATGCTTTGGATCATGCCACCTGCTTTCAACTAATCACTGCAGAAAAGATTCATCAATATTACAAACAGCAGTTCCTCTCCTTACAGATAGAGCTGTCACTTGAGTTTGTTTTTAGTGCTTTGACATAGGAAACATGCCCTGAAAAGGCTGTTTGTACAAACAGATTTTATTTCTGGATTTTTTTTCAGGATTTTCATTATTTTCAGAATGCTTTGGATACAGGAGGCACAATCCACTAACATAAGCTGTAGATTAACACTGTCACATAGTAATTCATCTCCTGAGTTTTTATTTGCTGGCTTTTTACAGCAAGGGCGCTACAGTGAAGGAACTGACTTAAAATCAACATACCCCACACAATCAACTTAAACATGTTCATATGGAGGTTTTTCACCATTTAAAAGTATTTGTTTAAATTACACCATTGCAGTACAAACATTTAGCACAAACTATAGAAAGCTCTCCCTCTTTTCCACAGACCGGGGAATGGAGTGAGTAGGAAAGCCCTTAACTCACAGAAACTACTGGGCATAAAGACACCCATCACCTTTAACACGGAGAGATTAACAAACCATTTATTTTATCTCTGTCAGCATTTTCAACCTGCTTTCCACACACACATCTCACTGCGAACACCCCCTACCAAATGCCATATGACCCCTCTAAATCACTTCTTTCATGTAAGACTCTACTAGGCAGCAAAGAGAACTGATCCCAGCTCTGCCACAGCCACATGCTCCGCTCTAGATAAAACCCTCTCATTTTAGAAAGCCGGTGGATTTCCTGTCTCTCAGGAGATCCTGTTGACTGTTATGGGACTATGTGCACAACGAAGGAGCAAGTTGAAAACAAGCTTCCTCTGAGTATGTAGATTCCAGTGCTCACCACAGTGGAAAATCAAGACCCTGATTTTAAGGCATCTTTGTCATGATTTAGTCACAGTTCAGGAAGGTTTCCACAACATGTGTTACTGGGATTTTTCTGTTATGGTCTATTCCACAGAAAGAGCCCCAGACCTCACAATTAAGGTGTCCATCTAAATTTTTTAAATAATTATGAGACTTGCATGAAGAGGCACATTATCACTCCCCCACTCTCAAACAGTCCCTGAAACACTTGCTTTTTCAATGGTTTTCACGATCAGGCTGTATCCAGTGTCATTTTGGATGCTTTGATTTCCAGAGTGCAAAAAGCCCGCTTCCCGCCCCCCCCCGAAAGCTACACCTTGACTATCTGCATTAGCAGCCAGCAGCCTGCAGATGGCACATGCAGCCTCGCCTTTCCCCAGGCACTCCCACCCCTCCAGGTGCACCTGGGGAAGGTACCACCGGCTATTTAAAGGCTCCTGAGGTACTTACTAGCATGGTGGGGTAAGCTGTCTTGTAGGTGAGTTAGGAACAACGCCGTGTAGAAGGTAAGCTGAAAGCAAGCCCTCTTGCAATCCAAAGATGCCTAAATTCATTGTTAACACAAACATTAGTAAGGATAAAGTTCCAGAGCCTTTCATGGGAGAGCTCACCCAGCAGTTATCAAAAGCAATGGGCAAACCAGCACAGGTAAGAACAGATGCTCAAATGTTTTCCTTATTTAGTCAGTTGTGCCTATGCAATGAGCTATTTCTCAGCGATAGCCTCTATAAACTAATATACCTAATGGCTCACCAGTATTTAGAGCCTTCTCTCTGTACAGATGTCAAATACTCGTTTGCTGTGACTTAGCTCTTTTGAGGTCTTAAAACACCTAAAGTATTTAAACTAGCTTTGTGTATGATGATATTCCATGTAGGTCAAGACACTGGATGTGTGGGGGTATGTATACACAGGTATCTCTGTGAATATCTCAAGAATCTAGCTGACTGAAAGCAAGCCTCACCCTCTAACTTCCTTGCTGAGTCCTGATGAATATGTTTGTTACCTGCCACCAAATTGCCGGTACCCTAGTGGTTACAGCTGAAGAAAAAAGAAGGCATTCAGCTTGCTTGGACATTTAGCAAAATACCCATGTAACATCTTGCTACTTGTAGTCAAAACACCAGAATAAAATCTGCTTGCTGGTTTCATTAGCAAACTGAGGCATTTTTACCTGCCAAAACCCCTGGCAAGATGCTACTGAGGTAAAGTACTGAAAGACTGTTGTTAAGGGTCTTATGAGGCTTTCATTTTCTTAATCCTGAAAGGTCACTAGTCACTCTATCCGTTGTTTACTGAAGACTGTTGATGAATACAAAAAACAAAGGGAAAGCTTCTCTATAGAGCTATAAGCTTTATAACATGAGCTACTCAGTTGCTGTAGCAGTAGTAACTTAAATGAATCGCCTGTAGATCTTTAGCAGCTTGGTGAAGTACACTGTCTATATATTCACTAGCAAATGAGTGTTTTCACAAAATGTTTCTTATTTTACTTTGGGAGTGATGCTTTGGAACTGTAGAAAGAATGAAGTTCTGGTGCCTACAGAAAGGATTCCGAGGGCTCCCCAGCAAACCTTTTTCTGCCCGCTGGGACATCTGAAGTTCTTGAGCAGATCTTTGCTCTTCATGGAAACAAAGCGCTCTGAAATGGTAGTCACTCTGGACTACTTAAGATGGCAACAGATGTCTCAGAACCCCTTATCAATCGTTTGATAACTGACACAGGTGGAAGTGTCCTGAGAAGTGAAGAAGGGGGAAAAATGGACCCAAACATAAAAACCAAGTGGGATAACTGGGAATATTAGAGCAAACTTCTGAATGTCTTAAAAATGGTAAGAGGAAAATTGAGCAGCTGGCATGGTTTTGTCAAAACCAGGAACAGTTTAAATAGTTCCACAGTAGTGTCATGCTCAGATCTAGTCAACACTTCCAATTAATAACTCAGTGGACTGGGTGTGCAGATGACAATAGCTTGTATGCACAGGAGACAGAGTAAGAATTCAAGAATGTAATTAGAGGTATCTTCTCAAATCGAGAAGCTTTCTTTCAATAGCTGATTAGTAAGTCAAGCTGCACAAAAGACAAAGAATAATTCATATAAGCAGAACAGATTTGGGGAGCATTATGGGTTACAACATGAATAAGAGTTAAGACAATACTTGGGAGGAGAGGAATTTCATATCTGTTGTGCACAAGGTGGAAGTAAGCCTCAGCAGGAATACTCCATCCATCCTCTCTACTGTGAGAAAGAGGTAGGCAGATTAGAGATGCACCAAAGCAAAAACACTAGAGAAATAAGAGAATTTAAGGATCAACAGATATTCTGGCTCTTCTAGAAGAGAGAAGGCTGAAGAAGGAGGCTGTTATGGAAAAGATGGGAACATTTTTTTTTTTTCCTTCCTCTCTGGCATAAGGCAGGAAGCAGCTGGCTTAACCTGCAGCAAGATTTCAGTCAGATCTTGCAGGAAAATTTTAAAAGTTTCTGTGACTTCCAGTCAGGTTCTGCATTGGACTTGTGCCATCAATCCTACCAGTGGTGGAATGGTTAATAACACTGACATTTCTTTGACCAATTAGAAATTCTCAGTTCAGTACTGATAATTAGAATATTTCTATTTGTTGTTTTGTGGCTGTAGACTTTAAAAGACAGTTTTATATGGTTGGATGTTCTCGTCAAATTGATTTGATGTCAAGTTAAAAAGCCAGCCAACCTGGAGAAGCCTGGTTCTACTGTATCTCTTCCAGGCAGATTGTTTGATGTCTGATAAAGGGGTCCCTCTTTCTCTAGGGACAGTAATGGAGCTCTATGAAATCAACCAGTCTCATTAGACATGTAGGAAATCAATCTCTGCCAAATTTGGCCAAAGTTAGTTATCTTGGGGAACAGAAGCATGTTTTAGGCTTGTATAAGCCTTGTCTCCACAGAAAGCAGGCTAAACTGTAAATGGGAGCAAGATTATTTTTTTTTTCCAACACATGCAGTAATATAATGAAATTCTTATGTAAAACTGATGTGTTCTATCCCTCTTCAAAAAACATTTTTTTATCAATCTAGCAAACAAGTACTTGCTGTTGGGGGGGGGGGGGGGGGAGGCGGTGTGGAGTGGTGTCATCTGGTGGTTCTTGCATAACAGCTCCTGAATATAAAGCTAGAGGCCAGGGCTGGGATGCAGCTGGAACAGGTTTGTGCAGCAGTGTGGAAGGGATATGTAATGGGACTTAAAAATATACAGGGAACAACAAAGATTTTTTTTGAAGAGGACATGCAAGCTCTTCGTGACAAAGGAGGCAATAGGAAAGGGAGAGTCTTTTAGTTATAACACAGAAAGAAGGAAAGGATTAGGGTGGGCTGGAATGCAGAGCTTTCCTCTTGCAGGAAATGGTACCATTTGAAAAAAATACTGATTTTTATTTCTCATCAAATAGTTTTTTTTTTCTACTGGAGAAACTGTTTCAAACACTTTCAAACTGCTCTAAGAAGAAAATAATGCTGATTAATACTTCAGCTTGATTTTTTTTTTAATAATAATCTGCTTCTGGGGTAGATGTTAAAGGCATATAGGTACCTACATTTGGTATAAAACTGAGAGCACAGGGTGTCCAGCCAGGGAAGAACAGGGCCAAGCAAGTGGTACCTCAGCAGGATCGCCTTGGCTTATCCTGTACTGCTGTGGTCTGATGCATCTTGCACCCAAACAAGCTGTAAATGACAGCCAAGGCTAATTACCCAGACAACTCCTGGTACTCAGGCTAGCTTGTTTTACCAAGAGGGTTAATTGCTGCTGAGTTTCAATGATGCGCTGCTAATAAACGTGGGTAAGAACAGAACAGAAGCCAGATGGATGCCAAAGGAACTGATCCCTGGATTCCTCCTTGTGTGGATCTGACACTGTGTATTAGCAGCAGGGAAAATTGCAGGCTCGTCATTAATATTAACATAGATACTTTCTTCTATTTTTCCTGCTATCAAGAACAAAAGTGGGATTAGGCTGTATTTTGTTTAATGAGGGGGATGTTGATTTAGACCTCTGCTGTGTCAGTTCACATGTACCTCAGCAGGGAAGACTGCAGCAGGAGCCAGTGAGGTGCAAAATCTCTCTGGAACGTAGGGCAGCAGCAATGCAATTGCACACCCCCACTTGCACCCGGCCTTCCCGCACAGGCAGGGAGAGCCCGGTGGCTCAGAGGAGGTTCTGGAGGTATTGCAGATCACTGAGCTCTTGGAGCACCTGAACTTTCTACCCAAAATTCAGAGTTGGTAAAGATGTTACTGCAGGGTCCTCCTTCTAACAGTGCACCTGGGCTGAGCATCCAGAACCCATCATTCAGTAGGTAATTGGGCATACTGGGGTTGAAGGTTGCAAGACAGCAGGCAGGGAAGGATCTTTGCAACAGGGTAACTTAAGAACAAGAGTGAAACTATTTGCACTTTAGTAAGTGGTGAAAAGCATCTCTGAGTGCCTGGGGCTGCTCTTTTTTATTATTATTATTATTTTTATGTGCTGCTAGTACTTTTAGTTAAGAATACGGCCATTCTGCAATAGATGAAGGAACTGTGATGGCAGTGCCTGCTCCCAAAGGGTATGTTGTGGGAATGTGATTGTATTTCACACCTTCTCATCTTTGACTTGCAGGAAAATGTTTAGGAAGCCTGGAAGTGCAATGAAGTACATGCAGGAGAATTTCAAAAGCTTAAGTGATAGGCATGCACCTATTTTCACTGCAGTTTAGGCACACAAATACCTTCATGGATTTTCAAAACTTTGCCTAACATGGCAAAGGAAAATAACATTCTTTTCTTATTCTTCCAACAGTATCTAGCAATACAGATCTCTCCTGATCAGCTGATGTCCTTCGGTGGCTCCACAGACCCTTGTGCTATGTGCTTTCTCTACAGCATTGGCAAGATAGGGGAGCAGGAGAACAAGGTGTACTCAAAATTGCTTTGTGACCTGCTGAACAAACAGCTGAAAATACCACCTGACAGGTGAGCTCATACAGCAACTTGTCTGACATGACTTTCTACAGATTAAAACTATTAATCCCACATTTGTCCTTCAGTGTTCCTCTATTAACATTCTGCTTGAAGAGGCTTAATGCCAAGTCAATAGAGCAACTCTCCAATTAAAAAGAAGAAAGGAGCAATTGCATGAGCTGCAATGCCCATGCCCAAAAGCTGTAAAATTTCACTTAGTTAAAATGATGGAGGCTCAGGCACTGCATGTACTCACAGATCTCATGTGTGCGAAACCCCAGGTACAGGCAGAATAGCCTGGTGTCATCAATTGATAACTTGAGTAACATGTACTAACACTTCCCAACTGCCTGTGGGGTACAAGTGAAGGTCTATTATAAAAGCTTCTGCTTAAATAAAAGCATTTCTAGTCCTTTTCCTGAAGGTACACCAATCTGCTCCAGAAATGACTGTAAATAAAACGCAGCATCCTGAGATCTCCTTAAAAGAAGTAGAAAAATACCAGGAACCCCAGAATGCAAGTAGGCAAGGCATTAAAAGGGGGGAGGGGGCATATGGAATATGCAACACTCGAACATACCTGCCAGAATTTGCAAAGGAAATGTGTAACTTGCTGAGACGCAGTGCAGGCCTGAGAAGCATAAAGCCCTGTGGGACAGTCTGCAGCACGGCTGTGTGTGTCCTGCTGCAGGAACACCCTGGCCAGCCTGCAGTGCTCTGCTCTCAGCAACTAATGGTGTCTGCCTTCCCTTTCAGAATTTATGTCAGCTTCTTTGACATCAGTGCTGGCGACGTAGGTTGGAACAACACAACCTTTGGTTGAGGTGCCCTCGGGTGGTAACAGCTTATTCCTGAACCCTCACAGTGGTTTTTGAGTGCTGCACTTCTAGTCATGTTACCGGTATCTGGCACAAACGCAAAAGGCAGCAGTACCTTAGTTGCTGCTACCCGCTGCTGTTTAACATCTTGTCTGCTGCTTAAATAAAAGTAAAAATCCAGCAGGAGCCTTATGACTGAGACTGTCTTATTCTGGAAAGGCCTGTGGTTGAGATAGAAGGTGTTTTCTCAAAATACTCTTAACAGAAGCTTTTCTTTTTTAAAAACAACTCAGTCTTTTGTGTGAAGATGAACACTCCATTTGGGTATGCCTTTGCCCTATTCATGCAGGACAGCCTGGCCAAATTTAAATACAGTTATATTGACCTGATTTCAAAATACACTTACATTTAAGTCAATAGATGTGGCTATCCATGTGGCATATGGCCTTCCCTTCAAAAAGAGGAAAGACTTGATTGCCTCTTATTTAAAAGGGATGGATTGCAGACCAGGTCTTCCTTAGATCTTAACACTACATGCACCTCTAGCTGCTTAGCAGAAAAACTCATGCTGCAAGAGTCTCCCAGGGCGCTGGATAGGCAGAGGGAGTAAGTGGAAAAACCCACTGTTCACTGTTCTGCCCTCCCCTTTTCATCCATTGAACAATTTGCAGTGACAGTGAAGATTAGAGCACAGCTCAAAATGAGGCAGAGGCACAGTGAGCCATTCCCAGAGGCCAAAGCAATGAATTACTTACAAAAAGAAGATTTCCATATAAATATTTATTATTCAAGCCCTGGGTCAAATAAGAGCATTTGCTTCCAGAGTGAAACAGAAAGATTGAGTACAGATCTGTTTCCTGAATCTCTAAAATTAGGTGTATTGTGACTTTTTTTTTTCTGGAAGAACAAACCCACCTCACCCCTGTTCTGAGCTCTGTTGTGAACATCCCATTTTGTCCCTATCACAGCTTTGCTTTGCAGCCACAGTCTTTAAATACAAGCCTGTACTTCAACCTGCAAAAATGCTTTGTTCAGACAACAAATGAAAGCTGCTTTGGTGAAGCAAAGCAGCACAGCCAATGAAGCAATATGCTACTTGGCACCTAAATACAGTGTATCTTATTAAATATTTTTAATTCCATTTAATGCCTTGCAGAGCTGCCCAAGGAAGAAAGACATGGCATGAGGTAGGTAGTCTTTTGGCAGAATTGCTTGCGGAGAACAGCTACGAAGCCCTTAAACACAGCAGAACTTTCCATGGGGAGGCAGTTCCCTTTTCCAGAAATCAGTCTGCCTTCTTCATAGAGCCACCTGGTCAAAGAATGCTGCCTCTGCCTGTTCTTGAAGCCACAGCACCAGCATTCTCTGATGTTCTTCTGGTTCCCCCTTCCCGGTCCGGTTGCTTTGTGCTCAGGTTTTGACTGTGATGCATGTGGGTATGTACCACTGCAACCTGTGAATGCCCCAGCCCTGCTATTTGCAGTCAGCCTCCAGGAAAGGCTTCAGCCTGCCCCACATATCCTCTGAAGCCTTTCTATGCTAGATGCTTTCAGAGTTATTCTCAGAGCATCCAAACTCCAAAATGTGTGTTCCTAAGGTACCTCATGGCACTAGTACAATTAAGACCACCTCTACTTGTTAATGGTCCTTATACCCTCTAAAATGGAACGTAAAAGCTTTCTTTGTCTCTGGCACATCATTAGACTGCTCTTTAGTATATTTCTGCAAAACAATTTACCTTTCAGTCTTTTGCTCTTAGACACATTTTTTCATTGCTCCTATTTTAATTACAGGCAATTGTGTTTTAAAACAGATGCTGTTCACCAAGAAAATGTATTATGAATGCATGAGTGTGGAGCAATCACTGGAGCGAGGGGTGTGCACGAGTACACTGGTATTTGGTTAACTTCTAAAGATGCATCTTTAGAAGCTATGAAAATGTACGCACTGCTTCTTCCTTAGTCAAGGGGGCAAAGGAGAATGAAAACACAGATGTGTCTCTGTTGTGTGGCAGCATGGCCAGGGTCTGCTGCTTTGGGCCTGGCAGGCTGCAGAGCAAGCGCACTGGTGGTGCCAGAATTCCCACCCCACCTCTATGCAACAACTCTGGGAGGCACTACACAATGGCAGGGAGCTGACGATATTAGTTCTCAATAGCACTGTTAATCACTAAAAAAATAAATGCTCTGGTCCTGCCAGTTCTCGGTCTTCTAGCCTGTGCCACTCCAAAGCATTCCCATACAATACTGTCCCTTACTTTTTGTTCAGGGCTACATGTGTTCACATGTGTAACATGTATGTATGGTCAAGCTTTCTAGCAGCAGCAGTGCTGGGACTTTGTTAAAAACTAACTCGTCCTCGATTTCTGTGTGTAAAATGTCTGTGTGGAGAGGGCTCTGGGCCTGATCCTCCTTAGCCTTCCCGTGAGTCATTCCAAGCACTGCGCTGCAGTCACGGCGGTGTAAGAGGCAGGGTGGGGAGTCGTGCCCTCTGCAGCCTACGTGCATCACATCACACAGCCCAGCAGAAGGCTCATCTCGCAGGCTGCCTCTCACCTCCGAATAGACACGCACCGTTTCATTTCTAAGCAAAAACAGATCGCTTCTGCCTTTTTCCAGCAGAAAAAATGTGATGTGAAAATGAGGATGCTGAGGAGTAATAGATCACTCTCAATTTGACTGAAAAACGTTAGAGAATAATTAACAGGTCAGCAAGTCAGACATTTCTCTTACATCCCGTTAAAGCTATGCACGCAGTTAGAACAAAAACCGTACAAACGTGCCTTCATTTTGCAAAAGAAAAAAATTCCCTTCGGAGCCAGGGCAAGTATCCCTTTTTGCAACTGCCAAGCTAGGGCCTCTAGCCCTTTTTGGCCCTGATCCTGCAAAAGCCAGTGGGAGTACTACAGTGGTAGTACCACATGCGCTGATACCAGGTTATGTATGAATTGCCCAGCGCGGCAGGACTCAGTTCCAGGGAGGAGCTACAACAATCCCCCCAAAAATGCTCAATGGCAGTAACAAAGCAAACAAATCACGGCGGAAAGGGGGGAAGAGCTCTGGCCGGGACGCTGCGGCGGGAGGGAAGCCGTAAGCCGCAGCAAGGGCAGCAGACGGGGCGGGGGGGGGGGGGCAGTCCCCGCCGCCCCGCTCCCTCCCCTCCCCGTCGGGCGCGGCCCCTTTAAGGCCGGCGCGGCTCCGCGCCCACTAAAAGCGCTGCCGCCGCCGCCTCGTTCCACTCTGCCGCCGCCGCCACCGTCGGTCCCTCCGCATCGCACCGTTCCGCTCCCGCCGCCGCCACCATGCCTATGTTCGCTATCCAGACCAATGTCTGCAAGGACGCCGTGCCCGACAGCCTGCTGGGCGACCTCACCCAGCAGCTGGCCAAGGCCACCGGCAAGCCCGCGCAGGTGAGGGCGGGCGGTGGGGCCGCTGCTGCCGGAGGCGGAGGGCCGCGGCCCGGCGGGGGCTGGGCAGGGAACGGGGCGAGCACGTGTGCGGCGCCCGGCGGGCCCGGCGCCGAGGAGAAGGCCCCGGCGGGGCGGCCGCGGGGCTGCGCCCGCTCTCTCGCCCACCCGGGGCGAAGCGGGGATGGGCGGAGGGGCCGCGGCCGCCGAGGGCAGCGTTTGCGGGCACAACGGGACTGCGGGCCCCGCTGCTCCAAGGGAAAGGGCTTGTGCCCGTTCCCCCACCCCGGCAGCCCTCCGGGGGGCGGGGGGCGGCGAGGGAGCCGCGGCGCGGCGGCAGGCCTCCCGCTGCCTCCGTCTGCGCTGCAGCCCGTCCCCAGGCCCATCGGCCTGGCCGCCCGGAGCAGCGGCCTGACCTACGGTGAACTGGGTGCTCGATTACCTACAACGCCGGAGATTTGTCCGCGCTTGTGCCCGGGAGTCGGGATTTCGGCGGCGGAGTTGTGCCAGCGGCACGTTTTGGGGAAGGGGCTGGTATCTGCCAGGCCAGGGAGCCTGGCAAAGCGAAGTAACGGATACCGGAGCTCTCCTCCGGGCTGCCTCCTCGCCCCGAGCTGCTCCCGGTTATCGCGGGATCAGATACGGCCCCTCTTGAGCCAGACCACTGCAGCCTGAGAAGCCAAAGCCCCGTAAGGCTGAATTGCAGACAGGCCCGGTGGCTCAGTCAGTGATTTGAGGGTGTGAATTTTGGCACACAAGTACGGTTTTAAGGCCTTTACCTCCAGCCACGTGCCCTTTGCCCTGCGCAGCGGCAGTGTAGCCGTCTCACCTGTGGCTTTGCACAAACACAACCTTCGTTCTGAGAGCCAGGCTCGGGGGGATCCACGCAGCGTGCACTGCGTGCCACCCGTGTGGGCTGCAGCCCCTGAGCCTGGCAGAGGGCAGCGCTGGGGAGCTGCCTGGGCCGCAATACAGCACACAACTGCACTGTGTAAAGTTGGTACCTAAAGCAAGTTTGCATCAGGAGAGGGAAGGCGAGATTCGCTGTAACTGTTTGTTCTCTTACCACAGTACATCGCTGTGCACATCATACCTGATCAGATGATGTCCTTCGGGGGCTCCACCGATCCCTGCGCGCTCTGCAGCCTTTACAGCATCGGCAAAATAGGAGGGCAGCAGAACAAGACTTACACCAAGCTCCTGTGTGATCTGATCTCTAAGCACTTGCATGTATCTGCAGACAGGTAAGGCTGGGATGTGATTTTAACCTTATTTTTTTGGCTTTCTGAAACTGCTTTGAAAAGTTTATTTTAAAATACAAAGAGCCAGGAATAAGTCCGTGTGTTTGAGAAAAAAACAAGTGATCGTTTGCAGTGTTTTCATGTCCAGTTAAGAGTTTGATGCCTACATCTTTCCCTTGAGAGTCCTCTGTTAAATGGCTTCCTGTTCTCAGAGTAGAGAAAAAATACCAGAGGTCTGACAAGTTGTACGGCGTGTCTTTCACCCCTGAGGTGTGGTGTCCTCTGGTGATGGGAGGCTGAAAGCACAAGGGAGGAGCAGTAACGGGCTGGAGCTGAAAGACAAAAGTAGAAACCAGCAAGCTGTGAACAGCTCCCTTGCAGGCTGCGGAGCCTTGGGAGAGTGTCTGTGTACAGCGGTGAAGGTCGGGAAGAACCTGCTGCCAGTGATGTGCTGGGGTTGGAAGGGAGAAGTGCAGAGCCAGCCCCGAGGGCCTGCTTGGCTTTCGTAAGGCTGCCTGTTTGACACGTGTGAAGGACTGCAGCATTTGGAAACAAAAGCGTTTGATCTCAAATATCTTGACAGGCTGCTAACCAAAAACTGTCTGGTGTCTGGACAGTCCCTGACTGAAGAAGACTTTGTATTTTAAAAAAGAAAAGAAGTACAATTCCAGGGACTCTGAGGAGTATTGACTGTTTGGAGGCTCCACCAGAGAAGTTAGCTAGATTTCAGTAAAAATTAAGCTTGAAATTTCTTCTGAGGAATGGGAAGCACTATCCTCTGTCCTGTTGTCCTGTCTCACTCATTTATATGAGTTAAGGTCATTGTTTGTGTCTTCCTGTGCCTCTTCTGCAGGGTGTACATCAACTACTTCGACATGAACGCTGCCAACGTGGGCTGGAATGGCTCCACCTTTGCGTAGAGCTCTCCCGGCTGTCTGAAGAGGCTGCTCCTGGACCTACCCTCATCCTGCCCCTTAGCAGAGACCACCGCACAAATGGCCCCGTGTTGCATTTTGTGCACTCTCACAGATCGATGGCTCCTTGCTAGTGTGTTTAAATATTGCTGCTTCAACATTCCTGTTTTCTCTGTGTAGAAAACAAATAAAGATTTAGAAGTAAGCTGTCTGGTGTAGGCTTTGGTGCATTGGGGATGGAGCTGGGCAATCAGCAACATATCTGTTTCACTCTGCTGAAGCAAACAAAAGGAACACTTTGAGCTTGCTTCTGTGTCTCAGACATGGTATTTCAGAGTACACTTAGACGGAGTGGCACGTGCCTGACAGCACTCCAGGGTCATTTTTACCTCGCTGGGCTCCAGAGGCTGTGGGTGCCTTCAGGGTTTCATGTTGCTTTGGGTTTTTTTGGCTGTGTCCTCTGTTGCCACAGCGGAAGCAGTCCTTGGGCCAGCCCCGTGCCTGCTGCTTCAGGGAGGCTTTCCTTTAACAACATGCTACCCGTGTGGGGCCAAACAAGCAAGCAAGGAAGGAGCGCTTTTGCTCACTGAGTTGAAACGCTGCTATCCGCATTACTTACGCCGCCTCCCTTCAGGCAGCCAGGGCTGGCCCCCAGCGCTGCGGTAAGCCTCTGCTGCTCTCTGCCCGCAAGTCCCCACAGTGATGCTGTGCTCTCCTGGGCCTCGGTGTCGGGGTGAGTGTGTGGGGGGGACCCGCGACTGTGAGGTCCTTTTGTCCCCTCAGCCGCCCTTCCCGCCTCAGCCGCCCTTCTTCCCCTCAGGGGGCGCGCGGCGCCGCCCCTCCCCAGCCGGCGGAGGCGGCGCGCGCCCCCGCCCGCGCGCCTTCTGGAGCCTTCCGCCGCTGCCTCGCGCCACGCGGGCGCCGCTGACGTCATCTCCGGGCGCCCCGGCGGCGCGGCGCGGCCCGGCCCGGCGCGGCCATGGCGCTTTTCTACATCAACAGGTAACTCCCGTCCCAGGCGCTGCCGGCCCGGCCCCGGCGTCCCTCGGCGGCACGGACTCGAGTGGGGGGGTGCCTGGCCGGACGGGCCCAGGCTTGTGCCTGAGCAGGTTTTGTCGTGGGCTGTTTCAGGTACGGCGGGGAGGAGGAGAAGCAAGGGGAGGAAGAGGAGGACGCTGAGGCGAAGGCCCGGGCTCGGGTCCTGCTGGAGCGGCTGCGCCAGCAGGCGAAGGCCCGGCAGCTGAAGAAGCAGCAGGAGGCACAGCCCGAGGGAGGGGAAGGCGGGCTGTCCGGGGGAGCCGACCCGGGGCTGAGCCCCGGGGGCGGGAAGAGGAAGAGGAAGGGGGAGAGTGAAGAGCTGAGCCCCGGAAGCGGAAAGAGGAAGAGGAAGGGGGAGAGTGAAGAGCAGTCCTGTGCGCAAGGACAGAAGAAGCTCAAGAAGAAACGGCAGCCTCGCAGCTCTTCTGAAGAAAGGGCGGACGCTGAGGAGGCAGCAGATGGCAGCACTCCATCGAAGAAGAAGGACAGTAGAAGAAAATCGGACGTGCCGCAAGAGAGGACTGAAGCAGGTAACGCTAAACTGAAGCCGTAGGATTTTGGTTCATTGGGGTGGACAGTTCTCAACGGAGGAGTAGACACAAGTTACCCTTTGAGTAACCTGCTGAATTTACCTGATGGTAAATTTTGTTTTCCTCTGCTTAATATATTCCCAAAGTAATTTGCTTTCTAGGGGAAAGCCCCATATTGCAAACTTTGGGGATCAGTTTAGTGTAAGGGAAGGAGGGAAGCATGTCACCTCAGTCTTCAGTTGCCTCCATACCAACGAAGAATTGTTCGGCTTTTGCACTTGGATTTAGGAAGAAAGAGGAGCTTGCAAGATTTGCTTAAGTCTGTTGTTGTAAAATGTTCCCTACATCCCTTTCCTGTAGCACGTTCTGACCTGTAGCTTTGTATTCTTGTTATCCAAATTCCAGATTCTGAAGAAGACATCAAACAACAGGAAAATAGAAGCAACCTTAAAAATAAGTCTTCTCAAAGGAAGAAAGCAGATGAGGAAACAGAGGGAGCTGAAACAAGGAAGAAAGAGAACAGTCAAAGAGCTGAAGGCAGTCAGAGTACAAAGGAGGAGCTGTCCTTAGCAGCCTTGGAGGAAGAGGCAAATCCTCCACCCTCCAGTTTGGTGGTTCTTGGAGACTATGACAGAAAGCCAGTGCAGAAGGTAACTAGCTTGACTGAATTTTGATGATGGTCAGGAAGGAGCATGCATCTTAACAGCTTATTTTATGTATGGTATTGTCTGTTTGATGGCAGAAATCCTTTGTTATTCTTCTTTCCCCACCTCAGGTTCAGCCCTTCTTACCGCAGTGGCTTGCTCAACCCAAACTAGTGCAAAAACGTATCAAAGATAATCTAGTTCCAATCGGAGATGTCCCAGGAATTCATCCCCGGCTGTTGAAAAAGCTGCAGATGAATGGGATAGAGTCCTTTTTTCCAGGTAATTTGATAGTGCTTTTGTTTCTTTCTAAACTGACTTAGGTAGTTCCTACAGTCTATTGCTGTATATTTTGTGTAGTCAGTGAAGTAAAACATAGAAAAGAACAAGCTTAATGCATCAAAGTGATTGTACTAGTTTTAACCCTTCTTTTTCAAAGCTCTACCTAGGCTGAGTAACCGAAGTGTGTTATCTAGTCATAAATGTAGCTCCACAAAATATGACAGCTTGAAGTAAGTAATAGCTCACAGCTGCCAAAAGAGGGAGGTCTTACTCGTGTCCTCCCGTTTTCCCCCCTTCCCACCAGGCTTGTGCTTTAGTTCCTTACCTTCCACCATCTCTGCTACTAATCGGACCTTTCTAGAAACCCGTTCGACTCATTAAAGCAGCAGAAAACAGTTCAAGGAAAAAAAAAAGCAGTTGGTTTTCCATTATTTTACCAGTTTTGCAAAAAAGCGCAGTAAGTGCCAGCTCCTGAATAAATAGAAAGCACAGCTGGAAGCAGGGATAAGGAGAGGAGGGAGGAAGGTGGGATCTCTGACCTGCAGTCAGTTACTTGGTCCAGCTGAGCCTGGAGGCTTAGACTGTATCAGAGACTCATCAAGGTTACATTGGAAAGGCAGCGTGTGTCTTCTTTTTTTTTTTTTTTTTTTAAGTATGCTGTTACATAACATTTTAATCTAAGTGCTATTGCTTATTTTGTCCGGGAAGATCATAACAGCTTGCTGATAGCAATTGCTTGTGTTCTCTCATAAGTGAAGTCCAGCTTATGGCACTTGGTAGTAGATGAATCAAGCAGTGTCACGCCCTGTCTGGTAGAGATGGTGTCCACTGAAGTCATACCTCATATGCCTCACTGAGTATGGTCTTGTCATGAAGCTAGATCCCCTGGCTGCTAAACCTCATAGATAAACCAAAGTTGGCCAGTTTGTCAGGGCTTGTCATGGGACAGGGAAAGGAGAGAGTTCATGCGTGACAGCCAAAGCTGTTGTCTGTACAGGACTGTTTGCTTCAGTCCTTGTGTACTCTCTTGCGGCAGACTTGAATGACTCCAAAGCCTATAGGAGTTGTGCATTTTGCTCCTTGGCAGGTAAGGCTGCGTTGCCGTGTTGCATGTTCTATGTTTATGTAAGGGCAGTTTGTACTTCAAAGAAAGGATGCTTACAGACAAATATTCATAGGTTTTAAATCTGCCCAGTGCCATCCTAACGTGAGAACAAGAAGACAGATATGAGTTGGAAACAATATTTAACACAGTAGCATCCTACCTGAGCACTAGAAATAGTTGAATTCTTGGAGAGGGAAATCTCTGTATTCAGTGCTAAGCTTCCATGAATGAACAAGAACCAGGTGAAACCAGATAGCATCTCTATTGACAACTGGTTTTGATTTCTTCCTCTCTTATGTCTATAGCAACAACAGCATAGATGTAGAAACAGATTCATTCTATATAACTGCTTTCCTGGCTACACTGGTTTTAGTCCAGCTAACTCTGTAGTTAATGTTTGTTTCCATTTTTCTTCAGTTCAGGCAGAGGTGATTCCTGCTATTCTACAGAGTGCATCCAATGGGTATTTGGTTGGGCAGGGAGGATACCGCCCCAAAGACATCTGCGTCTCAGCACCTACAGGCAGTGGTAAAACCCTGTCTTTTGTCATACCCATAGTACAGGTGAGTTTACCCCCAGTGAAGTACCTGTAGGGAAAATGCTGGGGTTGCTTTTGTTCAAGCAAAAGTAGGTCAGAAAGGAATTTGTGGATGCAAAGCAGCAGATTTTTAGCTTGGAGCTGTACGAGTCCCCTTCATCTCATGAAGGCATAGCATGAGAAGTTGGGAGGGTGGAGGGGAGTAAAACAGAAACATAAAACTCCATGAGGATGTGTCAAGCCCATCTCTTCTCCCTACCTTAGATACAAGAACCTCCTTCTCTCCCCACTGCTTTCAGGGACTCATTTGGCCTTTGTTTCGGCAGGTTCTGCTAGATCGAGTAGTTTGCCACGTACGAGCTCTGGTTGTTCTGCCCACCAAAGAACTGGCACAACAGGTATGTGGCTCTTCACCTTCTCTCTGAGTGGAACTGGGCCGAGGGAAAGGCTGGTGCAGAGAGTACTTTGCTTGGCTGTTCTGTGAAGCAGTTTGAAGATCCATCAGTGGGTTTGATGTTGTTAGCGTAATGGAAGGTATTACTTTAACTGATTTTGTTGTGGCTAACAAAGCCCATCTCTTTGCAGGTGAGTAAAGTGTTCAACATTTACACTGATGGGACAGGTCTGAAGGTCGTTTTGATTACTGGCCAGAAATCTTTTGCAAAGGAGCAGGAGATGCTTGTCCAGAAAAAGTAGGTTAAAAGTTCTTTTGATAAGGTTTATAGAGATCGTAAACTATTTAATCTCAGTAAGCAGAGGTCAAAATATAGGCTATTGCATCACACCATCGTGCAATAACAATTTTGGATAGTGGGTTTATGTGCTAGACACTGGTCATTCTGTCTTTGACAAAAGTGCCTGCTACTACCCCTTTTTTATGATTGTTGTGTTTTACTAGATTTTGGGGGGTCTTCACCAGCTGAGTAGAATGCAAACATTTACCTTATACCCACAGGTACAAATGATTGTTACGGGATTTTGCTGCAGCTAAGCTTTTTTTAAGAGCAATGCAGAATGATGCTTTTTGTTTAAAATGAGGGTTTAGTGTCCAGCACTGCCTTTGCGTGCTTTCCACGTAAAGTGCATATTTGAATTCTGTTCTTTCTCAGTTAAGTGAGTAGTAGGAAAATCTTAAGCTCTGCTGACCAAGGATCTCTGTTACGTGCTTTATGGTGTAGGGAGAAACTTACTGATGGGCTGCTTGTTCTTTCAGAGTGACAGGCTACTGCAGCCTGGCTGATATTATTGTGGCTACACCAGGGCGGCTCACAGATCACATTAGCCAGACCGCGGGGTTTAGCCTGACGCAGCTTCGCTTCCTGGTGAGTCAACTCCACAGGTCTCCCATCTTAGTGCAAGGCCCATTAGAGCTGTAATTCCTGCTTTGTTCTTGCATGGTACATAAATATATCTCTGTTGGAACTGTTGTATGGTTCCATTCTGCGCTCCAGATTGCTCAGGCAGCGGTCTCAAGATGAGATGTTTTATTCCAACTCGTGACACCCAAGCATCCACCTACTTCCCCTTCTCTCCTAGCCTCTTGCAAACACAAACTCAGAGTGAAGCCTTATTGGTCAAGGTCAAGGTAAATTATCAGACTGTAGTAGCTTCCACCACATAGAAGTCTGCAGAAACATAGTTGCAATCTTATTTATGATATGGAGATTTTTATCTCTTTTTCGGAGGCATGGAATGGATTTATGTGCAAATGAACTTGTGTGTAGTTTGAGTGTCAGGCTGGCTACTGAGCCGCTGAAACAAAAGCAAAATTCAGTTTTGGGATAGAAACTTCTGTCTTCATTTGAGGAAGGATAGGCAAAGAAAATACTTCTATTGACTAGAAGCTTCCATTATCTTACACTCTGGCTCAGTTGTTATAGATACAAAAGGAAAATAAAAGCTCCCTAGTGCTAGATGGTATTTAATAAGTAGTGTTTTTCGTCCTTGTGAATTCAGATCGTAGATGAAGCTGACCGTATGATCGATGACATGCACCAGAACTGTCTGAACCAAATTGTCAAAGCTGCATTCCAGGTAGAAAATGACTCTGGCTCCAACATGCTTTTTCAGAGGACCAAACCAGGGCCTATAACAGCAGCCAGGTAAGTTGCAGAATGCGTTTCTTTGAACTGGTAGCGTGGACACCAGCACTTAGATGTCACTGCCCTGCTTCACAGTACTCTCTCACAGGCACTCCCAAAGCTTGCTTACTTTGAGAAATGTCTGCCAAAGTAAGGCAGCTGCTTTTTCAAAGCTTGAAAAAGCAGGCAGTGAACAGCTGATAGTACAGGATGTCTTTTAGACTGAAGCCCAAGTATTGTATTCTCCAAGCTTTCCTTAACTAGACTAAGGGAGCATCAAAAGAATGCACAAATATTGCAAGTCTGTGATTCTTTTGCATGGTAACTATTTGAGTTAGTTGAGCTGGGTAATGGGTTTGAAGAAAAACTGTTGGAATTATCTATCTGCAGCTGCTGCTTTCATATAGCATGGTAGAGATGTGTCAGAAACAGAGATCAGCAACCAAGGAAGGAAGCGACTAGAATGAGGACACAGGTAACTAGGATGCAAGAATGTGTGCAGGGGTAACAGATGCAGGTTGTGCAGTTGGTTGAGGGCGCTGATCAGTTCCATCTGTGAACTCCACCATAAAACAAGGGTGTAAAAGAACCTACAGGAAAGGCCCAGAACAGGAAAAGAGAGTCAAAAAGAGTTAATTGCTTCCCTCATAACCTCATCTGAAGGCACTTGTGGAGGAGCTCCTTTGCCCCGTCCTCAAAGCTCAGTTTCTGTGTGCTATTTCTTTCAGCTCCTGCTATCCTCAGATACCCTTACAGAAACTGCTGTTTTCAGCCACATTGACTCAGGACCCAGAGAAACTGCAGCAGCTGGACTTATTCCAGCCTCGCCTCTTCACGTCTGTCTATTCTGAGAAAAAGACATTTGGAGTTGGAACAGAAACTGAACAAGATACTAAGAAATACACACTCCCCGAGGGGCTATCGGTATGACATTAATTGTCTTGAACAAATTATACTTGAAGATTTGTTTAGCTCTGGAATATGTAGTTGGTTTTACCCTATAAACAAAGATGTCTTCCATATGGTTCCTTGCATGACAGAGGTGCTGGGCAAAAGTGGCTTTGGGAGTATTTATGACCCAGAGAGCTCTACCTTTTGCGTGTTTGTTTTCTCAGTGCTTAGCGTTCATCTCGTTAAGACTGGATTAATATTTTTTTTTTATTAAACTCTCTTCATGCAGAATTAAGATATGAAGTAATAATAATGTAGTAGCACTTATCAACAGTCCATATGTATAACATGCATTTTGGGGCATGTAGATAGAGGTCACCCTGTAGACAAGAAGGCAGTGCATGTTGTTACTTGCTGTGGAGAAGTGAGAACATTAGAACAACACAGATCTCCTGTCTCCACCCTGTGTTGTATCATCCCAGCCTGTAACTGTGACTTTTTCTAAAGGGGGTGGCCTTGTTCTAAAGGGGGTCTGGTTTTGCTGCTATTACTCAGCTGTAAAACATCAAAGCCTATGTAGGTCTTGGACAGGTAGTGGGTTTCAGAGTAGATAGCCTTGGCAAGAAGTAATTTTTCTCTCTGAACTTCTTCCCTGTCGACTGCAGCAATGTTACGTGCCTTGTGACCTGAATTCTAAGCCTTTGCTCCTCTTGTATTTCATGCTGAAAATGAAATTTACCCGTGTGTTGTGCTTTACCAACTCCAGGGAAGCTTCTCACAGGTGAATATATTAATGAGATCACTATAGTAGGTATCTGTCAAGTAATGCTACAGAGGTAATGAAGTGACTGTTTCCATCCCGTTTACCTACAGGTTGTTCCTGCTGGTTCAAGCCTTTGGTGGCGTCGCTGTGGCTGAATTTTCTTCTCGGTTACCTCCAAATGAAAGACAGAGAACCATGAAGGAATTTGAACAAGGAAAAATACAACTGTGAGCATCTTAAATGAGTTTCCTGTGTCTCTTCCAACATAGGCTGTTTCCAGTGTGAGGAGCTAGGTAGAACCAACACAGTTAAATGAGGTCTTCTGTAAAACAGAGCGTGCAGGAACCAACTTGCAGAATGGGTGTGAGACTTGGACTTGTGACTTGAATTGTTACCCTGCCTGTAACTTGGCCTGTTCTAATCTAGCTGTAACCTGAATTTCTGTGTGTTATTTTATAACAAGCAGTAAATGTAACTGCTTGTTCATATAGTTGCCCAAAACACATACAGTTCAGAAGACCTTAAGTTTAATGTGTGTGCTTGGCATCTGGCACTTGTTGGAAGAAAATGGATGTTGGTGCTAGAAATATATATAGTATTAGTGCTTCCTACCGAGAAAATCCCTGATCAGACTGGCATACAGACTTACTTCTATCCATGTGTTTGATTTGCCTTGTGGTTTTGGTAGCTGTATGGGATTGCATCTGTGGAATGTCTCTGAGAAGAAGGTACATACTTATTTTCTGGATTTTCTTTTTATCCAAACCCGGTGTTTAAATTCCTCCTTGACTGCTGGAATTTTGCACCTCGCTGTCTGCAGAGGTCACTGAAAGTGCCTTTATGGAATGTTCAGATAGCTTACAGGTTTGTAGCCTCCATTGTGGTGGGAGCCGTCTGGCTTAGTGTCACATGCTTGGAGAACCTGGAAACTCCCAGTAACTTTTCATGCCCAACAGTAGGTGGCAAGCCTACAGTGATGCTTGGAGGTCTGCAGGCAGTTAAAAATGCCAGTGGCAATAAGGAGTGACTTACAATGCTGCTGTCGTGCTCAGAGGTCAGAGGCTGGCTGCCCAGGTTGAACAGAGATTAGCAAGAGTTGTGCTGAGTTCACTTGTGTTTCGCTTCTGTGGTAGTGCAAGAGATGTTACCTGAAAATGACTATACGTATGTTTAAAACCAGGTTAATCAGTACAGATGCCACTGCACGAGGGATTGACGTTAAAGGAGTGAATTATGTAATAAACTATGATGCACCGCAGTTCATCAGAACGTATATTCACCGGTAAGACAACCAGGAACAAAGGGAATGTGTCTGAGCTTGGTTTACTTTGAAATGTTTAGCAAAGGTGACGTGCACTTAAAAGGGTTTTTAGCTTTGGATTTTTTTGTACTTTAATATGCAAATAGCTTTCTAATTGAAATTAAGCCTGTAGCGTCAGCAGAGTAATGCAGCATTGAAACAGAGCGCTAGCACCCTATTACAGAAAATGTAGTTTACAGGAACTAGAAATACTGTCCTGGACAGCATTGAGTATTGGGTTTCTAGATGTTCAGAAAACTGCAGTGGCACAGCAGCGGTGAATGAGCCCTGGAAGTGTTCACCCTTTGTAACATATGGCTAGTCCTGCTGTGCTAACCTCAAAAAACTTGGAATCAGACTTTCTTAAATCTGGAGAATTTCAGAATCAGACTCTTGATGCTGATAATGGCAGTGACTGTGTGGCTAAACTGACTTGATGCTACTTTTTCTCGTTTCAGAGTTGGAAGAACGGCTCGTGCAGGAAAAGTGGGCGTCGCTTTCAGCTTGGTCCTTAGAATTCAGGTACGTCATTGGTGTGGGATTCATTTGGTAAGGATGCATGCAGGGGCATAAGGAAGATAAGGTTCATACTACTTCCCTCCTTTTCCAGTCAGCTGAGCTTTGTACTTGGAAACTTCAATTATTTCCTGACTAGGCAGCATGTTCCAAAATGCGCTCGTTTTCTAGCTGATAGGCAGTGGGGTGTCTCATCTCCTGTGTCCATTTTGTTATGCAGGAGCGGAGGTTTCTGCGGATGTTGAAGGATGCTGGCATTCGAGACATAAAGAAGCACCCGGTGAAGGGCAACTCACTAAAGCCGTTGGTGCAGAAATATGAGGAAGCTCTCTGTAAGCTTGAGAAGACAGTCAAGGTAATTGAAATGAGGAAGAAAAAAAAAATCGAACTACGACTTGCACAGTTTATTTTAACTCATGACTGGCACAAGTATTAGTGTCCAGGATCCTTTAACTGAGACATTTCCATTTCACTGTGAAGGCAGCGTGTGTGGGTGCCTCATTATGAAATACTCAGAAAGGGTGGGGAGGAGAGAAAGAGGTTTTCTGTTAAAGGAAAGGTAGGCAGCATCCCTGGAGGTATTTGAAAGACATGTAGACATGGCGCTTAAGGACATGGTTTAGTGGTGGACTTTGCAGTGTTAAGTTTACAGTTGGACTTGATCTTTTCCAAGCTAAATGATTCTATGATTATTTGTGGTGTTTCCTTTTCTATTCTGCCTTTCTCTTACCTCTGGGGAGCTGGGATTTTGGCAACTACCCAGAGGAGGGCAAACAAAATGCAGAGATTAAACCTTTCGTCATTACAGAGTTATATGACTGTAAT
The DNA here is from genome assembly GCF_900496995.4 of Aquila chrysaetos chrysaetos. Classification (NCBI taxonomy): domain Eukaryota; kingdom Metazoa; phylum Chordata; class Aves; order Accipitriformes; family Accipitridae; genus Aquila; species Aquila chrysaetos. The sequence goes on from NC_044012.1 coordinate 39,466,528, forward strand.
TTACAGCTATGCTGACTAGAAGTTTGGGTATTCCAAACCAGGAAAGCATTTTCTGCAGGCCATTCTTTATACACCCGTGGGAAGGTTGAGAGCTTTCAGACAGAAGCAGGGTAGCATTTAACTTGCGAGATGGGTGGACTAGGGATCCATAATAGACTTTCTGTGCTGTATGATTTAGGCAAGCGTTCTGCTCTCTAATTTGAGGACTCCTTGAAAAATGATGATTTTGAGTTGTAGACTAGGAATGTTTGAGAACTGGGGCAGAAAGGATTGTTAAATTGTCCCATTGCTCCCCAAAGTCCCTTCTGTGTGACTCTGAGACAGGGGCATCTTCAGTCACCTTCTCACCTTTAATTTTGAACAGAACGAGCGAGCACAGAAACGAGCCTGAATGAATGGAAGCTGAGAAGGTCGTGTTTTGTGGCACTGAAGCTGCTGAGCGGATAGGTCGTGGGCTGCTACCCAGCATGGTAGCAATGAGACGGTTGCTGAACGGTTGGCTCCTCAACCTTATCCTATGCAAAGTCAGCTATTACAGGCCTCATTCGCCTTTCAAGGACACTGCAAACAGCGTTCAGTTACTGGTTTAAAACAACAAAAAAAAAATTTTGAGATACAGTTGTTCTGAAGAGGACTTTGTGTCATATCCTACTGGTATATGTAAAACTGCCCCCAGTGAAGAGAAGAGCCGTTACACAGCACTTGAGCATGGGCCTGATGGAACTGCCGATCTCCAAAGGTGAGGGCTGTGCCCTTCGTGCCTCTGAACTGCGACAACTAATGGTTCCGTCTTACTGCACAAGCAGCTGTATCTGCAAATGCATAAGCACATATACAGTGCCTACAGCAGAAGTGTGTTTGAAGAGCTGCTCTAGGCTGAAGTGACTGTAACTTTTAAATAAATACTATATATATATTTAAAACAGTGTCTAATAAAGATTCCTGAGTACAGGGATGGAGATTGCCTTGAAGGGCTTTTTCACTTCTATAGTCTTGTGCCTTTCTTGTCATTTTGTTTCCTTCCACTATTCACTACCAGTGGTAACGGCAGGTCTTACTAAGTGTTAGGTTGGCGTTAATGCAGACTAAAATGTCTGACGTCCAATATGAATATATTGGAGTCAGCTAGTATCGTAGCAAGCCATAAATCTGTATTTGAGACGTGCCACTGCTATTTTTAGCTGCCCCTGGCAGAAGGCTCAGAGCTACCACGTAGCTGCAGCCTGCACCTACCCTCTTAAGACTTTGGGCAGGAACCACCCCAGCTGTGGTTTATTATTTTGTAAAACAAAGTAAGGGTACACCAGCATTAGCAATACATTGTTGGAGCAAAACGAAGGGCTGGCAATCGTGGAGGGTTGGGTGTCGGGAAGGGTGGTTGCGTCTTGTAAAGGTAGGAGCAACGTGGGGTTGTTTTATAGCAGTGAAGTAGCGTCTGGCTTCCTACTGTGTGACTCTTGAGCAGTCTTTGCATAGCACGGCTGCCTGGGCTGGCGTCAGAGTAGCAGAAAAGAAAGTTCTCTTCTGCAAGAGCTGTGAGCTCCCGTCAGCAAAGCAAGTATCTACCTCTTGTGCACCTACACCCATCAGCCTGGCTTTGGTTTTCCTTCTCGTTAGGCAGTTCAGGCCAGTTACTAAGACAAGCCCGAGTTTCAAACGGGAGCCGGCAGAGCCCGGTTGGAACTCTGCCCTGGAAAACCGCCATCGCCCCTGGCGGGCGCAGCTCTGCCCGGCCCGGAGCGGTCCTGCTCTGCGCCACGGTCCCTCCGGGCCGAAGCCCCGCTCCCGGGCCGAAGCCGGTAACGCGGCGGGCGGGAGCCCCGGGCTCTCCCCGGGGCGGCTCCGCCCCGCGGCGGGAGGAACCGGGGCAGCCCCGCCCCGCCCGGGCAGCGCGGCGCTGGCGGGGCGGGGGCCGGGCGGCGGCAGTAGGAGCGGTGGCAGGGATGGGGCTGGAGCTGTACCTGGACCTGCTCTCGCAGCCCTGCCGGGCGCTCTACATCTTCGCCCGCAGCAACGGCATCCCTTTCGAGTTCAAGCAAGTGGAGCTGATGAAGGGTGAGCGGGGCCGGGGCTTGTGGCGGGGCTGGGGGTGGTTCTCTGTCCCCAGTCCCTGGGTTAGCAGGGGGGTCAACCGCTTCCCCCCCCACCTCCGGGCTGCTGGGCACGGCCGTGCTGGGACCCCGGGGTCCCCCCGCCGCTCCCCATCTCCAGGGCAAACCGCTGGTTGCCAGCAGCCCCCCCCCTCCACGCAGAGCCGCTCCGCGGGTGGGACCGGGTTACTCAATCGTCCCCATCAGCGCAAGATGCTTCAAGAGGGTGGGGTGGCCCTCCAGCTGCAGAAGGCTTCTGGTGTCAAAATAAAAGCAAAACCCGATTTCCTAAAGAAACCCTGACTTGAAGTGGCAGTCTCGGTGCCCGCGCTCCTCCGCAGCAAACGACGACTCTGCAAAGGCGTGCGGTATCTTTGAAATCGGCCCCACCGCAGCAGAAAGTGGGTCTCTGAAAAAAGGGCTGCTTTTCTGAGAAGAAACGCTCAGGATGGGCTAGGTCTGAGGCCGTTCCCCATCTAAATGAGAAACAAAAAGCAACAGAGATGGGACATTCACGTATGGGCGAGGATAGCGGAGATGTACGGTTCTTGCTCTCTAATTCAACTTCCTTAGAAAACTTTGCGCTCCGCTAAGCAGCAGCGGTTGCTGCAGAGCAGCTCTTCTCCCCTTCTTAGCAGGGGTTAAGAGCCCCTTGGGAAGAGCCCTCATGTGGGGAGCTTGCTGATGTCTCCCCAGGCAGGCCAGCCAGCCACCTCTTGGGTTGTTCCTGTTTACGGTCAGGTTACTTTGAGAGGATTGAGGACAGGCTCGCGAAGGCAGGGGAGCGAGGCAACACAGCCATCGGGGATCTGAACGCCGAGAAATGAAGGGAAGGTGGTTTAGTTTGTATTCAAACCATCTGATAATTGGTAGGAGCCTGCCCAGGAGGTATCATATATTTTCACCCAACAGTGCCTAAAGATCTGTATCTTCTTTCTTTGTAACTGAAGCTGGTAAAAGCTACCCTTCAACTTTTCCAGAGCTCTGCGGGAGTTGAAATTAAGGTAATGTATTGGGCATAAGAATGCCTCGGTAAGTAATGCTTAAAACCAATGAAAGATGAGAAGGCTTCTGGGGCTGAAATTGATAAAGGAACAAAAGAGGCTCCAGCCTGTGTCTTGAAGAAACCTCAGGCGTGTTGTGGTTTAGTCTCTGGGTGTTCCCCTGCACGCCTTAGCTGTGCATTGATTGCACCTTACTGCGGCTTTCCTCAGACCTGTCTCGCAGGAAGATGTTACTAGTTTTTGTGGCTGGGGGCAGGCTCATCTAGTGTCCTTCTCCTTCTCTCCCAATAAATAAACTGTTGTGGTGAGACACTGGTGCGAAGGACAGGAGACTGGCAGGCAAGTAATGGGAGCATCAAGGAGAATGGAACAACTGAAATACAGGTATCAGGGAACTGAGAGGAAGGAAAGTGAATTAAATCCCAGTTTCCCAGTGCTCTGTGCCCCGTGGCATCAGCGTTTGCTTTTGGTCAGTGTATTTCAGATGGGTAATTTGGCTTACAGCAATGCTAGAGGTGCATCCCGTTCCTGCAGTGTGCACGCCTCCCACGCCGTGGGGAAGCACTCCCGGTACCTGCAGCTGGGTTAGCTCGGCATCCAGCTGCTCGGCAGACGCGTGTGGGCACACCGGCCCCCAAACGAACACTCACTCAGGGATACGGTGCGGGTGGCCTCGCTGCACTAGTGCCCATCGCTGCACGGTGTGTAAGGACCAGGTGAGGGAACATATACTCAGATTTGAGCTGGTGGGTTGAATGTGTCCCCTCAGAAAAGCTCTTGGGCCCCCAGTAGGGTAGGTCTCAAGGAAATGGGTAGAAAGAGTGAGAACGGATAGAAATCACATGACACTCCAGGGACATCCGAGGACCTGGAATTTGCGCGTTGCGTGCAGGAAATCCCAGTGGCTTTTTGAAAGGGGGTGGGGAAGACGGGCTGTGAGCCAAGTGACAGAGGAATAGTCAGAAATGAGGTTTGCCAAGTAGTGGGAAAACTAAAACTGCTTCCAGAGCATATCCTCTAGCACAGAGATTCTCAGGTGACTCACGTAGCGGGACATGGCGTGGGGTTAGACGTTAGAGAAGCTTGAATACAGAGGTACACACGTGTGACTGAAGCCGGCAGCTGGAAAAGGCTGGCACGAACAAGTCACGTAAAACAAGGCTTCTGGGACTGAGTTCAAACGTAGTGGAGCACGCTAAGACCTCAGATGAACAAAGCACCTTCTTCTTGTCAGGTTCACTCTGCCTACCTTTTGGGGAGGACCTACAACATAGTTTAAAAGCACACTCAAATCCATGTTTGCTCTGCTAAAGATACGCAAAACCTGCAAAGAGAGCTGGTTAATAGATCTGTAATGAAGTACCCATGTCTTTATATGGAATCATAGAAATTTATTTTCATCTGAGGACTAAAAAGAGAGTTGAATATAAATTATGTTATCTTCTGGGGGAAAAAAAAAAAAAAGTCTGCTTTCTCACTGTCCTCGTGGTTCCTGTTTCTGATACCAAGATCCCTTTCCTCCAAGGATCTCAGTGTTCACTCTGGGTTTATACGGGACAGGTACCTCCAGGCACAAACTTAGAGCTGATAGAGCCCTGAGTTGACAAGCGCTGTTGGTATGAAAGGGCTCTTAACCGTTCTGACCTTTGTTGAGAGGTGGTTCTGGTATGCAGGCAATAAGCAAGTAAGCTGACATCATAGGGCAAACCCCCTATTTACCTTGTGGCACGTTTTGATTGCTTATAAACTTAAACGAGACTGTATTTGTACATTCAAAACCAGGAACTTGAGGCCAGCTGGTCCCCACAGATTCCTCGGGTGTTTGCAGACAGGTCCTGAGCATCACTGCCAAGTACAACTTCTCATTTCCCTCCTCAGGGCAGCACAGGACAGAGGAGTTCCAGAAGGTGAATGTCCTGATGAAGGTGCCTGCGCTAAGGGACGGTTCTTTCACCTTAGCAGAGAGGTGAGGCTCAAATAAGCTCAAAACCCTGCTGCAGTATTGTTTATCCTAATGCTTGGATTCTCCCAGTGCAGTGTTTGGTCGCTACTGGGACTCCAGCCCAGGTACTTCTTTGCCGCCTTCCTACTGGTTCCACTTGTACATAACATAAACCTGTGTTTCATGATAAGCTTTCTCATGTAAGCAACTTGAACAGCGTTAATCGTGGAAAGATCTGTGAGCTGCTGCTCGGAGCTAGCTTGCAGGTAGGCAGTGTTTCTAAGCTTAAATACCTGCCCACGTGTCCTCCTGCTCTCTGCCTTCAGCTGGAGGCTGTGGTTCGGTGCAGTAAATTTGACACAAGGCACCCGCTGCTGGATGGCCAGGCAACACAAAGCTCGGATTTGGTATAAACTCATTCTGTGGCTCATATTTGCTCAAAATTATTGATGGGGTAATTGTACCAGCAGGCCTCGTCTGTCTCGCTGGACTGATGTATCTATCACATAATTCCTGTCCACAGGCAGCCAGTGAAGCCAGCACAAACTCTCTCGTGTGCTGTGCCTCGCTGGCAGTTACGTGTCCTACACTTCTACCTGACTTGTTAGGTTTGTATTGCTGCTGGTCCAGCAATGCGAAATTTGGGGGAAGGAGAAAGGATGAGGTGCTCTTATCTCAGGTTATCAGCTCACCGGTCTGTCTTGCTCTCCGGGCAGCATTGCAATCCTCCTGTACCTGGCCCGGAAATTCAAGACTCCTGATCACTGGTACCCATCTGACCTGCAAAAAAGGGCTAGGGTTGATGAGTACCTGTCGTGGCAGCATGTCAACATTCGTGGGAAGGGGAGCAAGCTGTTCTTAATGAAGGTAAGACCATTGTATAGCAAAAACTAAGTGCTAAGAGCTGTGAGTGCAATGGCCCAGGAAGTACCTCCTGTGTGCAGGGCCTTTCTAAGCAAATGTACAAGCCAGGTGACAGACAGGAACAAAATTAGATCTGGAATTGACTCGCCTGCTCAGCTGAGCCTAACTGAAGTGTCCCGAATACTTCATGCTGCAGCCACAGGTCTGGGCACGCACTGAGATCCAGAGCAAATTCGTCCTGGGTAAGCTGCTAACACCAAACACCGTTCACTGCCTTCTTCTCAGCTTCATGGAAAGAATAAACCTCCCATTGGAAAACAAAATGGAGTTGCTTGCAGATGGTGCAGCCTTCCCTGGAGAGGAGGCTCTCGTGGCTGAAAGTTCAGACTTTCTAGGGAGGAGACAAGGACAGGCGGGAATTAATGACTGACATTAATGTTAATCTGCCACAAGAGATTAGCAGTACCGGTTGTTCTCGCACGTGGCTGGCGAGGGATCCTTAGAAGGCAGCAGTGGGAGGGTGTGGACTGAGTTTGGAGGGAAATATGTAAAAAGCAACTTGTTTCTTCTCCCTGCCAGGTGCTGCTGCCTCTCCTCACAGGCCAGCCACTTCCTCCAGAGAAACTGGAAAGTGTTACTGAAGAGCTGAACGTTGTCCTGAAGCAGTTTGAGGAGAAGTTCTTGCAGGACAAGCCCTTCATCGCGGGCAGCGAGGTCTCCCTGGCAGACCTTGTAGCACTGGTGGAGCTCATGCAGGTGAGCATCAAGCCCCCCCACAAGCTGGGTTACGGACAGGCCAGGCCAAGGTGTGGCTGCAGCAGCACCACCTCTTTAATGGCAGATCTTTCTCCCCGCAGTTAACTCCTTAGTGGAGTTAAATCTTGTTCCTTTTTGACTTGGACCATAATCGAGTTTGCCAGGGAACACCTACTTTGAGACAGTTCTCTCTATAGAAGTATGGACAAAATTCCTCAGGAAAAAAAAGATAAATTACAAACTAGGCAGAGAAAGTACAGATATTTGGAAGAGATGTGTTGGTGTGCACGGACCTCTGTGTTCTGCATTAGACAGTTCTTGGATTAGCCATGGCAGTGGTCTTTCGCAGCACGTCCCAGGGGATGGCAGCTGCTGAGGATGACAACACTTGCTTCCTACTAGCTAAGAACCAGAGACGAACTTCACCTTATGTGACGACTGTCTGCTGCCTTGAGCCAAAAGCATATCTGTGTGTCATTCTGGACCTATCCCTGGTAAATGTGTTGTTTGACTCGCTCTCGCTCTGCAGCCTGTAGGTGCTGGCTACAACCTGTTTGAGGAGAGGCCGAAGTTAGCAGAGTGGCGCAGGCGGGTGGAAGAAGCGGTGGGGAAGCAGCTCTTCCAGGAAGCCCATGAAGGGATCTTGAACGTCAAGAACTTGACCGCTGATAAGATCGCACCCGAACTGCTGGAGCATTTCAAGCACCAGCTCCTAAAGCAGGCCAGCCAGAATTAGGGGGTTATACTCTAAGTAAAATGGATTCTTTTCTGCAGGCTTTTTGTAGTATTTCAGCATTTCTTCTAAAAATCATACAGAAACATCATTCAACAAAATGCACTTCAATCACAGCCTTTCTGCAACTTAGAAGGGAAGAAAACTACATCTTAGACTGCAGTGAGCTGCTTTCCCCTCTTGTCCACTACAGGTATGAGCTGTAGCTCTATAGGCTTTTTCTTCCTTCAACACCACTGGATCTGTTTGAGGACAGAAGCAATTCGGTCCATGTGGGAACCGGGGCCAGTCAGAACTGCGCTTTCCATCCCTATTGAGTTTTCCAGGTCACAGCACTATAGAAGGGGCAAAGGCTTCCTGAGGGTATGGCAGAGCAGATCTGTCTGAAACAAGGAAAAATCATGGAAAATTACTTTCACTTTGTAAGATGCTCAGTTGGAAGATTTTTGCTCTTTACTAAAGAGACGGGCCAGGACCCAGCCCTTGGTGGGGACCCTGCCAGGGCTCTCCTAGAACACCTGGCCACTAGAGGCAGCTGCGTCACCTGTGGGAGCAAAGGGACACAGTGCCTAGGAGCAGGGAGGCTGGGCAGGTACCCAAGTGAGGCCTCCAGCTTCTGGGAACGATGGGGTTAGTCCCGTGAATAAAGATCCTCAACCATAGACTCATGCCATACTCTACAAAGAACAGCCTGCACAGTTGAGAAAAGCTGCTTTTTGAAGTGAAGCTGCTGCCAACCACACGGTCGCCCTCTGCAAACCGTATCAGTGCTCTGGCCTTTCCCCAGAGCGGTTTTGTCAGCTCACTGGAAGCCATTCAACGAGGCTCTGATGAGTGCTGTCGTGGCTGGGCCAGCATTGGTGGCAGAGGGAGCTGTGCTGGCCAGCCCCGGGGCGAGCAGAACACACAGGGTATGAGCTGAGTAACGCCTCAAGTACAGTTCCACTGCTCTTCTGTCATGTGAGATTCTCCAGTAAAGTTAACAATTACACATACCGTGTGTTGTAGCTCTGTTTGGATTTGTAATCGGGATTTGGAAGGAAGTGGCCCTTCACAACCTCTTGCCTGTGTCCCTTTGTGCCCCTCCTGCCTTCCTGTCTGCCTGTCCCTGTGACCTTCCATTTCCAGGTACAAGCCATGAGGACGGTTCCAGTTTGCAGAACTGTTTTTTTCCTTCCTTGTTAAGCTCTGGTTGTATCTGGAAGTCCGTTTGTCTCTGCTGGCTGGTTACACCATCCCCAGAGATGCCCGCATAGTATGCTGGCTGTGAGATGTCAGTCATCTTAATACAAGTCAAGTTATTACAGTGCTCAGAAAAGGTGAAAGTAGCTGCTCAAACCAGTCTCACACATCCTTTCAGCTGGACTTACTGGTTTTGGGGAATGAGCCAGCTGCCTCTTCTGCTTTTGTTTCCTGAGTAAACCTGCCCTTTAGTTCAAAAGGGCACCACAAACCACAGCTTGCAACACACATCTCTGTGGGCTGAGCTAAAGCAGCCAAGCAGGCAGGCTGGTCCCTTTCCGTTCTTCCAACCTGCAGGAAATCTTAAATGTCAGTGGTGAAAAAGCAGGTTTGCCCCCAAACTCTTTCAGTTTCAGTTCTGACACAGGCAGGGATATTTGTCTTCCTATCTGATTTTTTTATTGGTAAATTTGCTGAGGAGAGCCTGCAAAGTCAGTGACAGCAGCTTGCTTCTCACCCTGAGAGTGCTTGCATGGTTGGTGCCTGAGCAGCCACCCCTGTAGGCACTGCACTGCTGCTCTGCGGTAGCAGCTTGCCTGCAGTGCTAAACCTACAGAAAATGGCCTGTTTACATTGTACCGCCAACCACTTCCTTTTCTCTGTAACCTGCAGCTTACCGCAGCCACCAGCTGGGCTTCTGTGCACCACCAGAATATAGGAGGTCCTTCTTTGCTACCTCACCAAAGCTGCCCAGCCTTGCTGTACTCTCTCCTGTTAGCACATTTGTCCTTTGCCTAACTTCCAGATTCCTGACCTCAAACTTTTCCGTTTCTTGTAGAGAGCAAACTTCCTACCAGCACAGTAAGTGCTTCACACAGCTTCTGTTCAAGTAGAAGCAGGCAGAGAAATAATCAAAACCAAGAGCCTAATCTACAGAGTGCTAATCTTGCCAGATCTCAAACTGGGCTTGGTAGCAGGACTTTCTTGATACACATCTCCCTGCAGAATCTCAAGATAGGGCTGCTGTGCATGCAAAACCATTGCATGAGCCAAAGCAAATGAAGTGTCTTTTTTTTTCTTATTTATGGTACTTGCAGCACAAGAGCTCCATATAAGAGAGTCCTGAGCCAATTTTCTGCTTGTTTGAATAAGGCACAAGTTCCTTACGTGTCACGCATTGCGTGCTCTTGCAAGGACATGTGCCTTCAAAAACAAGCTGGAACTATGTCCAGAGCTTGTTGTCTGGTGCTCGTCTGCTGCCAGCATCACAAACGATAAATGCACTCGCCTCAGTCCAGCGTGGTCATGGTGATAAAAGGAGATTTTAAATTGTTTTCCCTATAGTCTTCTCTGTCTGTGCTAAGCCCACCCGAACTGTAGGTTCACTCTCCCAATGAAGCTGTGTGCAGTCAACAATGGTATTTGGGGCCCTTCTGTGCACGCAGGACAAAGCACCTCCCCAGAGTAACTCCTTGGATGGCAATAGAGTTGTACAACAGATAAATCCGCCTTCTTTTTTTGCTCTAAAATAAATCATGGAGATAAGGCATCTCGTCCTCGTACTTTGCCTTTTGCTATCCCTCCACCTCCCTCATTTTGTTAATTTGTGTCATCTGATCTTGGCCATTTCCAGCTCCTAGGTTGAAAGCCCAAGAGCTGCCTGCCAAAATCCAACAGGTTGTGCAAGAGTTTTGCCTTCCTCAGTGCAAGGTCTATTCCGTGTCCACTCCCCTTTCACCTGAATATGGAGAGAGGTTATACCTCCAGTGACAGTTTAATGTGCTGTTCTGAGTCAATTTCCTCAATTCTTGCCAGGGGCTATTTGGAAATAGGTAAAAGCCTGTGATTTCTACAATAAAATGAAGTTGGAACACATAAAATGGGAGGAATGTTTGAAAAACAGATACACATCCTGAGACCTTTTCTAAACAAGAAAGAAACTGCAAAACTTACTGCATTTATGCTGTTCCCACTTCCAAAAAGGTGATAAAGTACAGGCAGGAAAAATGGCCTTTGAGGTGACGGAGCCAAATGAAAATACAGCACTAGGAGCACTAGCCTAGGGCCAGGAATAATGCAATCAAATGCCATATAACATGACCAGAGAAAAATACCTCTTTGGTTGTGTGCAGTGAACCCACGCTGCTAATCTTGCTACCCACCGCTGAGACCAACAAATTCTTCTCAGTGATATCTCTGAGTGGGGATATGCAGCTATTTTGAAGCACAAAGACTTCTTGGACTATTACCTGTGCAGAGCCACACTCACGCTCTTTTTCCCCACTCCCTTAACATTTAAGATTTCTTTGCACTGAAGGAGTTTGACATGAACTCAAGCACCTGCCACAATACTCTATGAGCCTTCATCTCTGGCGTGTTGGTGCTGCGTGCAGGTGCTTTAGAGGGTAAACTGTACTGCAGGGGAGCTGAAGGGCGTACACAGCCCCTCTCCCTATTCTGGCCAAGAAACTGAAATACTCTTATCGTGCAGTTCTAAATCGGAACAATGACTCTGAAAATAGGTGCGTGGTACAGCAGACTCGATACTTCATTTTGAGACGCAGCTCGTTCACCAGACTGGCAGACTGAATGGTCTAACAGTAAGCCCCATTCCTAAGGAGTTCTCAGAGCTGAAGTCTTGGCAAAGTGGTATAAAGGGAAGCACCTGAAAGTGTTCCTAGTTTCTAATTTATCTAGTTGACGAGCTCCTGGCTCAGTATCCAAGCCTTTTCACCACCCTTTGTAATGATCCTTTACACAGTTCCCTCTCCCTGAGGTTCCTGTGGCTCTTTCCAAGGATTCGTGCGTGATCTGCAAGCTCTCTGGCACAGCACTGATAAAAAGGTGTCAGCTGAGCCGAGGTGGGTTTGACTGGGGGTGACTTTGCTCCGAGTGGTTCAGCCGCTCTATCTTCCAGAAGTCCCTGTGCTCAACCAGCATGTCACCTTCCCTGAATCACACAGCTGCGAAACGCTGCGGGCTCCATGCAAGGGCTTGAATTCAGTCTGAGCTTCTTTAGTTCTCCTCCGCTTGCGTGGAAATCTGAAATGACAAATACCAGGGGGAGAGGAAAGTCACTTCGCTGTGAGTATGCAGAGGTAATGCCCACAGAGAAGTCCTCCATGCTTCACTGCCATTCAGGCGTCACTCGCAGCGCCGGGCAGCGACTACGTGACCAAAGAATTATCTTTTGAACTGAAAACCACACTGAGATCTAGCGGTGCGAGATTAACGCTGGCTTGGAGGACGTCGTGCAAGGGCCCTGTTTGCGGCGTGACGCGTCCCTGCAGGACCGCGTTACAAACCCGAGCGTTTACCTTGCGAGAGCCGTGGTGGGATGCCGCGGGTGAGAGCGGGCTCCCGAGCCCCTGTGCTGTCAGCCAGGGCTGCGGCAGGCCGGGGGGAGCCACGACAGCCCCTGCTCCCTCAGCACTTAGCACCGACCTCTCTTTTGAGCTTGGTAATTTACCACTGCTCCTAAGTTACCATTACTCGCGCGTTACCTTCTTTTCCCGAAGCTGCCCTACAGGCACAGTGCCAGCCCTAGCGTGACCACGGCTGCCCATCTGTGTGGGACGGGGAACCCTGTCGTGTCTCTCCCCCCCCCCCCCGCCGTCTCCTCTCCCCGGCTCCGGCCGTGCCTCCCCGCCCCCGCAGGGAAAGCTCTCCTGGGGTCCTCCGGCATTCTCCCGTCCTTCCCCCGCAGGAGACTTTTGCCCCGAAGCCCCCCCTCAAGGCGCAGGCCCCGCTACCGCCCGCCCCTCACACCAGGGGAGGCCGCCGCCGCCGCCTCCCCTCAGCGCCGCAGCCCGGGGGCGGGCGCCTCCCGCCTGCCCACGCGGGGCGGCTCCGGGCGGCGGGTGACCGGGCCGGGCGGCGGCGGCGGCGGCAGGATGGGGCTGGAGCTGTACCTGGACTTGCTCTCGCAGCCCTGCCGCTCCATCTACATTTTCGCCCGCAGCAACAACATCCCCTTCGAGTTCAAGCAGGTGGAGCTCTTCAAAGGTGGGACGGACGCGCCCGCCCGCCCGCCACCGAGCCGCCCCGCAGGCGGGGGTGGGCGGCGGGCGGCGGGGCGGCTCGCAGCCCGCCGGGGGCCGCGGGCTCAGCGCCCCTCTCTTGCCTCTTGGCAGACTCGGTGCTGGGGAAGAAGCCGGCGGCGGGGAGCGGCGCGGAGCAGCCCCGCACAGGTGAGGGGAAGGGGCGGGGGGGGGGAGACCCACAGCGGGCACCGGCCCCCTCCGGGGCGTCCGTCCTGTCAGGCCGGGCCCGATCCCGGGCGGTGCTGGGTGCCTGGCGGCGGCCCCGCGGGCGAGGAGGGGACAGGCCGCGCTGCGGGGCGCTGGCAGCTACCGGGCCCTGTAACGCGATCCCCGGGCGGGGGCTGTCGGAGGGGCCGGGGCCGGGTTGAGCCCCCGGCCGTTGGCAGGGCCGAGCGCCGCGCTGGGCCCCGGCCGCGACCTTTAAGGCAGAAGGGCCCGTCGCTCCGGTCCCGGATCCCGCAGCCCGTGGTGTGTGTGTGGGGGGGGGGGGGGGGGGGGGGGGGGTTGCTTTCACGGCCCCCAGAGGAGCCCCTTCGCCTCCCTGACAGAGGAGCAGAAGTCTGCAGGGGTGCCGGGCCGTCAGCCCTCCGGCTCGGCTCCCTGAAGAGGGTCCCGCCGCCTCCTTTCACTCTCCTGCCCCGGGCTGCTGCTTCTCTGGGAATTGAGTATTGAGCCGGTTTGGACTGTTCCAGATGAATAGCGATGCAAGGGTCCTCTCCCTGCTGAGGCAACGTCAGCCCACGTTTGGGGAGGCTCAGCCTCAGCCGAAGGAGGACACGCTTGAACCCTGGAAGCTAGCAAAATGCTGGAGCTAGTGGAAGTGGGACATCACCTATTCGTGAGAGGGATGCAGGGGTGCAGAGCTCGGAGGAGGCTTATCTGCGGTCTCACCCTGGTGTCCTCTCAGGACAGGGTCCCATCCTGCCTGGGGAGGGTGAACAGGTCAAGCCTGCCCAGGCTTGTCCATCGGAGTGGAATCTGCCCCCAGCCCCTGGAAGCTCGGCTTGGCCCATTGGGAGGGAAGGACTAGCTCCTCGGGTAACCTGAGTGATTTTAAATGCATGCGCTGCCGAGGGGCCTGAATACAATGGTTTGACCGTGCAGCTCTTATTCCCAGAGCGGACTCATAGCTGTGCCACATCTATTTTTGTGGATCCCCAAGGAATGTTCCTCCAGCCATTTCTAGCAAATTAGTCACAGTGACAGCCGAGGAGTGCTCTGGGAACTGTGTACTTAGCAGAAACACTCAGCTGTTCAGACTTATCCAACTGTATAAGATGACTGTTGCCTATTTACATATTGCATTTTCCTAGTAAATTGTTATTTTTTTGCCTAAGGCAAAACATAGTACTTGGAAATCCTTGGCTGGGGAGATGATTAAGCAGGGACGTGATTGGCAAATAGACTAACTTTTTTTTCCTTTCTACTTCTGTGAAATCTTTTCCACTGCACTTTTTACCCACCAGTAAATGTCTTTCCCTGCACTATGACTTACGCTTAATAATCCCTCCTGCATGCAGCCTGCCCTGCTTTTTGACAGTGTACACTCTGCTTATTGAAGTTACTCCTCAAAGCCCAGCAATACACACAGTGTGTGTATATATATATCCTTGGGGGACATCGAGAACTAATTGCACCAGATGCAACTGATGTTAAACAGCACTGTAAGTCAAGTCAACATCACAGGAATGATAAAGATGGGCTACCTAATACCACTAGACAGAAAGGCTGGCTCTGCTTGCTGGAAGAGAGGCACAAGCTTAAACTCTGCTAAACGGCAAATACAAATATTGGTCTGTATTTTAATACAATAAGCAATCGGTCCCAATGAAGCAACCTGGAGTTAGTGTTCATACCGAGGCTTTTATCAGTTTGCAGCTCCGTGGCGGGGTCTCGGCACAGGTCTTTTATGTATGTATGCAAAGATCCTGTACGAGCCAAAGCAGATAAGGTCCCATCTCTGGGCTGCGGTGCAGTCTGTGTAGCAGACACTGACCTACTGTTCAACCTGCTGTAATGACATGTTAGTCCCATCAGGGTACTAATATGTTCAGTATTCCTGCTAGGACTGCTGCACAATGAAAGCAGGCTGAAATCTGATTCAGGCTGCCCTGACCCACTGCTTACTTCTCATATTGTTGTTTCTCAGTTGCCCGCTACCTTGGATAATAAACACAGACAGCAGAACAAGCAGTCAGCTAGGTCTGAGAATTGACTGATCATTAGTTGTAAGCATTATTGACTTGCAACTTTCTGCTGCATTTTTCCAAGGACCGCCTGAACTCTACAGATCTCACCAGAGCTGGGTGTGTGATGACCGCTGGCCTTTGGAGCCCTTCTAAAAGCACAAGACCAAGCAGCTTCCCAGAGCAACTCCTTGCATGACAGTAGATTTACACAAATTTGCTTCACTGTTTTTATTATATAAATCATGGGCGTAAGGCACCTTGTCCTTATACTTTGCCTGCTGGCAAGCGGGGCTTGATTTTCGGGGATTTTTTTTTAATATTCAAATTCAATTATTAGGCTTAACTAGCACTTTCTGTCTGGCTCATATTCTTAAGAAGCCCTTTCTTCCTACCTCTCCTGACAATGCTGCCTGGTTCTGCTGTGCATGTGGAACCTCTTACCCAGCTAAGCTGGAGGCCACCATCGCTGCAGGTAGGCAGAGATATTTCCCAGTGAGATGGAAGACATGGGTTTGAATCCCTTCAGACCGCAGATGAATGTCAACCTTAGTCTCTGATGAAGCTACTTACGTCAGAATTTGAAAAAGCACTTCTCAAAGAAGAAACAAGGTAGAAGCTAGAGTGGTAATGTTTGCTCTGCCTGATTTGTCTCAGTATGTGAAATCAATATTGGGAAAGTAGCCTGTAATTTGTAATGCAGCAACCTTCCTTTCTCCCACCTCTTCCCAAAGCCAACTGCAAATAAATGTGATAGTCCAAAGGCTGGTTTTATTTCTTGGAGACTATTTCCTGCTGCACTTTTGTCCAGTAAAGCAGACATTGCCACTGCCTCCTGAATGGGGGCAAATAGTTCTTGGGAATGTAGATCACTGTCCCTTAGTTAACGGCCCTTACTTTTTTTTTAACAAAGGGATTTTTGTACAAGATCTCCTGCTGATCATGCTGATTTGATCAGAATTTGCACCCTGAATGTCATGTTTCCTAGAGAGCACTTAAAACAAGCAAAGCAAACAAACTCCTCACACCTTTTCTTATGTAGGCGTTCCTGGACTTTTGTACAATTCCCTAGCATTTAACTGCTGACTGGCAAGTCCAGTGCCTGCAGCAGGAAACTGAAGACCTGATTGGATAGTCAGCTGTTAATGCCTCCAAACTCCAAGGGACTGTGGAGTTTAAACTCTTACAGGATAGTGTCTTCCTCCTGCATTTTCCTGACAGAGGTAGGTTGACGTGCAGAGCCAGGAGTAACACAGAGCCAGGCGTAATGCAGGGTAGAGGTGTTTGAGCTTCCCTGCCCCTAGCGAATGTCCACCGTGGCAGAGTGAATTATTTCATGAGCCTACTGTTGTATTGCTGGCATTCATGTTTTTCCCATCCCAGCAAAAACTCTGGAAACATCCTCAACTGCGTGTCTGCTGAGGGATCAGCTCTGTTGACAGCATTTACTTTCTTTGTAAATGCTCAATTCCCTCTGCTCTTCAGAGACAAACAAACAGGAAAAAGATTTTGCTCTGTGTGTCTGTAAGCCAGCTGGGTTCTCTTTGATTAATTAGCCACTGCAGTGGTCTCTGTGGGCACAAGGCTTTTCAGTTGCTTTCCATCATGACTCCATCCTAGCTAGTCAGCCACATTTACAAACTGCAGGAAGATTACTTTGTTTTGGTGTTGCCTGTGGGAACAGGAGTAGGAGTAGCAACTGTCTGCCCTCGTGAGGATGCTCTGCATGCAAACTCAGCTTTTCCAGACCTTGCTTCCTTGTCAAATATTAAGTATTTTTTAGGTACTCAGTTGTCTTCACCCTTAACTTCTGTCTTCCCCGCCCCCTGTCTCTAAAGCCGTAGGACACACTGTTCTCAAGTCAAGTCAGCTCTTCCTGGTTATCTGCAATAGTGTTTTCAATACCAGCACCTTCATTGTGGTATGTCAATGCCTCTCGGGGAGTGATTTTTTTCACTAAGTTTTGCAAGTATTACTGGTACCCGAGTCAAGCAATAGAATTCCTGTATAGAAATGTGAACTGCTCCATGCCACGTGCCTGGCCTGAGCTGACCTCCCTCTGCAGATAGCTTTTACACTGACTCTTCAATTTCATTACCTTTTAATTGTGAAATATGACCATACAGGGAAAACCTTACACAGTTCACCAATTGTCCAGTTGGCTACAGGTATTTGATTTATCATTCACTGGCAGATACACTTCTAACCTCTGATTTGTCTGTTCATGTTCTTAGGGCCATCAAACAGTGAAGGAGCTAGCAAAGTCAGCCTCTTGAAGAAAGTACCAGCACTAAAGGACGGAGACTTCACCCTAGCAGAATGGTAATAACTCAGTCCTTAGACTTCCTTGGGTACCAGTAATCTGTGCAGCATTTAGGAGATGTCATTCCTGCTAAATGATTAAGGATCATAGAATTTATGAACGTGTTGGTTGTTTATTTTTAATAGTATAACCTCATTTGCTCTGTCTCCATTTTCTGTTTGAATTATCTTTCAGAATGTAAACAAATCAGCTGACTTAACTTCTTGATCTTACCCTGAATGCACTTACTTCAAAATGGGATTGTAAACATTTCTGGGAAATGTTTAAAGCTTATAAAAATCCTTTTTACCCTAGGAAAAAATTCTGTTTATCTGAATAAGTCATAAAGGCCAAGTGAACACCTGCTTGATAAAATTTAGGGTTTACATTATAAGATTAATATGGAGACTGGTTAATGGTGTCATAATACTGACATCATTGAACTATAGTAGTATCAGCGTAGTAGGAGGGTCTGCATTTTCTTCTGTTTTGTCTGCACAGGATTTTCTGTAGCATCTCTTTTTGTATTAACAGCCTACATATTGTTCCAGATGACTAAGATATTTTTCCATCTGACTTCTCCTGCCAGTTAGTGAAAGTATAAACATCTGGACAAACACAAAAAGATTCTGTAGGCTCTCCTTCTTGGGACTTCCACTGACTTCAGTGGAAGCTGCAGGCTAGAGGCAGATCTGATGAAAAGGCAACATAACCCATTAGGGAGTTCCATTTAGTACACAGGCACATAAACATGCGCAGGTCTCGCAGACATGGGTCAGAACAGTCGAGGAACAAGTGAGGTTAACATTGCTGATAGATGATTATGGAGGTTTATTTTTTGTTTACCCCACTACTGTCCAGCAGTACTCTGCACCATAGAACAGTGCTGTGATTTTCCAGCAGGTTAAAGTTTTCACGGGAACTGAGGTGATGAAGTGCCATCTCTGATGTCAACATGAATTAGATGCCTATATATGGTCCCTAGTCTCCATTGGAAATCCTGATTGGAATGCTTTTTAGTGGAAGCAGCAAGTTCAGAAGGGGCAGGAAAGAGAGAGCTTAGGCAAAAGCCTTCTGCATCATAACTCCCTGACCACTTTCTTGTCTCTTATTAATGTCTGAGCAGCACTGCCATTCTGCTGTATCTGAGTCGAAAGTACAAAACTCCCGACCACTGGTACCCATCAGACATACAAAAACGGGCCCAGGTAGATGAATACCTCTCATGGCATCATGCTAACATCCGGGCTAATGCTCCTAAGACCATGTGGATCAAGGTAAGGAGACTCAATATTAAAATGCAAATAAAGTGATGTTTTCCTGGCAGAATATTAAGCATTTGAACAGCCCCAGTTCACAGAGAGTTTGTCATGCTGAAACAACAAACCTAGGCCATTCCTAGCTGAGAGGAGCTGTCAGAGAGGGAGCTGTTCCTAATTGCTCAATGTCAGGATCTGGCAAAAGCAGCTTTGGTCATTTTGTTTTTTTCCTTAAAGTAGGTCTGGTACAGAGGGTCTCAAAGCCCAACAGACTTCCATTGCCTGGATTTGTGAACAAATATATAACAGATTGGATATTGCCTCCAAGGGCCTCCCCCTCACTGCACAGCTGTGCAGAGTGTGCACATAGACAGAAGTTTTGCTTCTTTGGCAAGCATGTGCTTCATTGCTGGAAAGGCTTGTGTTCTTCATACAGCAAGTCCCTGTGGCCCCATCAGGGTGGAAATCCAGAAGGAGCCTTCTGCTTCCAGCACACTTAGGTACTTCTCTGAAATAGGCTCAGGGATAGACAGAATAGAGACACAGAGAGAATGGCAGAATTTCTTTATTCAGTGTGGTCAGATCAATTTACATTTAGGCAAAATTACCAGAATCACCCTGCAGCAGAAAATCATTTAGTATCAGATGATTTTGCTGGACCCCTATTTCAAGCCAACTCACCAGACTGTTAATGCAACTATTCTTGGAGAGACCCAGGTGCAAATATAGCCCTGCAAGTACAGCTGTAGTGTGGAACTTCAGATGAAATCAGGGTTGCCAGTAAGCAGGTAAGAACTTCACTCTTCCTGTGTAAAGTTTGTCCTTGTTTGTGCCTTACAAAGCATATCAGGACTCATTTAGCTTTTTTGATTTATTGACATTTGAATTTTTGGCTAGAGGGCACAGAGAAGCAATTCAAATATGAGTCAGATTCATACAAGAAGCAGTTTCTTCCAGTCTCTGCAGGCTGTTATTGCAGTGCTCCAAGGGAAAGAAATCCAACTCATTGCTGCTGCTGCTTAGATAACCCAGATACAGAAAAGGTCCTCAGAATAACTGAAAATAGGGAAGTATAGAAAGCCACCATGTAACAGAAGGCATATTAGCTAGACATGGGAGAAGGTGGACTGCCCTGAGATACAGAAAAGAATGAAGATGCTGTTTCAAGTGATTATACCCGGCGACCCCATCATGCGTAATTGGAACCACTTAGGAAGAGAACTGGCCATGAATTTTCTGATTAAATAGATTCCACATGTATTTGGCAAAAATCCTGGCTTGGATTAAGCAATCCCAATTTGAATTGTTGAATATGCTAGCAGTAAGTAAATATCCAGTCCGTTCCCACTGATGGAAATTTATATCTTTAATTTTGCTTCTCTAAATAAACTGTATTTCTTTAGTTGTGGTGGGTGGAGGCAGCGTAGTTGTGAAGCACTGCGGGCTCTGATGGTGCATACGCCTCTGTGAATGGTGACAAGTCTCACAGAAAGGCAACTACCTCCTGTGCCAGCAAGTCCGTGGAGACAAGGACCGTGCTTATATGATTGCTCTGGAAAAAATTTCTAGTGATTTAAAAAATGATGCTTGGGAGGCCACAGAAAGGCTGGTGTAAAAATGGTACTTGCCCACTCCCAGCCTCACTGGCTACCGTCACACATTTCCTGCCTCTCCAGCCAGTGTTGATGCATTCCAGTCCCTCCTACGCTCCCTGCCACAGCCACCACTGTGCCCTCCTTTCCATCACGCTGCAGGACAGGCAGCTGCCTGCCTGTCTGCTTGCCTCCAGCACCCAGTTACACAACAGGGTGGATAGCACGGGTGGCTGGTGGGCAGGCAGCCTGCCGAGCCGTCTTGGCAGGCTGTTGAAACAGAGGACATAGCAGGGGTGACTGTGGCAGACATTTGTCTTCCCTGGAGCTGTTGCCCGTTTTGTAACCCACCAAGGTGGAGCGGGAGGGCACAACTGCCAGGCACAAAACAAGATGAATCCTTGATTTCGTTCTCCACGTTGCTGCCCCTTAGCTGGAGGTTACTGTCAGGGCAGATCAGCTGCTTAGGACTGCTTCTGTGCTCTCTGTCCATGAGCTACTTGGAACTGTAGCAGCCTGTGAAGCTCTAGCATGATCCCCTCCTGCAGCTTTGCTGCAGGATCACTGATGATCATGAGTAGTTCATGGGGTGTAATGTAATAATGTAAATGATTCCCACCAGATCCATGAGAAGATGGATGACTGTACTCTTAAGTCTCTTCTCTCCTCAGGTGCTGATTCCCCTCTTCACAGGGCAGCCACTGCCCTCTGAGAAGCTCCAGGAGGTTATGGAGGGGCTGTCCACTTCCCTGAAGCAATTTGAGGAGAGGTTTCTGCAGGACAAGGCTTTTATCATCGGGAGCGAGATCTCTCTGGCAGACCTTGTGGCCATTGTGGAGCTGATGCAAGTGAGTGCTGGAGGGTTGTAAGGAAGTCTCAGCACAAGGGAAAACAGATGCTGCTGGGCAGGGAGGGGTGCAGCATGTGGTAACACTTCACTAGAAAGAGGAGTAAGGGCATATCTCAACAGAACTAGCCTAAGACAATGAGGAGAATATGGGAGTGGGTTCAGAAAACCAGTTAAAAAATAAAAAAGCTGGCGGCAACAGATCCCTTTTGTTTCTTTTCTCTAACAATACTTCTCCTTCATCCTTTATTGTGACTTTATTTTTAACCTCCAGAGATGGAGGTAATATATAAAAGTGAGAAGCAATAGCAGACAGGTCTGATGAAATAAGAAAATGATACAGGAATATTTTTATCATACAAGAATATTCTTCTTCAGATGGTACTTGCCCATGCCATGTCTGGACGATGCAAGACTGAATCTCAGATGGAGGCAATGAAATTAAGTCCATTACAAACTGGTTGTTCTCTGCCAGACTGTCAGGGCCTGGATCCTGCAGCCCAGAAGTGATTCTTTCTCCCAGTTCTATATCCCAGAGACTGAAAAATAGCAGTTCTGCTTCTCTACAGCAGTGTGTTCCAGAGAGTGGCACAGGCAGAAAGTAGAAGGGGGATAGATTATGTCAATTAAGACATCAGTTCAATTAAACGCTTAGCATTTTGTGTTGTGGTTTTGCTATATAATATAGCACTCCGTACTGTGGACTGTGCAGTTGTCCCTAGAACTGTCAGCCCTCCATCAATGCTGTAGCTGAAAATCACTCCCAGGAAGCCGTAGTCATCTCTGCTGCTCCTAACAGCTGTTCTGGCACTCAGGAATTGACTTGTAAGTGCCCTTTAAATATAGGCTAGCTTCTGTGTCCCCCAGATAGATACACCCGACCAGAGGATTTTTTCCTCCTTCCTAGTGCTCCTTTATGAGCTCTTCTTCATTTTTGTTTTCCTCTACCTGTACCTGCAGGTAGACTTTTGGTGCCTGTTGTCTTGGTGAAACCAAGATGCCTCACTGTTGCTCTCTCCCCCTTTCTGCAGCCTGTTGGAGTTGGTTGTGACATCTTTGAAGACAGACCTAGGCTGATGGAGTGGCGCAGGCGGGTGGAGGATGCTGTGGGGAAGGAGCTTTTCTTCCAAGCCCATGAGATGATCCTCAATATCAAAGAACTGAGCAACATTCAAATTGATCCACAGCTGAAAGAGCATCTGGCACCTATGTTGATGAAGATGTTGAAATGAATTAACCTATCTTACATTTTTCCTGCCCTTTTTTTTTAATTTCTTCTCTGACCTCCAGTTCTACGTGTAACTGGAAAGAGCACTGTAATTCTAACACAGAAATTGCAAAATTGCAGGGTGTTTCCCCCCCCACCCCCCTGCCAGGCCTTTCCTGTATCTTTGGGGGTGGTAGCTGGGGAAGGTTTAAGACCTGAAACATTAATTTTATACAGAAGGCTGAGGCCCTACAGGTCACTTAACATGTGCATCTGGGTTTTATTTCAGCGTCAGTCTTCTCAGAGATGGTAGAGACACGAATGGTATTTCCTGACAAAATTGGAGCCAGCCTACAAACTGGGAACATTAAGAGAACTGTATAGGATGAGGATCATTGTTTTCATGTGTTTTTAACATTTGCAGCTCCTTCTCAAGTGACAAGCACTGCAAAATGTGCCTGATCCTCATTTTCCCAGCACATGTCTGCATAGACAAGTACAGCACAAAACTACAGGCAGTCTCAAAAGTGAAAAAAAGACACTGAATTTTTAGTTTTTCTTTTAAATTTCTTATTGCTGAGGTATCTTGCTTGGCTGTCAATGTACATTCCACACTTCTTCTATTTGCCTTTAGGTTCCTGTGAAAAGTTTCTTCATATTCATCTACAACTGTGAATCTTCGTAATTCTTCAGTCTAACCACTACTCTCAATTTCTGAAAGCCTGGGTTTCGTTGGTGCTCAGTCTGCCAGTACACATATGGCAGGAGCTGATCTTGGAGATTCATGCGGTAAAGACCAAGCAACTTCAAAAAGCTGAGGGTGGCCACAGCCTTCGAATAACTGCCTACCTACTCTGTTGATGTTATATAGGGAATACACTGAAAGAATGCATTCACAGTGATTTCTTGAAAGAGAATATAACAGCAATCAAATTGGGTTTTTTTGTAATAGCAATCCACATTTCTCCTAGAAAATGCAGAGGGGGAATAAATCTAGATGTGCTTTTCTGAGACTGTTTTGGATGGAAGTTCACCAAGTAAGTCACCCTGTGCAGCTGAAGTAATAAGAGAGATTTTGTGCATTGAGCAACATATGCATCACAATAAAAGGGCAAGAGTTGTTTTGGAGCTTTTGGGCTCTTCCTTGGCTGTGTTTATTTCTGGTTAGCTGTAGCTCAAATACAAACCCCTTTTGTACTGCAGCACAATTTATGAGGTAAAACTGAGAGAATCCAACCATTTCTAGTTTCTTCAGTTGAAAATAGCAAATTGTAAAGGATGCAGAAACTGGTGGGTTATATATCTCTGCATATTTCCACTCATAAATAGTTGTTGCCCTTGAACCTTACCCTGAAATCCTTGCCCAAGAACTCTTCCTGGAAAGAATAAGACAAAATGAGTAAATAATTCAGGAATAGCTTCTCTTGCTAATCAAATAGCTTCTTTTCTTTCCAGTACTACGATGTCTTGGCTAGTGATGTTTCTGCTGTTAAGTTCTCTAAAACCAGATGTGTTCTGGTGATGGTTTTCACTAAGGTTTCAGTTCTAGGTACTACTGATTTAGTCCAGAGCCTAGGGAGATCTTTAAATTCCCTGTTTGGAAAGAGGACTCTATTATATACTTCAGCTTGCATTAGCAGGAAATTTTGTTTTGTAATTATGTTCTCTACAAAGAGAAGAGACCTAACTGAAGGCCCTCTCTTTTCATGAACCAAAAATATTACAAACAGGCACATGTTTATTCCCACCCTTCTTTTCTTCCTAAACATTAGCTGAATAGTATGTTTTTACTGATGTTTTATTCACAAAATATTGTCTACAACTGAGTTAAATTTTAAATGGGAAGTGGTTGATTCTTTTGATAATTTTGAGAGTGGAATTGCTAAGTGGGTGATGACACATGCAAATGTCTGCAGGAGGGAAAAAAGCTACCATGATTTTCCAAAGGCTGAGCATGTTTGAGAGCACTTGCTGCTGTGCTGTCTTCTCTTGGTTGTATGTTCATCCCCCTACAAGCATTTTAATCGCCCTCTCCAAGACAGAAGCAATAAAACAAATGTCTTTAGTTTAAAAAATCTGGGAGGCCGTGAACAATCTGCCATTCACATGGTGAACGATCAAGAGCGAAGGACAACGCGTATCATTAAAGATGTTCGCGACAGCCCCGTGTCCTGTTGTAATTGCTGAGATCTGATACTTGAATCTTCTCTTTTCCTTTTGGAGGCCGCCTGATATGCTGGCTTCTTGTCATGTGGGGGGTTTTGGCCTTGGAATTGGAAGAGATTTTTAGTATTTGAAGGAATGAAAGAGAAGTAGAAAAATGGATCCTAAATGGCATCTTACTTGGAGGCAATGGCTCCCAGCAATCAGGCAGTGGTGGGCTTGCACCCGGGGTTTGCAAGGTGGCTGAATACCCCCACTGCCTTCATTCCGGTGACAAACTCGGGATCATCTGTTCTCTTTACAAGATGATATCTTTCTGTAAATTAACCCTGGAATCTAACAGTTTTCCTGGGTTATTTCTTCTGCTGCTTTCCTGGATTTGAAGGGAGCGTCTGTATTACCGCTTACCACTGCAAGCAGCCACCCCCTGCCAGCCTGCCGTGCCCAGTCCCCTCTCCGGTTGGGTCTCTGTCTTCACAAGCTCTCTCCTAGAAATCTTTTTCCAGCCTTATTGCTGGCTGGTTGATACACACTGCTCCTCATGTCAGTATTGTCATTAGCAGAAGTGAAGGCCAAGCAATTACCCCATCAAAAAAATGAGCAATTCCATCAGTTTTCATTAGGATTGTCTAGAACTGTAGAAAACCAAAATGTCACATTATACAGGGCAAATTTTCACAACGGTGCTGTTTCTTAAATGAGATGACCTTTTAATCTAGCGGGTTCATAACCTTTTGCTGTAAATGAGCACGTGTAACCTTCAGTGGACAGTAGTTCAGCTTCTGAGAAACCTCTGATCTCTAGATTAGACACCTCTGATCTGTAGATCAGACCGTCCCTGCGAGCCAGCCTGCTGGGGTGACTTTTATCAACTTCGGAGCTCAAAGTCCTGATTGCAGAGGCTAGTTTGGTAATTATATATACTGGATAAAACAATAAACCTCTCTGCTTGCCTTTTAATTTCTTGTAGTGCTGGTTGGTCCGAGAGATCACTGCTCTTCCATTCTTAACCCTCCCTGCACAGACAGGCGCGGAAGCATCCGTCGCGGTGACCAAAAATGACTTCCCACCGGCAGTAAGGGCCATCGCAAAGCTCATCTTACCCTAACGTTCAGTGAGATGACCCATTTTGCCCTCGCAGTCTCCCGTCCACGTCCCGCCAACGCACACCGTAAAAAGCAAAAGGCCCGAAAGCCAGCTGGTGCGAACTGGGGTAAAACAGAGAAAAGCCGAAGCCCCGCCTGGGGCCGGTGCGAGGCGAGAGGCGGGTGGAAGGGCGAGATGCTCGTCGCGTTCCTGCCGGCGGTCCCGGGAGCTGTGGGCATGGCGCAAGGCCCCCGCTGCCGGTTCCCGTTCCCGTTCCCGCCCCCGCCGGGGCTCCGCTGCCCGGGCCGCTCCGGGGGCGAGGCGGGGGCCGGGCCGGGCGGGCAGAGGCGGTTCGCGGCTGCGCTGCTCCGGGTCGAGGCGCCATGCCGTTCCTGGAGCTGGAGACCAGCCTGCCGGCCGGCCGGCTGCCGCCGGGGCTGGCCCAGGAGCTGTGCGCCGCCGCCGCCGACATCTTGGGCAAACCGGCCGAGGTGAGTTGGGGGGGGGGGGGGGCCGGGGGGGGGGGGGCCCGGGGAGCCGGGGCGGCGGTGACTGACGGCGGCCCGTTGCCGGCAGCGGGTGAACGTGACGGTGCGGAGCGGGCTGCCCATGGTGCTGGCGGGCTCGGCCGAACCCTGCGCCCAGCTATTCGTCTCCTCCATCGGCGTGGTGGGCTCGGCGGAGCAGAACCAGCGGCACAGCGCACGCTTCTTTGACGTCCTGACGGCGAAGCTGGGCCTCGGCCCCGAGCGGTGAGTGCGGGCCCGGCCCCGGGGCGGCGGGGAGGGAGGGGGGGGGTCCTCTGCCTCGGCACCTCCTGCGCCCTCAGGGGGGCAAGGACAGCGTGCCTGCCCCCGGGGGCAGGGAGGGGGAGACCGCCTCTTCGTCAGGTTTCTGTGGTGGGTAGGAAACACAGCGAAGAAAAGTACAGGAAGATGGTCAAAGGGATGATGATGGTGACGATGGTGTAGGTTCCCACGTCCTCCGTGAGGAGCCAAGACTAGATTGCAAACGTTAAGTGCTCTTGGCTGCCGAAGCCCAAGGCAGGCTGTTTAGGTCCAGGTAAAACCACGGACTGCTTTGCGCTTGTTGAAACAGTCTGGGAAGTACCGTTCTCTGAAGGTGAGTAGTTCCAGTTGGTGTAATTGGTGCAGAACCCCGTGGGAATTGGTGGAGCTTCGCTGTGGGGTCACCATGCCAAATGCTGGAACAGGGCTGTTCCTGAAGGTAAGCCATGTCCCTCTCTGCCCCTCTTCCCCGTCTCCCCAAGGAGAGTAATAGCATTTCCCTGCCCCTTGCATGCTGTCAGGGTAGATGGCCGACAGGATTACAAGCTGCTTGGGTCCTTCAGAAGTGTATCTCGTACAAACAGTGTTGAAATTCAGTCTGCTTTTCAGTTTGCGTGGATGGAATCTGGCACCTGTTTGTACCCTGCCCGTACACAGCTCATTTTTGCTTCTGTTAAATTAACACCGTGAAGTGTGAGCCAGCGAGAGCTTAGTGCAGATTTTCTACCTTGTTGCAAACTGGGCATAATATTTATCGTAGTTGTAAAATAATGTTTCCTGTCCACTGCATTTTTGCTTTTATACCCAAAAAAGGATTGTCATCCGCTTTTACCCACTGGAGCCCTGGCAGATTGGCAAGAACAGAACAGTCATGACGTTCCTGTGATCCCTTGAGCGGCCAGTTGGAACAAAGCAATGATGAAGACGACCCAGAGATGACCAGCTCCGTCTATCTACTTGTTTCCTCTTATGATCAAATCTGTGTAGCTCTGCACCTTCACCTGTACGATTCACTTTTGTCTTTTCATCCCGTGCACACCAAGCTGAAGAGTGGGGCAATCAGCTATACTGATTTTACTAAAATAGTTCAAGGTCTTTGTCTCAAGCCTGTCTCATAGCCCAAAGGCTCTCCCGGTGCCTATGGCTAAGCCATTGCAGTCTGGTAAATGGCCATATGTGGGTCTAGAAAAAGCTCTCATAGCAGTGAAAAGTTTAATTCCAGAACATATTTGGCTTTATTGAGGACCAGAGAGGTTCTTGGGTTCATCCAGATTGCCTCGTACTTTGCAAGGCAGAAAGATGCTCTCTGTGGCAGCAGAAGGGTCCCAGGCTGGCTAAGTCAAATTCTTCTCTTTTCAGGCTCCCTAAGAGGCCTTTCTGGAAAGGGATGTGATTATCGGAAGGGAAGTTTATGCATTTATATAATTTTTTATTTAAGGCTTATGTCAGATCTTGTGCTCTGTGCTCTACCATTGCCACCCCTGGTGGCTGCTCCTACAAACTTTTATTTGTCTGCAAGATTTTCACAGCTGAATGTTTGTGTGCTGATGGCAGCGTGTAGAGGAGGGAGTTGCTTGTGAAGAATTGCGCTGTGCCACAGGAAAATATTTTGAAGATTCTGCTACTGCCAGCTTTAATTCCTGTTATCTGCCCAATTGTTCAAAATACTTTTCCTCACCCTGCTGTTACAGGGAGTTTTGGGACGACAGAGCATCTCACTGTGTTCTGTGGCTGGTGTTTTCAGCTCACTGTCCCTGCAGAGAAGTGTTTTGGGTTTTTAGGACCCATATACTCCCTTGCTTTATAACTGGAATACACATGGCATTTTATTAAAACAGAAGCACGGTACTTTTTATGTGTAATGTCATCTTTGCCTTCCACTGGTAATGAAAACATTTATCAGTTTCCTTTCCACTTTGTGACTTGGTCAGGTTGCAGACAGGGAGCCCAGAGGAACTGAGAGCATGCCTTTGGGACATGGGAATGCAAGGCTGAAGGGTGCTTCTGCGCTCCTTTGTCATTCTGATTGGAGTTTTATTTGATTATGACTTGAGGTCTCAAGATAGTTGAAAATATTCCTTCTAATTACCATTTGAAGTTGGTTGTTCCCTGTGCAGCATAAACATCTTCTATGTTTGCAAAATCTGTCAGGAATATAATACCAAACACAAATTCATGTATCAGGCTGGGGGGACTACACCTTATCTGGTTAATAAAATGTATCAAAGCCTCTTTTGTTAAGTGTCAGTTTATTGGTTTACAACATTGGGGTTTTGTAGGTCTTAGTGCTTGGAGACAGGTATCATGGCTGCCCAGGTCTCTGCATTTTCTCAGGAGGTCTCTTCAACCAGAAGTTTTTGAAACTCGGGTGATGAACAGGTGAGTGAACTGAATCTGAGACACCCATGTAACTCAGGAGTACTCTGTTGCAGAGAAGAGGGTGGACAGCCCTGGCGTTGCAAAGGGCTTGACCAACTTGAGGCGAATACTCTGAAATGCAGAAAATAATATCGCTTTAATTCTGATCTGTAGGCAGCTCATTTCCTGGAGGTCCTTTTACCCCATGAAGGAACAAGCACAAACTCTTGCCAAAGCCTGTGTTTCCTTTAGAGAAGCCCTGCTCTGCCCTGTGCCCCAGCTCTCTCCTTTTTCAGGGCAAGTTTGCCACTGCTAGGCACTACTGCAGGCTCTGTGCCTTCCCCTCGCCCTCGGCTGGTGTGGTGGTGCAGACCCCCCGGGGCCACTCTCACATCTCAGGATAAGCTGTGCAGGCTTTGGGAAAACCTCCCATTCTGCTGTTATCGTGATTACAAGTGCAGAAGCCTGGGGCTGGGGTGGCCAGGCACCCCCTGGCCACACCTGGGCCATTTGCTGCCTGAATTTTGTATCAGAATGACTCCGCACAAATTGTGGCCAGAATGTAAAATATTGACCGAAGCCAATCATCTCGAGACCCTATAAATAGCGATCCCAGGTGAGACCTTTTGAGCTCTCTGAGACCCCAGTGGGCTGTGTGACCCAGTATCTCCCCCTGAGCTGGGACGCCTCTCTGGGTAGATTTCATGGGGACTTAAAGGCTTGATTTTGTGAGGTTCGCTGACCATCTGTTGAATGCTGGCACATAAAAGCGAGTAATTAATGAAACTCATGAAAGGGAAATTTTAATCATAGGTTAACCTCTGTGTGTGTGTGTGTGTGTGTATGTAGGTAAAATTTGATTCAGAACTGTTTTATCTGTGTGTGTGCATTTGTGGTTTTGGTTCAGAACTATTTGTCTCTGTGTGGTTTGGTTCAAAACCATTTTGTGTGTCTGTGTGGTTCAGAACTGTTTTATCTGTCTCTGTGTGTGTGATTTGATTTAACCTCTGTCTGTGTGCAACACTTCTGTCAGTTTCGGGTGATCCTTGCCATTTTCTAATCTTTAACTAAGTCGCAAATTTAATTGTAACAAATTCCATCCAGTCACTCTGTTAAATTGGCTGATGATTAAGTACTGTTAAAATTATACAGCCTAATCTTGTGATCTATCTCAAAAATGTTAATAAATCCTAAATTGCTGCTAAACCAAAGCCATGTAACAAAATCTCATTCGTGACACCTGGGAGTGACTTTCCCGGCATTGCAGCGCTGAGCAGGAAGAGATAAGGAAGGAAAGGGAAAGCTTGGAAAAAAGTATGCCACGCAAAGATGTCTGAATAAAATGGCTCCTCAGCGTGACTTTCCCACCCATTTCCATGTTGTGTCTGCCTTCTGGCGTTATCTGACAAAACATCCTAGAATAATGCACAATCATGGCGGAAGTGCTGGGTCAAGGACCATCTTGAAAATGATATGGTTCATGGACTTTGAGCTTTCTTTTATAAGAGCAGTTAAAATATTAATCAAAGGATTGATGATTTGGTTATGAATTGTTTGCACCTTGGTCTGGGCCAATTGATAACTTTTTTGGTGCTGGGGCTTGTCAGCACAATGAGATTCAGAGAGTCCTATGAGCTTGCGGCTGGCTGTTTTCCTTCATAGACTGCTGGTGCTGAATATGCTTTTTATGTTAATGTGGATCTGAAGAGATGGCCTATTTTTCCTCCAATGAGCTAATGTTAGAGTAGGTTCGTACAATATTTTAGGGCTCAAGAAGCATACCCTGCAAAGAGGTTATGCAGCCCCGTGAAACCCACCCTAGAGCACGCACACAGAAAACAGCGGAAGCAGGAAACACTTTGCAACATCTCTGTTGCTTGTGTTTCCTAGCTGGAGAAAATCAGGTACGCCACCCTTACCTAAGGCTCAGCAATAATGTTATAAAATCCCTTTCCCTTGAACGCTATGTGCAGATTGTCCCTCTTCCACGGTAAGGAGCCTGCCTCACATCTGGATTTAGTATCTGTCAGCTACGGTAGATCTTTTTACCATTGCACTGACTCTGTAACTTCCCAGGTTTAACCTCCTAAGATTGACTAATATTTCTGCTCCCAGAAATGGCCTCTGTTGGTTTGTTTGAGAACTCTGTGTAGGCATGTTTGCAAATTCAAAGGTAAGGACCTGATTTTGAACGCTGTGTAACCATTTCCTAGCTTCAAACCTTTGAAGCAAGGACAGTATTTCCGTGTATTTGCACAAGAGGACCAGCGAGGCCCTAAGCACACTGAAGGGCACTGCTGACAGAAGAGTATTACAGAGTCACGGTAGCTTTGGAAGTTATTCTCCAAGCACAACAGTGTGGTGCTGCTGTTCACAGCAACCCTGTTCTTAGTTTGTCAGGATGGAAAGATAGGCTTTATTTTTTCCCAGGAATGGGACCCCAGAGTTCACACATTCAGGACGAAGAGGACTCTTCCTTGTAGTGCTAAATGCTGATCGAGTGAAACGCCTGAGCACAAGCTTAACTTCACCAGTGTGATGTGACCCGTCGTAACAAGAGATGGCTTTAAACCTGTGGTTACATCCCACAGACGGAGCAAGGCCCGAGCGTGCCCTTGTCATCCTGTCTGCTCAGAGGCTGTCCTGCCGCTGTGCCCGCACCAGGCGGCCTCCCTCGGGCGGCAGATGGCACGCCTTTTCTTCAAGGCTCGCTGCGATATGATCACCTTGCATTTACATAAAATTATTTCCACCAGGAGGCATCGCGGTTACTGCCTGCCTTGGGTCGCTGCCTCACGTTGTCCCGCTGCCAGCACACAGAAACAACCCCCCCCCCCCCCCCCCCCCCACCTCCCAGGGGCATAAAATCACGTTCCTATCTCCGTGGCTAGCACCACGGCAAGTTTTAGCGAAAACCAGTAACTCCGGGATGATTTCCACACCCAGCGGAAAGGGCATCGGGAATTTGTTGAAGCTTTTCCACACGCATCCCACGCACGCACAGGCCTCGACGCCTGACAGACCCGGCTCTAACTGCAGCTCCGCCCGCCCGCCTCTCCGCGCCTGCCCGTCCCCAGCGTCCCGATTGGCTGTCTGCGGAACGGCCGCTCGGCCAATGAGCAACGTCTTTATTGGCGCGCGGGGCTCCGCGGGGCTCGGAGGAGGTTTGCCGTCTCCGGGGAGCCGCCGCTCGCCTGAGGGAGCCGCTCCGGGACCCCCGCGGCGGTCGCTCCCCGCCGGCCGGGAACAGCGCCGGCATCCCGGGGGCGGCCCTGCGAGGTGAGTGTCCCGTCCGCCTCAGCCCGGTGGCAGGCGCCGGAGGGGCTGCCGGGGCTTTGGCCCTGCCCCCGGGCAGGGCGCCGGTGAGGGCTGCGAGAGCCCGGCCTGAGGCGGCGGGTCGTCGCCAGAGGGGAGCGTGGGCTTCCTCCCTCCCTCCCCCGCCTGCTCCCGGCCCTTTGTGCCACTCTCCGGGAAGAGCAGCCTGGCAAGCAGCGTGGGAGGCGTCCCCGCTCCTCTTTGCGGAAAGTGACCGTATTTCGGTAAAAACGGCTTTTGCTAAAATGCGGTCGGTGGCGATCTTTGCAATGTTAAAAACAAAAAACCAAAACAACCCAAAAATCAAGTGGGTTTTTTTTAAACGAACGTGTATTTGCAGTGTACGGATCCCAAGTGTAGCAACAACAACAAAAACCAGGAAAGCCCAAGTCACTCCCTTTGTTTCTTATTCTGAAGTTGAGAATCACACAAGCAGTGGGAGCCGGAGATGACGTTTGAGATTTTTACTTAAGTTTTAAACTACTGAGGTAAAAGAGAAAAGATTTTGAAGGCAAAAGGCTTTAAAGAGGTATTGTTGCCTTTTGAGGATGTGCTCCCCTGTCATAGCCACAGATTTACAGCTGAGACACTCTTGTAACTGAAACAATTCAAACCGATTTGTAATACTTTTTATTAAAGACTAATTCTTTTTTTCCCTGCCTAATTGATGCAGCTATGTTGCTCTGAAAGTGCTTGTAGTGACATACTTAATTCCTAGATGTTATGACACTTGTAACTCAGTCCACGGTTAGGTTTATAGCCATGTACAGTGCCTGGTTAAAAAAAAGAAACAACCCCCCCACCTGCCTGACACACCAGTATAAAAGCTGTGCAGAGGCAATATCCTTGTCCTGTTTTTTCAGAAGCGTTACATTGTTCTGTTCGGTTATGCTCTCTCAACTTGTGAACACCAGAGAGGAGAGGTGCTAAATATTTGTTACAAACTTTCTGTAAAAATAAAATGTAGAGTTAAAATTGTTTCCCCACCTTTTCTGTAGTTGCAGTTTCACTGGCAGTCTAACCATGGAAGTAAACTCTTGACTGTAGTCTCTCTCCTGTTGACTTCCTCTGCCGTCTTGAGCAAGATTATGTGGATTCAGCAAAAGACTTGAGCATATCTCTGAATATAGGCATATTTGTAAGTGAACTTAAAAACACTTGATTTACATATGTAATTGGTTTGGGATCATACAGTCTTATTTATTTAGATGTCATAAGCATCTGCGCTTTCTGTTAAAACCTGCAGTGTTCAATATTTCTGAAAGATAACCCTTACTCTCTGTGCGTATATTTTATCCATATGCAAAGTAGACAAGGAATCCTTGTCTTGAAAGAGAGTTGAGGTTTTATTAATGTTTATTTAGTGATTTAAAGAGAAAAATGCTTTATTGCTGTGCAGTTGTCAGTCTGATTTAGCTGCAAGCAAGAAAAGTAAGTGGTGCATGGGCAAGCAAAATATCATTGCTGAATGAATGAAATTCCTGTCAAAGCATTATTTTCTCTACATGCAGAACTAATCACGATGATGTATAAGTCAATTCAGCTTATAGTTCAAAACTCCCACTGCTTCCTGCTGTGGTTAATTCTGGACTTATTCTTCTATTAATGTGGTCTCCAATATTAAAGACACTTTTTAGCCTGTCTTGCATGTGTCATCTTTTTGTTTGAATTGATGGGGAGGTTTTATCACGTAGCAGTGAAGTTTTTCTAAAACAGCAGCACAGAACTCTTTCATATTTTTTGCCTTTACTAATATAATGTTTCAGGCAGTTAATAGAATATAAATTCTGGGTTTAGTTATGAGGAGAAATGACTTGCAGATTATAAATGTATATTTTTGCCTTCAAACTTTTCATCAGTGGTAAAAAGACTGGAAATATTAGTATCCTTCCTTCAGAATGAAGAAATACTAGTTAGTAAAAGTTGAGGTTCTTTTGTTTGCATAAATTTAATAGATCTAAGTGCATATGCAGTAGCTATAACTTGCTTTTGCATTAGAAGTAGTCTGTAGAAGTTGGTCAGCATAGTTGGAAAAGACAACTCTGTTATAAACACTAGTTCTGTTCTAGCAGGGATAGCAGTAATGAAAACATTTTTAATCAGAGGAGTTTCCAGGTGCAGACAATATTTTGAGCAATGGGTTGACTAGCCACTCTGGCCTGCTGCAAGGTCAATCTGACACAGATAACCTTCATTTTTTTCCTTTTTCTGTTCTGTAAATATCCATTAAGTGCTGTGGTTTCTAGACATGAGAGAGCATTCTGGTTTGTGCTATAGTTAAAAGGTGCGGAAAACTTCCCTTTTTTTTTTTTTTTTTTTTTTTTTTTTAAAGGAACTGAAGATAAACTCATAAGCTATAATGATTCATGCTCATAAAATGTCAGAATATTCAAGAAGCTTTTTTGGTTTTAGCTTTTGTCATTAAAGGGATTCATGTTGTAATGTTGTTAATATAATGTACGTTCATAAAATATTATACAGCAACTGAATAACCTTATAGCTGTAATTACATTGCCAATACTTACATTCCCCCTCTCACTGCCAGGACTAGAGTCTTGAAAGCCATCCTGAAGTAATGGATGTGCTTAACTTCATATTTTATTCTCTGTTTCTAGTTAAAATTCAGTTCAATGTTATTGTTCCTATGTGGTAGGGCAATTTATCTGTTGGCATGGGGTGGTGGTGACATAGGACAGTTAATTGTTATTGATTAAATTATTCCCAGCCTGTCTTTTACTTCTGAAAGCTTTCTTTATGGACAGAATAAATATTCTAAACCTGTTTGCTTTCCAGACATGTTTGTGTTAGGCCCTTCCTCCTAGTCCTGGAGAAAGACAGTGTGAATAGCTGTGAACATGGTAAGGGCTTATTGAGATGGTTTTAGAGATGTTTTGGTAGAAATAAAATAGAAAAATTTCTCTTTCCCTCCAACTAAGAATAAATTAGCATAATGAGAACTTTATTTGTGGAGTGATTGTAGTTATTGATAAATGTAAGAATTTGAAAAAATTCACTGTAATGCACACGTCTGTTCTAGGGAAGCTGTTGCTTGCAAGACACTTGAAATTTTGTTTTTTTCATCTGATTTTGGGGGGGGAATTGTTTTGATATTTTATTGTTTGCAATTAGTGATGACTAAATTCATTACAGTTCTTGTAACTTTATGTAGAGATCTCTCAGTATTGTCCATTTACCAAATAAAGTTAAAATTAAAAAAAAAAAAAAAGAGAAAAATCCAGTTTGCAAAGGAAACTGTGACACATGTAGATGTAACATTTATTGTCCCACCTTGACTGTCATTCTAGATTCGAATCGCAGCACTGAATGCGAGCTCCACGATTGAGGATGACTACGAAGGTACCTTCAAAAGTCATAAGACACAGACAAAGGAAGCTCAAGTAAGTAAACCCGCAGTTTTCTTAATGAAGTTTTGTCTTGATGGGAGTTTTGTCCTGTCATTGCAGGGATCGTTCAACCATAATTCTTTGTTTTTAAGAAAGTTGTGTTACTATCTTACCTCTTGAACCCTCCTTTAGCAAGCTAAAACTTCACTCAAATGAGTTATATTAGGTCGGTAAGGCTAATGCTCTGCTATACAGTCTAGATGTGGACTGCTATATAGCAGAAAGTATTGAAAGTGTGAAACCACTGATACTTATAATAAATATATTGTAATAAGTATATTTAATAAAGTTGCCCTACAAAATAGGTTCTAATTTTTTAAACCACAGGAAGCAGAAGCTTTTGCTTTGTACCACAAAGCTTTGGACCTTCAGAAACATGACCGATTTGAAGAGTCTGCTAAAGCTTATCATGAGCTGCTTGAGATTCGTCTTCTGCGAGAGGTCAGTGACCTTTAGAGAATGAAACTCTAGAAACTATTTTTATTTTATTTTGTATTACTTAATTTCTTATTGGCTCATTAGAAATGCCAGTGTTATCAACTGGCAAGTTGTTTGCTGTTCTTCTTACTTGTCTAATTCCTAATGCCCCTGTTGCATTTATTTTATCATTTCTAGGCAGTTCTTTCTGGTGATGAGAAAGAAGGGCTGAAACATCCAGGCTTGATGTTAAAATATTCCACCTATAAAAACTTAGCACAACTGGCAGCACAACGGGATGACTTAGAGACAGCCATGGAGTTTTACTTGGAGGTACAGTACAGCTGAAATAAAACACTGGGACCTCAGTGTTTGCAAAAACTTGCCAAAATACAGATATACACCTTTCAGCATATATCATTTGAATGTGTACTTTCTGACATTATATGTGATATAACTGGTCCACCATTCAGTCCCCAAATCAGTGGTGACCCTGCTGAAAATTAAAGCAGTGCCAATCCCTACAGACAAGTGGCTGTGTGTGTCTGAAATGTGAATAACGTTGTTTGTTATGCTTTCTAGGCTGTAATGCTAGACTCTACTGATGTCAACCTATGGTATAAAATTGGTCGTGTGGCGATAAAACTAATCCGCCTACCTTTGGCTCGTCATGCTTTTGAAGAAGGTCTCAGGTGTAATCCTGATCACTGGCCTTGTTTAGATAACCTTATCACAATCTTATACACACTCAGTGACTACACAAGTAAGTACAGTACACCAAAAAAAAATGTCAAGATATGTGTAATTTTATGTATCAGTAAAAAATTGTAACAATGCAATCATATAGGAGAAAGTGTATCTTGCGTAAGCAGTACATCAGGGTATGACAGAGACTTTTACTTCATGATAGAGATTTTTTTATTTCATGATAAAGTAGAATGGTTTGTATCAATTCTGGTTACCCTAAAAAATGCCTGTGGTCTCTTAGACCAGAGCTTCTGCAAGAAGTTTCCCTGTAGACTGTTCTCTTGGCTTTCAGTGTATGTTAATTTTGTCTTTCTAGTCATTACCAGCCACATAGTTCCAGGATTTGGGTATAAAACTACAGTCTAGTTCATAGTAGTATGATTAGTTGTAGTTACAGCAGTTGATACAACTGACCCTAAGAATTTACATTTGAGTAGTATCCAGTGGATGAACTGATTCAAAGGAAGTTTAGGAGAGAAGTTGCAAGGTGGCAGAAATGTTCAATCTGATCCTTTAGGTTTGTCCTACTGGAATGATCCTAATTCTCTTCACGTAATTACCCACGTGAGCAAAAACCTGGTGGAATACATTGCTCGTTACACTAATGGAATCTGCAGTTAAGACATTTGGTAACATGAAAATGGTATATGATTGTGATTCTGCTTTATGATTCTAATTTCTTTTGTGCAGGAATGGAGTCTTGAAAGTAAATAAAAGATGTACTGCAAACGTTGTTTAAACAAAATTAGTGATATTCTTTTTCTGGATATAGTACTTGGGAAGACATAATAGGTTATTTTAACTGTATGCGTGTAATTATTTGACATGTTACAAAGCTATTGCTCTAATTTATGTAAATGTCATATTTAGTTGGAATTTGTTGTATATGAAGCCCAGAAGTGGGAGCTTTTGAATGAACCAAAACGGCGATTGACCATTCAATTTCTATTTCTCTGTCAGCATGTTTGTACTTTATCTGCAAAGCTCTGGAAAAAGACTGTCTATATAGCAAAGGATTGGTTCTGAAGGAGAAGATCTTTGAGGAACAGCCCTGCCTCCGGAAAGATTCCTTAAGGATGTTTCTCAAATGGTGAATGTCATCTTATAGTATATACTGCATTTGGAGTGTAAATTTGGGGGTTTGGGTAGTTCAGAAAAGCTGGTGAGATACAATGCTTTAAGCTATATCAATATCTCGCTGACCTGCCTTCTAAATAATAAATCAGTGTGAAGTATTGGTGCTGCTGACAGAATATTCTTCAGTAATTACTTTTGGAGGGAGGTAGAAAGAGGCAAAAAATCCATTGGGTGCTGCTCACGTATTTTCATACCAAGATCTCTTATAATCATCTTCCTTTGTTTTATTTTACTTATTTGCAGCTGATATCTGCAGCATTCATTTTAGTTTTCCTAATTAAAAACCCAAAACAAACAAACAAAAAATCCAACCGCAAAACCCACACGTTACTGCTTTTCCAAGCAGTTACACATTTGGGACTTGATACAATTTTCTCATATCAGTATGTTTCAGTAAGTCTTACTGATTTTTATTGACAAATGAGTACAGTCAGAAGACACTGTATGTTTCATTAGTACCCAAGATGCAGAAATTCTTAGTTTATTAAGCTTTCAGACCACTGTAACTCTGAAAATATTTTGCAATATTATGCTTGAGATTTTAGTCCTTTATTATTACTTTTTTTTTATTGCAGGATGTAAAACTTTTAGTAAAAGCTTGGTGTCAGGTAGCTCTGCAAAGTAGACTGTCTCTTTCTGTGTGAATTTTGTAGTATGAGTGGGTAGGAGGAAAGGGAGAAAAGAAGGTAGAGGCCTGTAAAATTCACAGGATCTGTCTTAAGTTAACAGACCATTCAGCATCAGAGCTGCTTCTTATACTGTAATATGTTGCTGTGATGATTAGCAGAATTCAAGAAAGTTAAGTTTTTAGTTTAATTATAGTTCAGTCTCACTGAATAGTAGTTGCTGCATGTGCAGATAACATCAGTACCCTATATAAGTTGTATGTAGTAAATGGAAGTGGAATGTGCATCTTGGCATACATCCTTAAGTTATGCAATAAATCAGTCAAAAACATGTTTAACATTTTTGACTACTATACTCTTAACATCTAAAATGTGAAAGTACAGAGTATTTAGAAGATATTAGAAGAGAAAGGATAACTTAAATTTTAAGGCTCTAGGATTCTAAGTATAGCAGTAGACCTCTAACAGAAAGTCCTGTTTAGTTATTAAGCTGTCTTAGGTCTGGCTCTTAAAATAAGTTACATGCTGAATTAAGCCAGGGCTCTTAACCACTTGTTTTTTGTTTCTGGATTGTGATATCTCTGAAAAAGTGAATTATTTTTCACTTTAAAAAATTCCTTCCAAGATTCAGACTATACAAATCTGTGATGACATGAATTCCTCAAAATAGCACTTTGGAATGAAAGGGATTTCTCAGCCATACCATTTTTTTTCTGAACCAAAAACTTCTGTCCCAGAAAGAAAACAAAACTTCCTGCTTTCCTTTCATTTCTAAGTGTTTGGAAAACAGAACAGGACAATCTCCCTTTATCTTTTAATTTTTAAGGCAGAACAACGATTTCGAATGGTGAACGCTTCTATATGCATGCTGTAAAGTTTGTAAAATAATGTTATTTGAGTGCTTGTTTTAACACTGCTTATTTTTGTTACCTTATAGGAAGATATCAAATGAATCTCCCCAGGCTTTAAAAAAACCAAAACAACAAAAAACCAACCAACCAACAAAAACTTTAACTTGTCTTCATTTCTTATTATTTCGTAGTGACATGTCTATCCATAATGTAAATGTGAGTGCAGCTGAAACAGGAAGAATCATAGATGAAGCACTGGAGCTACGTAAGAAAAGACAAGCTTTGCTAGTGCGTGACAGAGAACCAGACCTTAGGCTCGTCCAGCCAATTCCCTTTTTCACGTATGTCTTTATATTTTCTCTTTTTAAAAGGTTTCTCTGAAGCCACTTATGCTGACAACTGTGTTGCACTTCAAATTTCTTCAGAAGACTTTTTTTTTTTTCTTGTAGAAATAAGCAAACAAACCAACCAACCCCCCAGTGTTTTCATATTTTGTGAGTTTATAGGTTGGTTTGGTGTGCTTACGATTTTAGCATAAACCCCATATCTATCAGTTTTCAACCTTTGAATTAAAACCAGTGATGGGAAAAAAAATCTTAACTAAGAATGATTTGGCAGCCATTCTAACTGTATTACTGGATTTTTCATATATGACTAGTTTGCATATGAACTTCAAAGTTCAAAGTAAGTTTAGCTTTTTAAAAATTGTTTTTACTATTGGGATAATAGCAACTCAGAAACAAATTAAAGTTCTTTATTTGCAGAAAGAAATAAGGATACTAATATGTTGTTATATATGTCTTTATTAAGGCATAAAGGATTGGGGTTTGGTTTGGTGTTTTTATTGCACATATTCTTCTGGAATATTAATGGACTCTGCAGGTAGATCCTGTTGTAGAGAAGTTGCTTCTACTTGTGGATAAAGGTGAGATCTGTTGTTGATTGAATGGTTCCTTTGACACTACTTTTTTTTAGGATTCAGTATAGAGTAATTTCCTCAGCAACTACTGCATAGACTTTTTTTTATTAGAGACTTTTTTTGAGATTAGGCACATTATTGACTCCCATTTCCTTCCTACTGCAGCCAACTCACCAGTTTCCTCTGAAAACTTTAGCCTGCTGCCACAGTTTGTTCTTGTTTTTCTAAGTGGTGTATTCTGAAGAAAAGTAGCTAAGGACCTCTGTTCCAGGCCTGAAATTGTCAATGGTCCACAGGAAATACAGAAAATTACTCTCCAGCTTTTCTAGTTGTGGGGCAGATTTTGACACTTAAAGGTGTATTCCTCTCCCACTGAAAAGCTGTTCTTATCACCTCTCAGCTATAGGAGAAAAACAATGTTGAATGCTGTTAGGTTTGTAAATATAATTTAGAAAATAATGTGGCGAGAATTGATGGAGTTGTGATGCCATTGTGTTTCCACGTGCAGGTGGAAGTGTTTAGGAGAAGCTTTACTTGCCATGTATCACCACCTCACCACATGTGATCCTCCTCGACCCAGTCTGGGAAAGAGAATTGATCTCTCGGAATACCGAGACCCAGTTCAACATTTGATTCTTTCTCCTACCTCTACTCCTGTCAGTGTTATTCAGCCAACTCCTGTCAGCACTAATCCGGTGGTGACAATGCCAGATCCTGTATTGCCTTACACTCCAACACCACCCAACTTTCCAAGTCACAGTCAGAATTCATTGGAACCAGGAGCTACTGTAGGTGAGCAAGGTACTTCAGTCTAAGATTCAAGATATCTTTCCTACTTATCTGGGTATTAAAAACACTGCAGAATTCATTGGGAAATGCTGTCTTTAAACTGCATGTTGGTGGATTCAGAACCTTTTTGGCATATGTATAACATCTCGTGGAAAATGTGAAGTTGAGCTCTATAAAATTAAGTTCTGTTAACCCTTCACATTAAAAAAGGAAGGCCACCTAAACTGCCTGAAAATCATTGATTCCTGATTAAGACATAGGACCAGTGTTCAGGACAATGGACTTACTTTCCTATCTAATGGAATTGAGAGAGTTTGATTTGTTGTTCTTGTTACTCCAGTGCAGGAGTATCTAACCTCTTCTGGTTTTGTGCTATTGACTCATGCTTCAGTTTTTCAGTCTTTAAGATTAGAAGAATCATGACTCCATTCCAGCAGTGATGCATATCAAGCTTTTAATGTTGTGAAGAGTCTTGAGCTCCTTAGAATGAATGAGCTGTTATAGAAAAAGATGACTGGATTATTCTCTGCTCATGTGTTACTTTAAGAACCTGAGAGAAGTAAGCTGTCAGCTCTATTTATCTGAAATCTGTAGCAAGAGGTTTGACTATTTTATACTGTAGCTGTATAAGTATTTACATATCTAAAACTATCAAGGAGTTTCCAGTATTTTGTTGATATTCATGGGAATTTACAGGTGTTTGTGAAGCTAAAGGTAGACTGCTCTGATTCCCATTTCAGAAACTTCTTGAAGGCTAAACTAATGAATTCTAATGAATAATGAAATGCAGAATTTTCAGTAAGTCTGCTTCTTGCCTCAGACCAGCATTTTTCTGCAAAATGAGATAGCCAGTTTATCTTAAAGTGAATTTTTTTATTATTTTTAAATTTGTTTGCACTGTCTTAGAAGGAAACCAATGAATCTCAAGTGCTGCTGTAGAATAAAGTGTTAGCCACAAATAATTTTTTTTTTTAATAAAAAAATAATCAATTTCTTGTTTGGCAATTTAACCTGTCACTATTTTTTTAAATTCTGTTTCTAGGTGACATATCTGCAGGTGATAAATCTAAGAAAGGTGTGAAGCGAAGGAGAATTACAGAAGATAGTGGTGAAACAGCAAAAAGGAGATCTGCTAGAGTCCGGAACACCAAGTGTAAAAAAGAGGAGAAGGTTGACTTTCAAGAGCTGTTGGTGAAATTCCTTCCTTCCAGGTACTGTACAGCAGTAACTTTCATTATGAGAGTTTCAAGAGCTAAGTAGAGGAAGCTCTTTGGGGTTTTGTTTGATTGATATGCCCCAACCTTAAAGCCACTAAACCCATGTTATTCTTTGAAGCCCATGTGATGTGTTGTCTTCTCATAAATTTAATAAAATTGTTTTTAGTGAAAATTACTAAAAACTAATTGAAAAATAAGAAAGCTTTTATTAACATGAAACTGAATTAGAGGACAATGCAGATGTCAAAATGGATAAGGTAAACAAAGAAGGTAATTTTGGCTTGGACAAAATACAGGGACTGGATGTAAATCTCTGAATTTGCTTCAGTTAATGTACTTTCACTGTTAAAATATGCACAACATGCCATGTTCAGGTTTCACTTACTACTGAAAGAAAGAATGAGGATTTTGTTGATATTGTGGGTTTTGCCCCTGCCTTTCACACAGATTAAGGAAATTAGATCCAGAGGAGGAGGAGGATCCTTTCAATAACTATGAGGTGCAGTCAGAGATCAAAGAGGAGAATTTCCAGCATGTTGGACCACATAGAATGTCATTTGATTCTACAACATTTATGGAATCTGGTAAGGATTTCATTATAACCCTCACTCTTTCTCTGTTGTTTCTTCCATATTGCATGCTTTATTTTCTGTGGTTTCCTATCATATCTAGAAGATACTGAAGTATATGCTATTTTAAAAAGTATAATTTTATGGCATAGAAATGTCTTGGTAACAGGTTTGTGTTTTGGTTTTTTTTGTTTGTTTTTTTTTTTTTAAGTCTTGGGGGCTGCTTAATTACTGTGTGCAAGAGCTCAATTGCGTGGAGCTTCCCATTTAAATAGACAGGAACACATTAACGTAATTCTGCATGTACGCAGCACAGGAGAACTGCGGCAAGATTAGTGCATAAAACACTGTTGAGACTTAATTGTTTCAAGTTATGGTCTGCCTTGACCTTAAACACGTATGGCTTTGTGTCTATCTGCTTTTTTCTAGAAAAGCAGGATGTTCATGAATTCCTGCTGGATAACCTGAACAATGGTGGCATCTTGGAGCTGATGATGAGATATCTAAAAGTCATCAGCCAAAAGTTCCTAGTGAAGTGGCCTCCTGGCTTGTGTGAGGTGGTCCTTAGTATCTATAATAGCTGGAGAAAGCATAGTAGTAGTCTTCCCAATCCATTACTGAGGGACTCAAGTAATCAGCATATCAAGGTAATGAAACACTTTTCCTTATGCTTCTGTTTGCTGCTGTGTTGCTCTCTGTGCACCAAGAGTACCTAATTGAAATCCAACAATAAGACCCAGATTTCGCTTAGCTGTCTCTGGGGAGCTGCTTGTCCTAGCTGTAGCATCTTTCAGAAACTGGTATACTGCAGCTTGCCTAACTGTTTGTTCCTGAGCTCCTGAACATATCTGGGTGATGCTACATGCAAGTATACCCTATA
This sequence comes from Aquila chrysaetos chrysaetos, assembly GCF_900496995.4. Taxonomy (NCBI): domain Eukaryota; kingdom Metazoa; phylum Chordata; class Aves; order Accipitriformes; family Accipitridae; genus Aquila; species Aquila chrysaetos. The sequence continues at coordinate 39,509,801 of NC_044012.1, forward strand.
CATAATATCTGTGTGTATATATATGTACACATGCATATAGATGTAATATAAATACTATAGACGTAAATATATTTTACTCCTTTACTCTGTTGTTGCTCTTTCTTTTTCTTCCCTCCCTTGGCTTCTGATATGACACAAAGTTTTGTTTTGTCGTCAGGTGAGTAGAGATGCTGCTTTGTTCACACTGGCTGATTGAGTGTCAGCATTTCTGCTCTAAATAGAGTAAATACAGTTTAATTTTAAAATAACCTGCAATTTACAGTAAAAAAAAAACCCAAACAAACCAAAACCAATTCCACCCCCCCCAGCATCACCGTTTTATTACCTTTATAAATCTGTAGATTTCACAATACAAATGGAAAAAATGGTAAGTTTGTTAAATTAGTGTTAAACTGGCTTAGTGACACAAGATGATACTTCTTGAATTAAAAACCAGTACTGATACTTCTTGTCCACTGAGCCTGCCTATGTTATCTTTTCAATGTTAGCAACGTGTATTCATTTAGAAAGTTATTTGCCTTTGGTATGACTGCAGTTTGAAATATTTTTTTTCAGCTCAACTGTGTTTCTACTTTTTTGCAAATGAAAAATGAATTCTGAAAACTATGTTCCATTGACTTAGCAATACTTTGTTTTGTAAACTATGTAGCAGCTGTTAAATTTTTTTATACATCCTGTGGCTTTTGTATTTCTGTATATTTTTCATACCTACATACCCTTTTTTAAACAAATGTAAATATATTCATAAATGTATTCCCTTGGTTCTCATTATGACTGCGTAACTGCTTGCTTGTATGTAAAATTTAAAAAGTCAAGACTTTGTAGCTATACTATTAAACAGCACTGTCCTCATGCTTGTCTATTCTTTTTCATCCTTGAATTTATTTTAAACTTGATCTGCAAGCTATCCTGAGTGTAATAAATACAGGTTTTTAAGATTGTAAAAGGCTATTCTGGTAATGTGTATGGACTTTTGAAGCTTTTCACAAGCACCTGTTTTTTACAGCTGGAGCTGTAGCCCTTATTTGTATCAATTTAATCAGGAAGTAGTATATTCTTCACTGCACAAAACTACCTGGCAGAGATCCATGGTGTTGTGATTTTTAATATATTCCTGAACTTTATCCAGCAAGCATTAATAAGCTGGTAAGACTAGAGTACATACTTGGTCTCACGGAGTTAAATACTGAAAAAATTATAGGATATAGACTTTTTATTTCTCAAGTATCAGTACTTCTACTATATTCTGGAAACATGCTTTTAGCATGATTTAGCAATTTAATATAGTTTTCTTTCAGCTGGATACAAAATTAAGGATGTCACTTTTTTCTAACATCAGGCAATGCTGTTCTGACTACCTTCTTTTATAAGCTGAGATTTTTTTTTTTATGCTTCTTCTAAGTATTGTTTTATTTTTTACGTGTTGATTTGTAAATGCTATTATACACCTTAAGACAGAGGAAGAATTAGTTATAGCTTGGGAATAGAAATCCCAAGAGGACAAGTTGAAGGTTTTCTTTGAAGTACATTGCAAATTTAGTGGTAGTTTTTTTTTTATTCTTCTTTTAATGTGTTTCTTCCTGTATACTCTTTTTTGCTATCTCCATACTTTTTCTGAAGGATATGATGTTGATGAGCCTTTCTTGCATGGAACTACAATTAGATCAGTGGCTACTGACAAAAGGGAAGAGTTCTACAGGTGAGAACTGGGTGTTACTTTCTTCAGACTCTAAAAACACTCAAGGTATATGAAGAAATGTTTCCAGGAATTCATTGGATTTTGAAGCTATTTTTTTCTTAAGGAATATCTTTCAGATCTGTATTCTATTGGCCTATCAGTTGTTTGCCTTAAAGTAGATCAGTACTTTTGAAATACTATTATGTGGGGCTCTTTTCATGGGGTGCTAGCAACTTTATGATAAAATGTAATTAATTGATTTGCAGTTTCTCCACGAAATTGCCCTGCTGCCTCTGTGAATGGAAAGTTTGGTCCTGACTTCCCAGGAACTCATTTCTTGGGAGACCTGTTGCAACTGTCATTTGCATCCTCACAGCGAGATTTATTTGATGAAGGCTGGATGGAGTTTGTCACTCGGGTGTATTGGCTGAAAGCTCGCTTTCTAGCACTGCAGGTTTGTTTTGATTTAATAAATAAAAATTTTCCCAAATTAAAATCAATGTTGTTCAGAGACGCTACAGCTGATTTAGGAATCTCAACTCATTTAAGCATGCAGATAAAATCAACTCAAAACATAGTGATTTCATTTTACTTTTTAATATAATTAACTATCCCTAAGGGTATAGGTGGAAATGAAGTAGGAGGTCTCACATGCTAAGCTAATATTCAGATATATTTAATATGTAAGTCTTGGTTTATATTAGCTCATGTTTAGCTTAAAAAAGCAAATTTGAACTGAAGTTGTTTGGAGTAGTATTGTGTAACTGCAGAACATGGAATTTTTGGGACCCACACTAGTGGATACTACCAAAGTCCCAGACAGTCCAAAATGCAGCTTTCAACTGAAGCAGACTGTATGTTTAATTACTCTCCCCTCTGCTTTTTCAAGGTAGCATGATTCTTCTTTTGGAGACATTTAACTTAATATGCAGATTTTGAAGCAGAGGGTTTTAAACCTATCTCTAAGGGAATAATCTGAAAGAAATGTTATTGGATCCCAGACCTTTTTTTCTCTCCAAGTGTTGCTTCCTCAGGACATCAGGGTTTGTTTATGCATCAATCATGTTTAAGTCAATTGTTGACTAATCATGTGAGTCAGTTTTGTAATTGTGAACTAACCAGTTCCTTCCATTTTTATTTTTTATTTCTAAGGATTCCTTTCTGATAAACTTACTTGAGGGGAAAAATGAGAGTTCCTATATGGCTACTGCCATTTTTTCTTTAGATACACAGAGTAACATTTTGCCTATGCAGCTTGCATTCCTCTCCTGACCATTCAGCTTCAGTATCTACTCCAGTTGGACAGAGCGAGTAGAATGCATTCACTTTGCAGAATATAAGAAAGTTTCTTGACTCAGTGTTTTTATTTGCACAAATGGAAGAGTTATTTCTACTGTTTTACTCTTCCATGTTTTTAAAGGAAAGGCATTTTAGCAATCCAAATTAATCTTTCAGATTTATGCAAGCTGAATTCTATTTCTCTGATTTGTTTTACCTGTTATTAAAGTCACTGGTAAGATATACTGGGGTGTTTTGGGTTGTTTTTTTTTAAATTGAGATTATGAACTGGAATTGGTTTTTATTTGGGAGGATGTGCAGTAATCACACTAGCAGTGCTTGCACTGAATTTCAACATTTTCTACATGCTTTAGAAAGCCTTGTTGCAGACGGAACTGTAGGGTTTTTTGTTTGTTTTCCTCTGTACTGTTTCTGTAGGGAGACATGGAACAGGCACTTGAAAACTATGATATCTGCACTGAAATGCTACAGAGCTCCACTACAATGCAAGCTAAAGCTGGCAATGAATGCAGCATTGTAATACGGTTACCTAATCTACATGTTGATTCTGTTGTTTCTTTAGAAGAGGTAAGAATTAATTTGTAGGTGTATTCTTCCCACTCCATCCCTCCCAGTTTTCATAGTCATCTATGAATTAGCTCTTTTGTGATGGAAGTTTACCATACCTGTCCCTAGAATTTTTCTAAGAATGAAAGGACAGGTTCATAGTTTAATGACGATGTCAAGGCCATCATCTCCTTTTCAAAAAGACGCCTTTTGGATCTCTTGGTCCTGTACAACTTACTGCTTTTATGCAAAATAAAAATATTAGAGCAGCTGCATGTAGAATGGTAGATTATTAGATTACTGTTTCATTTTCTGTTCTTAAACAAATTTCAACTTTGCTTAAACGAGCTCTTTACTTCAGCAGTCTGTTTTCCACACAACAATTTCCATACACTTTTAAACAAAGGGATGTCCATCTTCTATTCTTTCTGTTGCTGTTTTGGGGGATGAACTCCAACACAGGAGATGTCATCTTCACTTTGAAGTCCATCTGATGGATGTATTCTTGCAGTACAGAAATGTGTGATTTTGGGATTTGAGGCAAAAAAGTTTAAAATCATTATAGTACTGAAGTCATATACTATATAATAATTAAAAATCTGTGTAATGGGTGAAGTGTTACGTAGTAGGTGTTTTCTTCCTGGTTTATATTCCTGGATGTAGCTGTAGAGTTCACATAGCTTTACAGCTAAACTGCTAGGAGAAATGTCAGTAGTCAAATGTATATGAAGACAAAATGAAAGTTGGATTGTACCACCTGTGATGTTTGCAGATTGAAAAGAACCTAAAATCTCTGGAGAGATGCCAGTCTTTGGAAGAGATCCAGCGACTGTATGAGGCAGGGGATTACAATGCAGTGGTGCATCTGCTTCGTCCAACATTATGCTTTAATGGTTATGGCAGGGCAAAACATCTGGAATTTGTAACATCCATACCAGAGAGACCAGCACAGCTGCTTCTCCTACAGGTTTGTTTTGTTTCTTAAAAAATCTTTTTTACTAATGGATTAGGACTTACTTCTGAAAACAGGATGAAAGGAATTCTAGAGTGAGTGTTAATGGTTAATGAGTCTTATTTACAAAGCAAAACATGGAACCTAATCTGTAAATGGTCTGAACAGCATAGTTTTATCGACATCATTAGCAATATGCCAGCTTTTGCTAACTGAGAACGAGGCTAAAGATACAAGATGTCTGAGGCCTACATGAAGTGGCCAGAAAAATTGTGAATTCAAATAAACTTGAATCATTTGCAGAGTTATCTTATGGGTGGATTCATGCTATCTGCATCTGCTGTGAATACTTCCTGCTTTTGCTGATGTTGACTATATGGCAATTTACAACCATTTTGCAACTTAAAAGTTACCTAGCATGTGAATGATTTTTATGATGTAGTGTATCTGTCCTGCGTGAATGAAAAACCATTGGTAGGTACATCCAGTATAATTGCTATAGATTTAGTCCATTTGACACTATGAAAATAAGTGTACAAATGAGCTCAGCTGTAGGAACAATTTGAGCCTATTAGGTTCTCTGGGGGAAAAAAAAGGTTGCACAAAAAAAGACTAATGCTCTTTTAACTGGATTGAACCAAATCCTACAGCCTCTATGCCATCTCATGACCGAAACTTGGCAAAGTAGAAAGAAGCAGGAGGATGTTGCTATAATGCTAGCCTTATAGTTGCTATTTTGTTATTTATGAAGTAATAAAATGGTAGCACAAGATCATAAAGATCCAAACCCTGTTTCTGTAGGGCCTCTATTCAACTACATATCATTAGAATTCTGGACCTACAGCTATCCCTTTCCTGAATAATTTTTTTTCTTGCATCTCTTACTAAAGCAGAAAGATTCAGTGATGATTTTTTTGAAATTTAGATCCTACTTGTATATTTGTCATCCGTGGTCCATGGACCTCCTATTGTCCTTTTTTAATGTCATATTTAAAGGTGTTCTGTTATCGTTTCATTGAAGTAACCACATTAACTGTATATATTGTGTTGCTTTGCTCTGCTGCGCGTTCATGGTTTAAAATAAACCCTTCATCCTTATAATAGATTTTTTTCATATTTACATTCCCTAGGACTCCCTGCTCAAACTGAAAGATTACAAGCAATGCTTTGAACGCTCAGAAGTTGCCTTGAATGAAGCAATTCAGCAGATGATTAATATGACAGCAGCCTCTGCTAAAGAAGAGTGGGTTGCTACAGTAACACAACTGCTTACAGGAATAGATACTTCATTATCATCAGTCAACAGCATCCTGAAAGATTCTTCTGTAACACCAAGCCTCATTCGATTAACAAACAACCTGATTCAGGTAACCTGTTCAGTTGTGCTAGGAAAGAGGTATTGTGTGCTACAGACCTTCAGACATGATACAGCTGCTGTCTTAATTGCCACCCACTCGCAGTGATGTTTTGGGTTAAATTTTTGTTGGGGGAAGGTCGGGGGAAGATTTTCATTTCAATATGTTAGAGATGCATTCAGCACACCTGTGCTAGAATGAGTAGCAGCAGGTACCGTCAAACACCAAGCTGCCTAAAATAATCAAAGAATGGTAGTAAGACAACCCAAGGAACAACACTATTTCCTTACGCTATTTGAAATGGTGATAATGGGAAGACTGATTGAGCTGGCTGGGTTCAGTTTGTAAGTTATGGCACTGATCTTGGCTGTATGTGCTTTGGTCTAGAAAACAAGATCTCATAAGCCTTATGAACATGGTAGAGTTGCTTGCAAGTGCTGGCCAAGCTAAGATTTTTTCCAGTAAAAACAGAGAGGGTGATGAGAAGAGGGCAAGGAAAAAAGTGATGTGTGAGACTGTTTCTAGCGTTATGAATACAGCTAATTTTAGCCTTTTAAAGAAGGTACCTTCAAAGCTTAAAACTACTGAATGAATATTTTTTCAGTCCAGGTAACAAATGGCAGACTCAGTTCTGTTAAGAAGCTAGTCTAGTCAATGTCAAAATTCAATGTGCTTGCAACTCTTAAATCTCCACTTACTTGAGTAAAAGCCAAGGACCTTCACTACTCACAAAATCATACTCTCATTGTGTAAAGTTGTGTGTGTCACTATGTTACAAATGTTATGGAATTCTGGAGAACAAGAGTATTCATTGTAATATCCTAAATGGTTTCTGTAGTAATAATAAATATGATTCTTTAGCTACATAAATACCAATAGAAAAACTGTTGTATGTGTGAAAGAATGTAAGAAAAGTGTAGGACTTCAGAAATTTCTGGCAGTGTGGCAATAAAATGGGCAGTTGTCTGTGAGAAATGCTAGGGCAACGGTTCTGTGACACAGTATTGTGTTGCTCTGAATGTATTCAGTTGGTCTTTCACACTTGTTGTAAGACCTGGTAAAGAATTCAGGAATTCTTTTAACTACGTTCCTCTTCCTTGCTGGGTTGTAGATAAATTGTACAGTAATGAGGCCTACTAACACTAAGAATTTATGCTGTGCATTTGCTTACTTTGAATTGTTTGTATATGGTATTAACAGAGAAATAACTAGTTGGTAAATGATGATGCAAGAGGAATGTCAGGGTAGGGGAAATGATCTTCTACCCTTCCCCATACCGGTTGATCTTATTTGTAGGACTTTACCATCACTCATTGTGAGAAGCTGAGACTCAACTTTAGATTGTTTCCTTAGGATAAACTGCATTACCAACTTTGGGTTGTTTGGAAAGGATTCACACCTGATGTTTATTTTGTATCACTTTGTGTGTATAATGTCTGTTTCTTCATTAGATCATAGACTGCAGCATGTCAGTCCAAGAAGAACCAAAAGAACCATACGTCTCCTCAGTGCTTCCATGGATTATCCTGCACAGGATCATCCAGCATGAGGAAGATGCTTTTCGATCCCTTTGCTCCCAGCAGCAGCAGCAGCAGAACCAGGGAGAAGAAGGTGGGTTAATTATTCACTTTTACATATTGGAGCTGAGCTCCTTACCATCTAGCTCTGGAATATAAATGAGAAAATACTTGTTTGTCGTCTTATCTTGCTGGCTCAAGGGAGTAGAGGGGTATGCAAAAATCACTTTCTTATCACAGAGGAAACTTCTTTTTGCCAGATGAAGCATTGGCTATGTCCTGGTTTCAGCTGGGATAGAGTTAATTGTCTTCCTAGTAGCTGGTACAGTGCTATGTTTTTGAGTTAGGTATGAGAAGAATGTTGATAACACTGACGTTTTCAGTCATTGCTAAGTAATGTTTAGTCTGAATTCAAGGATTTTTTCAGCTTCTGATGCCCAGCCAGCAAGAAAGCTGGAGGTGCACAAGAAGTTGGGATGGGACACAGCCAGGGCAGCTGACCCAAAGTAGCCAAAGGGGTATTCCATACCATGTGACGTCAAATCTAGTATATAAATTAGGGGGAGTGGGGTGGAGGGATTGCCGATCGGGGACTAACTGGGTGTCGATCGGCAGGTGGTGAGCAATTGCACTGTGCATCGTTTGTACGTTCTAATCCTTTTATTATTACTGTTGTCATTTTATTAGTGTTATCATTATCATTATTAGTTTCTTCTTTTCTGTTCTATTAAACCGTTCTTATCTCAACCCATGAGTTTTACTTCTTTTCCCGATTTTTCTCCCCCATCCCACTGGGTGTGGGGGGGGGTGAGTGAGTGGCTGCATGGGTCTTAGTTGCTGGCTGGGGTTAAACCACAACAGGCTAGTTGGATTTAACTCAGTTCTGTGCTACTTTAATATTTACCAACTTCTTTCTTCCAGTGAGTCCAGATACCCCTATGTTGCCTTCTTCACTCATGCTGCTGAACACTGCTCATGAGTATTTGGGAAGAAGATCCTGGTGTTGCAATTCAGATGGCGCTCTTCTCAAGTTCTATGTAAGTGTTAGCATTGTAGAATAATTTAGGTTGGAAGGGACCTCTGAAAGTCATCTGGCCAACCCCCATCTCAAAGCAGGGAACAACTTCAAAGTTATATTAGATTGTTTATTGCCTTGTCTTCATGTTAAAAATACACTTTTAAATCCGCTTTCCTTGTTCTCCCAGACAAACACATGAATGTTTCAGTCAGTTTAATCTGAATAGCAAAGGCTTGTTATTCCAGACCCATCGGTATGCTTTCTAAACAGGACTTTTTGTCAGACAAGAGATGCCTTTGGATAACCAACTCTGTACTATAAAACCATCTTAAATGGGAATTAGTAAATGATCTACCTTGCCCTGAAAGAGAAAGCACTGGAGTAGTGTTAAGTGATTATTCTGAGTACTTAGGAGAAATGTGGGCCTGTATCAGCCACTGATTGTGATAAAACTTCAGTTGAATGACTTGAATTTTGTGGTGCTTAGCTTCAGAAGATGCATCTTCTACTGTTTAAAAATGAACAGAGGTAATGTTTGAAGCTAATAAAAATTTCTGGTGCTTATCAGCATTCATCCAGATGACTGGTAATACGGTAATTTGTCATTGTTGTATATTCTTTCGTGTGGTAAGGTCAGAGGTGGTTTGGGTTTTATTTTGGGTAACGAACATATAAAACGCATGCAGCTTGTGACCTGTGCAAAGGGAACACCCGAATACTGAATCTATATCCAGTTTTATCTTCTCCTTCTGTGTCTGGTAGCTCAGCCACACCCTTGCCCTGCTTGCAGCAAAGGTTTACTCTGATTTAAATTCAAAATTTTATTTTGGATATCCAAATAACATTTTGCTCATAATAACTCTTAATTTTTAGCTGTCCTCTGAGAATTAAGAGTAACAATTCTAAATTCACAACTGTTGATGGTGAACAATTGCCCCAAGTCTGCTAGCTAGAGAGAAAGAGAGTTCGCACATGAGGAATGTCAGGAAAAATAACAGCCAAACCAGAAAATCCCATCTTTCCTGCTTATCTCTCAAACATCTTGCTGGAAGGTGAGCTGTCTGTGTGGCTGGAGCATGCTTCCTGCTCCAATATTCCAGCAGTGACCATGACTTTTGTCCCCCAACCAGGAGGTAAGTTAGGTAGGATAGAACTGGCAAACTTTGAGCAAGAGGTGTGTGCCATCTCAGCAGTGCGTTTTGGTGGGTGTGCACTTCAGTCTTTCAGACAGGAAAAAAAGCAAGTGGGCTTAGCAGAGTTTGCTGTAGGAGCAGATAACCCTGGTTACCCACAAGGAGTGTGATCCAGAAAGTAACCAAACCATAGCATGGAGAATGAGCCAGTTAATTTCCCAGAAATGAGTACCAGGTATCTTGAATGGAAAAATGCTGTTAAAGTGATTGCCAGTAATGTTGCATAGCTCTTCTTCCTGAGAGAGACCAGTTTTCTTGTGTACCGTGCCTTTATTTCCTCAGAGTTCCAGTATTTGATAAGGATTTTGCAGTTAAGTAGATTGAACACTCATAATTGATGGTATTAGAATTCTACTCAGTTATGCATAGGTGAGACAGACATGATGTGACAATGCAAACTTTTGTTTCCTCCCGTGTGCTTCCATGTGCTTTCCTCCCATCAGCTTCAATTATATTCAGGTCTACTTTTCTTTTTTCTCCCAGTCCAATAACACAAGGATAAAAGGGATTTAAAATAATAGACTGAAGGAGGAAAGGGAAATACTTAATGTCATATGTAGCCACTTCAGGTGTTTTCTGTTGAACAATGCTGAGTTCATCATTAATTCATTATAATGTATAGTACCACTGAAGATATGCAGAATTTAGATACTGCTAAAGATAACTGTCTTGTGCTTTGAAGGATGATCTAATCATTCATATGAAGTAAAAATGCAGAAAAGACTTTTTTCAAAGCTTTTGTAAAGCATTGCATAACTTATTTTGTTCATTGTAGGGTTTTTCCTAGGTTTTGATTTTTGTTTTATTGCTCTCCAGAACACAAATGTTGCTAGTTCAAGATACAGAAAGAGCTTGGGTAGAAGTCTTATTTGTGCTGAAAGGGGGGAGTGATTATCCTTGACATACCTTATCATGTTGTCAAAGATGTTAAATGTAAGAATGGATGCAGCAGAGATGTGGATAGTTGGTAGTAGGGATGTGGATAGCTGACAGCAAAGCTGAGCAACTCAGTACATGGACTTTTTTTTTTTTTAATCAAAAATACTGTAACTGTTGCTTTCAGATGAAGCTTGAAGTATTTTAAATTTGTATAAAGCAAAATTAAATTTTTAAGGACATTTTTCTCTTACCACAGACTGTGAGACCAAGTTTCAAGTATTAGTGACCTTTAAGAGGAAGAATGTGGGTATAGACTTTGCTTTTAAAAATACGTTGAAGGGTGATTTCCTAGAAAGACAAGAAGTCAAGAATCATGCTCGTTTATGTTCAATAATCAAAATGATATTCAAAAGTCTTAATTGTGAGAACTCTTACGTTAAAGAAAAGAAAAAATTAAGAATAGTGAATGTAAGAAGAATGACAGCATACCTAAGTATTAGAATAAAAAAGTTATGTCCTGTTTGGAAGTCAGTTTTCTAAAATCTGGTGAGTAATAGAAATGAACACTTGAGTGTTGATATAAAATTAAAAATAAACCTGAGAACAGTTTATTTCCTGTCATAATTCCCCTTGTTCTGTGGACTTACCTTGCTGAGAATAATAATTGTTTTCTTCTGAGTTTTCTCCTCTGTTTTGCTTCTTGCACTAGTATTTTATTTTGTTCCTAGGATTTGAAAGAGAAGTAGGAATAACCAAGCAGTCTGATAGTACTGTACCTCATTCACAAGCTGAGAAAAACTACAGTGTTACTTTAAAATTGCTGCTAAAATAACCCAGTGGGATTCCATATTCATCTTGTTTCAGTGATTCTAAAGAAGTTGCTTATTTCACAGAACAGAATTTGTCAAGTGTTATGTAAAGTTTGCACATTTTCAATATAGGTAAATACTATTTAACATGTAAAAAAGAGTATATTTAACTGTCAGCCAGGAAAACTGCGTTTGGAATTTTGCAGTTAAACTTAGTTATATGTTTCTTCCAAGTCACAAGAGTAAAGCTTTGCAGGCCATTGTGTGTCCTCAGTTACGCATGTGGAATGCTACTGATTGCGCACAGACTGTGTGGTGTTACCCAGATTTGGTCCTGAAGCTGTGATGTATTTGGCTGTTCTGCTGTTGATAAATTTGATTTGTTTGCTTATACCTGCCTTGATTTTATACCACGGACTGAGAAAAATCGTAATTCTATTGTTTTCATGTTATTAACTAAATGTAACTTCAAATATACATCTAGAGTTCATCTACTGAACAAAGATGATGAGAATGAAGAATTACTTCAGTTCTTCACTTCCCTGTGTGTGAAGGCCGTTCTTTGATCTGTTTTTTAAATGAGTGTGTTAAAAGATCTAATATGCTTGAGAAATGGGTGTCTGGGCAGTAATGCTGTAGCATTATTAGATGAAAGGAGTTACCCATTCATTGTTGACCTTTTTAAGATTATTCCTTCAGGTCTAGTTGTTAGACCAGAAAAGAAATTTCCTGTGTATTGCTGTTGCCTCACTTTATCCTTAGCTTAGAAACTAAAGTGCAGTCAGGTTTTCACTGTGCAGTGTACTGACAGTCTGGGGTAGCCTGGCTGCTGGCAAAACCCAGATACACAGTACCATGGCATTCATTGGGCAGTGCTCTACAGGGATATTTCAGTGGCACTTTACAGATTCAGCTTGACTTCACTGAGGTTTATTACCTTCAGCCAAGAGAAAATCATGACGAGTTCTGCATAGAGCTACTCAGGAATCTCTTTAATTTCCCTTCTCAGCACTCCCTGGAGCTTATTAGCCACAGCTCAGTGCCAGACCACATCTACCTCTGGATTTGAGCAGCAGTGTGTCTAGGACAGTAATTTAGACAGCTAGGAAGGATGGTGTGGAGAGCCTGAGGGGTTCTACAGGAGTCAGCTCACCCTGGTAGGGCTGGAGCTAATGAACAGTGTTTGAACTGAGGCTGATTTAGTGTAGGACTATTAGATTATCTCCGCATCCTGCTCTCCTCAGTCTCCCTGGTATTAGGAGCATAATGCTGATACACCTGAGTTGTCTCTGGATGGGTCTGCCTTGGGTGCAGAGGGCTTATTAGCTCAGGCCCTGTGCTTCATGAAAATAGATAGCCTGTTTCCAGACTCGAGCTTGCGCTTAGATGCGGTGCTCCGAAGTGATGAATCTAAATTGTGACTGTATAGTCTGCCTGTATCCACAGCCTGGGGACTCAGATAGTATGCTCTGTGAACCTGGATAAACTACAGATAATTGAGAGCTGTGAATGTAGTTACAGCTAGATCTTTGCAAATGTCATCAGGTACTTTGAACAGAATCTTCAATTTTCAGCCACAGAATTGCCTACTTCTTAAACTGAAATATTACATAGTATTATTGAGCACAAGGATTTAGTTTTCAGAGACGAGTGTGTTGGAAGGGTAAGGAAAGACAAAGATAAAATGGAGTGAATTATTTGAAGAGAAAGGCAGCTTCAAGAATGTTAAGCAAAAGTATGTTTTAAAGACTGATATTAAATGATCGCTTTCTGTAGGTGAACTGTCTGCTCAAGGTAGTGTGCAAGAGAAGATATTAATATGTAGTTAAGTCCTTTAGTAATAGTCAAAGTCTGAATTACTAAGAACTATCCTGGGTTACTGCCAAGAATTATAAGAACACAGGAGATTGTTTTGAACACGATTCAAATGAGAATTCTGTTAGTGGTGTTAGATGTGATTTTGTTTGCAGCAGTAGGAATATCATGCTTTTGTTACAGTATCCTGTGATGCTTACCTCTTCCTTTCAACTTACTTATCTACACTTTTGGTAAATTTCAAACATTGTTCACAGATTCTTACAGGAAAAATAGTGGAAATCAGGTGTCTGCTGTGACTCAAAGATGATTGCTGTGACTCAAAATTTAATTGAAATGCCTTCTAAGAATTGTCTTTACTCTAATTTTTCAGGGTTTTGACTTAAAAAATAGTACCTTGTTCTTAGCGCGGATCTTTTAAGCAAAAGAAAATTAACATTTTATAGTTAATCTCAGCGCTTACGAATGAGCTTCTTGCATGCAGAATGACAGAATTTTGCCTTGTGATGATGTGCAGCATTTGTAGTGTCAGGAAAGCCAATCATAATGAGAAAGTTCTTGTAGCATGCATCGTCTGCATAAATAATTGAGTTTACAATCCTAGATGTTGAAAAACGATAAATGGTGATAAACAGGCAGCTGAAGTACTTTAAAAGTAATATGATGAGCTTTTATACGAATTGCAAATAGGCGAATGTTTTGCATTTTCAATTTATGACTGCAAAATTTCTGTTGAGGAGACTCTTAAGCAGTGTGTTGAGGAATGGGTGTGGCTGGTTTGGAGAGGTCATAACTTGCTAAAATGAATAAATGAAAGCTGATGCTTTCTATCAGAGGAAAAATGTTAAAGGAAATTACTTACCAGTTAATCGAACTCTCCTGGTCATATACAGCTTCCTAAAACTTTAGAGGCAAATCACAGTGGAGAACTTGGTATTTTTCTGTACCCTTCAGTATCCTAAATGATGATTACAGTAGAAGCATTTCTCTTCTACCACCTCAAATGAATTTTCTTTAGACATAACAGGTGCATTCTGATACTGGGGACACACATGACATGTTACTGTTGCATGTGTAAGATATTATGAATGTAATTTCTACTTACACATTTCATTTAAATTTAAATTTTGTAGTGGGACTTGTTGGAATTGATTCTTAAACCTCAGTGATTAAGTGTGGGTTTTGTTTTGGTTTTGAAATAAAGATGCAAAATCCCACTACACAGGTTATTCTTGGTGAACATGTTTTTACTGACTTTGAAATGTCTTCCTGGAATGTGTTCTTGTTTGGTTTGCTTTTTAAGGAAGCTTAGTGAAAATTTTCAAAGAATTACCTTTTGTCTTTTGGCATTCAGTTGCAGTTTTCTTTAATGAATGTTTTAGAGCAATAACATCTTCCAAAATATGCTAGTGTTGGGTACTTTTTCTTGTAATGTTGAAGTTAAAGATAGCAACTTGCTACAGTGTTTAGTCATTTGGGATCAATCCAGCCACTTGGTGTGTAGCCATCTGTATAATACTATTCATACTATGCATTTGTATATCCCTTTTAGCCAGATTTTCGTTAGCCATCCCTTCTTTTTCTGCAAAGTCCTCTCCATTCCCCTTTTTCCATGCAGAGGAAATTGATGTTTGTGAATTAGGGCAGAAGTTCTTCTGTGCCTTTTCCTTATTCACAGGGTTGACAAACGGTAGCGTTTATGTTCATAGAAGCAACTTGCGGTGTAGTGGAAAACTTTGAATGATCTTAAGTCTGAAACATTAAGCTAGTATCTAATCTCATTGATTGAAGACAAGAGTTCGTGAATTAACATAGGGAGAAATGTAAAAGCACTTTATTGCAGTTACAGTACCATTTAAAACTCTTGTGTGAGACTAGTTTACAGAAATATGGGTAATATTTGGTTGTAATTGGGGAAAACTACATGTAGTACCTTAGTGTCATTTTCATCATCTGCCTTCAGACAACTAGGCAGCTTGTCTGCAAGCTGAAGATTGCATTGACTTTTTCATTGATATTTGTGGTGTTGTAGGTTCAGGTACTACAAAAAGAACTTGCAGCATCCACTTCTGAAGATACTCATCCATACAAAGAAGAGCTGGAAACAGCCTTGGAACAGTGTTTTTATTGTCTATATGGTTTCCCTAGCAAAAAAAGCAAAGCAAGGTACCTAGAAGAACATTCAGTACAGCAGGTAAGATACATATTATTTAATGTCATGGAATATCCTGAAGTGATGAAAGATACACCCTTGTTTGGTTTTAATGCACCTTAATATATTTTTGAGAAAGATTACTTTTATTTCCTTGTAAAATTTATGTATTCTACATATTGTAGAAAATAAACTAATTTAAAAAAATGGAAGCCTTTATGAATATAGAGGGTCAGATATTTGAAGTGAAATGCTAGTATAATCTTATTCACAGTAGTCCGCCCTTTTTAAACTATTGACAAATTGATTTTATTGAGCCATGACTTTCCTGTTTTCAACAGAGAAGAAGTTCGAGTTTGAGGAAAATTAGAGAGGAAAAAGGTCAGCTTGGGAGAAGAAAACTTTAGCAGCCAACCTTGCAGTTTATGAAAGTGAAAAATGTCACTGTAAAAAGTTATGCAAGTAAATTATAATATAGCTTGTTTTGAAATCTATGGTGTTAAATATCTGGTAGCTTTTTATGAGAAATGTGTGAAATTCAGTTGAGTTTGGGAGAAGAATAGTTAAAGAGTGCCTTGGGAAGAGGGTTGTAATATTAGGGAAGGGACAGAAAAAGCAGGTTGGCAGTCCTCTGCCTTGAAACATCATTGATTTTGTTCAGAAAGCTCAGATGATTTTTGCATTTATCAAACACAAGTGATTAGAGAGTTATAAATGAAGAACAGTTTCATACAAGCAAAACAATTTTCTGGCTCCTTTGAACAGACCTTTTTAAATACACAAATACTGTTATGTTATTACTTCTTGAATATTTGTGAATTCTGTCTCTTAAAATTACCTGTTAGAAGATTAAGATAATGAGAAAATGGGAATAACTAAGAAAAAGGGAAGGGTAAGGACATTACCCTCTGTGCACGCCCTGCCCCCCTCTCCCCCCATCTGTTACATTGGGGCAATTCTGGATGAAAAAGTTCTTATTGGAATGATTGACAAATTGATTTCTAGTAATGTGATTTCCCCATTTTCAGTACAGAAGCAACATTTACGTAAGGAATGAGATGAACAATAAAAGGAGAAAAACTTAGTCTAGCAGAAGAGAACTGTAAATTTATTTTATTTTTTTTATTTACTATTTTGAGAAAAGAAAAGTGAAGGGAAAATGAGGAATAAATTCTGAAAGTACCTTTCTGTAGAGAGTTTGAAGATTTTTGAGTCTCGGAATTTTGTCTGATTCCCATTTCATTTATTCTCCTTACTTGAGTTTGATATTGAAGGTGTAAAGCTTTTCTCCTCCATGTCTTACCCATGATCTCAATGTCACTCAGGATGCTTGCAATTGACTCTTGCTTATAAACAACTTTTCTGAGCAACTCTTCTAAGCAAATAGAGTGACTTTATTTTTCAGTGGCATACAATAAGTTACAGCTCAATACCTTAGTCTTAAATCAGTGAGCAGTATGCTATATTTGTGAGCAGCATAAATTAACGGTGCCTTTAGTCATTCTGCTCTTGGGAAGTTTGTTTCCTGCTAGAGTAATATGTATATTCTTATGAACTAGAAAAGCCATAGAAACTCATCATTAGTAGACTATTGAATTTTGGAATTTGAGATAATTTTTTTCCTGTCTAATCTACCTCCCTCTTCAGGTTGATCTAACATGGGAAGATGCTTTGTTCATGTTTGAATATTTTAAGCCTAAAACTCTTCCGGAGTTTGATAGTTACAAAACCAGCACGGTGTCTGCTGATTTGGCCAACCTTTTGAAGAAGACTGCTACAATTGTTCCTCGAACAGACAAGCCTATGCTGAGCCTAGATACTGTATCTGCCTACATTGAAGGAACATGCAGCAAGGTATAATGAACTGCTTTAAAAAAAAAATAAAAATTGAAAGGAGTAAAAATTATTGTTGTTATTTTTATGTTGACTTTAAGATAGGGAGAGTGATTTATTCCGTGATGTTGGATTTCGTCGGGTAATTGCATTTAAATGAAATAAGAATGACACCAGCAAAGCTTTTAGTTTTGGAATGGCAAGATGTGATATTGATTAATAGGGAGTCAGTATGAGATGTTCGTTAGTGTTTGTAGGTGCTCTGTGTATCTGTGGAATGCTTTCACTGTCTTCATATTCAATACCTTCTATGATGAAAAGGCTACTATCACTACACGGAAGAAGCAAGTGTGCAGCTCATTTAATATGAACATTTTATTTAATATGAACCTTTACTTTTTTTTTTTATTTTCAGGCACCATCTCTCCCAGATGGTGCAGACTATTCTCCACCAGTGGTGACTGAGTTGTACTATCTTCTGGCAGACTATCATTTCAAGAATAAAGAACAGTCTAAGGCCATTAAATTTTACATGCACGACATTTGTATTTGTCCAAACAGGTTAGTATTATTGGATCCTGCTGCACATCATTCATTCTTCTCACTTCTTTCAGTACTGAAAAGCAGACAACAAAAGATATTTATTTTGGTTTTAGGAGTTAAAAAAAAACCAACAAAACCAAAAAAATACAAACCTAAAAAACCCACCTGCGATCCATTATCATAAGTCAATTGTATAATTAAAGGCATCTCTAAAACAAACAAAACAAAACCTAAACCCTAGTGTTAAGTGTTTGATTGTTTTGAAATTAAAACCAAAAAATGAAAGGGGAGGGGGAAGCTAAATTAAAATAAAGAATAACTGGGAAGGGCAAGGACTGAATCGATATTTCTTTTACACCTTTTGTTCTTTGTTTTGGCATGTTTATACATGACAAGGAATGAAAAATGTCACTGGTTAATAGCATGGCTATAGCACAAACAGCATTCTTTAGTGGATTAACTGTTTAGGCTGACCTCTTTCTAAAAGTATTGATCTTGCTGCTAGACAACTATTCAGAGAATACAAGCTCAAGTATTTAAGTGCTATTCAAACTAAAACACCTTGTTTATTGATAATTTACAACTTACTGAAATACCACCAAGATTAAGCACTCTCGTCTTAAAAATAAAGCATGTTTTGAATAAGTCTTCTAAAATGAAATTAAATAATCTTTAAATTTACTGATTAAATATAGGGTTTGCATATTACGTGTTAGCTATCATTTTAATTCTTCTTGAAGTTGATAGATGAGGGTCAGTGACAAAAACTCTAGATTGATAGGTTTGAGACAAAAAAACTACTTGTAAATCCAGTCACATAACAGAGACAAAAGGGAAGGTGAAGGCACAGAGCAATTTTACATGTGAAATCTACAAGGAAATAGCTGTAGCTTAATGTTTTATTGAATCTTCTAGTCTGGGAACTGTGACTAGCAGATTGCTAAAACTCTTGTTTGAAGTCTGATAAAGAATTTACCAATACCCCCCCCCCCCCCCCCCTTTTTCTGTAGTTTTGATACTTTAAAACCTAAATTCTTAAATAAATTAGTGGAATGCATTTTTACTTTAATGTGTGACATTTTGTTGCTCAGAAGATACTTTATGTGGTAGCATAGTATTTTTTACCCCAGTCATAGGAGGTGTTACTTCTTCAAATGTCTGTATTACAGTTCCCCTTCCATTCCCCTCAGGAATCTGACTATTGAGGTCACTTGACCCAGAAATGGGTTTTCAATTGAAGTCAGGAAGAAATTCCAAGAAAAAATGTGAGAACATTATGATTATTCCTTTGGTGTTAGAATCATGGTAAAATTGAAAAATTCCAGAGCCATTGACCCCAGATGTTAATGTGAGATTATGGAATATGGAAACTACTCTTCAGACTGTGTTGTCAATGATCTAATAAACACAGGACTAGATCCTGAACAGTCCCCTCAGTAAGCAATCTTTATTGTTCATCAGAATTTTCCTACATGAATGCCTTTTGGTTTTGTTGATTTTTATGTTGGAAAATGATGATGATGATGATAAAGACCATTCACAGTTCAGTCCAACAATACAAAATGTCATAATGGCTGTCTGCTGGCCTACAGAAATAAAAGGTGACAATGTTTGGACAGGACAGCATGGTTACTGAGAAAGGAAATCAATCGGAGTGCTGCCATTAGAAATACAGATATGCTATTTTTGCGTGGCAAATAAAGCTTGTTGTTTCATCTGTTTTTTATGTGTGACAATTACTGGGGACAGTGCTTTATTAGGGAACTATTTTTAATAAAATCAGTATGGTTTAGGCTATACAGCCTCTGTTCTGCTATGAGGGGAGGAGGAGGTGCAGAAATCCGTTTTGAGAGAATGTATGATGAAAGGAAGAGAAAGTTGCGGATATAACAAAATGAATCTTGTCTCTGCTATTCAGTGTAATGTTTAGGGGGGAAATTGTTCATGTGTTATGTTCTTGCTTGCATAGGTTTGATTCATGGGCTGGGATGGCCCTGGCTCGAGCAAGTCGTATTCAGGACAAGTTGAACTCTAATGAATTGAAAAGTGATGGCCCAATCTGGAAGCACTCTACTCCTGTCTTGAATTGCTTCAAGCGAGCCCTAGAGATTGACAGCTCTAATCTCTCCTTGTGGATAGAATACGGCACCATTTCCTATGCCCTACATTCTTTTGCATCTCGACAGCTTAAGCAGTGGAAATCGGAACTCCCCCCTGAAGTTGTGCAGCAGGTGGGATCTAACTGAGAGCAGTATGAAATTTTAAATTTAATTTAAATATTTAAATTATCTTTTCTAACATTGTAACTTTTTAAATTAAATATTTACATGCTGTATACCACATATTAGACTGTATGGTTACTTAGTAATATTGGAAATTCTAATATTCATTCATCTAAGCTGCTGGTGTCAAGCAGTATTTAAAGTTGTTTTTTTTTTTTCTTTCTTCCTGTGTAAAATTAGTTTGAGCCTGATCTTTGAATTATCTTTTGAAGGTGACACAAAATTATTGTAACCTTCTGGAAAGGGGGATTTTATTTACCTTTCCTTTCTGTAAATGTCATGTAATGTTTCCAGGAAAAGGTGAAATGTATACATATTTAAATAGTGAAAAGATCAGGAATTGCTCTGGTATCTGTGTCCATATGTCATCTCTTGTATCTAAAGACATCCTTCCCCTTTTCTCTGTTTTTGGACTATTTACTTAAACAAACAATCAAAATTAGGAGATTGGTAGAATTTTCATAGAAAAAGTTGTTATAAATTCATTAGCTCTTTATGCATGACAACGATGAGAAAGAGTTATTATGAAGTTTGTTGCTAAGCCAAAATGAGCGATTCTAAATACTCGCAGACAGTGATAAGAGTTGCTGGGGAAATGTTTTTTCTGTCTTTTTGGACCAGTAAACTCTATTTCTGATTGAACTCTTCCAACTTACAAATATTATGTAGTCCACAACTGGCAGCAGAATGAAAAAAAGAAGCGCTGCTCCTGAGCACCTGCTGTAATTTGTAAAAGCTCTTAGTGTTTGAACTATAGAGAACGGTATTGCGAACATCCTTTGTTTCCAAGAGAACGTATTTACAGCAAGGTGATGGGTCTTGCATCTGAGCTGCCTGTGTAACTGTATTAACATTGCACTTCCCAGAGACACTTACACAGCATTTGTTCCTCTAAGAAGAAAGACAATGTAAGCATGCATATTAAAAGAGAACAAATGGCTTATTAAATAGTATGTTTGAAATGACAACTAACAATAGATTTTTCTTTCTGAGGGTTATTACAGCCAAGAGCTCCAAAACTAACTACTCAGAAAATGAAGTTATTACATTTTATGCCTTCGATCTATCAAAAGTTTGGTCTTACTGTCTTGCAAGCCTCTTGGCTATGAGGGACTTGCTGAAGAATTCCAGGGATAATGCTGGAGTTATTTCTTATTATCAGATAAAGGGCAAATACAGAGCAGCCATCTTAAGTTGTGGATTAAATCAGAATGTTTATTTGAGACTACTTGAATCTTTCTTTTTTCAAGTGCATGTATTAAAAACTCATAATTTACTAAGAAAAGCTCTATTATAGTAAAAGATAAATTGGAACAATATCATCTCCCTTCCAGAGATATATCTCTTCAGGAATGTGTTTCTCATACATAAAAACTTTATTATTCTCGTCTCCTTACAAAATATTTAGGAAAGGAAAGGCTGTGTTATAGTTCTTGAAGTGCAACAAGTGCTTAGGATTCTGTTATAGCCCAACAATTTAAATTTATAAACTTCTTTTTCAAAGAGAGAAAATTACATTAATGCATGGCAGTTAACTTCAATTTATGCTGCTGGTTTTAATTTCTTGGGGGGGGGGGGTGTGTTAAAAAGAGTATTCTTGCCATATTCAGCTCAAAATTAGATGCATTGCAAGCAAGATGAAATACATTTCTTCACAAATGATAGTGGTCCATAGTGGCTCTAGCAGACTTCAGTTGCAGAACAAAACAAATAATTTTTTTTTTTTAAGAGTTAAGATAATTACAGCTCTGAAAAAGTGGTAAAATTTTTCTAGACATGTATATTGGTTATTTTTCAGATTTATATTTATATGCATATTCTTACACTTCCATCTTACTGTTTTGTTCTGGTTATTTGTGTCAGCAGTTACTGGAATGAACAAAAACCTATCCTTAAACACATTTTGTGGGTCATCAGGATGTATTTGATCACTTGGATATGTTCTATGTCTTCTAGGTTGAAAGCGTTTTAAGTGATGTACCTTGTTTATGCACTTTTATGTGCAGGAGTGTATTTTTAGAATTTTTCATCCCAGCCACAGTGAATTCATGTATTCTCAACACTTTGTTCGATCACAGATGGAAGAGCGTCGAGACAGTATGTTGGAGACAGCCAAATTGTGTTTTACGTCAGCATCTCGCTGTGAGGGAGATGGCGATGAAGAGGAGTGGCTTATTCACTACATGCTGGGAAAGATTGCAGAGAAGCAGAAACAGCCTCCTGTTGTCTATCTGCTTCATTACAAACAGGCAGGTCATTACTTGCATGAGGAGGCTGCCCGATATCCGAAGAAGATTCACTACCATAATCCACCAGAACTTGCCATGGAAGCGTTGGAGGTAAAAGAAAGTTAAATACGTGGGCTTGAAAACCTTGTTCTCTACAGAAAATGGAATACCAGTTATTATTAGTTCATACTATTAGGCATATGTACATGGTGCTCTGCATCTGGGAACGTTTACAGGACTAACTTGGAGAATAAAATGGAGCCTGTTGTTCAGGCTGGTTTTGTTTTAAAGGCAGTTTATGCATACAGTCTCAGTTTTGGACAGAAAGGCAGAAGTTCCACTTCTGGATTAGGCTGCACACAGTTGATCAGTCAGTTTTTATCAAAATCAAACATGGATAGGTTTCACAAGGATCGCATACCTGTGAAAGTCAAAGTTCATGCATGAGTTGGAATAGTAGCCACAACACCTTTGCTTTCACTGCGTTGTCTGGTAAAAATACTGTATCTAGAACATACCCAAGGACTTGCTTCTAAGGAGACCAGGTCTGCTTTCATTGTTGTATTCCATAGGTTGCAGTTGCAGAATTTTTACGGTGTTCAGATCTTGTAATTTACAAGCAACTTTCAAAGGCAGGAAAAGTCTTATTCAGGTAAGTTTAGGTAACAAATGACTGTCTTTACTAACTCCTGCAGTTTCTACAGAGAAGAGACTATTTGTAATAGGTTGCAGAGCTATGAATTCTCTGCCAACCAAATGGACTTCGGTGTTTTCTAGGTATACTTTCGACTTCATGCTTCTATTTTGAAACTTGTGGGGAAACCAGACTCTGGAGTAGATGCAGAGATACTAGTTAGTTTCATGAAAGAAGCTTCTGAGGGACCATTTGCCAGGGGTGAGGAGAAGAACACCCCAAAAGTTGCAGAAAAGTGAGTGCTAATTTCCCAAAGTATTCTCTGAAAGCATACTTATAAACTACTGTATAATAAACTATTAAAATGAAGCTGAATGAAATATAAACAAAACAAAGTGATTAGAATTATTTGTAATGTTTGCAGTTTTCAGGTATCACGAACAGTAAGATTACATGCTACTCTGAGATCTTCTCAGTAATTGGCACAGTGTAAATGGGAAGGGAACAAAATAGAACAATTTTGATCTTGTGATCCATTTTGAAGCCACTCTTATTTATTAATAAAATTAGGGGTTTTTATCAACTATTAACAAATGCAAAAGCAAAAATAGCCTTTATTTTAAAGGATAAGAGACTTTAGACCTCATAATTTGTCTCATTAACAACTACAAAATAAAGGATGTTTTACTATTGACCAGTGACAAGGGAGGAATATAACCTGTACTTAAAAATCCATCATTTAGTATTTGTTAGTAAGATTTGGTTCCTGTATTGGAAATGTCATAAGAACATGTAGTCGTCTTTTGTTCTTTGTACATGTCCCTGGTATGTTAACACTTTATTTTTTTTCTTGCCCCTCCCAGGGAAAAAGCTTGCATGATTGATGAAGACTCTCACTCTTCAGCTGGAACAGTGCCGGGCCCTGGGACTTCCCTCCCCTCATCCTCTGGTCCAGGTCTGACATCCCCACCTTACACAGCCACTCCAGTTGACCACGATTACGTCAAATGTAAAAAACCCCGTCAGCAGGCAACGCCGGACGGTACAGTCCCTGTTCTCAATACTGGCAGCACAGGGAGGTGCTCTAATCATGGGGGGTTTGACCAGGAATGATCAAACTGCTCATTTCAAGGAGGGTGATGGGTATGTGGTAACACGGGCAATATTGAAGCTCATTACCTTTATAAATTCAGTGCTTTAAATAGAATCAATGTACAGTCAGAGCTTTAAATATAAAATTCAAAGTTGTCACCTGCCACCATTGGCAACTGTCACTTAGTCAAAACGGGAATGTCAATAGGAGGAGTATGTAGCTGACTGAATTTTCAGTGATTCCCCCCCCGTCCCCCCCTCCAGAGCTAAATGTCTGTCTGAGGTTATCAGGAAAGATGTGGGTTCAGTCTTCAGAAAACTGCACACTGTGTTTCAGTGCCTGTGTGAAATGACCAGGTGAAAATTTGAACTGTGGCTGAAACAAGACAATTTGTTAAAAAGGCAAAACAGTATTATCCTTTTTTGAAGGAGGCAGGTGGCAACTATTTTGAATATATTGTGTATCAGCACGAAGTGATTTGCATGACAGTCCAGTAGACTTCATCTTTTAATTTTTCTTTATCATTTACAATGACTGGTTAGCAGCTCATCTCTGTAGACTATAAAGTGATATAATAAATAATTGGCTTATAAATGCAGAAGGTAGGGTGGTATCACAGTGTTAATGAAGATTTTGCCATATACATATGTAGTAGAAATTAAGTTACTATTTAAGTAACCTGACATTATTATTTGGCTAGGAATTTTACTCTGATTCTTCTCTTCTGGCCATTTGTTTATCTATCTGGATCTGTGACTATCAGCACTCAAGAAGGACTAAAATATCTGCAATGTATAGCTTAGTGTTGGTAGAATGTGGCAGGCCCCACAGAAATGCTCTGCGTGATATGAATTTTTTTCTGGAGGGTGGGCTGCTTTCTATTGTCATTTTCTGAAGAACAGTAATTTGTACATAACTTTGATATAGTTTTGAAACAAATGTTCATATGCCTGGAAACTCTGCAAGGTGAATTTATTCCTTTTCCCCAAGAAAACTTGGCGAAATTGACAGAAGATCCTTCATCTCTTTCACTAAATTGAATAGAAAAATGTTCATTTTATTCATGCTTACATTTCAATCAGGAGTAATTAATTGGACTGTTTTAATATCACATGTAGTGTGTTAGTGTGAATGGGTTATGCAGTGATTAGGCTCTTATATTAGTCTTTTGATGTCTTCTGACACAGCAAACACAGAAGGGAGCAAATATTTAAATATTTCCTAAATAATATTCCCTGAGAGAAGCAGTTCTGCCTAAGACTACATCTGCTTAGGTCCTGAACACTGTTGAAATGTTCCCAGGAGATACATAATTTAGATAAATATTCCAGTATGTGTCGTTAGTACATTCACTCAAAGTAAGATATTATGGACTGTGGC
Source organism: Aquila chrysaetos chrysaetos (assembly GCF_900496995.4). NCBI lineage: Eukaryota > Metazoa > Chordata > Aves > Accipitriformes > Accipitridae > Aquila > Aquila chrysaetos. Next base: position 39,535,007 of record NC_044012.1, read on the forward strand.
ATGCGAATTGCCCGATGAGAGCAAAGTTGGCTGCTTAGCAAAGCCTGAAGGTGCAAGCTAAGGAACGTCTACCTCTGCCACGGCTGAAGTAGCAATTCTTGGGTCTGCTAACTTAGCCTAGCTAGGACTAAGCTTTGCTGCTGTCAAAGCAATTCTAATGCCAGGTGCTGAAGGAAGCAGAGTTAGGGTGACGTTTAGGAAGGCTGTGTATAACCGTGACAAGTAGAATTGCAAGGTATTGCATCATTCATAATGTTTTATAAGTTGCTGGCACAACTAAACTCTGGGTACAGCATACTGAAGAGCCCCAGGAAACTGAAATACATGCTTGCCTTGGGGCTGTTACAGATGGAGGGAGAGCTAACAGGCTAAACAATGCTCAGAAGTCTTCCACTTTTACATTATTACATATACTGTGCTCCTCTGCATGGATTTGCATTTTACTTGTATTAACATATATACGTTTAAAGTAAAATGCTCTTGACATCTTACACATGATCACATCACTGAGGAAAACTGGTGCCTGTGTCTCTGTTACATCATTCCTAAAAATAGCAAGAAAATATCCATCATTTGATTACTCTTTATATTTTTTTTTCACCATTCTGATAGCAAATGAAACTGTCTATATTGTTGTTCACAATTTGGCCTAAATTCAGCCTAGATATTTATTCTTTCTGAGGCCTGACAATGCTCTTATTTAGTCTTACTCTTGTGTAGATATTGTTGATCATATATGACATAAACAAAATAAGAGCATTTTACAGAGTCTTACCTAGAAAATTCTCTTCGTGTTACCACAAGCAAACATGCTAGTTGGGATCCCTGTCATTGCCGACCTGTGAGACCTCTTTTGACCATTTTTGTGTGCTATGCTTCAAGAAAACATGACCCGTGAGGAAAGAGAGAAGGAATTGGGATGGTTTGTCTAGAGGGGAGAAGGCTAAGGGGAGACCTGACAGCAGTGTGACCTAAGTAGCGTTGAAGGCTGTGCAAAGAGTTGGAGGCAAAAAAACAGGATTTCCATGTCTGTGGGAGACTGAACACACAATATTAGACTTAAAGTGCATTTTCAATCTGGACATTAGAAAATGGTGTTAGAGTAGTATTAGGAAATACTATTTAGCAAAAAAAAGGGAAACACTATAGTATGTTCTTGGGGATAGTATAACACTGCAACACTTCAGCACTAGAAGTCTTTAAAAAGTGGCAATACAGCCATCTGCCAGCAATGATGGAGATGTAATTTATCCTGATGGAAAAAGGAATGGACTAGTTGAACTCTTGCAGTTCCTTCTGAGCCCTATTTTTTCTATTAATTTTATGTTGTTTGTGGGGATTTTGATTTTTTTTTTTAAAGATATCCAACAATGTGCCTTCTAGTGCAGCAAATTATCTCATTATAAGCAGGAGAGAATTACTGTACAGCCGGACATCTCTTCTTGAAAATATTGGGACTCTGATCTTCAAGCATTCGTCTGTAGATAGGTAAAGTTGTGAGGGCAGACTTATTTTGGATACATTATATTTAAATGTTCATTATAGTTCTGTAGCTCTCCAGCACGTTTTGCTGGTGGAAAAAGACGAGCAGGATATGCAGAAATCACCATTAAAGTTGAGAGTATTGAGAAGCTTTATATGCAGTGAATGCTGGTGATACCAATTTTAAGCCATATATTTAATAGAAACGGAGAAAGCAACCAGTAAATAACAGCTTGTAAAGTAACTAAACTACTTTTTCCTTGTGGCAGCTGCTAGCATATATCTCTTTCAAGGAGACAGAAGTATTGCCGAGTGGCAGCTGTTATTTGCTGGCTGACTAGCTGCTGTCATGTGTGTAAAATAGGCAACTTCCTTTCTCTTTTCTTGTCCTTCCATTTGGCAACATCTTTTCCTTCCTTCTGTTAATCCTGTCTTTCCTGTCATCACCCCTACCTGTTGCTGTTTTATAACCCTCCAAAATGAAAACTTGCATTTGACAGTAGAAGCCTGAGGTTTAGACTCTCTCTATTTTCCAAGAGCAAAGTAGGAAACAAGAAAAAACAGGAACTCAGCAGGGACCAAGGCTGTCATTACCTGAGATGTCACCATATTTACACAGCTAAATGGCCAGTGTTACATATCAAAACAGACATGCTCATTGTCTTCCTGTGTACAAGCTGGATGTATGTAGTCAGTAAAGGCCAATTGCAGTACAGATTTCAAGCAGTTTAAATTTACCTGAATTTTGTGCTAAGCATTAAAGTTACTTCAGAAAGCAGTAAAAGTATTAAAATAAAATTAAAAAAATCTGAATGAGAAATCTATTTCCCAAAAAGTGGACTGGGAGATTGTTGTGAGGTCTTTTTTGCTGTAGTATGCTGCTGTTGTGCTGATATTCAATTCCATATTATTGTGGTGGTATGCAGATGATGTATTCAGTATCCATTGCTATTGCAGTGTTAAAATGTCATATTGTTTAAGTCTTCATCCATGTCATGTAGTATGTTGTGTGTAGTTAGATGTAATCGTCCTTTTTTGTGTTTGTCTTTTGCCTGATTGCTTTTGCAACCAATATTGCCCGTGCTGCCTCTAACCTTTATACAAATCTCTGTTCCCCAGGCATTCTCTTCCTGCTTTTACCTGTCACGGCTTGCTTTTAATAATTGGCAAAACCTGCATGATAAACTCACTGGGAAAGGCTACTTGCTTCATGCTGTGGGAGAAGTCTCACTTCATAGTTTGTCGGTCTGTAATTCTGCAAACTGAAGATGCACAGTTTTTTGTAAATGGGGGTTCTCAACATCCTGATGAGACAAAGGTGATCTCTGAGAAACTTTTTGCACCAGGTTGTCACTCATGCCAAACTAAATAAGCTTCTAAGATGGAGTGGATATTTCTGTGCATAAAAAGAACATCCACATTGCATTTTGTAACACTAAAATCTTACCCTTCAAAATTCTCTCTCCAGCAGTTTAAAATGAAATCTTTTGGTCTGCAGTACATAGCCTTTTTTGGCACATGGTACTGAATGTTCATGGGGACTGCATACTGGACTACATGAATAATGAATCAGATACAGTTTATTGCAGTATGCTCCATTTTTACCTTTCCTCAGTTTAACCTCTCTCTGATTAGTAAAAGTATCACACTGACATTTAGTGTGAGATTATGTAAAAAGAATTTGACTAAATAAATGGAACATTGATGAGATACTCTTTTGCTCTGCACTTAAAGACAGAAGAACAGCAATATATGACTGCAAGTTACCAAAACACATTCAGTGTTCAGTGCAGCCAGACAAAACATAGACTCTCATCTTTGACTCATGTTATAAGAGAACTCCCTTTAAACATTCAGAGGACTTGCTGTCCTCAAGAAATTAATCTGCTCCCATGCAAATCTCTGCAATTCTTTTGTTTTTAATAATGTGCAAGTGCCTTTTGATACAAAGCTGAATGTTGTCTTCTGTTACGGGTGGAATCTGTTTCAAGAAAGAGAATTGTGTGATGCATCATGTTTCTGACTACAGATCAATAAAGAAAAAATGCTCATACATACAAGTAAAGAGAAGAGGGGAGATACGGTGCCAGGCAGGCAGGACAAACAGAGAGACTCTGTACATACACAGCCTGTGAACAACCCACCTTTATTGCATGAGACAGGATTATTTTTTTTAATAATAATATATAGTTAGTTATTCATAAGCGCCGAACTATGCAGCAGGATTGTTCTTTACTGTAAATTGAGTTAGCATATGTATGTAGCTCTTTAGAAAAGCTTCTTGTCCCCCTCATTTCTGATTTTTGACTTGTAGTTGGTTGTTCATGACATTTCAGGTACCATCTTGTAATAGCTGGGCATACAGTTTCCTTCAGATATTTAAGACAGAAAAAGATATTCAGAAAAAGTGAGTTACACTCTGTTGGCTTTCTGAGCCTGTTACCTACCGCTATATGCGGATATTTCAGAGATCTTCTCCCTCCTGCTTTTAATTTCCAAAAAGTTTCAAAGGATGGAGGGCAGACAACATGATTACTGAGCTGCATAGTAATTAATTGACAAAGGCAGAATACCTCATTCATATTGGCACCATGAAGCTGTACTTCAGCTCCCCTGAGAATAAATTATGTAAGCTTGTACGATGAGAGATGTTACCTGGTCAGCATACTTAGCAGTAAGAGCTCTGTCATTAGGATTGTATGTTTGCTAGTTCAGGTCACTTAACACTTTAACACATCACTGTCTCTTCTCTTCCCTCCTTCAGCCCTGTGAGTGGACACAGTTTAGGTAACAAGGTTTACGGTATGTGGTCCACAGGGCTTATGGTGCCCATGGGAGAATGCTGGCACAGAGTAATGGCTAGTGAAGTACTGAGCTGTTTTTTTTCCTGTTGTATTTTGAAATTAAATAGTCATTTAGATTCCCCAAAGTTTAACACAACTTTTTACTGTTAATTGGTAGGCATGCAGGTGTTGTGCCTGAATGCTAATGGAGCAGTAACAATGACATGGTAATGGCTTTTTCTGGTATGGAGGAATAGTGGGGAATAGGGATTTTTTAAGTCAACCCAGTAAACCTATTTCATTCAGGATAAGATTAATCTTAAAATGCTCTTAAGCATAAAATTAAGTCAAATGGACTACAGGTATTTTTCTAAGACAGATGTGTTTCAGTAATGATAGTTACTTAAATATCCAAGTGACTGACAGGATTTAATTGTGATACAATGAAGGTCTTGGCAGTATAGATGAACATAAAAGTTCTTTCTTCCCAATGACATCTTTCCAATAACAATATTTTTTTACTGATGTCTTGGGAAGTTAACAAGATTCTTCCTTTTGACCTTTTTACATTTTCTGTCCAGAGCTGTTCTTTTTCACCTGTTGACAGAGTAGGTGATACAGTCTGACATGGAAATCCCTGAAATGTCACAATTTGAGTACATTATGAGGAATGAGTTTAAAAAAAAAAAAAAAGGCTCTCAAGTGCCGTTTCCTTAATCTTTAGAAATAAACACGAAATATTTAACTTTACATCGAATAGTGATTTCAGCTCATCATGTTGGAAATCTTCCTGAAACTTAGGAGTCATGCAACAAAGTAATGACGCAAAATATAATAACACCAAAGAGAGAATCTGGTATCAGGACATATTTTTAACAGGAATTCTGTTGCAGTTGCTTGTGCACAATTTAGTAGACCTTTTTCCCTATTCTCTTTTCTCTATTTCCATGACAGATAATAATTTTGGGACATTAATACCCAGTTGTATTTTTATCTTAGCTTTTGAAATAATAGGAAACTTTACAGGAAGCGACCCCAAAAGACTATTTAGTCCTTGATTTATCATTTGCTTATAACTGAGGGATTACTTCAGCTTTTTGGAAAAGCTTGTCTTATTGCTATTGCCAGATGGAGGAACTTAGAAAATACCTTAGGTAAACAAAATACTAAAATCAGTAATTTTTTAACTCTTAAATTACACTGAGTTGCATTAAATTGTCTTTAATTATAGCAGAAATTATTAAAAAGCACGGATGTTCTCTTCGATTTGCATCTTTCAAAATGACAGGTATCAATAGCAGTTGGGAATCTGGAATTAATTCTCATGTCTCACGGGCTGCAGTGGTCTTTGGCATGTAGGTTGAATAACACTAATGACTGTCTCAACTACAGTCAACTTACCAGATGAAGGAAAAGCTGAAGGAAAAACACAATGAATGTAAAAATATATGCCATGTGTCTGTCTAGTATATATAAAAGATATTTGTGAGTTAGGCTAGAAAAGCATAATACTTTCATGTATGAAAAATATGTAGGGTTTTGTGTTTTTTTTGTTTTTTTTTTTTTTTTTTTTTTTAAAAAGCAGAGTTAGGATGTGACTTGGTGCAGTTGCCATGAGTTCTGCATTACATACTGCAGTGTTTAGGTATTGACAGAGCTTTTTTATTGTATTATATTATATTATATAATTATTATATTAAGGTACATCTTGGGTAACCTAGCTATTTGTCTGCCAGTCCTTGAGAACCTCCAGCAATTCTATAGGTTCTTTATGCAATTTTTTTAACTGTATGTAACAGATAAGCTAGAGATTAAGGAAAAAAAACAAAAAAAAAAGCAATTTTCTTGCTGCAATTAAAACCTATTGCCTCTTGCTCTGTACTTAGTGAATATGAAAAGCAATTACTGTATTTTTATTTTGGTTAATTGTATGTATTTGGAAATTCTCCCTCATCTTTTTGATGATAAATAAGTCCAGTTCTCCCAATGTTTTTCTTATATGCCATCTCATTAATTTCCTCATCATTTTTTTTCCTCTCCTCTGAATTCATTCTAGTTATTCAGTGTCTGTATTTGGGACGCACATTTTAAAAAAGACACCATAATTAAGCTTAATTTTCATTAGTGCTCAGTAGAACAGGAAGACTCTTACGTATTTTTTCTGTGAAGTTACTGATTATACATTCAAGTGTGCTAGCTTACTGAATTGCTTTTACAATAGCATGACATTTTGGCCATTTCTGGCTTGAGAATCACTAATTCTTTACAGGCACATGTGAATATATGTGCTGGGATACACACACATTTTCTGCTACTGATCTTGTTACCTTTTAGGTGCTTATAAATGCATTTATTTATTTATGCTCAAATAATTCTGTGGAAAATGAAGGCCAGCTGGCTAATAGCTTTGACCTTTTATCCTTTGTAAAGATAGGTACTACACTTTGTTTTTCATTCCATGGAACTTTACCAATCCTCTGTGACTTCTGAGAAATTAATACTAATAACTGGTGGCTGCTGCTAATTTCTGAAATACTGCGGTGTTTTTTATCAGGCCTGTTTAGTTTGAAAGCATCTACTGCATTCAGGAAGTATCTAAAATAATAGGAAGTTGTCTCAATAGTAGTCTTCCTCTGTTTTTCAGTGATTAAGGAGCCAAATGTTAATATCATTATTATTTTTTATATAGTTAATGTGTTGAAAGAAAAGGAGAGTGAACATACATACCTAGAGCTACACTCATTTTAGTAGAAATTTCAAATAAAAGTAGCTAGCTAATTGTAAGGTGCTATTTACATTTGTTCCCCATAGGGAAAAGCTTCCCTGTCATGCATACGTTTGAAATTCAGCATGCTCAGTCATTGTCTGTCTTTGCATGCTGGGAAGTTAGTGTCATTTCCTAGTGATCTGATATCGTTCTCGCATATTGGTCTAGCAGATCTTGATTTACATTCTAATGCTTCATCTGTCATAACCCACACATCAGAGCTGACCTCCAGGCTTATGGCAACATTTGGAAATTTGCAATTTTTTTTTTCTTTCCCTAGATGAGTAATTCAGCCTCTTTGTCACAGATGCAGAAACTTCCTTTAAAAAAAATATCAAGGGAGCTACTGTAAATGTTTTCCCTGATGCCAACTGGGAGTTCAATAGTATCCATTTGTACCACAGAAGGTTATTAAAGCTTTATAAATGAGTCATTTAAAGCTTGACTGACCTCTCTTCAGAATCCTTCCCTTCCCATTCTTTATAATTATATTCTTTCTGTATAAAACTTGTCATCATTAACCAGCTATATAACTTCCAATTATGAAGCAAATACTGTTCCCCCATTCTTTTTCAAGATACAGTTTTATTAAGATCTGTTCACTGAAAGGGAAGGTTTTCTTTGTGTGGTAGTGAAAAGCCTACGGAGTGCATCAAATTTGGTTTAAATTTGTTGGAATCCTAATAAGCAGAACCTGATCTGCAAGCTGAAGGTCTGCAGAGGGATTTATCTTGATAAAATAAATTCATAGGAGACCCTTAGCTCTCTCCTGAACAAGTGCAATTCAGATGGAACAGAAGAAATTTAATTAAATTATCAGCTCATCTCAAAGCAAGGGCTTTTGCTTTTTTAATTTTCTTTCTTGATCTTATCAAGAAAATTAATGAATAAGAATGCAGTGGAACTACCTAGACAATGGAGGTAACATGCCTCTTGGTTAAGCTATTCCTATATCTTAAGCAGAAACTGGAAATTAATCTTTTGTGTGACAGATTTAGACAGAATTGCCTATATTGGAATTTTGTGTTGGACGCTGAATTGTGTTGGCACAATATTACAGAAAAATGCCAATTTCCCATCTCAGTAGGAATATGCGTGCATCTTTCTGTTGGAGATACTAAACTGCATTTTCTAGTCATGCAGGCTTGCGTCTGATTACCCTTGATGGAGAAGAACTTGGGTTATATCGGGCAGGTTTCAGACATGGGTGGAAGGTTTTCACTTGCCTGTTTGTTCTCAGGTGTGAATTTTATCCCCCATGATAAAGTCATGATCCTGTACAATTTCTTCTGTGCTGTAACAGCTATCAGCAGATTGACAACTTAGTTGTAACCGTAATGTAGTCAGCAGCCAACGTACACTACTCCACTCTCTCAAGACAAAGTCACTTCTTCTGTCTACTGCCTTGAAGTCCAAGAGTTTTCCTATCTATCTTAGACCTGGTTCTTTGATGGATTGTTTATTTGCCATATCAAATCACCTTTCAGAACATTTGGTGAACAGCATCTAACACCTGAAGGATAGATGGCATCAGTGAACACTCCTGTAAGTCTCTGCCCTCTAATGGTACTGGTTTTTCTGTCCTTCACAAGTAATTTTTACCAGTATTGTTGTTCATGGTTTTCTCTTGTCAACTGAGCTTTGCTTGTGTCAGACTGAAAATTATACTGGGTGCTTTTCAAGGTAAATGGCACGGTAAACCTGGGAAATTTTATAGGATCATACTAGCTGAAATATTGCGTCCTCAGCCTAACTGCTTTTGAAAGTTGAGCATCATTGCTTTTGAATCAAATTCCAAGATTATATTCTAGGAAGAAATGTGGTGGGGCTGGGACCTCTCTATTACATTAGCGTTAAGTAATACCTAGTGAAAGAAGACTGGGGTTTTAATTTCTTAGCACAAAGAAGTGAGATGAAAATGATAAGTTGAAGTAGACAACTTAAAAGAAAATAAATACCTTTTAGACAACAGAATTGGTGGTTGTTAAGGATCCTGTATTGCACTTGTAAGAGGTCTGCAGAGTGGCTGCGGTTTTATGTTGCTGTTACCAGCAAGTAACGGCTTGATGAGTATGAAATGGTGCATTCCTTCCTTATCTCTTTTGCAGAGAGGAGTCAGGATAGCACTGCAGCCGTGCTGTCTGACTCCAGTTCCACACAGGATATGTTTAATGAGCCTGCCAGTTCTCAAGACAGCCTGAGGAAGACTTACACAGAGAAGAGGATTTCTACTACCTGTGCTGATACACTGATGCCCAGCAAAGAGACCCTGGGATCTACAGAGGAAAAGAGTATGCCTGATCTAATAATGTCAGCTGATATATTCTCATTAAAATGTTTCTTCTGGCATGGAGAAATACTGAAATAAACTGCACTGTGACTGAGGATTTTAACTAGGCATTATTGCTGCTTGTATGTGTGTAGCTTAAAATTGGAACTGTGCTTTGCTTATATGGCTATCATCCCAATTTGTACTACCTGTTAAACCTTACAAAGAAAAGAATAATGATAAACTGCTGTCTGTGGTGGCCCTTTGACTGGCTTGCCTTCTTTTAGGTTATTATTTACTCTTTTTTTCAGTGTTTCACATCTCTAAATAATTTAAGTAGTTATTTGAAGATAATCTCAAGCAAAACAGTTGTTTTTCTTTCCCCAGGTATAGGTGCCCTTTTTGTTCTGGCCCATTAGCAGCTTGATATTCAGTACACAGAAGAGCACAAGTAGTGGAATTAGATGTTTTATTCCATTGGATACTTCAGTGGAGAAGCAGAATTGCTCTCTACCAGATTTTTCCATGTATAATAGTACTAAGTGTTCTGTACTCCATGGGAAAAATTGTTTCAAAATCCATTAGCTGGAATTTCCCTGTCTGATGTTTGTACATTTGGATGTGGCAGTAGATAGAGAGGCTGGACTTCAGCAGGGAAAGACAAATAAGACCAATGTCTAAATTTTGCCCACCTTTCCGGGTTGTGGCCCTTTGTGGGATGTTAAGTCTTTTTTTGCAGTTCATGCTATACTTTAGTCTTTTCCAATTTCATAGATCCAGAAACTGTGGTATGTGGATAGCCCTGATTCACTTCACTGATCTCTCTCACTAGGAACAACTGCTGACTAGTGATCTTGTTCACAGACTTGGATTAGCTTGGTTTCTTGTTTTTAAGAATATTTTACTTCAGTCTTGCCTAAGCTAGGGAAGTCTGTGGTGATGTTTGCATCAATATGGTGAAATAGATGGCAGTTCCTAGTTTTGTAAAGTAGTACTTACATAATCACTAAATCCAGTAATCTTTTGGGTACTAGACTAAAAACATGTCTCTCTTCCAGGCTTGCAGTGAGTTGTGTTATTGTCATCAGTTGTCTGTCAGAAAAACTGTGTTGAATGCATTCTTACATTACTAACATTTATTAGAATAAAAGTTGTATTTTTCCATAAAGCTATCTGTAGAGTAAAATTATAATGGACACATAGATTGTGCAAGTAAATTTTGAAAAATTTCTGTTCTGGAAAATAAGTTTGATTCAAAGTTCAGCCTTATCAGAGAAAAAGTAACAGAGCAGCTTTGTACTTGAGGATGAAGTATACTTTAGTATATCTGTAGCCTGCTAGGAGATAAGATCTAATGTAAGAGGCTCTTTATCCTAGCAAAGACAAAGACACAGTAAACTTCCATGACTAAAAATCAAAGGTAAAAAAATTAATCTGCATGTAGCATGCATGTTTTCAGTAATAATGACTAGCTAACAGGAAACATGGAAGCTCTTACTGTGTCAGATCTTTTCTGAAGAAAGATTTGGTATCCCTCAAGAAAAGATGGGTCAATTGAGCCATGAGTTACCAAGTTAATCGCAAAAATATTTGGATGGAACTGTAGGTCCTACATTATCCAGAAGGCCAGGTTAGCTGCTGCTAATCATTCTGTCTGAGCCTAAATTGTATTCTGGAATTGTGTTCTTCTGGGTAGATTGTTAAGCATAATAATATATTTCACTTGGTAGGATGGCTTTAATTTTCTGTTCCTTCTTCCTTTCTTTGCAATAGAATTTTACTGAATTTACACTTTCATTTTGTTGCTGTCCCCCCTCCTCCCCCATCTTCCAACAGTATATAAAATCCTGCATTGTGTAAGGTGTGCTGATTTCTTACTATAGCTCAGGGAAAAACCCAAATAAAGACAATGGAGAGACCAGTGTGTGGCTCTGTTAATGAGATGAAGATTACTTATTCATTAAACATCAGGAATAGTCATAATTGTTTCAGGAACCACTCAATAATTCTGTCTATGCCTTAATGAAGAAAAGGATTACCATTTGTTGTATTTAATTTTTGTCATTTTGTATATTTTATTTGCCATTTTATCATTTTCATTGTCACTTTTGTCTTCTCTTAATGTTCCAGTTGCAGGAAAGTCAGAAGAGCTGCTGGAGAGCTCAGAATCTTACCATCCTGCTGAACCTACTGGCCAAAAGATTCTGGTGGATCCTCAGTCTGCTTCTGGCAATCCCATCAAAGCTGCAATCCCCCCACCCTCACAGTGGGACTGCAAAAAGAAAGCTGAACCTTGTGGAGATGCATCTGAATTTCCTCATGGTCTTCCAGCAGACCTTGAGGAACAGCGGAAGTTCCTGACAGAGCAGTGTATTGCCTCTTTCTGTTTGTGTCTCAGCCGCTTTCCCCAGCACTACAAGAGCCTCTACAGATTGGCATACCTGTACACATACAGCAAAACACACAAGGTAAGCAGACCATTAATACAAAGCTGACTAACTGTGTTTATTGCCCGAGTAAACAAACTGTATTGTCATTTGTACTAATTCAGAAATCTCAGTGTTAAAATACAGTAGGTAAGTTCGTTTAATGCAGTTTGGTTTGGAACTGTGCTCTGGGAAGTCTTCAGCTCCTAGGTTGTCTGATTCATGTGTGTGAGGCCAGTTGAGTAGAAAATTTCTTTTTTTATTACAGAGCTAAGTGATTTTTTTGTCATTCAGCAGAGAATTACCTTTTAGATATGTCTCTTAAATTAAGATCTTCTTGTGAATATGACAGCAATTATTTATTTTACTGAATAAGTGGGCTGAAAAGTGACTTGGAAGGAGAAATTCATCAGTATTGGTGTAAACACGTCATGTGACACAGACTTTCTGGGTATCTTGGGTCTTTGTCTGTAGAATGAAAGTTTTCCTGTTGTCAGAGCGTAGAAGTCATCTTGAGTAAGAAAAAATTATTTACTGTTTAGAAATCACCGAGTGAAAGTCAGTCAGAGATCCTACTGCTCACGAGCCAGTGATTTTGGATTAAACAGGAATAACAATGTCTTGGTAACTGTAATAGTGTCAGTTCCTATTTGAGGTCAGGGCAAAATAACTTGGTTCCTCCAGCATGACCCTTGCATATTCTTCATCATAAAATTAATTTCAAAAGCCTTCTATGAATTATCATTGTTTTGGTTTTAGAATTATGTCATTCTTTATTTTACTTCTGCATACTTCTGTTATTATAATCCTTTGTCTTTATGAAGTATCAGTTAGTAAAATGCTTATGAATAGTATGTTGAAATTATCAGAATCATTTCACTAATTGTCATAATCAAGGTTTGAACTCACAGATTTCGTATTTGTAAGTCTTATTTTATGTCATATGCTGTGCTGCATGGCTTCCTGAATTCTCTTCTCCACCAGTACTGAAGCTTGTGTGAATAATAGGGAAGGGAAGGTAATGGAAACAAATCGTACCCCTTGCCTCATAGTAGAAAAGCAATCAACAGTACTGCTGCAAGTTGAGCAGTAGCATGTCTTACCAATCTACTGAAGGTGATGCATATTCCATTTGGCTGTACAGTGATTATCCAGAAAAATGTTACCATTTTTTTAAAGATAGCTTGTTTTGAAAACATTCTTATGCTGTTTGTATGTGACAGTTGTTAATTTTTCCATGGAGCTAATCATTAATAGGAGCCGTAGATTCCTGCAATCTGTCATTACTGTTGCTGACAAATGATTTTGTATTAACATTCAACAAAAAAGGCTGCCTGTTTTCAATTTATTGGTTCAAATAACATGTCCTTGCCTGAGGAACTACTTGCAAAATATTTTCTTCTTTTTATTTCCTGATGAAGCCTTCTCTTTTGCTTTTTGTATCTCTTCTTATATAAATACCAACTTAACAATTTGTAATATTTTTCTGTATGAAATATACATTGTTGTCTAAACCTATCTCCTCTTGGAACTCAGAAAAATTGAATGTTGCCTGTTTGAGACTAGTAGTTACCAGGTTGGCTTCAACTAGCATTGTTGGGTTTTACTGTCCTTTTTTATTACTTCTCTGCGTAACAAACAACTACTTAACACTGCAGAAAAAACTTCTGACTGATACGTGTATACTACATACTTTTATGAGGTTGTAATTTTCTTTCTTTGATGACTCATTCAGGTTCTTTTGTAGAGCAATGTCAAATGTCTGTGTTTTAATGGTACACTAGTATGTCTTCAGTGGGAGTTATGCTCCTGAACAAACGTAAAACACAAAATGCATCTATGCATTTTCAGGAGTAACTGGAGTAAGAAGTATGCTTAGATGTACTGATGATAAGCCTGATTTAAAAAATTAGATAAATTACATCAGGTTGAGTTGCTGTGGGGGAAGAGTGGATTACTGGTAAATTTTAGAAAGCTGAAATTAATTTTTAAATGCATATAGCCATCTTGGAAAATTCAGCATTTATGTACCAGTGCCAGGAATTTGTATGAAGAATTTAGACTGATGGCCAAAATTCATGGTTGGCTGGGAAAGGAGAGGATTGGCAGGTCTCCATAGTGCATAGAAAAACAAGTTTTCCATATGCAATCTGTTTTCTCCCATTTTACAGGTTTTGCTGTTGTGGGATTAGTAAAAATAGTTGTTCAGTGCTTTTTTTAACATCTTTTCAAAATCTTTCAACATTTTGTTTGGCTATGTGTTCTGTTTTTTTTTTTTCCCCCTGCAAAATCCTGCTTACTATTTGGACGCTATTTCTCTTTGTTTTATGCTGTTACCAGAGCAAATTTGTACATAGCTGGTTCTTGCTGGAGTAAATGTGCAGAAAAGTGAGGATGAATTTTCAGAAGTTACTTCGTTGCCAGTTTGGGCAGTAGTTTTAGCTTCCCATTCACCTTGTCTCTGTCTTGAAGTAAAGTCTTAATCCTTTGTGATATTTACCTCCAAAATGAGTGTTGGCACGGTTTGGAAGGAGAAGATAGGACTTGGCAAGACGCTGTTCGTCAGTATAACTAAAAAGTTTTGTGAAAAGTGTTTGCCTTATGGTCCTTATGGATCAGTACGTAGAACTGGTCTGATGGTCTGCCACCAGCAGATTGTCAGGAAATAAAAATATTTACCTACATGCTTTTTTTATCTTGAAATAAAAACCACTCTAAATCCCAGAAGAATCTGCTCACAGATAGTTTGTATGACTTAGGTTTTTTAAGTTTGTATCTTCTATTATGTGCATTATTAACAGAGCCCTTAATGGGGAAATTTGTCAGGTATAACATAATGTCAGTAGCATGACAGTTTAGTCAAACTAGGCATAATACATTCTTGTAAGAACTACAAGATTATATATATATGTAGGTTTAATATATACTTGGAGACAGGCATAATCTGTAAGCATAATAGATGTAAGCATTTCAAGTAGCAACAGTTTGATAGTAGTTCATTCAAAAGGCTACTCTTCAAGGTCAATAGTCTTTTTATTTTGCTTTTATTTGATGCAGTAGCACTAGGGTTTTTTTGACACAAAGCCTTCTAACAGACTATAAAAGAAAAATAGAGGGAAGGATTAAGGTATAGCAGGATATTTTCTACACCTCTCAGCCGCACTTCATGGAGTTTCCAAGTTAGGTAAATGTGGCTTCTGACACTATCGAGTTAAGGGGTATCCATCTCAGGTGACTCAGATTTCCACTTGGTTGACCATAAGAGATTTTCCTTTTCCACTTTAACAACGCTGGTAAACTTTTTTGCAAGTTATTGTACCCTGTCAGTCATCTTGTCTTTGAATCTTGGGGTGATAAAGATGTGGGAGGCAACAGCTGAAGTGGAAAGAGTACTTCATAATTGCCCTGAGTCAGACAGCCAAATCCAGCATTTCAGACTGGCAAGCAGTATGCCAAGAAGAATAAATCCTTTTTGCTATGTCCTGGATCCCTTCACCCACTCCTAATAACTTCATCAGCTAAAAACCAAGCAGAGCAGACTCTGAAATCTAATGAGTTGAGACCTGCTCAGGCGTATTTACTAGGAATAACTGATCATGCTGATTTAGGGGAAGGGTAGTGGAAAATCTGTAACTACGTCTTTTATTCCTATTAGTTTTGATTGTGTGAAGTTACCATGTAATTGCCTCATTTGTCTGAATGATCTTTTTTCCTCCTAGCTAGGTTACTGTCATCATCTTGTTCAATAAAAGCCTATGAATTATACGTACTGAATACATGTTATGGATGGTCAGTTTAATGTGCACAGCAGATCACCAGAGCATGATGCTACACTTAATGATTTCTTAACATTTTCATTGTAAAACTTAGATTCAGGAATACATCCCTAGCTAAAATTTGTTTAGACTGGGATTTTATATTTAAGCTTTGTAGTGGTAGCTTTCTTAAGGGTTTTGTTTTCCTTTAATTTTTATGTGATAGTTTTAACTGTAAGATTCAGATTGCCACACATTAGGCAGTTTTTTACTTCATTTTCACACTTGGAATTTACTTATGTTTCTGATGACTATGATTGGCATAAAATAAAGCATTTATGTGCCTGGATCTTGGACATTATGATAGGCTTATTTTTGCTGGATTCTGATTTTATTCGAAACAGGATGACTTTCACAGAAGACCAGATTTTTGTAGTTTTTTTTCTGGTTTGTATTTTCTTCTGTACATATTTCAAAGTATTTTGCAGGCTTAGGTTAACAGGATTACAGAAATACATATTACAAAAGAAATACCGTAGGAAAAAGTTAGTATAGAGTTAAGTTTACATACTTTGCTTGCTTCAATCTTAATTAAATTTGACACTCAGTGATAATAATTAAATTTACTGGTTCTCCTGACTAGCCAGAAAGTGCCTTGTGATGTTTATGAGTGAACATGTATTTGTTCCATACCAAAAGAAAACTATCCAAATCCCCTCAACTGTCTTACACTATAATCATGAAGGTCCTGTATAAGTACCTATATCAGCTCTCTGAATGAAGGATTTTTGACATCCGTAAATATCTGGTTAGTATTTCTAGTGTTCAGTGCTTTTACATATGAATCCATAATCAGCATTTTGCTAGAGGGGATGCTCTAATTCTGGTAAGACATTGGAGATTTCTGCACGATTACTGTCATTAGGACAAAAGCACTTATGATTGAGCAGGGCTTTTACTGTTTCACCAGAGTCTTGTAAAGAAAATAATCTGGAAGACAGGGTAAGAACTTTGATAATAACACCCTCCCCCTACTTCCCCCCCCCCCCCCCCCCCCCCCCAAAAAAAAAAAAAGATATTACAACTGGAATATACTTCTTGGATGGACATGATTTAATCATTTATGATTCACAGAAGCATATTTCCAGCCCACAGAACACAAATCAGAATTCAACATTCTCATTTGTCTCTATGAACCAAACATCTTCCTCTTTATCTGCTCTGTAGTGAAGTTGTCTCCAAAAAAGCCAGTCTAATGCAACTCAAATGCTACTTTCTAATACTGAAATAAAAATTGAAGTAAAACAAAACTTCCATCAGTGAAACCTTACAATTAATAATTGTCCCATCTGTTAGTAATGTTTTGCCTGGAGCCAACAGCTGTCCCTAGTTCTCAACTACACAAGAGATGTTCGTGCATTGAACTTAGAGGGGTGCTTTTATAAATTTTTGATTGTTGTTTATCATTTGGTCTCCTGCTGATACTTTCTTGTTAACTCATTGAGCGTTATTAACCAAATTTGATGACAGGCATGGAATTTTCCAGAGAGGTTAAGTGAAATTACACGGAGGGCAACGGCTGGGTAGAGGTAAAAGGCCTGAATGCACCACCCCACTAAAAGAAGGCTGCAGTTTAAGCCTAAAGGTGCCTCTTCTGCTAAGCCTGGGTGCTGGCAGCTATGCCTCACAGGTAGTTAGCTCTAGGGAAGAGCTGCAGGATGGCTTCCAGAGTGTGTGTGTGGGGGGAAACTGGAGGGACTGAGGGATAGGGGGGGGCTGGGGGAGGCAGTGGGGGGCCTTGTCTGTGGAGAAACGCTGCAGGATACCCAGGACAGCGAGTTCCAATGTTTGCTTAGAAACTTTATATTTTCATATATAAATTATTTTATATTGAGCATTAAAATTCAGCTTTTAACAAATTAATTAAGGTGTTTTAAATATACCTGTAGTTCAGGTTTCTGTAGGTGATAGGAGATGGAGGGTGGATCTCAGTGAAATGAAGACAGGTTAAAAAAAAAGATGAGAAGGCAAAACTAGATGATATGAAGCTGGATTCAGCAGCTGTAGGGGACTGACTAGTCTGCTGGGGTTGATCAGTCTGGATGCTTGCTCTGAGAAGCAAGCTGGCTTCTCTCTCCTGAGGGATGGCTTCTCCAAATCACATGCCTCTACAAATACTGTCAGAAGCAGCTACGTAGAAAATGAGAAATGACAATGCAGGTTAATAAGTAAAAGCAAGTGAGCACTTTGTAGTTCTACCTGTGGTGGCCTTTCTGTCCCCTGCCTGCAACTCACCTACCCCGTTTTGTCCACAGAACCTGCAGTGGGCCCGCGACGTGCTGCTGGGCAGCGGGGTCCCCTGGCAGCAGCTGAAGCACATGCCTGCACAGGGCCTATTCTGCGAGAGGAACAAGACAAATTTCTTCAACGTAAGTTTATCCAGCTGATAAACACACCCGTACTTTCTCAGCCATCATCTTAACACCTGTTTCTCATTTGAAAAGTTTGCAAAGGGACGGTACTGTGAAATTCAGCAAAGGCGCATTAAACAAGCCATGAATGGCTAAAGGAAAGGCAGAATTGTATTACAGAGATATTTACTGGGATTTTCCTCTCTTGAAGGGAACCACTTTAGAAGGATTATTTTCGATGAGCTTGAAAACATGGGGAGAGAAGCCACCAACATTTCTTAGTTATGCATCATTTACCATATACTTGATGGTTCAGCCCTCTATAAAAATTCTAATTCTGTTCATCTTAATTATCCTCTTGTTTACTGTTTCTCAACTAGACTTGGCAATTCTCATGACAAAAAAATAGTGCTGATTGCTCTAAGAAATTTCCAGAGTTGGAAGGAGCTTTCTTGTATTCAGCTTTTGTAGTGTGGCTCAGCAGAAAGAGTATTTCCAAGTCCGACAGTGTAGTAGCAGCACTGTCGTATAGATTGTCCCTGTGTCTGTGATATCTTCTAGCCCACAGGGGTGTCTGTGCCTCTCAGTGACATGGGACACAGAATACTTCTGAGACTTACATGAGCATTTATCTATCAAATTCCCTGCTGTGATTACAACTTAAAACATTGCTGTTGTCTCCAGTATCTCTGGCTTTTCTGTGGTATGTTCTAGGGTTTTGTGCCTTCTGCTCTTTTGTGATAGGATTCTGTAGCTGGTTTGTGGCTTGCAATGTGTGGTGACAACCTGGAGATGTTCTGTTTGTCTTTCTGGACTGTGTAGCTGTTACATGGTTGCTTATGATGGCAGTGACAGAAGGTTATGTCTCTGCTTTCCCATCCAGTTCTTCTGTTTTAATATTTTAATTGTGAAATTTATTTCCATTTTGTATCTGTTAACATCTATCTTCATTTTTGCTGTATGTTGCGTTAATTAGCACTTCTGTGCAAACTTCTGTTAAGTATAAGGTAAGTGCTCTTCTCTGATTATAATCCCTCAGATGGGTTGAACAACTAAGGAATACTGACAATGGTGCAAAATTGTATCGTGGATCAGTTTGTAAAAAGAGCTTCTATGTCATTCCATCTTTCTGGATATAAGTTTTGATTAACAAATACTGTAAGCCTGATAGGGTATAGACCAAACAGTTGTGACCTGATGGATGACTATGTGGCTTTGTTCTGGTTATTTCCCTGCAATATCTGCCTGCTTTCCTTACAAGAATCCTGCAGTGTGATTAACACTTCAAGCTGGTGAATACTTTGGCTCAGATCCAGATAACGCAAGTATTCACATAGAAGTTAATGAAATTATTCAACATGCTTCAAGTGAAGTGCGAACTTTGCATGATCGAGGCTGACTTGTTCATCATTGCAGGGTTAAGTGTCAAGAGTATCCAATGTTTTCATGTATGAGGAAGATGAGCAGTAAGTAGGGAAGTGAGCGGTGTGTATAAGGGAGTGTTTCTACTTGAAAACGTGAATTACCACATTAAGAGAGATCAGTGGTTGACCTAAATCGTGTCTAGTTTTTGAATATTAACGTTAGATAATTTAATTTAAAGGTAGATTCCATTGTATCCCTAGGTGGATGTTTCCAGCATTATTTCAAAAAATAATCATTCCTTATTCTGCATATTGATCTTTTTATACTCTGAAGGATGAAAAGTGCTAGTATGGGTACTAGACAGCTGTATAATAATTCTATTTTGTAAATCAAGAAAAACTTAATTCCCATAATTTAATATTATTAATTTTCTTTAATAAGAAGTAAAATACACTTTGAAAGAAAAGAGAACCTTCCACAAAGGGTATATGCTAGCCCAGTGCAATATATTGGCAATACTGTTAGAAAAGAGAAAAGATGTGTGAAAATTACGTTCTCAGCTTGAATGTGGGTCTGCCAACAGATGAAGACAATGTTAGTCTAGAGTCTTCTATGGAGACTGCTGCTGCCAGGCTTGAGAAATGTCAGTTCGGGGACTCAACTCCAGTGTGTCTCAGCTATGGCAATAGTATAACTAGCACATAGAGTGCCTCAGACAGCAAAACAACGTGTTGAGGCTTTTGTGAATGGGTGCTAACGTCTTGATTTATTGCTGCATGCATGTAGGTTAGTCTTCCTGTTAACAGGTACAGTGTACGCTATGAGTTTAGCATGGTAAAATATTTTGGTGGTCTCATTTTCTACCCAGCTATATTTTCAAAATCCTCTTCAAGTAACACTCTGTGTGGAACATGTGGCAATAATCCAGTACAGATGACACAGACATAGCACAGTGAGAAAATCCAGATCCGAGAGAGAAAGAGCTACAAGTGCCCATGTAAAAAAGCTGTTAGTGTCATCTGACATTCCAGAATTGGACAAACCTCAATCTGTGAACAACTTGGAAAAAAAATCTCTCAACGCTGCGTTGACCTTGTCTGGGTTAAATCTCAACTAGTTTGTTCTCATGCAAAGCTCCTAGCCAGGCAGTGGGTAAGCAAATGTACTGCACCATCTGGGTCAGTGCTCAGAATACAGACTTGTGTGTCATCCATTGCATACAGATGGTGTTAGAGCCCACTGTCCCAGCTAGTGTCTTCATATACAGAGTCGGGTGATAAAACAGAAATTACAGAGCTCTACAAAAGTAAGTAGTTGCATCTAATCTTAGAAATTAAATGGCCAACCTTAAGATTTTCTAAGCTTATTAATGTCCTCCAGGGTTATTTTCAAGAGAAACACTTTGCCTGAAGTGTTTATTTGCTTCCATTAAATGCATTTGGTTTTATTTTTGAAAACTCTTTGGCCTTCATGATACAAAAGAGTTAAATGAATGTCTAAGTGGCTTTCTGTACATACTTTACTATTGAAATACCTTTTTCTTCTGGAGCAAGTGGCACTAGTGTTTTTAATCCCTTGTACAGAAGATTCAGGGTTGTTGAAATTATAGCTGACTCAGTTTTATAAGTACAAACAACAGTGTGCAACAGAGAAAGCTAGCAGCTCAAAGACAAGCAGGGACTGTGCCAGCCTGCTCCTCCCAGACATTTTATAAATCATGCATACTCCTAGTAGAATTATTTATGAAATGTTTATGATAGCACTGTATGAAAAGAAATAAACCTGGGTAAAGCTGTCTCCTGTTAAATTTTACTGCAGAACTGCTGGTCTGAATCTGTGTGTCATGGTCTGTTGTCTAATTTGTTAGCTGTCACTCAGCTGCAACCGAAATCTCTTTGAATTCATTTTTTACTGTCTTCAGAATGAGCAAAAAAGGCATGTTCACTTAGCCCTGATTTCTTCTCATTTGACATACTAGAATAATGTCAGGATGCATAGAACTTACCTTTTTTGGTTTTAAGAAAAAAAAAATGCTAACTGCATTATGGTACCTGTTTGTTTCCCAAACAGAAAAGAATGGCCCTGATTTTCTACGACCAGAGGTTTTTGCATGTTGACGGCCCTGCTAGCGATGGCAGTCATTGTATGAATGATTACTGCAGTTAGACTTACAGAAGTTTTAGCTGCGTTGCTATAAATGAATACCAAATCTTTTTTGTTTGGCCAGTTACACGTTTCTCTATAACTGCATGTACCGGTACACTCTAGCTTTTCTCCTCTATCTGTGTGTGTGTGTGTAAATATAGAGAGACTTTTTTTTTTTAAGAGGGCTCCAGGATGGTTTCTATAGTAACTAAATTAGAAATTAATTCACCAGGAGAAAAAAAATAATCACAAAAAATTGCTTTATATAGTAGGGAACTTTTTTTGTATATTCAGATTTCATGCCACTATTAATAAAACAAAGTTAAACTTTGTGCACAGATGATGGGTATTCATCAGTCTGTGGGTGGGTGGTGATTGTGGAAGAAGCGTTTTGATGGTTGAGCTCAGTGCACCAGTAACTTCTTCATATGGTTTAATATACAGTATTTGTATTTTCCTGGCACATCTTCTGTGGTAATAATAATAATAATAATCTGTTGTAACAAAGATCGTGATGTCCATCTTTGGTAACTGTTCCCCACATATGAAAGCTGTGCATGCAAACAATATACTATAATGCAGGCATTCATGTGCATGAAGTCTTGCTGCAAACTGTTAAGGATAATTGTTCTATTTTTAGCTCCAAAAGAAACACAGTATGTTTATTCTCTCCTGTATTCCTGAAGCTCTTCGTTCTGTGGTCTGAGTAATCAGGGTCAAATTAAGGTAGCAGCATCCACTGGGAGTCAGACGCTGAGAGAGCGCAGTGATTTCACTTTAATTAGCCATTGTTCATACCAGGTGTGACTGGGTGCTGGCAGGAGACTTCTGCTGTGCAGAACTGCAAGTTCTGGACACTGACTAGTTGAAGAATAAAGTCTAAGTTTAGTGCTGCAAGGTTCTAGAGGTAGTTCTTATTATAGCATGGTGATTACCAGTGGGTGCTTCCTCTGTTGCTCTCCCTGCGTAGCAGGTTCTTTCCCTAGTTGTGTTTCAGGTTGAGAGTTACGTCTCTCTGTCTTACCAGAGAAAAGTTGTTTCTGAAAAGGAGAGCAAGGTGCAAGGGCTGACTCTGTTTTGGGATTCTGTACAACCAGAGCCATACAGGTGAATTTGAGATGTAGGAAAGAAGGCTGTTCTGAAGTCCCTAATATAGGGGACTGTTGAGGGGAAAAAAGGCAACATGCCTCAGCTTTCCCAGAAGCTGGGCAGTTATATCAAGGAAGTTTGCCTCAATTGTTTTTATACCTTCCCTTAGACATACATTACTGGTCACTGTCAGAAATACGGTACTGAGTGAGTATATGGGATTTTCTTTTGATCTGATACAGCCACCTTTTGTTTCTCTCCCAGCTTCTGAAGTGTAACCTTAGCATTAATGATTCCCATGACTTGAATTAAAATTAAACATTTGTTAGAGATTTTAATGTCTCTAATAGAGAAAACTGGATATATATCATCGAAGGGAAGAAGGAAATCCATTAGGGTGGTCTGAACCTATCCTAGACATTTGTTCTGCCCAGTCTGAGGTTGCCACTAATGTTGACCTGAAGAACCCCCAAATACCACGCAGGGCCAAGGGCAGCTCTTCAAGGCTGATTGTGGCAACTTGACTGAAGCCTCAGGTTCAGTGTTTCCTACCATGTACTGGAAAACTGAAACTGGAGGCAACAGCAGACTAAAATCACCTTCCTAGAACTTTTACTGCTCTGCTTTCCTTCCTGTCCTTGGCTGGTGATAGATCTGAGTTACTCTCCTCCTGCTCATAGTTGGTGTGTGTCTTTTCAGTTGGCAAATGTGCTTACAGCTCCTAGACATCTGCTATATGGAACATGAGTCTTCTGAGAAAAATAGTGCCATTTGAATCAGGTTGGGGGAAAAGGAAAGAACTTGAAGAAACTTACTGTGTTTCCACGTGAGTTGAGATTTTGTCTCGGCATGGTGAGAGTTTGAGTTTAATAATGGCTCTAAGAGAATTAATGGTTGTGTTTTAGCTTGATCATGATTGGTTGCAACTTTCTGAAAAAATGTTGGACTTTTTAGTGCTTCTAACACTTTGTGTGAAAATGAGTATGAGAGGTTGCCAACTGAAGTTTAAAAAAAAAAAAAAAAAATCACAAGTGACATCCCAGAAATCACAAGGGTTTAGTTATTCAGTTTTGCCCTTCTTGCTTCTGAGTGTTTTAGATGCCATTTTTATGCAACCACAAGGGAACAGAAACCATAAAGGAATCATTTAAAGAAAAACCCAACAGATTTTTGATTCCAGCAACTAGATAACACTTGAAACAAGTTATTAGACTTAGTACCATTTAATAGGCAGTATATTATATATATATATATTAAAAAAGTGTTTGGTAGAGGTGACCTCCAGCATTAACACTGACCTTCTGTGTAGTTGCATAAAACGAAATAATAACGATACCATAACGACAACACATGTTAATAGTCTAATATTTTTATGCTTCTTTTTTTCTTTTTTGTGCTTATGGTAGGCAGATAGGGACATCTGGTTAGAGGATAGTTAAATCCCTACCTACTTTAAAAGATAGAATTGTCTTTAATCTTTTCAGGAGATGGACATATTGTAGGCATGAAATATGTGTGTTTTCACTGTGCAGGAAATAGGCCCTGAAAGAGTGAGCTTTCTGCTTTGTAAAAGTGCCGTTCAGTAAATGCAGATTCTTACTGCGAGCTTTCTACTGACTGTGAAGTATTTGGACGTTAAGTAAAAAATATCTCCCTGCTATGTATTTTCTTCTTGTGCTAGGAAGAGCAAGCTACTTTATGAAATGATTTGACAATTTAGAAACTAGGACTGTCAGCAGCATGCTGGTGTGCTGTTAGGAGGCACTATGCTGCAGGGAATCTTTGCTGCAGAGGTGCTTGTGTGAGCCGAGGCTCTATGGGTCATCCAGTACCTCTCCTTAAGAAGAGATAACGGAGGCCTTGCTGTACTGCATTGGAGATATGTTGGAGCTAACATGCTGCCTGCCTGGCCCGCTTCCTCAGTAATTTTAACTAGTATTTCATCGCTTTTCCTACGTTCCTGAATAATGTCATTACAAAGCTATTGTTCTTCATCTGTGTGAGGAAACCATTTCTGGTGTGGTGAAGACATACTTGTGTGGAAAGCTGCTGAGGAATAAATAAAAAACCCTCCAGGAGTCTCTTCTGAGCCAAATGATTGTATAATCCTATGCCTTGATTTGTAAGTAGAGTCAGCTGTATAAATGGCAGGTGTTTTATGGTTATAGTATAAGCTAAAGTTTAGAAGGTTGAAGAGTGAAACCAAATCAGTGTCTTCCCATCCTCTGTTCCTTGTTTTTCTTCCTTTTTGGTCTTTGTTACTTTTCTCCACTTCCCTCCACTATATCTTGTGTGGAGCAACACCATGTCACAGGTGTGGTGCTCCCAACACCCATCATTGAATATCCATTGAGCCACAGGATAGAGGAACTCGTACTGAAAAAATCATTGTCTCACCTGCTTGCAGATTCAGGAAGGCATATTTGCATTGATTAAATATAATTCATATATACAAGGCTATTTTTGCATCAAGTCTAGAAACTTTTTTTTTTAATGAATGCTTAAATTTTTGATAAGTTGGTTCATTAAAATGCATAATGAGGTGATAGCCTGGCCCTTCTCTCAAACTGTGACTGAAAGTCAATTTTAGAAAAGTGAATGTATGGAAGAGAATTAGTTTTCTCTGACTCCATTAAATTTACTCATCTTAATGTCTACGTTTGAAACAGGCAGACATTTTCTGTGGGGGAAAAAGGTAGCTTTTCGAGAATCTGCATATTTTAGTCAAGTAAGGATATTAATTTCCATTATTTTTCTTGTCTGGCATGGTAAGTGGCTTCCACTGGAGGAAGGGGAAGTGGGAAGAAATTGTGATATTAGTTGCCCCTACAATAAGAGTAAAAATTTCATTATTTCTTTTCTGACTTCACCCTTCATAGTTGTTCTTTTGCCAGTAGCAAGCCGTTTTCCTTCTTTGTCCCCCCCCCCCCTTTTTTTTTTCAATTGTAAAGTTAATGTAATTCTACTCATACATCTCCTGCCCAGATTTTCTAATGTTTTAATTGGAAGAATGCTTTTAGTAGGTACAAAGGCGTTTGTTCTCTCATTCTCTCTCACTTGCTCTCGTGTGTGCTCACTCTCTTACGCAACCTTAATACCAACTCTGAAAACAAAGGTAAGCAAGGAGTTAACTGTGCAAGTGAAACTTTCATAGTGATTGGATTAAGACCAGAAACCAAGCAAGCAATGAAGTCTTAAAGTTGCCTATAAAAAGCTAGATAACTTTTTCAACCTCTGCCCAACATGTTATTTACAGTTCTTCACTCCATCCTCTTGGAAAAACAGAACTCATCAGTGAAAAATGTCTGTCGTTCACAGAGTTTTCTGTCTCAATATATACACTCTGTTCTTTCTGGCTAACTTTGCAGGCTTCCAAGACCCAGCTAGTAAAGATGCCAATAAATCTAAATCCCTGGAGATACAAGCATGGGGTTTTGAACTGTCGTTTGTGCCAGTGGATATTAAACAGCTATTTTTTTCCATTCTGTTTCCCTAGGAAAAGTTTCTTCTTTTGTTGAGTAGATTAATTTCCAGATGAAGGTAAGCTAGGGAACAAATAACCATAAAATAAATGAAGATACAGCTTTGTAGAAGAGAGATTGTCATGGAGGTTGTAGTGTGTCATTGTCGTGGAGGTTGTAGTGTGTTACAGGACATAAGGCAGTTTTAAAGCTGGATCTTAAAAGTTTTAACAGTAACCATTTCACCCACTCTAAACAGTATTTGAAAGGCGCAGGGTTGCTGGAAGAGTGTCCTTTTAGAAATGTGTAATGAATAAATCCATAATTTGATTTTTCCATCTGCCAGCTGTGTATCACATATGGATGAGAGAGCTACCTTTAGATACCTAGTGGGGTTAGTTTTAAACCTAGGTTAGGTTCTTTCCTTTTAAAAAAATCTAAATAGGATTATTAAAAAACGAAATAGATTTTTAAATACAGTAAGAGAGCAGAGTTTTAAAGGTGATGGGCCATGAAAGGTCTTTAAAATACATGTATTTTAATATTATACGTCTGCTATGGGGTTATAAGACTAGTTTTTGCATTTTCTTATTATGAGTTATTTATCCTAGTTTTATTATAGAAATAAATGGCAAGAACAGTTATGTCAGTGTACACTGCTGCATAAACAAAACAAAACAAACAAAACCAGCAAAGAGGAAATTTCAAATCTTAGAAGAAGATCTAAAACATGAAATTGAATCTTTTTAATTAGCTGTCGTTAACATTTTCCTTTCCCTTACAAATTCCTATAGGCTCTGACTGAAAGCTTTGACAGAACTCCTTTTAGTATCAATGTGTAAAGTTCACACAAGTGTGTTGAACAGGCAAGTAGTATGTATGTGTCTGAAGTCATACCTTGTCTTTAAATACCCTCTCCTTTTGTTCTAAAACTGATAGCATTACTCTGAGGAACATAAATTTAATGGATATATAGCCAGAATCAAGACATACTCAGAGCAATTTTCTTCAACGCTTTTTTTCTTAGGTGAAACTACGTGTGATATAACCAAGATGAAGTATGTTTCTTCTTGGTGAGCTGTTTCTACCAGTTTTGTATGTCAAGAGGATTCTGTGACATTAATCAAGGCAGTTTCCTCTTCTATATATTTAATTTTGTAGATATTTCCAGGACTGCTTTTGAGGTAGATATCAGACTGTATCTGATCTTGCTCAGTACAGCACTTGTCTGTTCCGTATTCCAGGTATGACAGATTTTTTTGTTCCTGTATCTTGTCTGTGTAAAAATACCAATCTCACCCTGAAGGTTAAAGGAGCCAAATGGCAGTAAGTGAATATAAAACCAGCTACCATCAGACAAACGGCTCATACTACCTTTCTGAAACCCTGTGACAATTTCATTCTGCACCTGTGATGGTTTTAATTTACCTGGCATTATGGTGATTTATTATAACTTTCATCCTTATAGAAAGACAAAAATTAATAGTGAAATTATTTTATTAAAGCAGCATATTTCATGAGGAATATTTCTGGAATTACAGTTCTCAGCAGAAGGATCTAAGTATTTTTTGTGGATATACATTGCCTTAGTGTAAAAATGAAAACAGAATAATGTGGGATGAGAGCAGCATGATACAAGTCCATGTGTACATCTGTGCAAGTGGATAGCATTTAGAGATAAAAATTTTTAATTTAATGGCTACAGCAGGATATAATTGGCCAAATTAAAAAGGTTAAGATGGAGAAGATAAGATGGCAGATGATGATAGGTAAGAACGTATTTTGTTGTTGTGCAGTAGCTAGTGTATGATGAACGGTTTGCTAGCTGACTGCAATATCACTGCGTGGAGCTTAGATGAAGATACTGAAGCAGGAGTTCTCTGAGTAATAGTACTCCATCTTTGGCAAAATTCCTAAAGTTAGAGGAGTAAAAATGTTGAATATTGTATAGTGTATTATTGTTCCAGACTGTTTGGCTCCTGTGGAGGAGGTAGGATTTCCTGGCATAATATGAACACTTTTGGAGTTTGCGTGATAGCTACTATGTGAAACAGCAAGGGTTGACCACTTAAACAAGGTGACTTTCTCAGTCTCCTGAAAGGAATTAAAACAAAATATGTTTGAGTGGGTGAGCAAAAGTAATGAAGTTCATAGTGGTCAGTATTTTAGCTTGCTCCTCTGAACACTCAAATGTATTACTGTGATCCCAGAAGGGAAGTTCCTATAAGAGCTTGAGTGAAAGATGGCTTATTTTGCAGGAGCTTTATGACCTTTGTTCATTTCAGTTGCCTACACTTTGTCTCCACCAGTTTGCTTACTCGCCTCCTGTCAATAAACAATTTCACAAGTTTGGCTTTTATGAAGTTGTTTAATTTTTCTGTAGGGTGGAGGAAGCAAAATCAGAAAAAAACACAAACCTTTCACTTGAAGCACTTCCTAACAGTTACTCAGAATGAATTATGAATTTTGCTGGCTATTTGGTTTGCTGACACAGAATAAAAATCAGAATTGAAAACTCCTACCAGGTCATTTTCTATTTAAATCTTTATCTCTTCAGCTGCTCCCTGTGTGTATATTCAAAGTATGTCAGCACTTATACTATGATCTCCTGCTTAGTAGACTGGAACTACTGTGAGTCATTAATATAATGGCGTTTTCTTAAGTATTCAGATGTTTGAGATAATTTAATGAGGTTGGTGAAACAGCTAAAATGATTTCTGTTTACACATGCCTAGGTTGTTCCTCCTGACAGACTGCACTAAGGGTTTAAGAGTATGTGTTGGGGTTTGTTGCTTGTTTTTTCTTAATGCTATAACTATCAATTACAATATTTTAGGGTCACTGAGCTCCTCTTATTCCAGTGATACTGACTGTGAAGTGACTCAAGTATTTCCAGTGGGAAAAATTTGGACAAACCTGAAGAGAGGACAGGTTTTTATGTCTATGTAGCTCATCCATGGAGAAGTGTGTAGCCATCCCTAACTCTGTGACACTTCAACACTGTCTTTTATTATGACTGATCTGCCTAATATAAGAGTACATCTGTTTATAATCTATGTACGTATCACAGCTAGTGGCAGATTAAGTATTAAAAAACTTCAACAGAATCATGAAGCAGATTTTAAAAAGAAATACAGATTTACAGGCCAATACAGTTGTATAATGAAGGTGGGACTTCTGATGTGAATGCAGTGCAATGATTTCAAAAGCATTTTCTTTGTAGCATAGGAGAAAATACTCATAACAGGAATGTAAGTGTTGAAGTAAAATGTACATTCCAATTACTTTGTAAGCTGAAATACTGACAGTGGGATGAACTTAATCTTTAAAAATGGTATTTGGTGACACATAAAGGTGATATTTTCATGCATGTAATGAAGTAGTTGTTTCAGCAGGCTCAAAAGAAAAAACATCTGACTTTCTTTGCCCTTAGTCTGACAGCTCTGTACTACAGGTCTTACTGAAAAGTACTTCCCAACAGGTTTTAGGTCAGGATATTTTCATTGTCATTTTCTTTCCAATAAACAAGAAAGCAAAGGTATTTTTCTGAATTAATTATACTAAAGTAAATGTTGCTTTTGGGACCAAAAAAAAACCCTTTCAGCATTTCAAGTAAAATGTGCAACTATGTATACAGACTGATGTTTTGAAAGTTAAGCTAATTCAAAACAAAGACTGAGATTTTGGAAGGTTAAGCTTTTACCAAATTTTTTTTTTAAGTTTTTTTTAAATATTTAAATTGCAACAGCAAATAAGCAATATTGCATATAGTTTGTAAATAAACACTAAGGTGTAAAAGTATTAGAAACTGATGAAAATTGAAATTAACAGTAGTCTTGTTTTTTGTATCAGAATTGATGAGAATGAAAAACTGAACAATTAGTGTTTGATTGGCACATTTGTTCCTTATTAGTTCTTCCTTTGCGTGAATCTTGAACTAAACACGTGGCATCTCCTCTGTATGTTTTATAATGAGATGTTCTTGCTGCTTTGCAAGAACAGCAAAGCAAGAAAAAATATTTGTGAATAATTTTTTTCACTTTAAGCAAATGAGAATTCACCAGTTAGTGCCATATACAGGAAGAGTCTTCAGGCTTTGCCCCCCGTAGTTCTTGTGGCCATTGTTGTATGAAGGGCTTTTTTTTGGGTTTTTTTTTTTTTCATCCTAACCTTGCAGCAGTAAGTCCCCCAAAACAATAGTATAGAAAGGAATGAAATTTTTCACCATTTCATAACTGGTCTTCAGTCCTTGCAGCACAATGGATCCATATATCTATCCGAGAAAGGAAATACAGTTTTCTCCATCGGGAGCGGGGAACACATAGGAAAATGCATCCTGAATGCTTTGTCATCAGTAAAACGGGTTCTGCAGGCAGTGAATTCTTGTCTTGCAGGGATTAAACAGAAGCAACAGTAAAAGGACTTTTTGAGTTTTACTCTGTATGCATGCACGTGTGTGTGTTTATGTGTATTTTAGGAGAAAGAACAGTTATAATGTTGAAGAACAAAGACTTTTTAAGGCCGGGTAAAAATGAAAGAACTATTATTTTAAAATATATTAGGCAATATAACTAACCTTAATAGGAGAGAAATGTTATCTTTAACAGTGGCTAACTGGCTAGAGGACTTAGTCCTACTCCGGTGACTGAATTCCAAAACTAAGATTTTGGTGAGAAGACAGTAGCATAATGAGATACTAATGCACTTTCTTCAAACATATTGTTAGTTTATTCAAATGTCTTGTAGAAGTGTGAAAGCTAAAAAGAATGAAATAATACTTTTGAGTCCAGTCACAGCTATTTCCAATCACAAAGAGAAGAGTGGAAATGAGCTTTAAGATGCATTTGCTGTACTTCACTGATGAGGGACTGCACAGTGTGTTCGAACTGGAGGGTCTAATGGGCCTTGATCAGGAAACATGTGTGGGTTCTCAGCGTTGCTAGGTTGTGTTACAGAATTTCAAGTGAAGAGATTTACAAAAACCAGTCTTGACTGCTTCAGAGATCATCAGTATCTGGATGAGAAATTTCGGAAAGTCAGTTCCCATGTTGAAATTTAGAAGTTTCAACTACTATGTCATAAAAGTTATGATTTCAGCTTGTGCCACCTGGCACCCAGGCACTTAGGAAGCAAAAAGATTTGAATTAGGGAAGAAAAGAGGAGACAGACAGACAGAGAGGTCTTAACTGCCTTACACGTTTCATGCCCAGAGAGTTCTCAGCCTATGATTTAGACAATCAGTCAATGTGACCCTGCTGAAAAAGTATGGGAGAAAAAGGGAGAATAATTTTAAGCAGAAGGGTGGGTTTCTTCTTTGTAGACTAGTAATCAGTGAATACTGCTGTCTTTCTGAGATCTTTGCTAGAAATCACAGACAGTATATTCTGGGCACAGCATTACTGTGACAATGTAGGCAGGTAAACCATTCACATGTAGGCCTATTTTCTGGGTTATTTTGTCACTGTCTTTTCAATATGTCACTTCTCTCCCTTCAAAATCTGACAAGTCTCTGCTTGCTATTTGTGAATAATTGAGCCAGAAAAAAAATTTCCTGCCTCTGTATGTTCTTAAATCGATAAGGTAAAGCAAAGCAAAGTGTCTTTCTTCCTGAAAACTTCCGTCTGAGAGCTGTCTCCAGCGGCAGACTGAAGCTGACAAAATGAAAGGCCCACCAGGAGATGAGTCTGAATCTGAAGTCTTTTAAGCATGTGGGCAGCAAGGTGAAGACAGCAAGATGATATACCACAGTTTTGTGTTCCAAATCTCCTTTCAGTTTCTCTTCTGCCTGTTGCTACCTTTTGACATATTCCTCTCCTATTTTTCCATTTGCATTTATTATTTCTTCTTCTGTTTGCCCCTTTAAGAACAGCAGTTTAAACGTAGAGTGTGGACAAATAATTAGGTATTATTTTGCATTTGTCTATAGACAAAGACAATATATGGTCCATATGAAATCCCCAAAATAATAGCTTTATCCATAGAAATTCCTGATCTTAAGAGTAGGTTTGTCAGGTATAAAATAATATCAAATGGGTTAAAATATTCTTTTACAATCAAAGTTGTGGTTTTCAAGCAAAACAGTAATTGTCAGAAGGGATTGAATCGCCCTTACTCATTAAATATTGGAAAGAGACAGGTTTTGAAAAGGTACAAGTGCTCTGAAGGTCCAGATTTGACACTTGCTGGTTTATGTTCCGCTTTGAAATTCAAAGAGAATAAAATTACCTCTTAATAAACAAGAAATATAAACCTGCGTATAAACAGGATAGCATCTTTGGATAACAAAATTGGTGAATCTATTTTTCTCCCCTCCCTTCTCTTCACTCTCCTTAACCTCTGTCTTTCTGTTACCTACTGACCACTGTGTGGGTTTAACTTTAGTGCAGGTGTGTTGTTGGTTTTGGTGGTAGCAGCCAATTCTGCTGCTCAGCATTAGTGGTCTTCTTACAGTAGTTCCAACAGTGACGGACAAGAGAATTTTGCCTGGAAAATACTTACATAAGACCACAAAATTTGCTACTCCGGATTAGACTGGGTTTTCTAGGCAAATATTCTGATCTGGTAGCTATTGTTATCTGACTGTTTGCAAGAAGATGAAAAATACCTAAGTTAAAGGAAGAAAATACTGTTGCTGAAGAAGAATACTTTCTAGTTCTTGCAGGACTTCCATTGCACTGGAAACTTGAGATTACTCTTATCTCTACAAGGGAAAAAAAAAGGCTATATATAAGTGAAAACAATGTCCTACTTCCTTGAAAACAAAAGATGAAATCGACTCTTCCTAAGTGGAAATAGAGTTCATGCTAGGATTTACAATGCATATCCTCTGAACTGAAGAAATAATTTGAAAGTGGAACAGAATTTCAAATATATTGACCTTAACAAACTCATATGCTGTGTCTGCAAGGAAAGCTAGCACCCTTATCTCGACAGTGCAGAGAGGTCTGGAATCTTTCTGAACATTTGTTATTTACCCCAGAACATTTCATCGAGAAATCCCAGTGTGCAAAAGTTAAAAATGCTTCAAAGTGTAAAATCACTCCCATCTGGCTCCAGGTATTGTGGCACTGGAGAGCGCGGGCTAGAGCTTACATCCCATAGGTGATTCTGGCTGAGATGTTCCTCAAAATTTCTCTGGTTGTTACTGATTTAAAGGTACAGAAGATTTAAAAAAATAAGGGTGGGGGAGCGCATTTGATGAAATGAGACTCTTAAAGAAGGAAACGTGGACTGAAATATAAACTTGCCACTTTTTAATGGTCTGGAATAGTGCTTTGCCCTCCTCCTTTCCCATCATAAAAAACTGAAAGAAGAGCATAGGATATGGTCTTTGAGGATTAACAGTTGCACCTAGGATAATTGTTCTTCTTTCTCAGAGTTGGTTTGCTCAACTGACAGTATTCATTATGAGTATTTATTTTTAAAAGGACAAATGTTAGGTCATCTTGTTGACTCTGGGCATGTTTCAAGTTCCCTGTAATTGCTCTATCAGTCTTTTTCCCATCCATCCTTCCTTGCCAAAATGCATAAAGTCACATTGTTTTGTTCCTGTATCACCTAAATTAAGCTGAAAAAGCAGTAGATGTTAGCTGTTTCTACAGCCCTCATTTGCACAGTTTCTCCACCTAATTAAAGAAGAAAATACTCTATCGTCTTTTACCCCCAATCAGCCAAAAGACTTGAATAGTGTCCCAAACACTGTGCTGTGTAAAAATAATGAAAGGGCCTTTGATATACGTAGTGTTATGTCTGAACCAAGAATGTGGGCGTAATGGTGCCAGCCATCTTCTGCAGCAGCCATTTCACCAGTGAGCCTGGAGCAGGCAGCAATGGGAGTAGGACAACCTAAGCCAGAGGTGTAGCTTAGAGGTGTGCTTGTGGGCGCGTGTGAATAACTCGAGGTTATTTCTGACACGAGCACTGAACACTTACTCCCTTTTTGGGAACACCAAGTAAATAGTTTTATCCACTTTTTGCCACAACCCTACTGCATTTAGGTGTCTCTCTAACTCCCTCCCATATCCAGAATGTGGAAGTCCCATGATACATTGCTGGTTCCCGCAAGTACAGGGGATGCCACGTACACTTCACTGAGCGTCTGTATTTTTTACCTTAGGTAACTAAATTGGAATTCTTTTCCTCAGTAGCACCATAAGTTATGAACACCTGCATGTGCAAAGAGCGCAAAATTCATTCTGCTTGTGATGGTTCAGACAACTGCATAATGTGTGCTGTAGGAGTCTGCAATGCAAACCTGGGAAATTTCATGGTGATTAATAAAAATGCTGATTGAGAGAGGGAAGAATTGGTAAGAAGCCTTTGGAATTGGACAGAATCGAAGATAATCTGTGGTGAAAAACATATCCTTTTAAACTCTAAGGAGACAAATTTGTTTCATTAATTTAAGTTGGTAATGGACCTTTACCAAATAATGTTTCTATACAAAAGCAAAAATGAATCAGACATGTAGTAAATGTTCCAATTAGTGATATTTTTAAGATTTGCTTGTTTATAAAGCATTTTGAAATCCAGTAAGTATTATCATAATTCTTGTTTACCTTCTATTATCATTTAAAGATGTCTGTGTTCTTGCTGCTTTTTATGGTACCGTGACTGTTCGCTGCAACAGCTAAGAGGTATTAATTAGAAAACAAAATCCTTACATTGCCATGCTTATGGCTTACAGGTGTTTAGTTGTGCAGAACTTTTATATGACATAATTTCCAATCTAGTGAACATCTAGTCCTTGGGCTATTACCTTTAAACACTTTACGATGTATTTAATTCCAGGTACAACCACCACTTAATTTGCATAAATAAATGACAATACATAGGCGGAAACTCCAGTGCAATAGAGGAGATAGGAGCTCTGCTGTTAACAGTGACTAAATGAGCAGCTGAAAAAGGGCAGGTCAAAAAGATGCCTGTTTGCATAAATATATAGAAAGAAAGTATTCATTTCAGTCCTGTATTTAAAACATAAATCCATGTTATGCAGTCAAAAGAGTAAAGGTTAATGGGTTTTTGAAGTGGTAGTGCCAAAGCTGCATTGTTAATCAGTATAGAATGGGTTATTGCCTTTGGTAGCAAGATGTAAGAGGCGATGAAGAAAGACATGGGTTATTTTAAAGAGCGGTAATGCCCATAGTGAAATCTTAGCTTTACAACAAAGAAGCGGACTCTTTAAATGGAGAGATAGACAAAGGCTATTGTTGTTTAATGTAATTTTATAAAAGATAAATAGGATAGCTAAATTATTCTTCAGCCTTTTTTTCAAGATGCTATTAAGCATAAATATGTGTGTGTGTATATATATATATGAAGTATGCAAATAAGTAGGAAGGGGCAAGCTATCCGGGGCTTTCAGTGTGAGAAGCCTAGAATTGATGTGTTAAGAGGAACACGAAGAAATTAAAAGATGGGTGAAAAGTGGCTAAAATCATGGGAAAGAAAGGTAATCTTAGCAACTGACTTCTGCAGAGCATATAGGTACTGTCACAGTTGTGGAGCAGGCTATTAAACCTGAGGTGTTAGTAAATAGGATGGATTCTGAGCACTTCAGAATAATCCTAGCAATCAGGAGGGGGGGAAAAAAAAAAAAGAAACAAAACAAACCCCTGCAATGCTTAGAAAGACAAGGAGGAAGTCAAAGCAATTGCCCCTCTTGCAAAAGTGAGAGAAAGGAACAAGTAAAGATAAAGTGTTTAAACTTCTGTGGTGAAGGTAATCAGGAGCAGAGCCTGGATGAGTGGCTGGGAAAAGAAGGTAAGTTCAGCTGTGCTAAGCTCAGATTGAGAAAGACCAATCAGACAGTTTTTGAGGCAGGATTAGATGGACTGAGATTGGCAGCGGACTGGTGTGTGTTTTGGGTCTCTCTTAATACGGCGTCGACCAAAATCATCGAAAGTAGGGAGAGGGAAGTACGGGGGGAAAGGACGAGGGCAGACCTTTGTTTCCCCCCTCAAACAGTTTGAGAAAGGGAGAAGGATGTCACGAAAGAGGTGGCAAAGGACTGGTGAAAGAAACGTGCCACCAGCCCCCTGGCACTGCAGAAGCTGGAGATCAGTTAACCCCCCCCAGGACTGGGGGGAAGGGACGATGTGACAGCATCTAAATACAATGAAATGGTGTAAGAGGGTTGTCCTGCCCCTGGGTGAAAGGTGTTTCGGTGACACGAAGGGGAGCCCGGAGCGTCGCGGGGGCGACCGCACAGCTGTGCTTGGTGCGTGCGTCGGAGGCCCCGCAGCCATGGCTGCAGCTGCCGCTGGCGGGGAAGCCGCCTGCGAGGAGGAGGCGGCCGGTGGCAGGAGGCCTCTGCCTCTCCCCTCCGCTCCCAGCACCCGGGCGGGCTCCGCCGGCTCAGCGCTGCGGGGAGGAGAGCGGGGACCCGGCCACGCCGGAGAAAAATAGGTCAGGAACGGGCCTCCGGTGGCGGCGAGGCGAAGGGCGATGGAGCGGCACCAGCGGGGTTAAACTGGGTCAGGGAATATTTTGGGAAGGTTCGGCGGACAGGTGGGAGCAGATAACTGGTTTTTATTAATGCTTGCAAACCGACGGGAGCAGCTGTTTACTCACTTGCCCTAAGTGGGATGGCTCGGAGCCAGGCTCGACAATAATCGGGAGCAACATCCTATGTCAAACAAGACCGTCCTCCGGCAGGAGTGCGAGCAAACAGCTCCAGCACTGCACGCCGCCCCCACTTGCAAAGAAGGAGGAGGGGGGGGGGTGTGGAAATTAAATAAATCGATAGCCGCGGCGGCAGGAAATCTAAGGTACGCGGTTTCCAGAGGCCGGGCGCGCTCCGGTGCGAGAGGAAGTGTGAGCCGAGCCGGGGCTCGGCCCGCGCGGTCAGGTGGGGGCGCGGGGGCGGCGCGGCGCGGGGGCCCGGGCGGGGGCGGGCGCGCTCGCTCCGGCTCCGCGGGCCGCCGGGGAACTCCGGCGGAGCGAGCCCGCCGCCTCGGTAATGGTGAGTGAGTGAGAGTGCGGGGCGGGGGGGGGGCCGCCCCGCGTGGGGCGGGTGCGGGAGGCTCGAGGGAAACTTCCACCCACCCCCCCGCCGCCGCTGCCGCCGCCCCGCGGGGAGGCCGGGGCCGGGGGGCCGGGAGGGGAAGGCGCCTCTCGCCCGGCGGAGAAAACGCGCCGGTGCTGCTGGCTGCAGGCAGGGAGCCGGGCTTGCGGGGTGATGCCTCCGGGGGGAGCCGGGCCCTCCCCGGCGGGAACAGATGAGGTGTTGTAGTGAAGTTTGCTTTCTCTCTGCCGGCAGAAGCACAAATGGCTTGCCGGCTTCCCCAAATCGCAGGGCGTTTCTCGGCGTGGCGTGCCCTTGCTCCCTGCCGTTCGGCTTGGCCGCGGGTGTTAAAGCCCTTCCCCGAGCAGCTGGTCGTTACCCGCGGCCGCCGCGGGGAATCCCTTCCCCGGGGCTGGGCTGGGCTGGGCGGGCGCCCGCAGGGTTCACCCACAGCGCCGAGCGGGCACCGATGTGCTCTGATGACATTTGCCGTCGTGGTTGGGAAACACTTATTTCCTTAGTTTTCGGTTCGCCTTCGGTTAGAGGCTGTAACAGACCTGCTTTTGCTGCGCAGAGGAAAATCCTGACAGCAATGGCAAACGGAGGAGTCGAGAGAAGTTTGGAAGGGGGGGCGAAAGGGTGAGGGATTTTTGTTTTCTTCTGCCTGCATTGTTTGGGATTTCTCGGTCTCCTTCCTCCAGCCCCTTAGCGGGATGAATTATTTAGCACCCTCGTTTTCAATTCAGCCCTAAAGCTTGCAAGGGGAGGCTTTCATGTCTAGAAGGAAAAAGAGATGGTAGGTCTGTAAAAATCACGTCTGGCACAGAGCAACCCAGCTGTGCTCTCTGGTGTGCACTCTGCTGTTCTGCCTACGACAGCCAGGCTCACACTGGAGATTCCCCTTCTTAACGGTGACCTAACAGAAAAGCCTGTTGTTCAGTATCTATTTTGCATGAGCTACTATGCTGTAGCAGTCACCGCTTCATTCAGCTAAAGAGAGCGAGAGAGAGAGGATAAGAGGATTCCAATTTAATTAGCAGTTTGTTAAAACCAGTCAGCTTTGGTCACATGTTTATAATTTTAGAACGTATGTCTTAATTGCAGTAAATTCTGGTGTTGTGCATAAAGCAAGTGCCACTTGCTGTTTGCGGCATTGGCTGTGGCAGCTTCATGTTTCTATTTTTTTAATTTACTGCAGCATGTGTTTATTTGTGCAACGGCAGATTTTTGTGTGTGCTGTGGGTATTTTGCGTGAAGCAGATCTAGGAGATCTAGGAATTAAAGCATATGCTGTGGAGGTTTTTATTACCCAGGGAGCTGCGAGATGTGTCTCTTTTATTGGAGCATATTCAGGTTGACATCTTGAATACCCAGATATTGTTCTGGTTGTTTTCAATAGCAGGACTTCTGTGTGTTTTTAGCATCTTTATCGGAGTTTGAAATACTCTAAATGTTGAGGCCTTCCTCGCTCCTCCTCCCCCTCCATAATTACTCTGGTTGTTCTCAAACAAATAGTTCCTATCTCGCAATATCCCTGAAATCAAACACCAACAGACTGTACCCTGTCTTCTGCCTAGCTAACTGAGTCACTGCCATGCTTTGTGCTAGATTAAGCTGTCGTAGTATTGCTGCTGGTTGAATATGGAAGATCCCCTGTGTATACTGTGATTTACGTTACTGTAAATAGGGTAATTGAATTATAGCTTCTCTGCAATGTCTTGTTCCTCTGGTGTTATCAAAGATCAGTCAACTTCAGTTGGGGTGCTAGGCAGGCTTCTGCCTAAATGTTTACTTGAATTAGATATTTCCACTAACTCTTATAATTGGAAAAGAACTACTTTTGTTTGTTTGTTTTTAAACCCTGTATTGCTGAGGAAGCCCTGGGAGTCTCTGAAAGCAAGACAGCATTAGGTGTTAACACACATTCCGCCCCCCCCCCCCCCAAAAAAAAACCCCAAAAACCTTGAATAGCAGGTTAATGAAATTCTGTTTTGTTGCATGAATTCCTGTATCAGAGGAGAAAAGATATTCCGAGGTTAGCTATGGGGTGTATAACACTAAGAGATTTTTTTGCCTTTTATAGCAGTCAGGATTCATTCAGGGCCTCCACTTGCTGGACAGAGAAGGGAAGTGTTCTATGGACGCTGCTGTAGTGGGTGGAAAAGAGATAATGAAATGAGTTATCTGTCAGCTCCTAATAACTTAATTTGAAGATCTTAATTGGCGAGGATGAAATGTGCAAACTCACGTAGAGCTCTAGTTGTTTGCGAGGATATGTTTTCTCCAAGGCTTGCCTACTTTTTACCACTGCATAGGTCTTTTTCTGGTTCGTAACTGCTAATATGGGATATTTGTTTCTTAGTACCTATTTTAAATAAGCTGCTTTCTGCCCTCAACTTCAGCTGACAAACAGTTTGAAATCCAGGATGTGTGCTTCTGTCATTCCTAAGCCAGTATGAAACCTCAGACAGAACTGTGACCTTCAAATATGAACTGTCATATATTTGCAAACACATATCTTTATAGAACTGGCATAAAAAAAAAGAATAGGGAACCCCAGTCAAATCTTACAGGATTCTGATTTGAGATTAAAAGGCTTTTCCACTAGCTCCTGCTGTCACTTTACCTCTGTCAAAACACTAGAGGAGTTTAAATTTTTGTTCAGTTCAGCTCCCTGTTACTTTTGCTCTCAGCGTTGACAAAAGATGCAAGTATTTCTCTGTCCTTCCAGATAGTGTGTGCATACCGAAATACCAGCTGGTGATGGAACATGCCATTCTTGTTGCTTTCGAAAAGGCTTTTAGAATTTGATGGCTAATAGCAAACAGTTGAGTATAATTTTTTTAGTACCCTTCCTGGTATGTATGGCATTTTATGTTTTCTCCTGGTTAGTGGTACTTGTTTATATTCATGCTATTAAAAATATTGACAGTTCTTCATTACATTTGCATATGCAGCTCTCTTAATTGTTGTAAATAACTTCACAGTCTATTCAGTGAAATTTACTAGCTTTTTCCATAATCTAGATTTGTTCCTAAATAAACTGTAAAACCCCCTACCTATGTATATTTTGAAGGCTGTGGCTTGTAAGCTACTAAACATGAGTCTGAGGTCATAACAGCCCTAAAGAAAATTTAATGAAAGATTGTCAGTATCCAGCCAGAGGTGGTTGTTACAACTACATATTGATATGTCACCTACTAATGACAACATGGCTCTTCTCTGACCAAGTTGCAGTATGTACAGTACACAAATCTGTTTGGTTTTGTGTTGCATCACCTCGAACCTACTTACTTTTTCGTACTCGCTAGGTTGTTCGACAGAAGCTATGCCCAACAGGTTGCTGAGGAAAAATGTACTCTTTTGAAAAGTCCTTACGTGGGCCCCCAAAGTTAGATGATGTGGCTGCATGATCACCCACAGTGCTCTGAGATAAGAGAAACTCATGTGTCTGAAGGATGCATCTTAGCCAAAAGGTATTGTAAGGAGAATGTTTCTAGGTAATTTTACATGAAGATGAAATTTTATATCAAGATGAAATTAAGCTGAAGGCTCTTCTCTAGCAGTTTTAAAGGATATCACTTGATTGTATTTTATGAGCTGCCATGTGATACTGCTTTAGAGTGTTTTGTCTTTTCAAAAACTGTGATGGAAACTAGTAGCAAGTGTTCTCTGGACCTTTTGATTTATGTTCCTTAAGGCTCGAAGACCTCTTTCAGCAGGACCTCCTAATGCCTTGTATTGTAGTGATTTGATGCCGACAAGAAAGAGCATTGAGTGCTTCATCAGTGTTGTTTTCTGAAATGATAGCATTTTCCTCTGCACTACTGATCTAACCTGAGACCCTCTAGCTTTTGGTATTTTCTGAGATTTTGAGTCTAATTCGGTGATCTATTTGTAAAACATACAGGTGGATGATGTTACTTTTTCTAAGCACTGTATGAATATGCTGAAATATTTTGCAAACACTGGGGTTTTACAGCTTCTCATCTTGATATTTTAGTGTGTGCGTCATTCTGTAGAAGAGAGTCTAAAAGCTGAAAGACACTCTGTGCTGTCAGTGCAGGGATGCTGAATGTCAGCTGTGGGGCAGGAGTGGGCAGTTAAGCATTTTTTTTGCTGAAAAGTAAGGGATGTAGGATTGAAGAGCAGGTTTTCTTGGCATAAGAATTTGAGTATTCTGGTAAAAGAACTTTATAGCACTCTGACAGCCTAGTTTAAAATGCTCAAAATCAGTTGAGTCTTATATGTGGAGACTGCCTTGCTATTAAAAGGGTAATCACTTACATTTTATGTATTGGGTAATCAGTAGTTTACATCTAGAATGTGGATGTTGAAGTAGGTGAAAATGTGTTTATTCAAACCCTGTGAAATCCTTCAAGCCTACTGAAATAGTAAAAGGTGGCATCCTATTCTAGGAGGAGACACTTTCTGCAGTGTTTCAGCATGAAGAATCTCCAAACAACTCATAATTCTACGTTAACAGTGTGCCAAATCTCAACAGTTAGCATACCTCTTAATGTTATGGAGTTCTGGTCCTCCTTTTCTTTCTAGTCTCATGTATACTGCACTAGATGATGGAGGTGAATCAGTGTAAGCTGTCTGGAGATAGACAACTTTAGGCACCTGTAAGGCAGGTAGATAAGGTTTAGCATTTTGCCTTTACTGTACTCATCCACCCAATTCGAAAAGTAGTGGAAAATCTGTCATCTTTTGCTTGTAGCAGCTGCCTTGCCCTTGGCCCGTTTGGACATTCCACAGATTGTATCGTTCTCCGCATCCTTTTGAACATCTGTCTTATGTTTAACTTCTCCGTTTAAGCGTTGTCCTGTTGTTATTCCCAGAGGAGTGGAAAGGCTACCTTTTGGAGAGTGAGGCATTTGAGACTTATCTCCAGACTTTAACTCTTCTGTCCCTGCATTAGATTGCTAGGTATTTCTAATCTCTCTTCTTCGTACCTAGGCTTTGTTATGCTGTACTGATCTTGTATTCTGTTAAGGCAGGAGTGTTGTCAGAATAACGTTAGCAATACACTGTGCCGGGTTCACTAATCTTGGCTGTTACCAGATGTAGCCAAAGATGATAGCTGATGGTTCTGTGTTTTGAAGCAGTTTTTGATTTTCTTAAGATTAGGCTGAGGTAACCCTCCCTCCACGAAATAGAATCTAATACTGGTTAAAATGCATGTACGCTACTAACTCTTTATTTTGTAACCTCTGGGAAGATGGGGACAGTCACTCTAGTGACAGAAGTGTAGGTGGGTAGGTAAAAAAATCTCACGATCCTGAAACCTGCCCTTCTCTAGGAACCAACAGCTTTGTGTTAGCCCCAATTCTGTTTCTGGTTCTGCAGCACCTCCCTTAGGAATAAGAATGAGTAGTGGGGCTCGACCTTGGCATGCCACTGATAGAGACGAGAACTGCCTTGCAGACTTGCCAGTTGGCATTTGTAACATTTGTCATCTTTTATGACTTAGTCATCATCCTTTGCGTTCAAGGGAGATGGTAATTTCTAGTGTGTAGCCATCTCATCCTAAGGTGCAGCCTATAATAGCTCAGGTGAGCCACATTCCCGAAATGCCTTTTTCTCTCTGTAAAAGGTTTCTGGGTGATACCATTAAATGTATGTGTCTATATCATATCTATAAAATGTGGAATTAGATTAAATGAATCCCACATGTCAAAAAAAGAGAGTTTGCTAGTGTCTGCAGGGGAGCTAGTGCAGGAGTCTGCCCTCTTCCAGGCACATGGATGGACTGTACCAAGCTTGTTTCATTAGCTTTGAGTACCATTTGCATCTGATGCCAGGCAGTCTGGTTGTAGCAGGTATGCAGAAAAGATCTAAGCAGAAAAATCTTCTTAAAACAAAGAAAGGCTGTCTGTTAGACAAAACCAGAACCCCCGTCAATCTCTAGATGTGCCCTGCTAACCACCTACTTTGGTGGTAAAGAAATCTTCCTGCGTCTGGCCCCTGAGGATGCCTAAAGAAATGCAAAATCCTGGTAAAGAGTTTTCCTGTTGAGGGTTTCATATTCTTTTATTAGGTTTCTGCATCAAATTATTTGCTTATTAGAAGATCTAGAAGCATTCTGTACTCTTTGGATTTCTGTGCTTTATATCCTCCCAAAGAAAGAATTCCAGGCCCTTTCTGACAGGGACAGGACATAAACTAAAA
The DNA here is from genome assembly GCF_900496995.4 of Aquila chrysaetos chrysaetos. NCBI lineage: Eukaryota > Metazoa > Chordata > Aves > Accipitriformes > Accipitridae > Aquila > Aquila chrysaetos. The sequence goes on from NC_044012.1 coordinate 39,578,142, forward strand.
TGTACCCCAGAAAAAGATATTGAAGTAACAAAGGCAGAATAAGAAATTCCAACATGGGTGAGCAGACACCTTGCTCGGTGTTTTCTTTTGAGTACATAAAGTGCCTGACTAAATCTCTGGATGACTTCTGTTCTTCTGCATCCCTTTGACAACCTTTTTTCTCTCCTTTTTAAACCCTGGATTGGCTGCAAGACACAGTGAGTGAAACTTTGCTGATAATTTAATTCCTTTCCTGACCAGTCACTTTTTCTCTCTTTCCTAAAATACAGCTGGTAAAAGGGAGCAACTTCTGGAGGAAATAAAATAAATGTACTAAAGTAATTTGTCCAAAAGTCTTTTTATCAATAACTGACCTTCCAGCTTGAGGAGTTGTCCAGCTGTCCAGAAGGGAACCTTTTTTAATGATGGCAACGGGGGCAGGGAGGGAACGCAAAAAAAAAAAAAAAAAAAAAATCAGTGTTCCACAGCTATATCTTCAAATCCACCTTTGCTTTAGCACCCTCGATTTGCAGAGTAGAGAAATGAGGGGCTAGACAAGAGGGAATCTAAGGTTTGTTTCTTAGAGTACTCTGGGGAAGGATACTCCACCGGCACTGCTGGCGAATTGGAACTGGAAAATTAGTGTGGGGAGCAGTCGTCTTCATCCAGGGGATGATGCATTATGCACATACCTCCTGTGTTTCCTGGATTTTCAAGTGGGTGATGTCTGCCTGAGGCACACCGTCACAGAGCTCCGGAGGGAACGCAGCTGTGTCATTGCTTGAAGAGGATTGCACCTTCAAAACAGGTTTTAAGAGAACAGCCTGTTGCTCCTTCTCACTTTCTTCTCTGTCTGTCTTTCCATTGTAGCCATGGAGTAGAATGGATTCTTTATTTCCTTTTTTTATAGTCTAGTTAGCCATTTCCCTTTAAAAAGAGGCGATGTGACTTTCTGTTGACGTTGTTGTGAAATCACATGGTACATGGGAACCATCTGAGTAAAAACTCCTCAAGCCTCCTGACAGAGTGAACAAAACCCTCTAGATTCTGCCTGGCAAACGGCCAAACCCAATGTTTTGCAAAACTATCTGTAGACCTCGGTTTCTGTTTCACAAATTCCACCTGAAGTTGTAACTCATCATCTTAACAAGGCATTTCTGGTTTTTTATAATTGCTTACGCAGCAAGGAAATTACTCCCTTTCCCTGCCTCGTGTGTGTATGTCCCTGACTCACGCTCACACATGATAGTCTCTCCAAGTGGATATGGCTTGAGTGTTCTTTTCATAGGGTTAAAACCAATTTAATGTCAAGTCAGCTGTAAAATGATTGTTCTAGAAATTGAAAAATCTGAAATTTAAGACTCTGAAAATGCGTTGTATTTTGGAGAGAGAAATAAGAGGTGAAAATTGTCCATTATGTATCTTTATCAGCATATGATAATTGGAGCATGTGGAGCATTTTCATTTGTCAGTATTTTTCATGCTGCTCTCTTGCTAAAATAATGCTGCAGAATTCTAAAGTTTTTCCAGAAAGCATACATGCTGTTTATTCAGTTCCAAGTGTGTGTGTATTTAAAAAAGAAGAAAAAAAGAAATGGACAATATTTACTTTGTAGACCAGGAATTGTAATGCTGCTTGGTTGTGACTTAATTGAAAGGAAGTTGCTGCAGTTTTGCCTTATTTCTGTTTCCTTTTCCAGGCTGATAAAATGTCATTTATTTATTGTCATGCTATTTTTATATTCTGTTACTGTACTATGTGAACAAGACTAACAGTAGACAAGAGGAGTGCTGCTTAAATACTCTGAAAAAGTTTGTAAGATTCTTCTGAAATTGGCTAAGTTACAGAAAGCAGGGGCTGCTTTTTTTTTTCCTTGATGACACAAGTCCCTGCAGCTAATAATTTTAATATTCTGAATATAGCTGCTTTCATTTCTTAATACTTTTGTACCCACTTGCATTCCTGTTCACAGGGGTGGAATTGTTCCACTACATACTGAATAGCTGTGTGGATGAAATGAGGAATTGAGGAAGAAAAATAATAGAATTGTCTGTAGAAAAGAAGAAAAGCTAAAATCAGGTGACAGTAAAATAATAAGAGATATGGCAGCATGTTAAGATTGGATGAGAAAAGGTGGTTTAGTAATTTGCTAAATGGGGGAGGGGGCAGTGGTTTTAATGGTTATACTCAGAACTAGCAGGAAGTCATGAGTAAAGCAAACACATGCTTACTGACTTGAAGATTAAATAGAGCGATGCTTACAAAGAGGAGTAGGGATGTTCAAGGGTCCGTGCTGCACTTTCCTAGCTGAAAAGAGTGAGGTTTCAAATCCTGTGTGTTGAAACTGTTCAGCCCGAACCATATTCCTTTCCTTTTCAGGCCGCCAGGGCAAGATGTTAATGTTGACCTAAGTAACTGTGAAGAGAGGGCAGGAGTAAAGCTAGTAGTACTTCAGTATGTTGTGCTTAACCCTGTATTAAAACAGAGACTTAAAAAATAAAAAAGTTTAGGGAAGTGTGAGCTTTCCAGGGATTATGTAATTGTACTTAGTTCAACTTCTGATTTTAAAATATTGTGTAGGTTGTTGCATTATTAATTGGTGGCTTCCCTGCACCACTTTATTAGTTGGTTTGTTAGTTTTGTCATATTTTCTAACAATCTTAAAACAGTGCTTGGATTAGTTTTGTTTTTACTAAAGGCTCTTCTTAGTAGGACATTACTGAGACTGACAAATGAAGTGTTTGTTTTTGCTTTGGTCACTTGAAGGCAGCAGTGGAATTGAGTTTGTTTTATGTGGTGCAACTTGCACTTCTGGGACTCCTTGGGAAAAAAGAAAGAAAAAAAAGGGGGAATTGAGTCGTAGGTAATTGGAGGTCTTTATTTGTAGCACTAGTTTTTATATGTATTTGCTTGTTATATGTGAATTGGAACATCTGAAGCATGGCTAGCATTTCTCCATTTCATTAAGAGAAACGATGGAGCACTGAGAGAGTAAAGTTTGATCTCGGCTTAGAAAATGGCTTACTCTGAACCTCTGCAGTGTCAGCAGCAGCTGTCCCCAGAGAAGTTTGGGTTTTGTTGAGAACTGACAGCCTTTCCTCCTCAGAGAGGCATTCCTAAACCCCAGGGAATCCCCTCCCGTAAAGTTCTGGAGTAAGCAGCGTGGAGGAATAATAAGCACTTCCTTCCTTTCTATTTTGAGTCACTGAGCTAGAAAGTATCCACTACTGCTGTAGCTCATGCTCACAAAACCCTGTACAGCGTGGTCCTCTTTTCCTCACCCTCCTCCCCGAGTCTTCAGTTCCTCTGCGAGGGGAGGTTGTGCAGCAAGTTTCAAGCTGAAAAACAACTTTAAAAACTGTCACCAGGAATATGGTGTACTGACTTCATTATTCAGTTTCACATTTAATGTAAAATTCAGTATTAAGTTATCCACAGAGTTTTCACATGCTCCCAGATCAGGCTTGCTTCCCCCGCCCCCAGCTCTTACAGAGTGTTTGTTTAGCCAGGAAGGCATGGAGAGCAGCTTGATGTTTTGGATCCTGAGAGGCATTTTGGAGTTGTTGGAAGCATCTCACTCCTTCCTCTAGTTTCATGTAAACAGCTTCGCTGGCTGTTGCAGGAGGGAGGAGAACCTTTCGACTGGGGGAATGGTGGCCAGCAAACACGAGCGGTGTGTTGGACGTAAAATCCTTTTGGTGGCCAGAGCCGGAGACATTTTGTCAAGTGGCCTGAGTGGTGATAAAGTAACAAAACCTTTCAAAGGACTGCAAATGTTTGTCACAAGGATCTGTACTCCTCTGTGTGTGTACTTTCAAGAGAGGTACTTTGCTAACAAATCTGAATTTTCAAATGATGATATGAAAACTGTAATTTTAGTCAAACTGAATAACTTTTTCCAGTCTCCTCCCCAGTTACTTCATTACAAGCTTTCCATTTGTATCTTTCTTAAGTTTTGTTAAAAATAAAAAGCCTAGCATTCAGCTTTTTAAAAAAGTTGCAATATATGATCTGAATTCAGAAATATTCCTCCTGAAGGTTATTGATACTTAGGAAGGAAAAATTCATGCCTGATGGGCTTAGTTAAACTTCTCTTTGGGAGAGGTTTGAATGAGACTGTTTCTTCAGTCTCTGACTCAAATTGCAGTCTTAAAAAGAATTCAACATCAGTCATGAAGTAAATTCTGATAAACTCACTTTAACATCAGTGTTTTGCATATTGCTTAATAAAATCACAGTGGGTGGAATGAAGATTGTTCTGACTCCTGATGGCAGGTTTCTTTCTGCTTTTGGCTTGAGGCTACATGTGAAATAGGCAGGTATGTTACATAGGACAGTAATCTTATTTATTGCTGTTTTGCATTTATAAAACTGCAAGTCAACACATGAAAAGGTAGCGACTTTCATTTTAAAATCAGACCTTCTTTTGTAATGCCAATGATAAAGTAAACTCAAACACTCCTAGTGTGAGTTTTAATTGAAGCTCTTCCAAGGTGCCCTGTTGTAGAAAGGCAGAAGAGCAGCATTCCCCAAAACATGCAACTTTGTTTCTGTCAGATGGACTTTATAACTTTCACAGCTTTCTAGCTGCAATTAGCATATTCTGTCATTGCAAATGGGTTTACTGCATTATTATGATTTCTGGGGTAGCATTAAAATGTATACACAGGACATGTGAGAAGGAGCTGCAAGATTATTTTCAACTGATTCCACATACGGCATGTGAAAGCTCCCTTCAAGTGATCTGCCTAATTCAAATGAAGGATGAGATAATGCTGAAAAAGACCAGGAACCTACACATTGGCTGTCTTCCATTCCTACAGTATGCATCTAAGTTGACCATAAATTGTTTTGTATAGTTAAATTGGCTAAGTAGGTTCTTGCAATGTGGTGCCATTATGAGGCATTCAGTTGTTTTAGGATTTGGCAGAAACCCAGTTTACATATGTGCAGAGAAGCAAAAAATATCAGCTCCAGAATGTGTGTGTTTCATCTGTAGCCTGAAAGGAAAGTCACTGTATAGTTTGGGCGAAGAAAAAGCTTGTCTGTTTAAATTAAGTATGTGCTGTTTTACAGAACTATTACCTACAAGATCTGTACATGCTTGAAAGCTACTGAGCTGCATGAGCAGATAAGATCTTTGCCACCAAGCCACAGAAGGTACTTGTGGACGTTGGTAGTTGGGCATAGGAGGAAGCGACGGTTGTGCCTCAGGGGTCAGTCATGGTTCGGTTTTAGGTACTTTCTAGAAAAGGGAAGCTACAAAAAAAAGTCTGCAAGAAAGCTTCAGGGAGCAAAGAGGAAAAATGGCTTTCTCTCTTACTCCCCCAGTGATCACAGTAGAGACCATGAGGAAAAGCAAGAGTAAGAAAATTTGGCAGAACAGTCTGTGCATTATATCTAGTTGAAGTCATTGTTTCCTATTTAAAAACACTGATATTTGTGTGTATTTTTTTTCCCAAGTTCCTATACATCCTATGGAGTAGAACTGCAGATTCCCTGAAGACGTGCGGGGGGAGGGTCCGCTGTAGACAGGCCCATTACTTATCTGCTTCTTTTGTGGTCAAATGTCATTTATGATTGTAGTAATCATTTTCTTTGCTTCCACCTTGCATTAAGTTCTGAAGAATTTTGCTCACACTAAAAGGAAAGCTAAAAATATCAAAGCAAGACCTTTAAACAAGGATAAAAGAGTAAATATTTGTATATCCTGCTCTCTGAACAGGTTTGGAAAGCAGAATTCATTTTCAGTCAGGTACTGATAGCAAGTACTGCTATCAGTGAAACTATTCTTTCCTGCATTGTCACAAAATGGTATACATGACCAGAGGATTTTCATCTTAAAGAGCTACTACAGGAAAAGTTTCAGAACTGAATAAAGCACAAGGGAAGGGTTTGGAGTGATGTAACAGCAGTTTTTGTGAAAGGTCATAATATAAGTTACATACTAACATGCAAGCATAGTAATATTTGCATTGCATTTTTTCAAATATGGTTGCCTAGTGCGTTGACAGCATCCATGTTAAACACCTGAAAAAATCTCCTTAGACTTATTAGACATTGCAAATCTGAGCTGACTAACCATAACTAAATTGTATTTTCTATCAGTCTCCAGCCTTGCTCCCCAAAGATTCCCTTGTCCCAAAATTTAATTAGAGGGATTTGAATCTGCCATTGGAAAATGGATACTGCTGAGGAATCTGATTCTTCCTATCGGACTGGTTAGTGCCATGGTGAACACTGATGATATCAAGGCAGTAACCAAGTTCTTAAGACATTCAGTAACAGATTATTTGAAGGTAGAAGCTTGCTGTGGCTGCACAAAAGTAGCAGCTTTCAGGCTAGGAAAGCTTATTTTAAGTTACTCCTTGTTTTTTATGGTAGTTGAGCTTTGGCTTAGGAAGACGTGTTCACGGACATATAAGAAAAATGCACAGTATAATTTAGGCTTTGCTTGCTTTTTTTCTGGGAATAGTTCAGAAGAATATTTAGGTGTGCTGTGGCCTCCTGCAAGCCTCCCTCTTTTGCTGCTGGCAGGAATCAGTTGACTTTAAATCCAGATCTCCCTGTCTGAAGGACCACAGTATTTATCTATCCATTTTTCCCCTGACCCTCAGTGAAATGCAGTATGCTGTGGAATCCGATTCATATTTCAAGATTTCTGTCCTTTTCAGTTGGATCCCTCTGTAGAGGTTTCCTCTTTTCCTTTTTCTGCAGGGAATCTGGCGCATCCCCGTGGATGAGATCGACCGCCCCGGCAGTTTTGCATCTCATATGAACCGCTCTATTGTCTTACTACTCAATGTGCTGTCACAACTAAAGGATTACAACACCTTGCTGAAAGTCTCATCTATGCTACAGAGAACCCCTGATCAGGGAAAGTATGATATATTTATTTTAATCCATTACTTTGTAAAGCTTTGAGTATATTTTGTTCAATTTGTAACTATTTTATTTAAAGATGTTCTTAGTTTAGGAAAAAAAGTGGTTAGACAGATTTCCTCAGGAATATAGTGGAATGATGGGTAATTTTTCTCAGGATTACAATTCCGTAATAGAGTCTAGAATTTCTCTGAATTTCTCTTGAAACTCAGAGCAGCCATACAGCTGCCTTAACAGACTTGCAGAGGTTTTCTGTCATGTGGAGGGATTCACTGGTGGAACAGAGCATCGTGACTTCTGCACCCCTCTGCTGGCCTCTTGCATAAGAGCTATGTCCAGTGAGGGAGGTCACAGCCCAGGCATCCTGCCTTCCTGTAATCCTTGACAGACTGAACAATGGTTATGTGCCTGTTGGCAGCTGATGCTATTTAAAAAGCTTATCCTATTCAGGGGTGATCTAATTTTAATTGCATTAACCTTATTTAAGAAAAAAGAAGCCATTTAATGTGAGCTATATACAGATTTGTATCAATGTGAAGACCAAAATAAACATCTAAGGAAAACATTGAAGCAACTGAGGTAAAATTCTAGTAGTTTGCCAAGTGGGAAATGTTGAAATTAGTCTCTGGCAAATGCTTAAGAAATCGAACTGAATGATTGATGGCAATAAGTTGGAGGCAATGAAGGTTTCTTCATGTGTTTTTGAGTGTGAGTGCATGTGAATTTGCATAGATTGTCGTATGTCTGGGAATATGTCACCACATGTCCAGCAAGCTTGAAGCCAAAAATACTTTGACTTTTAGCATATCAGAAGTACTGGACCATAGAAGGTTTAAATTCTGTCCTAAGCAAGCCCACATTTGTACTAAAAATATTATGTTATTTATAAGTCTAGACTGAATTTAACAAACAAGTAATTGGACATGTTGGATCAGCCAGTGCCAGCTATGGTGAACTATAGTCGTTACAGGAACTTATAAATGCAAATATTCTGGGTGTGTCTGGTGGTATATGCCTGTAACTACCCTATTTTTAAAAATAGGGTGTTTTTAGCTGAACTTTAGTTATTACTGAAGTAATGAGGAGCCAGTTTTTTGTATCTTTTTGCTGAAAAGCAAACCATAAAATTACCAATTTAATGTAATACTTTAGAGAGAAAATAGGCGTTTTAAAAATGTTGGCTTTTTGACTGGAATAGTACCCTTCAAAGTTATTTACTTGATTTTTAGCCCTCATTAAAACCAACCAATTCTGAAATAGAAGTTCAGTTTTCCATCAAACTCACTTAAGTGGGATTGATGGCTGGAAATGTTTTCCTTGAAAGTGGACTAAAGCACTGTGTCAGAATACACAGAAGTTACAGTGCTGTAGAAAATGAAATGAAGCTGTAGAATGAATAAGTTTTACATGCACAATATTATCTTTTTACCATGCTAAATAGGAATAAAGGTATTACCACACCAGTGTTTTAGCTCTAAAAAAACCTAGATTCAAAGACAACTGATATGACCAACGAGAAAGGATTTGCTCATGTCCTTAATCTCCCATGCACGGTTTATCCAGAACATGAAAATCACCTGACAGTTCAAGATAGCTTTGTGTGACTAATACTCTTTTTCAAGAAAAGGTTTGAACAAAAAGCTGGTATTTGAGGGGCACAGAAGGCTTGATACAAGAAAACTGTAATTCTGGTTGTCTGTTTTGCTCTCAGTTTGATTGGTTGGTTTGTTATTGATTTGGTTTTGGGTTTTGGGTTTTTTTTTCTCCCCTCTGTTTGTAGATAGTGCTCTTTTGCTTCATGCACGTCATCTTTGGTGATTGTGGGGAGGGGAAGAGGGGAGGGAAGCATAGCTAAAGTGTTATGTTTCAATATACAACTGTATATGTTTTGTTTGCTTTCTTCTAACTTGTTTTAAAATTGTTGTGTTGGGGGGTTGGTGTTGTGTTGTGTTTTGTTTTTTTTAATGTCCTGGTTCTTGCTTTTAAAGTCCTATAAGATTTTGGCAGTTAGTTTAATTTCTGTTCTCTTACTGTGGCACAGGAAGTACTTGCGTGATGCAGATCGCCAAGTTCTGGCCCAACAAGCCTTTGTGCTTACAGTGAAAGTGTTGGAGGACACTCTCAACGATCTGACGCAGGTAAGGCAGCAGTGTGTTTAATGGTCATTGATTTAGTAATTAGATTTTTCTAGGTTCAGTTTACTCATTCCTTAGATCTCCTGAGGCTGAAGGGCTACATTACTATCACTTATTTCTAATGCCTTTTGCTTATATGCAACCACACAGAAAACTTTCTTCCAGCATTGTTGTTTTTCGTTTTTGAAATCCAGTCACAAATACAGTTGTTGAGAATGGATTGCAGTAAGTTTGGTTTGACTGTCCCTTAAATTTCAAATCAGGGTAGTTACATGGAGTATAAGACGAGCTACATTTTCAGGTGGGGTCTATTGGAAATTTCCTTTTTAAAATGAACTAAGATTCCTCTTGCAAAACAAAACCAGACAACTAGATATGACATGCCTAGCCATTTTTAACTGCTAGACCTTGACAGCACCACACCTATTATTACATTTAATTATAATCTAGATTTAATTTTAAAAAGTCATATAGAGACCAATCAGTTTCCAGGTTAAGATGACTGGAAATTGGAAGTTTATTTGGCAAACACATTCAAGGAAGAACTTGTTCCTAAGGGTTTTCCAAGTTAACAGAGTATAGGTTTAACAAATTAAGTGAAAACATCCTTAAGGACGCTGGAACTCTGTGTATGAAATACTTTGTTCATAAATCTGGATGGAAGAATTGTATCACTAGCAATTTTTGAAAGAAGAGATGATGTACTAAGGTTTTCTACCTTTGGACCATCACCAAAGTAAAGGTCCAAAAATTACAATACTATAGCAGAGTTTAGCGTACTTCTTGATGTACTAACAAGAAGAAAGTTATGTAAGAGCAACCAAAAGGAAGATTCTTAAATTTGAGGTTGATCTGCAGCTGCCAAAAGAAACAGGTTCAGTTTTTACTGCAATATGTTAGAAGAAAATTTTGTGCTATTAAAACCTTGGATTTCGTTTAGTTGGATCCCATAGTATAGGCTGAAGTAGTGGCGGTGTGGGGAAACATTGCAGCTTTGGTTCAGCCTATGCTGTTGATTTTCTTCAGCAGAGGCAGTAATGTAAAGGTACTCACGGTCCATTCATGGTAGTCATAGCTGTGCTCAAATGCTTTCTGATTTCAATAATAACAGAGAAGAATGACTTCTTTTATTAAGGTTTCAGAAGATCAGAATTCCAAGTCTTCTAACCTTGCTTCAGGAAGGATGACAACAGACGTCTCTAATAAAGCTAGTGCTGAAGAGGGAAAAGATGTCCTTCCCAAAAAAGCAGTTTTATCAGATGGAGTAGTACATAGTACTGAAAATGGAGTAAAGGAAGTGACCCAGGGACAAATTCCCAATGCTATGGACATATTGGAACAAGATGACAAGAATGACAAGGAAATTAAAGAGCTCCCTGGACCTGGTTCAGTTGAGCCTATGGATCTTGATGGATATTCCAATGACCCTGAAAAAATTGATTCTTCATGTAAACGCAGTGAGCCAGACCGTCTTCAGTCTGGCAGGAACTCGAAGGAGAGAGCTCCAGAGAGCCGGACTCCAGAACTTTCTTTGGAAGAGCTAAGTATCAGCTCAAAACATCAGCAGCAGGCAGCTAAAGGAATAGTTCAGGCAGTACCTACAGAAGAACCTGTCCAGAGATCAAGCAGGAAGAGGAAATTACTTGAGGATGTGGAATCTGGGAAAACACTTCTGCTTGATGCCTATCGAGTATGGCAGCAAGGTCAGAAAGTTATGGCCTATGACCTGGGTAAAATTGAGAAGATCATGTCTGAAACGTACATGCTGATTAAACAGGTGAAATATTTTATCATTAATTGTAATTTCTCTGTGTGATGTCAGACGTGATTATAGAATAACAATAATTGCCAAACAAAGCAGTATAAAATTGGCCCTATATCTGTTCAAAAGTTGGGGAGATAAATATCTCTGAAGAACCACTCTCTTGACAAGACTGTTGCAGGGGGAGGGTGGAAAGTAGGACCCTCCACGTTTTGGAACTAAATATCTGAAATCAGTTAAGAGCTATAGTACCAATTATATGGGGTTTGATCATGCTAAATGTTAGTTTGAATTAAGAGGGAGTTGTGTATCTTTGAATATATACTCATGAATAACTTAAGATCACTATTCAGCCCTAGAAGTGCTGCTTCTCCCCCTTACTCCCATGCTCTACATCCCCATTTCATCTGAATTTAATTAGATTTATAGATGAGCTAAGTAATTACAGCTTCATTAGTTGTGATTCTCTGTTCAGGTGGATGAAGAAGCAGCACTTGAACAGGCAGTCAAGTTTTGCCAGGTGCATATGGGGGCATCAGCACAGAAACAGGTAAGCTCTGTGAAGTCCCTGGCTGCTTGTAACAAGCTTTTATTACTTAGTCTGCATGATCATGTCTGTTGCTGAGTGTTTGCAGCAATTAGAAATATCTACTTCCCTTGTATAGTTGTCATCTATGATAAGTTGGGCCACATTAGTGTAGGGAGCTCATCCCTTTTGTTAGGGTCGTTGCTGCCATTTATGTCAGGGCTTGAAGGATAGTTTGCGTGCCCAAAAGCTTTTGGGGAAACCCCAAACAATTTTCAAATTGAAATATTTATGGCTCACTACCATTTTCTTAAATGTCCGTGTCTTTCCTCAGCATTTCATGGATGGTAATTACTTCTCTCTGATCCCTAAGGGCTAAAAACCTCATCAGCTCTTCCCTTGCTAATATTGCACTCTGCTCCAGAGATACCTAATATCTTTCCTCTCAACTTGCATGGTCGAGAATCTGATTTTAACTGTTACATTACTCAGTTTGGTTTTTAGCTTGTGGTTCTGGGTTTATCCAGCAAACAGTTATAGAGCTTTAAAGAGATGGTTATTTATCAGTCCTTAATGTGAAATCAAAGCTGTCGTGGTTTAACCCCAGCCAGCAACTAAGCACCACGCAGCCGCTCACTCACTCCCCCCCACCCAGTGGGATGGGGGAGAAAATCGGGAAAAAGAAGCAAAACCCACGGGTTGAGATAAGAACAGTTTAATAGAACAGAAAAGAAGAAACGGATAATGATAATGATAACACTAATAAAATGACAACAGCAATAATGAAGGGATTGGAATGCACAAATGATGCGCAGTGCAATTGCTCACCACCCGCCGACCGGCACCCAGCTAGTCCCCCGAGCGGCGATTCCCCGCCCCCACTTCCCAGTTCCTATACTAGATGGGACGTCATATGGTATGGAATACCCTGTTGGCCAGTTTGGGTCAGGTGCCCTGGCTGTGTCCTGTGCCAACTTCTTGTGCCCCTCCAGCTTTCTCGCTGGCTGGGCATGAGAAGCTGAAAAATCCTTGACATTAGTCTAAACACTACTAGCAGCAACTGAAAACATCAGTGTTATCAACATTCTTCTCATACTGAACTCAAAACATAGCACCGTACCAGCTACTAGGAAGACAGTTAACTCTATCCCAGCTGAAACTAGGACAGTATCCACCCCTTATTCTATACCATTGACGTCATGCTCAGTTCCCATACCTTTAGTTACATCCTGGTCAATCATCAACACCTTATCTATCACTTTGAGACATATGAACAATGAGATATATATATACATACACAGAGATATCATTCCTTTAGTTTATGGGTTATGTTCATTAAATGTTCATTGAGTTCATTTAGTTCCTGACTCTGGGCTCCATCCGTCATACCAGTCTTTCTGGGCAGGAGGGATGGTGCAAAGTCCTCTCAGTCGGTAGAGCAGAGTTGGGCTTCAGTGCAGTATGACGAGCAGTTGACATTGGACGCAGCAGGAGGATGGTGTGCACCGTTGGATTGTTGCATGCTGGAGTCAGTTCTGGTTCCATCACTACTGCGCTTCGCTCAGTTTTATCACAGTTTTTCTTGCTTGATCTAAGTGATTCTTACTATAGTACTATGGATATAGCATATAACAATTATAGTAATGATAACATACAGTAGCAGGGTTATATAGCAACTAGTATCATACAGTTTAATTCTGGCTATTCTCACCTAAAATTAAATCCCCTTGAGGCACACATCGGACTTCCCCATCTTTTCGCATCACCCACCAAGTGCACCCAGGCCCTTGAGCAAAAGCAATCCCACGAATGGGTTTACCTTTGCCTGAGGCAGGAGTAACCCAGACTGTCTTCCCTAACATATTTTTTGTGTGCACTACAGGGACTTTATCCCCTTCTACAGTACGTAAAAATTCTGACTGGGCAGGGCCACCCCGATTGGCAGATCCTCTGGTGTTGACTAACCAGGTGGCTTTTGCTAAATGTGTATCCCAATGTTTGAAAGTTCCACCCCCCATTGCTCTCAATGTAGTCTTTAACAGTCCATTGTATCGCTCAATTTTCCCAGAGGCTGGTGCATGATAGGGGATGTGATACACCCACTCAATGCCATGCTCTTTGGCCCAGGTGTCTATGAGGTTGTTTCGGAAATGAGTCCCGTTGTCTGACTCAATTCTCTCTGGGGTGCCATGTCGCCACAAGACCTGCTTTTCAAGGCCCAGGATAGTGTTCCGGGCAGTGGCATGGGGTACAGAATATGTTTCCAGCCATCCGGTGGTTGTTTCCACCATTGTGAGCACATAGCGCTTGCCTTGGCGAGTTTGTGGAAGTGTGATATAGTCAATCTGCCAGGCTTCCCCAAATTTATATTTCAGCCATCGTCCTCCATACCACAGGGGTTTTAACCGTTTGGCTTGCTTAATTGCAGCACATGTTTCACATTCATGGATAACCTGTGCAATAGTGTCCATGCTCAAGTCCACCCCTCGGTCACGAGCCCATCTATATGTTGCATCTCTTCCCTGATGGCCTGAAGCATCATGGGCCCATCGAGCCATAAATAGCTCACCCTTATGTTGCCAGTCCAAGTCCACCTGAGCCACTTCAATCTTGGCAGCCTGATCCACCTGTTGGTTATTTTGATGTTCTTCAGTGGCCCGACTCTTGGGTACGTGAGCATCTACGTGACGTACTTTTACAACCAGATTCTCTAGCCGGGATGCGATATCTTGCCACAGTGCGGCAGCCCAAATGGGTTTACCTCTGCGCTGCCAGTTGCTCTGCTTCCACTGCTGTAACCACATTCAGAAGCATGCTAATTCCCAGCAGTAGGGCTAGGACCGTGCTGGTATCAACATCCCAAGAGTATTCAAATTTTTCAAAATTCCCAAACACCATTGTAACTGGACTGAAGGAGAAAGGAGAGGGGAAAAAAGGTATCCCACTCATAGACTGGTTTTCCAAGGAGGAAAGGTAAATGGTATAATTATTAATAGTTTCCCACAGATGGCTCCCGCCGTATAAAGGTGACAATGCTGAGTGCAAATACCGGATTAATTCCACAACTGATGACTTTATCATACCATAAACCAGTGTTATACAATACATCAAAGCAAAAACCTTAATCCACCTCCCACGGATGATAAGCAGGAGAAGAGGGACTACATACAGCAAGCGAGGTGATGCATAACAGAACTTCAAAAACCAGAGCAACAACTCTAAGAACACATAAATCAACATAATGACCAGCGACTATAAGACCAATATAATGAATGCTTATAACAAATTTGTTTTAACGAGCTCTGGTCAGGTTTGTTGTTATCTCAACCCTTCGGGCCCCACGTTGGGCGCCAAAATGGACTGTCGTGGTTTAACCCCAGCCAGCAACTAAGCACCACGCAGCCGCTCACTCACTCCCCCCCACCCAGTGGGATGGGGGAGAAAATCGGGAAAAAGAAGCAAAACCCACGGGTTGAGATAAGAACAGTTTAATAGAACAGAAAAGAAGAAACGGATAATGATAATGATAACACTAATAAAATGACAACAGCAATAATGAAAGGATTGGAATGTACAAATGATGCGCAGTGCAATTGCTCACCACCCGCCGACCGGCACCCCGCTAGTCCCCAAGCGGCGATTCCCCGGCCCCCCTTCCCAGTTCCTATACTGGATGGGACGTCCCATGGTATGGAATACTGCGTTGGCCAGTTTGGGTCAGGTGCCCTGGCTGTGTCCTGTGCCAACTTCTTGTGCCCCTCCAGCTTTCTCGCTGGCTGGGCATGAGAAGCTGAAAAATCCTTGACATTAGTCTAAACACTACTAGCAGCAACTGAAAACATCAGTGTTATCAACATTCTTCTCATACTGAACTCAAAACATAGCACCGTACCAGCTACTAGGAAGACAGTTAACTCTATCCCAGCTGAAACTAGGACAAAAGCCAAGAAGAAAACTGGATGAATGACATGTTTAGTGGTCATTCATTTTGCCAGCAAACCATCAGCTGAAAGCCCCAAAGTATTTTCTGGTTTTGTACTTCCCGTAATTTTTCCCACCAGCACACAATGAAGCAGTTGTTCAGCAGATTTTGACTAGAAGATAAAGCACGTTTAGAAGAAAAATCTATGTTCCTGGTTAATAGTCTGTGTTTTAATACTGCTTGGGGCTTTATGCATGTTTTACGCTATGAAAAAGTAGTATGTGTTATCGATTGCTAGCTCTCAAAAAGTAATTAATATTTGTCTAAAAACATTTGAAAAAAATCTGTTGGAGTGCAACTTAGAAAACTTTTGTTGTCTTTGAGTGTTTCAGAAGTGGTGGTCTGTATCATGCTTAAGTGTAAACCAGGAACCATCTCTAAGGTTTTCTGTACAAGAAAGGTAGATAACTATATGAATTTGTTGAATCATGTTCAGTACTGATTTAAAGTAGAGCTCTTTCAGAAGTGTCTTGAACACATTTGTTTTATGAGCTGCAGAAATTTATTCTGGTTTTCTGTGGTTTGTCTTTTCTGTCCCTCAAGTATCTCTTCTGCTATTATTTCATCTTCTATCATCTGTAACTTCATCTTCCTGTCATGTGTCTTACCCAGTAGACGTGTGCAAGGAGAAGTACATGCTATTGACTAGTCTAGAGATACCCACTCACTGCATTCCAACTTGCCAGTTACCAGAAGAAAAGTATTATGGTTGCAGGGATGGGGAGAATTGCCTACTTCTCCATCACTTGATTCTTTCCCTCTGCCTAGGCACTAATTTTCATTAAAATGGAAGGACAGTAAAAGTCTTTCAGAATTTCTTTTCATCCTCCATAGTTGGATGAGGCTTTTCTACTGTAAAAAAAACCCATCTGCTTTGCAAAAACATAAGCTTTTGAGGAGGTACATCTCTGATGTTAGCAAGTTAAGTATTGTCTTAGGTATTCAAATCCTTTTTCATTATCTCACCTGTTTTTTCAAAATAAATGCATTTTTTAAACCTCTAGATAGTTCTTCTAGTTCCTGAAGCAAATCCCCTGTCTATCACCAGAACACTGCCTCTGTTCTTTAGATCTTTTCAACGTAACCTCAAATAATGCACATTGCCTGGTCCTTCCTTCAATGTGTTAATGTACATGACCAACGCTTCTCAGAACTAAAGTGCAACTGTGTTAGAGGTGCTGGTTAATAGGTAGAAGAACTTAGAAGGTGAACCTTCTGTATTATATAGAGTTAAGAGGCTGGCCTTTTAGGTTTTTCCACCTAGTGGAGCTGAAGAAAATTGAGGCTGTAGGTCAACTCCTGTAACAAGGTTTAGTGCTGTCTACTCTGCAACTTTAGGAAAAGCAGATATTTCTGTGTCTTTTGTGAAAGGTTCCAGTTTTTTTGTTGTTGTTGTTTCCATTTAAGATATGTGCCTTTCGGTGGAGCTTGAACCTTGTGTTTTCATGCACTATTCTCTTGAATGTATGGGTTCTTGTTCTCCTCATCTCATTTTGATGAATATTGTTTTACTGGTGATTATTGCCTTGACCAGGAGGGTAGAGGAGGTTCAAACCCTCAGGGCAGACTCCGTTACACAGCATTTATTCAGACAAGATTACCTTCACACTACATTTCTTCCTGAAATGGTGTTAATTTTAGTTGTCAGGAGGCATGCCAACCTGTGTTTTTCCCCGTGCTGTGTAGGAAGTCTGAGTCTTGAATAACGATAAAAATTTTCAGTTGTTAATACTGAGATAAAAATTATCTAACAGTGTGTTTAGTTAAAATGTGCATTTGTACAGTGCATCTCTTAGCAGAGTAACAGGAGAGGATGTAAGAGTAAAGAGAGTTTATTAGATTTTCTTGGAGGTAACTTTCTCCAATTTGTGCCCCTCAGGAAGTCAGTAACTTTTTTCCATCGAACTATAGAAATGAACAGCAGTGTTGAGAGGTATTCCAATAGAAGTGTTTCTTTGCTCCTAGTCTGGTATTTAAGATTTTAATTTTTTTTTTAATAAAGAAATCTGGGCTCAGCATGGAAAGGCTTTTTTAGTTTATCTTAGGGAAAAAATAGGCGGCATCACACTGATTTATGACTTCAAAATAAAAAGAATTTGCTAATAAGCTGCTTTAAAAAGTAATGTTACTGTTTGCTTTTTGGATGTGTTCACCTTTTTAAAAACCACTCAACAAACTTGCATGTGTCAGCCAAGTTACTTGCTGGGCTTTCTTGAGGATTCTGGGTATGCAATTGCTATGCCAGCTCTTCCAGCAAAGTCAACAGTTACTGAGGCATGTGGCAAAACATCAGAATGGTGAAAAACCTGCACACAAACTAATCTTGAAAGTAGATAGAATAGGTGAGCTAGTATTTAACTGCACCGGAAGTTAGGAGATTTCCTGTTAAATCACTTGAAATAAAACATACCTCTTAATGTGATGCACTTTTGAAGCTTGTACGCGTTCCGTTTTAGGAAGCAGTCCCAGCTAATGAGACTATTACATGCTGCACTCTCATTTTTCGTCTGTTCCTAGCAGGATCTTGTAAGCCCTATGAAGCTGCCCTACTGCTAGTGTAACAGTATGAATTAGTGTGGAGACACAGGAATAGCCGCTCTCGTAGACATCTGTCTGTTTTCAACAGACTGAATCCTGTTTTATTTAAAATTGGCAAGTATTTGCCTTCTGTAAACAAATGAGTCATGTATAGAGCTGCCGCAGCACAGAGAAGTGCTTTGTTATTGGATAGTTTGAGTAGGTTTACAGGGCCTGTGGTTCTTCAGTCACTTATCCCAAGAAATTGACAGTCAAAAAAAAAAAAAGTGAACACAAAATCCACCTTGATGTATGTATTTCTCTGTTGGCTGTTGTATTTTACAGGTCCAGGCAGTATATGGTTTCTTTATGAAAGTTTTCACTTGCTACTAAAATTAGGATTTATTTGAGTTATGGCTTTTCAACTTTCTTCCAGACCAGTCAGAGTTTTTAACCTAAATATTTAACAACTCCGTTGAAATCTTTTTATATGCCTCTTCAGGCATAAGCAGGAAACAATACAGCAATCAGTAAATGGAATTTGACAAAGTGGGTTATTATACTTTTGTGATGACATCTAATCTTTTTAATAGCTTGGCAATACTGTGACCCTTTCACTTAATTTTAGAAATCCTCTGTAGTCCTCGTGACTAATGCAATGTTAACATGTATTGAGCCAATGAGACTCTTAACAACTTCTTCTACAAAGTCAGCTAAATACATAGGGAAGAGGCTTAGAAAGGTCGGCTCCCAGCTTTGAAGAAGGCAGAAAAACATGGTGATACAAAACCTTGCTACGGTAAGTTCCTGTGCTCCTGGAGAACTGTTGAAATTGAAGTATTCTCTATTGAAATATGATACATCAACGAAGAAATAAGTGTAGATGCTCTGTCATGAGATCTTGCATAGGGTGGTGACATAGCCTGCTCGTGCCAGGGACAGAAGATTGTGTTTCAGAAAGGGGTCCTTTATACATGTGGCTGCCGTTCATAGTTCAGGTGTTGCTTAATGTCTTTACAGGATGCTTAACAGTATGCTTGTGCTTGGACTGTAATAGCTTTAACAGAAAGGTGTACCTATGTGTACTCAGTACAGACTTGGATAAAATGCTGTAATGTTAGACCTCTAGTGGGGTGAGGAACCTTACCAGTTAAACAAAATCAGTTGAGCATCATCTTATCAATTAAACATCTTCTCAAACTTAATTGGATCCAACTCTTGCTTTCAGGAGTAATTGATGTTTTGCCATAGCAAACACAGTTTTGCTTTACCAAATCCTGCTAATGGGGGCTTTGAGTTTTTAATGTCTAATGCAGAAGCAGCTGAAGATGGGAAACAGTCATTCGAAGAGGCTACCAAAGAGAGACTTGTGAGCTTGAAGAAGCTGCTAGTACATACAATATAAATTAATCCATGTATACTACCATATTGGAGGGTGGGGGGGAGATCTTAACTTTATGAATAACTTGTACTGTGTTTGTATTTGGCTAGGTTCAGTGTTACTTTAAGAAGTATTTACTGTTAAACCATAATGGTGAAGTAAAACCTGAGCTTT